>NC_073704.1:59138411-60438402 GCF_023634085.1 Falco cherrug | reverse complement strand
GGTGACGTACAACTTATTTTATCTGTGTTGTCTTCCTTAAGGGAAAATCCACACCAAGAAAGCCTCTATTCTGCAAGGCAAGGGTTCCATTCTATCCAGGAGCCCAGCCAAGAAAGCTTTCGTGGCCTACCACCTAATTTTTACCAGCCACCTATCCAAAGCCAATTATCACCAACAACAACCCAGGACAGCCGTGAAACCTCTCCTATGAGTGTCCCTAATTTCCCATCTGTTTCCTCTATGTGCCAACCAACCATGTTTAACTACGAACGTCCAAAACATTTTATCCAGTCTAAGAATGTGTGTCAAGGGCAACAGCAGCCTCCTGGACCCACAGCCTCTACAGAGTCAAGCAGACAAATCAAACAGTCCTCCATCCTAATACAGCCTCGTAACCCAAGCGGGCAGAAATTCTCCTCCTCGTCATCGCTGAGCTCTTCAATCACACTCTCCTCACCTTCCTGTAGTGCCCCTAAGGAATCCACATATCCCGTCACACCTGCATCTGCACAGTCTCCTGCTAGCTCATCATCTGGGCAACGGCTTATATCCATGCCTAACCAACCCCCCGCAGCATTCCTGTGCTCAGTGCTACCCTCGCAGCCCGACTATAACAGCCAAACTCCTTCTCCTATGGAACCTCAGTAAGTACATACAGGCTTCTAACCTCCCCTTGCTTTCCTCTGACCTGGCCTCTCCTGTGCACTGACCATCCCAAATCCAACTGTCCGGTGAAACAACCTGCTTGGCCGAAGCCAATGGTACAATTCCCATTGACTTCTGATGTTTGAGGCAGGACTCTGCATGAATCGGGTTAGGAGGCTGAGCACTTGCCCTTGGTGTCTGTGTGGGAGAGATGGGTGTCCACCAGGAATTACACTGCACAGCAGTCATGTCGCAGGCTGTTGTGCAGGGTTTCTGCAGTCAGTTGGAACAGTTCAGTTTGATTTGATGGAAATCTCTTATTTAAGTGTATTCAGAACAGAAGATGGACACCCATCTCAAATTAATTTCTCTCAGCAAACAGGGAGGCAGAGGGAAGGCAGTATTTCCCACATATAAGCAACTTTAAGATTCTTAGTAAGTCTCAGCAGTATTTTTCAGGTTCCACATCATGATGAGACTCTACACTCACCTACAATACTGTTTTCGTTAATTATACGCACTAACAGAAAGGCAGCCACCTGAAATTTTTACCCCTTCGGACCAAAGACTAAATTCTTTCCTGAATATGTATTATATCATTTTGCCTTTGGGCTGCAATCCAAATATCTCCCAAGGTCAGTGAGATCTCAAAGGGAGCTGGGTTCTGCCTTCTCACCAACTTGTATTCCTGCCAATATTAGCTGGAAGTCCTGGGGAAAGTCAGTGTAGAATATGCCTCAAATACTCAGCTGAGGATATTAGAAAGCTGATAGGGGCAGGAGGGTCCTGCTGGCTTGGATATAAATTCAGGTTTAAGAGTCAGTTTGTATTCAGGAAACCTGAATGTTTCTGGGGTTTGTCTGAATCACAGCACTGTGGGAAGCAGAAAGGTAAGACAGGGGGTAGCTGGGGCACTCAGGAACATTTCTTAAAGTATGGAAGGAGTGTGTGTGGGTTAGGGAAGCATCTGGAGTAACCACTCTGCTTTGTGTATGTAGCGTGGCGTTGTTTGTTTTCATAGCGAAGGGCTTTGGTGCCTCACTATGCTTTTCATATAAGCTGCTCTTAAATGCAATATCCTGTGAAGTAAGGAATTACTTTCCTAATCATGCTACAAATGGGCAAATGGGGACATGAGACATATTAACCTGTTGGGCAAATTATTAAAGTTTTTAAAGTTATAACTTGGGCAAGTTAAGTCCAAGCAGTGCTGGGAATATGTACCAGAATTATAACCCTTCTAGCATATTCTAATCAGCAGAACAAATTCCCAAGCAACAGGAGGAAGAGGATTTTGAATAGAAATAATAGCTGAACACAACTGCAGCATATGAGGCCCCACTGCGTGTAATAAACCAGGTTAGATCCTGCCAGCAGAGTGCTGTGACCTCTAGCAGACCTTTGCAACCCGTTTTGAGGGATGCTTCTCTTCTCCTAGCGTTTTTCAGAATAAAGTCTACTGTCTAACTCCAAGACTTGATTGTGTCTCTTGACTATGGATTACAGGAGCAGGCTATGTGGGGAGCTGCAGCAAGGGCAACTAAAGACCCAGCCTGGCTTGGGATAAGCTCGGCTATTGAACATCTGGACAGAAATGCTATATGAAGTTACTTTCTGGGGCCAAGAAGAGGACAGCTAGTAAGCTATTTGTTGATACCTAATCAACTTAGTCTGTGATCTTGCCCTGGATTTGAGGCACCCAGGTCTTTTTTAACAATTGAAATTTGAAAGGAATGCAGTTTTTGAGGGAGAACTTGCTCCCGGACAGACTCACATTGCTCAGTGGAGTTAGTGGCTCCCTCAAAACACTGCTGGCCTTACTGCACACATCTGAGTCAGGGCAAGGGCCACTGCAGGGTGTAGGGATGCTGAACTGCGACCCACAGCGAACTGCTGGGACCGTTGTGGGAGGACATGCAATGACTTGGCTAGACTATGGTGCTTCCCCTTAAGTTTTTGATGCTCAATTACACCACCTAGCCTATCTATCTCCCAAATGCTTTATGGGTTCATTTGTACCACGGTTTCTAGGTAGCAGGTTCACATTTTTGTGTACATTCTATGAAGCTGTAGCAAACAGTCAAGCAGGCCTACAGGAATAACTTTGTTTTCTCTTCCTGCATGAGTAGTTACTCACAACCAATGTATAACAAACAAGCTAGCATCAACTCTATGCAGAAGACATCAGACCAAGAAATGCGAGGAACAAAAGAGGCCCTCATTCAGGACTTGGAAAAGAAACTCCGATGCAAAGACAACCTCCTCCAGAATGGCAACCAGGTAAGGGAAACCTGCTGACTAAAGAACCAGTTTGCTCTGACTCTCAGTAGTGCAAGCAGGCGTGCAGAGACCAGTTGTAGCGCCCCAGAGGCTGGAGCCTCCAAACTGAGCTGAAAGCAGAAGGAAATGCAGGAGCAACACTATCCAAACACCTTTACTCAGAACCGCAACAAATCCCAGCAAGAATTCTTTGAGCCATTTATGACTAGAATATTTTCTTAGTGTGAAGTGGATGAATTTTTTCCATTAGAAACGCAAAAAAAATATCTCTTCCAACAGTGACACCATTTGTAATCACGGCTCAGGGCTGGTGCAAAAGGTGTGGTTCTGAAAGATTTACATCCAGCCCCTTTGTTTCCCAGCACCCTCTTTACAGCTATTTTTGCTATTAGAATGTGAATAGTGGTACTGGTGGGCCAGGCTGAGCTCAGCTCTGAGAAGGCCCTTCCCAGAAGAAGAGCAGCACAAGGCTAGTGCATGATGAAAGCTGGCCTGAATGTGTGGCGAGAGAGTCACTGTAAGTCTGGCTGTAGGCATCTACTGTGGCAACTGAACGTCTGCATCTCCTGTGACTTCAGCAAGGGACGTACTGATTTCTGAAAGCCATCTGATGCAGCAAGATGGTTTTGAGCTGCTATTGCCTTTCTGTCTTATCCTACCTTTTGGCCAGCACACACCATTCACGGTGTCTTTGAATTTGTGCAATCAAATAACAAGGCTAGGGTTGGGAGAAAAGTACACGTTTAGAGCCAAGGTACAAACTTGAACTCTCTGCTGGGGATCCTGCTGAAGATCACATCCACAGATAACTAGAAACCCAAGGAAAATCCCTCAGTTCTCCACACACAATTTCACCCTGGCTTTCAATGCTGGGGTTAATAAACCACCCCAAATCACTAGAAACATGGAGAAGTACTAACACTTGAAAGCTCATTCTAGAGACCATCACCACATCTGGTAAACCTCTTTGATTTCTTTTTATATGAACAACAACAAATCAAAGAAATTACATTAGCTTTTATCATAAAGTCTGTCTCCTATACGAAGGTCTTTTAGTCTCAGTACTTATTTATTCTGCAGAGTGACAAAATACAATCCCCTCTACCAAGAAATCCAAATCTGGGAGAAAAAATTGCTTACCGGTAGGGAAGCACATTACAGCAAGCTAGAGCAAGCAGGTCTCTAATGTGGGAATCTTCCTGCTGGCTGGAGACAGACTGGTAAAAGCCCAGTATTTATAGTCTCAATCTTCTTTCCCCTGCAGTAGAAAGGAGTTTTTCCATTACTATCAGTGGGAACAACAGGTTTGTGTAATTTTAAATATTGAAGGAAAAATTGCATTAGGTCAAATCTGACTTAATGTGTCCCTAACAGGAATGTCCTATGTGCTGTAAGAAAGTTTGCCATTGCAAGCCGGCTTTTCTTCCCATAGGAAGCCAGGCTAAAAATAAGGCTTATGCAATGGCCACTCTGTCCTCTTCCCCTTGTCCTCCAACAACATCTGAACCAGCTAGCCAATCTCAACCACACTTGATACAGCTGTAACAACCTCAGGGATATTCAGCTCTCCTCTCACAGGTTTTACAAAAGGTCTCTGGCTCTCTTCTAAAGAAAAGCCCCACACACTTCCCCAAACCCCCATCTACCCAGAAGTAGCCACATACTTGTCCCGTACACAGAGCTTGTCCTCCCGCCACAAAATCCAAACCCAAGGTAAACTTTGTGGGAAGCAAAGGGTTAGATATTCTGGTGCTCAGGGGACTCACACACACTTCTGAAGTAACCCAACTGACAGAACTTGAATTTAACTCTGCTCACATTTATCCCCGTGTGCTGCGTCCATATTGTAGGAACTTAGGTTACATGACTGAAATGCATTCTTGCCTCCTCTCAAGGTAGCATGCAGCATTTTGTAAGGTGGCTATTGCGCTGGCATAAACTTCCATTGGGCTTTCAGAGTAGTGGTGCTCCTCTCTGGCTGTGTCTGCTGCTGGTGTGGCTCTTGCTTTTTTAGGAGTCTAGCATCCATCATGCCTCTAGCTCCTGAAGTAAATCCACAGCTGAATGACTTGGGAAGTTTTCCCAGCACTGACAGAAAGGTACCCTGGGACTTACTCTGGCTTCTGAGATAATGCCATCAGTTACCCATAAATAATCCCAGTGGAGAAAGAGGAGGAGTGGAAGGCCACAGATGGCATTAGGGAGGCTTTGATGAACAGGCAGATTAATCTTTTATGCATTTCAGCACTGTATATATTGAGGATGACTTCAGTAGGCATCACAGACTGCAAACCCTCTGAAACAGACATGGTGTCTATTCAGCCGCTGCTTTTATTGACAACACCCTGAATTTGTGGCATATTAATGTGCTCTCACAAGCTGATCTGGAATAGTAAATGGACTTCTGACTAGAATTCCTCTCCACTCTGCTTTAAGCGATTAACTTATGAAGAAAGAATGGCTCGTAGACTGCTGGGACCAGTAAATGCTGCATCTGTGCTGGAAACACAAAGTGAAGACAACATGCAGAACACACAGGTAAACGGGGACCTGTCTCTAGAACAATGACTCCCTCATGATTGTGCTGTGACCTGCTTGTACCTGAACGGGCAAGAGAGATGGGGGTTATTTGGTTTCAGTGCAGGGGAGGGAAGGGCACTGCTCTCACTGGCAGAGCTCTGCACAGTACGGATTTGGGGTCGGGTTTTTTTCGGTGGTGGGGGGTGGCACAGTGGGGTGGAATTTAAGCACCATCCCCTTGCTGGGCCTGATCTGTAGGAATGACCTCTCCAGGGAGGAATTACAACAGCTGCTGCACAGCACATTACACCCTGCCTGTGACAGGCAGGGAGCAGCACAGCGAGGGATACAGGTACCCATGCCCCAACAGCCTGAGTTCAGACTTGGCCAGGACAGCAAGATTTACACCTGTCACTGTTTGGAACAAGTGACATTGACTGTCATAGGTCAGGGCATTGGGGTGTGATCGGTTGGGTTTTAGCCCTTCCAGGGGCCTGTGATCATTAAGAGAAGGCAAAGCAGTTATTTTAGCAGTCCACAGGCTGATAGACAAGAGTCTATTACTACTGGCATTTTCAAAAGCATTCTAGTTGGAGACTTGCATCATTCATTGGTTATTCAGGTCAGTTAAAAGCTCTTTTTGGCACTTCTGTGTTCAAAGTTAGTGGAAACATCTGTGATGTGGCACTGGGTTCCTGTGCAGCCAAAGGAAACATACCTCTGGCTGCACACATGCAGAGAGCCAGCAGGCTGGCATGCACCTTCCAAAGTGCAGTTAGCAAAACACTTTGACACAAGAGACACTTAAAATCACAGCAAGGGAGGAATACACAATTTGAGCTATTTCTTCACAACAATCACCTGACAACAGCAGGCAAGAAAGGAACATTATGGATGTCAGAAAGCAAGGGAAGCCGCAGCTTTTGCAGAGAACAAGGAAACATTCAGTCAAAACAGGATGACTGGTAATATTTCAGGGTGTATGAAATACTGCATAAAAAGGAGTATTGGAAGGAGAGATTGACTTAGATTTGGGAGATCTTATTTCCATTGCAGTCTTACTTTTAAATAATGCAGTCACTGATTCATTCAGCCTCCTGATTCCTCAGGAACTTAACTACACAGTCAGTCTATATAAGAGACCATTGGAATTATCATCAACTTCATTACTACAGCGTCAATTCACAAGTCAAACAATAATTGTACAGAACTTGTGTAAATGAGCAGATACAAGCAGTTGCCTTTGGACTCATCATTGAACTCAGTCCAGCAAAACTCTCATTCATGTAATGCTTCCCCTGAACTGAAGACTGCTTCTGTGCTTGAAGTTTAAATCCAGGCTTAAATGTTCCACAGGACTGGGCTACAGAGCACAGAACAAGCATCATAATGGCTCGATGCAAACACCCCAGAAATTTCCACATAATGTTTCCTCTATCTGACTCAATTGCTAAAATGAGTCACTGGTAATAAATTCTGCCTGCATTTTCCAAACATCCAAGTTCCTAGCAGGAATCAATCCTAGGTACTTTAGCAGATTTACTCATGTGATTGTGGAGTTGTCAGTGAGCTTAGCTGGTGCTGTGATCTAGAAAGAAAAATATTTTCCAGCTCAGCATGTGTCCATTGCTATTGGTACCATATTTAAGTGGGCACAATACAGTGCTCTTGCCAGCCATTCCACTTCTATTCCTGCTATAGGGAAGGACACTGTGTACTTAGTTCTCATTTTAGATACTGTCAGTAGTACTACCCTCTCTAACAAAGGTTACTGGCTGGCCCAAAGCCTTGTATGTGAAACAAAACTGCTGCACCTATCACCTGTGCAGAGTGATGAGAAGTTGTGCTGTTCTATTAATAGTACTTGTTACTATCATGGCAAAGCCTGGGGTGAAAACAGTGTATTAGCTCCTGACGCAAGTTCATTTACCTCCCATCCCAATGACTTCTGAAGTATTCCATTTGCTTTTAAGCAGCAGTCAGTATATGAACTCGAAATGGCTTTTTGTTCAGTTTATAGATGAAACCTTCTCTCTCAGTTATCTCTCTTCTTTCTCTTTCCAAGCACCAGAATGCAGAAAACATCAGGCTGCAGGTTCCTACAACACACGTAAGGTAATGCATAAACTTCTGCTGCGCTACTCTTCAAGACCTTATTTCAAATGTTTCTATATAATGTTAGTTTTACTTCACTACTTATTGCTTTTTGTAAAGTAGTAATTACTAAATTCATTCACTTCCTTTCAATTAAAACACTACCACTTGTGGATGGTTGATGATGCCTCTGATGTGAATCCAGTCAATTCTAAGCATAACACTAGAGGTATAAAGATCCCATCTACCTAGGGCAAACATGCTTCGTATCCTAGAAGATTAATTCTAGTCAGAGCAAGGTCTGACACTGTAAATGATGAAACAGCGTGGTGAAACATGGCCTACATTGCTCTTGTAAATTCTTTTGGATATCAGGCCAAAGATGAAGGTTTCGTATGTTGTGCTTCTGTGTCGAATTGAACAACTTGAGCAAGATAAGTGGCTGATCAAAACCCGTGCCTTACAGCTGAAAAACAAGCCAGAACTGTAGTGTTGGATTTCTAAATGCATTGAGGGACTTTACCTGCAATCGTTGCTTCAATGTCATTTGTGCTACAGTAACTTTTACACAACTAACTGTTTCTGTCTGCTTTTTAGGAGCAGGCCGTCCTCAAGAGGAGATGAACATGGACATGACTCAATCCAGGAAAAGTTTTTTCAGCCACGTTTTACACAAGTGCCTGAAGACGTGATTATTGAAGAGGGGAGATTCTGCAGGCTCGACTTTAAAGTAATACCAGCCTTTCACTTTCAGTTCCATTAGCTTTGTGGGGTGTCTGGCATAAAGAGAGGTCTCTGAGCTGCAGTACCTTTGCACTTTAATAAGCCAGAGCACTGGTTCAGGGTCTCTGCAGATGGTGCAGGGTCTCCCCACATTGTAAACCAAAAAATAGGAGACGGCTAAATGTTTCACCGTTTCCCCTTGGAAAATGTAAACAGAATTAGCTACATGAGAATATGGTTAAAGCTAAATGGTAAATGTCTATATAGTAAATATGGATGACCACAGAACACTTTCTAGACCTTATTGGGATGAATGAATATTAAGGCCCTGCTGAAAGAAGGCATTTTGGGAGGAAACCTTGTGCTTTGGACTGGGACTCCACTGACTTCAGTGGACACATGGCCTGTTTAGGACTAGCCTGCCTTTAATGAGTCTTCTCTGAGGTAACTGCAGCCTTGCTGGAGCAGACATTCCGGCAAGGAAATGCCCTAATTACCAAAAAAAAAAAAAAAAAAAGCCAGTATGGCCTGAAACTGCATGGCAATTGCACCAACCCTAGGGTAAGGAAGAACCTAGGTATTCTGCACATGCAGCTTCACTGCAAAGGGTGTTTGATGATTGTGGTTTGGCTTGGGTTTTCCTAATCACATCCAATCTCTTTCCTTAAGTAAACTCTTGCCGACTTAAGCATGACTTTTAGCCATTTTGCTGCAAATTGTTTAACTTCTGAATGTCATGGACAACCTGGAGCATGCCTGAAGGACAGTTTATTTACATATTTATTACTATCAAAACAGCATGGATGTCAGTACTGCTGACAGTGCTAGCTGTGGGACTAAAAGGGTGCGTTCCCCCCTCTATGAACGCACAATGAGTATCTTTGACTTAATCAAAACTGTCTAACAAGATTGAAACAACAGGGGGTTGCAGGAACAGCATCTACTGTCTTGTAGCTAAATCTCATCTTTCCATGGCATTTCATGAGCCTTCCTCTCTGTGCAATACCACATTAATATTCAAAACTAGGCAAGACTGTAAAATTTTGCAGTAGGATCATGATTTGATCACCTATCAGCATCAAACTCCCTATAGCACTGAAGGGCTTTTATTATCTCAAAGCTGTTTAACTCTGCTTTCCTTTCCTTCACAGGTTAGTGGGCTGCCAACTCCAGACGTGATGTGGTATCAGAATGGAAGGATGGTTCATCAAGATCAGTTCCACAAAATGATAGTGTCAGAAAAGGGATTCCACTCATTTATTTTTGAAGCAGTCAAATCATCAGATGCAGGGACATATGAATGTGTGGCTGTCAACCGTGCAGGAGAAGCATCTTTCGCAGTAAAAGTGGAAGTAATTGGTAAGACTGAGAGCACTGATAATCACCTGGCCACATATGGAAACTCTCAGCAATCTAACACCTTCCTCCATGTGTTTGGGACATAAAACAAATAAGAAGCAGAGGCAGATTGCCAGATATTCAGGCTCAAACGATAACAAACACCCTACCTTTTCCAAGGCTATTTTAATACATACATCTGGGAGGCCATATTTCTTCAAAGCACTTCTAGCAGGATATTTAGAAGTAGTGGGATGTCCAGAATTTGGGAGTTATTAATCTCCCAGGATTGATAACATATGTTGATTGACTCTCCTTCTAAAGCAGCTTGTGTCTAGTATAGCCTTATGCTTACGGGAATTGCCTGCAGCCTAAGGAGTTGCAGTAAGGAATGTGTGCCCTCCTGAATTCTGAAATCTTAAAAACCAAGCCTGATATTAGCATTCAATACTTACAATAACTTCTCCTTATCTTTCCTCTTTAATTTAGCAAAAGAACATCACACACCTCCAACTTTCATCTTCAAGCCACAAAGCAAAAAGGTTTTTGAAGGAGATACAGCCAGACTCGAATGCCAGATCTCTGCTATCCCAACACCCCGGATTTACTGGAAAAGAAACAACGAAATGGTACAATATAATACAGATCGAATAAGGTATCCTACTAATGAGTTGGCCATTGGTGTGTTGGAAAAAAAATAACCAGTATTTGTTAAGTCAAATTTCAATTGGCTGGATTCTAAAAGCAGCAGGCTGGAAAGCTAGATCTGCCTCTCCTTTATGGCACGTGGTGAACATGTGCTGGACAAGCATGATGCTTAGAGTCCTGTTTTGAGGGTACAGAGAGAAAACCGTGACCAGGTGCCACTGAATTCTAGCAGCAGTTACAAGGCACACAGAGAAGCATGACTTTAGGACTGAAACGTGCAATGCATTCATCATGCTCTGAGGTTCTGGGGCTACAGAAGGACCTTGATGCCACCTGAATGGTATCATAATGTGAATCACTGGTAACACAAATGCAGTTTTTATGTCTAAATATTTTGCAGTGCCCTGCAAGGGCTTTCTCAGCTCCTCAGCATGTAAACTGACTCTGATTTCAATGCCGTCTTTCCTTCCCCTTCCAAGCACTTAACATGTAAACACCTTCATTTTTCAGCTTGTTACATGACAATACTGGAAGGATTTGCCTCCTGATTCATAATGCAAACAAGAAAGATGCTGGCTGGTACACTGTATCTGCTGTCAATGGAGCAGGTGTGGCCACGTGCCATGCCAGGCTGGAGGTTGCAAGTAAGTACCACATCACGGTGCCACAACTGAAACTGCCACTGGCACTTGAGAGTCAGAACAGACCCTCAAAACTAACCTAATGAACCCTAGACCACTGGGAGGGTTTCTTTCCAGAGCTACAGAACTAGACAAAAAGTCTCTGGGGAAAAACTCTTTTGTTGAATACCAAGACACTGTGATGTGTCTTTGCACACTATCTTTTTGCACACCACTTGTCTGCACTGTTTAAAGACTACAGTTTGATTGATACCAAGCAGGAGGGTGAATATAAATCTCTGGTGTCTGAGATATGGGCTTATCTGTTAAATTCTTCCTAAGGGTTTGCTGGTTGAAGATAAAAAGCAATTAGGTTGCTCTACCATGGGTCTTTCCATGGTCTGGGAAACACTGAAAAAGGCTATTTTTCTCTTCTAGCACATGCAAACAAGCCAATTCCAGCCCCAAAGCAGTTACGGGTTCGACCAACTTTTAGCAAGTATTTGGCACTCAATGGAAGAGGACTGGATGTGAAACAAGCTTTCTCACCAGAAGGAGAGTTTCAGCGTTTGGCTGAGCAGTCTGGACTGTATGAAAGTGATGAACTTTAACTGGAAATGAAGAGGAAAACTCACACCTGTAAGAGACAATTACAGCATAGATGCAGTTAACTGGTGATTGCTCTAATTAGCAAAATACCCATCTACATATTTTTACTTTGACTCTTGCACATTCAGCTGTTCCCATTTTACTATGTTAGGTTTTATTTATATGGTTTGGTGACTATAACCATTTACTGAGTATTGTATTTTAACTATAAAGCCGAAGAAAGCAGGCTAATTAGTTCTCACAAGTGTGGGTGGTTTTGGTTTCACCTGTGCTTGGTTACATGCTAAAGTAGATTGGTTTGTACTGCTTCTCTAATATCGCTCTTGATAGTATCAGAAGTCTGTACTGTCTGAATACTAAAACCAAATAGACTAGAGTGTTTTTATGAAAATAAATTTAAGGTAAATAAAATTTTAAATAACCAACATCAGCTGTGACTCTTCCTTGATCTGTTAAAACCAGCTTATGGATGTCTGGCATTAGCTGCAGCCTGGCAAAGATGGATTCTTCTTACTAAGTCTGCTTCCCCAATTGTTTGTCATCTGATAGCTGTAAGCTATGTAGCACAAACTAGGTGCTGACGTTCCCTTAATGCTAAAACACGTCAGGGAGGTGACATCAGTATTTTTTCTCCTTGCACGCTTGACCCAAGGGCTGCCCGGTATAACATGAAGCATTAAGGTGACCATGTTTTCCCTCCTTACTCCTGTACTCAAGGAGTGGCTGTGACTTATCTGACTGTTGGCTCTCAACAGGCTGTTGACTTAAATCATCCAAAGGGTTAGCATGCTGCAATCCACAGCGTGCTATTCAAAATAATAATAAACCCCGTGAAACTTTATTTTGCTGAATGGCAACAAACCTAGTCTCTGAAGATATTTCAACTGGAGTCAGTGTAGGGAAATTTGCGAGGGTGGAAATACCCTGAGCTCCTCCCGGGCAGCGCACAGTAACACCGCTGCTGGTCAGCAAACCCCACCAGCTTCTTCTAGAATGGATAAAATGGGGGCTCGGCTTCACTCCACACTGCTCTACCATGAAATAAAACCCCCAAACCTGAAATGCGTGTCACCAACTATTAACCTCCCAGCAAAATCCTGCAGCTCTGCCCTGGCGCTTCTCCTCTGGGCTGCCCAAGCAATGGAATATAGCGAAACACGCAGCCCCCCGCGCTCTTTGCAGGTTCCAGCTCCGGGCCCCCCTTGGCCCAAAGGCTTCGCCTGCAGGCAGGGGCACCCCGTCAGGCCTGGCAGCCTGAGCTCGCACCGTTAATTATCTATATTCGTTAGCGTACGTTTCAGTGAGCGTACCCTACCTTCTCTGCCTCTCTTCATGGCAAGAAGGGGATTTCCCAATCAGCTGCATTTAGCCTGGAAGCAACCAGATGATGCAATTCAGCGTTTCGTTCCGCCGCGAAGGCTGCCCACCCGGGCTGTAGCTGAGGGGCTCGGCGGGCCGCGGCCCCCCCGCCCCGGCAGCCTGTGCCCGCTGCGGCCCCGCTCCCCGGCCTGGGCCTTCCCGCAGGCGGGACCCGGCCCCCCGCAGCCGCTGGCGATTCCAACCGGGGAGCGCCGGCAGCCGGCCCGGCGGGGCGGCCATGGAGCCGGCGGCAGCGCGGCAGCGGCCCGCGGTGGACCCCAGGCTGAGCGGCAGCGGTGCGTGAGGCGGCCCCGCGCCCCTCGGGGCTGCCCCCCCCACCCCCCGCTCCCCACCACACCACCCCGCTCCCCTCAGGGCCAGCACACACGCACCACGACCCCCCACCACACCACCCCACTCCCCTCAGGGCCAGCACACACGCACCACGACCCCCCACCTCCCCACTCCCCTCAGGGCCGCCCCACACACACCACGACCCCCCACCTCCCCGCTCCCCTCAGGGGCCGCCCCCCACCGCTCCCCTCAGGGGCCCAGCCGGAGCCCCCCAGCACAGCTGGGCCCTGGGCCCACCATCCCCACAGAGGGCAGGGGGCTGCGGGCCCCTTCAGTCAGGCTCTGCCCCCTGACTCCCCTCAGCTCCTGCCGCCATTTCCCCGACCAGGTGCCACCAGGCCCCCGGTCAGTTGCAGTCCGCAACTGGAACTGAAAACCACCCTGTGGGAGCTGGTCATCTACATCATTTTCCTGATAGACCTCTGTATCGGTAAGTCAGCAAATGACCAAGGCAACTTAAGCTGTTTACAAATAATTAATGTGGCAGGCCAGGGCTGGAGGCAACCTGGGCTAGTGGCAGCTGTCCCTGCCCGTGGCAGGGGGTTGAAACTGGGTGGTCTTTAAGGTCCCTTCCAACCCAAACCATTCTGTGATAAACGGTATCTCTTTCAGTACTTACTCTTCACTCCACCCGACATCTACCCAAAGGCACTTCAGTCACAATCGCTCTGACGGCCCTCTTCTAGCAGCATGCCTTAGTGACAGCTGAAGCAGCAAGGTTAGCTGTTCTCATCCTCTCATTTCTGCTTGCGAGCATCCCCTCTTTACCCCTTCTTTCCAGTGACGTTCAGCACGGTGAGCACAGACATGTACTACCTGAACAAAGTTATGTCCCGTCTCTTCCTGGAGCCCTCCTCCTCTGAGGACAACAGCAGTGGTTTCAGCAGTATTAGAAGCAGAGCTGATTTCTGGAGGGTACGGCTTTCGTTGTAAAACAACTTCATTGTAAAAAAAACCTTTGGTTGTAAAAATCTATTTGCTCTCAGAGAGCAAATGAGCCAAGCAGCTGCTAGTGTGTAATTTGGACCAGTACAGTCTCCTCACAGTTCTCCTAAAAACCATGTACTAGATACTGCTTTTGGCTGAAGAAAGGCAAACAACATCTTAAAATGCATTTGGAGAAATTCTGGGTATAAACAATAATACTGATACTTCTGAGTAATCAGTTGAGGAAAACAACAGGCCAATTAATTGCTGCATCATATTACGCTTGGTCTGAAAAGAGCTTCAATAAAACAAAGATTTTTGGTTTACAGTTCTTTTGACTTTCAAGTTTTAAAAAAGGTTTTTATGATTCTACTGGGGCAGCCAGGAAACATTGCCCAGCTGGCAACGGAAGGCAAACTTTCTCACCCTACTCCCCCTTAGAAATGGAAATGTCTGGTTATAACAATTCATTTGGAAGAATTGTATTCACTCTTATCAGGATGTCTCTTATTGCTAGTCCATAAAATAGTGAGACCTTGCTGAACACTGTGTGTGCTGAGGTCCTAGAAATGATTGTAATACGTGCTCAGATGGTCTCAAACCATGGCAGCATGTTGTTTTATACTCAGAATAATGTTCTCCCTAAGTTTAATGCTCTTTATCTGCAACTAAGAAATACCCAGAAAAAGACGGATTTTCTCCCTGCTTTCAAAAATAAATACTTCATTTAGATTCAGATGACTAAAAATCCAGTGAGAAATACATCCCAAAACAGATCTTCAGAGACCAAGATAACCAACAGATTTTGTTAAAACAACATATAATGTTTGTGTTTAAACATATTCACTTAGATTTCAGCAGAATTTTTCAGAGAAACGCCAAACAGACGTTGCGTTATAGTCTTCCCCTGAATATTCCCATTACATATCTCTGATAGAATTGCATAGGAAATAGAACGGACATAGCAAAAAGATATAAATATATTGTAATTATGGGACAGCACAGAAGTGGGAATTGTTTGTATTCTAGCTTAGACTATGTAGCTACAAGCAACCTGAGAACCTTGTAGAGGTTTGTATGTTAAAAGGTGTGGGAACAGTGGTATCTAAATCTTTTGAAACTTTAACCTCACTTGTACACATAGTTTGCAGAGGGGCCCCTGCTGGATGGGCTCTACTGGGAGCAATGGTATAACAACACGACGTTAACCCTCCAGAACAACAGCAGCCATATTTACTATGAGAATTTGCTGTTAGGAGTAGCCCAGATTCGCCAGCTGAAAGTACGCAACAACACTTGCTCCATCTACCCGTATTTCCGTGCTTTTTTACAAGACTGTTACGGTGAATATCGTTATGGAGCTGAAGACAGGTCTGACTTTGGTCTAAGGAACAAATCAGAGTAAGTCATCCTACATCAGCAGAAAAATGTTTTTTAAAACCTAACCAAATCCTTAATGCCACTGTTCTCCAGTGAGTAACACAACCGTGCATGCAATTAGCTGAGATTTCTCTTGTTTACATTGAGATAAATGGTGGATTTGGTTTTGTGCCAACATTATAGACAAGAGTTTGGCATGGGAAATCTACAGCAGAGAGACAAGACAAACTGGAAACAGCAAGCCCAGTTCAGCAGAACCACACGTTAGTGGGCCTATCTCCACTAACATCTCTGGAGAAATGCTCAGTTATATAAGGCCTGGATTTAAATCACATGTTTATAAATTGGAATCATGCTAAAATGCCCTGCAAACAGAGCCAAAAGGCCTGCTTCACACACTTCATTTAGCACTGATTTAACACAATGAAAGAACATGTGAACATGCCACAGTAACAATGAACTATATAAACTAGAGATATTCCATTTACTTATAAAGGTTTTAAGGTAATAAACTGTCTGGCCCACATTGGGTGAAATCCAAATTCATAAGCAGTTGCTGTTTTATGAATGTACTGAGTCGCTATATAAAAGAAATGGGAATATCTTAAGACCGTATGTCTTGTGTGTATTTCGGGTAAAGAAAACTGTTATTTAAAGGTCTGGCTTAAATGGTCAGTTGTGGATGCAGAAGAACACAAGAACTAACAAGAATTGTATAAAATAAAAGTTAAAGCTTACTTCAGTCCAGGTTCCATAAGCTAAGCTCCTTTGTTTTCCCATTTCTAACAGATGGAAATACACCTCAGCCCCCTCATTATCCCCATGGTACTGGGGATCTATGGGCTTGTACAGCAGTGGAGGATATATGTTCAACTTACCTAAATCTAAGCAGGAGAGTGTAGAGAAGTTGGTGTTTCTCAGACAGAACAGCTGGCTCACTAGAGGAACCAGAGCTGTATTTATTGACTTCTCAACATATAATGCTAACGTAAACCTCTTCTGTATAATCAGGTGAGTTCTTACTTTCACTACATTTGAAATCCAATTTACTGAGGCATGATGCTTCCATAAAGGCACAAGGAAAGGCTGGTCACCTCAGGCATATGCAGCCGCCTTTCCCAGGTGTGGCTGGCGAGAGAGCAATTCATTAAAAATGCAGAAATTCAGTTAGGGCAGAGAGCAGACCCAGATCCTTCCTTTCCATTTTTTTGTAATAGTTGGTATCTGGTCTGCACAGCTGTCTGTTGGAATAGATTTCATAGCCTTTTGCAAGGTCAGACACTGGATTATTAGTCCTGTTGTCAGCTAGTGGAGGGAAAAGACTCAGGGGATGGTGAACATTTGTTCTTCTGAGACACAGTTTCTTTAATGACTTTTAATGAAACACCAGAGCTTGGGCATCCGAAGAGCTTCTCGTTTTCCCCTCAGCCTCCCCAACCATGTAATACTCTTTTTCTTGGGGGACTTAGTGGAACACTTACAGTAATATCTTACAGATGTAGGAGTTCCAGTAAGGCATTATTAATACAGGAATAATTAATACTAGAAAATTAAGGGCTGAGATGATTTAAAGGGATGATAACTAACAGCAGTCCCCAATTTTTTTCAGGTTGGTGGTAGAGTTCCCTGCTACTGGGGGTGCTCTCACCTCCTCACATATCTACTCTGTGAAGCTCCTCAGATACATCACATACTATGATTACTTCCTGGCTTCTTGCGAAGTCACCTTTTGCCTCTTTATCATTACATTCATAATCCACAAAGCTATCAAAATAGTAAAACTGAAAAAGGAGTATTTCAGAAGTGCCTGGAACTGGCTGGATTTGCTGCTGCTGGTGGTGAGCTACCCCTTGACTTTCACCTTGACTTTCACCTCTGTGCTTGCCAGCTTAGGCTAGCACTGGAGAGACAGCCAGCGAGCCAGAACAGCCCAGACCTGTGTCTGGTTGGTCAGTCACCCGCTGTTCTACGCTGAAGAGGCCACATGGCCCACCATGGTTCAGCACACTTCGACTCTTCTCTAGCCCTGCTGCCAACTTGCTGCAGCGCTATGTCTTTTCTAATTGTTATCCACCCTATTTGTTTTAGACTTCATCTTTGCAGAGGGGGAAAGTACTAGTGCCTAACAGAGCTAACACAGTAAAACCACAGCATATGCGGCATGTTACATAGCACAGGCCCAGAATTATCACAGTAAAATTACAAATGATTTGGCCAATAAAGTCTCATATATACAGTTTATGACAAAGCATCTAAAAAGCTTAGCTTCTTCAAATCTAACCAAGAGCCTTTGGAAATCAATACAGTCTTTTCTGTGCAAATTGACAGTCTGAACAGAAGGCAGGTAGCTGAACTTCAGTTCCACTGGTCTCTGCTTTTTTCAGGTATCTGTCCTTGCCATTGCCCTCAATATCTACTGCACTGCAGCAGTGTCCCTGCTAATGGAAGAGCTGCTGTCTAATGCCCATGTATATCCAGACTTCTACTTCCTTGGATTCTGGCAAGTCCTTTACAACAACATCGTTGCTGTCAACATCTTCTTTGCTTGGATAAAGGTATTGGCTCTTACTCCCTTTTTTTGTACTCAAGAATCATAGTGTTTCTGAGCATGAAATAAATGTTCACTTTTGCCTATTCATGGATGCATTGCAGAGGTGGAGCTAAAAGGGAGAATTTTGTTTGTAAGATTCCAGAAGAGTTTAAAATTACCTCCTTCTCATAAACACGGGTCATACAAATTCCAAGCCATCTAAAAAAAATTGTGCACATGGGCAGCTGTCTCCATTGGAGCAGCTGGGAAATTACCATAGCCAAGCAGCCCCTTTAAACTTAAGTCTTTTCCTAGACCCAATATTATCCAGGTCACAGCCTGACCTATACCAACCGCACAGCTGTAGTAGGTGAAGCTATTCATAGCTATTGTAGCCAAAGGCTGTGAAAACAGTAGCAACTGCAGAGGAAAGGGAAATGTGTCTGAACGTGATTCTGAAGTGGCTTTGTGCCAGGACACCTTTAATTTCATTCTTACTTGCGAGATTTGCTGGTCTCTGGACGGAGTAGCAAACTTCTCTAGGATTAGGGGCTACTTTTGTTCTTAAGCAGGTGCTCTAGGGCCAGACCAGTCCTGCAGGTGTGTACGCCACTGCCCCTGATCTAGTAAACCCTGCTGGCACAGCCTGGGGTCTGCACGCCTTCCCCTCTACCCAGCAAACATCAGTGACTGCAGTTTGGGTGGCCCCAGTGTTCCCAGCAACCAGATGAAACTGCCCCGAGCTTTGCCCAAGCTCAGGCTGCCTGGCCCTCTCTCCCCCAAGGTATCTGTAAAATGCCCAGCACAAAGCAGCTGCGAAACGGGCAGGGGAGGTGCTCATGTCTGCCAGAAGATACCACGCTTTACAGTCATGCCCCAAGTACCTGAACATAAGCTGTCGTGAAAGGTCATGTCCTTCCAAAACAAACAGGCTTTTGGCTTTCCTCCACCTCCCAGGCTGAGGCTGCAGGAAGAAGCTGTTGGGGAGCGTTGACTGTTAACCAGTTCTGTGGACAGTCTTCCTCGATACATTCATTCTGTACCCCGGCTGCACATTCCCCCTGCATCATCCTCCCCTCAGACTGATGACTGTTAATTATAAACACAGTTGTGCTACTAGATTAATTACTGTCATTGAACAAGGCTTTTGTTCAGGCCTTGTTTCAGACCCAAAGTAAAAGAGCTCCTCACCAGCTCAGCCTGGCAGGGAACCCTCAGCTACAGGAGGGTGGTATGGCTCGCCACCTCCTTGACCAGGGCTCCGTGTCTGCTAGAGCTGCTTACACGTACCAGTACCCAGCAAAGACCTGTCTACACACTGTTAGCTTTAGGACATAAGCATATTTGCTTGGCAGAGTATTAATCTTCTCCAGAAGCACACCCAATCCTAGTTCTCCCTACTGATACATACCATGCAACCTATTTCTAGGTATGACTTAACCTGTTACATAGTACTACAGAAAACATTCCAGAAATTCTGTTAAGAAATGGCAATGTATTTTGATCCCCCAATAACAACACGTTCCGTTCTTTTGCAGATACTTGAATATGTACAGTTTAACAAATCGACGCGGCTGCCCTCCATATTATCTCGCTGTGCCAAAGACATCATTGGATTCGCCATCATTTTCTTTATCATTTTCTTTGCCTATGCCCAGTTAGGCTATCTGATCTTTGGGTCACAAGTTGAAGATTTTTCTACTTTCCAAAACTGCATGTATGCTACTTTCTAAACTTTTTGATACAAACCCCCCAGCTGGTGCACGTGCAAGCCAGTTTCTGCCAAGCAGAACTTAGAAGAGTACAGGTTTCCCACACTCAAGCTTATTTCAGAGTATAACCAATTTTCTTGCCTTAGAATCTGTTTCCCAAAGCCTTTACAATGTTCAAAACACCACATGTACACCGAATAGGTCAGGGAAGCATAAGAAGGGGGAGCTCAGCAGTAGCTCACCCGCTGGAGCTATTAGTCCCACAGCACAGTCCTTCCATGTGTAAGGCAGGCAAAATCAGGCAGGCCTGGCAGCAGGCTATTCCCTTTTAACTCTTTCAAAAGCAAGATTGTGAAACTACCCAGCAGACATGCCCCTGGGTATGTGACACCGTCCCCAGCATGAAAACCCCTTGACTTCTCCACTCAAGAGGCTCCCTGCACAAGCTGAGCACATTTGCAAACAGGAATTACTGCTCTTTTAAGAAAACATCCAGCTGCATAGCCAAGAGTCCCCAAATCCCATCTGCCAGCTCTGTTACTTTCCTTCCCAGACTGCTTTCAGCCACTCACTGTAGCAACATCATCGGATCAATTCCAGACTCCAACTGGAACTGGGTTTGATGGTCCTTGCACCTTGTAGAAACCCTAACCTGTCACCTGCAGTGCGCGCTGTGTTTTAGCCCACGGCTATGTTTCTTACAGCTTTAGAGATCTGTAGCATACCAGGTCTTTGAAAGCAGCTTTTCATGTAAAAGTAAGGCGCTTCTAAAGCGGAAAAATAGCTCATTTTGGATCCCCTTGGATGTGAGATAGTTCTAAGGTGCTGCAATACAGAGAAATAAGTATTTATTTGTCTTAGCTAAGAATAAAATCCCTCATAGGATTTAATACTTGCTGTACTAACAGAAGATAAGGGATCACAAAGCTAGAACAGAAGAGAAATAAAAAGAAAAGCCACAACAGTTGATTTATCAAAAATGAAAGTATTTTCTCATGCAAGCCATTTAAAAATTCCTTTGTACTTTCAAATCATGAAATATATTCTAAATACACCATCTGCCACTGCTCTTATCCTGTGGCTTGCCTTTTGATTTCAGTGACTAAGGTAATGGTGAATCAGTCTCAAATGTATCTGTTAACTTTTTTTTTTTTATAAGACTTACAATACTTCTCTTTAGAAGTTAGTCAACCTCATTCAGGTATGTTTTTTCTTCCAGCTTTACACAGCTTCGTCTTGTACTGGGAGATTTTAATTTTGACACCATAGAAGCAGCAAACAGAGTCCTTGGACCTATTTACTTCATCACATTTGTATTCTTTGTGTTCTTCACATTGCTGGTAGGTATCATCTTACAAATGCTTACCCTTTTGCATAAGCTGCCCCTTAGAACCCCAGGGCAGAGAGAGTCCAAACTCTTTTGCAGGAGTTCCCAGCAGGCAAGACATTTCACAGCTCTCCCTTCCTCCCAACAGCCACGAAAGGGGCTTTTGCACCACACAACAAGCACGTTCCACCTTTCACTTTACTGCACCACCCGTTTCTCGAGATTTTAATTTCTGAAAACTTAATTGAGCGCTCTTGAAAACTGCATAATGTCAGCCTTGTCAGCTAGGAAGGTTAAAGGGAGACTTTGATGGGACTGTGTAGGTGCAGGTCTGCTTTATCAGTTAGATTGATGTTTTCATTAATTACTTCAGATTGAAACACCATCTGAAAAAGCTACAAGTCTACCACAGAAAATCAATTACCTCCAAGGTGTCCTTTTAGCCGGTACTGCAGATGGGAAATAAGTCACTTGCCTCCCAAAAATATTCCCTAAAACCATCAAATAATTTAACTGCATTAGAGCATGTCCGCACCCAGAAAAGTTCTTCAGTTCCATTAGTTACATGCCCTAGCACAGAACAGCCCCAAAAACAACAGTCCCAGAATAACACAAATGAAATTTCCAGAAACAAATATCTGTGTCCTTCCTATGCAGAACATGTTTTTGGCTATTATAAATGACACCTATTCAGAAGTCAAAGCAGACTTTGAAGTGCTACCCAGTCAAGAACTTCGAATCAGAGACTTCTTTAGACAGGTAAGTAAGCAGCTCTCTACCTACCTCATTTAATTCAAGGTAAGAGGAGGAATTCTAAACTACATCACTCACAAAGACCCTTAAATAGCTGGGCCATAACCATTTAAGAACACCCAATATTTGGTTTTTCACCTTAAATAAACATTTGACAGATACAGAGACATCCTTCCATCAAACCCACAGGGGCTCCTAATGGGAAGAGCAGCACATGAGTGAGGGGGCAAGGAGCCTACCTTTACTTCACCCCTTTTAAAAGCAATATTTAAGACCAGCCTGGTTTGCGATACGTGCCATCATCAGTTTCCTTCAGAGCTTACTTGTTGCTGCTCTTCCAAACCGAGAAACTAAAAGATCTTCTTTGCATGGGAAGACAAGTGGAAATACGTACCTTTAAAACTCCGCATGTTCAGACCATTTTTATGTGCCAGAAGCGAGTACAAAAGGGGAACAAATCTTTCCCTAACTTTTCAGTCCAACTTGAAATTATGACCTCCTCCTTTCATGCCACGTGCATACACTGAAGCCAAAGAGATTGCATGCAGTTCTGTTGCTGGGACAAGTCAGTACCTCTGCCTAGAAACCTGACTTTAACTGGGGAATACAGCATCACCAGTGAGACAAATAAGATGGAGATAGGTGTGGGGTGAGAGACGTGCACATTCAGACTGTGCTTCTCCGAGGTGGCCTGCACTGACCACTCTGTAGAGCGGCTGGCAGCTCTGTCTACCTGACATTTTCCTGTAGGAATTCATGAGTGGCGTAGATACACATTACGTTGCTTCTACAAAGCCTGGCTTTCATGAAGGAAAAGGAAGGGGGAGGCCCAGCTTCAGATTACTCTACCCAAGGTCATTCTCCTACGTATCAGGGACTACAGTAAGACTACACTGAATATGCCTGAAAACAAATTCTTACTGGTTTTGGTTGGCTGTGGCCTTCAGGGATTTCATGACAAATCTGAGATATAGCAGGACAAGTTCTTTGAGATGAGCTAAGGGAACAAAGCGATACACTGGTGGGATTTCTGTTTAATTGCCAAGGCATTACACTGGCGGTTTGTTCCTTGCATTCAAGTCCTTGTGCAAAAGTGCCTCTGGTTCGACACACGCCATTTAACGTGCCTGACCTTCCCTGTCTCTGTTCAGAGCCGCAAGGCCCTTGTCAAGCTCAAGCTGAAGAAACCAGAGATGGATACAAGTCCAGCAGATGAGAGCTTGGGAAGGTAGGATCTCAGCATCTGCTGTTACCCCCTGCACCGAGCACAGGCCTATTCTCACGTGACTTCTGTCTCTTCTCATTTGCGTGAATGACAAGCGAGGAATTTTCAGCCAGCACAAGCAAGGATATTTCTAAGCTTTCCAACGGTGACAGTGCTAATGAAAAGGTAGGCTTTATTCCTTCCTGTATTCTTAGGAACTGATTATACTTCAGAAGCTGAATAATAAAAGGAGTTACAGTTGTCCCCACTGTTACTTACAAAAGATATTTCTCCACAGGATGCTATTTTTAACATCATGGGAATAGTAAAAACTAGACCTATAAGTAAAGAAAGATCACTAATTATGCCCAAAACTTCAAATGAAAGCTTGTTCAGACAAGGTCATACACTAACTACAACAGCAGAGCTGGCAGTAGGGTGGGATCAGTGAGCTGGGCATTTGCCCAAATGTTAAACAGAAACAGATGTATGGAAAGAAACAAGTTTTACACCAATCTATTGGGTCACAGCTGCCTCTACAGCAAGGAGGATTGCTGTAGCTTCATTTTGCTTTACAAAAAGATTCCAGCAGTCTTTGGTACTTCTGTACCTGGGGTAAGCCTGTGCAAGTACTTCTAAAATATTTTTTTAAAAAAATTACTTCTACAACAAGAAAGAGTTAAAGCCCCTTGGCTAGCTGTAAATACTACTACATACAATGCCTGCAGTCTCTTTAAACTCTGAAAAGACGTGTGTAGTCCTACATCCTGGTTTTAGGAAGGGCCAGAAGGAAAATCTACTTTCAGATAGAGAACATTTTTCTCGCCAAAGCGGCATGTATCTTTCCCTGCATGCATGGCCCCTCCCTGCATGAGTGATTGTGTTACAGGAACTCTAATGAGCCATGCCAGCTTTGTCTGTGATTTTTTTTTAAATCTCTCTGATGATGAATAGAGCCATCTGAAGTTATCGAAGCTAAAGAAAGGGAAAGAAAAACGTGGTCAGAAGTATGCACCTACCGAGGGCACGGACTCAGTCACAGCTCAGAGCTACGTCTCCACCGCAGACTTTCAGTGGTAAGTGTGTGTGTGTGCCTGCTGGCCTAGTCCCATCCCAAGGCACCTGCTGCCCTAGCTGAAACCCTCACCTAGGCACGACCTGAAAGACACAAGATCAAAGTCAGTGATTTTAAGATCTTTTAAGTGCTCCTATACTGGCTGACAACAGCTGCCCTCTGGGAGGGAAGAAGGAAACACAAGAATTTAGCAGAGAAGCTTGTAAGGACATTAGTCAAGAATGAAGTGGAACTAGAATTTAAAATATTGCTGCTCTTCCAGAACATCTCCTTGTGGCTGCCCAGGGAGGGGGACAGAGACTGTAGACCTTGTGCCTGTGAAGTAGCATTTCAGGACTTAAGACCCCTGACAGCTGACACAAGTGAGCAAAGAAAGAGGTTGCAAATGCAAGTTTAAGGGCAAGTGCCATCTCAAGTTTATGCGGCTGTATTTGTGTGTTCTAGGCTCTTCAGGTATACAGTAGAGTTGCAGAACAAATTAGATAACACTAATGCAAAAATCAGGAGAATTATGAAAAGCATGGAACTGAAGGATGCTTCAAGACAAGAGAGCATAGTGTAATGCACGAGCTCATCCGGTAACAGAGATGGCCTGACTCTATACAGAGTTTAAGTAAATCCAAAGTCTCCCTTCCCCTCCCCTCCCCTCCCCCCCCCCCCTTTTTTTTTTCTTCCTATTTCTGGATAAGAGAAGCAGGGATGTTAATAAAGGTATATACCATTGTTGCTTCTGGGTCTTTTCTCTGAGTTTCAGGTGCTGCTTTAACTCTGAAAACTGACCAACCTTACTAGCAAGAGCTCTGGGTGGGTACATCTACAAATGTCTGAACAACATTTGTTCCTCTGCCTTGCTTTGGGGAGAGAGATGTGCACCCCGAGAGCAGACCGTGAGCAAGGGCAGCACCCTGGGGCCGCCCCGCGCCCCCGCTGCCCCTCTGGCACCGCGCACCCAGCGCAGCCCTCCACCGTGGCACAGCCCAGCACACGGTCCTTGGCCCTCGCTGCCCCGCAGCGCCTTCTTCTGCTAGTCCACCTGCTGCCAAGGGTAACGTTAATTTCTCAACAATTCTTGTTCCAGGCACCCCTTTGCTTCCAAAACAGGTTACTGTTGCCTTCAGAGAAAAAAATTACTCTTTCAGGAAACAAAAAAATGTTTTTGATCAAGCCTCAACAGTGGAGCCACTAGAGCGCGCCTTGCTTCACCCCTGCACCAGCCTGGCTTTTCAGAACATCCTTTTAATTCCTACACGCGTTTGTTGCCTTAGAGACACGGTGTCCTGTTCAGACCAGAAGCCACCTACTCCTGTGTAGTCGTTAACGTGTGTTCATTGCTGGGCCTCAGCCACAGGAAGAAATAAAACCCGTGTCCACACGCCATCTGAACACGCCGTCAGACACCCCGGGCTGCAGTACCCCACTCTGCACCACACAGCCCCTGTCCTAGGGAAATTCTGCTGCTCAGGCACAACACGTAACCCCCAGCCCCCGAAGTATCCGGAATCTTCTATCAATCCTACAAGGATTTATAATATTATAAAGCCTTATTGTCCTGCAAAGCACCATCGAGCTACTACCTGGTCTCTCTGCATCTAACCGCAGTGCGGAGGAGCTGTGTGACGGGGGAGGGAGCAGACAGGCATTCGAAGGGACCCCGGAGATGACGGCGCCCAGCAGCACGATGCAGCCACGCGCTGGTTTGCCTGTCAGGGTTCACCGGCTCTGTTCTTCGGCCTCCTGGCCAAGCCAAGCCGTGCCGTCCTCGCTGTTCTAAAAGGGACAGTTTAAAATAACACACCGCTTCCAAAGAGGCCTTGTTGCTATGCAGTATCCCACGACACTTGTCCCAGAAAACGCAGGTGACTAATGATCTGTATCCTCATTACTCTCTAGCCTGACACGCAGGAAAGCAGATGCATTACGCCTCTGGCATCTCCAGACTTTCCCCCTCCTTGGCAACCCCTCTCATACTAAAAAGTCTCGAAACCTTTAGACACTGTTCCTTACCCAGAACTTCCCGGGAAAGCTTTCAAGCACTCCTCAACCTTGCTCTGCTCCTCTGGGGCACAGGAAACCCTTTTTAATAGCCTGCCTCACTTTTCTCTCCTTGCCCCACAACAAGATGGCTCAGGCAAACCTCTTTGAAGAGGTAAAGCTTGGAATACTATGGATTTGCATGGTCTCAGAACTGGTTCTTCATCAAGGAAGATTGGTCCCAGTATCACCAAGCTTTTTGCACCCTCAAAAATAGCTGTTTCTCCTCTGTTCTGGCTAATGGTGTTCAACACAGGGTTATTTTTCCTTCGTTAAAATTATCAGTTTTGTCCATGGATTTGAAGCAGTTCTCATTAAAGCACTGTCTGAGGGATTTTTGTCCTCTCATTTAGCAACCTGACCAGAACAAGCTTCACTGAATAAATAATGCCCAGGAAAAATGGAGGATTGGAGAACAGCAGCCTTGTGCACTCTCCCAGCCAGTGCCCTAAGAATTTGTGCTTTCTCTTCCCCCCATCTTCAGAGGAAAGCCCTGTGATCAGAAGGAAGGGTATTCTGTCCAGCCCTGAAGAACACAATGGAGGCTCCTTCTGTCCTCTCCCTCCCTCAACTTCCTACTTGTTTTTTGCGTTCCCATTTACCCGCGCTACCACACACCCACAGCAGTCTTTCCCTTCAGGAGTTCTGTCCCCTGCCAGACAGGCCTTAGGCTGAAGAAAGGTGGATTTACACAAAATACAACAGAAGAGTCACTTTTCTTATGAACTCACATCAATATACGATGGGGGGAAAAAAATGACCTATTTGGTCCAGAGGAGAAGCATCCTCTTGTGTGTGCAGTAACAGTGTTTGCTGGCCACAGACACAGCCGTAGCTGTTCTGTTATCGTAGCTGCGATACTGATTCTAAGGCTAAGAGATCAGTACGGATATAGAAAGACAATCAAATACTGCTCATCAGCTGAAGGTGTATTCATTGGCAGTGAATTCATTAGCCCAGTAACAGCTAGAGCAGCCCTCTGCCCCATCTACTCCCAAAGTCGCTACTGCCGGAGCAGGAACAAGCAAGACTCACAGTTTGCTCTGCGTCACCACGCAGCAGGCTGGCGCCCTAGCAGGAGCTGAAGCACCGCAAGCCAAGTTGTCAGTTCAGGAGCGGATGTGGCGGCCACTTTCCTGCCGTCTCTGCTGAGAGGCACAGTCCAAACAGGTGAAATAAGGCTTCAACTGCTGCGGCTTCCCAGAGGGCTGTCGCAGCACCCGAGCCAGCAGCAGCGCGCTGGCTCTGCTCGCAGGCTGCGGGCATTCCGACCTGCCCCCGCAACACCCCGAAACTACAAATACGTACAGGAATAGCGAAGGATTTGGCACTTGTTTGTAAGAGATGGCAGTGGAGGAGAAAGCATGATGAGAAACAGATATATGACAATAAATGTTAAGGTACTTTTATTATAAAAGTCTATACAATGAGCACCAGACATAGCAATGCAATTATATCTGGTTTAGTTATATATATACCATATCTATATATCCATATAGATATATAGGTTTTGCTTTTACCAAAGTAAAACTGTTATATCACAAAATGCCTAGTTCTACCATTTATTTATTGCTCAACAAGGATGGCACAAAACACACTCGGCATAACTGTTGCCATGCTTATCTACTATACTGAATAAACAGCCAAACACTGCATAACAAACACAAAGCAGCTGTTAATTCTGAATTGGAACCAGTCTGATCACTCACTCACTTATAAAAATATTGGAATCATATAGATTTAAGCATTATAAAGGAGGAATATATTATTTAAAACATTTAAATAGTGCATATTGACATTTTGCATGTGGTATATAAAACACAAACATTCATGTACAACACTATACAGTACACATTAGTTTCAATGTTTGGATACACCCGTGTCTGCAGACTGATAGAAAAGTAACTGAAGTGTACATTGCACAATGGAACTGAATAAAATTGACATATGGTCTCAAGACTAGTTTAACCTCATAATTCTCTAAGGTCCCAGATCATTTTGCAGTTTAAAAAAAAAAAAAAAAAAGGCATACCACCAGTGCTCAATAGTTTTAGTGCTTTTTTTTTTTCTTCTGAATTCCAAAATTACATGCCTACAAGCAGAGTAAAACAAAACAAGAAGTATTCTACAGTACACAGATGAAATCTGAGCACTAAAAATCCTACTTTCAACCTATGTCATATGTTTCATGACAGAACAGCAAGTCTATGAGGTTACATGCTAGCCGTTTCTTCATTGTGAGAAAGTTCATTTTTGGTCTTTCATAAAGCAGTGTGAACAACAGCTATGTTGACATTAGCCAGTCATAAAAACATGCAGTGAGAGTAGGTGCATGCAAAACATGGCCACAATCAAACTGATACATTGAAGAAAAAAAAATAAAATTGAGAAAGCACCAGTTAAAATTAACACTTAGATTTTGCCAGATCAAAACCAGCTGCTGACGGCTGTTGCAGAGCATAAAGCTAGTAGCTAAATCATCATTCAGCACAGCAGATGTGATACTCAAAACATTTTTTTAGTTTCAACTCTGAAGCTAAATCATGCAAGGCCCATAAACTGTTTTGCTTACATCGTAAGAGTTAGATAACTTATTTTTATTCTCCAACTGTAAAACAAAATTGTGATAAACAGCAGTAATTTTTTCAATCAAAACTGACAGTTCACCCTGTGGTGCGCATTAACTACACTGATTTTAGCCCTTGATACCATATTTATTTCAGGTACAGTGGAATTTTGACTGTCTTAAGCCAGCTCTTTTCTGCTGAAGCTACACAGGTCTGAGCGCCATCAGATTTCCCATACACTGAGATGTTCATTATGTTCCTCAAATCTTCCGAAAGTGGAGATGCAGTATCCAATTCAGACAAAACACTATGTCACCACTAGTTGATAAACAATAACCGATAAAATGACAAAATGAACAAGAGTAACATAAGTCCTGTAGGCAACATGTGATATAACTTTTCAGTTTTCCAAGTTTTAAAAGACACTAAGCAAGGTCACTTTCTGGTTTGTCCACCGTCATCTTTATCAAGGAGAAAATGTGACCACTAATGAGCAAAATCCATAGATGTTAATTATTACTGTGTTATAGGTGCAATTTAAAATACCAAAAATTAAAGTTGTTCCACAGCAGTCCTTTGAAAAGAATTTCAGTCTGTTTTTTTTAAGTGTTCCAGGAAAAAGAGATGTACATTTAATTTGCTGACTTTTTTTCCTCATAATAAAAAATAGGCAAGAGAAGTAGTTCAGTGTAGCATTATGGTATTAATAATTTCTTCAATAATGCAAAAAGTTGGTAATAACAAAAGTCTCCAAGTTCTTGAATGCTAAAGAAAAAAAAACCCTATGGTTGTTTTGGAACAAGATGGATGCATCTGCAATACAAAACTTTGATGGAAACTGTGTTTGCTAAAGTTGGATAGAGCAGTCTCGGACTTAGAAATCTTACTTGCTCTCTAGACAGCACCTACTTACCCTTCAAATACGTTATAGTGGCACCCCAATAAAGTGCACAAACTGGATTCTTTCAACAGTGCATGACAAATGAACACAAGCACCCAATAAGTACAGTGGTAGCATACGGAAATATCACGTTATTCAATGGGCTGGAGGAATATAATTTAAATTGACTTTGAAGAATCTTGTTTGCTGATAAGGACTTCTAACAGCCGAAGTTTGGCTTTGATTTTCTTGTACTCCCTGTACTCATCAAGCATTGGTACTCGATCTTCTTTCTGTACGTTCCTGTAAAAAGAAGCACACCTCAGTTTCAAGAAAATCCTTGATACAGCAGCAAGCCAGACACAAAAGTAGCTACGTGCAGTAATCTTAGGGCAAATAGAAACGTTTGTGGCAGCTTGCTCACCAATAACAGATATATCGATATGTCTTAGTTTATTGTGGTTAAAACTGCCATCACCCCAAAAACTTAATAGAAAATCCAGCAGCATTTATTCAGCACAGCTGTTGCAGCACTGTTTATACATCTTTGTCTTAAGTTCTTATGGAAATTTTATTAACAAGATATGAAGACTTTCATTTCAGATTCTGTGCACACATTACAGAAAAACACAAATAAATTTAAGTTGATCTAGATTTTTTATGTATGTAGACTGACCCACAAACTGATAGCATAGAATTATTCCTACTTGTTTAAGGCTAGACTATAATAAATTAATCCATTAATCTGACTTACTTTTAAATCAACCCTTCATTATTAACCTCATTACTTGCCATTAAGGTCAAAAGGAATTATGCCTCAAATTCAGTAAGTACCTGATGAAGCCACGTTAGTGGAATTTGCGTGACAAATGGTCCAGGAGTTTAAGTTAAGAAGAAATACACTAGAAAGTAAAGTTACACGAGAACGTCTGCCAGTCACGAAAGTGACTGACCTCCTAAAAGAGTGTCGTTAGTTTTGTTCATGAGGTGACACACCTCGAAAAACCTCCTATTACATACAACAGGCAGCAGTTAAATCAAATTCACGACAATATATATTCAAATAAGAAGCCTAAAAGAACTCAACAATACAGAGAAGAATAAAAATTATAGACCCCTTTATGGGCAAAGCAAATACCACTGTCAGGACAGACCTGCTGGAACAAGGAACCAATAGCCAAGCTTCCCCAGCCTGTGTTAAAAACAGGGATAATCTGGGTGGGGTGGCAGTGTTAATATAAAAAAAAAAAAAGAATTTTTTTTAAAGTATTTTAAAATGTTATCTTCCTCCGCTACTAAAAATACACGACAATTTTATCTCCTTCAGGAGATTATTCATAGCAGAGATTAGAACAGATCAGACTCCATTTGGCAACATTCATATAGAAAGTTGACAAAAATATACTTGGGCTACAAAATGAGGCTGCTGTCCAGCATCTGTTTTTGTGTTAAACAAACCTTCCATTCTGCTGATAAAACTCCTCTTCAAATTCTCGTAATGTCTTGCGTAGCTTCTTTTTCTCAGCTCTGGCTTTCCACAGTTGCTCCAATAATTCAGGCCTAAAAATTTCAAGTGAAAGAAAAATACCGTTGGTAATGCAATGAAATTTAAATTCCTCAAAGCATACTCAAAAACAACTCAGCTAGCTGCACTTGTAAGAAATTTGTCTTGCTCAGAAAGAATACGCTACCTGTCTGATGGTGAAATATTGAGAACAAACTAGTAGTTAATAAAAGGGTATACATTTTCTGCTGCCTACACAGCTCAGGTAAGGCTGAAGAAGGTTTAGACGATACTCAACAATTCACTGAATACAAAAAGATCTTAGTCAGATATGTCAGAGGAAAGAACACTCGTTCAAGCCAAACACTTGCTGCGAAGTGCTGAACGTGTCACTCCCCTCCACCCGGCATTATATATTTGGTATCATGACTGCAACCGTAACAACTGCAACTTCTCCGATAGAACTAGCCACTTCTTATTTTTACGTACATAGAAGCAGCGCGGGTGCTTGACAGCCTAAGGTCCCGGGTCAGTTTCTCTTGACCATCTTCAACATCAGACTCGGAGTTTTCAACTGGGCTTAAAACAGACTGCGTTTGGACAGCGGTTTTTAAGATATCATTCAGGTCTGTAGACAAACCATCACTTTCCTCCTCTTCTTCCTGAACGTCAAAGCAGAAGTTCAAAACAATTATTTCATACATTTCAGGTCCTTATTACAAGTGCTGGGAAGTAATTTTTTTTATTTTTTTTTTCTTTTACAAATGCACTGCACACACCTTAATTTCTTCAAAAAAATGGGCAGTTTCACCTTCAATAATGGGCTGTAACATCTGCCCTCGCCTCTTCGTTGATGGTGACCCCTGCAAAAATTGAATTGTTTCATTATGTGCAATTAATTAGACATTAAACGTTATTTGCAGTCGGAATTTTGTTCAAGTCACCTAGTACCTAAAGGTATTTCTTCCTTCAGAAGAATAAAAGACTACAAACATACTTACAGAGCACAAACAAAATAACCATACAACCCAAAAAGCTCAGATGCCCAATGTAGCCTTGACATGGAGGTAAATGTTGTAGCTTATGTGAAAATACTCTTCTTCAGACTTAAACCGAAAGCACTCGTTCCCCCCCTGTTCTGTAGAAAATTCAAAGCGCAATGGTATCTCTGAATTCCATATTTACTCTTGTTCCTTCCAAACCAAGCCACAAGGGGATTATAAAGCTACACAAGGCCAGAGCAGGTTTTTATCTTCTGCCAGGCACACGCGGGGAATAATACTGCCAGTTTCTTTTTCTAGAGCACTCTGAAGCCCCACAACTGGAAGTGCTATGTCAGAGTTATCTATTGCCATCTCAGAGACAAAATCCTTTGAACTTCAGCCCAAAGCAGGTGCCACTGCACTGCACAGGTATCACTGCTAGCTGCCTGTTGCACACATGCCCTGCTCATCCGCTACCTACCCCCGACAGCAGAAGCAATTTCAACAGGGGGTTGCTTTGAACAGGAGGAAGGTAAAACACAAAAGTCACAGAGACAATGAGCTGTCAAACAACTTTAGTCTGTGAAAGGTAAATAGTTTCCCACTTCTTTGGACATTTCCATACAGGCTTCAGCGTATGCGATTAGTATACCGTGATACCGTAAGAGATATTTCATGGAAGCAAGCGTCATATAAACCAAAAAGCAATTTCTGAAATACCTGGCACTGAATACAGCCTACCTAGAAGCTATCACTGAACAACCCTCAGTAATTACAGAGCTCCACATATCTCTTACAGGTTTCAAAAGCAGCGGCCTGTGAAAAGTATTTTACAGATGTTGCCTACAGCACAGACTAGGAATTACGTTACCAGGATCTCTCCTGAATTTAAGATCCTTTTGCTTGGCTACCCACCCAACTTTTTATTTCACAGTCAAAAAAACCCTCATGAAACAAACAAAACAGAAAATTAAAAAGGACAACTACAACATAGTTATAAGGTATTTTATAACATAAAATGCATCTCAGCGGAAGAGTCAAATTTTTGAGGTGAGACTCAACCAGTCAAGGGCACCGACGTTAACTTATGACTCACCAGTCATGTAGAAATGCTTAGATGTTTAAAAGCAACTTGTGTTTATGGAGTTCAAAAAAGGATGCTGATATAAAAGCCCTTAAACTGAAACATAAAGCATGTTTTTCTATTAAAACGTATGTGCAAGAAAGGAGTACCAGTGAACTGGTCCCTTTATCTCAACATACTTTGGCTTAAAGGGGATAGCTAAAACCAGAGTCAATGTAAACAGCCAATTAAGTTCCTGCTGGGTAAGCCACTGCCCAGCTGTGTAAATCTGGTAGAGAACTGCCTGTAGGTAAAGAGATTATCTCATGTCAGCTATGCAGTCCCTTCCTCCTAAAAGGGTCAAATAGCTAGTATCAGAACTGCTCTGTTCCAAGTTCAGGTCAGCGTGCAAGATTTTGATTACAGCTCATGAAGAACAAAGACAGCCAGCTGGTTATCACTCCCCAACTCTTTTACAGGTACTATAAACAAGGTCACATCCGTCTCCTTGCACAGTATGAAAACTTTTCTTCCTTATCTCTTACAAGACCACAGAGAGAAGAAAGAAAAGAACAGAAAGCACTTCAAATTAGAAGGAAATGAAGCGAAAACACAATGAAGAAGCACAGATGTTGTACAGATGCTGCAGATGATAAGATGTCTCACACTGGGGAAGCATGAAGGAATGGAACAGTTCTTATGGCCATCCTACCACTCATGCTTCTGGTGACAATAATCCACGTTACAGAAGAGAGGCAAGCTTCCCTGCAACTGGTTACTGTTCTTGGCGGGACTGGAAAGTACAGTGTGTGCTGTGGATCCACACCTAGCACAGCGACTCGGGAACATCTCAGCCATGGCAAGTCAGAAGAGCTCACTTACTTCTACTGAGAACCATTTACTTCCCGAGAGCCACCACAGTCACAGACAGCTTTGAACTGCTGTGCTCTCAGCAGTAAATCAAAAATCAAATGCCTCAAATACAATGACAACATCTTCCGTCTTCTACAAGAAAGATGTATTTTATGGAACAGTATTACTGGCTCTTCTAAAGGCAGCCTAGCAGTTCAAAAGGGGAAAAAAGCAGAAATAGCATTTGTTTTACTCACAAGAATAGGAGTAATGCTTGCTCTAGTTAACATTTGTTTTACAAGTCTGTATCTGTCATAAAGTGGCTTCACAATATGTCTTTCTTCTCTAGTAACCTAAAGGCAGAGAAACCACAGAATTAATTATACCGGTCACTCAATAAGATACAAGCAAACACAAAGCGGTATGCTTCTCATGCCAGGCCACGTATATTCCAATTAGGAACATAAAATTAGCTTAACTTGTGTGTATAAAATGGGGTATATGCAGATAAAGGGGAATAAGTGGGTGCTTTTCCCTCCTCTCTTTTCTCACTTTAACTCCCTGTATTTTTAAGGAAGAAGTTTTAAAGACTTCCTGAAACACATGGGAGCTTCGGTGGAAGGAAAACCTCTATCTTTAAAGAGCCATGGAAAAGAGGCAAAAAAGGGACCAAGAACTGGGGGAGAAGACTGTGTGCCTAGCAATGATGATGACTCTACAGAAATGGCAGGGGAAAAAAAGAAAAAGATGAAACTGTAGAGAGATTTTATCTGATTTACTCTCAATTCTTGGCCACTGTGTAATATAACGAATCTTAAAGGCTATCCTGATCAGTCAGTGGCATTTTCTCCCTAAGGGGATTGTAGAACCAGTGCCAGTATCTCCAAGACCACTATACTTCCTTGGCTTTTAGGCTGAAAGGCTTGGTCGGATTTATACGGCAGTGCTGATTATAAAGCTAGCGTGCCAAGTCCAGAAGGCTGACAGAATAGTGACTGCAAAGATCTCATGACTGGACCAGTGATGCTGATTCACTGCCCAAGATAAACCCCCAGAACTTTAAGCACTAATGGCTGGTCTCCTACTCCGACTTCCTTACCTCCAGTTAGAGAAGATACGTGCCACAGACTTAACAGGGAGTAGGGGGGGGGAACTGTCTTTTCATTTCTGTTTTTGTGAAATCCAGAATAAGATTTCAGTCCTTTTCCAAGGAAATTCAATAGCGTCATTTAAGATTTTCTCTTTGTTTCACAGACATATAAGGCACCAAACACCAATCGCTTCGCAAACTCCAATAACTGTTTTGTGGAAAAAGGGGCTATTAATACATCCATTTATTTGTTTTTCAGAAGTCAATGCAGTAACGTCCTCTGATGGCAACATGGAAACCAACAGGTAACTTCATGTTTCGGAGAAGAACCCCCCCAACACACACATCAGTATTAAATGTTGGTATTACTACTGCACAAGAGTTACTGTTGTCTATGCATACATTAATATAGTTTGATGAAGCAAACCAAGTATTACCGGCCGTCCATGTTGACTTTCATAATACAGAAGGCTTTTCTGGAGAGACGTTTTCTCTTCTACCAAATGGTCCTTTGTCATTTTCTGTCAGAAGAATAATCCCCACTTAATCAAACACGTCATTTTAACAGGTTTTCTACATTATCAGCTATACAGATGCCTTCGCCAAACTTAGCTTAGTTAATACCATACATCCCACCTTGACCCATTTAAAGCTGTCCGATGTTGTCAGCACACGCTTGTAAATATTTTATTAAAGAGTGACCAAGGAAAACGAGACTCATCTTGATCATTTCCTCACAGAGTCTGTAATATGAGGCCTTGGTAAAGGGCTGCTAGACAAAGGCATCACTGTCAGTGAAGTGATACCTGAAGTGTCTGACAGCACTCCGTTTCCCTGTTATTCTCTTAGAAACAGCATCCATAACCTTATGCTTACTTTTATATCTTCTGGCAAACATCTCTCAACTCGTTTTTCCTTTAATCTTTTCAAAATGAGTTCAAGTGTAGCTTCCTTGGTAGGCTTCTTCTCCTTCTGCACAACCCGCATCTCATCTCCGTTTTCTTCATCCTCTTGGTCAAGAGAGGAACCAAAGCTTTTTGGAAGAGTGTTACTTCGTGGACGTGTTTGAGGTATGAATTCTCCGTCTGAGCTCCTCTGCTTCGCATCTGAAATGAGAAAATTTGCTCAAATCCTGAGTTTTAAAAGAAATAACTCAGTTCATTTAACCACAAATAAAGGAACGTAACAGTTCGCATAGGAAAAGCTTATCTTCTAATGAACTAAAAACAAAGCCACAAGAATACTTTTTTAGTTTGGAATAGTTCAGAATCTAGAAATGAAACATTTTTACTGTCCTGTGGAATTTTACTGAATGACTTAGCCATTTTAGAAACACAGATAATCTGTGTTTGTAGAAAACCAGAAACTGAAGCATCTCTTACCTTTTATTTGCTTTCTCAATTTGGTAAGTTCAGTCATCCATTTTAAAACTTTTGGATTGGCTGCAATATCACTGTAGGAGGGCTGAAAAGTAATACAAACAAACTACATTTTATGAAAACACACACAATCTTGTTTATACACTTCTTTCAAGATGTGGTAATATTTATGACAGCGGATGTGACTAGTAACATGGATGCCACTCTTTGTACCAGATCAGATCTCAGTGCCGACATAACTGACACTTGTGAAAATAAACTTGAAAGAAGACATCAGAAGGTGAACCAGAGAGCGGCAAGATGCTTCTGCCTCTCCACTACCTCATCTGATATCCCCTCGGTCTCACCGCGTAAATGTCACCGTCTGCCCTCCCTTGGGCCCAGGCGCTACAGCACACTTTCTAGTATTGCTGTTGCTCAGCTCACTTTTGCAGATAGTGTGCAACAAAATTGTTCTCGTTTGTGAACCCCCAGTTACTCAGTGAGGGACTACAAGAAGTACCTTACCTCCACCATACAGCCCTTCATCCTGAGTAAAAGCAGAAGTGGAAACTTACCTTACTGTTTTTCTCTTTCTCAAACTGTTCCTCAAATTGCTTTATTTTTTTCTGTAATTTCTTGACAAGCTGATAAGGTGTCTTGTCTTCCCTTTTGTCATCTTTTGAGCTGAAGGATGCTCTTCGTGTTCTGTATTAAAAACATTTTTAAAATGTCATTTAAATAATTGAGTGCGAAGAACTTGTATGTTTGAGTAACAGATGACTAACTTCATTTTTTTTCTCCAGTTCATAATCCCTTCTTTTCAGGCTTTCAGTCAGAGCTATTTACTCACTGATTCACAATGCTTTGATCTGCTGCCTTCAAAACGTATGTGTTATTTTTTCCTCTCTAATTTCAGCAATACCCCCAACAGAAAAAGAGTATTTGAAATTCAAGTGTAATAAACTAATGTTACCATTCATTACAATATCATTAAAACAGTTCAGATCTTTCTGGTGGCTAGGCTACTTACCTAAATTACCAGACACTCAGTACTTCTGGAAGTATTGGGCACAGAATAAAGCCTAGGCTAGGAGCTACCGCTGAACAATCCTTGGTAATTACACAACTCCACTTAACTGTCTTAGGCACGTTATTAGATACTTATCTAAAAAACATCTGCATCACCTGTCGGCCTTACTAATATATTTCTGGAGTACATGATCCCGGTTTTAAATCGTCTTTTGTACTTGTTCAGCTCCCTGACATTTGCTGCTGGTGAAAAGCCTTTTTACCTCGAGCCTGACCATGAGAATTTTCTTGTACACTTATTACACAAGGTGCCTGAAAGATCCCTCAGCACAGCTAGTGACATCTACATAGTTCAAGGTACTAGAAATACTAACCTAATAATCTGCTCACATAGATCCTTATTTGTTTCAGAATGAGGAGAACAGTGATTACAATCAGCACTTTTCTGCACCTCAGTCTTTTCCATCATTTTAACAGTACTTGTCAACTACCTCCTGCGGCTATGTGGAGAAAACTGGGGCAACTGTCCTTTTGCTTCAATAAACCTATGTCATAGAGAATTGGAGACTGCAAACTTGGTCCTTCCTGTTCCAGATGTTCTCATTATTATGACTTCGCTTCTTCCCTAACAAGCATGGAAATCCTTCTTAAATCCCCTTCCATAGTAAGGGTAGCAGACAGCACAGGTCACAGGGTATTTACAGCTTTGAAGGGTCACACTCCCCAGCTGTGTCACACAAGTAACTTGCAGCTTGTTCAATTACAACTCTACTTTCATACACTGGGTTAAACAGACTTGATCCTCTAAATCTGCAGGAGAGGACCTGCATTAAGAGCCCTACCCCTGCACCGTACTGCTGTCCCACGCCTCTCCCTCTAACAGCCGATACTTTCCTACACCCCTTTTGAATGAAGGCTTTCCGCAGCCCAAATGAAGAAGCTGCCCAAACCATTACCACACGCTTTAGCTGCAATAGTTTGTGTAACCTGGCTCACTTTACCGGGCAGTGGACAACACGCTACACAAAACAAATCCAAAATTACGCAACATGAAGGCAGATATTCATGCTACTTAAAAAAAAAAACAAAAAAAAAAGCGCCACAACTTACACAAAGTCATAGACAAGCAGTCCAGTACTGGTAAACAAAGGATATAAATACTACCTCCAGCCCAGGAAGTGGCATTACAGCGGGTTATCAGAGGCCCTGACCAAATGCCAGGGAAATCTGTGCAAGCTTGCCCTATTTTTATACTCTTTCCCTCAGCATCTGCCAGCGGCCCCTTTGAGAGACACAATACCATCCCAGACGAACCTCTGGTCTGACTCAGTATGGCAGTTCCTGGGCAGGCAGAACAGCCAAATGGCCACATAATGCTATATTTTACCTTGATCTTCAATAAATTCATATAATGAAAAGCCGTGAGGTTCTTAAACAGCTGTTTTTTCATACTGGCAGTAGCATCTCCTGCCCCAACACCCACCAAATTGCATTAAAATACATACCTAACAAAAGAAAGTGCTTTGGATGAAGAATCTAACGTTTCTGGATCATGTAAGAAGCGCTGGCTTTGCCCAAAATCCAAACTACGATGTGACAGTATTGGATGACAGTCCTCTTCCAATGGATGATTAGTCATCCTTCCAGCCTGCGGGGAAAGCTGAGCTTCTCCAGACTCACTGTCTTCCTGCCAAGATTTAAAAGCAGGAAATGGATCTAGAAGATAAAAAAAGGGACACAAAATGGTACTTCTCTGTTAACAGAATTATAAACAAGAGTCAAAAGGAAACAAAAACACGTACCCAATGCTTAGTCTTGTATGCTATAAAGGATGTGGTGTCATACACAAAGTGAATAAAAACATTGAAATACATCAGAAAGCTACAAATTCTGTCATGTAACAATTGAAAGAAAAAGGTACTGAAATGAAGTATGCACACTAGGATCCCTTTTTCAAAGTGTATCTTGGGAGTATGCGTATCTGAGCAGTTCAACAGTGTGAGAGCGCCTTATTTACGTATCACAAATCCAAAGTTAGAAGAATATATTTTTGTCCATTGCAATGTTTTGCTGTGGAAATTAATTTTCATACCTTACACATGTATTTCGAAAGATTGTCCTCTTGGTTTTGAAGAAGATAAGCCTCACAATACCTCTTTAGGTACAATGCCCATTGGCTTAAGTCTTAAGAGTGTTGTTGGGTCTTTAAGTTTAAATCAGTCTTGACACCACTGAGAAAAAGAGATTTCTTAACTTGTGGAAGGTGATTTCTTTTAGGCAGGGGATTCCAAAACAATCAGTGATTTTAAATCCTTACAGAAATTTAGTTGCTAACATCCCTTACAATTCTTAAATATTGTTTTCTCGCTGTCTAACAAAAGGCTGACATGGCCTTCCAGAACTTGAATTTAAAATCCCACCCCCCTTTTCCTTTTGAAAGATTGCCTATATTTTCCAGTTCAAATCAGAAATTTGAAAACTGGGTTCAAAGTGTGCAGAACAACAGTAAGACCCACAAAGTAATCTTTAAAAGAAAATAACCCTTGTACCTGCTTTCCATTGTACATTTACTAAGTATTATTGGGACTTTTTGTTTTGTTTTTAAGGTATAATCTTGCCTGTTTACACAGTACAAGAAGGGGACCTTTTACAAAAAAAGTAAACAAAAAAACTGCAGATCAGAACATTCCCAAGATATAAGGGACAGCAGGTGAAGGGTTAGTTAGAAAGCAAACCATAAACTATCAAAAGGCAGATAACTGAACGTATGGCGAACCATACTTACCCTCCCCTTCTCTCTGCAGATGCATTGTTTTGAAATCAATGAGGGGAAAAGTGATAGGGCATGGCGCTAATAAAATGAAAAAGAATGGCAAAAATACTAAAGTGAACACACAGCACAGTCAGAACAAACTATACATAACATGTAAAGCAGGAAGATACAGTACCAGGGAAAAACATCCCATCTTTTGGGCCAGGCTCTGAGCACTCTCAGCTTCCAAGAAATTTCAATGGCAGGTAAGGATGCTCAGTCCTTAGCGAATTTGAACTTTTTACTGAAAAGGTTTACAAAGAACTGACACAGAAGTAGTAAAGACTTATTGTAGTTTAACAAGGGTCTCATGCATCCTCACATTAACAAAAGACAAGTTCTAAACATGTTTTTGCTCACAGCTCTTAAATAATAGAGATGGCAGTGATTTCCAAAAAGCAGGACAAATGCAGAAAAGATACTCATAAATACAGATTAATTGATCTGCATTTTAGTCTTAAGCCAGCAAGTATCTGATGTTCATTTTCAAGAACTGTTGGTTACAGGCCTTTAAGTTTGCTATAACATCGGCTTTAATAACCCAAATATTGTAATGAGATTTGGACTAGTATAGACTTCTTTACAAAGCCAATCTGCTTTGATGGAATGCCACCAGGACTTGCAGTGCCTTGGAAGGCAGAGATCCTAATAACCATCCTAAACAGGACTGAAGAACAGTCAAAGTTAAAATACGTTGCAATGAAATAACACCGCTTGCAAAATATCCTGATTTTACTACCAAGAAGCTTATAATATAAATTTATATACAGATATGCTACTTTCTTTTCAAAGTAAGGGTAATAAAGCCACTTGGGTAAGTAAAACCAAAGCAACTTTTATGAGCAGATTTAAGGAAATCATGAAAATGGAAGCCACAAACCTTCTGAGAACACGTATTAAATCAGGTTAACACAAATAGAGGATGCAACAAAATGTAATTTGCAAGTAAGCAATTAATGTAAATAAAACACTGAGAACATAAGCAGTTAAACTTTAGACAAAGTTATTAACTTGAGCAACAAGAATGAGAATCTGGACTCAGTGTCTTCAGATGCCTGCAAATTGACTGAATGTACAGTCTGCTAGGGGCTCAAGGCCAAACAGCAAATATTTTACAAATCTAAGCAAGACTACCACAAGTTGCAACCCCCATCATTTGTAAAAGAGTTATTAAAAGGAAAGCATTGATTCATGCAGGCAATTTGGAGAATAATCAATAGTGGTGACAAATTAACAGTAAATTATCACCATTTGAGCTTCAGGACAAAACTTTATGTGCTGACATGCTACAACTATATCCTGCACTGTTAAAACTACACACATTCCAAGTATACCTCACCAACTTTGGTATTTGTAACACAGCAACCAGAAATTAAGTGCAGTCATTCTTTGCTACCAACATCTTAACTAACATGTAGCTGTGACACAGACATCTCCAAGAATAGCTGTCACTGGAACAGCCTGCTGTAAGTTAAAAACTCATCCCTGCGTAGTAAATCTGTACTGTATCTACCAAGTTGTTTTCACAATATAAAACTGGAAACAGGTGGACTGTGGCCATTGTACTGTCGGTCACAGTTCACAGTATTTTAGCAAATTGTATCACTTGGATTTTGTAAGGTATGATGATTCAGAATATCAACATCAGGCAGAAGAAACAGGATAAGGAACATGTGAAAAGGTAAGTGCTTTGGAAAGTAGATCTTGACAAGAGTGGTTTGCTCTGATTACAAAGGGGTTATGTTTTTACACAAAAAAAACAACAGTCTAAACACTTATTACCAGACATTTGAGCAACAAAGTTCAGTAAAGTCACAAATTTAGGGGCTTGCTAAACCTGGAAGGCCATGAAGATCAAGGTCACAAACAAGGAATCCTGTCTGAGAGAAAACTATGTTTCAAACATTTTGCTTTTCCTAAAATCCAAACAACGGAGGGAGATGGGGCACAGAAATAATATCCATCTGCAACTTTAGATTTTATTTGAAAACTTGAGAGCGGTTTCAAATTCTCCAATGACATCTTGAAATCAACATCTGACATTCCTGATGTTTAAAACAAAACCAACATATTTTTCAGAATAAATGAAATATAAATTGCTGTGTTTAGCATTTCATGATTTTAAGTCAAATTCAGTTAGTATTAGAACTTCAATAGCTTACATTTTAAAAAAAGAAAAACAAACGACCCAGTGTGAATATTAACTATATGACATAATTAGAGAAAATGTTTTCAAGGACAAGGTCTCAGGGTCCTGAGAACCAAAAGCCGCTTAAAAATCAAAACAAAACAAACGAAAACATACAAAAAACCCAACAACAACAAAACCACCCAAATCTCTGTTATGAAACTTAAGCTTTTTTGCTTTCTTTAGTTGCTCCTTTGATTTTTTTTCTTTACCATTTTCCTTAAGTTGCAGATAGTTCTGAAACAAGATGGGACCTATCTTACCATGTGTATAGAACATATTATTCAAACTACAGAAAAGAATGTAAGTTGTCTGCTGCTTCTACTTTGTAAAGCGTTCTACTTATCATTACTAGCTAACTATATTGTGAGCTAAAGGGTGAAAATTACCTTCCCATTTGTCACCATCAGATACATTCTTCAGATCTAGACGCGGTACTTGCACACCCAGAGCCTCCTCAGAAACATTAATGTTGCCATCCCCTGACACCTCTGAATCAGTATTTGCATTAAGATCACAAGTCTTGCTACTTGAATCCTGTATTTAAATAACAGAACAGTTTCATTATTATTTAGCACCTGGAAATCAAGTCCCTAATCAGTGCCAGTTCCAGCACTTCTGGAATATTTCGGGGGGGGGGGGGGGGGGTGGGGGTGGGGGGGTAGTGGTGAACTCTTCCTTCCTAACTCAAGGAATTCTAAACAATCTTCCCCCCAACCTGCAACAGTAGTCAGTATTTGCATTACAAAACATTCCTTACAGGAGATGCTTAAGTACAAGCTTGCTCTGCTGCCAAAAGTTTCCGTGAAGCATGATGAGATTTCTAACAGAGGTTTTGCAAACCTTGCAGCAGACCAACCAACATAAGATGTTATAAGTTAAATTTATTGGTTTTAATTTTTGTTTGGTTTTGGGGGTGTTTTTTTTGTTTATTTATATAAACTTATAAGATGCTGTGTGTCTGTACATAAATGAAACATCTTACCAGAAACATCTCTGAAGATATTCTATCATTGCCCCCAAGCAATATACTATTTTGCCTAAAAAGCAGACACAAACATAGTTATGATTTTAAATACAATTTCTTAATGGACAGTAAATACAATACACTCCCCTTACATTCCCTCGTCCAGCTTTAGAATATATGCAAAGTATTTCCTTAAACTGAAAATTAAAATTCTGGGGAGCAAAAGTTTCATTGCTTCCCCCCCTCCCCACCCTTGTTCTTCACACAGAATTTCAAGCTGAAGCATGTAAACAACAACTGGACTTGAACCAGTTGTAAACAAAACCAGCTCTGACCTTCATTCTCAAACTGGGAATAAATATTTTCAAAATCAATTCAACTCAAACTGAAATTTCAATCAGTCCTGAACTCAAACTGCAAAAGAGCTTGAACTTTTCTGGCTAGTCACTATTACCAGCAGCATTAATTCTTCAATCATTAAGAGGAATAAAATGTATCCAAAATTTTTAAAGAAAATAATTTTTTTGTTCTGTTTCTGTTGCCCAGAACATAGGGTTGTTCAGAAAAAAAGCCATGACATATATAGGCTTTGTACTTATTTTTTTCTTTTAAGTGCATAAAGTTCCATGTCTTTTATATCAACATCATAAAAAAGGCAACTCCATCTTATCCTCTCTGTTTTCATGTGTGAAAAATTACATGTTTAATTTCACCTCCCTCATGTCATACTGTGTTGTCACCAATCACGGTTTGGTACACTTTACATTTCAAACCCGAAGTTACACATTCTGCCATGTCAGTGACTAAAGAAAAATACATACCCTTCACTATTATCTTCTCCACCAACATCCGCAGCTTCATCACATGGTTTCAATAATACGTCTGCAGTCTGCTGGCAAAAAGCATGTTTAGAAAGATTTAGGAACGGCATTCTCAGCTGAAAAAAAAATCTGTAATCATCTCTGGCCACAAAAACACTCTCAAGAACTACAAGGACAGCTTCTTGCGTGGGGATGGAAATCATACTTTTTAACCACACAGTATTTTTACATTTAAGGCCAGTAACCAGGTGTTTTAATCACTAGAAGACAGACAATGACTTTCCCTCTTCAGGCAAACCATTTTTTATTACTTCTTTTACATATTAACACCAATAGGTCTACCACAAATTGTCAATCATAGCATGAAGTTTGGGATGCCTAAAATCATGGCAATAAGTATATCCCAGTCTCGAAAAATAACTGAGTTGGATGTAGACTTGTGCTCAGCATATATGAAATGAAACAAGTCTGACAGACTTTCTAAAAGGAGCTACTAATCCCTGTTACTAAATAAAGCAGGAACAGAACTGGAAGGGGAGGAATAAATGTTGGCATTTCTATGACACTATCTCACAAAACAAGTTCAGATGAACACATGTCACTATTTTATTCACTAAAAGTTGGCACAGCCAGCCTGACTGCTTCAAGTATTTACACCAAAGCCCAGTACTTGATTTCTTCAAGAAGCGCCTTACTTGGGGGAATGTAAGAAATTTGAAACATAAAATGTCATTTTAAAATAACAGATTGCATTTGGGTTTAGACTTTGAGAAGTTCTCACAAATGATCTTGAAAGTGTCTGAATCTAAAATCAAGTTACCTGGGGAGTTCAAATATACATAACAGTTGCCAGTTTTACACTGCTGATAGTAATATTCACTCTTATCAGACAAAGCTCCATTATTTTGTTTACATTATTTCAGTCTTCAAGTCAAATTCCAGTTCAGGGAAACAATTTTTAATTACATGTCATTCCTCATACTCCAGCAGATAATTTCCACCCTGGAAGTGAGCTGTGCAAGTCTTGCATAGTCACAGTTACTGCCGTTGCAGAAACAGCTGCTTATGTTTCCCTTTCAGACCTATAGGAGAGCTCACACGCACATCTTGTTTCCCACAACCCTACACGCCCCTTCAAAACTCCTTTCATATAGGTAAACCAACATCTCCCTTTAACATCTCCCCTAAAGATCCAACTCTCCAATAACATTTGAAATGGCATGGTTTCTACGAAGGTAGAAACTAACACTGAAAAACCCGAAACTTCACCCCAGAATGCCACCTTATCACTGATACCAATGGGCAAAAATGTATCAAAAAGCACAAAAGGCCAAGAAAGACATCAGATATGGCAACAAAAGCACATCTATCTATGCATCACTGTGCGCTCCTAAGCATCATGTTCCCCTTTATATTCCTTGCACAGAAACATGCTTGGAACTCTGAAGCGCACATACTTCGTAAGAAGTGTAATTCACGTTTCTCAGCTGTTCTTTGAAACCACTGAAACTGCATAAAATGCACTGAAAAGCCACCGATCTGCCATTTTTGTTTCTCCATCTCCACTTATATTTTCCAAGTTTTGATTTCTAAAGCTCAGCATGTATTTTAACTAGGAATTCAGGAGGAAGTAAAGTATTAGGAGTTAACATGAGAAACTCGCTCTCTGTTGAAGGCTTTCATTGTCAAAAGACTGAAAACCTAGAACAATTACTACAAATAAAAGATAATCTACAACAGCCAGTCAGGAAGACTTAACAGCAGAAATACAGAACTCTACCCTGTATTTTCAACAGGGTCCTTGCTAACATAAAGGATATTTTATCCAATTCAGGTGAATACTAATTGCAGTACCATGCTTTTGCATTTTGCACCATAGGAAAACAATCTAACCATTTTTTTTACAACAAGATTTGGCACTAATGCATCAGGAAAGCACTTGGACAATCAATACATTCTGTGAAATTTTAATTTACAGAATGCAATTCTTAAATAATAATCTAGTTTAGCAGGATCTGTTGAAAAAAAATGGGCTTGTTAAGTGTCAAAAGAGTCATTTGGGATCCATGAAAGCCAACAGAAGGCTAGGAGAAGAATACGTTACAATAGTGAAAAGCACTGCAGCAACATTTTTGTTTTAATAAAAACACAGATTCCAGACAAGACTCAGTTTCACCATGCTAAGGCATCCATTTCTATCTTTTCAAGTTCACAGACCCATTAAATTCTTCTAGTTAATTTAAGTCTAGTAACAATAGGTTTGCTTATCTAGTTATCTTTCAGGAAACCCTCAGAAAGATTTATGGATGCAAGGCAAGAAGCTAAAAGCTATTGCAGAAAGTTCTCTACACATGTATAGCAAATCTCTCTACCCACAGAATTCATCATTTAGATTTATGACAACAAAACTTTTACCAAATAAATAAGGAACTATAGATCTGAATTTTTCATTAGAAGTGCTTATTTGACAGCTGCATATGTGCTATTTCGTACGGAGTGGTAGAAACTATATTCTCTTGCATATTACTGTTATACTTGGTTTCATTTTTGTCAGCACATATTTTACAGCATTGCTTGATCGCATAAAGATACCCTGAACAAGAGACTGACATCTGCTCACTAATAAAAAATGCTGGTACAGTTCAAGCCATCATTACAAATTCAGGCCATACATACTACAAACCTTCACATTTGATTGTATGTGAAGATCTAATAATCTGCAGCTCAAAGCAAAGCTGAGGCACATTTACTGTACAGGGTAAACAATTATTTCAGCCTTTATGGTTGATACAATACTGGGCTTCCATTCAAACTGTACACAGCACTTGCTTCTTCTAGCAACATGAAGCTGTTCAATTCAGGCATAATATAAAAAAGCAAAGCCAAAATTACATCTACGACACCTGACTACCCTGTGCTTTGTTGGTTTACGTTTTCAGTTGCTTTCTGAACTTTAACAGCAACTTCAAGTACCATTAGCATTGCATTTTTTGAGCAAAACAGTTTTTGAAAAACTATTTTATTTTCTACAAGCATGTTAGCTTCACATCACAATATGTGCTCATGCAGCACTTCAGACAGATTTTTCTGCTTTGGAATACAGATGGTCAATCCTGATACTTTTCAAGATGGCAATATTAAGCGCTGAACCTCTTCAGGAGGTCACAAGTCTAATTTTCTTTCCTTTTGCTTTTGCTAACACCTCGACTGTAAGAATTTTAAGTGTACACATCAGTATGGAGGGACACGAGCTATCAGCACAGCAGAAGTCAAATACCTAAGCAAAGAGGTCCAAGGAGAAGTAACAGAACCTCTTTCAACTAGAAAGGAGATGAAGACATGTTGAAAAGAACAGGATATCTACGCCTACCACAGAAGAAACTGTAAACAGCTAGAAAAGGCTGTAATTAGCTAATTACAAAACCACACCTTCATACTACAAACACAGTCAAGAGGCTGCAAAGTCTCAAGGCAATTACTACTTCCACCATTTCTTGATACAGGCAAATGTGTGACAGGTCACAATCGCAGCTCTAGACCTTCTGCTCCTCAGGAAGCCTTTACTAACACAGATACTGTTCTAACCAGTGCTGTGCTTGCTGATACACTGACTTACCTGAGCAGAAGGAAGGGCTGGTACCTGTTAAAGACCAACAGAAAAACATTAGTCAGAGTCCAGACAAGCTGCACAAAAATATCTCTGTGCATATTTACAAAACATGCACAGCAGAGAAGACAAGAAAAGAGACAAGATGAATGGCACAGAGCAACAGCACCATGTAAGGCTACATCAGAACCATCAGGAAAACTTGGATCTCTAAAGCACTTTGCTAAAGTCACAGAAAGTTATAATTTTCATACACTGGAGGCTCTTCCTCTCACCTGAACACTTTCTTCTTCCTCAGTTACAGTATCATGCTTCATAGTTTCACTGCCTAAATCATTGCAAACCAATACTTCAGAGCAGTCTCCTGTATTCTCACTGCTACCAGTGTCATTATCTTCAATAACATCATTCCTAAAGATAAGAACAGAAAGACTTCAGGAACTAGTTGTTCCACCTTTAGAAGAAAAATAAACACTACGCTATTTTTCCTTAAACAATATCAAACATCAGTTTTGTTGTTTTGGCTTTGGGTTTTGTGTTTGTTTTTTTTCTTCAACAAAATTATTCTGACCAAAGATACTAGTAATACCTGCAATTTCAACCACCTGTAGGCAAATTTAATTTTTTATGTAGTTTATATATACTTCTGAGGTTTTCTACAACAGCACCTGATAGACATATTAAAATGTATTTATTTGATTCTTGTATTAATGGTCAAGCATACGTGTGTCCCCCCACTTACTATGCTGAGTCAGAAGAGCCAGAAGCAATGACATCTTGACACTACTACAACTCAATGAAGTTGCTGTGGCTACACTCCTCTCAATATTGAAGCCAGGTAGTTTATAGCTAGTATCACATCCTCTCCAGTAAGAAATCCCATTATTTCCAACATTTAATCTTCCTAGATTTCAACTTAAGGCTTATAACAGTACAAACAGATTAAAACTAGCTTACACCATTTGTCCATACATTCTTTACATGCCACCACCTCTGTTACCACAATTCTGTAATTCATCACAACCTACCTTCCTTCTCCTCGCTCACAAAGAATTCCAAGCTACTTTAAAACCTGCTCCTCCTCTATCAGATATATAGACACTAAACAAGATGGTTTGGAAACTGATATCTTAACTCTTTTTTTTTTTTCCTCAATTCTGTCAATTACTTTAAATTAATTCTAAGAAATCTGCACTGGATCACTGTATGTTTTATTTCTTCATTTAACTGTGTATTTGCCTTGTGCATGATCTGCTGGCAGCACTGCTTTAAAGGACCCAGATGACCTCTTTGAAGAATGCTATCATGTATCCTCTATTACAGTTAATCCATAGTGGAACGATGATCAGGAAGAAGCCCTTGAAATAGCCGCTGTGCCAGAAGAGTATATTGGTTTTAAACCTGCAGTGATGGTACTTTTAGCTTCCCCTTCTGTGAAGTCAGCCAGCCTTTAAAGCACTTAGTCTGTAACCGAAGGAATTTGGCTACAACATGTCTTTCAGACAGTTACCCTCTTACTTAAAAATTACTTCAAAGACATAAAATCTTTAACACTAAAACTCAGTTTTAATTGATCGTTACCAGCAATGATTATTACTTTTATGATCAACTGCTAACTTTAGTCTGACCTTTTGTCATAAGACTGCTAAAGCCAGCAAAGACTGAACAACTTAGAAAACAGCATCTGTCTCTGAATAATTCACGTATTTAAGGCTCTGAAGCAACAAAAGAACTTAGGTGCTGAAGTCCTAGTTAACTATGCATTTTTGGAGTTTAGGTATTAGTCACAACTATTTAATAAAGCACCAAAATGTACCAGCTTCTCAATGCTGCCATGGCAATCGCTACACTAATAACATGGTAAGATTTACAGTAACTATAAAAGCTGATCAAATGAGGCTGAAACTATGCAAATAGACCCACAGTGCTCACACTATCTGTTTTTAGCTGTTTCGTTGACACTGGAAGCCAGAGCAGTAAAATAGCTATACTGACATGGAAAGATAAGAGTAAAGAAACTGCAATAGCATCTACAATAGCTTTCATATGGTAAAATTATGTCACAAGCAACAACAGGTAAGAATGAAAGAACTTGAGTAAATTTAAGTTCTTGTGCTACTTCCACAGAATTCAGCAGTGAAGCAGTTATACTTCACGACATTTTTAGCTATAAGATCAATTTACAATACTTGCTTCAAGAGCTGTTGATTACTGGCAATTGATGGAAGTTGATTTGGTTTAAAATATGGAGAGAAATTGGAGTTAACAGCAGAAGTCATTAACTTTTGGTTTGGGTTGAGGATTGGGGTAGTTTGTTTTGGAAGAGTTAAGATACACAGTCCTATAGAATTCAGCACAGCTGCAACAAAAATCTTACTGGTTGTTAGATCCTTCCTCATCCCCACTGGGATTTTTTGCTTCATTGTTACAGCCCAGTCTGTGTTGCTGTATATGTTTAAGATCGTTATCTAAGCTGCTCTGCAGGTCGAAAAGATGCTGTTCCACAGCTGCTCTTATTGTTCTTTCTAAAATGCTAAAAAGGGAAAAAGACAGAGAATTCGTATTAATAACTCTTTCTGCTTTGATTAACTATGCAGAAAGGCAGAAACAGGAAACTTTACACACACCAGGAATCTTTGATGACAAGTACTTCAAGGCAAAAAGAAACTAACTTTCCCAAAAGGGCAGTCGAAATTACTGTACCTACTGTCTTTTATTTTGTAAGATTTACAGAAAGTATTATGAAGTCTATTAGCAGTAATGTAAGAGTAATCAACACATTACAATGACTAACATATTTTTTTAATAACTATACACAAAAAAAAACCATAAATGCCTAATATATTAATGTGGCAATCGGTTCCCAGGTCCAAAGCAGGTCAAAGTCAACCCTGGAGCAGGTACCACTTCAGCATGGCTGGCTGTAACACCCTCTGAACAGGGCTGTAATCTTAAAATGCAAGAGCCAACAGTCAGCAGAGACAACGAACAAGGACACGGGATACACCCAAAGATACATCAAGAAAAGAACAGCATTCTTTAAAAACAGACTACTCTGTTCAGCGCTTCTTAGCCAGCTCACTAGCAATTAGGCCTACAAAAATACCATCCTGTAAGAATCTTAAATGCTTTTACCCCATTTTTAACTCTGGAATCGTGTGTTTATTTTTCATCTGCATTTGTACACACAATTTCACTGAACTGTACTCAATATCAACAACTAGAAGTGGGGCTAAAAATGTGAATGCTATCATAATTTTAAAGTCAAACACCTATGATACATCTAAGTATAAAACCAAAGTGTTTTGGAATCTAGATTCTACCATACTGTGCTCCCATGCTTCTGCAGCGAGCAACACTGACAGACATAACATTTTTCCTGCATTAATGTTAAATGCCATAAGTAAAATCCTTCACACTAGAATATGTTCATTCAAATCTGTAATCACCAAACCTACTGCATTTCTTTTTCTTGAAAAAAGATATCTTCTATGCACGTTCTAGCAACAGTGCAAATCAAACATTTTACATTTCCATTATACTTACTCTGCAGAGGCTGGCAAGATACTTATGGGAGAGATATGAGCACTGCAATAAAGAAGAAGAAGAAATAAGTTAACATAATGCAAAAACATCACACTAAAAAGTCTTGCAGTCAACAGAAAACAACTTAGAAAACACTTAACGACTGCATGTAATGCGACTAATAGAAGCAGAATAAATTATGTAAAGAAAATACTGACTTGCAGTCCCTTTATTATTTAGGTGAAGAAATTTTAAAGAATGCCATCATAAGGCAGAAAGTTGTGGAAGTAGCAATACAGATTTCTGTCTCTCAAGAGCCAGTACTCAGTATATTATGAAACTATAAGCTCTCAGATGTACAGTCTTTCCCATGGGAAATACTAATCACTTAGTCTCCAAAGATTTCCTGACATCTTGCTTAAGAATGCAGATTTTAACCTTGCTGCCTAAAGCAAATTCCAAATTACTCTGCTTTCCTCCACAGTTGCAATTCACAGAGGTTCTTCCCTGCCTGTCAGACTGTTGCATAATTCTATTCTGCAGCATTCAACAGATCTGCAGCAGTCTCCAAGGACAGCTACATTTCAAGTGCAAGGCAGGTACATTCCAGAGGTTTTGAGACATGAGCTAGCTCTTTGTAAAGCACTTGGAAATCTCCTAGCACAAGCCACTTCAGCCTAGAATATTAAACTCCTGAGTGGGTGGAAGGGTAGAAATCAGCATAACTAACACAAGTAAGTTCAAGTTAACGTGTGCACGTGGTCCCTCTACAGTCCAATAACACGATCAAAATCTTTCATTATAAACAGAACACTTGAATTTTAGATGGTGGCAGTACATATACTAAGAATGAAATAAAATAAGAAAACTCCACTATAAATGGTAGTGAGTTGCAACTTAAGGTATCTTATTCAGAAAAAAAAAAATACTAATTTCACTTTGACTAGGAGGCGGGGACGGAGGCAAATAAATTCTTTTTCCTTCCCGTTACATAAAAACTAAGATCAAAAAGCTGAAAAACAAAATTTAAGCCTACTCTTTACCATGCAACAACACTGTTGGCAGCCAAAGTTGATTTTAAATATCATTTTCATGAATGCATAAAGCAAACTGAAAATAACTGAACAGGTACTACCTCTGCAACATAGTTTTGACTGCTATCAGCCTTGCTTGCGCTGACTGTTGTCAGTCTCACTGCTTACCCAAGAATAGTTTTAATACAGCAAGAAATATCTTGGTTAGACCTTATCAAGTTTATCAGTAGTTCCACCACCAGAGAGGTAAGATAATTAGACCACCTCAAGCAGTCTTTCTATTTTTCCTTCGTCTAAGTAGATGAAACACAAGCAATAAAGAACTTTCAATTAAATGCTAGCTGATAAGGAAAGTAATTAAAGTATTTATTTAAAAATCATTATGCGCCCTTTTGGCTTAGACAACTTGTAATGGCCCAACAGCAAACTGCACTGTATTTAAACAACACCGTGTAACAACTGAACAAGAAGGTGCTCACAGAAGTTTATTTCTTTTTTTGTTTGGTTGGTTTGGGTTTTGTTTTAATGTAAACATGACTTGGAATCAAGTTCATTTAATGATTTGTTTGTTTGCCGAGGTAAAAGACCAAAGCAGATTATTCCAAATGCTTTGACAGAACAGGCAGCACTAAACTACTATTTCAAAACATACATTGCCACATAGCTTTGGGAAATTAAAACACCTGATGTAGGAGACTGATCTTGTAGCCACTAATTTGAAAGCTGCTGGATCAAACAACTGAGGGTGAACATGCTTGCATTTTGTTTTCTTCTTTCAAACAAAAGAAATGGTAAGCAAAAGTTTATAGCTTTAAGATATTGACATTTCATTGACATTTCTGTGCACAGGAGTCCTGCATAGCGCTACTACTTGTACAAAGGAAGTTTTCTGATAAACACACTTTGTTTTGACAAAACTTGAAATAAAAAAAGATAAGACACAAAACTGTAAATAAGTTCAGATTCACAAACAAGATGAGAGAAGGAGCATGAGTAAGAACCTCAGCAAAAGACCAGTAAGATTTCAAAACAAAAACCTTAGTTTTACGTATCCAACCTCAGTATTTTTGCAAGTTCCACAAATGCTGCATTATAAAAAGGTATGCTTGTGTTCTAAAAACACTATCACCTAATTACACACACGGAAATCGGTTTACTATTAAAACACAGTCACACCTAGGACAAATCAGGGGGAAGGGCAACTGGAGCATACAACACTGCAACACTCTAGTTGTAAAAGAGAGCAAAAATAACTCAGTCAAGGGCACAAGTACAAATACTATTTATAAGAAACTCTGATGACCTGGAAGCCTTTTATTCTACCACTTGAGACAATGAGGAACTGTGTCAAGCATGGGGAAAACCAAACTCATCTCCAAAGAATTCAGAAGATTTCAGACATGGTTCACAACAAAATTTTCCATCTTACTGCGCAACCCTCAGCCCCCAGCACAGGATCGTTCACCAGTGCTTTTATTAAACACCTTTAGATGCATTAGAGGTACTCAGTACAAGACGTGCATAAATCAGCAGTATTGCAAAGCCTGAAGAATCCTCTTACTACGTAAAGAATATCTTACATCTTCAACTAATCACTTTAGCAATGAAGCACTTTTTGAAAGAAATGTGTCAATCCCTCTGAGCCAAAAAAAATTACAACTTCCGAAGCCATGTACCACAGTTCAAGGATACTTTTTAAAAGCTGTAATTTATACTGCTACACAGAGCCTTAATGCAGCATGACACAGCAAGACACAGAAAGGTAAACATCTTTGTTTCATAATACTAACTCACTCCTGAGAATACCTTTTGCACTGTCTCCCGACCCATAAAACGTCCCAGTAAAAACATACCTTAAGATAGAGAAATACATTACTAGAGATAAAACATTTAAAAGTTTTTCTTGGTAATTTACTGGCTGCACACCGATTCTTTTTTCTTGTTAAAAAAAAAAAATATCAGTTGTGACATTATTTCATTTCACTATATCTCCAAAATATATATTTAATCTCACACAAAGTTTCAAAAGTCTTATTTGCAATCATATCAAAGCAACATTATTCTTTCATATATTTACCTGTGCAGCAGAACTTTACAGGCCATTCTGATTATTTTTGCTATCCCAAATGAGCACTTCAGATAAAAATGCTTCATTTGAAAAGCAGCAAAGCGTGATGTTGGCTGTTGGTTATGCATGCTGCTTGCTGGGATCCAACGGCTGCTTGTCAGACAGCACTTCTGGAGTGCTGCACTAAACCCTGCAGTCTAAATAGAAATAGACTGCAACATGAGGTCACTCCTGACAATAAGCTGCCCAATCAACACTTGAAAGCCTTCCTAACACACTGCTCACAGATCTTCTAGGATGGAAGTAGGGACAAGTATTCAGACTGTAAAAAGAGCGTTAAACAGTATCGTATTTTCTAGCAATTCAGGCAGTTGTTATATTTGGTCAGTCCTTATTATACATGTATTTTGTCTTACTTTACTGTTAATATTATTACCTCTCACTGATCAGAGCTAATTACAACAAAAGAGGGTGAACAAAAATATCATACAAAGCAGCGAGGATGTCACCCTTGTCACTGCATTTAATATAGACACAGCAAACTCTTTACAGAACTTACTATTTGTCATATCTAATATTTTTACACATAATTTTGAAAAGCCCAAAGAACACACCATGAGTTTTTATATTAGCCTACTGACTGACAGTGCTTGAGTAACTGCAAAAAGTAAAGCAAATACTGCTTGGCAAAGCACAGTGATGAAAAATTTGGAATAATGACAGAGAAGGATTCTAAAGTGATTATTTCAACAGCACGTCTTAAGAGTCAGCTGCAATGCTGAGTCAGTTTTTTCTCTTCTCCAAACATCAGGACAGCAAAACCGAAAGAACTGTGGTGAAAAAGCTTTTGATAACAGAGAATATGATGTTTCCTCTATGCACAAAATGTCAACTCCTGGGCAACAAATGCTCCCTGATTGGGTAACGGGCTTAAAGATCACTCAACAGGTTTAAATACCATTTTCAAGCAGTCACTAAATCAATCTGCATTAATGACTATCCACATTCTCACCAGATCCTTCTCTAACTCAGAGTCAAATTAACACCATGCAGCACATGAAGGTCATAAGTTTCCAAAAGAATAAACAGAACAAGTAAAGAAAAAAGGTAGTGAGCAAAATTTTAAGGTAGTCCAGATAACTAGAAGGAAGGTCATACAGCCCATCGCATGAATCAAGATAGCCAATCTTTAACATGCCGCACATGCAACTTCAGTGTTCTTTTCATTTTCTCCACAAAGAGACCAAAATATGCAGATACACATACACCCCAAAATCTGACAACTGCAAAGTGGCAACAGAACTCCAGGTTAAGGAACTGTAAGAATCATGATCAAGGTCTGCTTCTTCTTCTCTTTCGTTTATAAGCTGCCGCAGGCCCTACGTCAAGACAAACATCCCAATAAGCCTGCTTTAACATTTGCTTCTTTATTTTTTTTAATTTTTTTTACATCAAGAAACTAAAACAAAAAAAGGCTTTTAGAGGCATACTATAAAAGTAAATCTGGAAAAATATTTATAGTATTTATAGTGGTTAAAAGTTTAATAAAGCATATTTTTTCATTCACTGTAATTTTTTTGTAAATGTTTCCTGCAGTAGTTCTCGTTTTACAGGCAAAATTCTCTTTCTGCTTCTACAGGATTCCTCCTTATCCTTCCCCACAAATTATGTAAAATGCCAACCATAATTAATGCCTATTAATTTTTAATTAACCCTAAACATAGAGTAAAAATGTTCTTCTCTTCAGGCTATCAAATTTAAACTCTCAAACATGTTGAGTTTGTCACTACTGCTGTGCTTACACATTCCACAAGCAACTAAATTACTTGTGAATAGTTAAATTGCTTTAAAACTTTAATTGGAAGAAGCGCTTTTATAGAAGTTCAAATTGCAGCAACTTTTTTTTAACTCAAACAGCCATATTGCTGACAAGGGTAATTAACTATTAAAATATAATTTAAATTACAAAACAGAATCATGTTTCTCGCATCGTTTTATATTTTACAAATTCTTTCAATGAAGTAGAAGGAAGGGTGCAGCCAAGCAGCTGAACAGATTTCAACCCGAAATCCACATTCTTGAGACCACTCAGTCTTAGGCAGTAAACTTGTGATTTTCCCTGCGGTTCTTCTGCTTTTAGTCACACTTTTATCTTCCTCACCCCTCCCTACAAGTTCTTACATGCAATGCCCATGCCAAACACATGCAGCAGAGGGGAAAAAGTAAAATCCTCCGTGCGTAAAATGTAAACTCAAAGTACAAGTAAAGCAAACTTAAAAATAAAAACTTGTGCACTACAAGCAAGAAAACATAAACCTGTGTATTAGAAGCAAGCGCAAATAAGCTCTCAAATGGAAGTACAATTTTAAGTTTATGCATCTCCTTTACGAGGACTGGTCTTAATTAAAAGCTGACTCCCACTACAATACTCCTGTCTGTACTACACTTTGCAACTTCCAAACCAGCTCAAAGCTCTCTACCAGCAGAGCCCATCCAAACAGATCCCGCTACAGAGTCTGGCTCTTAGGCAGGTAACACAGGTCTGTCCAGCTTCAGCAGCCTTTACACCTGTTTGGACAATGCAAGACCTTGGCCTTTCTATGCATTTTTATACTATCTTTTTACTAAAATGCAGTTAAATTAAACTTCAGCCTTACAAAATGTCATCTTTAAAGTGCTCAAAATTTCCTCCACGTTGCTCCTACTAAAGGCCTTTTTAGAACCTCAAAATCAAACCAAAAATCATTAATGGTCAATATTATCCCACTTGCTTTCCACCGTCCTTTCCATCATACATAGTTCCTCTTCATCCCTGGTGTTTTCTCTCTAGCATATTTTCAGGAAGTTACCACATTTACAGAGTCTTCATTACACTTGTTCATGAAATGTTCCACTGTACTCTAGTGAAAAAAGAAAGTACTTTCCTCATTTTACATCTAACCAAACTAAGGATAAAAACATCCTGGACAACAGAATTCTCACAGGTTTAGAAATTAATTAGGGTCATGTACAGACACATCTCACTAACACATGAAAAGAAATAGTGCTAGGACACTGAGAGGGAGTGGTAGAAAGATGGTACAGAATGGATAAAAATATCTACCAATACTCAGATTCTTTTCATACTTCTGCTACAAAATTAACTATTTAAATACCACTTCACAGTTTCACTAAAATATGCCCTTTTTCTGCATAAAGTACCACAGCTAATCAAACCCGAGTTCTACAGGCATTCCTTTGCTGAATTTGGAAACGATTATTTTATCCCATATTTTACTACTACAAGAACCGCACCTACTTCTAAAGCTTCAGTTTGTAGACCCCACCACTTACCTCAAAAGCCTGACAGCCCGCCTCTCTCAGCCAGAACAAACTACATTCCAAACTTTAAATCTAAGCTCCAAGGCAGAAAGAAGTTACCTTGTTGATGCTGTAACGCTCCTGGAATCCGAGAGACTCCCTGTCATATCTAGATGCACCACAGCTGGCCTTTCAACAGGTTTCTCTGTGCCATCTTCTGGAAGTTCTTCAGACTGCTCAAGCTTTACATCTTCCTCCTCTTCCAAGAGATCATTGATCTAAAAAAGATTTAATCACAGTTAATGGCTTGAAAAGTTCTTTTAAGAAGTCTAGGGAATTAAAAGACCATGAAAGGTATAAAACCAAGATACCTGTAAGAGGAAAACATTTTTCACTTTTAGAAAAGACAGGCATGCTAGACTTGCTTTTATGTAAAACCATACATTCCACGCCATTAAAAAGCTTTTGAAACATTGGACAAAAACTGGAGAAGCATCTTTGATGCAATAAATGAACACAAGCAGAATCTAGAAACAGAAACCCCCTAAGTCACGAGGCACAGAACCTTTCTTCTTCTACATGTAAAACAGAGACAGACAGCTCTCCTCTATTCCATAGGTAGCCTTATTCATACACAAGAAGCATTTTCAAATCCTTCTATGGAAGGCAACATAGGAGTCTAAAAATCTAAACTTTAAAGTAAATCCAGGCTTATAAAGGCAAATGTAAGTGTAATGAGAAGTTTCTGTGAAGCTTCATGTCTATTTTGGTTTCCAAACACAGATGTTTTTACTGAAGCAGTAAGATATGGCCAATTTTAAAAGTGAAACAATATCCAACTGACAACTCAATACAGCCACCTTCATTTTTTAAAAAGCAACTATGTCTAAAACATAAAAAGATAAACACCACAAAGTGATTCTATTCAACTCACAAAGCACCTCTGCAATTGATTACTGATCGCCCAAACCTGCAAACTCAAAAATTAAAGTAGCGGAAGCTGCCTCAAGAAAATATGCTTTGTAATATCTGCCACATGACTGTGAAATAAAACCACTGTAATCAGAAAAAATTGAAAGTTTGGAAGTTTAAGACTACACCAAAAGCAGAAAGGAGGCGTTTGTTTATTTTTAAAAGCAGTGTAATGTGTTCTATGGTACTACATACAGGGCAAGAAACGTATTTATCCTTGGCTTTCCTCTGTAACTGCAAGAGGACGTGCCAGTGAACCAGGGACAAGCCCACGCGCACACAGCCGTGGGGCTGCAGCCGGAGGGGACAGCAGCCCTTCTGCCCCCTGCTCCGCACCCTCCCGGAGGGAGCAGCACCCAACGGCAGTGCACTGTTGACATCTGGTGGAGACACCACGAAATTAAAGGGACACCCCATCAGGCCTCAAACAGGGAAAACCCAAAACCACACACCAAACAGAGTTGTGCTTGGGAAACCCTTTTGCCAACACGTACAATAACCCACAGACAAGTCAGTAATTTCAAAGCCTGAGAGCGCAGACCAACCAACGTTTTAAAGAGCAGAGCAGTCATCCCAACCTCCGGCGACAGCCCTCAGCCTCTGGTTGCAGAAATTACAGCTCAGCTTTATTTAACAGCTTCCTGCATGCAGCAGGGCTGGTTCTCAGCGCTAGACATATTTCTGCAAAGAGCTAGAGACAGCAAACATCGCAAAGCTGCAGCACTCCGCTACAAGAGCCAGCAGAGGAGAAGCTGCTCAATCCAGACCTTGCTGCCCACGCTTGGCAGACCGGACCAACAGGTGACATGTCTACCGCAGTGAAGAGGAAGCAACTGGCTGCTCTAGTACTTGCCTTACCTGTCTTGATAAAGGAGGGGTTCGTGGGATAGTCAGGCTTTAAAAATTCATCATTTCTCGTCACCTTCCTTAGTAACTGCTGGTTATTTACCCTTTTTCCTCTTTAAAGAAAATATGTAATTTCTTAAGCCAACTGAATATGAGAAAATTCAGTTTATACCTTCCCATATTTCTGACCAAGGGCCTGAGCCAAAATTTTATTAACAAACCATGAACCTGGCTTTTATGATGTAAAAAGTGCTCCTTCTGTGCATTATCACTTATATACCACGACTTGTTAGAATTAAAAATATTTGCCAACAGAAGTTTGTATCACAATACCACACTTTCATTTCCCTAACAAGTCTCCATCTCTGTTTATCCCAGCATGACATTGTATTTTACTTTGCAAAGTTAAATTTGTTGTGAGCAAAGGCAGAAGACTGATAATGGATACCATCAGTCACATGGACAGGCGAATCTGCCAAGCCTGGCAGTTAAATACTACGACCCAGAGAATTTCTAGTCTACTTAACTTTGTTTCTCCAATTTCAACACTTTTCCCCACTAACGTCAAGAAGATTATTTTGAAGTCTTTGAATCAGGAGATTATTTTGAAGTCTTTGAATCAGGAACACCGCTGAAAAATTTTGGCATAGGGAAACACCACTGATAACATCATCAAGTGGAGTGCAAGACCCTGCATGTGTCTCTAAGACACACCTAGAAATATCATTGACCAACAGCAGCGTGGGTCTGCAATCGCTTAAAAAACAGTTCTCCATTCCTAAAAACGTAATTAAAAAGCTATACTGTTTATATAGCATACCAATGTCTACGTTGGGCAGGATATCACTGTTGGTTTAGTTCCCATACATAGCATAAGCTATACTTACTACAAAGCAACAATTTCACAAGCATACCTGTTAAGGAAATGCATTTAAGGAAATGCCAGGTTTTGTCAGTTTGCAAGAAACTACCAAAAGGCACATTAAAGAAAATTGTATTTCAACATATCTTTCATAAAGAAGAATCTGCTATGCACATTTATAAGTGATAACATATTGCCATGTAAAGTATTCTTACCTGCTCAGTTATTGAGCTTAAATCGTTAGTAGATGAAAAATCTTCCTCTTCATTTTCAAAGAATTCATAGTAGTTCTCCAGAAGTCCCGCCATTATTCTGCTAACTATTTCTTGTTCTTTCAGATCCTCCACATCTGTGTAAATGCTAAAGATTTCAACACTGTTTTAGTTTAAAAATGTAAATCTGTTTTCCCAAAGAACTCCTGTGAATGACTTCTATCTACAACTAAGGGCTACACTTCATGCCATTGTCCCTAACCCATTCTGAACACACAGAACTTTAAGCATGCTTTTACACTACTGCATTATAAAGCTTTACACGTTTATATTTAAAAGCGATGAGGTAACAACTATTTAGTCAATTAACTTTTCCTGAGGAATATTTAAAATTCAAGTACTTTCCTGTACAGAGAAAACCGCAGTATACGTTTGTACTTTAACAGCTTTCTCACTACCAATAGTATTATCACACACTATCTCTAAAAATTTTTAACCTCAGTATAATTACAATAATGCAACACTCAAATTAGCGGTTTCTAATGCCATAGATCATAGAAAAACTGTTGTTTAAATCCAAGCAAAAACTGGTAAGACAAAACTGGGGTGGGGGGCACACAAGGGACACAGAAAAAGATACTGCCAAAACGTTATCATGTACTAGCTGCTGTTACTCATTGACTAGGCAAGACTTTAGACTACAGGTGTACACTGTCAAATTCACATAAACACTGCATGAACTTTTATAAATAACTTACTGAAAAACATCTGGGCCAAAGACTGCAGCTAAAGAACTTGCTGACCAAATTTCTTCATGATGCGATGCTACATTAGCTAAAAATTTACACAGAAACTTTAACAAACTGTAATTAACAGGTGGAAGCTGCTGCAAGAGGAACCTCAACTTTCTTCCAAATTCATCTTCATTATTATAATCTGAAAAATGTAATAAAAATATTTTAATCACGGAAATAAAATAACTGCTTTTCACATTTGATACTGGTCAACTTTTTGAGTCTGGCAACAATTACTTCTGAAGTACAACTAATTTGGTCAGACCGCAGCCTAAAATGTCAGAATTCCACTTGCGTTTGTTCAGTCTGAGATTCTCATACTAAATTTCTCCATGGAAAAAGGAGAACAAAACCCACCCCAAACCCAAAAACTGAAACATCCAGCTCACAGATCTGAAGAGTATTTACAGTGGTAGTACTTCATAACAACCTATCTGCCCCAGCACCTCATCCTCTCATTTCAGCCTCTGGATTAGGCTCTTCCTCTCTGAACTTTCCAAGAGAGCCTGATAACTCATTTCCCTGTTCCATCACGCTTCTTCAACAGTGCCAGAGGTTTGGAGGGGTGGTGAAGTGGCAAGGGAACATAACAAAAAAACTCTCCACAGTCCTGCTTCCATAGCACAGCACCATCAGATTTTAAACGATACACATAATTTCTTCCATGAAGCAGGAATTGATAACCTAAACCAATTATTTCCACCATATTCTCCTCTGCAAGTCCAATCAGTAGTTTTCAGCATATTTTCCCCAATTAATGCTCGCTCAAGTTTCTGATTATAGGGCTACCTCCTCCGCATCCTTTCATTTTACCACCGTTAAGAGAACAACCGCTTTGCAGAAGAGCTCTAGAGCCAGCGACAGCTCCAGAGATAGTGAGCTAACTTACAAGCTAGTTAAATTCTGTTTCAGACAAGCTACTTTGACACTTCATACTCTATAAGCATTCCATTCTCAACACTCTACTTCCTTTTATAATCCTTAACTGATGAATACGAGGAATCTTAATGCAATCATCTTAACACCTACTTAGCTTCTAGCTTGATGATTCAGTTTCAGACCTGAAAAAGGGTCACCATAAAACTTCCTCATTCTCACCGCACATTTAACTGTATATCCTTCATCAAAATATCTACCCGTAAAGCTCATTTGTTACATTATGAGCGTTACAGGCAACAAGGTTCAAAGAGTTTACAATTGTTTGTATCTAACAGAGAAATTCCATATGAAGTAAAAGAAAGGTCAGCAAAGCAAAATGGGAGAAAAATTGAAACTAACAGGCCTCCCCTTCATTCTCAGCCATTTGGAAACTCTTCTCAGATCAGTAAGAAAGGGACAAGGATGTTTGGAGATGATGAGCAGTCACTTTGCCTCACTAGATGGGGGGGATGATACATCCCAGTCCTTAACATCAAATCAAAGTGCTAAGTTCCCCGTTGTGTATGTACAGTAATACCAAAGAGTAACTGTGCAGGACTTAACCTGCTCAGACACAGTCAACATCTGCAGTATTTGAATACAGGTAACCAGGCACAGAAAAATACTTGTCAACATGGTAACACAGTAAAATGAATGCATTATTGTTAGTTTTCACTCTAGAAATGTGTTTAGAAAACAGAACAGCAAAAGAGAACTTTTAAAAATGCTTTCACAAAGTAGACTTTCCAAAAGACAGACAGCAAGAGAGAAAGGTAATAGTAAAGACCACATAGCACATACACCTATGTTTTGTCTAACCAATCTATCCTAAAATTTAGGTTCTAAACAGCCAGAGACCTAAAGTGAGGATGTTCGTCCCTGTAACTGAAGTCCTCTGACAGTAAACAGTAAAAGACAGTAGACAGTAAAACCAAAAAAAAAAAATGGATATACACTTCTGGGACACATGGCCTAGCACATTGGTGTCAAAATCACACTTCCAAGTACTAAACGCACTTGCCCGTGAGGAACCACCCTTAAGGCCTGCACAGAAGGAGCCTCAGAAGATGTATAAAGGCCACACCTAGTCGTGTAACAAAGTTGTTTTGGGAACTACGCTTAACCTAACGATACAGAAGGCCTGCTAAAGAGGGAAAATACCTTATGGGTCCAAAACTACTACCACCTTCTGCATTTCTGTAAGCAACTTCTCTGCCTAAATTGCAACTCATGCTGTAACCATGAGTTGGAAACCAACTGAGATATGTCTATCAGACAGTCAAAATACCAAAAGCCAAAGGAAACTGGTTTAAAATGTTACGTGTATTTATCTCCATGGTACAGATAACTTTAAATCTTTCTGAAATCACTTTATTTTACACTTTCAAAAAGACAGTAAAGACAGCATGCTGAAGAACAACTCTTTCCCCAAAACAACCCATATGTAAATTCTTCTACAGTCATCATCTATTCAAAGATGGAAAAAACCCAATTTGCTTGCTATATTCTACAAGTCATAGAAGGGAATTGCACTGTCACACCAAGTGAATATACCTCAATCTCATTTCCAGTCCTGACAGTGAACGTTGCAAATCAAGGTGTATAGCAGTACTAGCTGAGCAACCAGCAGCATTCTGCATTACTGTCTTAACAATCTTTTTCAGGAAGAAAAAACCAAACACAAAACAAAAAAACCACAACTGTTTGCTAGCTCCTCCGGTCCAATGAACCGTGATGTTAGCAACACAAGCCAAACAGCAGATGTATCACTGATAAAATTCCCTATCCACCTCAGTTTCTCATTGCTGCACAGGACAAACAAACAGAACTTCAGTGTTAACAAGTTCCTCTGGTCAGCAGCTTCCAAAAAATTATTTCCAGCACAAGATTATTTAGCACCTCACACATCAGTGTTCAGCCTCTGCTCACCAGCTACCCAGATAACCACCCCACATTCAAAGTTTCAGGATATATGGGCTACCAAGGGAGGAAAACTAAGCAGCTTCACACTGCTGTAGATGACCCTCCAGTTTAGCACTTGGTAAATAACAGCAGAACAGCATATGAAAGCTAAGCTATACTCACTCATCCTACAAACCAGTTCCCACTCTGAACAAACAGGGCTATCTCAAGTGCTATCAAGTTCTTATCAGAAATAAACTCAACAGGAAATTAAATCAAACAAAAATGTGCACCTTACAAATCAAAACAAGCCCAGCACTTGAAGTACGAACTAACACAGGAACACGAGCAACAGCCCTGCAGAGTGACAACCAGCAAAATCCTCAGTTATGTCATACGGAGCGGAGCTCAAACATCAACGTACCCTTTGAGGGCGTTTAGTAGCGTAGTGCTGCAAGACAAGCGGTTTTACGTCAAGTTATGTATCAACACCAACACCACTCAGCACAGCAGAGGCCAAATGACCCAGGAGAGTAGATACAGATAGACAAGTTGGGACTATGTAAAGAAAATACTGTGCCAGCATATGGGTATCAATTTGAAAGGGCAAGGTTTTGCACTATATAAAGAAACACACTTAGCAACAACAATATGCTGGTGACAGGTGGTTTTTTTTCCTCCTACAAATGAATTTTAAATAGAAAAAAAATCTCCACAGTAGGAAAGCAAATATCACATGAGAATAGGGTTTGCAATCTCTTCTCTAGTATACAAAAGCTTTAAGTTCCATGAAAGCATAGGCAGAGTAAGTGAGATTCAGAGGCAGTAAGAGAAAAACAGATAAATGCATTCCCTAGCACTTTTAAAGCATCAGTGGGGGAAATTGTCAAACAACTTTGATCCCAGTGGCTTTGACCAGTGTCCCAGTATTCACATACAAGAACATGGAATATTCAGAACCAATAAGCATGACATGTGGCAGCTTCACTGTTTTCCTGCATGAAGGATAAACTGTGTCTTTGAACCCAGACTGAGTTTACTAAAAAAAGACCTATTTATCTGGGGGTTGCGCTAAGACAAGGTATATTTGAATGCCTCCTGGTATCCACATTATTACGCAGAACAAAGACACTCTAGTGTCACTACACTCTCAATTTAATACTCTTAAAATAATAAACATACAGAATCAAAAAATAATTCTTACCTTGAGAAAGTTGCATCAAATGTATGTGCAAACTGCCTGGGATAACTGGCTCTGGAAGTTCTTGAAGAAAAAATCTAAGAAGGCTAATAGCTGAGGGTACATCTGCTTCTTTAACCAGATCCACATCTTCTCCATTATCATATCGCTGCCGAAGCCACTCCACTGTCTCAGCATTCCCATTGACTTGAAAAAGTCCTTCTTGTTCCAGACCCCCTGAGTTAGAAAGAAGTTGCAGAAACAAACTTGTAGATCTACTATGGACAAATATATCAGAATACTGATAATCAGATAGGCACAATTCACACACTAAATGGAACGCTTTCTGGACAATAGTTTTGCAAGACTTCCAGCAGTCCTTCTCCCAGCAAACACATTCTTAGGCCCAGCTAACAATACAATAATAAAGTAAATGTTAGTAAGTACCTAAAACACACCATTTCCTATAAAGTACCCTGCTGAGCTGACTGTATTAGTGGTAACTAGAAAAGTGACAATCAAACGTAACAGAAGGAGCAAAGAAGCATGCATCACCAAAAAAAATCCCCAACCAAATCACATCCAATTAAATATAAGTAACTTCAGAAAACGAGTACTCTCCAAAACCCACTATTTATTCTGTAAAAAAACCAGTTAAATATAGTATTTAAAGTAAGACAATACATACCATGTTCCTCAATATAGTCCACAACATGGCGGACTATGAATGGAACCTCATTGTCTGGTTGCCCTTCTTGCTGCAGCTCATCAAGTGGAATTCCAAATATTTTGTTAGCAAGAACAGAGTTGCAGTTACTCAAGGAAGGGGAGGAGCTCTTCCTCATATCTTTTTGCAGCCAAAAAATCAAAGCTGTCTTTTCTGTCAAGTAAGAGGAATTAAAACAAAAAGCGTATTTCAGTTTATGCTGTTGAATATATTGTTCTGTAACACAATGCATTTTAATTACCTAACGCAAATACTCTCCAGTTTCTCTTAATTAGTTCACTGACTTAAAAATTCTGTAATGACTCCAAATACAGCTAACTAGATAAATTACAATTACCAAGGTATTCTGTTCAATCCTCAACAGAGGACTGAGAAGAACATATATAGCAGCAAAGGAAATTCAGAAAATTCTAGTTACAACATTGTTATTTAAGTTCTAAGGTACAGTGGAAGAACTAGATTCTTCAGTACATTTTCTGACAGTATTTATCAGTCAGGCTTTGAAAATTCAACACAAAAGCCTCTCGAGAGGAAATTAAACTAGTGGATCATACCAAGCCAAAAGCCCAAGTTTTAGTTACATGAAATGATTAAGTATTTTGTGATATGCAATCAACTTCTACTATATTTGGCACTTTCTGGTTTACACAATAAAGCTTTCAACACCTGCATCAAATTAAAAATTTTACTAAACATAAAACCCCCAAAACTAGTTTCTAGATGCTCGGTGATACCATCTTCCTATCATGCAGAAGATCAAGCTTTACTTGCAAGTCTTTGCTTGATAAAGGATCTCGGTAGATAACAAAGGTATTACCAAAGGCAGTGTAAGTCACTCAGTTAAACTGTTATCCTGTCAAAACCAAAATATTTCTTCCAGCAAAGAAGAAACTGTCACTTCAAGATAAAAATAATAAAAAAAAGAAAACATACTTGCTTAAATGCAAGCAATCGCTTTCACACAGGATGGCACATAGAACATGAAATACATACTGGCAGTGAAAGCACTGCAACCAAACTTAATTCTCTGTTTACTAATGGATTGATAAGTTCTAATAGATTAGACATACTGAAATCCGTACTTCCTTTTTTTTTTTTTTTTATAGCCCAAGTAAAGTAGTTTAAAAAACCTACCTCAGAGTACTTAAACAGCCGAGTTTGAAAAACGTTTTCTGCGCCAGCTGCCCTCACTGACCAAGCATTCTTTTGTCATTTATGGTTGTTTAAGATTATGGCAAAAGATCAGCCTGTAGTTCCTCATTGAAGAATAGCAGAACTCGATCAGTACTTCAGCAGTTAATCTAAAAATAAGGAAAGTACTATTAGACCATAAAGTTTTCAGCAGTTGTAAACTCAGTCACAAGTCTACACATCACATCTGAGGAATTCTCCTTGTCAAATCATCAGTTTCTTGTTTTGAACAAGCAAGCAAAAAGACCGCATTAGCATAGCTCATGGAGGAGCACGCAAAAAAAGTAAATCCCCTTTTTCACCTAGGAGTTAACCAAAGTAAAAGTTATTGCCGGACATCTAAGCCTTAACAATTACAAAGTAATTTTCAGACTCATTCATTCTTCTTCCAAAGAATCACAAAGGGCTAAGTGGGTTAGACAGAAGTGTTTTATAGTATCTACCATACTAAAACATTTAATGGCTATACAATTTTTAGAAGGGTCTCACACATTGGTTTAACACATCATTGTTAAATGGCACGACCAAAACCTAAGTCCTAACTACAGAACATGAGAGAATCAACCAGCTTTCAGTGGTACAGATCACCTCTTCTAGAAAGTTGATTATGTGTCCTAACTGCCACTTCAAAGTCGATGTAATCATCAGATCTTGATACAGGAGGCAACTTCCTCCCAATCAGATTCCCTAGAACCACCCACATTTTTTACACCTTTTAGAATTCCAACTATCTGGACATTTTTCATGTTGTCAGCTCTCAAAAGAGCTACAAACCACAGCAATACCCATTTTGGTTTTCTGTGGTACTAAAAATTTAAATTGCAGTTTCATGACACAATGGAGCTGATTTCACATCCAGATACAGTCAAAGGGACATCTCAAGTCCCTTGATCTCACCCATTACATGTTCTAATTAAACTCAAGCAACTGTAACTGGGCAAAACTAACTTGCAACATACACACACAAACATAACACAGATCACCAAAACTAGACAATAAAAAGGCTTTCCTTGGCTTTAAAGTACACATACCGAAACCTTCTGCTTCACAATTTGAGATCAATATGAGAATTCAGCTGGCAGACTTCAGAAAAGTACCTTCCCTCTCTTTGTTCCCCCATTGGCTCTTGCTTCTATTCCACATCAGAAGAAATCCACTTCATCTTCGCTTCCAAAGGTCTGACAAGTTAGCACTCTCAGTACCAAAATGCCAGTCCATTCATTAGCCTATGACATCAGGAATGCAGACTCCTTCCAACTGTTTGAATAAATAACATCTTCCTGCTCCTAATCCTCCCCAAAACTGCACCCACGTGTTTAGGGAGCTGGCCATAAGCTCTATACAAGATTGTTTCATCCTCCTCAAAACTTTCTTGCATTGATGCCTAGAGAAAAAAATATTTCAGACCCAAAAGTTTTTTCTGTATTTTCCTATTGATATAAGCAATACTGACCAATATTTCTTTCAGTTCTTTGTCATCTTTCTATTGCTTGTATTACACAAAGGTTGTAAATCTGTTATGTGTCTCACAACTGGATCCTGGTCTGAGATCAGGACTCCAGGTGAGGTGACAATAGAAAATGAAGGGTTATATCCAGTCAACAGACTTTACTTTTTCTTTTTTTTTTTTTTTTTTAACCAATCATGTTCAAATCTGTCATTGTGTATTCTGGGTTACTAAAAGATCCTGCCAGATTTCAACAGTGAAGCAGCTGCAATTCACGAGTCCTACAATTTATGAAGACACTGCCCAGCCATTTTTCTTATTATTATGGTATATTCAGTGACAGTCAACATAATCTTTGCATGCAAGCAGACTTCAATCAATCCAAATATATCATGCAACTTTTGAAATATGAAGATGCACAAAGTCTATTTTCGCAAGTTTATCGAAGTCAACCTATCCACAATAAACCAGCAAGACTCATGTTAGCCAGTTGTGGGGTTAATGGCAGCTGGGAAAAAAAAAAATCTTTGCTGGATCTGCCACAATGCTTCAGGCTGCCTAGCTAAAACAAACAAACAAACATCACCTAATAAAAAGAGCAAATTAGAAGCAACCACTTCTTTATAATTCAGCACCAAATGAGCAATTGAGGTCCAGCTTTCTTAGCAAAGATAACTTCCAGCTTAGCTGACATAAAAGCATAACATTTTTATCAGGTGCTGCAGACAAACAGGCTACCTGAATATCAATTTCATTCAGGGCACATGAAAAAAATAAAAAAGACAATTCTATTTTAACTCCCTTGGCAACATAACAATGAAGTTGAAACAGCCCAGTTGTCTCATTGTTAGCAAAACCGGATTTACAACCCAAGTTTATACTTTAAACAAAGTTTTATATGGCTTATCATCACCTAGAAGAATTAGTGAAAGAAAGCCTACTTTTCACCCTCTCAGATACACATATTGTTATATACACACACTTCAATACATCATTACACTCACCAGTTTCTTTTCAGAGCATTTAAGTTTTTTGCCTTTTAGTACATGCTTTGGTGTAATCTTCACAGGCTGTGATACAATGCATCTGATATTTACAAAGTCTAGAAAAAGCCAGAAACTTTTAAAAAGTGGTCTGACTTCCAGAAGATTTATTCCCTGTTATTTCCAACACTGTAAAACTGAAGGATAGGCTCAGAAACTGCTAATAATTAACTATATCTCCACTTCTTGTATTGATCAACAGCTTTCCCACTTGCCCTCCCTTGACTCGGGATGTACACTTCAATGTAGACACAGTAAGAAAACTAGGACAAGATATATAACCTTTAAATTTATTTCTAGAGTCTTTTGGAAATACTGGGGGGGGGGGGGGTTGATTTTTTTTTTTTTTTTTGCCATGATCAAATATCTCAGAAACCAGGAGCTGATCCATTCAGTCAAGTATTCCTAATTTTGACCGTATTACCCCGACCCTTTTGAACATGTGCTTCCCCCTCCCAATTTCATAGCCTACGTACCTCATAAGTCCTATCAAGAGAAACACAATAATTTAAAAAAATAAAAAAAAACAAAAAAAAACCACACCAAAACCCAACTACCTCATGCTTTATTATAAATATTCTGTTGCATCTCCACCTACCTTCCCTCCTTGTTACTACAAACATTTATAAAGATCTCCTAAGCTACAGTAATTTTCTACAGAACTACAGAAAAATAAAAATACACCTTATTGTGACCACATATTATACCACAATTTTACAAGAGGTTGAAAAACATCATGCTATGTCCTATGCAACACCTTGAGCCCAAGCATCTTTAGCAAGGGTAAAACATGTATTCTGTATTTCAGTGCTCTCATCTGTTATTTAAAAAAAAACAAACAACTGTTTCTTAGGGGTTTGGTTAGGTTTTGGTGGGGGTTTTTTGTTTGTTGGTTGTTTTTTTAAATAAGGCAAGGACTTTCACAGAGTCTGCTGGGAAAACAGCACCATGAGTTTCATTTTGCCATCATAATAGCATTCACTTATTGGCAGCTGAAGTATTCACACCCACATATGACATGCCACTAAAGAAAACACAGAATACATGCCTAACTGTTAATATTTGAGGAATACATATGAAAGTTTAGACTTAAATTTAGTTCAGCTTTTACATTGCTGGCTGAACTACAAATATACGGGTGTCATTTTAAACTGAAGTCCTCAGGGCTCCCCTACCTTTCCTTAAAAAAAAAAAAAATGAAACTACAAGAAGTAGAAATAAAAAAATTAAAAAAAGCAACAAACTGGTACCATGCCATAGGAATGAAAACATTAATTCTGTGCATAAAATTTGTGCCACAAGTCTCAGGTATGTAAGCAATTATTTTACTTGCCTGTTTTACCTAGCAAGAATTTCGTATCATCTGTGAAGCCAAAAACCAAAGCTAACAGCGACTGCTGTTCTGCTCTATTTTTAATGTATTATTTTACTGATATTGCCTGCTAATCCCACATTTTCTTTTGTAACATATGAAAAGTAAAATCTAAATGAAAGACTTTTAGATAGGAAAAAATACTGTTATATATAGAACAAAAAAATCGCTTGTCCCTACTTCTCAGGAAATACACACCAGGTTCAGACTGTTTTTTTCAGAACGCTGTGCTGTAATCCTGTGAGCCACCCACAGGCCTGCACGCAGGGTCCTACCACAAAATGTATACATCCTCCAGTACAACGAGGATCAATGCTCACTTTCTGCAATATAAGGAGGTTTATAAATCAAATTCCACAAAAACATTTACATGTCTCAAAGTTTTTAATTTCTTACTCCATATTTGATAAATAAAGAGAACATATTATGTTACTTACATGACTGACTTATAACTAGACAAAACTCTGATGTCCCTTTGGATGCGTATAGTACACATACTTTTAAATCCAAATAAAGAATTATTTTTTTAACCAAGTTTGAGATGTTTGAAGTTATAACAGATTCTAGGAATTTCTAAATTATAGCCTAAATTTATGACAGATTCCAATTTGGAATCACAGGAACTTTCCTCATGTAATGACATCATCCAGAGTCAGCTGCCAGGTGTGAGCATGAGCGAGGCTTGCCTGCGAAACTTTTGCGTACCAGCTCGCTGTAGAACATATAGCCCCATCTGGCAACTGCTGTACTACACACTATTTAATTTCTGGTTTTTAAAAAATGGCAACCAGCACTCTTCTCGTAGCTCTTAAGTTTTATTGAGATATAAGGAAATTGTTTGGTTTTTTTTAAAATGCACTGTCATGATCATAACAACTGACACTAATTTATTTTTGTGCCATTTGTATAGCCAAATTACTGCCGGCATTCCCGATGGATGAAATGGTTTGGGGCAGAAGAGCCTTTGCTCACCTGATTACCACCTTTTGTTCAGCTAACAGGTAAAAACAGAGTATATTGCCCATTTGAATTAACCCAGTCAAAAGTGAAAAGATGACCAGGTTGGGGTAGGGGACACGGCTTGGAGGAAAATAAAAAAAAACACACACCCTGACAAAAACCCACCCCACTCTTTAAGCAAACAAACAGAACACTACATCAAATTCAGGACATGGAAAAAGACAAATGATATTTCTGTCAAGAGCACAGTTAAAAGCATGCAGTGCTGTCCAAGTGTCTGAATATGAAGACACAGAATATCCTCCACGTAAAAAAAAATGATCAATTTTAAAGCTACATTTAAGTACGCAATATATTTGAGTAGTCAAAACAAAAATTTTTTAAAGAAGTTTTAAAACCAGCAAGATTAGCTTAAAATAGATTCTTAAAGCAGAATTTTCTCTTTTTGACTGCCAGTGAGATCAGCTATTGAAAGGCATTTTGGTATAAGAGTCTGTACTGGCAAATCAGACAACTGGGCTCAGTTACTGTTTTAAATTCAACAAGCTGGTCTTCTCCAGAATACACTCCCCAGCCCCATAAAGGCATGATGTTTTAAAATAAGTAGAATGACATAATTTAACTTGCAGTCTTGAAAGAAACTATGGTAGAATAGATGTCTTTTCAAGCAGATGAGACTTCCCTTCCCTGCTCCTTTCATTTTTTGGTACAACAGTTACTAACTCTTCCCTGACATGTTTGTTTCCTGGTTAAACAGGAATCAAAAGAAAACAAGCTTGTTGCAGTTTTGCACACATTCACAAAAGGAGTCAGTAGAAACCTGAACACCAGTTCTTTAATTAATAAACTCACTACTTGCATGTATATGCCTTCACGAGTGTACTCTCTCACACACACACGACCTCAACTCAGTCAGTTGAAATTCTCCATCATCTGCCACTAGCACTTCTGAGAGCCTCAGAAAATACTCAACTGACAAAATCCTGGTTATACTGACAGAGTAAATAAAAGCACAAAAAATAAAGTATCAGATTTAGTAGAAAGCAACTGTGATGCCATTTTTGTTTCCTGGAAATGTAGCAGCAAGCCTTTTAATTTACAAACTGGAATAATTCAGATTAAGCCTTTATGTCATTACTGTGAAAGAAAGCAACAACGCAACTCATGAAAGCCCCTCTGAAAAAAAGATGCTAGTAAAATTGATAAATTTTTTTATTCGATTTTTAATTCGATTTTTTACCTGATTACACTTTCTCTGAAAAAGCCATCATCAAATACTGATCTTCATGACAGGCATATCCTATCTGCCTCTTCATGAGAGGCAGAAAAGTGGACAGGCTTTAGTTAGACTAAATGCCAAATTCAGGGGGAAAAACCCTACAAAACTTCAAATTTTAAGAAAATCAAACATTTCGCAACTCTATTGCAATAACATTAGTAAAGCCTCAAATAGTGACTGATTTAAGCAACATTCCAAAAATTTTACATTTTGAAAGAGCAAGCTGACAGATCACTGAAATGTTAGCTGATTTTCAAGTGTTTTGATATGCAAAGTAACATTTTATATTCACTTACTAGATAAAATCCAAAGGCTTTTTAACAGCATTACAGCAATACAGCAACTCGTAATCCTTCTACAACTACATTGTAGCAAGAGGAATTGAATAAAACCATCAGCGATACCAGAAAAAAGTAGATGGATGTTTGCTCACTGCTTCACACCCACCACCGAACACTGCCAGATTTGCTCTCAGCTGCTGCTGCCAATGCACATGTGCAGAATTATAAGGAAACTTCCTGCTCACACAGATCCCATCACATTCTTAACAACGGTAGTTAATAAATAAAAAGGCTTTTGTGTCTTGTGTAACAGCTAATTGTATTCATCCTACTTGCCTCCCCCCAAAGTAAAGCTGTATTCCACCAACCACACACATATAATTGCCACTACATCAGATAACACAGAACTTAAGTGCAATGGCATTATAAAAGTACAGTAAGGTAACAGACAGGAAGAAATTATCAGTAAAACTATGCAACTTGAAAGGTTCACGTTATAAAACCAAAGCAGCTTAACAACGGTCACTGTTGTTAAAACAGACTTTGGAAAAGAAGTCAAGCTACCTCAGACACACCAAAAAAAGCAAACTATAAATATATAATGCACTTAATTTATTATACATAAGTTATCCTATTTCATACATTTATCATCAGCTTGTTTCTCCCCCTCCCAAACAGGTAAGCAGAAATACACATCAGAACTCAACGTATTACGAAACGTAACACACAGCCCATTAGCTATAGAAACACTGCCTCTGTCATAACGATGACCACGTGCCACCAAAATAAAGGACAGTCTTAGCCTCCCCACTGAAGGAGTAAGACATTTCAATGAAGAGTTCAATTCTGTAGCAATGACTCTTTGAATTGCAAGGGAGAAGCGGGGTTGGGGGAAAGGGGGGGGACGGACGGGACTACTAATAAGGTCTCCTCCACAACCAGTTCTTGTGGCAACTTGATCATGACCAAATGTGAAGATAACACCAGAAATCCCAAGGTTAAAAATTACATTGCAGATTAAAATTACGTAACCCAATTACATTAAAAAATGATAAGACAACAAAAGATTTAATTAAATGTGAAGTTCAGCAAAAAGGGGGGAAATCATTTCAAATATACACACTTTAAAAGAAGAGTACAAAGGAAGAAAGAGCCACACTCATAAGATTCCAGCTCTCATCTTTTCAATTTTGTCCAGGTATTATTATCCTACACAGCTGAGCACAAATTTTAATCCTGAACACACTGCAGGGAGCGTGGAACAGAAGAGACATAGGAAGAGAGCTACTAGAGAGACCAGAACCTCAACATCAGTTCAGGGTTCCCACCAGGTACTCTGCTCTGACCCAGCAGCAGCCCCACCCAAACGTCCTTACCAGTGTCCAGATAGGCAAGAAAATAAACCATTTAAACCTCTCAATACAAAAAAAGCCTCTGCAACTACTTTGTTACAAGCTGTTTGCACATAAACATAATGCAGCATCTTTACTTTAAGCTCGTTTGTCATATTTTTCTTTTTAAGACAAATATACAGGATAAAATTTCATGCGTTCACAGGTAAGAGACCAAGCAGCAGCATTGTTCGTTACAAGAAACAGGTAATATTTTGCAGCTGCACCTAGGGCCATATACTGAGTATAGTGAAATTAGTAGTTTTGTTGTGATAGTAACTAACTACTCCACCCATATGTTGCAAATGTAACAATTTTTCAGCACCATAATCGCCTTCTAAACAATGGGTTTTAAGACTTCAAAACAAATCAGGTGTATGAAAAAAAAAAAAAAAGCCTGGTAGAAGATGCAGTAACAAATACATTAGCTTTTAGACTGTAAGAATACAGGATCCACCTAAATTGACTGAACTTTCACAAATCCTGCAAGCTGGCTATGAAGCCAGCACAAAACTACAAAGCCAAATGAGCATTTAATAAAGCCTTGAGACAGCTAGTCATTATTCTCAAACAAAGTTTTTGCAGGTAAAATTTAGAGCTTACACAAAACAACAGTCAGCAAGAGACTCAAAAATTAATTACCCAATTTTACTAACTTTCCAGGGAGCAATGCAAAATTCTTATATTCTCTGTCTGAATACAATTTTGACATGAGACATACAGCCTCTCTGCTGAGTAACTACTGCATGACAAGTAACAAATCTCCCCTCCTCATAGCCCTTCACAGAGGATTTAATACTCCTTCAACTCTGCATCTCCTCCTGAGACGTTTAGATAAAGTGTTATTATATTGGTTCTTAAGTAATAGTCCTCACACTTGAAATGATTAATAAATGCCTAACAGGGCCTGCAATACAAAAAAAAGTTAAAAGGGTTTACTGTCTTTCATCCTTACAAATGCAAATACTGAATTGCCCTGCAAGAAGTCCATTTGCTCTCATCCTAAAGGCTACTAGATTTTTGTTTTGTGTGCTGACATGGCAGCAAAAAATAACCTGGTGTTATGCACAGAATTTAAGGACAACTTGAAGGCATTCTCTTACCGACATCACTTCCTCTTCCTTAGAGCTGCACCTTCAGAAGGGGGGGGGGGGGGGGGTTGGGGAACAGACCAAAACCACCACCAAAAGAAAAAAAAAATATTCCAAACTAAAAAATCACCTCAGACTTGGCAGGTTTTACTCACTTTCTAATGAGCCCTAGAAAAAGACATCACTGCTGAGCTATAAACATTTGACCAGAGATCAAAAGGTTAGTATTCGAAAAGGAAAAAATCGCCACAAAAAGCCTTCACGCACAGAAAGCAGGGGCTTCCACAAAACTTACTAGTGTCTATTCCAAATGCATAGAATATTTCTTCAGCCTCACCTGCTTCTGCGAACACACTGTTACATACATTAGAAACAAAAATTTCACTGCTTGCACAGGTCTCGCATTACGAGCCACAGATGACAAATGTTAAATTAAGCCTTTTAATGAGCTGTTTAGAAGGTCCTCCAATACGACTAGTAGTGTACACAGCAAGAGCCCAAACTGACGAAGACTGAGCAGATAAGAACTATCATTTGCCAAACTCAGACGTTTTGACACGTTGTCCATGCCAAAATTGGCAAGCATTAGAAATTATGAGGAGCCACTCCTAGTCAATTTCTTTAAACATAGCCATGAAACATGCTACTTGATTGATTTTTCTAAAATAATACTGTAAATTTCCAGTCCGACGCTTTCAAAACATTCAGATATTTGATTCCTTATTGCAACTGTTGTCAAGACAAGGAATGGATCCCTATAGTGCCAGACAATATACAAAATACAGACTAAGCAGATAAAAAAAAAAAAAAAGATCCTAAATACCTTCAAATCTGTGCAACGAAGAACACAAAAATCGATTTACCAGCAATGAGCAGTAAAAAAACCCCCACCAAGATAGAAAACAGAAGAACAAGGCAACTGAATTTGTTATAATATAGGTCAACAAACTAGACTGTTCTTTATTTTACACTAGCAGATTAAACTGTACAGAAGGCAGTAAACATTCACACTTAAATGCTAATCCAGTTCAACAATTTACCCCAAAATCACACCCTAACTATTCTACCCTGGAAGACGCTCAGGAATATGTGCCTGGAAAAAATAAACAGCTGTGTAGGTCTTGATATATTGTTTCTTTTTTAAAGAAAAGATAAAAGGCCAGTCACTAAGTGGTATTTACTATTTTCATTTGTTCCTTTTCCCCCCCACCTTGAGCCTGACAGCAGTAGAAATTTAAAAACACAGCCAGACCAAGGAGCTCGAGAATTGCGTATTAGAAGTTCAAGTTGCTGCGTCCGATTGTGGTGCTTTTGTTGTTGGGTGTTTTGTCGGTTTTCGTTAGGGGTTAGGTTTTGTGGGTTTTTTTTCAAACCTGGAAGAAGTACCCTTGGACTAGAACATCTCATGTTAAGACAACTTTCTGGGAGCAAGAAGCATTTACGCTCAAACGTTTAAATCCCTAAGGAGTTTCCAAGAACAATGGAAACCCACACTGACAGATTCTTCAGAAGATACATTTGATCACAGGCTGAAGCGCCAAATCCATAAGCTGGCGTTCTTAACGCTAGCGCTGCCTTCGTATGCACAGATTTAGGGACTACACTGTTTTAACTTCTGGAAGCAACTTTGCTGGCAGGGAGCTGCCAGGCTAATGCTGTCAGCGTGCCAAGCCCCATCGCGGGGGGGACAAGGCTGATCTACCGTGGGAGGAGGGCACAGGCTCGGCAGACAACTCCGCTGGCAGAGCCAAGAAATCCCTGCTGCTGTCAGGGCTGCCTCGAAGGTCCTACAGCCGCCAGTGCGAGCTGGGAAAGGGGCGCACAGCCTCTGGACTTGACAGCTCCCTCCCAAAGGCTCTAGCAACTTCTGCCCGGCGCAGCGCTGCAGCGCGCCCAGCCCCGCCACCTCCGCCGCCCGGACGAGGAAGTTCCCGCGCCCTCCTCAGCGCCGGTCCCAGAAGGTTCCTGAAGCCCGCCCGGCACCCTGCTTGCCCCGCAAGCCGCCTCCCGGGGGAAAGGGGGGCTCTGCCCGGGCCGCCGCCCCCGCGGCTGAGGGGCGACCCCCCGCCAGCCGCCCCGGCCCGCGCGGCCCCGCGCATGCGCCCCGCAGCCCCTCACCGTTGCCGGGTGACTCGCCCTCCCCGCCGTCCTCAGCACCAGCAGCAGGTTCCTCCGCCTCTTCCTACCCCGGGGGCCGGCGCGGGCCTCTCCTCGCCGCTCCGCTCCCCTCGCAGGCCTCCTCCCTCGGCCGCCCCCGCCGTCTGCCGCGGCCGCCGCGCTGCCCGGACCCGGGCGCCGTCCGTCCCCAGAGCCGCTCGGTCGCTCGAGCGCGCCTCCGCGAGCGGGGGGTCCCCAACGGTAGCGGCGGCAACTGGCGGAAGTGACGCGCTGACTGACAGGTGCAGCGCGCGCCCCCCTCCCCCGGGGTCACGTGCTGCGGGGCGGGGAGGGGTCGCTGGCGGCGCCGCGGGGCGGGGCTGAGGGGGGCCCGGGCTGAGGGGCGGCGGCACCCCCGCGCCTCGGTGAGGCACCGCACCGGCGGGTGAAGCCGCCCGGGGCAGGGGGCTGGAGGCCGGGGGGCGCGGCCTGCCTCGGGCCGTTATGGCCCCGGGCTGCCCGGCTGCAGGCGGCGCCGCGCCCGGGAGCCGCGGGCAGCGAGCCGGGCATTAACCTCCTTTTTCTCGGTTCACCCGCGGCGTGACTCAGCCCTGGGCCCGGCGGGCGCGGGGTGCCCGGAGAGCGGCCGCCGCCGCCCCCAGGACCGGGTCGGAGCAGCCCCTGCGGATTTTCTGAATTAAAGCATCCAGAGCGATCGCTCCCGAACTTTTCCCGAGCGTAGGCGCGCCAGAAGTAACCCAGTGCCCTTTGACAAAGAGCTAATGCGTTTTGAAAGACAAAATTTAGCACCCTTACACCGAGTTAGCACAAGCGAGGAGACGCCAGCTTATGCCAGAAGTGTGAAGAGCCGAGCCCGACAGTCTGTGTTCCCACATGCCACGTTGAAACTACAACAGCTTTTTCTGGCATGCGGTGCCAGCAGCCATAGGTGGTGGGTTTAATAAAGCGTTTAAGGAAATTTGGATTTAGTTTAAAAAAAAAAAGCTCTCGGGGGAAAGCTTTTCTTCCCGTGAAAAACTGACAAAAGAACGTATGAAAGCAGGAAAACGGTAGGAGTAGGATGGGATGCATTGAAACTTCTGTATTGCCGATAGCTGGGAGGGTTTTTATTTCAGGTTCTCCAACATGGATTCTAAATTTTATCTAGAGATACATTTGTAAGACTCATTAAGAGGTTTTGCATTTAGAATCCGAAGAAGGGAGAGTCACGATTCCTCGGTAAATCAGCCTGGTTTTAATCAGATCTAAAACTGTTTTCCTGCTAGAAGATCCTGGTATAGTTAGGAGGTGCCATACAAAAACAATAAAGTGTGTGGGGTCAGGGCAAACAACTTCTCAGGAGGTCTGTATTTGCTGTCAGTCCACTTGCACAGCAGATTTCTCTCCTCGAACAGCTAGTAAAATTTCCTTGCATCAGGATGAGCTTTCTGAATTTGTATTTTGTATACATAGCTGTGTTCTTTCTGATTCATTTAGCCTCATCAACAACAATAAAGATACTGAATCAGAACAAGCTGGCAATTTTGTTGATGAAACATGGGAGAGAGCGGACTCCAGCTGGCTCTCCAGCAGATATGTTGGCCAGTTGACAGGAATAAAACTGCAAGAAACCTGACACAGAAAACACACGCAGCGCGAGGAGACAGACAGCAGAGGCAGGCAGGTAGGCAGGCACTGCACAGCACCTGTTCGCTGGTTTTGAGTCCAAGACAGTGTCTTCCCTCCTCTGAACTGGCTCCGAGTACGCCATTTCGTGCCAGCTTATCCTACCTCCTTTCAAACGCTTCCAATGTTCCTTGCAGGGGGCAGACATATGCAGTCCCAGGCTGCCATTTTAATCTTTTCTGCTCACTTTGTGTTCCCGCTGCCTTTTTCTAAAAGGTTGAGGAGAACCTGGGAGTCCAGGCGCTTCAGCCACTCTTTCCAAGATAGTAAATATAGAGGAAAGGGAGGCAACAACTTAATGAGCATCTGCATGGTTACACTGCTGAAATACAGCTATTCAAGGCATCTGCCTCTTGGATCACTGCTAAAAGTTACCAAGGAGCAATGTGGTAGCTGTCCCTGTCCATTTTTCGCAATCTCAGGGCACAGCTCAGATTTTATAGTATCATTTTGTAATTCTCCCACTAACGTGATACTCAGACCGCCGCACAGCTCAGACGCTCAGCCCAGTTTTGGCAGTCTAGACAAGACAGCATGGACAGTCTCGTTTACCCGCTCCGAACCTGCAGGCACATGCAGAGCAGCCCCAGCACGAGCAAGAGCTGTGCAGGTGTGTGGCTGCAGGCACACCACGTGACATAGGACTGTCACCCACATTTCGGGACGTATGACAATGCATTGCCTTGCACAGTGACAAGGCCTTGGTGTGAGGCTGCTCACAAGGAGAAGGACCCGTTCCCCAGCTGCTGCACAGCTCCAGAAGCTTGGCCAATGCATCTGGTCAGCATCTGGCTCCTAGGACCGAAGAGCCAGAATGCCACAGCAACCCTGTGCCATCAGTAAATCCATGTCCAGAGCCACAATGACAAAGGGTGAGCCATTTCTGCAGCTCAGTTTCTCCTACACATCCAGCTAAATTGTTCAGCCTAAAAGTTTTGCAGAGATTCTGCTGCTAGGTGCTCATAAAGTAACCCGGTGTATCTAATTACTAGTGCAATTCCCTTGTTTTCAGGAAGAGCTATTCATGAGCACAAGTCATTGTTACCAGCATATGTCACAGAAGAAATGGAGCCATGTTTCCTTCATGGGTCCCTGATGTCAGTCCTGACCTAGTATGACTTTAGCATAAATACACTCTGAACACTTTGGTTTCCAATTAAGTCTAGTTCCAGCAACAGCCCTACATTATTCCTCACCAGAAAATGAAGCAAGTGAAAGAAAAATAGCCCTGTCCCAGCTGTGCTCACTGTGGTACAGGACTTAGTACAAACTGAGCTAGAATACTCCAGAACTTAAATCAATTTTGCAATGCCATGCAATCCTTTGAACACTGATAGCCTGTCGTGCAATTCTTTACCTTCCTACTGGGTCGTTACATTACTAGAAGGAAATAGAAATCTGATGCATAGCAAAGCAAGACACCATCTGGTGTAATACTGTATGTATGCTGCTGTATATTACACGCCAACAGTTTTTACTTGGAAGGGGACACACACAATTTTCTATGTGTCAGCGAAGTATTTGCTTTTGGGTTTAATTGTTCATCCACAAAAATATTATTTGATATACCCTCTCTTCTGGACTTGGAAGCGTTGTCTTAATGGATCAGGTTTTGTCTTAAATGGATCCTATTGGTATGTTGCAAAAATATTGACAAACATGAGTCCTTTCAACACCAAAGATTTAGCAAACAGTAACACTTTCCAGCTGGTTGCTCTGCAAAATGCTTTCCTTTCCTGCATATTTCATCCAGAAACAGGGACATGTCCCCAGACCGAGTCTTTGCTTCGTTTCTCTTTTCCAGCATTATAAAATTTTCTAATAAAACATTTTGTTTCAGGATGTCCACACAAGACACTTGGCCATATTGGACATCCGTAACTCTCCATGGAGGCTCCTGAATCAGCAACTATCCAGTTCTTCTGACTCACGGTGTCAAAAAGGCACCTAAGAATCAAAGTCCATTTTTAAAGCTTTGCCCTGTATTAACAAATGAAGCTTCACAGTGCTGAAGCAAAGAAGGGAAAGAACTTGGTTCATGGAAACAGAAACTCCAGCACAGAGAAAGACATTCAACTTTCCAAAGACTGTCTACCATTACCAGACACATATGTAAGGAATTTTTTAAACTGAATTCAATACCAAAGGCATGTGTTCTACGTAAATGTCAGATTTTTTACTCATTTTTCTACCAGAGTTCCGTGATTAAAATAAATATTTACAGCATAAGATTTTTTCCCCTGACTTTGAATACCTTTTGGATCTGAATCTTTGTTTTGGAAGATCTGTCTTTAAGATAGAGATCTAGGAAAATGGGGCGAATGGTTCTTCTAAGGCTTGTTCACATTTAATTGCATGGCTGCAGACTTAACAGGAGATAATTCTTTCCTTCTTGAAATTGAAGACATTGAAAGGTTAATTCAGTCTTCTCAGTTCCATTTCCTTCCTTCTGTTCCCCTTCCCACACTCCCCCCCCCATCTGTAGACAGCTGAATTATTTGAATTTTATGCAAGCTAGTATTCATCCAAAGAGAAAAAATCATTCGATGTATACATCAGACAAGCAAAAATTACAATATTGCACACTTCTGGTTTTTACTTCCTACTTGCTTTCCTCTGCGTTCACTGGTTCGGGCTGTGGACAGACATGAACTCATGCCCTAAAGCCAGCCTCCACTTAGAAGTTAACTTGAAATGCTTGAATGATGTCCCCATCCCTTTTGAATTCCCATTCTTTGCACTCACAAGGATCCATACTTGAGCCTCCATGGCGCTTTTAACTGGAGCTGAGGAAAGGCTACAGTCCAAGTCAGCACAAATTGTCTGCTGCCAACACAATCACTCTGTGCTGCTCTCCTGTTATTTCATGGTGTGGTCACTCACACTCCAAGTATACTAACTCCAGAGGAGTCAGTTTGAGCATAGAGAGCTCAAGTTAACCCTGTTCTGAAGACAGAGCCTTAATAAGACTGAAGTTAATTTCTTCACATATATTTGCAAGAAAAAAAGCCATAAAAGTAGTCATTGGAAACGTTGTAGTTCAGTCAGGTTCTGAAGAGATAGCTGTTCACTTCAGATGCTGTGAAAGGAAAATAGTCTCTTATATTATTTATTTTTTTTTTTACATTTTAGAGAAGAAAAACAACTTTTAACATACCATACTTGCAGCTTTCATTTGAACTGGCAGAAGTTAACAGAGGTGGAACTTACTGATTACCACTTTCTTACATAATCATTGACCTTGTACACAGCATGTAATACATATGTGTTTGGCTTATTCTGTGTAGCAAGCTTATAAAACTGGAAAATTATTTTTGGAAATGATGATGTATGAAACCCTTCAATTAGAAATGCAAGTTTTTGTTCTGGAAGTTGCTCAGAGATCAGCTAAAAAAGATACTTGGCTGCCTAGTCTGTTGCTCTGCTTCAGCAGCCTGGTTTCATCGAGCAGCTGAAAAACATCAGGGTTTATCATCTTGTCCCCAAAATGTAAAACTGACTTAAGCTTCCAGGAGGTCCCAGGCTGTTGAAAGTGGCATGATTTGGCTACACAAAGAGAAGCGCTGGTCAGGCTCCCACCAAAACTACATCCACAACCCTGTGCTGCAGAAGTCAAGGATACCATGACTCCCTATCTATCTACCCCAGCGCCATGCAGATTGTAGCAACAGACTCACCTATTGTCCTTTTACATCTGGACAAAAAGAAAATCTGAAGTTAATATAAAATTAGTAGATCCCTGGATTTCATTTTTATTATCTTCTCTTGGATTATCTGTTTGGTGCCAAAATTTAATCTTCATAAGGAATAGCGATTTTCCTTTTGTTCATAGCAGAGAGCGAGAAATTCAACAGTGGATTGTTTAATTCCAGAGCAGCCAGCTGCACTGAGAAGAGCCATGTTTAAGCACACTCCCAACACTCACCCAAGGCTTCTCCATCTTATTCTTTCCCTAAGAGCTGCTGCTTGCAAGAGATGCTTCTGTCCGGAGACAGAAAGGAGAGAGATAAAAACAAAAGGACTGTTAGTAAAGACTGAAAGTCATGCTAAACTAGCGTTTCTAGACCAGAATTCATCACAAACTGTCATGTGCTCTATAGCATATTAACTAATGTGACTAATACATCACATGCTTCTTTCCCCACCCTGTCTTTGGGAGAGAAGCATGTGCATGGACATTTTGTAGTTTTTTTTTTTCCTTTAATAATGCATGCATGTGTCACTGCATTTTGCTAGAAAAGGCCAGGCCAAAGCCAAGTGTTTTATGCTGGAAGACACACTTTTAGGTCATTTCTCAAGAAAGTTCTGTTGCAAAAATCTCCATCTGGTTAAACTTTTAAAAATTCACCCCCATGCTGAGTTTTTTAAGACCAAGAAAGAGGGAGAGAGGAAATTTCCACTCCCACTAGCTTATGTTTTCTCTTGCTGCTCTTTGCTGCAATGGGACTCCTAGTATAGACTGTCTAAACTCCAGAGCTATTTGGAAAACACAGGGTTGGAAAAAATAGCCCCAGCAGAAGGACTATCTACAACCAGCCTCTCCCCTCATCCTCCGACCGCACCTACATTTAAAAGTTCAATGGTCTCGATAAGAAAAATGAAACACCTTAGGTAATGATAAAACATACAACAGAAGACAAGTATCGAGTATTTGCACACCAGCAGTGCAGTGTTATGGCAAACGCTGCCAAAGAGAGATCATTGCCTTCCTTACACCCCCAGGATTCATTGTCTCTTAGCCTGGGAACCTGTCTCCGTTCCCAAACATGGATATTTTTTTTGGCAGCAAGACGGAACAAAAGGCACAAAGAGAACTAAGAAAACCCTTTCAGTGAAGCTGTAGTCTTTTTTTTTTTTTTTTTTTGCTGTTCCCCTAAGGACGGGAAGCCTTCTAAGGACAGCTTATAACACATGCAAATCCTGCTACCTTTTTGGAAGGTGCTCAACGCTCATAGGGACCTAAAGGAGTTAGGGTGCTTGCAGATTCCAGCCCACCTTTTGACCTTGGAAAATTAATCCCCTACCTTTAGCACCAAAAATACCACAACATTTTGAAAATGAAATCACTGTTATATTTGAGTGGGTGTGTTATTTCGAGACAGCACTAATGTGATTATAAAATCAGTTGTGTCAGCTTATTGGCTCAGCTACAGACACTGATCTGCTCGAGCGTCTGTTCCTCGAACAGGCTGCTCACGTTAGGGTGCTTTGTCCCCCCTCAGCCCCGTACAGAAATAGATGTGATCCGATTCCCACTGTTGCACCAAAGAGGAAGAAACCCCTTCTTCTCGCATTTGCCCACCTAGTCTCCACAAAACATGGCATTTCCAGAGCATCTCTTCTGCCAAATGTGAGCACAGCATCCCCCCAGCCCGTGAAGGGCTATAGCCCCTCTCCCCCTCTCTCTCTCTGTGCCACTCGCTCCTTAGACCCTCCTCCAAATTTTCCTTTGCCCTTGATCTCCCTTTAAACATTTCCTCTCACCTATGACTGCATTCTGGTGGCAAGTATTTGTGTTCCCCTGTTTCTCTGTGGGTGTCTGACAGACACTCGGTGGCTTATGCTGCCAGGCACAGTTTAATGCTGTCAGTGGCAGGTGATTCACTGGTATCAGAGGTGTCAGCCCTGGCAGGTTTGACTCAGCCCTTCATCCTTTGGCAGCAGATTGAAATAAAATGCAATTCCCCTTGTATCTGAGGCAGCTTTTCAGAAACAACCATACCAATATAGCTTTACGTGTATAGGATCTGTAAAGATCCCATAGTCTGCTTCCTAAGCTGGCTTGCTATTTTTTTAATTTTTTTTTTTTTTTTTTTTTTTTGCATTTCTGTGTGCTGGACCATTCAGATGCCTCTGTGCACCCCAAAGCCCGTGAAGGTTCATTGCTGCCACAAACCTGCCAAGGCTGGGTAAATGCCATGTTCCCATTACTGAAGGTGGTGACTCTGAAAATCCTGCCACTAAAAACCTGCCTAATAACTGCTTTGCTCCTCATATAGCAAGAATACTTCAGTTCCCAGTGAAAGCAAAAGGCATCTGTGTAAAATATTCCCTATCTTTCCCTCCCGTGACCAGCCTCAATGCTGTATGCAATACCCTCAGGCCAGGCTCCAAACTTTCCATATGAAAACTACATACAGCTGTCTGTCCTGCACGGAGTATGTAAACACGGGGTTTGAATCCAGTGTGAGCAGTGTTTGACCACAGTACTGAACTTACAAGCTACAGGAACTTGACAGGCACTTTATGCAATGGCTGAGATGTTTGTTAGGGAGATGAGTATCTACTGATTTCAGCTGAGGGTAAGAACACATAATTTCTCAACATTATGTGACGTGGACTAACGCTGTTGCACTTTCCTCAGAAACCCAACCCAGTATCAATTAAAACCCTGGTCATCGTCAGCCTAAAAACCCAAACAACATATGCCAGACTGTTTTTAATACTAAGTCTGCCAATAAATCAGGCAATTAAAATGGTGGTGGTGAAAAACCAAGCATGCTCACCCTGTCTTACCGTGTTTAGAAGAGCCTGAGCTCTGCTGTGGGTGCGAGGGGCCAAGCCCACGACTGCAATCAGAAAGCCAGGAGTGAGATTCTCCCGCTCTGCTGTCCTGAGTACTTCATTTGCTCTCTACATATTGAAAGAATTTGTGCCAGTCTAAAAGTTTAAGAGGTTTTGCCCTTGTAATCCCTCTTCATAATAAGAATTCTAATTGTTACTTCTAAAAAATTTAAAAATTGAAAGTCATGAACTTCCTGAATTCATGAATCATTCAGATTGGGGTTTAAAGTCTTTTTCTGATCTTCTAAATCTGGTGTCCAGCCTAACAAGAAGTAGTTAATGCTCTCTCTTTAAACAGACACTAAGACCGTTCAGTGTCAAGTCTCGGCTACAGCTTACATCGAATATTCACCCAGTGGCTGCCTTCCTGCTTATTCCCAGGGGATTTTGGTCAAGAACACAGCTTTCTATTTTTGACAATTGGTTGGACTAATGGGGTGGAAAGAAGGGAACTGAGCCCTGACACTAAATACGACTGGTACGCACGGACGTTGATTGCACGTGGACAGTCAGTGCAGATGCAGAGCTAACCGAGCCAGCCTGCACAACTCAACCGAGCTTTTAGTGTAACAAAAATGTAGCTGCGCTGCTGCCAGGATGGTCTTAGGTCCAGAAGCAGCACAGCCAGGTTCCTCCTTTACCCCAGCTACTGCAGACATGGCTATAGGGCAAAAATGCTCTTAGACTAGTGTTTGCCAGGGCACGCAGCAACCCCTGCATTCTCTGAAGACAGGGAAAACGGGATGGAATAAGGAAAGAATCACTGGGTGGAAAGAACCGCTATTCATGAATGCTGATGAGGAAGAATGGTCATTTCTTTTCCTGCATTTCATAGAATCATTGAGGTTGGAAAAGACTTTTAAGATCTAACTGCAAACCTATTCATTATTTCAATTTAAACAAACGTTGGAAGAAGAGGTCCTTAAAACGTATTAAAACCATTTTCTCCACATGCACATACCAGACTCAAACCCACTCTACCTAAGCCTGTTATGCCAACGGAAAGATCCACAGCACCTTCCCGGGGCTCTCAATCAGCTGTCAGACACCTCCGCCCCTCTATTGTCAGTAGAGAAACCTGGATACTCCTAGGGCACAATTAATTTTATCCCAGGTTGGTTGCTCCCTATTGTCTATCACGGAGTCTAGACAAGTAATTCAGATGGAGACATCTGAAGTTACATGAGAGGAAACCCACGCCAGCATCTAGGAGGATGCGCACAGCCCTTCCTTCCCAAACCCAAGGGCCTCGGAAAAATGATTCCCCAAATAATTTTGGGCAATGTAGCTGGAGCCACATCACAGCCACAGGGATGTCCACAGCCCCCGACAGCAGCAGCTCTAGGAGGTGGCTACAGGTGGTGCCCACGTTAAAACAAGACATGTCTTGCAGACACAGGCAAGGGCTAGTGGCCATCGTAAAGGTTTTTGTGAAATGCATCGCTCGGCACCTGCAGCGCATTCTCCCTTTGCTGCAGCTGAAGAGGGTCGCTGCAAGAGAGTCCAGGTGGTCCACACCGTCGGGAGGGTGGGATGCAGGGAACAGCCACGCAAGCGGGATGGGCCAGCACGGCTTCTTGCCAAGCGAAGGCAGGAAGGTTGGCTGCGGGCGTCCACGTGCCATCAGGCTGACCGAAAAGGGAGCGAATGAAGAGTCCTGGTATTCCTTTCAGGACACATTCCTGGACACCAGTGCGGTGCTCAGGCTGTGCTTATCTCAGATTTGGCCCATGATTGCAGCAATTGACCATGCTTGTGCCTAGAGCCTCCCGGAGCCCCTCGTGCTCCTGCCAGCCTGGGTGGGTGGGGGTGATCCCCAGGCACGTCGCTGGAAGCACCTAAAACGTCCCCACAAACTAATCAGGCAGCAGCAGCCCTTACATGAACTCCAAACCTCAGCAATGTAAAAGAAGGGCAGGAAGGGAAACTTAAATATCATCACCTTGGTAAAGGAGGAGAAAAAAAAAATACCAAGATGTGTTTTAGCGGTTTTCCATGTCAGTTTTCCCATTTCCCTCCCTCATGTACTTTCTGCAGCAGCAATCTGTCCTTTCCCTAAATGCTGAGCAATCCCGGCACGAAACTAATCAATATTAATAGCGATGGGCTCAGGCAGGGGGGAGGAGAGGAGAGGAGAGGAGGGATTACCCTGACCTTTTTCAACTCACACTGCCTCAGACGGCCACCAAGCAGCTGAGGAGAGAGCAGCCAGACGGTAATGCCATGTGGTTTTAGTGGCTTTTAATTTTTTCTTTTCTTTTTTTCATGTGAATTTTTACTTCTGTTGTCTCAGTGCAGATATAATGAAATCTGATTGTCTTCAGGAAGGAAAAAATTATAATTATATCAGTCATCTCCGGGCCAAACCTCGCCTTGATGGGAAGCTCCACTGAAATAAGGGGAATAGTGCCCAGGCTGGATTTTAGCTTGATTTTCTATTAAAAACAGGAGTGGGATTAGGGAAGTTTTGACAGGTGAAGTGTTGAATGCCGGTGTGCTTTGTGGATTTCTCTGATAATGAATACAATCAAAGCCATTGAGCCTGCGACTGGGATATTGAGTGCGAGAGCAAACAAAGGGCTGGGTGAACCCGTCCTCTATTGTTAGGCACAAGTGTCCACAGCAGCTCATCCAGATATGGGTATGTATGTGCTCAGGACAGGGTGTTCAGAATTAAAGACAAATCTTACTAACTAAAACAAAATCAGAATTGAAGCTTTGTTCATATTGGATTTGGGGCTTATTGTAGCCTTTCTGGTTAACAGCGTTTCTTAAAATAGAGGTTTATGTCAGGAGGCACCGTGGATTATTGGCAGTTAATGCATTGTCTTTGCTTTACTGAAATATTTTTGTTTTCATGTGCAATATATGATTTTTAGAAATTTCATCTGAAAAATCTAGATAAAATTCTATTTATGCTTTTCCTTTTTGCTCTGAAAGAGCCAAGCCTCAGGGAGAGGTCCTAGATTGAGGTGTTAGATTTGTGGGGGGGGTTCTGAATAAACATTTTTATGGTATTTTCATGTTTTTTCTTTTGAGCAAAAAGTGCTTTGCAGATGGCTGATATCGCAGCACTAGCTAATGAAGCCACGGGTGTGTTTTTCCTTTCTTTGTCAGGACCCATCATGTCCGACAAACCAGATTTTGCAGAAATTGAAACATTTGACAAGACAAAGCTGAAGAAGACAGAAACCAGAGAGAAAAATCCATTGCCCACTAAAGAAAGTAAGTACTTATGAGGCTATTTGAACCATGAGTAGCAAGGACACAATCTGTATTGCAGTTCATATGCAAAATGAATACTAATCATAGGATTACGGGCTCAAACTCATCCCTGAATTTAACTGGGGATAATACTAAGACTTGTACTCTGTGCTGGCCAAGGATACAAGTGGTTATAACCTATGGTGCATTTTGTCTGAAAAGTCCTTTCTGATGGGATTGCTCTTGTTTCTGCTAAAAGCAAGACCAGATTTTCTGCTGGTTGCAGTTAACAGGATCAAACTGTTTGTAATTACCATGTCACCAGCCCCTTCGGAGGCACAGGTGCCCAGGGGAACCCTTGCACATCCCTGGCAGGCCAGGCAGCATCCCCAGAAGGTGCCCGGGCACTGGATTTAAGGTGTTATCAGGCAGATAAGCTGCTGCCCCCCCACTGGCACCTGCTATCAGCCCTGGCCTGGAGTGCTCCAGGCACCTTCTCCGGGAATAAGGCTGCAAGAAAAACCCGTCATCATCCTTGCCTAACAGGCAATCTTCCTTAGCGAAGCGCCCCTGAGCTTTTCTCGTGCAGGGTCCTCTCCCGTACACGCACTGTGCACAGGCAGCCAGGTGAGGGTTGCGATTCACATCCAACTTTGGATGTGAAAAGGTCATTTCTCTGCATTTGGACCAGATTTTGCGAGCAGTTTCCTTCAGAAGAGTACCACTAACCACTTTGGATGTGTCAGTACCGATAGGCGTGGAGATGCGTTGTCCCTCGACATAAGATATGGGTTTTTTCCCTCTTTATTATCCCTAGCAATGCTAAAGCTGTAAATGGAAGAGGAACTTTGCCCATCATGAACTGCACCCTACTAGCTCCACAGCTGTGGGAGTGAGGGGCCATTTCCAGGTGGCCAAAGAAAACAAGTGCGGACTTACCATCCCCCGGCTTTAAGAATGACCGTAGAAATCTGTATCCTGCAGAATCATTATAATGCTTATTGATGATGGTTTTGTTTCCTCTGTTTTTCTGGCAGCTATTGAACAGGAAAAGCAAAGTGAAAGTACAGCCTGAGCATAAAATTGAAGATGTGACTGCTGCTTCTTCAGTGGGGTTTTGGCTTCAGAGTTGGGTTGTTTTGTTTTGTGCATCCCCCTCCGTGTTTGTTGCCCATTTATTTTAGCAAACATTGGCTCATTGAATGTTCCCCTGGAAAGAAGTTTGGTTTGTATTTGTTGAACAAGATACCATGTATTTGTATTCTTAAAACTGTAATTCCAAGTTCTGTATCAAAGCCGTTACTTGCCCCAAAAAAACCAATTCGCATAAAAATTGTTTCCCTAAGCCTCACAATAAACAGGTTTCTTCTGATCAGCTGTCTTTGAGCCTTGCAGAAATAAGTTTACACTAAACTCTTACTAGCATCCTTCTCACTTTGCACTGCCACAGCACCTAGAGAGCACAGCCAGGTTGGGAAGAATTACCCCAGGCACCCACAGGTCCCCGAGGCCGGCACACAGCCCCTCTAGTGTCACCCCAGATGGCATCAACACCCCTGACTGCCTCTGCAGCAGCCTGTAGACTTCACTCCTTTTCCCTGTGTCACTCAAAAGAGGGTTTCAGGGCAACACAGCGGGGCAGATTTTGTGTGCTAGTAGCTCCTAAAGTTTTAAACCCCCAGCTGGGCATCAGGCACAAATCAGATGGAACGTTGCTGGCCTGCTTCTGTTCTGGCCAACAATAAATTAATGTCTCAGAGGCAGATACCTACTTACAAAATCCTTGAAAAATTGATGGTTGGGCTGAAGAAATACTCAAATTTGCATCCCAGATAGGAGAAGGGCTGCAGCACCCTCTCCACAGCCTTTTTTCCTCCCCTCTCTTTAGCCTGCCAAGATTCAACCAGCCTTGGGGCAACTGCAGTACACGTGGCCTTCGGCCCATCTAATATCAAGTAATATAGGAACGCAGGAAGGTGAGAAAAGGAATGAAAAATTCTTATTGCAATGATTTTCTGGGATGAGAGAGAGAGACCTTCAGCAGCACAGGGGCATAGGACACAAGGAAGCAAGCAAGGACTCCCTAAATTTTCATTATTGGAGGTGCAGTAGCATCCTCGCTGCTCTGCAAGGGCTTGGCAAAAATAAGCTCTGGTACCAGCTCAAGGGGACTCTCAATTACATGGTATCACATTATCTCTGGAATTAATTTGCAATCATATTAGAAAAACAAATGCTTGCTCTGGGAAGATAAACTGCTGTCCCTGGAGCTTCAGTTTGATCCTACATGCGCTGTGAAACGGGAACAATTCTGTGTATTTTGATGGGGTTACTCTGGGCTTATACCTGCATAAGGCGAGGCAGAAACCAGCCTACAAGCCTCACTAAACAGAAACGAATGGTTGGGATGGTGCTTAGAAAGCTCTCGTTTACTTAAGGGTTGCTTGACACTTGACATTTAACGCGAATAGTCAGAACTGCAATTAAACAGTAGCAGCATAGCCACAAAACGGGAGACTTCCAGTGGCAACGAGAAGTAAACAGAGGTGGCCAAGAAACCAAAGGAAAACACAGAGCATACAGGACCAGTGATTCCAGTTAAAGCTTCATTAATGTCAGTGGTACTCAGAGGGCCAAGACTGCTGTTCCAGTCACTACTCATCAGTTCAACATTGCTGCTGTTTTCTTTTCACGACCAAGTTTTTTTTACACATTCTCCTTTGAGGACCTCATTCCCCTTGGCACATGACTTGACCCTAAGAGTTGGGTGGGGTTTTTAGGGTCTGCCGGATGTATTAATTAAATCTTTTTTATTTAAAAAGGTGAGGAACACGAAAGGTTGAGCAACAAGGAAAACAGTTGCTATTTTCTGTGTGACTCACACCCTCACCTCAACGCGTTTCAGGGTCATTGAGCCTTCAACATTATTTAAATAATCTGCTTTAGTGATGGTTCCTTCGTGAAGAAAGCATTCAGAGATAGCACTTGGAGCAACAACACCTACTGCAAACTCATATAGTTAATACCATTCAGCCAGATTACCTGTCAGTTTTCCACAGGGTGATTTTTAAGCACCGCGTTGCACTCAGCGGGTAAGCCCACAGGCCAGACTTTCTCCTTTTTTTTGCCAGGAGACAGTGTTTTGCTCCATGTGACAATCTCCTTCCAACCCTGCCAGTTCAGAGCATCTGCCAGCTCGCTCCGGACAACACACCGTAAATCACCAAGAACCGCTTTGGCACGACCGAACCAGCGGCTGGTGCCTGTACCCCAGGTTCTCCCAGAGACTCTCCCAGAGGACTGTGTCCTCAGCCCTGTGCTTTGCTGGCAGAAGGGAAGGGAGGTCTGGCCAAAGCAAGAAAAAAACAGAGATATTCTTCTGTCGTGTTTGCACAGATACAAAGGATTAGTAATGCAGCCCTAAGGATCCACGCTAGAGACCAGAGCACTGTCTACAGCTCTGGAGATACCAGATTTGTCCAAGCCCTTGGCTCAGAGCCCCTCCTGATGAGCTGTTTGCATTTAAAGCCTGACACCATAAACCCAAAGCCTCAGTCCTTTTATTCATGCCTCGCCCCGCTGGAAAGGCTGTGTAGACAACAGAAACCTTAGCTGAGTTCCCCACCCCTGGGTCAGGCTGCAAAAGCTGTCAAGCTACAGCAGAGCACACCAGGAAAAACTCCTCAAGGTTAAAGTCCAGATCTCCCCACCTGCCCCAGGTGGAACACGGCTTTGCAGCAGGGGTTGGAGACTTTCTTTCACCATTAGCAGTTAAGAGAGGCTTAAAGTTAAAGATGTGTAGCTACAGTACCCCCATTTGAGAAGCATCACTCTCCGCTGCTGTGCAAAACCACTTCAGCCCAGGAACTGGATCACAAGGTTCGAATTTGGCAAGAGCAGGGCTGGGTCTGGCTGCCCGTTATCTCAGTCCAAGAGCATTACAGCCCTTATCTGCAGGGCGAGCTGAGGGCACAGACCAGGAAATTGCTCATCATTTAAGGCTAAGACAGCGAATTTTCATCATTCTAGTCACCATCCCAAGGAAATATCTGTTCCTGCCATTGGACGGGAGCTACGAGACAAGCCAAACACCTTACCCACACCTTGGGAACAGCCTCTGGGTGTCAACCTGCTCCTGACCTTCACTCCTGGGGGGAGCATCCTCCAGCACTGGGGCTTGCCCATAGCCACCCACGGCAGGAGCTTGGGCCCTTCCCTAGCCTCCGTGCTGCTGGGCAGCTGAGCTGCAGACAACTTCATCAGCAAACTCAACCAGCTTCAGGTGGGAAACTTAAGTATTTTTGCCAATTAGCAACAGCCCTTTGCTGTTCGGATCCTTTACATAATGAGATGCTACCTTGCAATTCCCCCAAAGGAAAACAGTTTCCATGCTAATCCAGTTACAGCAAAAAAATCATTACATGCAGATAAACACCTGCTTTCTTGGCATCACCACGAAGCCAATCTTGCTCCTTGCATCCCAGGGACAGAGCCAGCCCCCTCGGGATCCCAGCAAAGTTTGCCTGCCCCTGTGAGTCACCTCTAATTGCTCTGCACAGCCACGGTGAGCCCTGGCTGAGCAGGGGAAATCTGCATTCCTGTCGGTGTTATATAGAAGTTAGTTGATTTAATAAATCTCGTTAGGCAGGCATTTGATACCAGTGAAAGCCAGGGAGGGCAAACCCTGAACGTAGCTCTCCTAAGAAAAGGGCACATCTCTGTTGCATCTCAGGTGGAGCCCAACTAAAACCCCCTGGAGATCCTGCCAACCCTGGCTCGGGTACCACAGACCGAGTCCCAGAGCACATGTGGGGTTTTTATTCAAACATATTTGGGAGTTCTCTCTTGTTTGGGTCATCAGCCCCCTGGCTGCTGAGGCATCTCACAGCGAATCTTTAGGTTCAGCTCTGCAGCGATGAGGGCAATCGGCTTTGGCCGGGTGGCTGGTTTCCCACAGCGAAAGCTGAGATGCCCATGCAAGGCCAAGGCTGGAGAATTCTCAGCTTTGGGAAAACACCTCTGTGTTCTCGCTCTGCCATCGGCGTTGCTCCTGACACAGCAGAGACCTCTCCTGCTGAGAGAACGGGGGAAAAACCAAGGGGGAGACGTGGGGGCCCAAGGACTCAGCAGGATCGGGGGTCTGACCCGCAGCCGTGCGGGATGGGGGAGGTCGGGGGCCGGGAGTGCAGCTGCAACTGGAGGCAGAAGAAGCTGGGGTGGCTCTGTGCCTCTGCTCAGCTCACCCCTTCTTTTTCCAAAAACACAGGGTGAAAACAATAAATAGCCTTTGAAAAAGCACCAACCTTCTGGTGCCGAGCTGGGGGAGCCTCCCACACCGCACACGGGCAAACAAAGCTGCTGTGTCCTCCCGGCGCCCAAGCACGGGCAGCCGGCCCCGGCCACTCCACCTGCTCCCACCCAGCGGCTCCGTGGGTCCCCGGCAAACTCCGGCCGTCCCAGCCTGATCCTGGGCACCGAGACATGTCCCAGCAGCAAAACCCACTGAGCCTGGAACGTGAAACGCGGCACGGGGATGGTTGGGGCTGAGCCAGAGTATGTGGGAGCAGGTGTGTGCATGTGCGGGGGTGTTTCTCCAGCTCAAACCCAACGCCGCTCAAATTGACAGCAGGGTAAGCTCTCATTGCATCTTCTGTGGTGGGTATCTGTGCCGGCAAAGGCGGCCTCGTGTGCTTTCTGTCTTGTCAGAAGAGCTGGCTTGGGAAGGAACAGTTGCTGGGGATGGTTCACGCACATCTTGTACACTGTGCTGACAACAGCTCTTGACAGCTCCTACCATCAACTGCAAATCTCTCTTTGTGTTTGCTTCGAGGCCCTGCTCCAGAATTCATTCAATCGATGGGGAAGCAGGAAAAAAGGAGGTGGAGGGGAGAGCAAAAGAGGGTTTCTAGCTGCTGTAATCAGAGGCCTGTGAAAATGGGGTCCTTTAGGGCTCCAGCAGTAGGCACTGAATGAAAAGAATGAGATTTTTCAAAATGAAACAGCAATCTCAGGAATTTTAAGCTGGCCTCGTGAATTTAGAGGCTAACTCAGTATCAAAATTTTTTGATTTGGCAAAGCTGCAACAAGCAGGGAGGAAAAAAATGATGTGTGACTCCAAGTGGGTGTTTTCAAACAGCATCTTGTTTGGGGAAAATAATCCCTCTTGGTCTGCTTTGTTTTCTCGTGATGCTGGAAATAATTCTCCTCCTCAGAGAAGAGAATTGGGCTTTTCTTTTTCTGTCTCATCATGGGAGCTACCCCAGGTCACTCGGGACCATGGCTGGTTCCCCCATCCCTGCTAGCACCCGAGTCAGCACCTCAAAGTGTTAAAGAAACACATGTGCAGGTCCTATATCACATGTTTCATTTAGCGGTGAGGAAATCGGCCATGAGACGCCTTGGCTGAAGGTTTAGCTTCTTGGGGCTGAGCCCAAGGGCAGGGTATGGAGGCAGCAGGGATGTTCCAGGGCAGCAGCATCGCTCCTGGGATCCTTCTCTCCAGGGAGAAGGGGTAGCAAGAGCTAAGAGAGCTGTGGTAGCTCCATAACGGCTTTATAATAGCTCCAGCCTCCCCATCGCTCCTCCTGATTTGGCCCGTTTTAATTCTGTCTGGTCCAGGCTCCTGTGTCAGTGGGAGCTGGGTAACCGGAGCCCACAGCACTGCTTCGTGCCAGCTCTGGCCATCAACCACCGTGCACCAGCTCCATCACGGACCTCACCTGGTACCAGCAAGGGTGGCAAGGAGTGAGGGCGTTTGGAGGGAGAAGGTGTCAACTTCTGTGCCAGCTGCAGTTTGTCCCACACTGGCAGACATTGACATCCCCAGTAACACTAATGACTTTGGTGGCTTTAACCCAGATTGAGACAGCGGCAGCTAAAATCATATTAGCCTGGGTACGGGCGGGCTGCGGGTGCCACTGCAGAACAGCTCTTGCCCACCCAGTGCTCCCCACATCCCGGCTGCAGAAAAAAAGGGAGGTGTTTGCTCTACGGAGGGCTTCAGAGAGGGGAAAACCTGGAGGAAACCGCTCCCTGTGTGAGTGAGTGGGGATTTGTCATGATGGCACGGGAAACACGGTCCTGCCCAGGCATCCCCCTGCCACGGGCCAGCCCCGGGCTGCGTGGCACAGCACGGCATGGCACAGCACGGGGCTGCCTCCCAGGGATGTGCCACCCTGCTTGGGTCCGCGCTAGCATCGCTTCTCTTAATGCACCCAGCTGAATATCATCGCATCCCTGTTTTAACATACCTCCGGCACCGTTTCATTATCACCGCTTTATCATCCCAAGCGCAATGTGCACGGCTGGGGCTCCAATTTAATTTTACTTCTCTTTTAATGTGTTTCATGAATATACGGGGAGTTGGAAGCGTCAGGACACTGGTTTGGCTGTATCAGCCGCGGGAATCTGCCTCCTTGTTCACAATAGAGAATGGAAGATTATTTCAGACAGGAGCTGCCCCGATGTGAGCGCTGGCTCCTTACGGCGCTGACCCCAGCTTCATCTATTTTCTAGCTGTACAAAGGACTAATAGAGCTTTAACCTACCTGCTTTTCTAAACTTTATGTCTGAAGCATTCAGTGGTGCATGACCAAGGTGGAAATAAAAGAGCTTAACCAAAAATAGCACTCGGTTTTCAGAATGGGCAAAAAAAATGTAAATCCCAGAGCCAAGCTCAAATGGCAGGGATGCTATTTCTCTCTATCACGCTGAGGTAAATACGCTGACCAGCAACACCCATCGGCAACCTTGGTCTCTGTATCAGTGTGCACTGGGTCCCTGGGGAGGGGTTCTGAGCCTTGAGATGAACCCCCCAGGCACTGCGAAATCCTGCAGAAGCCAAGTAGGAACCAAAGCAGCAATGGGAGCAGGGCTGGGTTTCCCCACAGGCACCAGGTGCCTCCAGCCAGACCTGCCAGTGCTTAGGACCAGCAGCACCCAGCTTGCCCCACGGTTAATGCATATTAACGCTGCTGACTGCACCAAGGGGGGATTTAAGCAAGGGGGGCTGGCAGGGAGGTGAACCAGGCAGGATTTAGGAAACCTGTGTGCCAAGCCTCTCGCCTTGAGCCAGTCTCATCATCTCGTTACACTTTGGTTCCACCACGTGTGAATTGGGAGCGATGCCTGAGCAGCCGCCCTCCCGCTCACGCAGGCAGCAGAAGCCCGTTGCAATGCAGAGTCCCTGAATACCGTCTCCGTTATTTCCCAACAGCTGTGGGCAGACAAGATTTCCTGTCCCTGGAAGAACATTTTGCAAAAATACTGCTCCTTGTTGTTCCAAGCACAGCCAGAATAACCAGAGAGCCACAATACAATTTTATTTTTCTTTTTTTTTTTAATACAGCTTAAAAAACCCAAGATAGGCCAGCCAACCTGAGCAATGAGCATCAGATCACTGGAGGTTGTCCTGGCAGGCGGGATGGCTGGGCGGCTGTTATCCTGGCTGCCACTTGAGCTGCTCGGGTGGGGGGGACTTTGCAAGCCTGTCCCATCCATCCGCACCCACCAGCCACCTGAGCGCCGGTGGTGTCCCAGCCCGCCTCTGCCACCAGGAACCGTGCTGGGATGGGCTGGGATGGGTGTGCGGTGCGAGGACGTCCCACAGGGGGGAGCTTTGTCACCAGCCTGTGGGGGACACTGCCCCGGGACATCACCCCAGGACATCACCCCGGCATCCCCCCCCCCCCCCCAGCTACTGCACCCTCTGCTCCTGCTACGCTGCACCGTTGTGTTTGATCCCGGCACTGTTGGTTCTGCTCCGTTTCCACCATCTCTGAATTTACGGATGCAAAACGTCCTGTTTTCATCCTCAGTGGGGCTGGGCAAAGCTCCCTCCAAAACTGCCTCTCAGTGTTTTCAGAGCTGATCTGGGATTTAGAGAGTGAATATGATCAAGGAAATCTGTTTTCAAAGGGTGTCATTGGGAAAAATTCATCCCACAGAGGGTCCTAACAGGTCTCCATGCCTGGAGGATGCTGACAAGCTGGATCTATGAGTCAGATCCCCACCTTACAGATTCGCACCATGTCAACTTTAAACCAAACAGTAAAGGCCTAAAACTGGTTTAGTGAAGCCAGAGACCTTGCCACAAGTTGTCACCTTACTCTGAACTCAGGTAGTACTGGAGATGTCCCCTTCCACATCAGAGATTAATAAATGCATAGCATTACCTTCATCCGCAGGCTGATTAAAGCCTATATACGAACATGACATCAATGCTCCACTTAATTTCTCAATTAAGAAATGGAAAAATGCGGCTCGAGACCTGTGAAAAGACAGGCGAGGCAAGACGAGCTTCCCTGGAGGGGAGGAAGGCAAAGTGCCGCAGCCGCAGCGGGCAGCACGGGGGGAGCGAGCCCCCGCACAGTGCGGGTTCCCCACCGCCTTCATGGGGCAAAGCAGGTGTCGAAGCAAGTTTTCTCCTCACTTTGCTTCTCCCACCAAGACTCAAAGAACTTTTAAGGTTGCTCTCCAGTGCAGGATCCCCCAGAGGAAGCCTCAGCTTTCTACACTCAGAATTGCCTCTGTCCAAAAAAAAAAAATATTAAGAAAATATTTGTAGCTTAAATCACCATTTTCTTCTGGGAGTCTCAAAACCTCCCTCACTCGGTTTGCAGACACAGCCAGCACTGGGTACACACGTATCCTCCAGCTCAGAAATGAAGAACTTTGGCCCTAATCTGTCCCCCATGACACGAAGGGGATGGGGGAGAGGAGGAGTGACCGAACCACAGCCGTGAAGGGATAGTGCCAGGAACCACACCGGGGAAGGCTGGGGAGCACCACATGAGCCAGGTTGTAATCAGTTAATTTAACTTGAGTTTGGCCGGGAATGATTAAGAAGGAGGTGATAATTTTCCTCCATATCAAGTGCCCCATCTCTTCCTGGACAGGCTTTTATCTGCTGAGGTGACGCATTGCCAGGACAAAGATGCGTTCCCCTCATGCCGATGCCCAGGCAGTAACTACTCGCTGCACTAACACCGCTTTGCATGACACTTCCTCTAAAGAAGGAGAGAAAAACAAAACACTTGTCCCTACTTTATAATGCTGCTGTGTGAACAGCCCCGTAGGCTTTGAAGGACACACCTGAAGGAGGCAGGTGAGGTGAGGCAGATCGGGTCATGGAGATGCCTCTCTGGGGCTGACCGGGCAGCTGAGTCCTCTCGGAGCCACTGGGATCTGAAGGTCGATCTGCACATGGGTGTTTCACTCTGACCCGCTTGTTGTGGAAGCTCAAGATGTGGCAGGACCAAGTACGGACATGTCATTGCCCAAAAGTAGCTTTGCATCATTTTTGGATGCTGTGGAGACAGAGGCACGGAGCAATCACTGGGATTTCGGAAACCCAGCCAGGATGGACGAACAGCCCACGACAGCCCCACAACAGCCCCACAACAGCCCTTTTCCAGGGGTGGATGCTTAGCAAGGAGAAGTTTTGCTCCACTGGAAGGGCCGGGAGCATATGGGGCAGGAGACAGGACACCCCCCCCAGCACAGAGGGGATGCCGCTGCCTGTGGCTCGGCCGAGGGATGTGCCAGAGCTTGTATTGAGACGTTTGACTCTGCAGGCTGGTCTGCTCATTGCCCCCACGCTGGGAGGGCAGGGGAGCTGCCTTCGGGAGCCTGGAAGCGGGTGAGGACAGGGAGACAGAGGCTTAGGAGGGGAGTGGGGAAGTCACTGGAGTGCGAAGATAGCGGGAAAATCCAACTTTAGAGCACGCAATGCAAAACCAGGGGGAAGGAAGAGGAAGAAATGCCCTTTATCTTCTTGCAAGTGAAACAGCCCTGCTCTTCCCGTGAGCGATGTCCAGGCTTGGCTCCCAGGCCGAGGCTGCTGCCTCCAACGCTCACGCCAGCTTCTTCTCCAGCAGGCGCGCAGCTCGCCCCCGCCTCCGGCGCAGCGGTGCCTGCAGCCTCCCGCAGACAATTTGGCCAGGGGCTGCAGCCCCCCGGCTCGCCCCTCACCAACAAGCAGCCCTCCCGGCCAGAGGAACCGCTGGGCTCCATGGCCCGGGGCCAGGGGCCGGCTGCAGCACGGCAGGGCTGGCAGTGCCGCGTGGGAGCCCACAGGTCAGCAAGCAGCGATGCCCAGAGGATGGGCAGTGCTGCTGGCAGGGCGACCCCCGCGCCGCTGCCCCCGAGGATGGAGGAGCAGTGGGTCAGGCTGGAAGGACCCCGACCCGTCCCTCAGCCTGTCCCCCCACCATGGCACAGCCGCGCTCAACCAGCTCAGCACGTTAAATCTACCCCTTCAGCCTTTCACTGGTGGAAAAATGACGGTTTCCTCCCTCATCTGCTCCATCAGCTCGTGTCTCGCCTAAACCCAACACAGGCCCAAGAGCTCTGCAACGCGCTGGGGCCATTTCAACAACTCCCATCGGGACATTACGCTCTTCCAGAACCACCCTGACAGCCCTTGTTGGGATGCATCCATGTCCCCAGCCAGTCTGTGGCTGGAAAAATCAGAATTTGGTTCCAAACGCAAGATTTTTCCCAAACTGTGCAGCCTGGAGCTTCCTGTGGTCCTGGTTTTGGGCATCCGGAGGTCCCGTATTCTAGTCCAGGATGTGTTCCCTTCGGGAGCAGAGCCTCTTACCTTGGACTTGCTGGATCCTGGCCCCTCCAACGAAGTTCACTGCTCGCCCCCTCACACTGCACGTGGGCTGTGTCGGGAGCCAGGATTAAAAGTAAGGCAGAAAAGCTGGTTGCATCGGTGCAGCTGAGGGGGAACGGAGTGCTGTGGGGGGCAGGAGACAGGAACTCCCTGGCATCATTTTCTCTCTAGGGAAGCACACCCTGAGCTGGCACTGGTGGATGTTTTAACTTTGTTTTCAGTGAACGTCAGGCCGCTTCTATGTGCCAAAAGAGGAGTGAAGAGGACTAAGCCCGTGGGATAGGTGTGGCGTAAAACCTGATTTCAGTTTCACCTCCATCCTCAATTACCATTCATTAATCCAAACATATTCATTATACAGGCAAAACCCCCACCAGTGTTGCTGGGTCCAGGGCTCAGGTCCTGCTGGTGTTTGCTCCCACCGGGAACCGCAGCAGCCCACGAGGACCATGCGGCAGGCGGAGCAACAGGGACATATTTTCCCCAATTCAAGAAAATCGGGAAGACTAAAAAAAAAAAAATCCTACCAATTCCTACTTACAGCTGAGCGTGGAGGAGGATTGCCCCATGGCTGCAGTCCTCCATGATGGAGTATTTTGAAGCCAAGGGACACGTCCCCCTTCGCTGAGCAGCTGGCCGCGCGCAGATCAAGGACACGGCATCACCTGCGGGGAGCTCGGGCGGCTTCCCAGGGCGAGCGGTGCGGGAGAGCACCATAAAACACCCTCCACCTCGCCAGTGAGGGGGTGGCTTTCTAATTACCCAGGTGGATTTCTATTGTAATGAAGCCAGAGTGCAGGATTTGACGCTAGGGGTCTGAATGTGTCGCCTGCCGAGGGCAATTTAGCAAGTGGTCTGTGCTTTATGTTCCTGTTGTCCACAGCCACGGGCTTGCTGCCCCGACAAGCTCTGACCCCATCCCTGCAGGACCTGCCGCCGGGCGGTGTGTGGCACTTATATAAACTGATTTATCCTATGTCTGCCTTCCCTTCAATCCATATTCTAATGTGAAGAGGGTTTTTTGGGTGCATGGGGCTGTATCTACTCTTACTGCCTCTTGACTTGGAGCAGATCCCAAAATATTTTAGGATTTCGATCATCTCATGAAAAGCACTGGCTGTTTGGTCACGTAGCAAGAAAATAAGACACAAAGCATCAACATTTTATCAGTGAAGCCAAGGGGCTCTGGCTGACATTCAGGACACGGCTTTCCCAACAGCCTGCCCCGCACCAGAGCATGGAGACAGCGCAGGCTCCGGCGGTGCCACCGCGCCTCGAGGTCCGAGGCTGCCGGAACGACTGACACTCCATTTTCTGCATAACCAGGTAAATTCAACAGAATTTTCCTTTCAGATGTTTTGGGGTTTTTTTCCCCTATCCAAAACCGAACCAAAGGCAAGTTTCTAGGCGGTAGGTAAACCAAAGAGAAACTCCTTCGGCATCGTTTCACAGATGGGACCTACGGCTCAGGTGACCCAGGCTGGGACCAGCAGGATTTTCTCATGGGTGATGGGGGAGCACCCAGCCCTGCAGCCCTCCGGAGCCCGGCTGGGCTTCGCCCACACATGCCCAGCAATGCCCAGAGCAAAGCACCGAAATCAACCTCCAAACAGCTACACCCAGTCCAGCTCTGCCACTGATCTACCCTGAGAGCTCAATACCACCCGTCTCCGTGCCTCAGTTTACCCAACTGCAAACAGACAGCTACATTTAATCCCTTTTACTGCAAGGATGTTACATGAAGCGCTCTATAAGTGCAAGATTTATTAACACAGCGAGACCAAAGCCTGCTTTTGCCTAAGGTGGGGAAGTCCAGGAGCAGTACCACTGGGATCGTTGCAGTCCCATCAACCTGCTGGGTTGGGTGACCCCACAGAAGCTCTGGCTCTCGCTCACCAGGACCGAGCTGTAAATGCAGATAAAAACTGCAGCAGCACGGGAAGGCTTGTCCCAGCACGCTGGTTTGTTTGCTGACAACTAGCGTAAGTGACAACGTTAAAAGTGACTTTTAAGATCCCTGTGACTTTAATTGGAAAGGACATTTTTAATAGCCCAGGCAAATAGCTGTGTGATCCTGCCAACTGCAGCGCCTGCTCGCAGCAGAGCTTCACGCCCAGAGACGCTGTTATTCTTCTGGCGTGTGATAGGAATATCATGTGTGAACTGACATAGCAGACACGCCAACATTTTTTTTAGCTGTACGAGCTCTCTCTCAGACAAGAAAAAAAAAAAAAAAACCAACTAAAAACCATCGATATGCCCCCAGGGACAGCCAGACACAAACCCCAAAATTACCTGAGCATATAGAAAATGCACAGCAGATTTCCAAACCATATGCATGAGCTTTAATCAATGAACTTCACTGACACATGGGAAAGACTTTATTCCCAGTAATTGTTCTTTGACAGCTCTAACAAGTAGGATCTGTTCGGGATGGTAACGATTAAAATGCTGACTCACAGAGGGTTTTGCCATGCTGGCGGGGCCACACCAACTTTGTGCTCACTTGGAAGGTATTTTGCATCCCTGCTTTTCAACCGATCTGCAATTTTAATCCTCTGGCTGCAAACAGTTGTTTGTGGCTTTGCCCAACTGACTCCAGGTTTCCCTTTGGCAGGGTCTGGAAGGAGAGGGCTCTCCTCTCGCTCGCTGGTGTGTGCAGCAGGACAGGGAGAGCCCCTGTGCTCTCTGCAGGCAGGAGCAGCAAGGAGCTCCTCTGCCTGCTCCCGGCCAGGAGGGAGAGCAGTGACAGTCCCCAGGTCCTGGGACCCGCACCTCAGCTGTCCAGCGCGGCGAGGTGGGAAACCACAGGGCAGGCTGCTGGCATCGCAGTGCTCTCATGCATCTCATGGCAAGACAGCAAAGCCCTTCACAAATGTGTCTCAAGTGCAACCTCCTGCCGGACCGCAGTGCCGCTGGCTCAGCCGGGTGCAAAGATGGGGTTTATCACCCTGTGCCCCTTTTCCTGGCGGCGCAGACCCCCAGGTGCCGCGTGCAGTGCAGCCCCATGCTCCTGAACCTCACGTTGGCAGCCCCTTCGTGAGCGCCCTTGCAGCAGCGGCAATTAACAGCAGGAGACAGCTGTACCCAGGGGTCAGCCGGAGCACCGAGAGGAGGAGGAGGAGGAGGAAGGCAGCACCTCTGCCCTGCCACGGAGCCAGCAGATGCTGAAACACCGGGCAGCTGCTGCACCTCTGCACCACAGAGCAATGCCTGGCAGAGCCGGGGGACTGCTCGGCACTGCTGGCACGGCACAGCACGGCACTGCTTTCAGGCTAAGCACCCACTGCGCCCCGCTCAGCGGGCAGGACCCCTGCCCAGGGTGAGCCAGCCCCTGGCTGGGACCATCCAGCCACAGGAAAACAGACCGTGAGGTTTCCACAAACACCACCTCGCTGTTGCTCCATCTGCAGCACTAAGGCTCCTTACAGCCCCTAATGACACTGGCCGTAACTATTAAGAGGCTTTTTTTGGTTTCCTCTGATAAGGATTTTCCTTTCCTGAGCAGAGGTGATGGCTCAGCAGCGGTGGAGGCCCCTCGCTCTGCTCAGGGGGTATGGGCAGCGCTTCTGCCTGCAGAGCCAGCGAGCAGCCGTGCTTTTGCTGCAGCAGCCTTCACCATAGGGAAATTGCTAACCCCAGAAAACCGTTCCCCTAATTACAGCGTTGGAGCATGCAGCAAACCACATAAATGATTCACACAGTGTTCCCAAGCTGCAGCCGCGTAAATTAGAGAAATTTCCAAACACTCCCGAACTGTGCACGCTGTTATCAGGATGGAAATGCAGAAACTTTCATCGTAAAAAGGCAAGAAGGGGAAAAAGTCCCACCATTAAATGCATCTCTTCAAATCAAGAAGGCCTGGGAGGTCTATCCCCTATAGATCTTTACAGAACACTTGTTAAAACTCCTCAGGGAGTTCTCGTAGGAGGGAGCGGGCAGATAGCAAGGGAACTATAGAAATGCATCAGCTTGTTATTTCGAAGGGACGCAGGGACTGAGCCTCCGCTGGCAAGCAGAGAATGAAAAGGAGGAGGCAAGCGGACTTGGGGCCAAGAGAAAGGGATGGCCAGTGGTGGAGAAGAGAGTTAAAAGTGTCCCATTGTTAGGGAAGTTTGTTCTCCTTCAGACCATCCCGCTCCCAGGGACACCGCGCCGCCTTTTGAAGTGCAACCTTAGGCGGTTCCTTGCCACCCATTGGAGCGGGAGCTTTTTTATCACATTAAGTCATTGGGTAGCAAATGAATGGGGGGTTTTGACTATTCACAACTTCACCTTATAAATATCAGGGTTGTAGGTTCCTGCAGCTTCCCTCCATCCCGACAGCTCACCTTGGGAAGGAGCAGAGGGAGGCGGCCCTGCTCACTCGGGGACCTGCAGTGTGGAGAGCTACGGATCAGCAAAAGGATCCAACCCAGCTCCTTGTGACAGCCATGAAGAGAAGCACCTTCCTCATCCTCTCCATCACGGGGGTCTACAGTGCCGTTCTCCACGCAGCAGCATGGTAGGGTCCAACTCAGTGGAAAGGGCATCTTTTAGGGATGCTCTTCAACCTGTGATAAACTCTGCAATTCATTTTCTTTTCTCCATTTCAGGTCTGTGAATAACTTTCTGATGACAGGACCTAAGGTAATTAACACGCAGACTGTCAGGAATTTAAGTAGAGCAATTTTGTTTTGCGAATGGGAAATAGTATTTTTCCAAGGAACCAGACTTGCCAGAGCATATCGGCTCCAAGTCCTGCTGAGTTATGAGGGGAAAGGACTCGCAGCCCTTTTATGTTTGTTTTCACTGATAAATGGTAAAACGCTGTGGGTTTCAACCCCGCTGTTTCTGTGCCAGGCTTACCTGACATACTCCAGCAGCGTGGCGGCCGGGGCGCACAGCGGGATGGAGGAGTGCAAGTTCCAGTTCGGATGGGAGCGCTGGAACTGCCCCGAGAGCGCCCTGCAGCTCTCCACCCACAACCGGCTCCGCAGCGGTGAGTGTGCCTTTACCTGCCAGCACCAGCATCCCCGTCCCATCCCGGGATGCCGTCGGGTACGAGCCGGGATGCACTCCGGAGAGAGCTGGTGCTGCTAATTGAACTGATTGATGGAGAAGAGCTTTAGTGTCCTAAAAATCAGGGCTGGTTTTCCTCTATCTGTATTAATTGGTGTAATAAATAGCACTAACGTTTTTCTAGGAATGGCAGGCTCTCTCTGGATCTCTATCCATGCTGGGTCCTGCCCACGGTGCTGCTCCCTGGGCTTGCTCCTGTCCCTTTGTGTGCGGCATCCCAGGGAGCGTGATGCCAGAGGCACCTGAGCTCGCAGCTGGGAGAAGCACAGGAGAGACCGAGGGTGAAACCAGGGATGTGCACAAAGAAACTGTCTTCCTAAGAAAGTTGTGGGTCTATTTCAAATCTGCTTCAACAAGCAGAAATCTTTTTTTTCCCCGAGAGCAGCATCTCTATTTGAATCTGTTAGGAAAGGCAAAAAAGAAACTACCTTAGAAGCGTGGGTGCAGGCAGCTGTTAGCGCAGGTTCAACAACCGACCGACTGAAATGAGATCAGTGACGATTATCCCCAGCAGGCAAGATCAAAGCAGGAACATACCCCTAGAGCAGGAAAGGACAGAGAGGAGCTGAGCACCAGGTGAGGGGAGTGGTAACTGGCCTTGGCCAGAGCAGGGCTGGGACATCGCCTTAGGATCCTACTCCTAAGAAACTCCATCCCGTGCATGGGCACATGCATAATATTATGTCAAATTGCTGAAACCTTTGACACTGAAGCCTGAAAAGACTCCAGTTATGCACATTTAATTTCTGTAGCACCTTACCTTTTGCACAAACTGGTGGGGTCTTTTGCTTTCTCACACCTTTGCAGAGTAGATCTTCATTCCCAATAAATCAGGACCGATGTCTATGTTTGCATGTGACAGCTTTTTTTCCCCTCTCCCCAGCTACCCGGGAAACATCCTTTGTCCACGCCATCAGCTCGGCCGGCGTCATGTACACCCTCACCAGGAACTGCAGCATGGGGGACTTCGAGAGCTGCGGCTGCGACGACTCCAGGAACGGCCGCGTCGGTGAGCTGCCATCTCTAGATGGGCTGACATCGCCTCCCCATCCCCACACGCAGCCCCCTGGATCTCAGGGCAGAATTTGGCCCGATGGGGCAGTTCTGCGCCTAGCGTGCATCTGTCTTGCAGGTGGCCGAGGCTGGGTCTGGGGAGGATGCAGCGACAACGTGGAGTTTGGGGAAAGGATTTCCAAGCTCTTTGTGGATGCTTTGGAAACAGGACATGACACCCGTGCGCTGATTAACCTGCACAACAACGAAGTTGGGAGACTCGTAAGTAATAATAATAATAATAATAATAATAATAATAATAATAATAATAGCGTCTGTTGAAAACAAAAATCTGAGAGTCCGGTGGGCTGTTGAGGTCCCCATCTCCAGCCCTCGGTGACAATCTCAGCCCTGGAATATTTGCATGGGGGACAAAATACAGCCAGAATTTGGCCCTAAAGCTGATGACAAGGAACGGCACTAAGAGTTGTTCCCACTTCCAGCTGCTGCAGCTGCGTGTAATGCACTTGACTGCTAGCACGCACCACTTACTCAGAAACGCATGGGGTTTATACTCACCTAGTGCTTGGCTGCTCTGTAAAACAAAGCAAGAACCACATTATTTTCTTGCGATATGCATTTCCAAGCCATTTGGCCAGGGAAGCCAGGTGTGAGCTGGCCAGGCTCACAAGCCAGCTGCCAGACTCACCCCCCACTCCCCGCCTGGGCTGGCGGAGGCACTCAGCATCTCGCCAAACCTCCTCTGTAAAAACACCCCGACACTTAACATACCTATCTCATAGGGTGTGTCAGGGCTTAATCTCACATAGATACCAGCGATTTGGGACCTTATAAATACCAGAGGGAGATAGGTAGATAATATCTGTGAAGTGCTTGGCCTGGAGGAGATGCAGAGAGGTTGGGTATGATTATTCCGAAACAGCTTCACACATTTTGAATGAAACCTCTGAGAGGGATGATGGGTTGATGCTGCAACAAGGGAGGTGAGCAGAATGAGAAGGGCATGACCTGACAGGGATGCTTTTTTCCTGGCCTGGAGAAAGAGCTCCTGAGAGGGTTAGAGACAATAGTTTGTGCCCACTCATTATCTCTGTCCTTTAAAATTAGTGAAAAGGGACAGATGTTTTCCAGGAACTGAAATAAGAGCATCAGCTCCTGTCTTGAAAGGACCTGAGGTCAAGCAGAGCACAAGCTACTTCTGACCCATTGCCCTCCAAATTAGGGGTGCCATAGAGCCTGATTTTGAGATTTAAAAGATGATGCTCTGCTGCTCCTAATTTCACCACATTTTCCACCCAGGCTGTGAAAGCCACGATGAAGCGAGCCTGCAAGTGCCACGGGGTGTCGGGCAGCTGCAGCATCCAGACCTGCTGGCTTCAGCTTGCCGAGTTTCGTGAGATCGGGAACTACCTGAAGATAAAATACGACCAAGCCCACAAGCTGGAGATGGACAAGAGACGGATGAGAGCTGGCAACAGCGCTGACAGCCGCGGGGTCACAGCAGAGACCTTCAACCACGTCCACGCCACGGAGCTCGTCTTCCTGGAGGACTCTCCCGACTACTGCACGAGGAACGCCAGCCTGGGCCACCACGGCACCGAGGGCCGCGAGTGCCTGCAGACCGGCAAGAACCTCTCGCAGTGGGAGAAGAGGAGCTGCCGGCGGCTGTGCACCGAGTGCGGCCTCCGAGTAGAGGAGAGGAGGACGGAGGTGGTGGCCAGCTGCAACTGCAAGTTCCACTGGTGCTGCACGGTGCGGTGCGAGCAGTGCCGGCAGCTGGTGGCCAAGCACTTCTGCTCCCGCCGCGACACCGCAGCTCCCAACCACATCAAGCAGAGGAACAAGGGCCATAAGAGATAGAGAGCAGCCGTGGTGCCCGAGGAGGACGCTTTGGTGGCCCCACGCTCGGCAGCTGCCAGCGGAGCTGGGCAGGAGCATCCCTGGGGAGCGGGACAGTGCGCAGGGATGCTGTGAGGTTAGGGAGCACGAGGTGCGGGCGCTGAGGGACCACCGTCCTTCTTGCTTCCATGGGTTTTCCTCAATACTTACCAGTAGCTTCTTTCTGGGTGGGAGTCACTTTATCTATGTATCGGGCAGAGAATTTCACTTTTTAGGTGGGCTCAGCCCCGCGTGCCACCGCCAGTGGGTCACCAAGGCCAGCGGTGGGGCTCAGCCCCAGGCCGGCAAGGTGGGGACGGGCACCATGGGCGAAAGCGGGTCCTGGGGGGCAGCTCCATCCCGGCAGCCCCAGCCCAGGCATTCATGCACAGCAGCCGCTTGGCATCGTTTCTAATGGAAAATTAATGCACTTTCTGATGTGAGAGGAGGTTTTGCACTGTCCTGGTGTGTACCACGATGACTGCAGCCTTTTGAGGGCTTTGATAAGTTTACAGCCAGTGTTTACAGATTTCATTTCCCCATCTCCCCCTTTTTAAATTTTGTATTTTGGTACCAGAGCCCCTGCCCCCAGTAGACAGTAGCTTCACATATTTGTACTGGATGAAATTAAGCAGTTTGCAATTCTTATACTTTTTTCTTTTTTTCAAATTAGCAGATAAAGAATTCTGAATTCTTTATGCCTAATGATTTTTTTTAATAAGTTGTATTATTGCTTAGCACAATCTGTTTTCTTTATGTATTTTGAAGGTATCCCTAAAGAGTTAGATTTTTGGACTGTATTTTGCAATAAACACCAGAATTAAAAGGATTGGCTTTTTCCTTTCTGTCTTCCTAGCAGACTTTAGGTGCAAAAATATCCCCTTCTTTGTAAAACCCAGCATTTCCAAGATTTCTCATCATTAACCCAAAAGCCACTGAAGCCAGCGAGGTTGTTCTCGTAGACTTCAATAGAAGTTGGCTCCAGCCTTCAGCCCCCGGAGGGTTCCCTTTAATACCTATCACCGTAATATCTAACCGTTCTCAAGTGCTGAGTATGCAGGCACTGCCTGGCTAAAGCCGATTCTGAAGCTCCCAATGCCTCTTTAATTTGCTCAGACCCGACATCCCCCAGACAATGCGAGGCTGCCCCGCTTTGATGTGGAAAGCATCAGCACTCACTGCAAAATTCTCAGAGGCACGAGAGAAGCCCTTTGAACTGGGGACAGGAGAGAAAACTTGGGGAGAGTTGTGAATGTGTCTGCTGGTTCCCTGCTGCTCCGGGTGCAAATAGACCCACACCACGGCGGGGAGGGCAGGAGGGGACATGCACTGGCTGCTGCCATCCTGGCCGGGTCCTGCTCTTCTCCTGGCCTCCACAGGGCTGTACTTCAGCTCGGATTGCTCCTTCGAGCCACAGCGCTGCTCCCGAGGGAGTCAGGGTGTGCCACTGCCCGTGCCCGTGGTGCCAGGGCAAAGGATGCTCTACCAGGTTTGCTTTCCAGCCAGGGGAAGAGGAGGAGAGACAAGTAAAAATAGAAAAAACCCAAACCAAAAAACTACAGCTCTGCCAGCATATTGCGCCCACACTACAAATGCTTTGATGCTATTTTATCCGGGTATCCCTATGGCTCCTAGTGCAAACACAGCCTCGACACACGCTCGAGCCAAATCAGGAAGCTCAAGGTGTAAAACACACAAGTCAGGAAGCACAGCTGACTTTGATGCATTTATTTTTGCAAAGCGCAGTTTCGTTAAAGCTCAAAGGGCTATGTCAGTGGGCCGTCAGCTTGGGGGCCTTTTTTGCTGCCGTGGGAGCAGCTACTACCAAAATTTCCATAACTAATAGCCCACACCACCAAAGCAAAAAACCCCATGATTTTTGCACAGTGTTGCCACAACAGCACTTGCAACCCACCAAAATTTAGGCTGAACTAGAAACAATAAACACAGACAAAACCCCTTGCCTGCATCTTGTGCAGTGGCCGGCTTGTCTGCACTAAAAAACCCAGGCTCTACTTTTGTGCTGCCTGCTGTCCTTGCCCAGTCTGCTGCTGCCCCCAGCAGCATCAGCCCCATGCCTGGGCTGCCTTTGGAGCTGCCAAGATCCCACAGAGCCACAAAGCGAGGACACACAGAGCACAGGACAGTTGCTACTGATGTGCACTTGGAGGAGGGAAATAGTATTTCACCAGGCTAACTCCCAGGCACACATAAAAAACATCGTGCCATATGCCAATAGCAGGGTTAATAAAATGCACAGGCAAACCCTGCAAGATGAGGACTCCCTGCGAGCCGGCACATTCAGGGCACGCTGTGTATCATTTTACACATCTCTCTAGAGCATCTTTTCAAACTAACATTACTGCAGAAACCAAGAAGCGACAGGTTTGCAGGTGCCTGTGGTACCAGACCAGATCTCTGTCCCACACAGACTCTGTCCTGGGGAAACGGGGCTGTAGAAAGGAGCAGAGATGCTGTGGCCAAGACCGATTGTCTTCCAAATGAACCCTCCCGTTCCCACCAACCTGCAGCCAGAGGCTTGCTGAGCCAGTGCACGTATCCACTGCATTGCATTTAAATGCTGGAGATGAACTGTTCTTCTCTGAATTTGTCTAATTGCTTTTTTTAATCCATTTACATTTCTGCCCCCCAGACTAAGGCAACGAGCATATGCAAAAGCCAGAGACCAAATGCAAATTGAAGCAAACTCAAGAGAAAGTTATGTACCATCCCATGATAAAAATTCCCATCCTCTTTTTGTAGCTCACAGAGATAATACCATGTCTGAACAAATGTCTAACTCTACGGCTTAGAGCTGCACCTTGCCAGAGATATTACGGTCTTGGAGAAGCTGAAGCTTTCTCATCCTTCCCCTTGTTGCTTGGATACAACAGTCATCAATTCTCACTACATTCACTACAAAACAATGGAAATTCAGGATCATCTTAATCCATCATGACACTGTCAGAGCCCCTACACCCCTGCCCACTGGTACTGGGTTTCTGCAACACCACACACTGAAACGCCACGTGCCCAGGGTGGCACAGGGTAACAGACCCCGAGGCTGCCTGCGGGACACAGCCCATCGGGCTGATTTCATCGTTTCAGCAGTGATTTTACCTGGGCAGCAAACCCTCACACAGCAGCTTTCAAAATAAATAACAACATGCAGAGCAGAGCAAAATCCTGTCATCTTCTGGTTTGTAAAGGCTGGTTCTTTACCCACAGCCAAGGAGCATTTGAAGGGACTGCTGATGTCTTCAAACCTGAAAGTATTCACTCATGAGCACCCACAGTTAACTCCAGCTGGGGACGCTGATCCCAAGCACCTGTAACTCACGGCGTGCTTGGAGGAAGGGATGGACTGGCCCTAGGATGCCTTGGGGAGGAACCTGCCTGCCATCCCACAGTGATAGTAATGATCCTAATTACCAAAACAGAGTAAAAATCTTAATCTGGCCCAGGTACTGTATGAACTCAAACCAAAACCCTGCTGCCTGCCCCCGAAGGGCTGTCGATGCTGCTTCTCCTCTTTGGGGCCGAAGGCTCCTCTCAGTGCTGGGCACTGGCTGGGGTGCCCTGGGGCTCTGGCGGGGGTGCTGGGGTGCCCTGGGGCGGGCACCCCCCACCAGGCACAGCTTCATCAGGCAGGGTTGTGGAGCTGCTTGGAGAGTCCTGGAGCAGCACCTTCATGGCTGATCCGTGATTTAAAGAATCAGTCGCCAATATTCGAGTGAGCGCAGGTTATCTTTATTCGGCAGCGCTGGGTGCATGGGGGATCGCTCCACCAAAGTCACGCACACCGAGGGGACTTTTCAGTCCCCCCTTCATACAAGCTACTCATACCTATTCATTAGTTTTCCAATAAATCATTTACATATTCATTAAAATTCTGAGAATTCATTTACATATCTCGTGCCTGCGCAATGTCCTTGAGGAGTTACCTCTGCGCAGGCTCTATTCCTTAACGGCCATGTTTAAAGTCTTCATCTTCGCCACGTTGCATGTACAACAGGAATCTAAGACCAAATGTCCCTTCTAAAGACAACCGACCCAGAGGACTTAGCGGTCTGTACATCCGTCGTGTGGCAATAAGGGTCCTTGGACAATTCCTGACTTTTAACTAAACGTAGGTGCGTCATCCTTTAGATAAGTGGTACAGCGTTCACTATTCATCCGGCGGTGCCAGAGGTGCTGTTCATGGTGCCCAGCCATTGCCAGGGCCAGAGTCACCTCTGCAGTGGGAACCTGCAGGACAGCTGTGGAACTGGCCCGAAATCGCTGCTGGCTTTGCAGAGGCTTACCACCACCGGCCCGGCAGTGCGGCTGTGCCTTGGTTGCGGGAAAGGTCTGGTTTATATTCCAGTTTTAATGAGAAAGGGAAACATCTAAAGGAAGGAATAGCATAGTCCAGCTATAGCGTTACCACAGACCAGGGCAGGTTTACGTCAGAGGCGCCTGCTCAGCTAACAGGGTCTCAGAAGATCAGTGCTGGGATATTCAGACCACGGTAACAGCCCCAGCCGAGCCCACAAGCTTCCTGCAGGCAGGAACACGGGTACAACCCCATGTGTGGTGTTGGCTGGGTCGGCTCCATCCCTGCGTGGAGGAAAGGCAAAGTTCAGGCATGTGCCACACCAGCCTGCCATCCATCGGGGTGGACCACGTGCCCTCGGGGCAGCCCCAGCGCACGGAGGCAGGCTGGTGTGCCCATCGGTCCGGGCACAGACCCACCAGTACGGGCAGAGGGTGTCACCCAGCACAGAAATCGGATCCGTGCTGTTGCTCCCCCTCCCAGAAGAGAGTGCAAGGATGGATCTGACAGAGAATTCATCACCGTCAGCCTCTCCCCCAGGCTGGCAGGGATGTTTGTGCTCGGAGGTGAGGTACGGCGGCAAGCAATACCTGCCCCAGTCCCCTTCCCCTCAACAGGTCACGGCACTGTACAGTGACCACCAGCGGGCCCAGAATCGAGTTTAATTAATTCACAAAGTGCAGGATCTGCGCATGGTCTTTGCAAAGCAGTATGGAGGTGGCTGTCCTGCTCCCCCCAGCTGGGGGCTGCTCTCTCCCCCGATGCCCCCCAGCAGCTCTGGCTGCACGAGCGCAGCTGCATCCCACCACCAGCCCTCCCTTACCCCAGCCTGCTTCATTCAGCTGTTAAAAACGCCTTGCCTGGTGGATTACCTTTAATTTATGCCACCAGTGCCCTTTCATGGATTATAATTCTGGATGAGATGTTTGTGCTGTATCCTCCCCCCGTATTAAAGTGTCAGGACTGTATCTCCAGGCCATCCATCTTCAACACTTCCGCATGGGCTTGGCAATTCTCTGACATGAATATTATGGCTCTCCATGCAGAGTCTCCATCACTCAAGCTGACAAGTGTTAGAATCTCCTCTCTTGAACAGGGTTAAGTGACCTTTTCATATGCAGCGTAGATTCCCGGTCACGCTGCATCTGGTGCAGTGAAACCAGCGAGTGCCAGCAATTCCCTAAAGTCTTAAAAAACAAGTCACGGGTCCTTTTCGACTTGCAAACCCAAGCCTTAGCATGACAAAGTTAAAGTGCCTTAATCAGCTCCCGGTTAGCCCCTGCTAGTGCCAGGCCCATGGAGGAGGATGAAAAAGCATCTGTGTGATGCCTTCTGCAGGATTTATTGACAAGGATTTTCAGGGAAAGATGGGGGATATGGCTTGCTGGAGTGTACAGGAAAGATCTCCGTGACCAGTTAGTGACTTTGAAACCTCGACTCTAATCTTAAGCAACATTGTTTTGAAGTCATGGACCTTGAGTTAGATCCCTAAAGCTCACCAGCCTGATTTTCAAAGCTGCTAAGCACCTGGGCTTCCCACAGCGCATACAGGAGCTTCCCTTTACCTGTGCCTTGAAAGAAGCAGAGGAAGAAAAGAACCGTTAGAAGCCCTTCCAGCTCAGACCTTCCCAGTGACACTCCAGTCCGCAATGCTCAACAGAAAGGAAATCCCCTAGGACTGAACTGCGTGACCATTCAAGTTAAATCCCTCCTACAAAATTCACATTACCCCAAGTCTTTGGCTAAACTGGTGCCTAATTTTTTTTTTTCCTTCCCTACAGAGCAAAGTACTTTCATAGCAACTTTGCCACCTTCCCCCACAAAGCTCCTGGTGGTGGCTCCTTGCCAGCACAGAGCAACAGAAACTTGTTAACACCTTTTCAGCTCTGTTAATAAAGTCAAGGCAATTAACAGCTTCACTATTTACAAAACAAATCCTTTTTGCAACACCTGAGAAAAAGAGTTACAAGTGTTTCCCAAACATTTCTCAGCTGGTGAGAACACTTACAATAACTGTCTACTGGGATGTGTTGCATCTGCTCCCCCTGACTGGAGCAGACAAGCCCACATTCCCCGTGGAATGCTGCATGCGCAGTACAAATCCATCCAGGAGGCCTGATCAACATGCACAGGTCCACTGGGAAAGTTCCTTATCCAAGGGTTACTCCAAAGAAAAAGAGGTGTACAAAGAGCCAGGGTGTGAATTGATTGCCCACCCGCTGGTCCTTACTCGCTGCTGGTATGGCCCCATGTGATGGTGTACGAGAGATGTGGATGAAGCAGGTTGGTCCCTCCAAAGATGCCCCCCACAGGTGGCTGGGTGGGGAGTGGGTACCGTACGGCAGATCTACACCTCTGCAGAGGAATTCACAAGCTCCCCTACCTCTTTTTCTGGTTCCTTGCTCTCTCCTAGGATACATTCCATGCCCCCCACTTTGCAAATCACTGCCCTGGCTTACAGTGCAGTAAATTCCCCCTTTTCAAACAAGCCCCAAGGAGATGAGCAATATAACAGAAGATTGATGGATTAGAGAAAATCAAATAGACCTAACTTGCAATGTACTTTCAAAATAAATTCTTTCCTCCTCTTCCCCTCTCCCATCCCACTCTCCCTTCCTCCAACACACACTGGCCCATAATCTATGAGCAAGAAAGATGACACGTAACCTAACTAAACTATGATGAAGGCACAGAGGTGACAGCCAAAGCACCCTCAGTCCAAACACTTCTGGAGTTTAGAAAACACCCTGTTTAAAGCCTGTATCAGGTCTTGGGCTCAAACTCATCCATTCCAGAGGGTCTGAAACAGAGAGAAGAAAGGAGAGTGAGTCAGTGGTAACTCCAAGTGCAGCAGGGAGCAGAGACTGATGACCACAGCTACAAAATGTTCACCAAATGCAGCTGGGAGGTAAAGAAGAAGAGCCGTTGTGTGGGATGGCCGGAAAATGAAAGGCATTGAGTATAAATCTGCTGTGGAAGGGGAGTGTGGAGGGTTACAAGCAGAAGAACGTGACTGGAAATAGGGAGGGAGATCTCACATAGTATTTCAACTTCACTTTTCTTTCCTCTCTCTACTCTTCCATGAGTATCCCATGCAACATTAAATGGAAGCCACTTGTGGGTACAGCCAGGAGAGAATAGCTCGTCAGGGGACATGCAACCACAGAGCCTGGACAGTATACGGCCCTTAATTTCCTCCTCTGATGCTTTCAATAGCTCATGGGATGCCATAAAAGATGATAATGACGAGGTCAGTGGAAAGACTGTAAAACAGTAGGGAGAGGCACAAGCGTTACCCCCACTTGGGCTCAAGCCCGGGCCATGCATGGACTGAGTTTGCTGGTTGGAAGCTCTTCTGCACAGGACAGCGGCTGCACTCCACGGCCCACCGTCGAGCCCACTGCCAGCACCCAAAACTGTGCTGTGACGAGTTAGGTGGTCTGGAACGTTGGGTTGTGAAGTTGGTGGGACTCTTGTCATTTATTTAGGTAAAGCCTGACAGTTCAGTTTGACACAGGCAAGGGTGAGGAAACTGTTTTCACGTTTGTTCCCAATTCCACAGACTGTTCTCAGTCACAACACTCTGGCTCCTGGCCTGACACTTCTAGGGGCTCATCCGTCAAGATTATAGCTGGCAGCTTTGAACACTGTAATTTCTATTTCTCTCCCTTTTGGCCAGTGCCTTGAAGCTAAACTACTCTGACGCAGCTCTCCACTCCCACTCCTGCCAGGCAGAGACTTCTGCTGGACAGCTGCCATCAGCTATGATAGGGACAAGGCACCTCCTCCCTATCACTTAAGTGGATTTCAAAGGCCATAAGCAAGGGAATAATTAAATTAACTCAGTCCCAAATACCTCCCCAGGTGCCGAGCATTCCCAGCACTGCAGCAGCACTGCAGGTGTGTGGAGAGCAGGCAATCCCAGCCCACGGCAGGCTGCAAACGTGGCTCTGGGGGACATCTCTCCTGGCCCCGGAGCACTGGGAAGAGACTCTTGGGTGGCTTTGCTTGAACCAGCTTGGGGCCAGGAGTAAAACAGCTACATTTACGTTTTGATGTGCTTAAGTTATTAAGACTCATCCCAGGGCAAACACAGTTGTACCTCCCAGCTTGGACTGTTTTATCCTCCTGGTTCTTTCTTGTCCCACGGGCTTTCCCCCTGCGGGCTGCCAGGGTTAACATCTCAGGTAGCAGCCTCGGCCTCTGTTTTACCAAACAGCCTACTATTTAAATCCCCTGCCAAACATCTATATAATTTTGACCATAGCAAAAAAACCCCCAAACTTCATCTGCACACACACACCCACCCCGATCTACTACAGGCTGGGAGACTTGAATCTGGATTTGAGACAGCCCAGAATTTGGGAGCCATCAGTCACAGCCGTCACTCAGCTCCAAGGTGTGCACAAGGAGCCGGGGCTGGCTCTGGCCAGGCTTAGCGGCAGGGCAGAAGACATCCCCGCTGCAGAGCTTTATCTCACCGATCGCCAGAGAAGTCACAAATCACTGTCCGGTCTCTTTCAAGCAGCTGGGAGCACTAAATTGTACCTCTTGTATCCAGACACCATCCAATCTCCCAGGGCCAGGCCAGGTACATTGATAAGGAGATAGTGTAAATGGTCAAACAGGATGGAGCCCAAAATTCACAATTTCCTGTGCTTTAACCTAGCAAGCACTGTATTGGCGGGGGAGTCTTATTTAGATTATTTTAGGTTATCTCCCTTTCCAAAGGGGGCTGGTGTGGCCAAGGATTTGCCACTGTTCTGCTTCAGTGAAAAGGATCTCAGATTTCATGTAAAACCAAGTACAGCGTGCTTCGTTTTGTACGTTTTGAGCACAAGTTTAATTACAACTATGATCAAATAAATATTTGTGAAAAGTAAAAAAATACTGCTATGAAGAGAACCGAGCGGCAGTCAGCTCCTTCCAACCCTGAGTTTTAAACCCCAGATGGTCTTAGAGGCGCCTCTACTCTCTGTTCTGCGAAGGTGTAATTAATTTCCACACACCATGATTTGTTCAGTATGATATTAAGCACCCTGCCTCACAACCGAGCTCAGCACTGACAAAAACCCTCCAACTCATTCCCCTGAAATTCGGCTGGCAGCGGACACTGACCGCACCCCAGGGAACTGTTTTCCTGGAGACTTTTTCTAGCACCAAAAACGCAGTTACATCTTGGTAGGCTATTAAATCCACATGTGAAAATAAACTCATCTATCACCTTGTGCATGTGGCTTAACTTCCTTTCAAGGAGATATAAACGCATTAGAGCATCCCATTAAAGCAATTTACATATCTTGCTTTATTTTCCCAGACAGACCATTTCTTCCTTGGAGATTACCGGCTTTTGGGAAAAACATATCAACGGTCATGGAATAACGGAGTTGTCCTTCAGGTGCTACTCCCTGGAATCCACGCCACCCTGGCCTGTGTTTTGAACGACAGGCAGCTTTTCACACAGACCTCTTCACCCCAGGACACTTCTTTTTTCACAGCCACATGGTGATGGATAAAAATAAAAAATTTAAAAAATAAAAGTTTAGGCCCAGAGGCTGGAAAAATGAAAACAAAAAGCAGCAGAGCACTGCCAAGACAAGCAGATCAGTGCTTACAGGGCACAAGGAGACTTGCCAGAGAGACGGGCCCTGCGGGAGCTACATTCAGCAGCAGTTTGTCACCATTGCAAAGGTCAGGAAAGCAAAGGGAGAAGAGCCATGGTGGCAGGGCTGCTCCCCAGGTTTGGCCCAGCATTGTCCTCTGCTCCGTCAAGTGAAGGTCCATCAATCATCACTCGGTGGCTATCTGATGATCGAGGGGCTCCTCCACAAGCACTCAGCTGCTAGAGACAGGCAGCAAGCAACGGGACATGAGACCTCCAGCTCACCCATCCCACCAGTGCGCAGCTGCTTCTGCAAGGGACCAAAGACATCCTCATTTTCTGAGATACCAGGGAAGACACACACGCTTCCCTGCTTGCTGAAAGACATGGATTCCCAAGACAGCTAAATAAGTGAAACCAAAGGTCTAATGGTAACAAACAACAAAAATCCTTAAAAAACGTTTACAAGTGCTAGTCTTCCTTCCTAATGCCAACTGTGTCCCTACCACCGCGGACGCATCAGCTTTCAGCCTGTTCCTCAGAGGTCTGACTGCTAATCCACCCACCAGTCCTTGAGGAACAAACGCTCTGGGGATTTCATCTGGGTTATAAATAGCCCTCACTTCCTAATGACAGCCCAGCTGATAAGACAGCACTTTCTGGTCCCGACGGCTGCTGCTATGGCGTGCTTTCCACTGCAAGCCACACTGTGACCAAGTACAAAGTGTTCTTCCACTGAAGTGCCATCAGTAGTATTTATATTTAAGAAAAACTCCAGGTTGCACAGATCAGGTAGCTGTGCAGTTTTTACATTTCAAGGGGGTTTTTCATGTATCTTGTCCTAAACATCCAGCATTTCTTGACACCCATTAATATTTTTTTAAAAAAAAAAAATTTTGTAAGAGGTAACTGTTTCTAGCAGAAAGCAATTTCTGACTAACTTCACCCTAGGCCTGCAGTGCCTGACATGCAAATAATACCACTGCAAATATGCAAACAGCTGGAGGAAAGGCGAGTAATGCAGCTTCTGACAAAGAATCGCAGCAGCCTGAATTCTCACTTCGAGATTTCAGAACATGCTTGCTGCGAGGCAAGAAAAGATCACAGCGGGCCAAAGGCTTGAAGCTACCCAACCCTGGCTTCTCACTCGTCTGCCCCACCAGTAATAAGGTTCTGGGAACACCGCGAGGTCACCTGGAAACATCTCTGGACTGTGGAGAGGTTGGACAGCCTCCTCACAAATACAATTTTGTCCCTTTTAGGCTGTCAGAGGACTCTAACACCCTCGGATCTGGCCTTGATCTCCTATCATCTCAAAACATCACAAGCAACACATTTGACTCCCTGGCTGATGGTCTGGAGGAGCAGACAATGTGCTTTCCAGGCTCTGTCACACAGGATGGTGGAGAAAACCAGATGCAAACCATTTCGGCAGTGGTATGCGTCTTCATATTACTTTGCTGCTATCTGCTATATTTATTTCCACTAATTTTTTTTAAGTACTTGTTCAGGATCCTACACATACCAGTATACTTAAAAACCCTTCTTCCACATTAATCATGTAAAAGGAACAAAACATTTTGTGCCTACATACTGACACTTGCCCTGGAGAGCCCTTTGTTCCTAGGGAGCAGTGCAGTACACGACACGGGGCGCTGGACTGTTGCTGTGGCAGAGCAAGATCGTTACATCAGGCTTGGGTATCTCAGGGAAATACATACAAAAGAAGGCTGTAAGAAAGGGAGAAAATCTATGCTTCCTGCAATGACAGAGATTATGTATTGATTGGGCCTGAAGGGATGTAAGAAAAAAAAAAAAACCCTTCTCTTCCGCAGGACAAACCATTAGAACTAGAAGGCATAAGCCAGAAGCACAGCCTACAGGTAAGAGATGGCTCAATTTAATTCAGAAACCAAGTGTAACTACTTCAACAGAAAAAAACCCCAGACAACTCCAAACAACAAAAAAGAAACCACCCAGGCTTGGAATCTGTTTTCAAAGGGTTTCAGCCAAGGAAAAATGCCCAATCCACTGCAGTGGGCAGTCAAGTAAACTTACGGTGAGGCGGGCAAGTCAGCTAGCTGGTACAGAAATCAGGAAAAGCCAAGTCCAGAATAAAACGTGCCATCAGCCATTCTCATGGGCATAGACCCCTTGATGTGGGGGGCAGCATGTGTCCTCCAAAATGAGGGTCTAGGTACCTTCTCAGGACATTGTCTCTGTACTTTCAGTCGCTCAAGAAAGCAATAACTCTTTGAAACTAGAGCGCGATGCCAACAAATCGATTTCCACAAAGGAAAGTCAAGTAGAACAGCACTGATGGCAAGGACAGGACTGCCCAGTCTGTGTCGAGACTTAGACTACCCCAAGGCAGCCTCTCTGCACTGCAACTTCACTTAAAAGACTCCTCATCTCTTCTCTCATCTTAGAGCCTTACTAATTTAGCTGAATGGGTTAATTGTGACTCATCTGATTATTTCTTCCAAAGAAAAGATCCAGAAAGTTACTGCATTCCCCTTAGGTGTCTGCACCCCCTGCTGTGGCCTGAACTTAAGACACCAGAGGAGCTGCAATATTAGCTGCACTGGAATGTTTTGATTTTCCCTTGCAAAACAGGCCCATCTCTCCAAGTGTGAATGTGCTTCAGTTACCTAAACATACTTGAAAGGAAGGAAAAGAAGGAAATTTTCATTTTTTGTACTTAACTAAAGAATTCCCGTTTTTGTTGAAAGCAAACTGAAAAGGGCATGCCTCAACACGTTTCCCTTGCGTTATATACAGAGGTAAGATGAAACTTTTAGAAGACATTTTTTTCCTCTAAAGATTAAACAGAGTCCCATCAGCAGCCTGTCACTTCTGGACCAGTGTGCAAATCCTACAACTACTGTGAGCAGAAACAACGTTACACACGTGTGCGCATGAAAGACATGATATTTCTGTAAAACCCAGCCGGCACCAGGTACCGCTTTTCACGTGTCCAGGTGGATTGGCACATATGAATCGCGAATTCTGAGAATTTTTCTGTGCTTAAACTTTCTCAGCCATAGGGAATACAACCTGTAACAGAACTGCAAGTTAATACTAGGTGACAACGAAACAATTGATTTTCATTGGAATGGGATAAATAAAGATCCAATTTCTCATCAGTACAAGGCAAAGAAAGTCAAAAGCTGCCATTTTATACTGTCAGGGCATTATGTGCCCAGGGCATACCCAAACTGACATAATAGTGTTCACCTCAGTAGAATTACACCAGATTATAGGACCCAAGGACATGGCCCAACAGTGTCTTCTGCAGGGAATCCATAAAAGTACACATAAAACTGTTCATTTCAGTTCAAAATATACATTACCTTACACCTTTTCCCTTACATCAGTCACACCAACTCTTTGTACCCCCCACAAAAAAAAAACAAAAAGGCAGCAATTACAGGGGGGAAAACAAAGCTAGAAAGTTTAATTGTCCGTCAGTCCTTGCTCTCTCTGCAGAGGTCAGATCCTGCCTACACACACCTGTGTAGTGTCCTGAGCTGAGCGGAGTTCAGCAAGAACACATGCAAGGTGGGGGCATAGGGAAACATTTTATTTCAGTGTTGTAGGAACAGAGGAGGACACAGGCAGCCGAAGCCGAGTTTGCAGAGGGGGGAACACGCCTGTCCTCACTTGGCCATGTCTCTACCTGTTCGTTTTTTTTCATGCCTACAAAAGGCAGTGTAAGTGAACACGCTGTGGTTTCCACTTGGATCATTGCCTTTAGTGGCTGTACAGCAACACAGAACAGAAAACTAAACAGTTGGAGATGCTGCTAGAGCAGAGAACCGTGGGTCCTCCCAGTCACAGGCTCCTCTATCGCTGAGGCTGGAGTAATTCTGCTCCAGAGCTACGTTCCAAACCTACTGGTTCAACGCGTGCAGACATGACATCAGAACTACATTGTCTCTGCTCATTTTCACTTCCACAGCTGAAACATGACTTCTCACTCTCTATTACAGCTCTCCAGTTTCCTTCTCCCAAAGCTGTGTTACATAAATGTTTTCTTATTACTATTTCCAGTTAAAAATGTTGTTTTGGCTTCAATTTATTCCCACTAAACCAAAGTTACATGTAATTGTTACTGCAATGCCTTAGCAAGAGACAGGCTAAAATACCACCGTTACATTTGCTGCAAGACATTCTTACAAGATGTTAGAACAACTGATTCTTTAAGGTTATTCTGCAGTATATGTTATTTTTAAAAATAAGCCTTGGCTGGACTGAAAGAAAACTGGCCACTAATTTGTGATCACTGATTTAGGAGGTCCAAAAATCATTAACAGGCTTGTAACAGGCATTACTACAGCAATAGCAGCTTTCTTCATTAAAACATCATACCACACACAGAGAAATTCTCCATACATACTCAGGTAACAGTCACTGCCTCCCCAGAAACGTGTCGAAACATGATATGCCAAATGATCCAAGTACCAAATGACTGGCAAACCTTGAGAACACAGGTGTTAAACTCCCCATTCCAGCGTAAAAGTAGGTACTTAAACGTACGGATCCCAGCAGTGCATATGCAGTAACCATCTGCTTGTGATTACCCACCTTTCCACTCCCAAGTCTAGTGCAGGCAATAGGTGCATAAGCTGTAATGCTCCAAGAAATGGGCCGTTCAACCTCGAGGACTGGTAGGTATTGGATGATCACATAAATATTAGCCCACATTCAGAGGGGAAAACTGAGATGTTAGGCACACGGAAGACTGATGGACAAGCCTGAATTAAGAGTCCAGGAGCCTCAACTTGCATTATGCTCCAAAAAAGACAATGAAGAGACTTCTTCCACGTTATCTCAGAGGACATTAGATTGGGATACAGATTACATAGTGCCAAGTCTCTTTAACTACAAGCAGGCTTTTTTTTTTTTCATTGAAGAGATATACTACTTAACTGATGTGACACAAATCTGTCAGATTTGTGAAAACTTTCAAACTAAAGAGAGATGGGGTTTATTCTTGATCCTGCAGCTGCCCCAAAGGATGACCCAAGGAGACTCATTTCACTTCTCCGTCTCTGACCTTCACATTTGGACCGTGTGTGTACTGCTAGTTCGTTTCTACAGCATTGCCTCATCTACCGAGGAGAGATGTTACAAAGAAACTAGGTATATAAGGAAGCTATGTTTATGGATTAGTTAAAATTTTTCATTCCAGGAATCCCATGGAGTCTTAAAAAGGAACATTTTCCAGAAAGAATGAGCAACTAATAAAGATACCTGTAGCAAAGAATGTCACCACACTACAAAGCAGCCATGATGTAATGACGAATTACTAGCAATTGCAACACCAAGTTTGGAGAATGCCTGGACACCGAGTCAGTGCTCAGGTGAAGCAATGTCTTGTTATAGTTCATTAAAACAAAACAAAAAAAGCAATAAAAGGCTTAAGAACCATCACAGATCCTAACTACATGAAGCTAATAATCAGTATGATAAACTATCACTTACATGAATAGGGAATTGAATGGACATTTCATTTCCTATGCCTTTGTTGCTCCCATTCAGTTGCACTGATGGTGCTATTCAGGGAAGCCAGCATGGTGCCTGTTTACAAGAGAACTTTGCAAAACAAAGACAGTCATGGTCAAAACTTTGCGGGTCAATGCAGTATATTTACATGGAAGACCTCTGAAGAAGAAAAAAAAAGTATTCTGGAATAGCCTCACGGAATATTTTAGTTGGAAGTGGTAAGTAGCAGGGAGTGATCTCATGGTTATCTAGATGTGTGGTGGCCACAGAAAAAAGCATCTGGTTTTCAAACAGAGGCTCGATCAAGCTGTCCTCATCCTGGCAAAAATACCATTGCACAACTCCCTTAGCACAATGGCCAGTGGCCGGCATGCAGAAAACAGCATTGTCCAAGTCTGGCTCCAGAGAAAACTGGCACAGACTCTTCACTTTCAATAGGAGCGGAGAATGTGCCATGCCAACATCTGACAATACATTTCAGACTTCCATATAACATACCAGCTGAGTAGCTCCCAGAAATGATCTGATTTTCCTTCCTTCTTTTAACTAAGAGAACAGAATTGCTCCGGATTTACAATGAAGCAAACTGAAAGCACAGTTGGAACCACTGTTTTTTAAGAAGACCTTGCTATGCCGTAACTTTTCATGGTTCAGTTGCTAAATTACACATTATAAAAATAAGTGCAATTGAGAGACTGTGTTAATCTCAGAAGTTTAAACATTGCCCTGTAATGACTGCTTTATATTGGCCCGTAGTAAAGTACTTTATGGGGCATGCAGGAGATTTATCCGCACGCGTACGTTAAATACTCCTGGGAATTTTCTCACATAGAGAGACAAGGTCTGAACACAAAACTAAAGATGTACAAAACATTGCCATCATTCACACTGCAGCAGGAATGCCACCCAGTAAGGGAAAGCTTTACAACACCTTAAAGAGATAAGAACGGATAGCCAGCATAGCAATAAGATGTTGTTTTGGGAAGTGCAGAATTTCCCAACCTGACAATCCGTGCAGATTCTGGAAACATAAGAAAAAACAACTGCCCCCTGGCAAGGAAACGAGAGCTTAGGCGTTGGCTATAAATATATTATAAAGAAGCATGGGTGGTTTGCAGGGTAGTTTACTAAACCCGAGAGTATTTAGAGCCAAGTTAGGTCCTTGCACATAAAAATTCCCTGGGATTTAGGGCGAGTTCATATAGGATTCCTCACCCAAGCAGTCTGGACCTGACAGACAGCACCCAACTGCCTTTCACAATTCTCTCTGCTAATACAGAGGATCCATCCAGGCTGACTTGGAGATCCAGGTAAGAATACTATATACATGATGGTAAACATATGGTACCAGTGTCTTGGGTTTTTTTGTTTTGTGGGGGTTTTTTTATGTAGTCATGCTTCAGAATAGTACCACAGCTAAGCAAGAATGAGTCAGTCAGGTGTTCTCAGGAGATAAAATATGATGACATGAAAGACAAACATAAGCATACCCAGCAAGGCAGTACATGAAGTACTTCGTATGAAAGCATCACCTCCCTCAGCTGTAAAACACTCACAAGCAGTAAACTGAAAAGAATTCTTAATCCTTCAGTGTTATCATTATTAGAGTATCATTCACCTACTTGTCTGCAAGCTGCCTTCTTCTCCCACCAGCTGCTTCGCCTTACAACAATGCCTCATTTCTGGCTCAGAAGACCAACAATAGGCTCTCCCCAGAGCTTATGGCAGCATCTCCATGATCGCTTGGCAGGAGGCAGCATAACAATAATTTGACAGGCATCCTCCCAAGGAGGCTGAACACATCAGTCATGCTGCTGACACACTCCACACCCAGAGAAGCTCACCCAGACTACGGAAGACTTCTAGGTGCAGGCAGCTGCTCTTGATTGACTGTCCAAAAGATAGCAGGTTTTCCCATTCCACTAACAGCAGACCAAGAAAGTACCTATTTCCTGTGACAGTCCTTGCAACATTGCCATGGTGGTTTGAGCCAAGTCTGCTTAAGTAAAGCAAAGCAGCAGGTAATCAGTAAAGAGGACTGAAACCCTATTTCTAGACCTAGGGAAAAAAACCAAAATCTACTGGTTGGCATGCGAAAGGCAATAGTGCTGCAAAGCAAAAGCAATTGCAAGTCACCTTTTTATCATGTGCAAAGAGTCTCTCTCCTCAACAACATTCAAAAATTCCTCTTCAGATTTTTATTTTTAAAGGAAATTCAAAAGCAACACTATTTTCAGATGATACACTGTTGTTGGGTAGTGTCAAAACCCCCCAATATTTTCTGTCCAGCATAACACAGATTATCTTGATTTGATTGCTCTGACAAATTAAAATTAATGATGACCCTTCCTTCATCATCTTGGGATGATATCTTTCATCATTCTAACATGGCACTGAAAAAGGTAAGAGTTTGAGTCTCTCCTTCGCTTCATATATCACCATGAGAGAAACGTCCATCAGTTTATCAACAACGTATCAGTTTTGCTTAGACAACTGTTGTTTAAAGGGCAGTCATAATTAACAGCTTGAATGAAGACAAATCCCCTCTTCCCACATGACAAAGATGAGGGTCTGCAAATTTCCATGTAACAGGTTTTGGGTTTTTTCTTAAAAGTTGCTGAATATAAGTCCTAAGCTCTCAGTAGTGACTCATTTCTGAAGCTCAGCATGCTGGAATGCTCTGACTTATGTAGACATTGGGAAACTGGCTGTGACTGAGGTTTCTGCCATCTTTAAAGTATGTTCAAAGTTCCTGGCATTTTAACTGCTCTTAAAGATAATAAATTCCTTATGAGACAGGAAGGCTGAACAATCATATACTTCAGACTTCGATCTGTATAATTCCAAGAATAACTTCCAGTGCAGGTGATAGCAAGCATATGATAAGCAAAGTTCCAGGAGAAAGTCTGTTAAAAAAATGGAATTATGGGAAACAGACTGAACTGCTGGTTTTATGGACATAGCTCTATTCCAGTACTTGGGCAGTAAAACTAAAATGAACTCCCTCAAAGTTAAAAATACCCAATAAAACTCAATAGGCAAGGTAATTATTTTGACTCAACAGAGTGAAAAGACACGTCACTTGCTCCCACAGAGAACAGCTTACCTTGCTGACACCAAATACTAAGACATCTTTCAGTTCATCTGTTTTTTCCAAAACTACACGTTTCGTGATATGGATTTATAACACTGGCCAAGCCTGTATCACTCTTGGCCAAATAAAAGCCTAAAGACCAAAAGAGGCGTGAGCAGCAAGTCCTCCAACGGCCTCTCCTGTGGTGTCACAGCTCCCCCAGGGGACCAGGCTGGCTGTCCATTTTACATTCCCAGGACTGATCTTCTGCCCACACCTCACTTATAAATGCAAGTTCCTCAGGATCTCAACTGTGATATTTGCTGGATCAATACTTGTCCTCAGTGTACAGATACAGTGAGTCAGGATGGCACCCGAGGGATGAAGGCATCTTCTCTCTTTCTACCTTCCCCTTGGAAAAATGGAAGTGAACACAAGTCACAGCTGAGGGTGTCAGCTCTAATATTAGAGAATAAATCCATGACAGACAGACTCAAATGACAAACTTGATATTGCATGGGTTATAAAGGTAACATTTACAACATCAGTTGCTTTTGCCCTTTCTCCTACCCCTCCTGGTAAGGGCCCACATACTCTCTATGGAATTTATGACCTTCTATAGATACAATATAACACAGGTCTGCCACAAAAGCAAAACCGAAAACTCCAGCAGCAACAATAAAGGAGGTATTTGTTGTCAAGCAGTATCACATCAAAATAAGTAATCAAATACCATAGTAACTAACAAAAATACAGAAGAGTGTCTTGAGAATTCACCAGGTTTAGTTTATGGCATCTCAAAAAAAAAAAAAACCAAAAAAAGTTTTGGTTTGGCTTACAGGAAGCCACAAAGCACAACTGTCCTGTAATTGGAGTATTCAGACACATACGGGGACAGTAATTATAGGCAAAGTAAATTATCTTTAAACCAGATCTGTTCACCATATTTCTAACCACCTCATTATTTTTTTTCTTCATATTTGAGGGTTTGGCCTTCTTCCCCCCACCCACCCCACCCCCCTTTTTTTTTTTTTCTTATCCTAAAAGTATCAAGACTTTTAGGTCTCAGTACTGTAGGAACCAGTTTTCTAAATATTTATTTCATGGGCTGGCAATAGTGGTTTAATCCACTGAGAAGATAAACAATTAGCTTAAATAAAGTTTAATGTTAGAGACAAATGACTTATGTTTCTGGTAATTACTCAAGTTGGGGGAACAAGTTTTTTCATGAAAGAAATTACAAAACTGCTGGTTTGTTTAGTATTAGTCAAGCATACTAATACTTCAGTTGTGAAAATTACATTGTTTTCTCTATCCTAGCCACTCAAACCATAAAATACAAAGCTCGAAGTTAACAGCTCAAGTACAGCTCTTTGAAGAGAATTAAAAAGCCACACGCACCCCAAAACCAGTCCAGTTACTTTAGAAAAGGTAATAGTGCAGAATTAACCCATTGTCAGTTGAATAGCACAGCCCCTAACTCTTTCTCTTGAAATTCTCCTTGTACTGTTGTTTACCTTTGAACTTTAATATGTTCTATTTGAGAACAACAGAAATCAGCATACCTTTTAAGAGCAGGAGGACACAGAAAACACCCTTAAGGTGAGCTGTTCCAGTTGAGCAGCTTTCTTTCAGACAAATGCTGGAAGACAGCATTAGCCCTTGACTAATACACACCTTCCTGCGACTGCAAATGGAAATCAAAGACTGATTTATAATCACTGTGCCTTTCGCCACCGAGACAGGAATGGTACATTCAATGTACTTTCAAGTAAGTCCTTCAAATTACATTCTGACATAATACCTCAGGCTCAAGTGAATCACCTTTAAGAGCAACTTTGGCTCAGTGCAGTACTCAGCAATTAAAATTCTAAAGTTGCTAATATGCCTCCAGTAATTGTTTTCTAAGTTACTTCCAAGTACTTCCCCTCATAATGGAATTAGTGTCTGCTAAAAAAATGCTGAAACACAACTCAGTTTCACAAAGCACAGGCCAGCTGTATGTCATTTGGGAATCTGCACGGGTGTAATTGTGCTCTCCTCAGACAGCCAAGCCAAGATAAATGAGGAAAAGAGCAGTTAAGTCACACCTGTGGAGAATTTTGTCTTTTTCTAATCATCTGACACCACAAATGTGTCATGGAATTCTATATTCACTTTGTCAATAGAAAATATACTAGAATTATTACATTCTTGTTAAGTATAAGGTTATTTATCCCATGAAGATGCAGGCAGTTATGACAATAACATTCACTTCAGGTAATATTGATTACATAGCCAAGGGATACATTGCAAATGATAATATATATCTGTAACTTGGAATGCTTGAGATGGTTTCCAGGGAGCTCTCACCCCTGATGCTCTTCCTCAGCCACCTGATGTTGCAGCCTAGGTTTATTAGGATTGTGTTCAATCAACCAGTCAGCAAGCCAAATCTGTGGAACAAAACACCCAAAAGTTTTCAGTTTTCTGTTGTCTTCTGTTCAGTGTATGGGAGAATATTAAAAGCATTATTTGAAACCTCCAATACTGACACTCTCCTACCATGCTTCAAAACCTTTCAGAAGAAATGGTCATACAAATAACATGTTTTTAAATCTTTTAAGTTGTTATTCTTTTGAACAACTCACACTGACCCTTAGAAGACAACTTTTCCTGGCAACATCTATCTTTAAGTATGTGTAAGAACATTTGAGCCATACTTCAAATAATCTGGTCAGCTCTGTTTTGGACCGAGGTTCTACAATACACATGAAACTGCTTAATGAAATATTACTACTGACAACACTTACAGATACTTTATCTAGCAATCTTTCATTAAAAGTGCCAGTCTTCTGCACTGAAATCACCTTATAGTACCTAAAACTTAAGAACATGGTTACTTTCTGAAATTCATCTTGTAAGTTTCCCAGCATATTGTACTTAAGTAAGAATGTGGGAGGTGGGAACGCCTTGAGTCCTAATTTCATCTGCCAATGTCTCAGCCTGGCCTTAGGCAAATTAATCCTTTGCCTCAATTTTTCCACTTGTAAAAAGAAGGTTTTAACACATCCTTATTTACTTCACAAGGCTGTTGACAATTAGTTTCTGGAATGCAAGTACAACAAACTTCATACCACACTGTGAAGTGAAAGAACTGATAGAATAGTAGACCAGTAAAGTAAGCAACACTCTCCTTTTATTACCAGGTACAAAAAGATTGTTTTGCAAAGGAAGAGGCAACAAGCAGAGCAGTATGACAGTCCTCACAGGTTAGTCAGCAATAGCAGAAGAACAGTAAGAACTCAAGACAAAAATGGAAAACAAACAAAAAACCAAACCCCAAAAGCCCTTAGAAAGGCTACTTGGGGAAAAAGAAAATTTTTATATCATTTGAGCCTCATTATATTTATCCTGTGTTACTTAGGAAATTGGCTGAGACAACCTCTGTACTGCTACCAAGTATTTCTGAGTAGACAGTTTCTGATGCCATCTTAAAAAAAAAAAAAAAGGTGGGGAGGCAGGGAGAACCAAATTACCCTAACTTCAGTTCCTGGAAGGATACTAGGAAAAAAACAAACATTCCATCAATCTCCCTGTAAGCCACCTAGGAGATAACAAACTGAAAAGCAATAGGCAACATATATTTCTGAAAAAAAAGTATTATGAAATCAGTATTATTTTCATTCTGTTACAAGGTCACAGATATTATGGACAGAGAAGAATGAGCAAATATCACGGTTTTATTTTAGTAAAGCTATTGACACCGCTTGATATAGTTTTCTTACAAAAAAGGAAGGAAAATACAATCTCCAAGTTACTAGTAGTTACCACATAACTGGCTAGAAAATTGTGCTTTGAATGCAGAGATTAATTGGAAGCCAAAACAAACAGTAAGATAGAGAAATATGACTTACAAGGTAAGAGGGGGGGGAAAAAGTTTGTAATACAGTGAAGAGACAACTGAAGGGGAAAAAGATGGTAATGCTCTTAAAATATGCAATAGGTTGCTACAAATAAAAGGAGACAGTACATAGTCTCCAACATCCTCTGGGGATAGTAAAAGCAAGGAGGAAGAAGTAATGGGCTTAAAATTGGAGCACAGGAGATTTAGGTTAACTTTCAGTGAAAGCTTTTTAACTAAGTATAATTAAAGACTGAAACAGATTGCCTGGGGAGACTGTAGGTTGTCCATCACTTGGAGTGCTAAAGAACAGGCCAGACAAACATTTGTTAGGAATGGTTAGATACAATTGGCCTGGCCTTCAGGCAAAGGGATGGATGAAAAGACTTCTTCATCTCTGTTTTCTAGATTTCTATGGTAACAGTGCCAGACATACAGATAAAGTGAACAGATTATGAAGCTGGAATAATGAAAGTACATTTAATCTGACCTCATGTATAGATCATAGAAACACCCCTGAATTATTTTTCAGGCTTTTTTTCTTAAATGTATTTTTTAGAAAATTGCAATGTTGATTAAAAACCCGATAATGACATAGAACCCACTACAACTGCCAGTATGTTGTCACACTGATTAATTATCTGCATTCTTAGAGAAGTACTAGCGTGAACAATTTGAACTTTAAGAATACAAAAAACCATTTACCATATTTTTCCAGATGAAAGCACGCTAGTTGTGTTTAGAGACTGAAAAAAACACCACACCACCAACACCAACAAAACCCAACAGGAAATTAACTCTGCTTTTTCCACTAAGAACCATAATTTGAATGACATCCATGGTTAAAAGGAATAACATATGAGAGGAAGGCAAGATGCATCAGCTTGATAACTACAAAGGGGTCACAAGAAGACAAGAGAATTTTTTGTAGGTCAGTTTGTCTATTCAAGACAGATTTCGCTCAAAAGAATCATAATACAATTTCCTGGTGAACTATGGAACAACCCACGTAAATGCTGTATAGCTGAAATAATAGCTTATCCTAAAGAAGGCTTGATAACATTCTTTTTGATAACATTGACTTAACAGTGACAAAATATAAATTGCCTTACTAAGAAATCTACAGTATTTTACTTGTGTAACTACTACCAGTGTGATTAGCATCTAATCTCACTTAATATCTATTGCATGAGAGCTATTTCATCTCAAACTCACCTCAGAAACAGTAAATAAAGTAAAAACTTGAATTTGACAACATATAGGAGTACACATTTACCTTTCCAACCATCTGAAACAACTGCATGTTAGAGAGAATTTTACAGAAGTCACCTAAAACCCCCTGTCATTTCATCAAGGCCTATTTCATTTAGTCCTGGCCTTCATTTCATCTGTTAATAAACCAATCATCTTCTTGAAAGGCCAGTGTTACTTGATTAGCTCAGCAGCAGGTAGCCAAAACAGCACAGCTCTTTAACAAAAGAGCAGACTTCCTATATACAGGGACTTTACTAACACAAAGTAAAGGTATCACACAGCATACAACCAAATTCTGATACACTGTACATACCATTGGGTCTGCCGGCTTCTCTTTACACAGTGCAGTGAGCCCAGCTAGCAACGTAGGCTTCACATAAAGGTTCAGGTAATCCCTAGCTCTTTGTCCAGTTGGAATTGGCTCCAAGATCACTGTAGAGTAACCACAGGTGTTGGAAAGCAGCTTGTTAGAGTGATTTAAAAAGGCATTCTTTCAAAGGTTGTTTATATATGAGCTGTTGTTTTCTTTAATAAGATAATAATACGTAATGGGTTTTATAGTTTCTCCCACAACAAACTGCAAAGAAACTGCCTAAACTCCTTTATAATGTCCCTGAGGTAATCTTACTAATTATAGCCAATCACAAAAGGAGAGGAAATCAGATAATCTGAGGAAAACCTATATCCTTGAAAATGCATTAGGGGCAGGAGAGAAACAATATATTCCATGTTTAGTACTTCCTTCTTGCAGTGTGAAGCTGGTTTCTGAAGACCCTAAAAATCTCACCTTAAGTCCTGCTTTGTCATTAGGGTGTGGAGAAGAGACATGGTTTACAATGGGTAAGGTTTGAAGTGCAGCATCTTCTATTAAACTGATACAGTTGACAAAAACAGGCAAGTTTTTCTAGCAGTTTCCCTTGCATCTTTCTGTCAAAGAGCAAAGCCATCTTTCAACTGTTACATTACAAACAAGAGATCCTCTCCCAGCCTCTCCAGGTTCTATGGCCCATTTCTCTGGCACTTAACTTTGGAATTACACTACCATGTAAGCATCCAGCTGCTGTTGAACACTAATTACTCAGCCTGAGCCCAAGAAGAAAGCCAGTCTTCTCAAGCCAACAGGAGTTCCTGGAGCTGACAGCGCCAGAAAAACATGCTGGAGTGTAATAGCTTCCCATTTCCTCTCATTTACCAGCTTTGTCTGCTCCAATTCCTAGACCACAGAGTTTGAAAAGCAGAAGCAAATGCTGTAACTATAATGGCTCTTCAGATACATTTTGGTATGCCTTTCAGAGCAGAAAGTAGCAGCTTATACATAAAAAGTCTCATGTTCTCACAAAGCAAACATACTCAACCTCTTCTAAATGCAATTGTATCTAGGGTCTGGACAGAGACAAGTACTAACAGGGAAGGACACTAACCTCCCAAAGATTGACAATGTATTATTTGTACCATTTTACCTTCTGGAAACATGAATCGAATTTCTCTTTCTGCTGAGGAAATGCTGAGACTGCCGTGAAGCGCGTTCCTCAAATCATCTGTCCCATAGATTGCTCTTAAGCTAAAAACAAGAGAAACAACACCTTGGCAGGCAACTGCAAATCCCTTCCAAGTTTCTACAGTCTGACAGCATATGAAATCAATATATATAGACTAATTAACAAGGTATTGGCTTGATTTTGGTTTTAAACAAAGTAAGTAGCTACCTAAAATTTATGTTCATGCACTCAGCATTCCCCATAAAATGGCTGAACTTTACATACTAAAAAACAAAGCTGAAAAGCTGTGTTACACAGAATTTAAGAGATAGGAAGCCACTCCAAATCTGTATCTCTACTAGGAAAAAGAAAAAAAAAAGAGAGGAATTCTGGTCACAGTTAAAATAATGACAAAATCCTACTGACTTCCCCAAGAGCAATCAGTGAGTTACCTGTGAGGGTGAGTTCTCCTAGCTGTTACACTGTTTGATGGTCCAAGCAATTCCTTCCAGTATGAGACTGCACAGTGTCTGGCCAGAATCATAGCAACTAAAGGTCCAGAACTCATATAGGCTGTTAAATTAGGAAAAAAACCTTTTCCATATTGGTCTGCATAGAAGTTGCTACATTGCTCTGGGCTTAACTGGAGCTTCCGTTTCTATAAAGTGTAAAAGAAAAAAAAAAAAAAAAAGGAATGAAAAAGGGCTTGCTGTATTACAATAGCTTGCTACCTCAGGTAGGATACAGTCCCCTGCTGCAGTCATATCTTCAAGTGCAGGAGAACAGACAGAGTAACTTCATAGCCCAATCTGATTTTCCCAGGTCTGATCCTCTTTGAGATAGACAGTGACAAAAAGCAAGAATTTTCCAAGTTATTTAAACAGACAAACAGGCCCTTTGAGTAAGATGTGATTTTACCTTACGCAAACTACAGCATTTTATAACTGCTGGATGACTTAAAGTACAGTCAGGGCACTGTACAGAAAAAGTGAGGAGCATTACAAGGGCAGGATTTAATTACTCAGCTGCTCCAGCATAATGTTCTACTTTTAAACAATTTTCTCTTTAGCCCACACTGTTAATTATGCAATTATTCTTTTTTCATTCAGTACTCATGCTTTATGATTCTCACAGTAGCTGCCTAGCCTGCAGGTGGCCAGGGTTAGGACAGTTTGGGAGGTTATCAGAAGGCATAGGGCAAACAAGAAAAGAGAAGTAATGCAAGAGTACCACAAATTCAGATTCCTAATAACTTTGATGCCAAAAGTCACTGGAGACATCAGAAGACACTATAAACAACTTGTCATTAAAAAAATAAATAAAAAAGATCCGGTAAGAGTGTTGTGATGTTCTGAGTACAATGCTACCAAGGGTCTCTAGAAATTTAAGTATTACATATTGAATAAAGGCGATGTTTGGACATACAGAAAGTCCACAGTTATCTACTGCTGGAATGGGTTGTCTGTCTTGTTTCTGAAGTGCCTTGTGTTCAGTGTGACCCCTAAGTATTAGAGCAGTGCTGGATAAAGCAGGTTTTTCTCTCTAAGAGGTAAGCTATTCCTGCGAGGAGCAAGGAGCTGGACCCTTACGGGTCCCTTCCAACTTGACATATTCTACTATTCTAATTTCTCTTCTCTTCTGATACATTTCATTTAAATAAATCAACCAAAAAAGGTAGGAAATTTAAAAAGAACAAATGTGGAAAAGGGGCATTTACAGGAATAAGAAAAAATATTACATTTCCAGGAAAAAAAAAAAAAATTATATCTAGAAGCCCAGCCGTCGGCCGCGCAGTGTCACAGAGCCAGATACCAGGCCCAGGGCGCTGCGGAGGCGGCGGAGGCGGCGCGATGGCGCTGCGGAGGCCCGGCCTCGCCCCGCCGCCGCTGGCAGCGCGAGTGCCCAGCGCCCCCCAGCGGCCGCCCCGAGGAGGGGCCCCGCCTGCCACGGGCCGGTGCGAACGGCTGGGACAGGCGAGAGCCGCCCCGGCAGGCACGGAGCTGCACGGCTGGCGCCTCGCCGTGATCCCGGCGTAGCCCTCGCTTCCAGCGCTCCTCCTGCTCTGTGATCCCCGTGTAGCCCTCGCTTCCAGCGCTCCTCCTGGTCTATTTCCCCGGCTCTGGCCTAGCGTAACACATTTTCTTTCAAATGCCCTTCCAGAGCGAGTGTGTAAAAAGCCCCACACAAGAGGACTGAGAGGACACATTTCTTTTTAGCTAACGGCAAATCTTCTCTTAGCGCAAACTCTGCTGAAAATCACACTCTGGACCCTTTCCCAGCAGCGCGGGGTCTGACAGCGGTGCTCAAGGCAACACTCCCATGGCCTGCATGTCAGGTCCAAAAGGTAAAAGGACAAGCTCAGTAAGGCCTATTTAAGTCAAGCATTTGTAATACATGTAAATACCCATAAAGTCCACTTACATTAAAAACAGTGGAAACAAAAAATAGTCAGACAACAACTGGCCAGCTGAATCAATTAATTACCCGAGTTTCCACTTGGCAAATACATGCTGTATGAAACCTTGTGATACCAGAGCAACACACTTTCCAAAGAGTTACTTCAGAGGGTACACATATCCGCTACATGTTTGCTAAATCCGAGTTTATTAACAAAGTCTGTGTTTTCCCGTGGTCAGCAAAACAGTCAGTCTGTTCTGTTCCATCCCACGCACCAATGAAATGTATCCTTACAGAATCTGGCAGTGGTGGTCGATGACATATGAAAAGTGTAAATTGATTTTTGGACACGCTAGCTTTTAGTTACTGGCTTGACTGCTGAAAGTTAAGATAAATATTGTTCTGACTTACAAACTGCAGTTATTTTCTCTGGAACACAGTCTGTTACCTGAACGATCAGGAATCCTGCTCGGAGAATGAGATCCTCTATTTCTTCTTCTTTATCAACAACATCTGGTTTGATGAGAGCCAGAGTTCTTTCCACAAAAATCTGAGGTTCAGGCATTAACATCTGCATCTCGGCTTCCAAATTAGAATTCGCGTGCCCCTTTTGTACTGCAATGACACCAGTTCGTGATACTTGTAGAGCCTGCCTACTGCACAGTCACCTGCGGTGACATTTACTCTGTACTCTAGGAACGGAGGGGGTCACCCCCATTTCAGAAAATCCACATGAGATTTTTCTCTGGACTAGTTAGCACTCTAGTTCACACTCCCATTTTCAGTGAAGTAGCATTTTGTGGCAAACCAAAAACTTAATGGTTTTAGCCGATCCTGAAATGTAAAGTATTCTAGTTCTAATACTTTGCTAACGCATTCAGACGTGTCAGAGAAAGAGAAGCGCTATCGCACACTTTGCTATGTGCAAGAGCAGGCGGGGCTCACTGCAGTCCCACACCCGCCATCCACCAGCTGCGTTCCACCAACCCCAAAATCTGTATTCTCATGCATAAAGATTATGGTTTGGGACTTACTACCTGGAGCTAGTCCATCTGTAAGCCTCAGAGTATTTCCCAATTGTTATTTAATTCCTACATTTACGGACTCAAGACAAAGTGCCAGTTTTCTAACTGAGCAGATTGGGCCGTTAGCCTACTATTAGCATACAAAATCGTTTTGTGAGTAGTGGAAGTAGTGTAGATGGACCTTAAGACAGACTTGTGACCTTGCTCCCTCTGGCTCCCTGTGCCCAGCCCCAGGCCTCTCTCCCACCTGTGCTGGACAAGACACAGGTACGCAGCCGACTGGCTGGCTCACTGCTGCAAAAAACATTCGTGATCGCTCAGTTATACCTGCCTTCGTGGTCGGGACGATCTTTTCTGCACCTGTACCTTTGGGATTCCTCGTTTGCTTTCAGACTTGACCAGGCTGCGGCCTCCGTCGGGGAGGGAAGGTGGAGAGCGGAGCACAGGGCCGCCGGGGCTGCCTGTGCCGAGGAACCAGCCTGGGAGTGCCCACACCCGCCGGCCCGGGGCAGAGCGCCCTGCCGCGGGCACCGGCGGCCCGAGAGGCCCGGGGCCGGGCAGAGACCCGAGGAACCGGCTCCCTCTCTCCGCAGCCCACCGGGAGAAGGGCTCGGCTGGCCGCCCCCGCCGCGGCTGGCTGCGGTTGCTAGGCGACGGCGGGCCCGGCTGCGCGGGCGGAGCGGCCACAAGATGGCCTCCGCGCCCCTCGGCTGCGCGCGGAGCCGGGGCGGGGGGAGCCAAGATGGCGGCTGCGGAGCGGCGCTGTGCTGGCAGCGAGGCCGCCGCCCTCGGAGTGCGCCTGGCGGCCGGGCCAGCCGCGGGTCCCGGGCGGAGAGCTGGAGGCCACAGCCCCCTGCTTAGGGGCACCCCGTGTGGTACGAGAGTAAGAGCGCAGCGTGATCTGAGAGAAAAACTATCAACAGTCTCATTTCTCTGTAACAATAAAAGCTTTATTTGGGTTTTACCACGCACTCGGTACCGCATGGTAGTACCACTACTCAGGGAGGCGTGAGCTCACTGGAAACATTCATAAACTGAGGTAACGCTATTTATTGGAAAGAAGAATATGCGCACAGGCCCCTCTCCAGGTTGTTTACATTTCCGTGTTTATTGCGGGAGCATGCATGACGCTCCTGGTTATGTGCCCGACCAACATCAGCAAGATCGGGCACACACGGTACACAGCCTGTCACCACACCAGACGTACTACCCTGCACCTACAGCTCTCTAATACTGTTTTCCAGCCTTATTCTGTTGAACTACAGCGTCCATCCCGTGCTACTTCTGTCACAAAACCGAACATGTAAAGAGTAAGAAGCCATTTCCGGAAACCATAAGGCGGTGAGCCATACATAGCGTTGGGGAAGCCATGTCCTCTGGGGATTTTTACCACATTTGACCACCATCATGCCAGTTCTGCTTCCTGCACACTCCTTGTTTTTCCAGCTCCCCAGGGCTGCTCCGGCGCCGCCCCCCCGCCGCCCCCCCATGCCGCGCTGGGTGCCCGGTGGCAGCTCCGCGGGCTGAGCGCCTGCCAGCTGGCGGGGTGCTATCGGGGTGTGCACCGGCCGACGGCGCCGATAACTGCCGGCCTCGCTCGCCCTCCTCCTCTGGGCCTCATCCCCTCTAATTACCAACTTCTCAAAAATCGTGGGGTCCGAGGTGGTGTGGAGACCCGTGGCCCGCTGGCAAACACGGCTGAAACTGGATGTTGCATCTGAGTCCTTGTGGTGATGCTGGCAAAGGGAGAGCGAAAGCACAGGTATATAAGCTGCAGGTTTTTAATGAAATCAGGCTGAAGGTAGATGTAAAGGAGAAAAAAGAACCCTCACTCGCTTCAAGAGCCGGGAATGCTGACACTGTGTGTACCATGGTTAGTAGAAGGAAACAGCAAATCTACTGCAAAAGCTGTTTTTAGTGTAAGAAAAATCCACTTTGCCTTAATCTTTTCAATGAGTAATGTAAATAACATACAAATAGAAATGAGAAAAAAACCTCTGCAATTATTTCCTTGCAGCCAGTTTGAAATACATTTAAAAATCAAAGATCAAAGTTTTTATTTACATACTTTCCAAAAAAAAAATATGGTTCCAAGTGCACAAGACTGCGTAATTCAGATACACTTCCCTCCACTAATACAGGCACTTGGTGTTAACAAGAGATATCCAATATTTAGCTTGAAGACATTGTAAACATTGCAGCTACAAAGACATAATGGATAAATATGTTATCTTTAAAAAAAAGCTGAGAGAGTTCACTGGGTTTTTAGTTTAAATCAGAGTTAATTTGGCAAGAGTAATTTCTTTTTGAAGTCGATGAGCACAAGTCTGAGAGCCCTAGCTTAGATTTAGCAATTCAAAGACTTCCTCAGGCTGGATGAATACTTCAGAATTATTATTACATAAGAAATATTGAATTTAATATCACTGTAAAACACCGATTTTATTAACGTCTTGCAATTTCTCTACATGCATGCATTGTTTTTGCAGCTAACAGTTAAAAAAAAATAAAGTATATCTCTGTGCATCCTGTGCACTTCGCTCCCCACCACTGGCCCTTGGTCTATGTCAGAATTTCTCCTCCTCGCTGTTTCCAGAAGCATTTCTGGAGGGCGGAGAATGTCTAATTTTAGTACCTCGGAGAATCCGCCACTCTCCAATGAGCGGGCCGCTGCATCTGGAGCTGCAGCCAATTATTCTGGGTTTCCTCCTGCTACGCTTCCCACGATGGTTTAATAATGCAGACTTACAAATTTAAAGTGGCCCCACATGTGAAGAGAAAATAACATTGTGTGTTCCCTAACAAAGACATAGCTTTTCACAGCAGTAGAATCTCAAAGGTTTTTTCTAAACCATGGATTCCATAACCTTACAACCCAGTGTTAATATCAATAATACCTTACATTTATTTTCTTTACAGTGCTTGAAAAAAATATTTCTGATAACCAAAAGGATGAAGCATCTTCCCTGACTTCTGTAGGCCAGGGATGTTATTTTAAGAAAAGAAACAAGCAAAGAAAAAGTAACATCATAATTACAATGTAACAAAGCATTACCGTTCTGAATACTTCTCTGGGTGTAGCTTTGCTGCTGTATCTTATCTGTTAAGCGGTTTAACAAGCCTTAGTTGTCTCACTTATTTTTAGCTGGCATGGAATATAACAACACTGAAACACGGTGGCTGCAGGTGTATTTGCATTCGAGTAACAACAGATAAGTAACTTTTTAAGAAAAAATATTTTCTCAGAGCTTTGCACTCCAATACTGCAAGAAGGTGGAGAAACTCATGTCTTGTAGATTGTTTAAAAAAAGGGAAAATAGAATGATGAAAATAACAGAGTGAAGAAAAGCTAAGGAACAAATATCTGGTAATTTCATTGATTAAAAGTGAAGGTTGCACATCTTTTAGCTTTATTTGTTGTTAAGCAGAGAAAAAATGTATTTGCTTTAGTAGTAATTTACCAGCTATACATTTACAACATACACAACTTTTATCCACCACTGACTTTTTTTCACTTCTGTCTTTCATGGTAAACTCTCATACCTACCAACAGTACCAGCTTACCTTCAGCACTTGCTTCATCCATGCTTGCTTTTGCAGTGCGAATCGCCTCTGACGGAAATCCTGTGACCAAGCTAACTTCCTCTCCTACAAGCCTGTTCTCTCCTCCATTTCTGCCTTCTTGAGCTAAACAATTCTCCTTCTGCAGCTTATCTGCACGCCTGTAATCCTAGCTAGCTTTTCATTACTGCTGACTAACCTTTGTCAAGCCTTCCTTGCTGCTTTCCTCTACTTGCTATCTCAGTTTTCTTTAAAGATAAAATTAGCAAAATATTACCTTGAAGATTCCCCTTTCTACAAATCTCTTAAGTGGCAACAGTGTCTTCTGTAACTCTATCACTCACCCTGTTAAGCTCACCCTATTTCATTTCCTGATCTTCCTCACAGCTGCTCTTTCATTTATTTGCAGCTTTAGTCATCCAGTCCTCTCTGGCCCCAAGCACCTCCACTGATATGCTTGTATATTTTACACTGGAAGAAAAAAAAAAACCCCAAAAACAAACCACAAACCAAAATGAAAAGGCTTTGGTAGGAGTCCCTCTTGTTGCAAGTCTTCACTTCTCATGTCTGGTTCTACCCTAAATACCCTTCAAACTTAGTTTTGCTTCCTCTCGTCACCCGAAATCTTCTCATCCCATCTTAAGCCAGTCTCTTGGCCTTCAGTCACATTTCGCATAGCTAGCTAGCTAGCATCCTATCTTAGCTTTTGCAATTATTCTTACCTATTGCTTCTCCAGTCACTGTTTCAGCTGGGCTTGTCAGTACTTTCCCTTGTGTTTCTTTCCCTTTTCTGCAAGAGCAGCAGCAAGCACCGTTCCTGACTCTCCTCCCTTCCCTTCCAGTTCACAGCTCAATGTGATAACAGGCAAATACAGGTGTAACTGCCTCTCATCACTGTGTCTTTCCAAGCTTCAAGTGTCTCCATTGCAATTTAAGAGTCTTGATAATGAGTGTGTGTTAGACAAACCATCTGCCCAAACACTGACCCCTTTTCTACCGCTATTTACAGCCAGCTGTGCAAAGGAGCGTGTGGAACCTGACAGCCAGGAACCGGTGGTTTGGGCTCAGATTGGTCTGAAGTGCTGTGGAGATGTCAGCCAAGGCACGATCTTTGTTATTTATTGACATGGCTGCGAATCTCCCTCAAGCTCTCCTCATGTCAGTTATCGATGACCTCCTTTTCTCTGGCCTCAACAAATAAAGCATTCACTGCCATTCAGAAAGCTCTGCAATGCCATTTTCTTAGTTCTTCAGTTTAAAACGTGTTAGTTCTCCACACCCTTCCAAAAAGAGTCATCTTTATCACACACAAAACTGTTACTCTCCAATTGCAGGCCCATTCACTTGCTGATCTGGCCCTGCGTACCTTTGGTTTCACTCTGAAAGGTTATCTCCTATTTCCTGCCAGCAGATAAAACCGAATCCCGCTACCTCCCTCTCAAATAAAAGCCTTCCTGCTTTACCCCAGTTGCTGCTGAGGATGAGCTCCTGTTAAACACCTGTAGAGGTTGGCAGTGACAACATGTTTTCTTTAAAGTTCCTCCTCATCTGTACATAGACATTCTGTATAGATACTGCATATAGATATTAGGCTTTCACCTAACCTTTTGGAGCAGAAACACTTGCATGCGTTTGCTCTTTCATTGTTCTACATAATGTTTAACATAATACTGGCTTGGATTATCCCTGAAGCCACTAAGCTCAGAGATAAGTATTCAGTGTGATACTATCCACAGTGAATAAATGAATGTATGAATAAACCAATAAAAATCTTTTATTTGGCAAATTACAAGAGGGAATCAGTTAAATAAGGCTTTTTTTGAAGTTAAATTGTTAACGCTTCCTTAAATGTGTCTTCTCAGTTCTATGTAACATAAGGCATCCTTTTTGCCATTCTTATTTTGAGCACTTACATTCAGCCATACCATTAAAATCAATGATATTACCTGCATGGTTATTGTTATTAACAAAATAAATTTATTTATACTGTGCATAAAAAGTAACTCAGAAGCTTTCTACAGCATGGTATTTTGTATATAGCAGCCAGCCGGTGGCCTGAGATGCTTACAATCTATTTAAACAAGACAGGCATAAGGTGCGGGAAAGTGATAAATTGCATCAACAATTTCAAGGCAGTGAATGATATGTTGGTTCTTTTTTTCAGAAGAGGGGAACTAGAAAAATCAACACAATGGAAATAACAAGGAAATAGAGAGGATAAAGAAGAAAGGGAAGGTGGCAACGAGGACAGGTATGGCACCGACTGGTATGAACAAAGAGCAGGGTAGAGCTTGGAGTAAACAGCAAGTTTGACAGAACAGCAGAATTAGGCCCAAGATCAGAAAGTCCATATGCAAGTAAAAGTCAATTGAATTTCAGTCAACACCATGAATAATCATAGTAATTACAGGACTAAAAAAATGGCAAACAATGATAGCTTTTTTCTCAATAGTAAATGTGTCATGTAAGGAGAATTACCACCCAAGGAGGTAGGTGTGTATTTTTCTTTGATTAACCACAAGCTTTGGAGTGGGGAGTGAAATGCAAGACCAAAACCCAAAGGAATTCTTTAAAATTACCTGCGGCATGATAGGGCCTGGTAAGACAAATAATAATCATAACAACCCGTATTCTCAGGTTTCTAGGTCTTCGATGTCTAGATATGACAGAGAGTGACTTTGTTAGTCATGCCGGTCACAGTTTTCAAACCAGGCTGCTTAGCCTGCCTACAGCCACGTTGTTATCCTGCTGTTGGATACAGGTCATATAAGGCATCAAACAGCTATTAAAATGGCCCAACTGGGCATCATGGAGAGCCTTGTCACTTGGGAACTGCTGTTTGGAACTGCCAAGATGAGAGATTAAGATAGACTGGACCAGGAGAAATGGGCAGTTGGGAAAGAGTACAGCTCTAAAGAAAGCACTGTTAAACAGGAAAAGGATAACATGGGCCAAAGTATGAGTGCAAGGGCTATGAAAGGGCAAGATGAGACAGGTTCTACAAAGCAAGAAAGAGAACTTGGGGGGGGGGGGGCAAAGAGAAAAAAGAAATAGAAGGGAAGTGTATGGAGAAGTCCAAATAAAATTAAAATCATTCAAGTCCTTAGTAAGGCTTGATGAAATACAAAAGAGCTGTTTGGGGCAGTGAATCTTGCGAGGAAATTGAGTCATAAATTTCAAAAGCACTCAGGTTATATCCATCAGCTGAGCATAAACTCACATAACAGACTCATGTAAACTGCTGCCAATTTCAGTTTACTCTCAGGTGTTGGTCTATAAAGTTGTAGCTTCGGCACAGAGGTACTTCTGCAGTCAGTTTGCCATAGCTGCAGACACAAAAACTGGCAGAAAGATGACAGAGAGGGCACAAGACTGGTGGTATTTACCACTTCAGCCACCTCAGTTACAGCAACGTGTAAACATCAGTTTGGCCTTAGCCCCCTGTAGTGACTTAAGCAAATGCATAGTATTTTCCAATTGAAGCAGGCTAACGGTGCTGTATAAATGAATGCTGTCAGCTGACAGACAGCAGCTTGGTTGGTTTTAATCACAAACCATACCTTTTTGGTGCAGGCCTGATAGGTTTACAATCTAAGCCAAAGCCGCCTAAAAAAAAACCAAAAGAAGTTTGGTTACTGGACGTGGGGTCAGATCCTGTGAGACAGTATAAATTAGGGTGAAGAATATCTTAAGGAAAATTTCTTTGCTTCTAACATTTTATTTAAAGTTCAACACAAGAGAAAAATAATTTTGAAAATATATTCTTATAAAGATTAGTATCTTCATCAGATAACATATACAACCTGTCTGGCACACAGTTCAATTTTCAAGTGTACTGGTTAGCTACTCTTTCTATTGTCTTTACTAGATCTGACTTCATGTAACATTGTTTCACAAACTATAGCCTAAAGAGCTGGTTGTAGAGCTTGTCCACAGTGTGCCTTACCCTGTCAGCAGGCTCAGCTGAGATAAACATCTCAAAATATGAGGAAGTTCAGCTTCAGTTATTGAAGCTTGGGCTGAAAGTGTGGCAGACTACTTATAAATTAATACGCTTCACAGACAGAGCACCTGGCTTACACATCACACATATTACACTATGCTTGTGTATTCTTGAAATTTCTTGTGTTGGACGCTTATTTTTAGGTTGTTGAAATACTTTTCCATTTGTGAGCAGCAAAAATGGGGGTAGGGGAAAGATTTACAAAAGCAAATAACCACTATAGCTTAGGATTTTAAATCAAGACATTTTAAGAAAGTCAGCTGCAATTCCAGTAACAAATGCAATGCAGTCTTGCTGCACATATGCATGGGTATCAAAGCAGAAAGCTCAGTTTGGACCAGTTAAAGTGATGCTTGTGGCAAGTACCACAAGCACCAAAGCAAAAAGAGTGGCTTGAAACAGTTGGCTGTAGTGAGCGGCTATTTTTCATACAATCTCCCAACATTAAGCACAATTTCCTTTTTTTCCCCCCTCTTCCCCTTAATAGGTCTGGCTTATAGCCTGAAGGGATGGAATGTGTTTATTGACATAAATAAAGAAAAAAGCAGATCTGAACATACCTGAACATACCATGTTGATTTTATTTTGTGTTCATCTCTAATGCTCTGTTGTGCTGCTACAAAGCTTACAAAACCAGACCTAATGTCCTCTGCTACCAAGTTCCTACTTCAGAAAATGAATCCTGTAGAGGATAAGAAGTGCTCTAAAGGCAGTTCACTGAAGGACAGCCTGGATCCTAGACCAGATTACTTAACAACAAAACGCATCACCGCTATTTATTTTTACTCACAAGTAGCTACGCTACTCTTTCTGGTTTGGAATAACAGATGAAAATATGCAAGTTGAGCCAGAGGAGATGCTTGACAGAGGGTGGAGCAAGCAAGTAATTATGTATGCATTCATTACTATAGAAAGTTAGGTAATAATTGTTACTTTTTGCCTACAAGCAAAGAGCTTAACTTTTTTTTTTTAAAAAAAGGTGTGGCTTTGACTGTCTATCCAAAAGCCAAATTCTGTCCCTTTGACGTGGACAAATGGGATATTAGGAATGGTATACTGTACAAGAATTTGAAGTATGATTACCAGGAGCAGTTGTCTTTGCACTTTTCACACACAGCTTTGTCAACAAGGTTGATATATCCTTGGGCAAAAGGAATTAAGGCCCAGGCACATGCTCAAGGCTCCAGATCCTGGAGTTATGTAATACCCAAATCTAAGTTTCCATTAAAAACAACAAATTCTGGCCCTCTCGGTTGCAAAACCAGCAGAGCTGGAAACATTAAGTAAGCCTCTCTCTCGCGCTGGAGTAACTGACTCAGTGTACATACCACACCTAAAGTTAAGCCAGTACCACTCTACGCAAAGACCGCGCTCCACTCACGGGCGCGTTTACACAGCGCGGCCGTGCGGGCCCCGAGGGCGCGGGCTGCCCCGGCAGGGCTCCGGCGGGGCCGGCCTGCCCGCTGCGGCGGGGCGCACAGCGGGGGAGCGTTAGGAGGGCGCTGCGCAGGGCGCCCCGCTGCCCCGGCGGCCGGGCTCCTTCCCCGTCAGGCTTCTGACTGTCGGGAGGCGCCTGCCGAGGACCGTAATGTTGGTCGGGGTGCGATGAGGCGGCCGCCAGAGCGGGCCCTCCCCCCGCCCACCACACCGGGACAACGCGCCAGTCCCTCGGGCCCCGAGGGCGGGAGGGAGGCGGGCAGGGCGGCGCCCCCCGCGCCGGCTGGGAAGCCCGGGCGATCGCGGCCCAGCGGCCGCCCTCCTCCCGCCGGCAGGCGGGCCGGGCCCGCGAGAGCCGCCCTCAGCACCGAGGCGAGAGGCCTCCGCGCGCCTTGCCTTGCCTTCCCTCCCAGCCCACTCCCGCGGGCCGCCATTCGCCTCACCCCACCCGCCCTCCACGGCAGAGCCAACAGGAAGCGCCGAACGGCGTGACTGACAGGCGGTGATGGCCAACGAGGAAGATCCTTATTGCTGTGTGGCTGAGGCTCCGGCGGTATAAAGGCGGCCACGCGTTAAGGCTCCGGGCCGGAGAGTACGTGTCTCAGGGGGAGGAGAAGGTGGCGGCAGGGCCGGTGCGGAGCAGGCGAGCGCCGCGGGGAGGGGTGTCAGCTCCAGTGCGTGGGGGATTTTAATCCGATTCCGGCCGGCCCGGATTTTATTTGGAGCGGGTTTTAAAGTGAGTATGAGCGGGATGGCGACGGCGGAAAAGGGGGGAGGGGCGGGACAGGACCGGATCAGACCGGCCCGGCGGGGGGAGCCGCCTCGCTGACCCGCGGGCCGCGCTTGTCTCTTGCAGGCGCCTGTCGTCCCTCTCGCCTCTGCGGACGGGGCAGCATGTCCGAAGCGGAGCAGCAGTTGGCGGCCGGCGCCACCCAGAACGGCCACGAAGCGGCCGAGAGCGCCGGAGAGCAGCAGGCCGAAACCGGCGGAGCTCCGGCGGCGGCAGGCGCGGCTGTGGCGGCGACGGCGGGAACGGCGGCGGCGGCGGGAGCTGGACCGGCGGCGGGAACAGCGGGGACGGCCGCCAGCCAGAACGGAGCCGAAGGCGACCAGATCAACGCCAGCAAGAACGAGGAGGACGCGGGGTAAGCGCTGCGCCTCCCTCGGCGCGCTGAGGCGGGAGTAGGCCGCGCCCCCCCCCCCGCCCCAGCCCCCGGACGCCATGTGCGGCGGCGGAGCGCGGCCGCTAGGCCCCGGCGCGGCCCTTCGGCGGGAGCGGAAGCGAGGCGGGCGGCTGGCGCGCTCCGCCGCCCAGGGCTCCGCTCCGCCCGGCGGGGGAGGGCGGCGGGCGGCCCCGCTGCGGAGGGATCGGGCGGGCGGTGAGCCGGAGGCCTGCAGCACCAGCGCTTCCTTTGTTCTGGAGCTGCCTTTTGTTGGCGCCATGTGGTGGCTGGGGGAGGGGCGGGGAGCGCGTTTGTTGCCGTCTCACGCTGTAAAATGGAAGGGGATTTATCTCGGCTCGCTTCGCATCCCGCGTTTTCTTCATCCTTTCCCTTTTTAACCAAAGGAGCGGATGGAAGGAGTTGCTTTCTGTCGGGGGGAGGGCTGGTTCAAACTTTCCGGGGATCGGCCAGCCGATCGCCACCGGCGTTGGTGTAAATGCAAACACGTTTTCTGTAACGCATATAGAAAAAAAATCCTGGCTTTGGAAGCTGTTCGGGCTAAGCCGAGTATTTTTGGAGGCAGTAAAGGGGAAAGCAGCGTGTTTGAGATGGTGTGCGGCGTGTTTAAAGCAGTAAGAGCGATTTCGGTGTGCTACTGTGCAGCATTGTCAGAAAACGGCTCGTCTCTTACAAGTGATTTCTGGAGGAGGCACTGTAGTTCTGTGTTTTGTTAGCGACATTCTTGAATACAAGAGAGGCATTTTCTTTCCTATAGTACTTGGTCTGTTTATGAATATACGTGTTCAACTTGGAAATTACCTGCCTGTTTCTTAAGCGGGTCTTTGTTATTCAAGCTACGCCGTGTATTTAATTGGAACTCCCTTTGTTATCCCAGGGCTCTGAACCAGGAGGTCAGATCCCTCAGGTTGAACAGAGCTTAAGCCATGGTAGCGTTATAGACTTGCTGTAAGAGAAGCAGTAAGACTTCACAAGTTTTCCAAAAAGCTCGGGCAGGACGTATATTTTGCAGACTTTAGAAGGATTGAGAACCAGGCCTTTTAGCTGTTTAAGAATTTTCTTTTTACTTCTATAGTATTCTGCTCTGAAAAGTGGGTGATACTTTTTCCCTTTCTCGCATAGGAGGTGACAAGTTTGAACCCCAAATCCGTGTGAAATGAAACTTCTAAGAAAAGCAGTTATTTAAAGAGATTGACCTATGTGGAAAATCTAGCACTGTGCTAAAAGAAGAGCTGTCCAAGGCAGAGTTTGGGGTGCTGACATTAGAGTGTTCTGTTAACAGCTGAAACATGCTTTGATTTAGCTGAAGTAGTATACTCGGGAGGACAAAAAGGCTACATGTGAAGAGTGCAATTGTCCAGTTTGTGTGGCCTCTGAAGGCAATGCCAAATACTGGGAATTTGGACTTAATTTCAAAGGGTCTACACTGTTGTTTTAAATATATGTAGGTATCAATCATTCCAATTACAAAACAAAGGACTGTAATCTACAAAGTGTAATGTCTGCTGCTGTGGTGAGAGGTGAATTTAGCATGTGGCAATATCTGTGTACCACAGCCCCAATCTGATGGCATAAAGCTGCCTCCAGACAAATTCCTGTCATCCCCCAACCATTAAATTTCTCTTGATCATTCTGTAAATGTAGTCAATGGTGACAGGCGATGCTATGGAAAGCCACTGTTAGTCTGTACAGATTACAGCAGTTGTGCTTGGTCAGTAAGCTGTTGTGATGAGAAGAAATACTTCAAGTATTGAAAGGCTTAGTAAACTTTATAAGGCCTTTTCTGTAAGGCTCTATTGTAGTGGCTGCAAGAAGCACACAGACTTTGCTTGGACCCTATGTATCATGCTGCATTTGTCAGTTAAGAGTGCACAGCTTGATCTTCTGAAAAAATAAGGGCTTAGACTACAAAGGATATGGTTTCATCCAGTTTAAGGGGAAAAAGCAAAAAAACACATAGTACATTGTTTTTTTTCTTTACATTGCCTTTTGAACATAAGTGGATGCTAGTTCTAGCAAATCAAAGTTACACATAAGCATCAAAAGCCACTTTTATTTCAGTGTGGTCTAGTTTCTGAAGTGCTGCTACCTTCTAGTGCCAAATCTAGGTTGCCTCTAAACAGAGTAATGACAACTTAAACTGCTTTAGTCTATCGTTAGATAAAAAAGCTTGAACGCTTTTAAAAGCTTAGTTTGTTACCTTGGAAACTCTGAAAATAGAAAATACAGCCATGTTATTAATGTTTTCATTTGAAGTGAAGCATTTGAAAAGTGCCTTATTGACTGACCTAAGTTTTGTTAATTTCACTTCTGTATTGCACTTCACTAGTATTTAGTTCTTTGAGATGTTTCAGAGGATATTTTGTGTGTCAAAGTGGGCAGAGAAGTACAGCATGGGCTTTTCATGAACGTAAAGACTAATAGTGAAGATACTGCTGTGGTACTGATGAAGGTAGAACTAGATTCAGTAACTAAGCAGGAAGAAGTGCACAACATAGTAGTTAAGGGAGGTCCAAAGTCCCGTCTGTTGTATGTGACCGTTCTTGGAGGTCATAGGTACCTGGTTTAAATTTTGCAGATTGTTTTTAGGACTACAAATTTTACAGCCATTTGTCCAGATCGTAAAAAGAGCTCGAGTATTTTGCTTTTGATGCCTTACTTTATCTTGAATATTTTCAAAGCAGTAGGAGTGATGCTAGGTTCTTTCCAAAAACTGAGTTGGCAGTACTTGATAATCAATACTGCTTTGCAAATAGCAGAATACTGTTGAAAGAGCTTAAGTTCCTGGCAAGGAATATTTTAAGTTTTACTGTTGCTGCTATCACTAGCTTTTGACAAGACACAGAAGTGTTTCAAAAAACTTTCTCAACAGTTGGTCCTGTTTCTGACAATGCTGCTGAGGTGTGTACCACTGTGAACATCTTGCTGCATGTACTTTTCTGTAGTACTTCCTGGACCTAAATAGCTCCTGTCTCTTTGTAATTTCAGGAAGATGTTCGTTGGTGGCCTCAGTTGGGATACAAGCAAAAAAGACTTGAAAGATTACTTCACCAAATTTGGTGAGGTAACTGACTGTACGATAAAGATGGACCCTAACACAGGAAGATCCAGAGGCTTTGGATTTATTCTCTTCAAAGAACCTGGGAGTGTTGAAAAGGTGAATTTTAAGCTTCATATTTCAGATTCTTAACGTTTAGGGAAAACTTTTCAGCTAGAGTTAATCATATCAAACTATCTTTCAGGTTCTGGAACAGAAAGAACACAGGCTAGATGGAAGACTAATTGACCCCAAGAAGGCCATGGCAATGAAAAAGGATCCAGTGAAGAAAATATTTGTTGGTGGACTAAACCCAGAAGCCACAGAAGAGAAAATCAGGGAATACTTCGGAGAGTTTGGAGAGGTGTGTAATGCTATCTTCTAGTAACACTGAAACATACAGTCTCCAGTTGCTGTTTAGTTTATTAATTATTTGCAAGTTGCAAATAAAATCAAATTTGTATGTATCAAGTCTTCCATAACTGATGCAAAGGTTTCCTATCCTGAGAGCAAGGACGAGGCGTATACTGCACTAGATGCTTCCCTTGCTAGTTAGACATCCTTGTCTTTTAACTCAAGCAATTTTATCTGATGTTAAAATTGTTTTAATTTAAGAGTTGTAAAATGGAAACCTCATGTCTGAAAGCCAATGTTAGTATAAAAAGAATATTGCAACTTCAGTGTTGCATAATAGGCATAGATGGGAAACTTAGTTTTACCATCCTAAATGCCATGCACTTAATTGTCCTGCTAAAGTCCAAGTCTGAAAATAGTTATTTCATGTCTTCAGATTGAAGCAATTGAACTTCCAATGGATCCAAAGACCAACAAAAGGAGGGGGTTTGTGTTCATCACTTTCAAGGAAGAGGATCCAGTGAAGAAGGTTTTGGAGAAGAAATTCCATAACGTCAGTGGAAGCAAGGTAAAACTTTGACTTGTATTTTTTCATCCAAGTTATTAAGCATAATACTACTACATCTATAATCTGAACAGGAGATCAGACGTCTCCAAAACCAAGGTACCAAAATTACAATACAGAGAGCTTGCAGTTTACCACAGGGGTGTTTTGCTGTAACTTCAGTCACAGAGGCTACCAAGGTTCTTTGCCAGTACTTGTGGCTTTAATACTTGCTATGTCCTGGGGGCTTTCTTATGTAAAGTATCTAATTGCATTCATTAACTACATGCAGAAAAACTGGCTTATTTATGTATCAGTCTAACAATACAAGCCATTTCAACAAATACATACCTATTTTCAGTATAGAGTACTTGCATAATTGCAAAGCTTACAGACACAGACTTTGTAGGCAGCTGGCTGAAACTGGCTGTCTGACATGGGCAGATTCTGGTGTGTTCTCTCAGAAGCCCCCCCCCGCTATCAAAACCATGTCATGTAAACCCAATACAAGGATCTAGAGAGTAAATTATGCTTATGGCAATGGGTACCTGGTCAGCTGGTTATGTGAAGCACTGTAAAAGTGATGTAAGATGCTCCGAACAGCTGACTGTTCATCTGTGGGAACAGCTAATAGAGGCTCATGTGTCAAGCTAATAAGAGGACTGAAGGCAAATGATGTGTGCTGGCTGGAGCTATCCCGCTTGCCTGGCTCTATGGCCAGTGCTGACCATACGCTAACTTCAAAGCCCTTTTAGATCTGGTTGTACTGTCTGACACAGTGACTTAGATTGCACTTAGTTTAAGACTGGTCTTGACACAGCACAGAAACTTTTGCAAACCTAGTGCACTGGTAGTTGGCAATAAAGTTTGCTTTCAGGAGAGATGAATGCTCATGTGCCAAGGGAGCTGAGAAATCTGTATCTCATAACTATGGCTTGGTTTTGTATCACAGTGATAATAAAGAGAGCAGCTTACCTTAAAGCTCCTGTGGCGAGGGATTCCAAGCCAGGCTTGCTCAGGTGGTGCTGTCACAGGGAGTTTTTCATTTCACAGCAGCGGTAGCTTTTGTCTTGGACTGTGTGCAGATTCAGGGACTAGGCAGCTGGCTGACTGCTTGAACTGCAGCTTGGGAGCCTGTCTTTGAAATGACCATTCCGGTTGATTTTTAGCTGTTCTTAGTATTTGATAAGCGATGAACTCAGGTGTTGGTAGGTGTACTGTACGGTCCAACACAGATGGTCTGTGTAGGATGTATGAAGGTTGCCAGGAAATCTTGTTCTGGTGTGTTTCTCAGCCTTGTGCACTTGGCACAGCTTGGGTGAAGCGGTCCAGTAGCAACAGCCTTGTGCTGGAGGTAGTGCCAGGAGAAAGGGCAGCCTCCTGGTTCCTACAGGAGCGGTGGCTGTGCTGAGCTGGCCTCAGCACCTCTTTCATGGGGGAGCTCATAGCAGAGAATAGGCAGTATTGAAACACTGTGAAAGCAGTGGCCTGCTTTGTATGGCCAGTAATGACTAACCTTTCTCTTCCATGGGGAAGTTGATGGTAGGGAGTAAGTGGTATAAAATACTCTGAAAGCAGTGGCCTGCTTTGGATGACCAACACTGACTAGCCTTTGCCCAGGTCGCACGATAAATCAGATGCTTCTGGGTATGCGTAGTCCTGCTCATGGGACAGGGAGCACAGCATGTATACATCCTTTGCCTCCAGAGTAACCTCTGGCTTTCCTACGTGGTTAGGGTGGGCGCTGCTGCTACAAGACAGTATACATACTCTTCCTTATTTTTCATTTGCAGTGCGAGATTAAGGTAGCACAGCCAAAAGAAGTATACCAGCAGCAACAGTTCAGTAGTGGTGGAGGAAGAGGTAGCTATGGAGGAAGAGGCAGAGGTGGAAGAGGCGGCGGTAAGTACTACACGCACTACTTTAGTATGGACACATTCTAAATAAGTTGTGTGTACTAAAATGGGATTTTGTGGATGGTTTTCCCTTCTATAGCTCAAAGTCAAAATTGGAATCAAGGTTATGGCAATTACTGGAACCAGGGTTATGGGAATCAAGGATACGGCTATCAGCAAGGTTATGGTGGCTATGGAGGCTATGATTATTCAGGATATGGGTATTATGGATATGGACCAGGCTATGATTACAGTAAGTAAAGAGAACTGTATTGGGTATAAGCAAGCGTAACTAATTAGCAGTTTAATGCATTTGTTTTCTTGTTCATAGGTCAAGGCAGTGCAAATTATGGGAAGACACCAAGACGTGGTGGTCATCAGAATAACTACAAGCCATATTGATCAAACTTATTCAGGTATGCAGTGGCATGGTCTCTTTTGGAAAATGACTGCATAGGTTTTGTATACAATGCTGTAGATGGATACTTCAGTTCTGTACCAAATTTAACTTTACAATAAATTTCTATGGCCTGTTAAATGTGCATCTTACTTGGAAGAGCTCCCTGGAAATGTTTTACATGTTTAATACTTACAGATAACTAGTTGTCTAGACAGTGTGGTGTGTAAATTTCAGCCTTGCTGAAGATATTAATTAATGATTTTATTAATAGGTTAAACTGAAACTGATTTTGAGGGTCTGCTTAAAGCTGCAGCTCTGCATCTAGGGACTGCCTCTTGGAGTTAACTATGGACTCTGCATTACTCCAGTTGTACAGAAAGAGATGCATCTTAGGGAACCAGTGTCACTTTCCACCTTTTTATTTTGTATTGTTTTTGTGTCATACATTTCCTGTAATGGAAGTGTTAATTTTACTGTACTTTTTGGTACCTTTTTGGAATCTAATGTATTGTAAGGTATTTTACATGTGTTCTGATTCACCATGACATGGATATTGAAGCTATCCTAGCTTTTGAAATAAAAAAGGCGTAATCTAGTGTCTTGTGCCATTCTTCAGCTTATGTATTAGTAGAACGCCAGTATACTGTTCCCAGAACTTAGTTCATGGCAGTACCTTGATAGGGGAAGAGTTGTGCTTAAATGTTTTTAATCTTACAACTAGAAGGCTGTATTGGTAGTTGTGCTGACTTGCAGTTAAGTGGCAGCTAAAAACTGCAGTTGCTTTTGCCTTGAGGTTATGGAAGAGAACTCAGGTGGAAAGCCCCAGCTGTTGTGGAGGCTGTGCTGGTGGGTCATGTTCTAGACAAGCACAGAGGCTCAGCATAACTGTGTTAGTGTCTGTATTGTAGGGCTCTGCTAGGCAGAGCTGGAGGTCTAAGTTTCAGGTAGGGCTTGGGAGTCTAGACAGCACTGCAGGAGGAAGCTAAGAGGTGTGCCAGAAGCTAGCTGCACTTCCTTTATGTTTCACTGGCTTGAGTCTGAGACTTTTCTACAAGTTCTGAATAGTACATATACCTGCCTTGAAAGACAGGTTAGACAGACGTTAAATTAACAATGCAAAGTCTGAATTTTTGCAGCCTTTTTGTGTATCAAAATAGGCTAAAAACTTCCACTGAAGTTGTGGGTAGAAAAACAAAACATCATTTCTCTAGAGATGAGTGACCAGCTAGAAATACGCTCTCCTTTTTTGACTGGTTCACTGTTTCAAGGCTGTAACTATCATGCAACTTAATTTGCCTGTCTTGCTGCAGAACAGCCCTGATCTAAGATACATAAGTAGCAAGAGCTGTTGCACAAAGTAAACTTCTAAGCTTTGCTGTAATCAACTTGATTTTTACTTTCCTCTTAAAATTAAAATCTGACAATTTTTTTTCTTGTAATAAATTGTTTGAACAAAGGGGAACCAGAAGTGAATTAAACTAAGTAACTTAAGGCAAGACATAAACAGTTGTTACTAGAGACCTTTTCAGGTTTTTTTAACATGGGATGCAGCTATTCTTGCAGGGACTATAATATGCTGCTCCCTGCTGGCTGTCCTTGAAAACAGAAACTTGCTGTGAAGTTAAAGTCTGTAAGACTTCTGGAGTTCAGTGGAAATCTTCAGTATAAGAAAAGATGAATTGAATTTTAAATCTGATAGTGGACATGACAGCTTTACAGCTGGAATATGTAATCTAATGCCCATCTTACTTGCAAATAAGAGAAATTACAGACCACAAACAAATGAGTACAGTATTTAAAAGCATTACTGTCTCATACCTTAAAATTGGAATGCTTTACTGTGTCGCATACTGGTTTTTTAATGAAATAAGGGATAGCAGAAACTTTTTTTTTTTTAGCAGTTTGCCCTCCAACAGGCAGTTTGCATAGTACTGGAACCATACTGCTGCGGTACCACTAGCTAGTTTATTAGCAATAGTTTGTTAGCTGGCTGTTACATTGGTGTTTTTTGGAAGTAGGTTCTCGGGTAGTGCTTCCTTGACAGGCGATGTGGCCTTAAGCAGAAATTGAGGATACTGGTACTTAAATGCAGAGCTGGTTTTCCCTTTTTTCTTTGCATGAAAAGTCTGTGATACAAAGAACATGTAATTACCTGGTAAAAGTGAGGGCTTATACACAAGGTTGTTGCTTATGGCTGTAATGTACTCTTAATTTACTAATCCTGCTTGGATATTTCTTGAGGACAGAATATTTTGTAAGAACCGTGACTATTTTGGGATCCATGCCCCTTGGCTGTCTGTTCCTCATGCATTTGATGCTACTGGGACTGAAGTTTCTGACTTAATCTGGTCTGGTCACTGAGACTGTTGAATACAGTGCTACTGGGGACCTTGTTACAAAACTGGCTACTGAAACTGGTCAGAGGAGCCTGGGAAGGACTGGGTATACTGGCACCTAGAATGGCATTTGCATAGGTAGCAGCAGATTTAAAAATACAAGATAACCCATGGGCTCATCTTAATTTGCAAAAGTCATAACCTGAAAGAGCATGAATTTAGAAAATGTAGTTTATAGTAGCTGCTAGAAATATATTCTGTTATAATCAGTTTTAGATATGCTGTTTTAAGTAAAAGCCAATTCCACACTTCTGCCAGAGTTGGAACAAGCTCTTAAATTTATTTCTCCTAAAGCTTTTACTAATAACAAGATAACTGAAAATAACAAAATCAAAAGTAATTTTTCTGGTCTGTGACACGCTAGGATGAAGATTAAATGTGCGTTATTATAGTTGAATAATGTTTCTTAGTAGTAGATCTTGAACATTGTTTGAAACCTATGGAAAGAAAATAATGTTATGTTTTTTTGTAAAAGCATCATTAAAAGGAATCTATTTCATTGCCTCATTTTCGCTTACATTATATGTAAGTGTCCTACTAGTACTGTACTTAGTAAGAGGCTTTTTGCATTCTTGGTTTCCTGTAGAAAATAAAGGCATTTTTCTTGCTTAGTTTAGATTGCAGAAAAGTACATTAAGTCATTAGGCCTCTAAGTTAAACTGGCACTGTTGAGTAATCCTTTTGTTCTCAAGAATAAGTAGTACAAACAGCTGTATGTCTTTCCATTAACTTGCTAAATAAAATATTAACACATTTTTCTTGTGCCTGCTATACTAATATTACACTGAACTAAAAAGCATGTTTCTCCTTAGCTCAGGGCCATAGCACTGTGGATCTAGTATGGTGGTTGAGGCCACCAATGATTAATTAGGTATGTTTCCATCTGGGTACCTAGAGTTTTACTGGGAATTTGGTTAAAAACACTCGGTTGTCTCGGTCAGAATAGGTTGAAGAAATACTAAGTGTACCATAGGGTGTTGCTATTGAGGCATTAACTGTAAGCATACACTGTGCTCATCATGAGTGTGGCAAAATGAGTTGCAGCTTGACATTGTCTAAGCAACCTATAGAGGGACCTCAGCAGACAGTAAGATTTTCAAGGCTTGGAAGACTTAACAGGACTCAGTCTTAGTGATGCCTGTAGTCCCCTGAGTATAGGGGTAAGGTGATGCTTAAGCATGGGTCAACAGCCATGAACCTGAAATGCTCAGAACAGAAGGCAGTACTATTTCAAAGTCAGATGTTAAATAAAACAGGAGCTATAGCAGTAAAGGTACTGTCTATAGCTCTTCATAAAGCTGTCGGTGTAAGTGGCGTGCAGAGTGTGCAGTGCTCCTGCCCTTGGGGTCAGTTAAGGAGAGACTTGCTGAGAAGTAGTTATGCAGCTAGACCTGCTTCTGTCTAGAGACTTAAGGCACTGAGCAGCTAGCATAAAAGCTGTTTGTCTTGATGTGTGTGTCATTTTGCCTGCCAGTCATTCTTAAAGCTTCCCAGACAAGCATCCATAGCATGCTCTTAGTGGTAGGCATTTCTGGGATATGTTGAACTTAGCTTACAAATGAATGAATACATACAGTGTTACTGGAAGTGTCAGACTCTGATAGAAGGTAGCTGTGAATGCCAGATGTATACAGTCTGGTCCACGCCTTCTAGATTGCCATAAATTCCTGCAAACTAACTTAAAGTATCTCTGAAGAAGCTTGGTCCTGCTCTATTGCTAGTGACAATGCTTGTGAAATTACGTTTAGGAACCTTGGCTTTTAAGTATTAAAGGGTGAATATAGATAAATACCTGCTCAGGTAGAATAAGTAGATGTTTTCTATTGCTTCAGACATTCCTTTTCCATATCTGGAGAGAGAACAAGCAACAATTTCACACACTTACGACAGTGCAAAAACTTGTCTCAAACTTCATTAATACTGAGTGCAGAAGTATAAAAAGCTAAATGGCAAATGCATGTGGATATGTCTTTCAAGAATGAAATTTGGACAGCTTTTACGAGTTGCCCTTGTTCAGATAGGTAGACACTTCAACCTCTGCCAGAGCAAAGCTACTTTAAAAGGCGTATGCATCTGTGGAGTAAATATTTTTTTTTTAGAAGATTTAAGCCTTCACTTCTAAATTATTCTGTTTTAAACTTGCATTGACTAAGACTGATTTTCCTATGTGCTCAGTGCCTGTCTTGGCTCTGGTTTAGCACTTCTGAAAAGCAGGCTCAGCATTGACTTTAAGCGGTCTTAAGAGCAACCCTCTATAAGGCAGTTTTGATCTCTACTACCTGTTAGTAGCTTGTCAAGTGTGTCCACAACAAATTTTGCATCCTCCATATTGAAGCACATTGGGGGCTTGAATTTAAGCACATTTCTTCCTGGCCCATCTGTACTCAGTAGAATATATTCTTCCTTAAGCCTGGAAAGAGCAATAACAAAGAATTATGTTTACCTTTGCATGTAGCTCAGAAAAACTTAAAACATCAGCATGCAGGCTGTCCCGACAATGCCCTTCTGCACTAACTGGTTTCTTTTTCTGCCAGTCTGGCTATATTTCAAAAACTATCGAGTGGCAAGGTCTGTAATTGTGCGCTTGCCTCCTACATAGAGGACTGACCTACATGATTGTCTCTAGTACCTTGTTACTAGATACTCTGCTTCTGCTGTGGCTGGGGTCCTTTCTGCTTCATCCTTGATTAAGTCCACTCCAATGAATAAGCCAGAACCCCTTTAAAAGAAATAAAAAGTAGTCAGTGTCAGAGGGACTGCAGGTGAACTAAAAAAATCTGAGGAAGCTTTTTGTGACATCACACCTTTACCACATGAGAACTACCTGATGTATGGCTAGTGATAGAAGAGGTATTGCTGTCTTGTAATACAGTAGAGACTTTTTGCTGCTCAGAAGGGCGGTGCAGGACATGATGTTAAGCATATTTTCCATCCAGCTCATTAATTCTGTTTTTTGTGCACTTGAAGTAAGAGTTCAGACAGGAAAGTGAATTCCTTTAGCAACTAATAAATCAGTAAAGCAGCAGTACTGGCCTGGAGTGGCCCAAGTATATCAGTGGTAAGCTCAAGTTGTTTTCATCTAAAGTACAGCAGCCTGTTGATTTTTGCTAAAACCACAGATTTAATTAATTTCTTAAAACCACATTGGTTGGATTGAGTAGTTTGACTGACTGGACCAAAAAAAAAGCAGCTAAAATATACATAAGGCACTGATACCTGACATCACCAATGATGGGATGCTTGGTTTTCTGTTCCTTGAGTAGATTCATCAAGAAGTTGCCTACTTCTGTGGCATGTGCTTGAAGGTGTTCCTTCTGAATCACATCTAACACAGCTAATCCAATTGCACATGAAACAGGATTTCCTCCAAACTGAGCTCAGGGAAGAAACATGCGTAGCCATGGAAGGGGAAGAAGGATGAAATGATGTCACTCGGTGTAGCCTCAGTGATAGAATGAGCATACTGCCATCTTTCAGATGGAGCCAGTAAATAGAAAGTTACATATTGGAAAACTACAAATAATATATAAACAGTAACTGAGCGATAAAGATCAATAGAAACACTGCATGATTATCAAATTTAAGACTTGGACTCCTGTAGAGGAGAGTTGGGCAACTTTGTACTTACTGTATTAAAATACTCTACTCCTGTGGCTCCAAATGCTTCTGCAATTTCTTTTGTTGTTGCTACACAGGCAATAGGGTGCCCATTTCCTATCGGTTTCCCCATAGTGACAATATCAGGTATAAAATCGTCTCCCTGAAGCTGGAATGCCCAAAAGTGCTTGCCAACCCTGCCAAAGCCAACTTGAATTTCATCAGCAATAAATACACCTCCTGCCTTGTGCACGTGCCTGTAACATAAAAGATCGTTACTGTCTTTTTAAGAGGAAACAGAACAGAAATACTTACTGCTTAAAAACATGCAGAAAGCATTACTTCGCAAACTTCCAGGAGACAAACTTGCACAGGCCTGTATTCTAGAGATGTGTTTAAAATGCAGGTCTTTGCCATACAAACTTTACATTCTAACTTGAAGGCATAGGCTGCTACATGCCACAGCAGGCAGAGGAATTCTCTATCATGTATAATTGGCAAGTATGTTAAATTTAAGAAGTTAAAAATGAATGACCACTTACTCTGCAACCTTCTGAAAATAGCCTGCTGGTGGAATGATTTGACCACCCACACTTGGCAGAGATTCAACAAAAAATGCAGCAATCTGAAATAAAGGTAGCATGTAATGTTTGAATGCGGTACAGAAAGCTGTGGAAATTGTGTTAACAATTGACAAGAAGCTCTTTGTCAGTGGATGGTTCTTGTATTATTATGCCACGTTTTCTTTTTGACAAGTCCATACTACTTAGCTCAGTAATCCTGAATGGCATTGATAATCAGCCATAGTCATTTCTAAGGCAAGAAAAATGGTCAAGGAAGTCACTTTTTACCTTTCTGCCTCTCTCATGTGCTTGCTGGATAATATTTTTCACTTCATTAGCATAGGCTGTTACTGAATCTTCGTGGTCTTCTCTATAAAGTCCTCTGTATGTGTCTGGAATAGGAGCCTGTGCAAAGGAACAGTATTCTGTATTCAGTATATCATAAATAAGACTTCATTAAATTGACAAGTAGTTGATAGTTATATGCTGAAGTACATACCACGTGGACCCATTCCTTTTGTCCTTCTAGATTTCTGAATTTATATGGGCTTATGTCAATCAAGGATGTCAGATGTCCATGGTAAGCACTTAAAAAACAATCAGTGAGAAAAGCTCTGCAATTTCTATCAATAAGCTTAGTACTATTTGGATTTTTTTTTTTTGTATCTGAATATAAGGGATGCAGAGGGACAGTACTTGTCACTGGTTTGCCTGGACCAGTGTCTAGAACTCAGCAGTGTAAGTCATGAGCCGTATTACAAGATCTCAGAACAACTGGAGGGGACGTGTCTGCCCTGCTTCCGAGCATCCTCCAGCAATGGAGTTTTCTGTCTTTGGGCGTCCTGTTCTCATTTTGACCACCTTCATGGTAAAAGTTTTTCCCCTGTGTCTCATTGGAATTCCTCTGGTTTCAACTTAGGTCTGTTGTCTCTTTTCCTGTCACCATACATACTCAGGCCTGACTCAGTCTTTTCTGCTCCTTTCCATTAAACAGCTGCCATCAGATCTGCCTCTTGCCATCTGTTACAGCTGAACAAATCTAATTTTCTTAACTCTCAAGCCTGTGGCTCTGTACCCGTCATGGTAGGCCACTGCTGGCCTCTTTGTAGTATGGCAGTGTCTGTTACGTACTGAGAGCCCAGCGGGACACAGTTCTCTGGGCTGGTCTCACAAATACAGAAATGGGAAAAATGACCTCCCTCGGTTTCCTGGTTAGTCTTTCTACTACAACAGGTTTTAAAAAATGCTCTGACCAGGGACCAAAACCTAGCCTTGTACCCCACAGTAGATAAAATTGCTGATATACTTACTGGTCTAAAACTATAACATCCTCATGTTTTGTGTACTGTCGTGCCAGTCTTAGGGCAAGATCATTAGCTTCAGATCTACAATTGAAAAATTCAGTAAGCGTTTCATGGTGGATGTCTGAGTTTTGAAATTCTACCTTCCCTTGCAATGCTGTTTGCGTCTGCAAAGAACAGACAACTTGATGCATGTTACTTACAGATCCCTTAGTAATCAGGACTCATTAGGTAGGACCGTTCACCAGAGCGGAATCCATTTTAAACTTGAGTACAGAAACTGCTTTGGAAACAGTTTTTTCTTTTTTTAGCTGCAGTTTGCTTGGCAGTATGCGCCCCCTCCCCAAATGCACATTGTTACATTTGGTTTTGATAACAGCACTAATTCATAGTTTAGAAGACAAGTCAGGCCAGAAACTTAACACAGTAAATATTTACATTAATGTTTTGTAGTCCAAGGCCTTATAAATAGAATAAAACCCCTTCTTAAATGAGACACTAGGTTAGTGTCCTTGTAGAGAGCTTGCTAAATGTGAACTTTGGAGTCAGTGAAGTTCTAAAAAAGACCACAGTTCCTTCAAAAACAACCCCCCTACACCATGTTTTTTGTTAATATCTAGTCGTCCACGCCAGATCATGCAGTTGGCTGTTGATAGATATACCTAGTGAACACACAGTATCAATTCTAATATACCCCCTGACTTACCCAGAATTCAAAAAGTAAAAGATGCATAACTTCTCAGGTAGTGTTTTTGAAAGTCTCTCTGCATAATCGACCAAGTTGTCATGAAGATAACGAGAATTTGTATTTAACAATTGATTTTGTTCATGGGCTGCTTTTACTATATCAGGGTGACAATGTCCAACTGCAAGAGAGCATGGAGAGTAGTTTGAGAGTTCTTCCATATACCCATGATGTTAATTCGCATACTAACTTCCCACTTAACATTTCTTGAATATTATTAGATATTATCACTGATGATTGTATTCATCAGTGGGGCATTAATGACATTGTCAGCAGAACACAACTAAGTACACTTTCTCTAAAAACATTGGGTTCTGCCTTCCCTACACCCCAAAAAACCACAAAACCAAACCTTGAAGTTGCCTACCTACTGTACTTTTAAAGTTCGTAGTTAATACTGGAAAGTGATATGCTAAACCAAGTAGCGTGTAATGTGATGTTTGGATTTAGACATTTATATTATTTAGGGGTTTGGGAATGACCTGGTAAGCTTTACCATCAAAGAATTAATAGGGCTGTCTAGGGTGTTAGTGACAGCACTGACCCACTAGAGAGATTTCAGATCAGCAGCTACTTCATAATACCCAGCTAAGGCACCACAGTGAACAACAGTCCTGCAACTGTAGGCTTAGCAGTAACTTATAAACCCAACACGTGTCAAGTCATTTGTTAGTTTCACAGTTAAGATGCTTTACTTGAGCTTTCAGGGGAAGGGAAAAAAAAAAAAATCTGTAAATTTTAGAGGGGTGTGTTTCTAGGAAGACAGATCAAGGAGCAAGCCTGGAAGGCAAGTTCACATGTACAGAAATTCAAATGTGAACTGTAATTTCCCAAACTGCAGGCTCAAGAAAGGTTTCTTCACTTTTCCAACTAAACAACCCCTCCCGCAACACAACAGTGGTAAAATGTACTGATTGTGCCTTGTTCTGCTTAGAAGAACGTATTGTCAAACAACATGACTTTTAACTTACCATGAGCGACATTGTTTATGCAGTCAAGGTATTGTCTTCCATTCTCATCGTACATGTACTGGCCTTTCGCCTTTACGATCTTCACTGGATCATTAGAAAAAAACAGCTTGCAAGAAGAGCTATGGCAAACATCAGAAAGGAAAATAAGTCTTAGTAAATTCTTAAAGTCGTGTAGTTTTTTTCTGCTGGTAATATTTTCAGTTCAGATTGATTAATCAAGAGAAGGACATTTCCCCAGTTTGCCGGCACGTGGTGTCATCCTTGTCCTGGCCCCTAAAACAAAGCTTGGGATGGGGAAGAGAACAGCCCTTCTGCAGCAAGTCAAATTTTGTTAGATTTGCGGGGGGGGAAAAAAACATACTCCAGAACTGAAAATTCACTGGGAACCTAGCCACAGCACACAGACAGGACTTCCCTCCGTAGTTTCATCTAATCTTAAGTGTGGTTCCTTACTGTCTGTGCTCTCTGCCCTTCACGTTCTTGAACCCTCTTTGGCATCTTGTACCTTGTGATCATTTTTATTGTGTTCTTGTATATTGAGCAACAATAATGTGCTCAGGTCCTGATGTCCCAGATAGTATGTTGTGGGTGATTCTTATGTCTGTATAAAGTTTTATGAATCTTAGCTGAAACCCTGAGTGATTTTGTAAGGCTGGGTCTAGTTAACTGAGTTTGTTTTGGTTCACTTTTAATGTAAATTGCTGAACATAATTGAAACGCGTCTGCCTAAGTAGGAGTTGTGGAGATTTGACCAAGGCTAAAGCCAAACTTTCATGCTTCATTTAGTAAAAGATTGCTTATACAAAAATAAAGTAATTTGACTACAAATACAAAATCATTGTCAAGTAAACAACAAAAGACAATGATAAAATAAGAAACTGCTTTGCTATCCCTCCCCTACAGGAATCCTGTATTTTCTGAGTGAGCTGGCAGCAGAACGGTAGGACAGGCAGGCGTTTTGTCAGCCTCTGCGAGTTTGCTGCGGCAGGGCAGGCGCCTACAGAGAGGGGAGGCACAGAGCCGGCTCTTGGTTTGTGTCAGTGGCAAAAGTCCAATTCAAGCATTTACCTGTGGCCCGGCTGCTGGATTCATAAAATGTACAAAGATGAGAGAGTAGCCTTGTTGTTGAGTGTATATTTATATATAAAAAAGTATGTATATATATACACACACTTCTATAGATACGTGTGTGTGTATATAAGGTATATATTCTTATATATATCTATATATCTATACAGTTCTGCTGCTGTTAGCTGTCTGCAGAGCCAAGAGTGTTTTAGCTCAGCGGGAGCAACCCAAGTAGCGGGCAGTTTGGAACCGAGTCCCGTACTTAACCAGGCAGCCCGTGGCCGGTTCCGTCGCACGTTTGGCGACACAGGAGCGCTCCGACAGCCCGGCCCTGCCTGTGGAGCCCGTTCCGGCTGTTCAGAGTTGAACGGCCGTGCGGGGTTGGGCCGTGTTCCGCACCCCGCTCCCTAAGAAACGCCGATGGCTGAGCGCGGCCCAGCCCCGCGCCCCCCGCCGTGCCGCTGCCCGCTGCCGGGATGCGGCCGCTGCCGACGTGCCGCGGGCCGCGTAAGGCAGGGCCGGCGGCGGGACCCCGCCCGGGCCGGGCCACCCCCCGGTGGGGCCGGCGGTCTGCGCCTGGCAGCCACGTCGGCCGGCGGTGCCCGTCCCGTCCCGTCCCGCCCCGCCGCGCTTACCCGATGAGCTGCCGGCGCAGGGCCAGGGTCTCCTGGCGGGGCCGCCGCGCCGGCCTCATGGCCGCTCCGCCGCCGCGCAGGGGCCGCCTGGGGGGGGCCGGGCCCGCCCCCGGCACCGCGGCGCCCCCTGCGGGCCGCGCCCTGCCGCTGCGCCGCCCGGCGGCCCCAGCGCCGCCCTGTGGCGGGTGGCCGCGCTACCGGTGCTGGGAGCCCCGCGGGGGGAGGGCGCTGTGCCGTGACTGCGGGGACACCGGCAGCGCGTCTCAGCTCCAGCAGCGCTGTGGCTGCGCGCCTCCCTTAGCATAGAGCCCAGCCCCCGACCTCCCAGCTGCTCCCAGTAAGCAAGCCCTCCGGCTGTGGGGACACTTACAGCGTTGGGAGCGGTGACTTCACCTCCAAGGTCCCGTAGCACAGGGGGGGAATGCTGCAACCGCTGGGCTCCTGGGAGGCTGCTGGCAGCTCCCAGGGGAACTACTCCGTGTTACCCCCCATCCCGCTTTGTTAGCAGGTGCCTCACAGGTAATAACATGCTTGTGAGAGCTCCTTAGGATTATTATTATAGCTATATCCTAACTCCCTCTCTTTTGAAATACTTACGCATCTAGGAGGTTTCTTTTACAGTTGAGGGGGTAGCCTCGGTGTCCCAACTGTATCAGTTGTTCAATGCATATTTCACTATTTAAGCAAAAGTAAACCCAAAGCATTTATTTATGTCATTGTGCTCCTTGTCTTTGGTCGGTGACAGATAGGTAGACCTGGCTGGCTACTTAAGAGCCAACTCTAGGATAGGCAGTAGTTAGGATGAAAAGAGGAAATGCTATCATCGTTATTACAATGGCCATTCCTCCGGTCCTGTTGGATTGGAATTAGTCAAAGAAAAACAAAGAAAGGGTGTTCGGGGAGGGGTTGAGCCCACTGCCAGTGTTGGATCCCGTAATTGAGTTCATAAACTTACCACGTTCCATTCTAAAAGATGCCAGATTTTTTTCCTTCCAAGTATAAGAACCAGTGTTCACATTCATTTGTTTTAAACTGACAGCATCTGTTAAGACGACTCTAGAAAATAGAGCAGACCCTTTTAAAACTACACACTTGGCAGACTTTGTTGCTGACTAGCTATAGCCACCAATAATTATCTCTAGTTGCAGTTATTTGATAAACACAACAGCAATTTAAATTTTGCATAATATGGAGAATCTAAAACCAAACTGCTAGGCAATTACCATGAACTTAGGAGGTCAGACTTGGTTGTTGCATAAAAGTCAGGTTTTAAGTCACAAAAGACAGTAGAGAAAAAGTTATGAATGGCTGTTAATCTTTATTTGAACTCTTGTCTGATTAAGCTATTTAGCGGCTATTTATAATAACAACCTGAACATTTACAATTTGGGAAGTTTATTCTTGGTTAAAAATGCAGAGTTCATTATACATATTCACACAATTGTAAAAGCAATCTGTACAGAGAGACCATTTTTAAAAATCTAGTCTTTGCTTTTGTTACAGAAAGCACAAGAAAAAACTATTTTCGGAGGTCTCAAGCTAATGTACTGTCCATTACAGCTTAAAACTAGAAATACATGATGCAGTACTAATTAATACCATTTTAACATGTTAAAACAATGGTTAAGAAATACTGTTATTAATGCCTTCATTTTTAAAGTAGTTGTTCCCCAAAGAAACGAGTAAATAGAGTACTTTTTGTGGCACATACATGATTAAAAATCACAAAGAGTTTGCAAATATAGAGATGTTAAGTACATTTTCTGTATTTTTAATAGCCGTATATATTTCTTTTCAAAGGTGATACATTTTATAGAGTTTTAGTCAGCTTTGTATAAAATACCATGTAAATACATTCAAAACAAAACTAATTTTTGTAAGGTGTCCAAACTGCACATACATGCGAATAGCCCTTTCTCCTCTGAACAGCCTTACTGGAGTGGTGCAACCACTCACATAAATAAGGGACACTTGCATAACATGGTAGAGGATTAAGCCCTATCAGCATATTAAATTTCAAAACAAATATGGACAGATAAAAGCACACATTGCATGTATTTTTCTAAACTGTATACAAGTGATATTTTCTTTTGGATTTTAAATACCAGCAGGTGTAGCTTCTCAAATTAAGTTGTTTCAGAAATGCTAGCATACATACCAGTTTTAAAACATACCTATGTTCAAAGTAATTTAATGCAACAGAGCAGGTTTTGGTTTTGACTGGTATTTTGTGCTGAACCTTCATCATATTGAATATTTTGTATCATTCTTTAAGATGCCAGAAAAAAGAACCCCAAATAGTAGCCCCAAAAGTTGCTACATTATGAAATTGTCTATAAAACTGTATTCCATCTATAAAAGTAAACGGCAAACACAACAGGACTCCAACTCTCATTCTAGCTGATGGCAGTTTACTACCTCTTCTGCTGAATTTGGAAATTCATTGGGTAACGTGGGTGCTTTTAGCTTTGGAAAACCAGGTCCTAAGGTTTTTTTATGTAACTGCAGAAATGCAAGTTCGATATGCACTCACCTAAATTCACATAAAATGGACCTTCTAAAGTGAAGCATACACCACAGTGTTTAACAGCACATAAAAAAGCAGCAAGCGGCCTTAGCGTCCTTGACAGATACTTGGGACACCTTCATTTTATGTTCCTGTTTGTTAGTATCTACATTATATAAGAAACCACACAGAGACAGACTCACAAGGGAGCTGCCTGTTCCAGAAAGCGGGCAACTGAGAGGCAACTTCTACCAGTACTTAGTGAACAGGCATTGATTGTATTCCGAAAATGCAGGAAAACCACAAATGTTAATAATATATTTATTACTCTGTTGTCAATAATGCCACTTCTCATGCATTGAAAACTCATGTTTCCCAGCTTTCTTATGGTTTTCCCTCAGGCTCTCTACAGTAGTAGAGAGTCACACAATCTATTAAGTCCTCCTTGCACTCATTTCTAAGTGACAGGCTTTCAGCACTACTTTAGCTGCCGATCACGCAACAGTTAAGACATCCCTTTTGTTGTGCCATCTAACGGTACGCAAGCATATGGAAAAGAGTTCACAAGGGGACATAAAAATACCAGAAATAATTTTTAGCTTAGAAATGTAAGCGATAATCAAGGACCAGACAGTTTAAGAACTAGATTTTTGTACTCACTGGTTTGCTTCAGTCTGCAGTAGATTCCCCGCAGCGGAGCCGTGAAGTATTTCAAACCGTACTAATTACAGTCGGGTTCCCTGCAGTGCCAGGGACACAATTAAAAGGCAGGTGACTCCAGTAAATGACAGTGAGACTGGACTAACTCAAGTGACCGGATGATTTCTTTTCTCCCCCACCCCCTGCCTCCCTTTTTTAACGACATTATTGCAAAAAGGTCCAAGAAATATTTTTACATAAATTCCGTCTTGTAAGGTTGCCAGGGTCAGTATAGGCCACAGTGATCGCCTCGGCAAGCTGAAGTGTCTTAGGCCTTTTGAAATCTATCCAAACACTTCACCTCTCACTTTGAAAGTCTTTCTGGTTAAAACCTGGAAGGCTGGCTGTGCCACTAAGCACGTCATCATACAGTGAGCAGGTAAAACTTAGGAGCTTCACATGAATTAAAAGAGTACCGAGGTTTCACTCCCCCTTTGGGCACCTAGCTATGCTGGTGCGAGTTGGAACCAAACTCCCTCATCTGACTGCAGTGGTGGTCCAGGATAAGTGGTTTGGGGACATGAATCTTTAACATTTTTATCATTTCTTATTAGTAATGTTTTTGCATATCTTAAATATAAATACATTTCCATAAAGAAAGTAATTCAAAGCTTCCGTGCTTTAAAATCTAAAAATGAAAACTTGACAAGTAACCTGCCGCAGATAGATTTTACTTGTATAATGCTTTAAATTGTCTGAGCAACAATGGGACCCAAACCCCCAGAATTGAGAATCTAATGGTATTTCCTTTCCCAAGAAAGAAATACCAGACTTGGAAAAAAAGATTGAGGTTTCTATCTGTGCACGCTTGCTTTGCAAATACCTGTTCAACCCATGTAGTTACACAAAAGGGGTGCCCATCCCTGTGTGTGCCATCCATTAAGGGACAGCGTCGGGGCATAACATTTGATAAAATTTGTCCTGGTGTAAAATGTTTCTCTCGATTAAACAAACGTCTCCTCTAGATGGCAGCCCTAAATCAGTAGTCAGTGGCCAGGAACCTGCGCTCCAGTACTCCTGTATCACGCGTACTAAATTTACAGGCTAACAAGGCACAGATACATCGACCAAGGATGGCTATTTTCCATTATGATAAAGCTGGAAATTTCTGGCATCTTAATATTTTCATTACAAGTGGGGGAGGTCTTTCATTCTGGCCCAAGAGCCCACTGTACTTGGCTGATTGCAAAACCACGTGCTACGTCTAAAGATTCATACATTTCGTTCTGAGCTGCGGGCTGGCCGCAGACCGAAACCTTTGCTGGTGTAATCTAGTTCAGCGCTCCTACAGCCAGCCCAGTTGTGTCCAGTTCCAGCAGCTGAAACAGGACACGGAGCATGCGTGGGGGGGGGGGGGGGGGGGCGGGAAGAGAAGGCAGCAGCCAACCTAGAACACGAGCTTTCTGGCATGAAACTGGGTCATCACAGATGCTCTTCCTGGGTAGTGGGTCACTGACAATCATAAAACCACGGGTAATGACCTCTGTCATTCTCCATGGATTACTTTTCATCATTGCATAGGATGTCTTGAACTGCTGAAACCTCACACGAGTTTTGCTGGTTTGCTTAAGGCTTTCAAATGCTGGATTTATGAAATTACAGAAGGCATAAGCTCACCTAAATATTTCAGCTATTGGTTTCCTAAAAACAAAACATCAGAAGGTCTCTTATTGTTAGAAGAAACATTCTTATTTTTAAATACACAGGAGGAAATCCATATGGAAATAAATTCATCACCATTATATATACAGCAAGTGTTAGAAGCAGTGTATACAAGAAAGGCAGCTCCCCACATTAAAACAAAGCAAGTAGCAATGTCTTGATATTTTTTTTTTTTTTTTTTAAAAGAAAATAAAATCCTAGCACATTGAGGCTAGGAAACAGTTTCAGTTTGGAGTCAGACTGGGTTTTCTCTGCCACCTGTTTCACAACACAGAGAAATATTCCTGAACTCAGTAGCCAAACCCACAATTCAGCTGCAAAACTCTTAATTAATCTCACCTCCTCCCGTCAGCGCAGGCCAAATCATCGGGTTCGCACTCCGGCAACGGGCCTCCTAAGCTGCCAGCGTGCTTGCGAGCACTGGAGTTACAGACATGGGGGGTATTTGGCCACCTTCCCCTTCCCCCAAAACCCATTCCCCCCCGAAGCTTTAGGGAGCTGCACCCAACAGTAAGCTTGGGGAGCGCATCACCGCGCCTGGAGCGCCCAGGGCCAGGACTGGCACAGCTGCCGCCACAGAGACCAGCAGCTCCAGCATTAGCCACCTAGCACGTGAGGGTAGCCCTGCCTGCAGAGCTGTGTGGCTGAAAAACTGCTTTAAGGGTTTCAAGTGAGTTGTTGTGCCCTTGGGGGACTCTTGTTTGGGAACCTGGCTTCCAAATTTCATTAGGCTGCATTACGTTATGGGGAGGATGGCGGTAGTAACTGGGAGTTGCAGTCACTGGCTACAGTTTAAAAGGGAGCAAGCCTCAGAGCTGCCGTCCTCTGCTCCTGGGCAGCAGGTAGACGTGGTTATATTAATGTCTATATATATAGGTTATATATAATGGAAACCACCCTGCTTTCACGGTCCGTTACATTAGACTAAGGAATTCTGTTTTGTAAACTAGAAAACAGATAAAATATAAATTTGGCTGGGTTTCAGATTCCGCCAATATTAATAACCTCTGTTACCCAAAACGTTGATTGATGCTTCCACGAAGCTAACATACTAAATACTTCAGTGACCGCGAAAAATCAGTTGCTCAGTCTTAGACTGACTTAGACTTCATAAGCATTATCAGCCTCCCTGTCAGTCATCTTTATTGCTCCTGACATCTAGGGGGACCATTCAGCTGCATTTCTGAATTCCTGTAAAACAATCCCACATTCCTTCCAACCAGGGCGGGGGGAGGAAGAGAGAAGTTTCCTGGGGAAAAAATGCTGTATGCTTTGTGAGAGGCTGAGATAATTACTGAGTTTGAGCAAGACTGCCAGTACTACCTAAAAGTAAAATTTATCTTCATGAGCTGTTCGCAAACTCAAAAGTATTCCAAAAGACCCACATAAACATTTTCATATGGAAGGAAAAAATAATCAACTGATCTGGCATGAATTTGCTGAGCAAAGCACATCTTTTTTTAACTCTTCCCAATAAGATCACGACTGCTTTGAAACAATTTGTCATTTAACAACCTACTCGTCTAAATCTGTGTGTGTGGAAAGCACATGGAAGTCTGAACAGATTTCCTCTTAGGCGCCGCGCGATCGATACAGAAATCAACAGTTCCTCTAATGCAGTCTGTCACTCTGCACGATGCGATCGATGAGGAACACCAAGTCAGGATCTAGAGGCCAAACACACCCATCTCAGCTGGGGACCGGGAAGGACTTGGAGTGCCCATCACAGCCGCAGCCTTCCCCAGGCATCCACACCTCGCTCCGTTCCCGGGAGCTCCGCTTCCCACAGGTCTCGGCTGCTGGTGCTGGAAGGGGTTGGTAGAGTAGCCGTAGCGCCAGCAGATCCTCCGAGATCTCCTGGTTAGTTCCTTGTGGCTGAAGTGGCAATAGGTGCTGTATACAGCAGGATCCGTTCCCACCGGGATTTCTAACGGGAATGAGAGCAGCAGAAGTCCAGAGAAGGTGCTGCACGCAGGCTGCCGATCCGTTCTAGCCCATCTAGCCTTCCTCCTTGCCTGGCACGGAAACGCCGCGAGCGGCCAGGCTGTGCCTCGGGGATGGGGAAGAGCCACCCTGGTTAAGAGGTTTAGTTGATTCAAAACGAGCTCTCTCTCCCTTCGTTACGGAAAAATGTCTTGGGTTGTGTGGCAGCAGAGGCTCTGTGTTGGGAGGGGGACAGCTGCCACGCGGAGCGATTAGAGCAATAGGTAAAGCACTGTTCTGGTATTCTGTATCAATGTTTTGCAGGCCTGGCAGTGGTCACAGTTGATGCCTACAAGCACTGGATATTCCACAAGTTGAAGACGGAATACTGACTTGTTTACCTGAAGATAATAGGACTTCGGGGTATTTCCTCAGAGAAAATATAAATTTTAATATAATTTCATAAGCTTTGGAGGTTAGCTTGTCTTGTAGCTTCAGTGATATCAGACTTCTTCAAGTAGGAGCTAGATAGAAAGCTGTTTAGTTTTTGCCAGCGTATGTAAAACAAGACTTTTCTATCTGCATTGTAGATTGTTTGTGGACACTTCCAGATTCTTGTGCTTTCTGCAGTCATTCTGGGGACTGAATTCTCATTGATATTGATAGAGGTTCCATGAACAGGACACATGCAGGGATTTCGAGTGTAGAAGCCCACAGTGTGGAGTAGTGAATTGCTTTTAGTTTGGAGATGACTGGGGGAGATGGGAAGAGCAACTGTACATTAAGGGAACAATTACAGATCTTCTTCCCGGTGACACCAGTGAGAGATTTGCCTTCAACCTTCCACAGAAGAAGATTTCTAGCTTTAATTTGGGACAGGAAAGGGGTTTTTCAAAAGCACTAAAAGCCAACGGGAGCTTGTTCAGCTGCTCCCTATGCCTTTAAAAACCCCCACACCAAAAGTGATAGCTAACAACATGAAATGGAAGTAAATAAAATGCATTTTCATTGCTGTTTTGAGTTACATAATTCTTGTTTCTTGATTTGTTAGTTGATCTGAATTTACATGGATTTAATCTGTATGGTTACCAAGAAAATCATCAGTAAAGATGCAAATTATAGCCACAAAGCAAGCAGTGTGTCTGTGTAGGCCCTAAGCTGCTAGCAGAGGCAGGTAACAAAGGTTCACCACCCACAGCCGTAAGTCTCTTGTCCACACCGACCAAGTTAGATGGCCATTTCAGCAGCTAATAAACGCTCCCAGCTGACAAAAGGGCTCAAGGACACCTAGGACCCAGTCACAGACATCAGTCAAATGTCACCCTACCTGCACGGAGCATGTTCCTCCTGTTTTTCGGAATATCGGAGCAAGAACTACCTCAGCTGTAGTTCAGCTGTACAGGGCAGGATTGCTCCTGGACGGTCGCGTGCCTCTCAGGTCCTCTCTGGCAGTAGCTGCAGTAAGGGATGCAGCGGGACAAGGACATAACAGAGGGTTCGGATCTGCTCAGTGCATCAGAAAATGACTCCCTGTTGTGTTCTCATAAAGTCAAGGCCACAAAGCCCAGATACTGGTTTGATATCATGGTCAGACTCTTAATTTCACCTAAGACTCCTAACACAGAGCCTAGCATCTTGTATTGGGCTAAAGTATTGCCTCCAGAAATTATCTGTTAAATCAAAAGGGGATTGCATCACTGATCTGGTTAGGATTAACCAGTCTCACCATTAAAAATCCATGGCTGGCTTTACTGGATTTTATGTAGCTTCAACTTCCACCCATTAGAAGAGGGATAGTTGCACATTTGGTCTGTTCAGTTTAAGAACTTGTTAATACAAAGTATCTCCTCCCTGCAAAGGAATCTGATTGCCCCTTGATCCTCATTGTAAGCTGAACAGACTGGGCTGTAAGCCATTTTCTTCCTCCCTGAAATAATTTTTTATGGCCCTTCACTTCAACATCTTTAAAAATGTGAACAGTGGAATAGTTTGCAAATTTTTAGTTGATCTCACTTAATGCCATATGCAGATACCAGAATCGTAATCCTCCTTTTATTCATTACCCTGTTCTGCATGGGATGTGCCTGAGATGAGATAATTTCAAAAAAGAGACTGAAAAAGAGGGGGAGAAAAGGAAGAGGGCAAGAGGAGCGTGCAGAGTTACAGAGTTTACAATTAAAACCATGTAAACCACAAAAAAAATCAAATGCAAATGAACCCTACAAACCAAGACAATTAAATACGCCAAACTCCCAAGTTTTGGGAACCCCAACAGCAATGTTACGTGCTCCGTTGTTTAAGAAAAGATTTAGCAGAGCCACCTCTGTCCTGCAACTCTCCGCTAAAAGTATTGCTAGGTTTTTGTGTGTCGAAATCCTGCAGTGGAAGTTTCTTGGGGAATTTGGGTTCCACACTAACAAAGTGCTTGCACATCTTCAGCCACAGACCCCAGAACAGGACCCAGAGGTGCCTCCTCTTGAGACAAAAAGGGTTTCTTGGTAGTAGTGGAAGTAACCACAGGTAGTCGAGGTTGTTCTTATAGCCAAAGAATTGCTATTTCCATCAGATCAACAGCAGGTAGCAACGAATGGAGCTTGGCTGTGTTTTCTCTGCAAGTTGCAAGTTCTTCTCTTGTTTGACCAGATGATATACAGCAGCTTTTTTTTCATTTCTAGGGCTGCATCCTTTTTTTCTTCTTTGTTTTCAGCCAGGTTTTTTCTCCCTTTGAGTGTGCATGTGCAATGCAAATACAGAGTGGAGAGCCAAATTAGGACAGGGATTTCTCCCTCCTTCATGCGATAAGGCACACGAGGCAACAGGCTGTCTCAGTACTGTTAGTTCACGCAGCAACATTAGCAGCAAAGACTGTTCATTCCCAGCTGCTGTCATTGGTACCTTTACCAAATCCTGACGTTATCATGCGTTTCTTACGGGTTTGGGAGCTTTACAATATTTTCAAAGTCCATAAATGACAGAATCCAGTATAAAAAAAGGTCAATATATTACTGTTGAAAGTTTTTTTTTTTCCTTTTTTTATACAAAAAATTAAAAAGATCAAAATATATCACATTATTTACATATTGTGCTTCGTGGTTAGAGATCACTGAAAAAAGAACACACAAACATTTTAATCAAAGAGAAACGCTCCATTCATTACACTTACTAATCTTATTGTTAATATTATAAGGATTGGCATTCAGATTTAATATTAACAGTACATCCAAACGACTTACCACAGAATTAAAACATTTTATATGCTAAGGGCATGCTTACATTCTAACTGAGAGTTTGCAACCAGTTAGTAACATGCTTGCTATTAACTTGAACTGTTTCCGTGCACCACATGTTTGAAACTGGGTTAGTAATTCCACTCAGCTTCAGTGTCATATACCCTTGTCAGAGAATGAGGTTACAGCATCCTTCTGCAAGTCTGGATCAAATCCTGATCTTACGGGGGGGGACGGGACACAGGTTCCTCCTCATTCTCCTGGGCTGCCTTTAGCACTTACAACCCCTGGCTGTTCTGGGTGCATGAGACTGTATGAATTACCTGGCCACCTGCACCCAGGTTACTGATGCGAGCCCTGCAGCAGCGTAGTGGTTGTTGATAATTACAATGGCAGAAAAGCCTTTGTTTGGAGAGAAATGTTTTCCAACTTGGGGACAAAGAGGTAACCCAGCGTAAAAGTCTCAGCTAGAAGGTGTGGGCTGAGTAAGTCAACACGAGCATGCTTTGCAGGGTGGTGCAGTGTGTGCACGAGTAGTTCCTAAACTGCCTGGGCTGTAATACAAGCCAGGCACAAGGCACTGCTACCGACGGTGTGAACAAGAACAATTTTTCATGCTCAGCGAGGTTCTGGAGCGGTGTTCCTAGCACCAGTCTACAGCTCTGGGGAACAAGACACGAAGCTAGTGGAATCCTGCTCTCCCAAGGCATGACGTTACGTCTGCCAGGCATATAATCTGCTGTGTAAAGGAGTGCAAACGATCACCATGCAGCAAACAAAATTACTCGGGACCTGTTCAAGGATATACAGTTACTATTACTACTGTACCTTATGCCAACATCCTGCTACTGGCAGTCCGTCTGGGCCCTGCAAAATTGAATTTGCAGATTTAATTTCTGTTGACAGACCAAAAAACCTGAAGCTCAGTCTTCACAACGATGAAATGTTTAGTAGCACCGTTAATTACCATGCAAAACCCATTTACTGTATGTGCACAAAAAAAAAAAAATATGCAGGCAATGTATTCTGTGCGTCTCAGCACAAAACTGAATACAACCCAGGGTAAAAAAAAAATAAATCCAAACCTACACTTCCTTTTTCTTTTAAACAAAAAAGATGTGAATAAATATAAAAATATGGAACCACAGTTTAGTTAGCTTCATAATCTGCTTTATAAGGTAGTGGTTTTTGCAATCAGATATATATATATATATATGGAAAGCATGAGGCAGAAGTGTATTTTTTGTTAATGTGTGCTTTTCAGTTTGGTGGACGGTGATGTAATTTTTTTTTTTTCTTCCCGGATGCTAACCTAATTGTGTTAAATTCGGTCCTGCAGTACTTAGTTTCTTTAAGAAACCTGGAGTTGCTGAACTGAATGAAATAGGATGAGTTATGGGCTATGCAAAGGGAGTGAAAATATTTGTCTTTTTCTGATGGAGATACAAGAAACACATACAGAAATCAGAAAGCCAGAAGAGCTTACTTACCAGGAGGAACACACTGAAAAGGAAGGAGCCCCTTAGAAGAGGAATGGACTATGTATGACCAACTCTTTCAAGATACTTTAGAAGAAATAGCTGACTTCAGCTGCCTTTTCCCATGCTGGATTTTTTTTAAGGCTCTTGGATCTCTGATTGCACGAATTTCTGCATGTGGAGCTACAGAGAGCACACATGCACTGACCCTGCAGAGCCACCTCCAAAGTAACTAGGGGTGGGAAGCCAGGAGGATGCCTACGCAGCGGAGATGGCTGCTAGTGCAAAAACAGGTCAAAAATGAATTTTTACACTTTTTACTGTATATGTCAGTCATCACGTTTTTTGTATTCTGTATTGATTTTATATGTAAAATAGCCTATGCCCAATAAAACAGATGCAGTGAAGTAAGGTTACCCTGTCCAGCTACTCATAGTGTAACAGGTCAAGTTATTTCCACGTGCTTCCCTATTAGTTAGAAAACATACATATTTTTCTGCTGATACCAGTCAATATTTTGGTCCATAAGTGTTCATTAAAAAGAAGTGCAGCTTGCACATTTGCATGAGTTGTCTGGGGCTGAAGGGTAAAGGGGACAAGGTGCAGAGCAGATGTTTGACCTGGAAAGATCCTGACCTGCTGTCGAAGCACATCCTAACCCCGATGGGCACAGGGTTGATGTCTGCCCTGGGCTTTTATTTTTTTCTTCCTGTGCACTTAAAAATAATTATTTTGGCCACCATAAAATTCCGTGCCTTTCTACTGTGTTTCACTCGAGCGATTCCAAAATTACTTACAAACGTACAAAGAGCTTTGCAACCTGTGTGTAAGGCTCATGCTCATGCTTCTGGACTGAAAGCCATTGCCAAGAACCCAGCAAGCCTCCACTGCGCGGTGGGGTGGAGAACAAAAGCAACACTCCCAACCAACATGCAACTCACCCTCACATCTGTAAGCAGGAAGATGTGCAAGTGCTTTACTAACTAGTCGGGCAGCAGTTACATATTGGAGAAATCACCTACTGCAGTTTACAACGCCTTCAATACAGATAGGACTTGTGTCTTCTATATAGTTAAGATGAGAGATACTTGGTAAATGTAGCATCTCTGATGAGTAAGTAGGAAGAGCTGTAGTGGGCCTGCTGCTAGTAATTGGTTTCTTTGACACATACGAAAGTAATTTAACTTTTTGAAAGAGAGACAGCTTACTGCCCTTTTGTTTCTATGAAGACAACTGCAAATCATCTACCATGCAGCATTTTCTATGGCTAAAAAAAAAGAAAATAAAACAACGAACCCATAACTAGTTGTGCAGAGCCCTTTCGGGGAGCAGAGCACGAACCTTCCTGTGTAACTGCTGGACTTCAACCTGCGCGGCGGGGCAGCGCTGCGTGCTGATGCAGCAGATGCCCTTCGGCTGCCGAGTGCCGCTGACCTCTGCTCTGCAGAGTGTTTTTCAGAAAAGCTTTTCAAAACCCTGGAGACACAGGGCTGCAGCACAGGCACGAGGGGAGCCAAACTGGGCCATAGGTGCTGAGAGAAACCAGAACTAATTTTAGCATCTGATACCACACAGCGGGAAGCATCCCCCACGTGATCTCCCATTGCTTACACGCCTTATCTAAAGTCATTTTACTGGGAAGAAGGCGGCACAACACATTGGCATCCTTCCCTGAACGCCAGAGTGAAACATCTTGTTTCAACTCTGCTGCTTTGCGTCCTTCAGGGAATCCTGGAGGGATTTGCTGCTCAAGACAGGGCTTGGCCACAGCAGAAGCACACACAAGCCATGCGAGAAAGGAAGCGAGCAGATACCGTACCAAAGGGCAGGGCACGCTCACCCCATCCAGGCCTGGTACACCTGGGTCCCTTTGGCTGCCTGCAACGCTACCATCTCCCTGTTCGAAAAAATAACTGCTTGGTGAGAATGATAAAGGGCACGGGAGTTACTCATTTTAGCAGAAGAGGAGGATGGCTCCAGAACTTTACACCTCCGTTTCTGATGACATGGCAAGTCAGCAGAGCGGTTTCATGGTGGGGAATTCACAGACACAGAGTCTGTCATCTGGGGAAGATCTTCTACACACAAACCAGAGCTTCATGTTTGTAACGGCGCAGCGAAAAAGACGAAGGCTAAATCATCCAATATGTTGAGGGAGGAAAGGTGATCCGTCAGAAACGAAAAAATTAACTGTAGGTCACATTCAGTCTCCAAGCAAAATAAAGCGTATTGACTGAGGGAGCTTTTTGCTGGTGTGGCAGAGCTACGCAACAGCTTCGGTTGCCACAGCTGTGCTGGCGGGGTGAGAAAAAGACAATTCAGCCAAGAAATGGGTTTTTGGGGCAGGTACCTGGCACTACTGGCTAGGTGCCTCGGAACTAAGGTCTAACAACCACATTTCAGTAGTTCAGTTCAATAGTTGATACAACTCACTCTTTTCTTCCTGCAGCCTCAAAGCATTTTAGGGAGAGGATCTCTCTGGTGTTAGTCGTTACATGAAAAATAGTAACGAAAGGGAGGTAAATCTTACCAGGCCACATCACTTCATGTAAACCAGTGTAGGGTTTTTTTGTTTTGTTTTTTAATTTCCTGGGCCCTTTCAAAGGAGTGAGAGGTTCTGGAACTGGACTTGGGAGATCCACCTTTCTCAGGCTCAAAACACCCAGGAGCTTTCCTGGAAAGCCTCTCTGTGGACCTGTGGCACGGCAGGGGCCCGCGACCTTGTCTGGGAAGGGACCGACCTGAGCTGTGAGCTGCTCTCAGGCCGAGAAACACGGGGAGGTCTCTTCTCCCAGCGGCACTTGTTGACAGCCTGGGGAGCTCCAGCTCATCCCTCACGGATCTTTGGCTGGACTAAGATGCCATCAGCTCCAACCCGCTTCCCCACACGGGAGAGCCGGAGCCAGGCTCGGCCCTCGCTGGGTGAGGGGATGGAGCCGACCCTGTTCTCAAACCGCCTCCCATCCACGGCGTGGAGTTACTCCCCCATTGCAAATGTACCCAGAAGCCAGGCCGGCAGGTTGACCAGGGCACGCTGTCTCCTAAGAGCCTTACTGAAGCCCATTGTTCCCGACTACAATAAGAAGGTCTCTGCACAAAGATTCTTTATTTTTACTGCTATGGCTTGCTCCCATCTGGCCAGTGTGGAGCCCTTGCAGCGAGTAGTGAACTTCCAGCAGTGCAGATAAAACAAACCATTAAGAAACGTGAGAAAACAATAACCATCTGCTCTGATTTACTGCAAAATAAAGAACTACCAAGTCCTCCCTCCTCTTCCCTGGCTGCAAAGCTGCAACTCCCCGTCAGTCCTGGCAACGCACGCTTAGGGTGAGTGAAATAAAAGACGTACCACAGGACAAGGCTGATCCAGTCCCGGAGGGCCTGGTTCCCCCTTCTGCCCTTTGGCTCCTTTTCTCCCCGGTAATCCTCGCTCACCCTGTTGGCACAACAGGAAAATATCAGGAACAAGAGGGGAAACACCTCGGCTTTAAGTCACACAGCACTTGCAGAGTCGCACACCTCACCCAGCGTAGGGACACTTGCACTAGTGTAACCTCAGCTGAGTAATTAAATCACTGTGAAAATCTTCAGTTAAAGCTGGGTGGAGACTTTTTTAAATAGGCAATTTTATAGCACAATGACTAAATGACTGCTTTCTGCTAGAAACCAGGTCGGTGTCTGACTGGGATCACCAGCTTCCAGCCGCTGCGCTCAGCCGGGCACCCCTTTATTTAAGGATCCCTGTAACAAACCCTTTGGCTTGGATCCATTTCCAAGGTCTATAAACCAAAACGAGCAATTCTTGGCAACCTGGACCTGTCAGCCTGCTCCATTCCCCCACAGTGGTTGCGCTGGTGGAGTTAACTGCACGCTTGAGTTAATTCAAGTGGGTAGGAATTAACTGCACGTCCTGCCCTACACCGGGACCGTGCAAATACTTGTGCTACAGAACAGGCCTTACACAGCAGCGACCTGAGGAACACTGCCAGGCTGGGGAGGGAACCGGCACCCAGGGCCAGCATCCTGCCTGCTGGAAAAAGGGGCCTGTCCTGCCCCCGTGGGCTTCTCCGGAGCCGTAAGCCACTTACCTTCTCGCCTCTTTCACTTCTCTCTCCTTTCTCTCCTCTGAGACCTGGGAAACCCTATCATAACAGTTTTTAAGGTGGCAGAGGGAAAAAAAGATGGTAAGTTTAGTGTGCAAACATCCTGACATCTCGGTTCAACACGAGCAATCTCCAGGGATCAACCCATCCTCCCATGGTGAAGATTATGACATTTTCTTCCTGTTGACTTGTCAGCAATTTCTTGGGAAGGCTAGTGCTTTACCATACCCCAGTATCATTACAGCTATTGGAGATTTTCCTTTCACCGAATCCAACTATTCTCAATGGGAAAAGGACCCCCCCGCAGCATCTTTAGCTGAGCAGTTACTGCTGTGCAGTGGAAGCAGTTTGGCAACTGGCCCGAATTAAGCCCTTTCCTGCAGACATCATTCCATAGGCATCGTGTTTAAGGGAAGGTAGTCTATGCAGTGTTAGATACATATTTTTCCAACAATCTCAAGCAATTTGATGGCCTTTACATGCGTGTTGTTCGTGCTTCTACATATCACAGTTAATGTTTTCCATACTCACGTCCAATCCTGGCTCCCCTGGCTTTCCCTGCAGTTGTAAAAATAAAAATTAAGATGTGCCGTGTTGAGTTTGGCGTTGCAAACTTACTACCAGTTGGTGAAATACGGTAGGGATAGCATGGGCTTGCCCAGCAGCCCCTGGGGTTCAAGGGGAGCTCCTGACCACGCATCGGGATAGTGCCAGTACGAGCCCAGCTCGGCAGTTCTGGCTGGACCCACCATAGCAGGATTTTACAGCCCCTATTTTAGGATAACACCACAAAGTCACCACTCCTTTCCCACACCAATGATTTACCTTCTCTCCTTTGGTACCGGGTAAACCGATGAGCCCTGGAGCTCCCGGGAGACCCTTAAAGAAAAAAGAAATAAGGCATTGGCATGGTTGCTGTAAGGCAGGTTTGTGTCAACAGCCAGAAACGAGAGATGGGAAGACAACTCACAGCAGGTCCTGTGTCACCGTGGTCCCCTTTCTCACCGCTGTCACCTTTTTCTCCCTTTGCACCATCCAAGCCCTGCATAAACGAAACAGTATCAACCATGAAGACCTGGCAGCTCTGCCCAGGAGAGCCACCCCACGCATCTACCGCCTCCTACCACGTTTCTGGGATGCTTATACCCACACTGCTGGTAACGTTTTTCTCTTGACCGAATCATATAAGAAAACAGTTGAAAATACAGGTTTAAGCCTGCAGGTTTGGAAACCCTGGCTGGCATGTGCTGCCGGCCGTCAGGACTCTGCTGGAGGAGGGTTTAAGATCTTCAATATGTTTGGAAGGAAAACCGGCTTGTTTTCCAAAACGCCAACTGCTGAACAGCGCAACCAAGGGATGTGTTGTCACAAACAGTGACAACAAAATCAGTCCCTGGAGCTGACAGGCCTTTGTGAGCCTGTAAATAATGCACTGGCAGGCAGGAAACAGTGGGTGACATTTAATTTATTGACTTACTTTAGGCCCCTGGATTCCTGGAGGACCCTGCAGGAAACACAATGGTGCATTTGAAAAAAACAGAATTTAAAAACAAACCCCAAAGTTTGCTTCCTAAACTATTTCTTCCTCAAATTATGGGTGACAATGGCCAAATATTTCTTTTCAAGACAGGTGGCAGTTTATTTGGTTCTTCGACGTCAAATCAGGGGGAGGAGGAACGGAAAAGGACCACTTTGCGTAACATCCAACAATAAAGCTCTGTAACATGAGCTTTGGGGAGCGGGAGCCATGCAAAAGCTTTGCTGAAGCAAGTGACAGCAAGTCCGGAGGGCAGCACCCTGCCACAGTGGCCCTCCAAGCCTGGACAGGGCTGGGGACACTTCCCAAGTACAAAAGCTGCCTGGATTTGAAGCATGGTCTCTCCAAGGTACATCTTGGACACAGGGGAGGCATCCTGACCTTCCCGATGCCTTTGACAGCTCCTCAAGCCTTTTGGAGCATGGTAGATGTCTGCATAAAAAAATTCTCTCTGTGTTCATCACCACCTGCATCCTCTCCCACTGCAGCTGATGGCAAAAAACTTACTGACTTGGGCAAATTTATGGGAATACAGGGACCATCGTGATGGGGAGCAGGTTTTCCCATCCCACAAGGTTTTATCTTTTCCCTGTCCCAAGGAACAACTTGGTTATTTGCAAAATGTGCCACAAATGCTGATGTACTCTCCTAAATAAGTTGCTTCCACCTCTCCAAAGACAGCACACAACCCTGTAGCTCTTCCCTGATTTTTTTCCCCAGATTCACACAACAATTAAACAGAGCAAACCACCCCCAGCCTTAACTAATCACATGCAATAACAAATCCACAGCAATGCTCAGTTGCACGAGCTGCTTTCCACAGTCCTACCATAGGGCCAGGTAATCCAGGGGGTCCAGGCTCAGGTATGATCTGCACAAGGGAATTAAACGGCACGTTAACAGGGCTGGGCACAGGGAGAAGACAGTTTGAGAATGAAAAGCTCACATGGCCCAGAATCATGATTTAATGCCCTCTGATTCAGTAGCTTTAATCAAAATATCTGCTAATCAATGAGTTGCTTGTAGCATTTATAAATAAATTAATCTTCAGCACATGAAGCAGGCTAGCCTCCGAAATGAGCGGCATGGCCCATGCTGCTCTGTGTATTTGCCAGCTGCAAAATGGATGTTATGGAAGATGACACAGTCTTCTGCACAGACCAGAGGAAACCAGCCTTTCTGATAAAAAAAAAAACCCAACTAAAACCCAAATACACCCCCCCCAAAGAAACAACAACAACCCCCTCCAGAATAAAGTTAGAGCTCTCCATCAAGAACTATTAAAACCCGTAACTTTTTTTTTCCTTTCCAAGCAAAAGGCATGAATAAGGAAAAAAGGATGTAGAAATCCTATAAAACTGCAAGGAGCCCAATATGTTTTTAGAACAAAACACAATTATAAAAGCAGCATCCAGTATCTCCACCATCAATGCAAAATCTAAAACAACTCCGTAGTGCTGAGCATGCAGCGTGTTCTTCCCTAACGAACAAACCCCATTTAGATGCATCTGAAAGTTCTTGTAGCAAACAGTTGGGTTTTGCTCCCCTCTGCTACGCCGATGGGTACGGGACTGGAGGCTCCGAGCCTGCACGCCCTGACTTCACCTGACCCCACACTGTGGAAGAGGCTTTATGTTGCCAAGATCTTACATGATTATTCTGCAAACACGGTGACCCGGTGTCTCCTTTTTCTCCTTTATCTCCTTTTGGCCCTTCTGCTCCCTAAAAGACAGAGACGTAACACTGATGTGGTGCATCTTCCAGGAAAGCAAAAGAGAACAATATGTTGGTGTTCCTCTAAACTCCAGCCTTGGCACAAGCAAAGCTCATGTTCATCCCCAGGGAACTTTGAGAAAAGATTTTTCTCCTCCTTGCTACCAGGATAGATCACCTGCATAAGCCATTATCATCATCATCATTAGTGAAGAAAATTCAAAGCTCCCACATCCTTCGGCTCCCCAGTAATGCCGTGGGGACAGGCCATTGCTTACATCAGCAGACCTGGCCATATTCTGAGCATTTGCAGAAATTATTACGTTGAAGAACCAAGCAGCTGACATGCAGGGACACAAAGAGGGACGTACCGGCGGACCCGCTAAGCCCATTTCTCCTGTCTCTCCTTTCTGTCCTGTGATCCCTGCGCTGCCCTGGTCACCCTTCGCTCCTTTTGGACCCTGGAAGTTTACAGAAAACAATTTGCTTAAGAGAAAACTGTGTCTCTCCCTACCCCGCAACAGTCATTTCTGTTTTTCTGCTGCTGCTCTTCATATTGCAGCATGAGCTCATGAAAACATGTTTTAACATTAAAATTTACACACACCAATTTTGTGGGCACAGCAGAATTTGGCTGGGCTGTAGGAGGGATTGCAGCCATTTAGGGTTGGGAAGGTTTACAATAGAATATGAGACAGTGTCTGATGAACCACTCGTAAAAGGAGCCCCTTTAGCTTGGCAGATGTAGCAGTGAGCAGCATCTGCACGCTCATAGCCGAGCACGGGGCCATAGGCAAAGGGTGATTAATTCAAGGAGATGCAGCTGAACATTACACATCACATCAAGTCTCAGCCTTGTGCCTGGCAGGCTGAGATTTGATTTTCACAGCGACAGCTCTCACAGACAAACAGTAAACTCCTTTTTAACTCGTCTCCTGCAAGTTCTTGCTTGATCCAGCCATGCCCCACGCACCTTCTCACCATCCAGCCCAGGGGGACCCGGCAAGCCCAGCTCTCCCTGAAGCGACACAAAGAAAGGGAAGCCCGTGGTAAATTAAATCAGGAAATCACCTCGGGAAAGCATTGTGCAAGGAAATACGTTATTCACATGTATCAACAACTGTGGTTATGGATTTGCCATTGCCAGGTTCAGGAGCAGCAGCAAGGAGGTTTCAGTGACGTGCTGGCATCACCAGCTCATCCAAATTTGTCATCTGAATTTGGACGACATGAAGAGCTCAAGAGGCACTGAAATCCTGTCCCATCCTGTTCTTCCAAGAAATGCTTTTCTGTAAATTAAGTTCTTCTTTTAAAGAAACTAGAGCTGCCTGTAGGTTAGTGGGTTACTTGTGAAGCAGGGGGACAGCGCGGTCCCGCTCGGACACAGCGCTGGCGCAGGAAGCAGCGCACGGAGGGTGGCTGGGCACAGCCTGTGGCACTGCCGGCCCCTCCTCACAGCTGCTGCTCCCATTTACTTCTGCTTCCCACCCTGTGCAACGAGGAAGTCTCAGAGGGGCCAGGATTTCACCTGGCAGGTGTAGGATTGGGAGTGGATTCATTTCTGAGACTGCATCCTCTGGAAGAAGCTTGAGACCAGACACAGGTCAACAAAACTTTGGCTTTTGGATAAAAACTTCCTTTTTCAGCCAGAGGAAGATTTCCTTTACCATGCACAGCCTCAAGTTCTGCAGGCAGCGCTGCCTGCCTTGCTCTGGCTTGGGAGACACTTGCTACATGTGGAGCCACTAAGGACCACTAAGAACACCATCTGGCACGGCAGAGGTTGGACTCACCTTGGGACCTGGAGCACCTTGGGGGCCCGGTGGCCCTGGGGGACCCGGCGAGCCCTGAAACACAGCAAACAAAACGGGTATGAGCATGTCCAACGGGAACACGGCACACTGTCCTTGTGCTGCTGGGGATGCGCTGGGAGCAGCTCCCAACCACGTCCTACAACAGGCACTTGTGTCACCGGGGCTGCCCAAACACCATGATGAGCTCAGCTGGCACAAAGTGGCCCGAGGGCCCCTGCGGCACAGGTGATGTTCATGCAGAAAACACGAGTGGAGCTAGCTGGGTGTACAGGTGCAGCGGTATGTGTGCTAAGAGGCAAGGTGCCTTCAGCTGGAGGTGTGGCCCCAGATCCGGTGGTCTCTCTTGGCATTCTCCCCCCTCCAGCCAGCTGACCTGGGCAGAATGGGGAGAAGCATCCTACTGAAAGCAGTGACAACCAGCCGGGGAAATGCAATTAAAGAGGGGAAACGAAGGTGAGCACTAAGAGCAGGAAAACCTTGCGCACTTAAATAAGCTGTTTTTCTTGGGCACTGCTGGGTGCAGAGCCCAGGAACTGCCCTGGGATGAAGAAATATTTTGCAACTTGCCAATTATCTCTAACAGCAAAACTCACGGTCTTGCTCAGCGGAAAAACAAAACAGCATCAAATCCTCAAGCACCTTTTTCTATGACTGCATACTCAAACACTGTTACATTTAACCACGCTGGAAGCCTTTCCAAAGCTCTGTCCACGAGACAGGTGAGTGGGCAAACACGGAAAGCAGGAAAAGGGCAAAACTAGCGAGGCTCAGCAACGTGCCCCTCAGCCATCTCCACATGCAGGACACGGGAGAGGGTCCAGGCCCAGCAGACAAGTCTCCAGACATCTGATGGAGCCTCTCCACCCACTGCACTCCACACACTCCACTCACGAAGCTGCACGCCATGCAGATATCTGGCAAGCGGTAATTACCATCACTTTGTGTATCCCTGCAGCCTGTTATAAAACAATTAGAATAGTTCTCAAATATGTCTGTGATTAAGTATTTATTCTAGTCAGCTTCTTTCATCTTAATGAAAATGGCAGGGTGCTGCTTAGTCAGGATAGGGCTTGGGCACCATTTCCCTTCCTCCTGCATCCTGACCGCTGCTTGTGGATACACCCACAGCTCCGCACCATGCCCTGGAAATAACACCCCACAGCTGGCAGGTAGGTTTTTTTTTTTTTTTTTTTTGTGTTTTTTTTTGTGTTTTTTTTATTCTTTTTTTTAAAGTAATTGGGCTGCTCACACATTGCATCAGGTGTTTTTTGTATATCACAGGCTACGTCAGGTTGCTTTCACCTGTAGAATATTATCTCGCACCCCACAGCTCGGTCCCACGAGCCTGGTACCCAGCCTGGGTTCACAGCCTCGAGTTTTGCCACCGTTTTTGCTGGTACTTCCGAAATATCCTCAGCTCCCAAATGCAATAAGCTCTTCCCTCCTGGCCAGCTCCGTGCTGAGGCTGAGGTCTCAGGAAGGAGAAGCAGGACAGGCACAGACACGGTGCCACAATGTCACTGTGGCAGAGCTCGGCAGTTTTTCAGTCCCCTCCCGTTCACCCACAGGAATCGGCGTGGCCTTGGTGCGGGACTGACCTTCAGCGCATCCAGGATTCGGCCGTCGTAGTCGATCACTACGGTGTCACCCTGTTCCCCTTTCAGGCCGGGGGGACCCTGCAACCAGGAATGAATCCTATTTAGGCTTTTTGCAGCATGTGAGACAGAAGCAGGTGGTATGAAAGCAAAGACCAGACACTCAGGGTCTGATAGTATTTGTAAGGTGATAATCCCCAATGTAATCAATTCCTAGTCTGAGAGCTGTAATTATCATCCAACCAAACCTCACAAGGGCTTAAAGTTGGAGGACGGAGAAGTGCACAGAAATCCTCACTTGATTCCCCCTATTCACGGCTTACCTCTTGCCAAAAAAAAAAAACCCACAAAAGCCCAAAGGGTCACAGGATGGTCATCTTGATAAGAAAATTGAACTTGACTGCATTTCCCAGAGCTCTCTCCTGCGGCAGCACTCAGTACCTACATAATCATTTGTTTAAATATGCACCATCTCGATTTTCTAGCACTGAACTGGTCCCAAAGCGGTTCAGCCAGGTATAAAGCAGGAATAAGTTGTGGGGAACAGCTCAGGTCGAGGCAAATACGCGACTCCAAAATGAAAAAGCAAAACCCTGAACATCCATACCCGGGGTCCAATGGAGCCAACTCCTCCCTTCTCACCAGGTTCACCCTGAAAATCAAAATCATATTTTTGGTTCAAAGAGACCAAGGGAAATATAGGCTATTTATCTTAAAAAATACTGTAACTGTATGAGATGCCAAGGTATGTTTTAGATTAAGAAAAAGTATGGCACTAAAAAGGAACTGCTTCTCCTAGAAAAAAAAATTATTTGACTTCAGAGCAAATGTATTTTGCAAAAAATAACATTGGTGTGAGATAGTTGACACAGGAAGAAAACGTCTCGTTGCAGAGGGAGCAGCGTGGCCCACGCGAGGCTGAGCCACCCGTAGCGGCGATGTGCCGTGCCGTGCTCCGGCTCCGCTGGCTGCTCCACGCGTGCCAAGCTCTGGCTCTTTGTGCTGAAGTTTCACATGGCTCTTTGCTTTAGGCTGAATTTTGCGTGTGGAAAGCTTCAGCCGACACGTTTAAACCATTTTCAAGGGCAAATTTAAGGAAAAGGGCTGTGCCAAATTTTTCCTTTCCCCCTCCCTTCTTCCTTTCCCCTTTTCCACCCCTTCGTTTTTCCCATTTTTTTTTTTTTCTCGGTTTTGGGTGTTTTGGTTTTTTTTTTTTTAAGTTGGGATGTTTTGCAGAGCTGTAGCGCTCTCAAAGCAGTGACCTGAGGTTCAGTTCAGGATTTAAAAAAAATAAATAAAATAATAATAATAATAATTAAAAAAAAAAAAAAAAAGAGTACCTTTTGCCATACCCATGGAAATCCATTTGCTGGCCAAATTAAATCCCTCCAGAAAATAAAGGGAGTGGTATAATTGCTAAGACTCTCCATAGGAAAAGTCAATTCAGCAGATCCCAGGGGGAAGAAACCAGCACTGCTGCTATGGTTTTAGAAGAAAAATGGCTCAGGGTCGCCTTAGCCCATGTTTCTTCACGACACGCAGTGTCTGGCCCAACAAGGAGCCACGACTGATACAGAAAACGCGACTGGACCCAAAACCTACTAAATAAGAAGCAGCTGAAGGGGGAAATAACAGCCTACAAACGCTGTCCGGGTCTCCCCATCACCACTGCACGGATCGAGACTCTCTCACTGCGTTTCTTGGCAGCGGTGAAGGTCGGTAGAACAGGGAAACACATGAAGTGCTCTGGGCTTTGAAGCGATACTGCAGCCATCAATACATTGGATCAACGTGGGATCAGAGGTTTAGCTCTTTTGGGGGGAAGAGAGGCAACTCAATGAAAAACATGCAAAGAGACTATTTTAAAAACGCTTATACTGATCTCTGCTTGAATCCAGCTTTGGCTACATCACCAGGAAGAGGTAAAATGCTACTTAACACCCCCCTGTTTTGTTCCAGTTTGGGCGTTTTGCAAGCCTTTTAGAAGGCGAAGACCTAAAACACCTACTCAGCTGAAACGCTGTGCCTCAGCAGAGCCGTGCGCAGCTCCCCGGCTAATGCACTTTTATTTACCTTGGGTCCTGGCAAGCCATCTGTGCCGTTCTCTCCCTTGGGTCCCGCGCTGCCTTTTTCTCCCTGAAAAGAGGACCGTTTCGACAAACGCTATACGGGTAGGCTGGAGAACAGATTTCTTCAGGTTACAATTTTCTTGATTTATCTTTACTTTTACATACATGAGCGAGCAAAGCTCTGCTTTATCTGAAATAGTTCACATTGCCTAGGTGCAAAAGGAGGGTTTTGGAGATAAACCCAAAGCTTTCAGGCTTAACCGTTTGGCTGTGGGTGGTACGTCCAGCCCCAAGTTAGCCCCAAAACTGCAGCAGCTGGAAGAGGCTCCTGCAGAGAGCCCGCTGCTCCCTGACCTGGGCAGTGCTAACGCACAGCCTGAACCCCAGCTCCGGGCCACCCCCAGCAAGACCCCCCCAATTTACTTCTGCAAGAGAAGCCTCTAAATAGCGATTCTCAGAAGTTTGCGTTTGCTAACTAGAAGAGCTACCATGGCAGAGCGGTGTGCTGTGCTCCTCTCTCTCATTTTTTTAGTTCTTTTTCCATGTCAGGGGAGACACGTGCTTCTCAGCCTGCCCCAACTGTGACACTGTGCCAAGACACCAGACAGCAAAAGATGCTGCCGAGCACATACATTAGATGGACACCGAGCAGAACTTACCTTAGGGCCCATAAGTCCTGGTTCCCCAGGCATCCCGTCATCACCCTGATGAAACAAAACACACAAAGTGACACACAAATAGCTCATACACACTTATCACTAGGCTCCAACACACCATCTGACCCCACCGAGTGTTGCACAGACCTGAGACCCACCCAGGTTTGCAGGAGGCCAGGGGAAAGCTGCAGCAAGGAGCCCAGCAGGCTCCAGCAGGTCCCCTGTGCCTGGGGAGGCGGACGGGCATCTCCCAGAATTTGCTTACGGCAGGCCCTGGGGAAGGTGCTCTCCCACCTTTACTAGAAATTAGATATTTAATCCATTTAAGCTTTTGGGGTCCCAAAGACTCCCTGCAAGCTGCCACCCATCCTCATGGACTTCAAGTCACCAACACACTCATCTGCCAGGAGGAGATGTTTGTTTCCTGTGTCATGCTTTGCTGTTCTCCTGCAGTAAACACACTTTGTACATGCTGAAGAGGTTAATTTTACTGGCCAGTTATGAGATATTTTTTTTTTTTTTTTAAGCTAAATTCTGGCCTGAAAAACACACATGGCCACATCTGCCTTGGGGCAAAGCAGTAAGAGAGAAAGGCTGGGCCAGTCAGTGCTTTGGCTTCAGTTAAAGGCAGTGATTTATCTGCTACTTGATGGCACCACCAGAAGAAAATGTGGAGAGCTTGGACGTGTGAATCTCCCGCAGTCGTCAACACCCGACCCCAGCAGCGTGCCTGTCCTTAAGAGAGTGAGCAATATGCACGAGACCAAGGTGCTGTGTGGCGATGCCTGTCCCAGGAACCTCAAACCCATCCCGGGGGCCCCTGGGCAGATAACAGCCTCCAGCCACTTCTCAGTTCAGCTTTAATTATCGGAGCAAAAGAGCTCAAGACCTACTGCTTTGTTTGGCATTTGCTTTTTTATTCTTTGTCTATTGGGCAGATGTGATTGCAGCTTCTGGCTTGCTTGCAGTAATGAAAACCAGGCTGCAGGCAGAGCCATGCCCATGCTTCGGGGTCGCGTGGACAAGAGACCCAGGGAACACAAGGGCGGGCTCAGTATGGACTACCATGACCACAGCTTCTCCATTGGTCTCTGGCAACGGTTTCCCTAGCTGAGCACAGAGAAAAGCAAAGAAGGAAAAATAAAGTAAAATAATAAAAAAAAAATCAACATTTTACCTTTTTCCCTTGGAAACCAGGTTCACCCTTTGACAGCAACAAACAGAGAGGAGAAAGAAGTTTAGGGACATAACAGAAAATACTACCAACTGTATGGATAGTCAAAATTAATTGTATAATTAAGATATTTGGCTTTCGTTGATCACCTTTACATCCCCCGCGCCCCCCCCCCCCCCCCCCCCGCCAAAAGCAATAAAGCACATTCCCACAGCACACCAGCTTCCAGCCCCCCACGGCTCCCTCCACCCCCATTTCAAAGTTTTAACATGGGCAGTGGTTGTGATATTGAGTAGGTGACATACTCGGATGTTTGCAGCTCCAAGTTAAAGGATAACGCAACACCTTAGAAAATTTTTATCTGATATATACAGATGAGTGCAAGTCCAGTGCAAAATACGTATGTTCATCCCCATGCCTCTTATGCAGCAATATTTCAAGAGTTCACGTTAAAATTGGACAAATAAGAAATTACTTATTACCCACCTTTGGTCCTGGAGGTCCCCTGGCACCCTGTTGAATGTAAGAGTAGTTGGGATACTTCTTATTGACAATAGAGTTTAACAGGCTAAAAACATTTCCAAAAGTACTTTAAATCCCATTAAAAAAAAGGACACAGATGCCAGCTTCTCATCTTCTCACAGCCATAGGTTCTCTGTGCTCCCAGTAAATAATAAATATTCTTTTACAGTTTGTGTATTTTATGTATAGGAAGTACCTTTTAATCCAAGCTAGACCTTAGTGAATTTGAGTTACAATGCCAGGAGGATTCAGAGGGGCAGAAGTGGGGATGCAGGAGCAGTACATCCCTCCAGAGGAGCCAAGGGGACAAAGTCTGGCTTCCTTTGTCCCCAGGGCACAGGTACCCTTAGACAAACATCCATTTTAGGGCATCTATAATTTCCCCTGGTTTTTTTTTTTTTTTTTTTGGCCTCCATAAGCAACCAACACAAGCCTGCTTGCTGCAGCGAGCTGAAGGGTGATGTAAAAGCGAGGGGGGAGAGGGGCATGCACACACACAGATGCTTCTGGGCAATACTGACCACGAGGCCGTCCTCTCCCGGCTCGCCTTTGAAACCCTGCAAAAATAAGAAGCCCAACATTGAAACTACTACCCTTCATTCTCCAAAATGCTCAGCAATAATTAGAATGTTCAGCAGCATTATGTTTTAGCCTGTTTTTTTATGAAATTGCCAGTGATCTAGAGATTTGCAACAGGTCATCTAAAGGCTACAGATGGGGGAAGAGATCTCCTCCAGGCTCTCTGAGTTACAACCAGCACCTGCAGATATGTGGTCCAGGTCCAGCCCTTTGCTCCAAAGCTGAAGGTGGAAGGTCCCCTCCTGCTCCCCTGGCCTCATGCCTCACAGCTGTGCTGTACGAGCAGCTACCGAGCCCAGCTGCTGGCTCAGGCTGGGGACCCAGCAGCTGGGGTGGCAGCACCGGGAAGGGACCACCCTTCACCCTCCTCTCCCTCACTGGGGTGGGAACTGCCTGGCACGCGCTTGCTGTGCATCTCCCGTCCTTACAGGGGGGCCTGGAGGTCCTCTTGGGCCATCTTTTCCCGTGTCACCAGGAGGCCCCCGAGCACCTGGGGGTCCTGGCGGACCAGGGGGGCCAGTGGCTCCATCTCGACCTTGATCACCCTGGAAGAAGTTCACACAGACATGGTGAGAGGAAGCGGCGCTGGCAAGCGGTGGCCGCGAGGTGCCTGCAACACATGCACTGGATCCCTGGGCCACCAGCACCTTGGCCTCTGCTGGCCCACAGAGATGTAATTCAATGGGGAAGGTTGGAAGTGAGCTCATGGCTGATTCACACCCTTTAGGTCTGGTTCCTTCACCAGAATTCTGCTCATTGCCTTCCAACGAGGTTGTATCTCATTAAACCCTTGCCCAGCGACTGCTTACGCAGAAACTACCAATTCTACGGTGCCCAGAAATAACCCAGACCCAACAACATGCTGGCATGGAGCATGCACACACTTCCATAGCTTAGTGCATCACACCAACAAACCCCCACACAAACAAAAAGTAGCGCTTAGTTATATCCTTTCTATACAGCCAGTGTCATAGATTAACATCCAGCATAGCTCGCACCCTGCATTGCTTGGATGCAAAAGAAAAAAGCAGCAGCTGTACCTCCATGTGGCTGCGAGGGTTTGGTAGGTGGCCCCGGAGGGGAGCACCCCACGGGGCGCCACCACCCCATTATCGGCTCCTGACCCACCGCCGCAGCCCAGCCCCAGGGCTATGGCCGGGCACATCCATGCGGCTGCACAATGGAAAGGCTCGTGGAAAGGCCGCCTCATAAATCTTTTAGCAACATCTGGAAGGGTCACCACTGAGGCAGTAAGAGCGTTGTATTTAATATGTGGTCCACCCTCAAATCAGGGACAAGTGGGATTTTTCAGAAGTCCTTAAGTGACTTAGCAGCACAAATCCCATGGCCTTTCAACAAGATCTGTGCTCCTAAATCACTTGCAGTAGGATTCTTTTTAAAATTATGCAAATGCTGAACACTGCAACCAATTATGTCAAGAGTCTCCCACTGAATTTTGCCTAATTAAAACATCACGTTTAGAGTACGAATTTAGAGTAGAGACAACCCTAGTTTTAATGCATTTTATTTTACAATACCAGTACTGTTCATATCAGGTTTTATAAGACTTTGCTGCTTGATTCCCAACTCCCACAAAGGACCAAGTGCTAAACCCCATCACTTTTAGGTCTCTTTACTATGACAAAACTCCCCTTAAATTCCAACGGGGTTTCACTCAAGCGCGTTTCCAACAAGCAACCTGGAACGTAGCCACAGTAGCAGCAATTTAAAATAGCAATGGTGCACTATCAGCCAGAAAGAAGAAACAAAAGCAACTCAAAGAATCACAGCAAACCAGAGGCTGCAGATTTGCTAAGTCTACCTTGAGCACTCGCCGGCTAAAGACAAGCTGATCGTTAGCCAGAAATCCATGATTGAGGCGGGGGAAAACCATCTAATCAGGTAAAGGGGGAGGCAGAAGAGTAAAGAGCAAGAATTTAAGATTAAAGCACAGCAGAAGAGGAGTTTTAAAGGCTGTAACAACATACAACAATTTTTCTTTGATAATTAACTGATGCATGAGAAAGAAATAATCTAGGTAGCCAACAGTGGTTGTTTGAACGTTCTGGATACACTGGAGCTTGTTAAGCAGTAACCAGAGGGAACCAAGTATCTTTTCATTAGTTTACTGCACAATAGGACATTCAAAGCAGCCAGGGTACAGAGGATTCCCCTACTGCAGGGCTTTCTGCAGAATAAAGAGCATTATTCCAGTAAACCCCACAGGGGATATATCCCAGCATTTCTCCCGAGACCAAATATTATAATTTTTTTCAGAGGCTAAAATGAATACTGATGTATTCCCCAGCCTGCAAAATGCAGATAAATCTCTCCGATTTATATGATGCAAAAACAATGTATTCAGACCATGTCAGTAGTCATTGCTATTGTCTTTTAGCCTTCCCACTTCTCCATCTAGGGTGAAGCAGTAAGACATTTCCTTTCTCAGGACACTGCTTGCGTCTCCTTTTCCCCTGCCCATCCCTGCACGCATCCATAGGAGGACCAAAGGGGTGGAGCAAAGCCATGAGGAGCCCTGCAGGAATGCACAGCACATCTTCCATGAGGATTTTTGGAAGGTTTCTAAGGAACAAACCTCTTGTCCAAATTGCCCAGGGAGCTTTAAGCCTTCCACACAAATAACAGATAACCTGATCTGGGGGTAAATATTGCACAGGCAGCCCACCTCCTGCCCAGCCTCCCAGGACAGGCTTAGCAGCAGGTGTGCACAGGTACACCGAGCACAGATGTCTTAACACAGCCCTCTCAGAAAAGGTGGGGAAAAGCAAAGTGAGATAGAAAAAACTAATCAAGCCTGGAAAATACACACACACCACACTCCCCCCCCCCCCCCCCCGATTTTTTTCAAGCTGTACAGACAGAATTTACCTCAGCCCTCACTTAAATACAGCCATTTCAGGAAGGAACAACATTGAAATCCTGAAGTTTAGAAAATCCAAGGTGATGCCACACAGAAATGAATGGGGACACAGAGCCCTTGTGCTTGTCCGGGCCCTCCAGATACTACAGAAACCAGCAAGGCAGCTCTACTAAGAGCAAAGCATTTTGTGGTAGATGCAAAGGACCCAGTTTTATGTCTTCTTGTGTGCATGAAGCTACACAAGAGCATTAAGTGAGATTTTCAGAAAAGCCCAAGGAGCAAGACAGGAACTGAAAGTTTTTGCTTACCCCTCAGGCTGCTGAGCATCATCCAAATAAACACCTTCCAAGCCCAGTCCTATCTGTGTTAATGTGAAATAACAATTCACATTTGCTCCGAGGCCAAACACACCGTAACCCACCAAGTCCAGCCATCACGCATTTAATTTTAAACAATCCTTGTTACATGATGCCCATGGAACGTGAACAGCCCTGGGGGCTATTAAATATAGGGACACCATCTCTGGCCCAAGAAACATCTGGGCCATAGATCACCAGGCTCCAGGAAAGCAGTTAAGTGTGATGGAGTTACATGTTCCTACTCCATGTTTACACCCTTCCAACCATCTTGTTGTGGGGCACTGGGGTAACGGGCCATTGGGTCTGACCCCATGTAGCAGTGGAATCTTAGAGCACAGAAACCTTTAATACTGGCAATTTCCAGCTTTAGAGCACTCAATTTAGCCATTTCAACATATAGTTCCAAAATAAGCAAATAAATAAATTAAAAAAAAAGTATCCATAGGCATCTCTGTTGACTGCCACTGTGAGCTCTGCAGGACGCTTCCTGCACTGACCTTTTAATCTGCAACGTGAGCTTGGCAAGCACTTATATTTTTGCAGAAAGTAAGAGAGAAAAAGCTACTTTTCCATTTGCAGCCTGAACTCCAGCCTGTCCCTATGCAGCCAGTTCAGCCACGTCAGTGTTTAGTCCTGCAGCGTCTCAGGGTACAGGTGCCGACATTACCAGTACCATCTCCATCGGTGCTGGCCATCGAGCAGGTGCCTGCTGCATGGGCCACTGGATATGACCATTCCTCTTGCAAGGTGAAGACCCTTTTCTCCCTCTCAAGAGCAAACCTGGCACTGCTGCCACAGGTGCTGTGCATCTGCTAGCCCAGGTGTGCAAAGATTCATCAATCCCACCATTTGTCTAAACATCTGGACTGTCAGTAAGAAACAAGATCACGCAAGCTAAGGTAATAAGCGCAGAGCGGTCATCCCAGTGCCAGCTCAGGGCGCCAGGCTGGCTTATAAACACAGTCCTTTTCAGAGGCACAGGAATATATTTGATGTTGAAGGAGTACAAGCATAAATATCAGGCCACAGCAGTCCCAGCCTTGGCAGCACCCTGCTACGACTCCCTCTTCCCTCTGCAGAGCCTGATACCTCCCTGATGCCGTTTGCAAGAACCAGTGTTCAGTGCCCATGACAACCCGGAGTGCTCCATCCTCAGCTCTCCAAAATTGCCCTCCAACATCTGCCGTTAGGCACACTCACACGTGCAATAACCTCCTTTGGTTATTGTCACATGCCGGTGGCAGGTGTTGAGACAGAAAGAGAAGCAGCAGAGACTCTAACATATTCAGTAGCTAATCCTTAATTGCCTTCATCTCACTGCCACTGAAGACACCCCCTCCAAAGCCGCCCCAAGCATTATCGTCTTTTAATCCATCATTCCTAATGACAATAGGTGTGTGTTCACCGACACACGCTATCCCCACCCCACTGCCCACAGACGTGCACATTGGTGAGGGAGGGGGCACTGGATATATCCCTAGCTATTTATCCTCCCTTTTATGCAATGACTTGCTGTGACACAACTTTCAAAATCAGCTAAACAAAGCCACTACTGAAACTTGAGGAAGAAGATAGATTAAATTAAGAAATAAAAAATAATCTGGGCCAGATGGTATTAAGTTTTGTATCCGATCCACAACCCGAGTGTCTGGAGATATGAAGGAAGCTATTTTCAAAGACAAGCACCAGTTTTAGACCTACTTGTGCGTGGCTCTGCCAGGCTTGTTTCTCCCCCTTTCCTCCCAAATCGCCCCTGAGCCTTTTTCTTACTCTCGGGCAAAAAGATATAAATAAATCTAAAAGTAAAGCGAAAGGTGGACAAATGCAGATCAGGAGAAAAAAGAAAAGAGCACATATTTTTATCAGTAGATTAAAACATAGGACAGTGTTACCTTGGGAGCTGGCACCCGCCCGTCCCCAGAGCATCTCCTGCAGCACAAACGGGAGCCGCAGCAGGAGGTGGGTTCCTGCATTATCCAGCTGCACGGACCACAGGGGCTCCAGAGCCTGAGCAGCGTCTCCCCTGGCACTGCCTGAGTCACCAGCCCCAGAGCCACCCACAGCCCCAGCCAAGGAGCGAAAACTCACTCCCATGTGCCGCTGAATCACCTCTTAAAGCCTTCTCCGAGTACATGGGTGGGCACTTCGACAAGGTTGAGACCTTACGCTGAGCCCCTCCTTCGCCACGTGGGGCATAAATCTATCAGGCTTAGGGGCTCTCAGAGGCCAAGGGTGACATTTCCAAATACACCCAAGGCAGTTGGGAGCTGCTTCAGAAAATGATGCCAACTTCAAAAAGTGACTTAACAGCCTCTAAGGGAAAAAAGAAAAATTACTCTGAGGCATCTCTGCCCCATGTTAACCACCAAGGTCCTGGCTATGTTTCCAGCAACTGCATCTAAACCTACCAGCTGACTCCTGGATGCCAGCTCTGAATCCAGCCTCTGCATGGGGCCCGTACGCCAGCAGCCCAGCACCTCCCCGCCGTGGGGCTTCCAGCAGGTGCCCGTGACCCACAGCCAGCTGCACCTCCCTTACTCCCTTACACGGAGCCTACCTCGGAAGGACCACGCACCTTGTGGCAAGCCCTCCGGTCTCATCCCCAACATGGGAGACTTGGTGCTACTGCTGCCATCACCAGCACCGCAGTGGGGACCACGGGACAGCCATGTCCCCCTCGTGCCCCGTGGGGACCTGTTCTGATGCACTGCAGTAAATCTCAGCTTCATGCAGCCCCACAAAAGGTATTTCCACATAACTCATTAGTTACATTGATTTCCGTACGTTATAGCCAGAACAATTTTCCCTCATCCTACAGTTACCTTAAACCCTTTGTTTTAAAGGCAGTCAGATACTGTCTGCGTGCCGACACGCTCCCAGGCAGGCAGCTCAGCAAGAGAGGAGGAACTTTCTATCCTGCACAACGCCGTGCAGGGCCCTTCCTTGGGACACCAGGTCTCACCACTCTGTACTGGTGCTCCGATGCCAATAAATAAGGTGCACAGCTTCAAGAGAAACACGAGTCTGTCTCTGACACTGGAAAAGGGAAGCTGATTAGGATAAGATAGTAGAAGTGAAATACTTCCTGAGGTACCTGAAGGTCTTCAACTCATGCTTTCCCCACGGTCAAAGTTAGGAAAACCACCACCACTAAGAGCTCCGATGGCAAAATTAAACGTTTCCAGAATGGTTCCCATACCTCAAGTTTGCAGTGACAAAGCTGCGTGAAGCCTGTTTTGTGCAGTGACCAAACCCAACCACATTTTAGAATCAATCAACATGCCGCATCAGTACTTACCCTCGGGCCGATGTCCCCTGCTTCACCCTGCACATCAGGCAAAACAGCAAGGGTCAGCTATTAGCGTTCAAATTTCAACCACGAAGGACTGAGCACAGGGTCAGTTGGACACGGGAAGAGCACATAAGGGAAGTGGCAAGGGTCCTATTGCTTAACGTATTCAAAACCAGGGAGGAGAAGGGCTTGAGACAACACAATAGGGAATGATTCTGCCCTGGCAGGCGATGAAACAGATAATAAATCAGAAATAACGGAATGTTTCCAACTCTAAGGCTCCCTAGCAACTGCTTATGTCCTACACATGCACAGATCAACTCCACTTTCAGTAATGACCTTTGGCTGCTCTAATTTCATGGAAGGATTTGTGCAAACCCAGAGTAATAGAGCCCACAGCCTTGCTCTCTGAGGAAAGCAAGAAGAGTTGTATGCCACTCTCCTAACCCTAAGAGGTTACCAGGAATCCTACGGCACAGATGAGCTTTAAGGCCATACTTACTCCTCCTATGTGTTTGCAAATTCTTCCTGCCCTCCCCCACTTCCTGGGGCTTTTCCAAGAGCAACCGGAGAACCTGCCGTCACAGCTTCACCTCCCAACAAAACCAGTGGTTAATGTCATGCTGGTGTACTGGGGTAACCTGAGCTGAAAGAACTACAGCAGAAGGAGGATATACAGCTGCTTCCCCGAAAGCCACACGTTAATGTCAGTCTTTACCTTTTCCCCTTTTGGTCCCGGAGGTCCCTGGAAATACATAGGAAGGATCCGAGTTAAGAAACAGCAGAATCATCAATGCACACAACATCAAAACCAAGAAGATTGCATTCTTCAATTCACGAATCTGAACCACATTTGCTATTATTTTAAGTTATAAACTGCTTCACATGGGCAGCATACCACCAAAAAGCACCAGCGAGGTCCTGCCTGCTTTTGCCGGGACAGAGGACCGGAGGAGGACTGGGGCAGGGCAGGCAGCACGACAGCCGCTTGCAAACACATGACTCTAAATAGATGCAAGAGATTTCTTGAAGTATTAAATCAACTTCTAGAAAAACACATGCTCAGCATATCATTACAACAATTATACATCTGTTTGAAATAAACAAGGAGGATGAGCTGCTTTCTTTGGCCTATTTGCTGAAGACATAAGTCATCCTCCTCCTAAGCAGCTTTCTGTAAGATAGGCAGAGACAGGCAGGCAGAGTCAGGCTGCAGCCCCAAAGACAAGCTGCTGAGCAACACTTCGATGAGCCTGCTCTGCATCCTCCTTCCAGCACAGAAAAATACTGCATCTTGGGGTTCAGCCCAGTTCACAGTGTTTGCCAAAGCAGGACCCAGCGGGATGCAGTGGGGGAAGGTCAACAGAGAGGCCAGCAGTGGCAGCATCTGCATCCCTGCACAGCATCCCTCCTGCTGTTGATTTGGTTCTAAGCAAGGCCGCCAGCCCCTTACTCTCATGGAAGACATCATGAACAGTCTGGTTTGAGTTTGGCTGTTTGATAAGTTTGCTTTTTTGTTGAGGTTCTCCCTGCATCTCACTCGGAGGTCTTGCTCCTGCCTGGTGCACGCGCACAACTCGCAGCTATTTGCATCCCCGTGCCTGCCAAGGGCAGCAGGCGCAGGAGCGTGCCGCTGGGGTTTGCACTGCGCTTCCATCGTGGGGTTTTGCTAATTCAAAGCCAAGCCCTGAGCGCAGCGCTGTGAACTGGCCTTCCTTTTTTCTTTTCTAATGCTTTATTTCTACATTTCTTTTCATTCACATTTGCTGTTTTTAGGGGTAGGATAAAAACCAACCACAGCAATGTACAGCTACAACAGCACACTCCCTAACTGGCTAGAAATAAGTATCTGGGAGTAACATTTTGGTTGCAAAGACTGACTGACTTCCGCCCACTTTGAAAATCACAGCTGGTTTAGGACCAGAGCTTGAAAAGATTTCACATGGTGCCCTCTAGTGAACACGGTGGAACAGGGTGGGATTTGGACACAAAATACAGAGCTGCGACCTCCTGCAGCAACCATCCAGCCGAAGGAATCAGAGCTGGCTCGTGAGCAGCTAGCATTAAAAAAAGCGCGTCTTTCTGTAAAATAAATAAGAGTGGAGCATCTGATTATCCAAGGAGTTTCTAAGAAAAAAATACTGTCAAGAAAACAGCTCATAAAATGAAGTCCAGGCTTTCCACAAAGTGTTGCGCGGACACCAGGCACTCTCAAGCACTTCCCACACATGGGCTCCTTCAGAGGCAAACAAGCCCAGTTTGGGAACAATTATTTTTATGACACCACTTTGTAGTGCCAGGAGCACAAAACCAAGATTACTGACTTCGGTTCTTCCATGGTGCTGCTAGAGTGTATTTCCCAAATTTGGCCTGCTGCCCACCAGCAGTCTCCGCTAGCTGAGCTGGTGCAGGAGAGGGAGAAGCAGCTGAGCTGAGCTGAGAGGAAAAGAAAAGCTCACCTCTAGCTGTGCCAGCCAGCCCTGGCTCAGAATTTAAACCTGAATGTGTTATGGACCACAGAATTATTTTCCTAAATACAGTTTTGTCTCCTAAACAGTTCTGTAGGTAGTAATAAACAAGTAATAGTTGAGACTCTGCCTATCTATTGCAGAGCTGTCTGAATAAAGACATGTCACATTTGGCACACCGTGCTACTTACTGGTTTGCCATCCAAACCAAGAGGCCCCTGAAAAAGGAAGGAAAACTCAGTATTATTAAAAAAGAAATAACAATTTAAAAAAATTATCAATGCAAACAGCAGTATCAGTCATGCTCTGAAAAGAGGCTCTACTTACATATAGTACAATCTTTGGCTATGTTACTTATATACCTAATCCTTCATCCATGCAATCCAGCAGGAAGGTTTCACAGAAGTACAGTAAGAGATGTTGAACAATGTGCAGAGTAAGAAGGAGCATGAAAGGAAGCGACAGGATTAGTGACAGGGATATGGTGACACTGCCCTGGCACAGCACTCGGGACTCCCTGAGGTTTTTAAAGACTAAAAGAGCAGCAGTAATACAGGTCTGGTTTGATTAAACTGAGCAGATCCCAGTGATCAACCTCAGATCTGAACCATTTGTTTCTGCAAAAGGACTTGCTGAAACTCTACCATTTTACCCAAGATGTGGGGATCACCCATCACTCTCAGTCTGTAACGGTAAATCTCATTGATGGGGAGGTGTGTCTTGCTGTGGAGGAAGCAAGGGTGCACCTGCCCCGTGGGCCGATACCCAAGCACTGCTCATCTGCGGTGATATAAAGCTGGAAGCGCACTTGTATCTGCAGGACCAAGCACTTGGTTACCCCAGTTCTACCCCAGGTCTCCCCTGTCTAGGGATGCTGCAGGAGCGCATGTTAAACCAACAGGAAAAATGGCTTTCCCCCCACCGTTTCTGGCACGTAAGCCCTTAAGTAACATAAACCCACCGAATACGTTGGGCCATAGGAAACCTTGCTTTGGAGAAGAGGTGCATGCAGGGAGAGGAAGCACAGGTGTTCTAAGGCCCCCGGACGAAGGCAAAGCTGCCCCTGCTCTCAGCCAGAGCTGGCACACAGGCACTCGGGGATGAAGAGAAGCACGCAACAGTTGAGGTAAATCCCAGAACTGCCTTTCCACCAATCCATGAACTGCTGCCCGAGAACCTAAAACCTTTCCTCATTTAAATCCAAAGAAAGCTCAGCCCTGCAAACCGTTCCAACAGTTGTGAGTCAGCAAAGCTCTCAGACACCTGCTTCCACCCCCAGATTTCCAACACGTGCCCACGAGCTTCGCTGGGCGAGGATCTGCTCCAGAGGGAGCCATGGGCTGTGCTAAACGGCGGGCACTGCATGCCTGCAGCAAAGCCTGACCCAGCACTGCAGCGTGGCTGGCTGCTCCCGCGCCCTCAAACCCAACCTCTCGTCACTGCCTGCTGCAGACCCAAGGGCTACGCTTCCAAAATGGTACCTTGGGATCAGCACCCGCTCCCCTCCTACATCTGCCCTGCGGGGCACACGTGCATCCTCCTGGGTCCTTCTGCAGCCGTGCTGGGCTGAAACGTCTCCTTGCATTACAGCCCTGCAAACTGGGAGGACCTACCAAAGCAAACGTAGCTTGGACTAGGGTATAACGCAACAAGAAAGCATCAAAGTTTTCTGTATTTCTTAGGGAACTGATTAGAGTGAACTTTTTAAAATTTAGCTTCAACCTGTGATGGTGAAATTGAGCAAAAGAGAGAAAGATGCGTAAGATAAGCCCAATGGCTGCATTAAAAATAGCACTCTTCCAGCTCACAGCTTTGGCCGTCGACAAGGAATAAATCAGTCTGCTGGAATACGAAACCCTGGGACACACACAGCTCTGTTAGGAAAAAGAGGTAAATCCAGGTGCTGAATCCTGGGTAGGGCATCAGTACCTGTGTTATAAGGACTGGGGGACCTGTACAAGAGACTTTCACCGGAAAATAAATGGTGATTTCTTCACACACACGAGATTTCTGAAGTGACTAAATGTAAGTTATACTGTTCACATGATGTATAGTTTCTTATAAGGACCTAGCAGTACACAGCTGCTACATAGCGGTAATGAAAAATATAAACAAATGCAGTCACATCTGTTAATGCAAAGGCTTGCAGATCACACCAAATGACTACTTCTTCCCCCAACACCCCCTCCCATACTTTATCTCACCTCAATGCCTTACATTATAACACCTGGGAAATGCATCGGGTCCACGAAGTTTCTTTTCCTGAAACTATGATTGTTTGAGGTGACCCACCTGAAGGTCCCGCTGCAGCTCTCTGACCTCCAGAGGACAGGACATGGGACCTGTGCAGAGAACTTGCAGCAAATGCAACTTCTCAAAGGAGTAGGAGTCCCAGATTTTTTATTTTTTATTTTTTTTTTTTTTTTTTAAATTTACAATACCAATTCATCAGCTTTTAGCTATTCTTGTATCAGTCCATAAAGGGACATCCAGAAGGAGAAACAATAGCCTATTCAGGGGATGTTTGTTTGAGGGAAAGCATTTAATGCTTGAGAGAAACAATATCCATTGGGCTTTCAACAGGGCTCTCGGCCAGCTGTGCTGCTGGATGGACATGACTAACTCGGACTTTTAAATGTTTTGTTAGTCTGGGCTGGAGATTTAATTGACTCTGCTCTACCTGCCCAGCCAAACGTCTGCGCGAGCAAAGGCAGGTTTGTGAGAGCAGCCAGAGCATTGCATGTGTGAAGTAGGAGGGAGCATCTGAAATCTGGGCTGGCTTACTTGATGGCCTGCAACTGTCAGGAGCACCCATGTGTTGAGATCATTATTGTCTTTCATTTGAATTATGCTCCATGTCATTTTAATTAAAGATGAAGCAATCCTTAGTTCATTTGATAACTAAGGAACAGGAAAACAAGAAGTAACCCCTTATTCCCCCAGTCAAAAAAGTCACACTTATAGAAGTTTTCATTTTGGAAGAACAAAAATAATTTCCACTTAACCAGCACAGCATAGGAAAAAGGTGAGTTTTCCAGACACCCCATTACAGGGCCCAAGTAAGAGAAAGCATCGCAGTGACTTCACGCTGTGCTTTTTGGCCAGAAATAAATTTCACTCATTCCTTTGCCCTCTCTCAGTTACAAGCCTTCTGCTCCAAATCACACACACAGTGATCACACTTTACATAATTAAATACTCACTACAGTGAGAGGGGATGAACTTTCTGTCTAGGACAAAGCTGATGCTTTAAGACAAGGTAGAGAGAAAATTCAACCAACTTCCCTTGAAACATGATTCTGACCAAAACCACCGCTGCACTGGCCAAGTGCAACAAAAATCCATTGACCCTGGGTGCTTTGAGGAAGACGACACCGATGTGGTCCCAGACGACGCCGTTTGGTGGCTGTCAGAGCCCACCCCTAGCTGATAACCAACTCAGATCTCTTTCTGACCACGCACCAGCAAGGACCGCCTGCGTTTGGCACGGGGCCAACACAGCTCTGTGGGGCATCCTCCACGTTTGAAGAGAAAAGAGGAAACGTTGCTGTCAGTTTGATAAAGAAAATATATCCGCAACATCTGGCTGGAGGCCTCTGGCTGCCAAGGCAGGAGGAGCTGGGTTAGCGGGGAGAGCTGCTGACGCGGAGCAGGGGTGAGTGGTAATTGCAATTACTCACCTTGGGGTTTTTTTACCCCTCCCAAACAGTAATGTCGGCACATGGTGTTCCTGCCGGCACAGTGACCCAAACCACAGTGCATCCCCACTGCCATCGCCTGGGTGAGGACAGTATTTATATAATGATAAATACTTTATGGTATACATTATTTTATGATATATATCTATACAACGAGGCAGAGAATGCAGACACAGGTCGGGTACGACCTTGAGCAAACCTTGTTACTACATCATGCACTCTTGCTGCATGCCTTGGTTTGGCCATGCAACATTTCAACTTCAGAAGAAGGAGCGACACTGAGATATGTATTAAAACAAATTATAGTATTTCTGTTTGTCTGTTTCACAGTAGCAGCTCAGAAGTCTTGAGATATAGCACCAAAGTGTTAAAATGATGGCAAAATCTAGGTTAACTCAATGCTGAGATCAGCTGAAGGCTTGGGAACACAGTTTTAAGTTTGCCAGAAAGGGAAGACGTGGAGCTTGCAAGCTCTGATTCACATGAAAAAACTCTTCCAATAAATAATAAGCGTTTCCCCCATGCATCCCTCAGCCCTGCTCAGAGCAAGCCCAGGTGCCAGCCTGGCTAACTGGCCCTCTGCCTTCCTCCTCTGGTGCCATTATTGCTGCTGGCAGGGATGTACTTGCTCTAGCAGCGTTACAGGAATTTTAAGGGGGTAAAATATCTAGTGAAAACGAAGCCAGAGATTATTAAAAGGACAATCTTTCTGAGTTGGGAAATCTTCTCTCATGGTTATTTTTAAGGTTTCCTGCTCTGCTAAAAATTAGCACAGGGGTCGGAAGGAACCCTGCAGTCAAATTTTAACAAATTCAAAGGGCTGCCTTCAATCTCTGTCTCTGTGGTTTCAAAAAATGGTAAAATCTTACATTTGAGGAGGAAAGTGTCAGAACAAAAGGGCAAAACAATATTTTAGTATCCCTGCAAAGGGCCCTGGGTCATTAGGCAGCATGGTCTGTAGCGCAGCCAGGGAGCAGGGACCAGCCATTCCTATAGGCTACACTGTAAATCTTCACAAGCAGAACAGTGTCTGCTGGTGATGCGGTTCCTCAGCACATTTTTGTATGAGAAGCAAGCTCTGGGCAAAAGCTGTGGCCAAGCACACCCTGCCAGACCCGTCACAAGGAAAGTGGAGAAAGGCAGCCAGGTTGCTGTGGCTCCTCTGAGCTTCCCAGCTGAAGGAAAAGGAGAGAAGAGGGACTGATAAATGAAACGGGAGTCCTCCAAACAGCAGCTGAGAACTGCTGGTGCTTACTGCGAATGAATCTAGTACAAGAGACATGCTCTGGGATGTCACCTCATCCTTGTCCCCAGTACTGCTACCACCTCCTCCCTCCCTAAAGTCCTCAGTGCAGAGGGACCAGAAGCCCTTATAAAAAAAAGCAGTTTCCACTCCATCCAGTATCACCTCTGCTACCATAATCATTTGCCCTTCCAAATAACAGCATTTAAATATCTGTCAAGAGATAGACTCCATGTATGAAATCGGTCATACTAGAAATTATCCTGCACACACACCAACTGCAACGGCTGTGAGCCCGGACAAGTCCTTGGTGGGAGGTTCCACCTGCATCTGCCCTGACCTCTGGAGTCTCCGGTGTGAGACCCTGAAATCACGCCAGCCTGTAGCACAACACACTGTTGGAAATGTTTCTACGAGGAGCTGTCATATTTAAGTATAAGATCATTAAAATCACGATAGCTTTATGTTTAACTTTATATAGTATGGATGGTCTCACTGAAATGGCATGGGACTGCTGCACAGGGCAACAGCCCTGCACTTACAAGTAAATAAATAAAGATTTTTCAGCATGAACATGATTATTAACAATCCTTTGCTAATCATTTTCTCTGTTTAAGGAAAGTTCCTCTTTGCTTGAAAAAAAGCTATTTCAGTATTGTCCAACACAAATTCCCCTTTGGTCCATGACTGCATGCAAACCTGAAAACCATCTTTTCATTACCAGGTGATAATGATTTCTTCATTTTCTAAAAAATCAAATAGCTTCTACAGTTTTCCTATAAGCACAGAATATATTTTTTATTTAATGCTTGTTAAGATTTGTTTTAATTTGGAAAAATTTTTACACTTCTCATTGCCACGCATCAGTGTTCTTTCTTTAAAAATGAAAGCAAAGAACATTTGAAAAGAGGGAAGCTTAACTAGCTTGGCTACCCCAACAAAGGATACAATGTCTTCTAAGCCTATTTTCTGGGTAAATCAATAAAATGCCTTTTTTTGTGTGTCTTATTTTCAAAACCACTACAAAGAGCAGAGCTCCAAAGCAAGTCCTGATAAATACCCTGTTGCCAGATTTAACATGGAAACTATTCACATATGACATGTGCTGAGGTCCCAGTTTTGCGTGAATTAAGCTTGAAATACATCCAACCTTTGTGGTTTAGCTAATACCTTTCAGCAAACGCAAGCACCTCTAGCCGGGCAGGTCCCCATTCCCCCCCACCCCCCCCAGGCCATGGTGGCAGGTAGCCCAGGGGCTGCCTTAACTTCTCCAGGGCTGCTGCCACCCCCCAAATCAGCCTTGCTGGCACCTGCATCCTAGCAGACGCTGACAGCGTGCCACTGAGGCCACGGCTTTCTGCACTCAAGTATCAGCTGATTTATAGTCTTCTCCAAGAAGGCACTAAGATGTCATAGAAGTAAAAGATAAGCCAGACACAGATACTTGTTTAGCCACTAAGTTGTATTCCAGGATCAAAACCTACTTTAAATGTCAGACTTCACTGGCACATTTACCATGAGAACAGCAGGCAAGAGAAATTACTATTACCAGTGGCAACTTCCACCTGGGACAGCTCTAGATATCAAGCACAGCAGGAGGCACTTGTGTAACAGAAGATGTCACACAGCATCTTCATTTGACTTCCCTTGATAGACCAGACCCTACACGTGGCATAGCAGAAGATGCAAGAGGACTCTGAAACCCAGGCACAGCTACTTCTGCCTATTCATGTGCATTACCCCACGTCTGGAGACAGCTAGGTGTACAAAATTTGGGGGGGCATGATTCACTGCCTATGAATTTTTGAGGGTTTAATGGAAACCATCTTCTGGTTTTGTTCTCTGCCCCCCTCCATTCCACTTGCTGCCATCACCCTGTATAGGCTCAGAGCCAGGTTCTCCTTGTTTGGCTAGAACCCCCTATTTCATATTATAGGGGAGGGCAATTAGGGGTTCCCCAAAATCCACCTCGCTGCAAAACACAGCCCTGCAAGTAACATCCAACCCCAGTCTTCAGGGGGATCCCGATGGGGCTGCTCCAGGCAGTGGGGTGAGCTGAGCGCTCCTCACCCGTGGCAGCTCTCACCCCTCTTTCTTCCAAATTTCCTTCCAAAAAGGCCACCTGAGTGCACCCCAGGGATTGCCCACAGCATCTGCTGGGGCTCAGCATCACTAAACCCTCAAAGACTCCTCTGAAACTTTTCTTTGGGGGAACTGTACCCCACAGCCTAAGCTGACAGCAACAAATCCCCCAACAGAGGTGTCAGGCAAATGATGCAGAGCAGCAGCCTGATAAGAGCCAAGTGTGTGTTAAACCAACCAAAGAAACACAGATCTGTGCTCTATTCAAAAAAAAACCAAAAAACCCCCAACCCCAAAAAATAAAAAAAATCTGTCCTTAGACTGCTAGGCGGCCTCTGCCCATTCTTTGATGGAAGCGGAGCAGAAAGGAGCAGTAATTTGCTAAAAACTTCACCCATAATGCAAACCAGACTGCGGGGCTCTGCAAGGGAGCAGCCACCTCGGAGGCTGGGCTGGTCCATGCCGGGCATCTGGCGGCCATGCAGAGCCAGCCTCTGCAACGCCAGCCCAGCTCCCTTCCACAGGGCACAAACACTTCCAAGCACTTCTGAAATCCTTGGGAAACAAAAACAAAAAACCAGTACCCCCCCCTCCTAAACCCTACCCTCAGGATATTTTTGGGGCAGCGCCGGGCCCTGCCCACCGTTCAGCCCCTCCTTTGCATTGCCAGCATGGGCTCACCAAAGCGCTTTGGTTCCCAGCTGTCTTCGCAGTCATGCCAATCATATATATATTGGGGTTTCGCTGTGGATATACAGGACCTTTTCCCATGCAGTAGCTGCCTCTTCCTTAACCACAAGATGCACCTTCTTCCATCTGTTGGCAGAGCTCCCTCCTTATTTTGCTGGATGTTTTTTCCAAGACGCTCAAGAAAAAATGCCTGGAAACAAATCTAACACTGACTGGTTCAAACGGGTGGAAAGCAAATGCTGTGCTGGAGCTGCACGGGTCACTGCTCAGGTTTGTGAGCAAGGTTACTTGGATATGCCACAGCAGAGCTGGTCTGTTCGCTCCTCCTGACACAAAACTGCCGCGATTCCTGGGCAGGCATGCCAGATCAGCTTATCTGGTGCTGAGCATCATTTCAGAAGCAAAAGTTCACTCATCTGTGTATCACATTGCACCAGTTTTCTTCCAAAACAACAAAGTGTTTTTATGGAAGAAAGAGTCCCCCAACTTCCCCGAAATTTCTGAGGCTGAAATGAGTTCCATGTGTTCTGCACAACTGCTTGTTTCAAGCTTTTGGTGCCCAATTGGCTTTTAGATTTTTTTTTTTTATGTCCAACTATGAGAGAGGAGATGGCCTCTGTGGCAGGAATGCAATTTTGAAGTCTGTAAGCAATTGTTTTGGAAGAATATTGACATTTCAAGCAAACACTTTGGCCTTTTACTGCCTTTATATTTTTTCCCCACCAGTGCCATCCCTGTTTGACAGTTGCTGTTTGGATTACCTCTCTTACTTGGTGAATGAGCAAACTTCTTGGTTTTTCTCAGTTTTCCCCTGCCTACAAGCCAAGTCTTGATACCATGTGACTGTGCCCAAATGCACTGGAAACAGAGATGCAGATCCACCAGCTGCACTCACACTCGATGCAGGGAACCAGAGAAAAAGCAGAATGAGAAGCCAGAAACCAAACCCCCTGCTTCAACCAGGCATTGGGTGGGGAAGGACTTTTTCCACCATCCATCCTTGCAGCCATCCTCATTGCCAGGCCTCCCCCTACATGAGCCAGCTTGGGATAAGGAGGACAGCTGGGTCCAAGACATCACCTGAAAAGCCGCGTGTGTCCCGTATCAGAAATTTGCCTGTGCAATTTGGGCAGAAAAGTTCTCCTTGCTGTTGCTGTCAGCACCTTCACCAGACCCTCTCTTCTCCCTGGCCAGAAACACTGGAAGGCAGAAGATAAACAAATGCATCTGCAATTCCTCTACTGGGTGGGATATAAGACAAACTTTTTATTTTCCCTGTGGAAGAATTACCTCTAAATCAAAAGAAAAATAAACTGCTGCCACGAAGAGCTGGTCTTTACAAAATCATTGTTGTCTCCACATCAGAGAGCCAGTACACGGATGTAGCAGGAAAATACACTGGATCTGCTTTCCCTGCTTAAAGAAGTTTTCCCTCTAGGCAAATAATTACGTGAACTGGCCACAAAAGTGATATTAAAATGAAAAAGACTAGAACTACAAAGTTTGCCTTATAAAATAAATATTTGTTACTTCTGTCTTTTGGGCTCTTACTGGGAGAAGTATGTGTGCAAATGACTTCATACACAGGAGACACTCCTTGAAATCTGAATGTTCATGAGTAAAGATATTCATGAGAACACAAACAGGTCCAAACCCTAAATTACAGTTATGACCTTGATGAACCTAGCTAAGAAAACAAAATAGCCAGCTTACCAACAGAAGCCTTCATTTTGGGGATGGATACCAATCACATGACACAGTATTTGACAATATCTAAGTCTAGCAATGACAGATGTTAAACGCGAAAATTTTTAATTCTGTGCATGCATAACCAACTAAAACATCCATGCAATGTACAGGCATTCTATGTCCGTACGTGAGCGATCACCCAGGGTCTGGAAAGCATCTGTCTACTGTGAAAAAGCAGGAAAAGTTTGAGATCCACACGCTTTTCCCTACAGCCCATAAGATCTGACCACATAGTATGGTCTCCTACATCTCACATGGGATTTCTGGCAGCCCTCCTGAAGAGTTAAACCACTGCCTGTTGCTCTGGTTTGGGCTCAGAGCAATCTTGAGCTACCCATGACTCCCTCTGCAACTCTCCCAGGCTACACCTTGAGTGTCCCCAAGCAGGACTTGGACATAATTGCATAGATAGAGACAACTCATCAAGTTATCAATTCCCAGTTACTTCTACAGTTCTCCTGTGAAAGTACTTTATTATTATTATCACAACTGGCTTTCTGGTGGTGTTGTTTCCAAAACACCTGGCTAACTACAGGTCTTGGAGCTTTCTTCTAAACTCTGAGGGACCACAACGGGATGGAGGAACTGCCACCAGGAACGGGCTTGGGCACATTCTGCATTTCCCACACATCAGCCTGTCTGCATTCATAATACATTTATGCATCACACACAAAAAGCTTGCACAGACTTTCCCTTGCTAAGTTATCTATGCTAACTGAAGTTCTTAGTTGCTGAGGGGAGAAACCCCCAGACTACATTGGTTATGGCCAAGGTCTAGAGCTGCGACCAAAGTCACTGTCACAGTGCTCTACCGCACTGGGGTCGTGCAAGTCAAGGAACCAGCCTCCCTTCTGCATGTGCTCCTCCAACTCCTCTCCCAGACATCAGCTCAGAAAACCACATTTGGCTTCGCTATGTCTTCAGAATGAATTAAAAACAGAGCTTATCATCCTTACAAATCGATTTCCAGCTATACGTGTTACAGCTGACTACAGTGGATAACTCTGGATTTACAACACTGTAGCCAAAGGAAGATGTTAGCTCACTGTTCAGGGCTCCCAAAATAAAGTTTCTGAAGATGCTGAGCTGCTTAGCTCCAACAGCTCCTTTGCGTGAGGTGACCTGTAACATACCTAAGAGCGGCCTGTACAAGAGTATTACGATTTTGACTGAACAATTATTCCCCAACAGGTGCGCTAAACATTGAGCCTGTGTTGTATCTCTCCTTTACTGTAAGTCCATTAATTGATTATATTTGAGTTGTTACCTGTCCTTAGAAAAGGCTGCCATTACTCAATATTGAATTACTTTGAGTAACAAGCTGCATTGCTTCAAAGCAAGTAGAACCTGAAGCCTTTTCACTCCACCTTCCCAAAAGATTCCCACTATTGCAAGAGACGGGCAGAACAGTGCCTGGGCTCTTCCAGGCAACACACTAATGATTTACAAAATTCAGGAGGCAAACATCATACACCGGAGGCACAAAATTAATAACATTCTGCTCAACTAAAAATAGATGCTAATATTTTAAGAAAAATGTATAAAGTGGAAGACAACTCTGTTTCATATTGTACTTCTGTAAAGCTGTTGCCCTGCTCTGTTTTTTATTAATGAAGACATGCACATGAAGTAATTCCCCTCGTTAATCAACTTCATTCTTTTGGTTTCTTCCCACTTGAAGTGACAACCCTCCATTCGGGATGTCACGTAGCGGTGTAGCACAGACCAATTTTAGGGAGGGATGAGTAGCAGAAGCAGATGACACTCTCAAGAAACAGAGGGTTTGGCTTCAAAAGGCCTCTCCGGTAGACAGGAAGAGGGAACGTAGTGGGTTCTGGTGAACCACAGATACAGCGGCTCACTGGGGAAGAGGAGAAACACCATGTAGAAGGACAGCTGAGCAGTTTGAAGGCAAGTATAAAATCATCCCTGCATGGGGCTGGGGATGGGACAGGGCAAGGCTGCTAAAAGCACCACCATTGCTTCTCCCCTCCATACATAATTTGACTCCGCTGAACAGCTGCATAATGGGAAGATCTGCCTGCACGGAAAGGTCAGCTGCAAAGCCTACTCACAGTTTGGCTCTTCCATCTGCTCCTCATTTTCTCTTTCTTCCTCCTGCCCAGATGCAGCTGCCCGCCCTGCTAACGTAAGCAGCCGAAAGCCCTGCTGCATCAGCCCTCTGCACAGCCAATCCCTCTGCTCCTCTCCTAGCTTTACAAGGGCAAAAGCCCCCCGACACACCGACGCACTGACAGCACATCGAGGGGAACCACTCCACAGCGCGGATGCTCCTTGCCTCAGAAAGCATGGCCCAGGGCAAGTCCCAGGGGATCCTGGTCCCAGCGCCTGGTTCTGCCCAACAAGAAACACTTTTCCATCATTGCAGCAGCCACCCAGCTGCTTTTCCTCTCCTCCAGTGCCCTCGCACAAACCCAAGCTCAAACTTCAGGGCTGTGCTTCAGTTTGGGGATGGGCTGGGTGGTCTTTTGGCAAAGGCTAAAAGCATCATACAGATTTTCTCTGTCCATCTAATCTGATCTAAAGGCTGTTGTCATCTCTTCAGAAATGTTGGTGATGGGAAGCACCAGAGCAAAACAATACAGTTAAACCAGCACTGGCTGGTGGCCCTCCTGCAGCAACGCCCTCCCTCAGCACATACTTGGACCCGTGCAAAGCCCAAAGTAAGGACAACCGGGGCTCCACCACCATGGCCATAGCCACTGGGCACGTCCCTGAGCAGGGGGATGCAGACATAGCATTACCACCAGGCAGGGCTAACCAAAGGTAGATCAAGTTGGTTAGGACCTTGTCTAGAAAACTGTCATTTTCTCTCCTGAACTGCTCATTTTGCATCATTTTTATAACTTTTTTTTTTCTTTAGAGACCACTACATCACCAATGAATCAACGTAGCCCCATAATCCATCTGCAATTACCAATTATTCTGGTATTTCTGTATAAAGGAATCCTTTATCCTGTAGTTTTCAGTCATTGATGCTGCCTGTTCATCCCAGGACACCAACCACTACAGACCTATGTGTTACTCCAGCCCACCACCACCAGCACAAGAAACCAGAGGAACATCACTGTGTCCTGCAAGAAGGACCATGTAGTTCTCAGATGAGAAAAGCAACCTGTTGGTTGCTCTCGACCTTTGGGGTAAAGTGCTTTGTTCCCCCTCAGATGTTTTAGGTATTTTTCTCTAAAAAGGACTTCCAAGATTAAGATCAGTCTTTTGGCATCAAAAAGAATAAAAACCGCCTGATTCCCTGGTGCCTTCATTTGCATTCTTGCAAGCTCAGAGGGTACAAGGCAGGCTCTCAGAGTAAGCAGATTTGCACCCCAAAAGCCAGGAGCTTATGATGATCACTGCCACTGTTACTACCTGCAAATTACACAGTCAAGGTAAGAAAAAAAAATATTGTAGGTATTTTGGATGCTAAATAGATCTGCCTTTCTCTGTCCTCAGCTCTCCAGAGAGCACACACACATAACCCACATTCAAGCCCCTGCAGAACCTGAATGATATTCAGTTTAACAGCTCTTAAATTGACTCTCCAGAGACCCTTCTGCCCCCAAGACCTGGTTCTCCTCGCAGCTAAATCGAGAAGCACAGCGAGTCACGGCTTCCGCCTTGTTCACCAGTCACTGGGGTCCTATGGGACCTGCCTCAGCCCCACCCAGGCTGAATGCAGTTTCCACTGTGTGTAATGGGGTTACCTGCAGAGGATGATTTTTATGCTGCAATTTTATTATTTGTTAAATGCTGTTACAAGTCTAGCAAGGCAAGTTTTGTCCTTCCAACATCAGCTTTCCTCATCTGTTAGAAAACCCCCAAACTGAATTAGATTCTTGGTCTGGGGGTCAAAAACATTTTAAAAGCCTCCCTAGCACTGCAATTAAAAAAGAAAATCTCAGAAAGGGCAATCTTCAGGTAATCTCCGAAGCAGCCAATATGGCAAAGGCCCGTGTACGGCAGCTTGAGCTTGTGCCTCACTAGGGATATCTTTTTCCTTAATCTGCCCCGATATCAAAAGTTTACATTAAGCTATTCAACTGCACAGTCTTTGTCCTTCTGTCAAATTTGGCTGAAACGGGCCAAGTTCAAAAGTTACTGGCAAAAGAAGAGAGAATTCAGACTCAAGCAGCCCCTAACTCATACGAACCTTCACTGAAATTCAGGCTGAGGCATATGCTGCGATCCACGTTCAACAGGGTGTCAAAACCAAGTAAAAAAAAAAAACAAAAAAACCCCAGAAAAGCAACAAACCCCAACATTCTTCATAGTAACATTAGCAGGATACACTGTAAGCCTAAAAATACAAACTAAAGACTCCCTGTGGTTTACAAAATAACAATGAACCCAGAATTTCATAAAGAAGAAACTGGTTCTAGTACAAAGTTTTATTGTAGAGCACAAACCACTCTTTAAGCATCAACCTATTGAAACCATCTTATTCTCTTTGGGACCCGTCTCTGGGTGATTTCATCCCTTTAGGGCTTCCATCGCTCGCAGGGTGTTAAACGCCAGCAGCTCACAAATAGCCACCACACACCGCCAGCAAGGGACATGTGGTACTGCACCTATTTGGGACACCGAACACCATTTAATATCCACTCTCTACCTCTGCATTCGCACCACAGTCGCCTCCTGAAACAGCTCAGAGTCTGTATGATCACCCTGGAGGGAGCTAAATAATTTAATCGATTTCACTATGCAACGGGATGGAATAAAGCCTGTCCATGTGCTGCTGCTAAGGCGCTCAAGCCTGCTTTTAGTTTCTTCCTTCTTCAGGTACGCGCATTGTTTTAGAAATGCGGCTATCGTCACCTCCTCGTTAGATAAAGCTAATGAGCGTAGCCACGGCCACATGGATGCAGCAACTGTGTTTGCTGGGTTTGGCTCAGCCAGTTTTGGAAGTCAGGATAAGGCCAGCCGGACGGCGGCTCCTGGGGAAAGGTGAGCGAAGGGAGAAAACTTTTAGTGACATGAACGCCGTCCCCCCAGTGCAGCCGGGGTGGCAGGGCCACAGCTGCCGCAGCACCACCGAGATCCCTCCGCAGGGGCGGGGCCGGCGCTGAGGTGACGCTCCGCCCCCGGCGGCACCACTTCCTCCCCGCGCTTCTGCCTGGCAGAGCCCCGGGCGCGCCGTGCCAGAGCAGCGGCTGCTGCGGGGCTGGCGGTCCGAGGCCGCCGCAGAATTGCCCTTCCGCAGCCCCTCAAGGCAGTCTCCCAGCTACGCTTCTAATAAATTAAACTCTGCGTTCCCCACAAGCCACTCGCTCCTTTGCACAGCCTCCTGGCTCCAGCACCCTGCCGGGGCATCCCGCGGCACCGCTGCCCCTTCTAGGCCAGGCGGCAGGGCAGGGGGCCGGGGCCGAGGCCGGAGCCAGGCGGCAGGGCAGGGGGCCGGGGCCGAGGCCGGAGCCAGGCGGCAGGGCAGGGGGCCGGGGCCGAGGCCGGAGCCAGGCGGCAGGGCAGGGGGCCGGGGCCGAGGCCGGAGCCAGGCGGCAGGGCAGGGGGCCGGGCCGCTCCCGCTGCGGGCTGGTACCGCCTGAGGGAGACAAAAGCCCGCGCTGCGCGCGCCGCGGTCGCCTCTCCTCTGGAAACCAGCGGCCCTGTTTGCCTGCGGGCTTCCCCGCTGCTCCCTCGTACCAAACTATTTAAAATCAGCTGGTGGAGCCCCAAGTGCTTTCGTCTTAAGGATGTAACGGCAGCACTGGCTTGTTGTGAAAAATCCATCCCATTTGCCACCCTTTCTCCCCTTCTGGGGCCGGTGCCGCTGAGGAAACATTTCTGTCCTCCCCGGGGGGCTCGCAGGGGTCTGGGGAGGAAGAAAACTCAGGCAGCTCAGTGCTCCCTCCAGCTCTGCCACAGCCACAAAACACGAGGGGGTTCGGTGGTGCGTGGGCATTCAGGGGGCACAGCCCCAGGGCACGAGGCGGCACAGGCAGGGAGCGAGGTTTCCTAACACACTCCTTTGGGGAAAAAAGAAAAAGAGGGTATCAACCACAGGAAGGAGAAAGTGAACTACTCTTCATTACCTTATAAATGGAACAGGAGGGCAAACAGTCAAGCAGCCCCTTCCACAGCATCAGGCCGTGCAGGACCCACTGCACCCGTTCAAAAAGCAGGAGCAGAGCTGGAAGTGTGCTGTGAACACGGAGGATCCACACAGTGATTTTTACCAACCTATTAATTATAGTGAGTGCACACGCAGGAGTTGCTCCCTGATGAGCCATTGAGCCCCTCAGAGCCAGAGCGCCATGGTCATCCAAGGGCATTAATGGGGACAAGGGGATCTGGCCAGAACCAGGTCTCCCTCCTGCAGAAAGCAGCTCGGAGCCTTTAACAGCCACAGGTTGCCAGCCTTATTTCTCCTCCAGAAGATACGTCCTCTTAACACAGAGACATTTCAGTGGTGCTCATGGCCATAGGAAGGGCATGGAGTCCCAGGTTACCCTTCCTCCTCCTCTAAGCCTCTGCAAAAATTTCTTCTTGCCAACAGGCACAGCAGGACCCTCTGCTCCCAGGCAAAGGGAGCAAGGGCAGAATGTTTGGAGATGGGCAAATAAGGACTTATCTCAACACCTGAAGCTTTTTCACCAGTGTCCCCAAATCTGGCCACCTGTAGCTGTGAGTGGGACAAAGCCCAAAGCCTTCACTAACTTTGCAGCCCAGTGAACTCTTAGGCAAGAGTATGAATAATGCCATGAAAAAGCTCAAGTATTTCACCCCTACAAACATTAATGGACAATATTGCACAGGCTGCAGAGTTCTAGGGCTAAATCCCTCAAAAGGACTATCACTGATGAAGAAGGAGGGAGGAAAGGGTTGGGGAGAAGAGGCCAAGACAGGCAGAGAAAATAAAGTGTCATGGGAAAGACCGAGACAACCACGGAGTGCAGATTAGAAGAGAATAAAAATAAAAGGAATAGCAGAGTTACCGGGTAACCATCACGTCCTGACTGCCCCTGTGGTGGGGGAACAAGTGAGATAACAAGTCAGTCAATGCACCCATAGCAGCATGACAACACATAGAAGCAGGCAGGAGACTGGGCCATCGGCTCCCCAGCCAGTCCCTGGACTAAACTCTCTCTAGAGAAACCTCTTGGGACAATTTTCTTATTAGAAAGGTCACCACCTATGGCATATTTTCCCCAGATTTTGATCTTGTGCTTCCCTTGAGCTACTTACCAAGGCTTTTGCCAACTCATGCCCATCCCTGCTGTCTGTGCTCAGTCTCAGCCGCCCCTGAAGCCAGGGATGTGCATGGCATACATTAGATCCTGGCCGTAACCCTACCCTGGGACACAGGAACCAAGAGGTACGGCAACACCTGGGTGCTGGGGAGAGGCCAGGGATGCTGTGGTACTGCTGAGCCAGCAGCCGGGACAGCCCGTCTGCCCAGGAGCAATCACTGGGCTTCTATTCCAGCACAGGATTCAATGAAGGTTTCCTGCTCTTAGATCCGCTGATCTCCTTGCAGGATACAGCTCTCCCAGCTCACCCCTAAGCTTTGCTTTAGTTGGCAACGAAGCAGAAAGAAAAGCTGATGCTACGGGAAAGACCTTACTTAAGTTGCTAGTAACACCTGCAACATCAGTGGAATAAAACACAACCCATTCAGGATATTTCACCTTTTCTGCTCTCCTCGGGGGGTTTCCAAAGGTGTTTACAGCTCGAGCTGCCGTTAAACATGCTGTGAGCTACAGCAGAGGACCCTGCTGCAAGCCAGACGTAAGGCAGATTCCCGGGAAGGAGCTGTTAAGTATTAGCTGGTACACAAGTAGGCAGTAAAGCGTGTATCTGGTACAGCAATGTCATCTGCTACCATAAACACAGGTTATGTCAGCATGCTGCGGATATGCAGTCAGACTCATACATTTCTTATGGCATGAAACGGCCCTGGCAGCCCCCTTCATACCACATACAGGGGTTCTCCCTTTTGCTAAGTGCCCCTGCAGCTTTTAAGGCCTCCTGCAGCACTACCGATCCATCCAGAAGCGACAGTGAATTCAACAACCACCTATTTAACAAATTACAGTCTTGGGATAAAGTGTACAGTGAGATTTTTATGGAGGCTTATGGCACTAGAGCACACACAGATAAATAGGAAACACTTGTGACTCCCAACCCTCACTCACTGGTGAGCTCCCCAGCCAGCATGCTAATACATAAAGTGTTTGTTAATATCTGGGACTGTAAATGTTTAATTACAGTCTGTGGTAAGTCTATCCTTCAATTGTAGAAATTTCCTACCCAGCATGTGATTTTAATACCCTCCAAAACAGAGGTTTTATAGCACATCTGAGCAGAATACCCCTTACTCACAGACAGGACGATCAATCATCCAACAGCCACAAATCCTGTACCACAAATTCTAATAATTTCATACACACAACTAGCTTATGACAGCCAAAAAATAAAATACCAGAACAACTGCTACTAGGGAACAACAGAATTGAGGATACAGTTTCAGCAGAGTGCGATGCTGTACATGTAAAATGTAATCGATTCCTTATGGCCAAAATCAAGAAACAGAAGAAACTAATAGACTTAAATACAGTACTGTTGAAATAAAATAATATTGTGGTTCTGTGGGTTCTAGGACATTTATTATATATTATGTTTAAGGAAGTCTCCGGCAAATGCTGCTTACTCTACAAATGCAGGATTTTATTTTTTTTTTTAAATGAACTAACCCAGGAGTTGTCATTTGAAGAAGGGCAAGGGGAGAATTAAAAAAGAAGAAAAAAAAAAAAAAAAGAGTCTTGTTTGTGTTAAATCTCCCCTGTGCTCCGTTTGCAATTCAATATGCCGTGGGAACCAGGAAATGAAACCAACTAGAGACAAAGAAAAATTAATAGTGTACCATATGTTGCCTACGTCGAATCGCATACAATAAAAGTGAACAGACAGCACACGTGAGGAAGCGTAACCCAGCCAGCTGTGTGTGGGCTGATAACAGCCTCTGAGCAGGAGCAGAACTGAAACAGTTAAATAAATTCCATTTTAAGTAAGCCAAAGTACTTTAACCAAGAGGAAAACGTCCCTTAAAAGATGTATAAATGGAGTTTTAAATAGGCAGTATCCTCTTCATTTCTAACCTGCCACTGAGTGAGAATTTTTTTTTTTTTTTATAATTAAGCTAAACTACACTAATTGCAAAGAGGGGAAACCCCCCCCTGCAATCACCAGGCAGAAGCCCTGCGGGGACCAGCCCTAGCACACAAAAGGGCTCCCCAGCTGCACATGCCTGTGCTCAGCCTCAGTGGATGCTCTCCATGAGCCCAGGATCTTGCCCGATGACGTGACCACGATGCGGGTTGTGGTGGAGCAGGTGACCTAGGCAGTGGCACTGAGCTCTGGGCCAAACAGGCAGGAATTCACCCCCCAACGATGCTCCTGCAGTCAATGCCCAAGTCACTAATATTTCCAAAACCCACGGAGTCACTTCTATTGTGTGGGTTGGAGAGGCTGCGTTGTAGTTTTTAATTACAGAATATTTATAGAAAAGTGAATTTATTGACAATCTATGTTTCTGAACACAGACTATGAAAAAAATAAATCATTTGTTTGCATTTCTCAAGCCAGTCCTGGATTTATTGCTAATACTGGGTACAACTTATAGAGCAAATTCATTCAGATCTCCTGGAAGGATGGTCAAGCCAAAGCTGTTAAGTCTTAAATTTTCCCTATTAACTCTTTCAAAACTTGGCCAAATAATAATTTTGCTCAACCCCCCCTTAAGTCTTCACATTAAAAAACTGACTTGAAATAGAAGCAAAAATTCAACGGGCTGAAAGCCATTAACTGAACCCACATGCAGCACTGCCAACCCCAGGAGAACCAAAGCCATGGTGCTGTGACAGCCCCCATGCTTCACGTGCATTTGCTTGTCACCTTTTGGCTTTTGAACTGATTTAGAGAACTGGAAATTAATTAGTCCAGGAATATTTAGCAAATTCATTTTTCCTGAAACAATTGCTTTTCAGCCCATTGAGGCTCTATAGGAAGAGGACTACGTGAAGAAACGTCTCTGTTAGCGCAACAATGGAGAAGGAAATGGCTGCAAACAGCCTGCACCTCTCCTCCTCCTCCTCTGGGGGAAGAAAGGTAGAAAACCAGAAGCACCTAATATCTGTAATTTCTTTTCTAACAATCCCTTAGCAACTTGGAGGGCACAAATGAAACTTATTCTCACTCCAAACCCAGCAGGAGAACATCAGATTTGGACGTGGTGGTGGCACAGCCAAAGGCACGTCTGAACATTTGGAAGGAGGAGTTGACACATTTTCAACTATTACCCCTTCAAACAACAAATTCCCCATAAATTTTCTGGTTGCATTGGTAGGAATGCTCATTATTTTCCCCAAGACTTCAAAGAGAGAAGCAAGCAGGCTTATGGCTTTCCCTCTAGCCCCCCTTGTGAGGCTACCAAATCTGTATTAAATGATGGAAACACAACAGATAAGAAAAGCAAGACAGAGCTTTAGAACCAATAAACCCACTAACACATTAAAATATTAGTACAGCACTCTTACTGCTAAATGGAAGTGTACTAAAGAACTCTTTAAAGGGAGTATTTTTACTAAATATCGTCTGGGTTTAACATTACTGGAAGTCCCTCTGGGCAGCAAGTTAAACATTTTAAAGTTTTTTTTCCCCCCTCTATTTGTCTACAGTCATGAAAAAACCAAAAAACACAGCAGCATCTGGTACTCATTTTGCTTCCAGACACACCTCTACTAAAAAATGCTGCACTCTTGCAACAACACCGAAAGGCAGGGGAAGGGGGGGAAGAGGAGGAAGGGGGGGGAAGGGGGGGGGGGGGGAAGGGGAAGCCTTAACTTTGTTGATCCAACAGTAAAATCCACGATACTTACAGCAGGTCCTGGAAAACAAAAGAAAAACAAAGAAAAAAGTCACTTAATTACAAAGAAGTGTAATCTGACAAAACAGCACATAGCAGGAACCAAAACTAGAGCAATTCAGTACTTTTCAGTTCAATTCCAATGTGATGGCTTTTCAGATACACTTAACACCATCCACATCTCCTGTTACGGGGCCATCTCAGCCATGCTGCTGGCAGAGCAGTACTTACAGGCAGTGTAAAACCAGTCTTTTCCCATGTTTTCCCCAGTGTGACCCGGTTCCCTCTCCCCCCAACAAGACCTCAGGCATGTCACAAGCTATTGCCTGCCTTCAGGGCCTGGGGCATCACATGCAACTGCAGGGGAGCACCAGCAAAAAGCAGGCAGCACAGCTGGAATTTTATGAGCAAAAACGTGTTTTCACCATTGTTTTTCTTCAGATTATGCAGGAGGAGCTGGAAGTACGCTTGCAAAAGCCAAAGGAACAGTGCAGTGCCAGGGGCTACATTGCTACAGCTGCCACAGAGATGCCAAATGTTGCTGTCATTTGGTCCTCCATCCCTTCTGGACCTCAAAACATGTCACACAACCCTGCAGTCCTGTGTCACCTCCACGTGGCCCCTGCTCGAGGGCTTTGTTGTGCTCAGAGGCAGCTGGCAGGCTGATGCCGGTACCCGAGATCTAGGGGGAAAATCCCTCATATCTACAATAAGATTTGGGTACCAGTGCCACAGTCTGAAGCTGTGATAATAGCAGCAGAAAAAAAAATAAAAATCTAATACTCCCCTGCGCGGCAGGGGTCTTTGTTGCCTGCCACACCGATTTCTGCAGCTTTCCTGCTGCTCACCCAGGCTGGTGCTACACAGAGGTGAACACTGAGCTCCTGGTCTAACGCAATCCACATTCCACTCCTGTTCACAAGGCAGCCTATAGCTCTGTTTGGGGCTTCTTCATACTCCATTTCCTGCTTAATCAAACCCAGAAACTAATCACAATCAAAAAAAAAAAAATGTGGGAAAAATTACACTGGGGGGTTAGGGGGTGAAAAATCAGCTTGGTTCATCTTACATTAGTCAAAATACACAAGAAGGATATTTCATGCTAATGGCATTCCAAGGTTTTTAAAATTTGTTTAAGAATCAAAACATTGAAAAGTTGAATAACCAAATCCAAGAAAAGCCTAAGCAGAAGGGCTGAAGGCAGGTAACAGCAGGCAGCACCATCTGCCAAGAATTAGCCTGTTACCCTGCGTTCGTCAGCTTAACAGAGTCAGCTCCACACACAACTGTGGCCAAGCACCTGGCCAGCACGGAGAGGAGGAGACAGTCTCCAAATCTCCCCCCATGCCCAGAAGCCTATTTTCCTTACCGCTAGAACTCACACAGGCTCTTAGCTGACTTTCCTTGGTTTAATTTCTCATGAATACAGAAGTCAATGCCTCTGCCAATTTATTAACTGAAAATCATGAACCTGATTTATTAACTCACTTATGCCAAACTAACCCACAAAAGCCCTTTTGTAGAAGAGTCAAAACTAAATCCCGAACAAGAAGTGGTCAGGAAATTATTTTAATATGGGATTTCAAACATGTACCAATTATAATCTCCGTGGAATTTGTTGCCTTTTTCCTTTCCTCAGCTACTGTTTTCTCCCAATACGTGCACGCAAGCACTTCTTTAAAATGCTTTCCTCTCAAATACAGGAATCAAAGTTGGACGGTGGGCTCTCTATCTGCAACATGGGATGGTCTTCATCTGCATCAGTGGAGTTATGCTAATCTGTAGCTGTGCTGTTAGCCAAATGGGGCTAGATAAACCTTTATTAAGGCATAAAGTTAAACTTACTGAACCGATCTTTTCACCTCTCGAGACATAACTTTCCGGCTTGCAGAACGTGTTTTTCAAAAGCCTAACTACAAGACACTTGTTTCCTATGGAAGAAAGTCAAATATTTTGCAAGCCAACAATAAAGTTAATCACGTACCCAGGGGCTGCCTCCCACCCGGTCATCTCCTTGATGCGGGCACATTGCACAAGAGAGACACTTTCCAGAGAAATTTGCCAGAATCGACTGCTAATAATTTTGACTAGTGAGAATCAGTTTGATAGCTCCAAAGAAAGAATGAAACCACATAGAAATTCTTACTAGAATGAATACAAGTTGGAGACAGCCTTTGCGTATTTAAAACTAACAAAATGACATGGGGACTTATTTCAGAAGGAAGAAAAGAAAGACAACCTGCAAACGCACAGGTTTTGGTCTACTATTACTGACCAAGGGAAACGTGCCAAGCTTTTGCATGATCTGCAGCATGTTACTGCTGTACTGCTGGGGGTGAACACCTAGTACCTGAGCCTGCAGGGGCCTGGAAATATTTGGAAACACCAAGAGATTCCATAAGAACATGAGGAGTTGCGCTAGCAGGGGGTGAAAACAGAAACTAATTAAAAATAAGTGACCCAGATTTCCTGATTGACTAACATCAATGTTGTTTTGCGTATCCAAAGACCCAGCAGGTCACAGTGGCATCAGCCCCAGAAGTACGCAAACATATGGGAAATGACAGGTCACAGTCATTTATATCCAAGTATTTTTCCAGCTTGGGAATTTTGGGTTAAGCTAGCTTTTTGGTTTAATCTGCAAATCACTTATCATGCAAGCTTCCCTGCCATGACAGAACAGAACACCAGGCAGGAGAAAAACAACCAGCCAGCCATTTCCAACAGCTCAGAAAGAGTCAGAGGGGACTTTGCTGCTGCCATTAATGGGTAAAGGATCCATCCCCAAGGTAGCACACATACACCTGTGGCCATCTGAAGCCATTAAAAAAAAAAATAAACCCCACATACATACACATAAGTACCTATATAAACACATGTGTGTGTATTTATACACACAGTACATGTATACATACACACAGAGTTATTAATCCAGGATGCTCTAAGGGGAGTAACTAAGTCATGGGAAGGAGGACAATTGCTACAGTCATAAGAAGTCTCAGAGATCAGCTCTGCATCAATCTGAACAAGAGTATTTGTCACTGCCTGTTGACCTCAGTCATTCCTTTCTGTGCCTCGGCGCTGGTGCGCACAGGGAATACATCCTCCTAGCAGAGAGGCTCGTTATTGAGAACAAATGCGGGACAGATTAGGTTCTTCCTAAAGTTCAGAAGAAGCCAAAGCAGTCCCTGGGTACATGTATGCAACTCATCATGAGAAATACAGGGATCAATGAAAATCCCCAAATAAATACAAAGTTCTGCATGATTTACCCACACGCACGCATGCACACATGTGCTTACTGAGTAACAACTGTATATTTACACTTGTCCACACAATCACATGGCCAAGTGGTTTGAAAGGGTCTTAATGTGTAAAATATGGGGTTTAAGTACGTGTAGGGCTGGGAGAGAAATAGTTTCCCTGCATAGAAATTGCTTTGCTTTTGCTCCTTGAAAAAAGCTTTAGATTCTTCCCTGTTCCAAATCAGGACATTTCTGTTAAACAGAATAGCTGTAAGGAGGGGGGGGGGGGGGGGGGGAAGGCAAAACCCCTTTTGAATCAAAACTTTGTTAGAAGTTAAAATTAAAGAAACAGTAGTAGCATAATGTAAATTTGGAAACCAAAAGTTGTGGGGGGTGGGGCGGAAGACTTTTATCCCATTTCAACAATTTCAAAACATTTCCCCTACAAGTGTTTTTGAAATGGAAAAATTTTGTAAACAAAACTTTTACTGCCTGAAACAGCGATTTTGCCAAGTCAACATTTTCCAATGAAATAACACTTCACCAAAAAAATGCCTTTCCCGGCCTACCTGTAGGGGCGATTTTGAGGTTAAAAGTGCCAATATTTGTCCCTTTCTGCTGAAGGTGAAGCAAAGAGGTGCTGCCCGATGCTGCAGCAATCAGCTTTGGGTGTTCATGCCCCAAACCAGCTCTTGCTTCATGTGAAACCAAGACATCACCTCTGCAGAGACATACTCAGAAAATTCCCAGACTTAACATTTCAGGTGTATTTTCTCCTGTTTTTTTTTTCCTGGAGGGATTTTGAAGGTCAGGTCAGGTTTTGAATTAATCTTCAAGCCAGGGGAAGAAAGCAACATGCCATTGAGAAACACGAGTATCATCTCCCATCGTCTAGTTGTGCAGAGACTTTGAACCAAGACTTACACTAAATTCCCAAATCCTGGATCAGATTCGTCCATCCTTCAGGAACACCCTGGTTTAGATCGATCTTTTAAAAAACATAAACGTAAAGCCCTGGGAAGGCTGTGCAGCCATACCCCATCCCGCTCACACAGCACCAGCTGGCAGCAAGAGGGGAAGCAAAATCTCCCAGGTCCCCTGCTAAAATCAGTGTTATTTCACAAACGCTCACTACAACAGTTGAACTGCATCCTCACTGGGACATATCACACTGAAAAAATAAGCTAACATGACATTAAACATGATTTTGCCTTTGGCGTGGAAAAAGAACTGTATCTGAGATGTGCAGGCTGGCTGTCAGGACCAACCACAGCAACTAGTGCTGCAAAACCTTCCTTCCACCTCACGCTCAGAAAAGGCTGAAAGTCCCACATAAGGTTGTATTAAAGTGTGTTTTTCTTTTTATACACCAACTGTTTCCATGGGTGGGTGCACGTGGGTCTTCAAGGCTGTGCTTGCTTCCCAGCTGCGCTAGGAACTGCTGATGCCCATGAGCAGGAATAAGGACGATGGGACCTATGCATCTATTTTTTTTCCTAGAAATGGTTTAAAAAGAATTTTTTTATGGTACAGTGTCTTTCTATGGTAGAGTATGGTTGTCTCTGTGTGCTTTTGGGATAACGAATTCTTAGTTTCAAGAAACAGAGCTGTTGGATTAATTTTTTTTTTCCTGAATCCATCACGGCAAAAGAAAAAAGTAAAATTCAGTCCTGGTTTAAATCAACAGGAGGGTGCGAGTTAGAAGGGACAGAATGATCTCTTAAAAGTTTCTCTGCTTGTTTCTAAGAGATATATATTGAAAGTTTCAATATGCATCAGAAAAAGTTTTTCCAACATGATCATTTCAACAATTGCCAGAAAAAATGCTCCCCTTGGCAGAGAAGAGACTAGAGCTGAGCCTTCTTGGCTCTCCAACAGCATTTGTCTGGAGGCTGTAAAGCTGTAACCACACAGGTTCCCTGGGGATGGACACTATCCTGCTACACAAACAAAGGTTTATTCACATTTATCAGCTGTAGCAAAGGAACAAGGACCTGGTTTATGTGTGGTCAGGTTCTCAAACAAATATAGAAATATATATTCAAGCTATCTATGAAAACAAACATCTGGCAGCTCGGCCAAAACCAATATACAGAGGGACGTCTGCTCTCGCTGTTTCTAACTGCAGTGCAGCAGAGCAATCCGCAGGGGCTGCATTGCATTGGATCGATTAACTGGTGTGCCCCAGCGCATGTTTGCTTGCCCATGGGTGGCTCCCTCACTCTCCTCGATTTTCCTCCACAACTGCAGAAAAGTTCAAAACAAGATCACAAGTTATTTAATGACTGATATTTTTTGTTTGTTTGTTTTTATTCTATAAAGCTTGTTTTCCTGCTGGTCCTGCATTAACTTGCTGGCATCTTTCAGTTTCATCAGGGGGATGCTCAAGTGGCACTTGTGAAGGTGCCGCAGCATGAGGGCAAACATCGCTTTTTAGAAGCTCCTGTGTGAAACACAGAGAAGGGAGCAAAGGCCAAGGGCATGCTCAAGCTCAGTGAAACCTCCCAAAGTTTTGTACGGGCTAGAGAAACGCACTGGACAATGTTTACATCCCTGCCTGCATACAAAAGCTAAATTCATTGGCTGACCTCACTTACTGCCCTTGGTTGAAGGCTGTACTCCACTGTGCTCCTTCAAAAGCCCTTAGCGATATTTTTAAAATGACAAACAGAAAAATAATCAAAGCTATCTGGTGGCTGTTTCTACAGCCCAACTGCCAGGAAAACGGGATTTAATGAAGCTGGCTGGGATCCCTCACCATACCATCCACCCCCTCAGTGCAATACCCATCCCTTGGCCATGAGCAATCCCTCATGCTTTAGGAGCAGAAATATCTCAGAACACACATAGCGCACTGTGAAACACCATCAACAGAAGGGAAATGCCTGCCTGCCATGGAGATCACTCCATGGTCCACAGCACAACCCCCCCAAATTTCCTTTCCCTAGAGTTAAAAGAATTGTTTACAATATTGGTGACCAGGAAGTTACGTTGCCCTTTTTGAAAGCCCAGCCACGTATTTGCTATAGCAACAGGCAGGAGAGAAACAGCCTCCTTGCTAAATGAAAACCTACCTGGTCCCCATTCATTCTCTCAATGTTCAAGAACCTAAGAGCTGAGGACTGTGAAATTTCATCCGCTGCTTTCCATCACGCAGAGGCAGTTGCAAACCCTGTGTGACTTTCTAGGTACGTTCTTGTCTGACTGTTTTCCTTAGAAAGAGCAATACCAACCCGCATCTCTCCCCTCTCCAACAGCACTTCAGCCCTAACAGCAAAATGTAAACAGCACTTCTCCCCAGCTGAAACAGGATCGGTGCTTTCCCACTTCACAAGACAGGAAAGAAAAAACAAAACCCACCAGATACCAAAGTGACAGAGGCGTATAATTGAACAGCTCAAACAAAAATCCTCAGCAAGGTTGGTCTGCAGTTTCACAAAGTCTGAGGGCACACTCGGCACCCAGGGGATGCACCCAAGGCTGGTGGCTGAGGTGTGGGTACCCCTGACTCTGGAACGCAGACACAGACTATCCATCACACACGTGGGCCTGGCAGGCAACGTACGGACAAGAAGAAACAAGCCGGTGCATGCCTCCCATCTAGCACAGCTGCGGGGTTGCCGTATTTTTGTGCTAATTCAATGTCCCACTTCACTGTTGGATGGCATAACAACAGGTCTGAATGCTACAAGGGAGAAATGGAAAGACTGATAAAATATGCAATATCAGTCGGTGTTTTGAGTGGGAATTTTTTTGTTTTATTGTTATTGGGTGGTTGATTTTTTTTTTGGTGTTTGTTTGTTTGTTGGTTTTTTTTTAAGGTTTAGCTTTGTTTTTCATAAAAACCTTTGTACCCAGCATGCAGGGGTATGGGAAGCCCCCATTCCGCAGCCCATTAGATTAAGGTGACCAGCACCATTATTGAAAGGCTCCCACACAGCTCAATAACACCCACAAGGCGCCCAGCAATGTCACTGGGAAAAGACGGTGCTTACCGGGTTCTCCGCGCCGGCCGGGCTTCCCCCGCCTCCCTGGAGGGCCTGCGGAGAGAGCAGAAGGTTAGCGATGCCCCACGGGCAGTGAGTTTGGAAGGGGACCTGCCACATGTCCTTCCCTTCGGATCTAAACCTCCCCATGTCTTCCCCCCTTTCGCAGCTACCAAAAAACCAGTAGGTTGCACATCTTGAATACCATTCCCCCTGCAAAAAATACATCGTTTTAATGAAAAAGCCGAGGCCAGGCTCCTAGGCAAGCTGGGAAGCAGGTTTGAAAGTTATTGGTGCTGCCCATGTAGCAGAAGGAACCAGGTCTTAAATGCTCTAAAATTCTGGAAAAAACCCCTTTGCAGAGCAGCTGGCAGCCCTGTGCAGTCCATGCATGCTGCAAATGGCTGTTACAATCTTGCAAATCACATTAGAACAAGGAACGGAAACCTTTTGCTACTAATCATTGTCTCAGTCAAGAAAACTTTTTGTGCCTAGATCTGATCACACATTTATAATTCCTGACCTATATTTCAAATATAAAACTTGCTTGTATTCTAACCCTTCTGTGTAGCATTGTATTAAATCTTTTTTTTTTTTTTTCTTAAGCACAGATGCAGACCACTGCTGTAGCAAATGTAGAGCATCCCGGTCCCCAAAAAAGGCATAACACTGTGTCCTTCATGCTGGTAGCTGCCGTGTTGCAGACTCCCTGCTGCAGCAAGGCTTCCCTGCCCAGGAGCTGGCAGCATCCACACACCCGTGATATGCATGTTGCCAGATGGGAACAAAAAGCCACTTTTTGTAGCCTTTTGCAGGTCAGCCAGCTCAAGAGGAGCATTTGCTGGGTGACAGCAACGTTAATGAAAAGCAAAAAGATCATTTTTTGTCTGTGAAACTATGCTGCTCTCTCCCCTTTCTGTGCCCTTTTTCTTTTCTTTAAGAGAAAAGCACGATAAACAAAAATCATTAAATATTTCTGCACTCCTCTCAAAATTTCCCCTGCTGTATAACATTTCTGTGCTCAAACATGTAATTGTGTCCCCAGCCATGGCCTGGAGTTCCTCTCCAAAGTCAGGATGAGCTGCACAGTGCCCACCCTCCCCAGCCCACCCGCAGCCCCCGGCACAGCCCTGCCTGCACAGGGGCTCCCCCCGCCCTGGGGGTGCAGCTGGCAGCCAGAGCCTGGGGTGCCCTTGCAAGGGGCTGGTGGAAAATGTCTGTCGTAGCTCCCTAAACAACTTGCTCACCATTTCCTATGGGATAGAAAAAAAAAAAAAAAAATTGCCTGGAAATGTATTTTCAGCTGCCTCCTCAATTGCCTTAATTCTCAAGATCAGGTGGATGATTATACCACATAACACCCAGGAGGAATGTTTACTCCCTCCAGCCTGAAGTCAAACTGCTCTGGAGAGGAACCACCTTTTCCAACCTTGGAGACAAGTCTTAACGGAGTAATTAAAACTAATCTGCCTGTAGCACCCTCTTGGCTGGTTGTGGTGGCCTGACTGCCAGGCAGAGCCTGAGCCCCAGCAGGCTCCCACCGCTCCCCCGTGCTGCTGTGAGCACCAGCCTTGTTTAATCCTTCCGTGTCCTTTGATAGACTCCTCCTGGGTGCGTTTAATCTAGAGTAATTCGCTCGGTAACAGCTTTGCTTTACCTCTTCTGCTAGTGGCAGTGAGAAAGCACAGGGTTTCTTAGGGAGGAGGAGATGTCCTAACGAAGGTGCAGGAGAGGGAGGCCAAGTTTTTAAACAAGTGACTAATGAGTTGGTAGCGATGCTTTCAGGCATTTAAAGGAGGACCGATATTGAAGGGCAAATACACGGAGCTCCCACATAAAGCCTAGGATGGAGCCTTTCAGCAGAGAACATGAGAAAACTGCGAGAAACCAAAGATTCTGTATAAAAAGGAATTTAATACTGGCTTTTTAATATTTTTTTTTTTTAATTTAAGAGATTTCGTAATACCTTGCATGCCAACAGTGAAAAACTGACTGGTGCCTACACTGGCACAGGTTGCCCAGGGAGGTGGTAGGTGCCACATTCTTGGAAACACTCATTGTCAGGTTGGACGGGGCTCTGAGCAACCTGATCTAGTTGAAGATGCCGCTGCTCACTGCAGGGGGGCTGGTCTAGATGGCCTTTAAATGTCCCTTCCAACCCTAACCATTCTATGATCTTGTAATTCTTTCCCTATAGTTTTCAAGGAAATCTGTAAGACGGGTGCAGCATGTGGAATTAGAAGTATAGCATGCTTGTGGCAACCACGAGATAAACCCAAGTTGAGAGAGCGAAGAAAACCAACCCTAAACCCCCATTCTTATCCATTTTACTTGCAGGTTTTATCTGAAAGCAATTTGGGCAAAAAAAAGGTAGTATCTTGGAAGCAACATCCAGAACCCTGCTGCTACCGCATAGCTGAATATGGCAACATCTCTTGAGGAGAAAAAATTTTAGCAGGGATTAAAAGGAAATGCACCACATCCAGTATCCACTTTGGGCAAGACTTGGAAGTTGCAAACCTGTGATGCAGATGCGGGTGAGCGGAAGGACAAAGACCTCCTGGCTCCCCGCAGCAAGAGGACAGCACGCAGGAGTAACACGGGAGTCATTAATGCAACCTCATCCTGTGCAGATGAAATTAGGCTTATGGTCTGCACGATTAGAAATTAATACTTTAGCAATTTCTAGCCTGTGCTGGGTGGCCAACTTTGGATACTTTATGCCCAGCTCTCTTAGCAGTAAGTCCATACTACACGTCTTGTTTCCAACCCCTTTAAGAGACTACAAAGGAAATTAAGGAGGCCTGGGAATTTGTTTGAAGATAAATGTTCACTGTAAACTGTTACCTAATGACTCCATCTCTTAAGACCTTGCAGTTTGATACTTGTTCAATATAATTAAGATTTATGTTGCATTAATGTCAATTGTGTAATAGCCGAGCCTTTTCCTCTAACCATGCCAGTTCCGCCGTATCAGTTCTGGGAGTTCTTTATTTACATTGTTATGAAAGACAATTTGGAGAGGAGAATGAACACAAAGCATAAAGCAATCTTTTTAAACAACTTGTCACATTCAAGCTAAACAGCCTTAATCCAGGGCATAATATGCAATTTCTGACACGACCATAAACTTTACAGTAAGATGATAGATTTAGTAACCCAAAGACAAAGTATAAGAATGAAGTATCTTGCTAGTTGGAAGCATTATGAGGAAGAGCTGATGGGTATATCTAAAGAATAGCTACTCAGAAACAAGGTAAAGAGTTCACAGTAAATAGACTCAATTGACTGTTCTGCTGGGTAGCAGCCACTTATGTCATCTACCGTGGGCGAGTAAATGAAATACTAAAAACCAACATCGCTTTATAGTTCATGTAAAATACTGTCAAAAGCCAAAACCACGTACTCGTCTACACTGTAGTAAATTAACCTTGTTTGAACTAATTTACCTACGGCAAATTGGGTAGCTGCAAATCGGGCTGCTTGATGAATGCTGTAATCCATCAACACCAGGAAAACAGGTCTATGGCCCTACGTGTGTTCAATGTCTTTTTGCCCCTCGTAATTAAATCAGATCTGGCCCTTGAGCCACATTCCCGGCCTTGGGAGGCTGTATCACTGTCTCCTGTCCCTTCAGCTTGATAGGCAAATTGCTGCCTTACTCTTGGGTATAATAAGGTAAATCAATGTTCGTCAAGAGTAAAGCAAGTGTAAAATGCCAGCAAGAAAAAGAGCGTGAGACCACAGCTCACAAAACCTCACTGAAGATAGCTGATGCTTTTTAAACGTTAAGCCACTGAGGCACATTTTTACCCAAGAACTTGTGGCACCAGGCTTGCGCTATCTTTTCACTTAAACTTCTCCTACACATCACCCTTTCCCACTGAGCACATCTATACAGACATATGAACCCTAAACCTCTGCCCATCTCTTTCTTCAAGCCACATGCTGCTGAAGCTCTCAGGGACTCTTTTTGGGGTACATTGATACAAAGAAGTAGCTGGGAACAAAATTCAAGCAAAAACCTTAGCCAAGTGAAATCAAGACTTATATCACTGGATATCTTTACATCAGAGGATTTTTTTTCCCCTTGCCCACAATGAGCTGATCATGTTGAGTCCTCTGAATCGTAAACGTTGAGCTTACATTTAGTGCCTTACTTTCTAGATGAATTAATATCTAACTCGTTGTGCTCTGACATGGGATTAAGTTGTACACCATATTGGATGGTCTACCCACTCACATGCTTGCACTTTTTTTTTTTCTTGTGAGCTTGAAACTGTTCAGATTCTGTTTCCTCATCTTCCCTCTTGGCATTTTTCAAGTTGCCTTCAATATATCAGTGTTTTTTCAGTTAAAAATGAATCAACCAGAAGAATAGCTTGAACAAATTGGTTGGTTCAGCCACTCTCAGAAAAGTGGAGATGATTTTTTTTTTTCTTCATATGGCTTCACTTAGAAGGAAGGAGAAGTTCGCAGCAGCGCACTGTGGGATCTGGTATTGAGCATGAGGAAACCGCGGCCCCGGTCTAGCTGGCTGTTCCTGCACAAAGGCCAATTTAATTTCTTGTTCCCTGGGGAAAAGGTTTATGGTTCATGGGCAGAAGTCAGGTTCTGCGATGCTTGCTCAGCTGATGCTCATCAGGTATTCAAGTCAGGCTGCGGGCTCCAAGACCGCAGATCTAAGATTAAACAGTTTTGGGTCACAACACTTTGCGTGAACCTTTTTGGCTTTGGATTCCAACGGACCCAAAGATTCAAAGCAAATACCAGACTCAGATTGGAAACATGCAGCACCTACAGCCTACAGAAGTTTTCCAAATAAAACAAGAAAAATAATATCTAGATTCATTTTAAATTTGGCCCAAGTGCCCCAAAGCTCTCTGAAATCCTGGGCTGTTTTATGTCAGTAAAAGAGCCACCCAGAAGGCAACCTCTGGTTGTTAGCTGAGGAAAGCTTCCTGCAGTTCAATATGTGATCCAGTTGCTTTCAAGACACAGAACAAGCAACAAACTGTTTTCCTCCTTATACCTCCGCACAGCCTTTCTGAGCAGAGATGCACACAAGCATCCTCCTCACAATATGTCAGGCAGCTGTGCTCTACCTCGGGGAAGAGAATTCCTGCTCCAGGAACCACGCTGAAATATTGCTGTATTTACTGGAATAATAAAGGGGCAGCATTTAACGTATGTTTTAGCTAAAGCACCCTCAGGACCTCAGCACTAAAGGTTTACAGCCTCAAACTCTTCTTTACCTGCAGTTGAGCTAAAATGAAAGAGATCCAGTGAGCGGATGGGATGAATGCACAGCTCGGGGAACACAGTCCTAAAGCATCCCAACAAGATGCAGCAGAGGAAATCTGAGTCCCAGATCTAACATCCTCCAGCACCAGTGAAACTGGCACACAAAGTATATTAGCTGGAGGTGATATGTTTCAAGACCAAAAACAAATATAGGGTGTTTAAGTGTTTTTCTTAATTGTAGCCAACCGAGGCCCCTCTTACCCTGGATGGATGCTTGTTGCAAAAGAAAAAAAAATAAATATTCAAGCTCATTCAAATAGTGAGGTGATATATACACACATGCTGAAACCAAAGCGCTGATTCTGCTCCATTTAAAACAACTGAGATGGTGCGGCTTGCCCAGTACTCTAGATTCCCTCTCCCTCTTAAATCATTTTTCCCCCCCACACACACACCCAGAGACAGTTTCTTCAAACAGTCAAGTGCATACAGCTCTTTTGTTTAGTCACCAGGGCATGAAGATAAACTGAATTTGAGATATAAATTAAGAAGTGACTGGAATAAAGCCACAATTGCACTTACATCAAACATGGGATTTTTTCCCTCGTGTTATGGCTGGTCTTACTCAGGCCATTTCCAGATAATACACTGGCACAGCTGCAGCACAGTGCAGAGCAGGAGCAGATGTATGCAATATACCCCACCCCACACCCCCTTTTATTTTTAAAACAAGAGGATGCATATTTTGGCAGCTGTGGGGGCTGCTACATGCAAGGTAGAAAGGTTTTCACGGTAGATTTCAGTTTCCCACATCTACACCAGGCAGCTGCTTCAGTATGAGTCCTGGACAGAGGCGGTAATGTTGAAAATCTTTCAGAAAGTGTCTGTGCACAAACATGCACATGGATTTGGTTTCACTTTTTTAATGAGAAAGTGACTATCTCTGTCCAGGACTCATACTGAAGTACAAGATGAGATACTACAGATACCACTATGTGAGTACAAGAAGATACTACACACTTAAAACACCTAGAAAGGTTGGAAAAAACCTCATAAAGCAAGTCACAGTCATCTTTTCAGAGCCTTACCTGTTAGGCAAGTCAGGCGCAGTTTTATCAAATCTGGAAGATGAACACAGACTCCTTTTTCTGCTATGGCTAGAAAACCGTGTAGTGATAGAGCTGGGCAACAGAGGTGATGCCAAACTCACACTGGAGTCCTCCAGCAGCATTTGGCTGGAATTCATCACCCTTATAGCATCTTCAGCACTAGGTAACTTAAAGCATCCCTGCCTGGAACAGATGAGAAAACAGGTACCCTCAAGGTCTGCTTTCTCAGAACACATGTGTAAATTAGGCTTTTTCCTACTCAAACGGTTGCTAACACAAAGTCACCTCAGGAAAGAAGCAAGAAGTAACCAGCAACCAGGTTGCCTGGAGCTGTTGAGCAGACCGAGATGAGTGTTGCTCTGCTTGAGTCCCTAAATTTGCCCCTGTGAAACACCAGCCTGTTTACAAACACGAGGAGCACATGCACATATTGGGAGTGCCCCCACAGCATGAGACTGTTGTGTATTTCTTGCAGAAACATAATGTTTTTCATTTTTCCAAGAACTGCAAGACACTTCTGTAAGGTAGGCATGATAATGAAGCACTTATTGCTTCCTTTGGTTTTCAGTTACAATCTCACATTTAAACAAGTTTGACATGTTGGATTACAAAATCTCTCGTGAAACATTCAGATCTGACACAAAGTACTTGTGTTTTGATGAATTGCATTTTTGGAGCATGGAAATACTCAAAGCTAATGCACATTATCTACAATCAGAATTAGCCATTCCAGACTCAGGATCCCACAGCAGAAAAAAAAATAAGTAAATTCTTCGTCATTTTCAAAATTCTATATGCAAAAACTGCAGAGAAGAGAAACGAGCGAGTCGAGGCCGAGAGGCAGCTGAATAATGCTGTTCCTCGTGCATTCAGAAAAGATGCCAGTAACTAAACACTAATGCGTACGCTTCCCTGTAAGCAGAGAATCACATACTTTGTATTTAGATGTTATTCTTACACACACAGAGTTGTGGATGTAGTCTATGGTTAATGCCCATTTGGGCAGCATTTTCCACCGTTATTGTTTCTCAGCTTCCAAAAAAGGAGAGTGCAAGCTGCCATGTGCAAACCATAAAGCATCTGAGGGACAGGGCCAAGCCCATCCCAAAAGCAAGCCCACAACCATCACGCTAATATCACCAACAGATTTTGCTTCCATGTTACAAATCAAGTTTAACATAAAAATCAAAGTTTTCCTGTTTCAGAACTCATCCAACACTGCATGACTACATGTCACAGTTTCAGCATCTTTAAAAAAGCTGTTAAATTCTTTCTCCTGTGGTCTTCAAAAGAAAATTTTTTCTTCTGTTTAATCCTCTCTTCCCCTCAAGTTTTCTGCATGCAGAAGGCATTTCCTCTACCTCTAAGGACTACCTTGTTTTCTGCACATTGCCCCACAAGCAACATCATCTTTATAAATGAAGATGATCAGGAACAGCCTGTTAAACAAATACCACGTCTGCTTCTGGACTTGTTTCCGTAACCTTCATCTGCATTAACTCTTGACTAGGGCTCCACAGTGCCATATGCTTCAAAAGACAGAGCAAAAGCATATCTCAGTGAAGCAAAATGCACACAGCAAAATTCCTTCCACGTGGGATATATATGAGGAGAAAATGCCACAGCTACAGATATCTTCTGCTACACAACAGTACCAGCAAGCTACCACCAGCACACACACGTCCCAGTAGATACCGCAGACCAAGGGAAATCCAGGGAATACAACACTGGGGATTTAAGTTTTGCTCCAAACCCACTCCAGCAGCCATTTGGTGTTTGTGTGCTCCTGGCCAAGTTCAGTATAAACAATAATCGATTTTGAAAACCTAATGCTATTATGTTGGCTTAGCTTCTGAAAAGCCTGCAGTCTACAGTAATCCAACCAGGTGATGAGCAACAAGCTAGCATTGATGAAGCCTTGTAAGATGCAAGTAAAGGCTGTACCAAAACAACAACAACAACAAATAATCATCATACTACTTTACCACAATGACAGCCGAGTCACACAAATATCTCTAAACTACAGATATTAACATGGTTGGTTACCCAATATAAAATATCCAGCAAAGCTACCGCTATCTTCAACAGAGTTAAGTGACAGAAGATGGATACAGGTGATGATGCGATTGTGAGGGTTTGGGAGGAGGATCGATGTGCGAATTCATACCACCCTGGGTTATCCAACAAGAAGTCCGTCTAAGAAAGCAGACCATTTGCTAGCAGCCAGTTGCCGACACAACAAGAAGAGAGAAAATAAAGTCCTCTCTCGCATACGATGTGACCCTTCCCTTGGCATAGCTGTTTAAGGGGCACCTTGAGGCAGGATGGGGCATATGGCTTCAGGACACTGCATCCCACCCACCGCTCCGCACCACGTGGGATCCAGAAGCATGAACACGTACAGTTATCTCTGAAGCCAGGTGACAACGACTGATGGTTTTGGAAGAGGATTTTGCAGATGAGCTATGCTGCACCACAGACTAGGACATGAGATGATTACTGACACTGTGTTAGTCAATTTAGTGTTTGTGCCAGTCATAACACACACAAGAGAAATGATCTTTTTGACAATGTAATTTAAAGGAAACATGATTCAGCCATCAGGAACTCTACTGTCCCAGTAAACGTATCAGTAGAACAACGCTGGGAGAGGTACTCTGAGCAACGCCGTTAAAATGTCGCAGCACACAGGAAAGGGCTATTACATTACTGTGACCTTGCAGAGGCTGGTGGCAACAGATGCACATTGATGCTGTTCACTGCCAGGAAAATGTCTTCTCACTGGCCTTTGGTGGGATGGAAGAGCAACCAGAAGAAACACAGGTAGCAGCACCATGTAAATTGTGTGGGTGATCTAACACGTTCAGGAGACGGACCAGATGACTTCAGGAATTTTTTCCCCATTTTCTTCGCACACAAATTTTTATGCCATGCTTATCACATCAATGCACCGAAACTCTTTAAACCTGTAGTTATTTTTTGAGGTAGAAAAAAATCTCAATAACAAACTTCTAAATACAATACATATATGCTCACTTTAAGTTTCTATTAAAAAAACCATTTCTTTAGAACAAGCATGTAAATCCTGTTTTGCCCTGTGAGGCTGGGGTGGCTCTGAGATCTCCCTGGGTCCCAGCCAAGGCAGTCACCACCACAGGAAAGGACATGGCATTTCTTGGCCACAGGGTTCTTCTCTTCCCTTCTGCTAATACAGTTGAAATAAATCCTACAGGAACTTAACCACTCACTGTACGCTTAGAGCACAATTCAAATTCTTTGGAAATTAAAACCTTTTGTGAAAGGGCAAGTGCACAACAGTGTATCTGAGAGATACAGCCTATGCCTAACAGGGTTGTAGAAGTATTCTACCTTTCCCATACAGCTAGGGAAGTTCCTTTCTTGGCAATTTGACTTTTTTTTTTTCCCCCTAAAGCATGAAAATTATTGGTCTGAGTTTAAACAGTACTGGCCACAATGTTTTGTAGTTATTTAAACGTTCCCTCCATCCTCCCAATAATGTACAAGTGTGGTTGTACAGGGGAGGAAGTGGACAACTGAAAAAAAACTATAATCAACTGCCCCACATATAGTAGCTTCTGGTCACCTCCCACATTTAGAAGCATCTCAAGTAATTAAAAACCTTCACCAAAGTCATCTGGGGACATCTGCCTTGTCCCAGATTAAGCTTTTTCCTGGGGACTGGGGGAAGCTTTGATGCCAAAAGACTTAGTTACAGCTAACGCTCCACCAAGGCCCAGCTCTGGGTGTGGGTCTCCAGTTCAGGCTCTGGTGGTGTCTCTGGCAGCCCCTGGGAAGAGATTTCACATGGTGGCAGGGTGACCCAGGGAAAGCCTGGAGAGCAGCTGATAAGCACAGCAACATGAACGAAAGGAAAAAAAAAGAACCAAATAAATCAAAAGCCAACTATACTAATAGCCAAATAAAGAGTCTTCAGGTATATTAAAATACCCCCATACATCATGCCCGACTAGCCTTACAAGGAGGTATTTGCCTCCTTGAGATATATCCTGGAGGACTGGAGGTGAGAAGTAGAATGTCAACCTCTTGGAGGCTTCCCACATCAGGGTTGAAATTATAATGGAAAAAAAATGTCAAATAAAATTATTTCACTCCCAGAGCAGCAGAAACAATGTACTTTGTTCTCACAAATTGGGACCAGGTAGGTTGGCACAAGGTCCTTGGCAAAGAAACAATTTAGCTTCAAATTTGAGACCAGAGCAATAGCATTAGATCACTTACTCAGACTTAAGTTGCGAGCAGCTGTTTGGCTTTTATTTCACACAAAAGCTTATACTGTAAAAGGAATTCCTGGCCCCTGTTCAAATGCTATATTTGCTCCTAAGCAGTGTTTCTCATTTTAGTCCTGATAATGCAATGAAATCAGTGATGAAAAATTTTTACGGAAGAGATGCAGAGGAAAAAAAAAAAAACCAAAAAAACCACCTTTTTAAGACTTTGGGTTTGTTGTGTGTTGAAATGCAATATTTAGACCTGGAGTTTTCACCATGCTGAAAATTTAATCACCAAACTTTTTATTTTAACTGGGCATATAATTAAAAGTACAACCATCATCTCTCCCTGACGACCCTGGGCAAACACCAGATTTGCTGTGCATAAACAGTTTGCTTTCCCACTCATCTGAAATCCTTCCAACAAAGGAATATATGAAACTTTTATGGAAAATATAGTTTCCATTATATAGACGGAACCAGCATGTGCTAGTCTGATTCACTCCGTAGAAGGAATATGTTGTTTCCTGTAGGAAGTGTGAATGATCAAAACAAATATAATCGTTTTTACTGTCGCGTATCTGACCTACATTGCACAGCTTCCAGCCGAAATACGCCGAGTCAGCTGCAGTTAGAATTGCTGGCTGAGGTCTAAATGGCCACACTTAAGAGCTCTGATAAGTTAGTCATTAATTGCTTTTATTTAAGAGCAGCATTTGTGTGACCATTTAAAGAATTAGGCTTCTAGCCATAATGCTAATCTGTGTCAAGTCTGAATCCAATTGACAAGCAGAAGCGCGATCACCAACACCAAGGCACTGATAAAAAATACTTGAAAAAATAAAATAAAAATCAAAGAGCACCAGCACTTTCAGGCTGGACGCAGGCAACAATTGCACAAGCCTCTGGGCAGCCCGATGAAATACCAAAGGGCATCCCAGAGGTTAATTACAACTGCCATCAGAAGGCAAAACAACTCACATCTAAGATAACGTGGCCACAGAGACAGAAAATCTCCCTTGGGTCATGCCCAGCCCTAGGTGACCAGGCTGGAGAGACCAGAGCTGGGGCCAAGGAGAGCTCGCTGCCGGCTGGGAAGGGGGTGTAAGCATACAATTAGCAATGAGACTGAGTATAAAACAGCTGTAGGAAGACTGAGGGTGAGGGGAAGGTATTTCAGCATGTAGAAAAATATAGCTGAGATACAAGAAAGCACGCTGACATTTCTTTGGCACATGCCATGCCTCAGAGGTGGTTGGCACAAGGTGGGGAACAGGCGCAATTAATGAAACAGCACGAGCCGATATGCACAGGAGTTGCAAAGCCAAACTCTGCTATAGCCCCTTTCTGCCATGTTTTGGGCCTCCTCTGGCCCAGAATTCAGTGGCAGCGGTTCCTATTCAGGTGCAAAGAGGGGATGATATATTGCTCACACACCTGGGGAATGTTTTGTTAACAACTTCATTTTAGACCAAAGTCTTCTCCGGAGCCAACGCGTTGCACCAAACTGCTTCCAAGCGTGCGGCTCAGCCAACAGCTTACAAGATGCAAGGTACGCTGTAGGGCTCTGCAAGCACACGTTACATTTACGAATTACCAAAACTACCACCGTGATTTCCTTAACCACGTTCATTTGCTTACTCCGTTCATGTTATTTGATGAATAGCTTGTTTTACTTGGCTGCTCCAGGATCACTAGTCTTGCAAACAGCTCAAAAAGCCGTAATGAAGTGACTGACTTTGCTCAGCTGCTTCTTCCAGATGCTTAACTTGTTACCAAACAGCCAAATGTATCTTTCAGTGGTACTTAGACTATTTTCAGCTCCAAGTTTTCAGTTGTCTATAAAGCAATAGGTCTATAAGTCTTTTGACGTGACAGCTAAACACATTTTTCCCCGTAGGATAGAAAGGCATCCGCATAGGAGATGCACAGTGTTTTTATTTTCTTTTTTAACAGTAAAAAGCATCTCAAAGATCAAACAGGAAATCTGAATTATTTCTGACAAACCCAAAGGTGCAACTTTTTATCTACAGATACTTGAATTCCTATCATTTGTGCTTTTTAGAGATCAGCTAAGCAAATGCAGGATTGCCACTTTAACTTTACCAAACAATATCCAGGAAGGGTTCAAAGGTTTAGTGGAGATGAGGTATTGTTGTTCTTTAAACATTGAGATGAGATGAAAAGAAAGAGGCAATTATTCTGAGCAAAGCTATCCAATATGTTTCTAAGTTTGGATACTACCAGCAGTTTCCACTTGTATTTTAAAGTATCCAAGTTTGAGGAAAACGGCGCAAAATACAGTGGAAGGAGGAAACCAGGCCAGAGAACTATGAAAGGGAAACACAAAAAGCATCCGACTCATTTGGTTTGGTGTTAAGGACAAGTGTACTGGTGGGATTGCACGGACTGGAGCTGCAGACATGGGCATGGGCGTGATGGCGCATCCTTTTGTCACAGTCAGGGACAAAAGATTTGCAAAAAAGAAAGTCAACGCGTAGGATTTCACTTCCCAAATACGTCAGTTTGAGGCTTGATTGAACCATTTTGTCATTTTATGAGCCATTTTGTCCAGAGAGCACTATTTTCCCCAATCACATACTCCAGGTACTGCACCAAGACTTTTGCCAACTCTCCCAGTCTACCTTGTTCTTGAGAGACAGTAAGAAAAGGCAGGTCTCCCCCCAAAGCCGGCCGGCGGGGCTGCCCTTCATCTTTCATTGATTAATATACAATGCCTATTGCTGCACCTTGCCAAGTTTTTAACTAAAATCAGACCTAGATTTAAGACACAACACAATAAGCCGAATCCTGCTTTCAATTTTGCTTTCTGGATTCCAGAATACACTTTTAAACTATTCATATACTGGATGTAATTTCACCTGAGGACCTAAGAGTACTTCAGGTAGAAACCTTTAAAGCCCTGCATAAATATAGATATATTGCCACTGAACTCTGAAATGGAGGTAAATGAAGACTTTGGAAGGGCAGTTAACCTCATGTGAAAGTGTAACGGATGGAAATTAACACTGAAAGCAGGGAAAAAACCCTCAAACAGGATTATAATATTTTCAAAACACTGCTTCAGCTGGTATTTTTCTCCCCACAGATGAAAAATTTTCTAGCACATCTGACTTATTCCATCAAGAATGGGGTTGGTGTTGTTTGACGATTAGTCAATGCTCATAATCAGCTTTCAGCAGTTCCTGCACCCACGGCCGAGGAACTGCCAGGTTGTGCTAAGGGATGGGACTCGGGGGGATGTACGGAGCACTGAGAAATGAAGCCTGGTCTGAAAGCAAATCCAAATCCCAACATTTCCACTCATCATAGTTTTTAGAAAACTTTTAAGGAATCCCAACCTTAGGAGCAGCAGTGTCTACAGATTTGAAAAGGTTTTATAGAAACTCAATGCAGGTCTGTAGAAGTAAACTAAGAATTTACACAACAAAAAATGGTCATTCCCCTCCCCAAAATATTCCAACAGCCTCTGAATTCAGTAAAGATCAGTTCTGGGTTTGGATTTTCCAGGTAATTTGAATGGTTGCAAAGCCAGGGTAAATCCCCAAACTATATTTTGCTTTGCAACCACATCAGCTCCACGTTCTCTTGGCGCTGCGCTTCAGGCAGCTCCGCGCACGGCTGTGCCTCCCAGCAGAGCCCACCGCTGCCGGCCCGGGGCTCGCAGCAGCCCTGCCATGCAGCAGGTACTGCATACCACACAGACCTCTGCCATTGGAGAAACGACCCTAAACTCATCTGACACAGAGCAATGACATTTACTGCACTGGGAAGCAGAAAACATTGGCCCCAGGGGGTCACTGCTGCCTGTCGGGGAGCCCCCGCGAAGCATCTCGTCCCGCAGGGCAGCTTCAGCGCAGGCTCCAGGCATGTTTGTGCATCGCTACCCTGCACTCACAAGCGGTCGTACAGACCTGTAACCAGACAGCCCGCTGCAACCACGGCTAAAATTTGTTCTAAACCAGACTTTTGGCTGGCAGGGTGATGTTCCCTTACCCAGAGGCAGGGGTGCAGTAACCCACATCACCCGGGTAAGAGAAAGCTATGAAGAATGACATCTGGTTTCTGCACAACTTGGCTGTCAAACCTCTCTCTTGCTGATGTTTCTGTTTCTTATCTTTTTGCTTGCGTTTGGAGCTAAAACAAGTTCCAGCTGAGCGAAGAAGCCAGCTGCTGCGGGGGTCAGCCCCAACGGGCCCCCCACACCCCGGGTTGCAGGCAGGGAAACCCATCACGGCACCATCCCCGCCACCAGTCTGGTGCCGGGCACCATCCTGTGTGGCATGAGCCTCCCCTAACCCTTGGCATCGCTTCACCTCCGTTTTCTTCAAAAGTGACCCATACTCTTCCTCTTGGACATAGAAAAAAATTAATCTTATGATTGGTCACAGCTCCATTTCTTCTCTTCTTTTCACAGCTCTGTCTAAACCCCTCCTGCTGCTGACAAAGGCCATTTCCCACCTTCATTTTCTTCTGGCACTCTTGAATTATACGTGTTTACATTTGCTGCGATACCATAAAGCAGAGTAAATTTTGCAAACACTCTGCCTGAATCCATATAATAATAAATCAGATCCTCCAAGAAACTATGTGTCACTTGTATAGAATTGGAACATTTGAAAAAAAAAAAAATTTAATAAAATATCCCCAAATTCTCACAGCTGCTCCCCACCTCCCTCCAGCAACTCCTCAGCCACCCAGGAAAGCTGCTATTGCTCTGATTGACAGGGAGACCTTAGCAGCCCGATGCACGCCAGCCGATTGACAAGGCCCTTTCCCTTTGTGTCTGATTTTGCTTGGTAAACCATTTAAAACATGTCAAACAAATACCGCAGTTCAACAGTTCCCTCTGAAATTTCTGCCAACTTTGTTCCCTCCGGAGAGGGCAATTACCTTATTTATAGGGGTTGGGGAACAAATGCTGAATTTCTTTTCCATAATCATTTATTAATTGTTCTCATATTGAAAAAACGACTTTGGTAAAATAAATAAGATCCAGCCCCAGCTCGTATTGCTGCAAGAAAAACTAATTTTGCAGAAGTAGGGCATCCCAGGGCCAGCCCAGCGCACAAGCCAGCTCTCACAGTGCCTGTGCCCACTCGCCCAGGATCTGAATGGGAAACTGGAGAAAGCATACAGGAAAGAAGAAAAAAGGAGTACCTTTACAGTGAAAAAAAACAAAACCCCAAAGAAAGAAAAAAGTCCCAGATTACAGGCATTCAGCATGGTTCAACTCTGAGCATTTATTGTGCTATTACTGTTACAGCAACCAGGAGACACTTACATGTTTTGCAAAGTGTGCGCATACAAGACTCCCATCGCAAAGATGCTGCTATTCAATATACATACATGACAACAAAAATGAGTTTGAATAGGAAACGGATGGGATAAAGAAAAGGATAAACAAGAACTAGGGTATGACCATAAATTTCCCATGGCCACTTAACTCCGGCAGCAGTGACTCACTTGGGTTTTACTGTACCATTTTACAACCACAGTGGAGAAGTCACTCTGATAGCAGAGATGCCACCCCTTCAGTTCTGAAATCACAAAAACGTGCCTTTAAAATTTCAAAGGTATGAGTTTTGCCTGAAAAAGGCGCAGTTTGATGCTTACGGGAAGGGTGATTTTTCTGCCTTTTAAATTTTTTTTTTTTTTTTTTTAAGCTACAGCAGGAAATTGCAAGAAACTAAAGTAAACCAGACACTTGACAATCACTAGAAAATATTTACACCGATATAACTATAACTGCCCAAAGCAAACAAACAATTGCCAGAAACGCAACTTAAGTTGATGGAATGAGAAATAAACACAAGAATAATGGATGGGTTCAGCCCAAAACCTTCACGCACATATGTCGAGCAGTCCCTTCTCCAGCACCACTCCTGCATCGCCGCCTCCCTGGTCCGCACCAACAGGCTCCACCATGGACGTAGCCTGGGACATATATCAGTGCCTTCATCTAAGCCACTCAAAACCTCAAAGTCTAAAGCATTTGCTCATTCTTCTGCTGATCAGAGGAAGCTGTGACAAAGCCCAGGAGAGAGAGAAGCATCTTGTGTGGGCACCGTAGGAGGTTTGCTCCCCGGACAACGCTAGAAATTATCAGCATTTCTAACACCATAAAATTCTCAATTTTGAGGAACTGTAAAAGCAGCACCACTTTGCTGTTTCCAAAGGGCTGCGCCAATGGCACTGGGGAAATTGCAGCTTTTGTAAGGCCATGATGACTCGCAGCACGTACCATCACTGAACCAACCTGCGCAAAACCCAAGGGGGTCATTTACACCTGACAAACAAAACTGAATCTGTCTTAAGCAGATTAAGCAGATAAGGACATTTATAAGCAGAACCTCTGTGCCAACCTGAGAAATGGCTCGAGACACACTTTGTTCCTGAAGTGCTGCTGTGTCATCGGCAGCAGCTCCTGCCCTGCAATTAAAGAGGGCAATTAACACCCAAGCTGAGCACAGTGCAGACCAACGCTATCTCTGGTTTTAGTGCTTTTTGACCATGGATGAAATGCACGTTCATAGCTATGCATCCTAACATCGTAACTCGCATTTGGAGCCTGGGTGGCCGCACCTTGCATTCAGGGTTCAAACACTAGCACCGAGCTGCTGCTCTGGATGCATCCCGCATCCCAGCACCGAGCCTCCTGGCACAGTCCATCTGGAGAAACCCAAACGTGAGGCCAAGGCCAGCTTGCTTTTGCTTGTGGTAGCTTCATACCACAAATTGTTTACTTTTTGGTTTTGGTTTGCTCTCTTGTTCTGGAGGCTTTGCAGAAGCGGTTACATCTCAGATACATACTTTGCAAAACAAGAGGAATTTCCATGTTGTTTAGTGAAAAAGCAGAGGCCTTTCAGCAAGTCACTCTGACACTATCGCCATGTGCATAGAGCAAGAGCTGGCAGAAGCAATTAATTCAGTACATAAGGAACAAAGGATATCAGAACTGCCAAGAGAAATATTAACTTTTCTCAAATGTAAGCCTGTTTGACATTGGTTTAAACCATGTTAATTTGCATACAATGCGCATATTGCACAAACCCAGGCATGAACTAATGACAAAGTGGATAATTTCACAAAGCAAACATCAGGGCACAAAAGTCAGTTTTCCATCATGGGACTTCAGGTATCCGAGTCTCCCTAAAGCAAACAAAGCAGGATCAAACAAGCCCAGAGCGCTCTTGCCTTTCCGCCTAACCCCAGGCTGAAACTTGTACTGAGCACAGACAGCAGCTTTGCCATCCGTCTCTCCCCACTCCACAGGCTGAAAGCTCCTGAAAATAACACAGCCCATTTGGAAACGCCTAGGATGAAAGATGCTTGACATATTTTCATTTGCATCCTCATTTACAGCAGCCCCAGACTCTCTGCCGTGCTGCACTAATCCCCAGTTCAGCCATCGCCAACCTCTGCAGATTACCCCAACCCCGACCCGCGGAGCGGCGAGATCTAATCCTCCTCTGAAATGCTTCCAAGCCAGATTTGAGCTGCCAAGAACGAGTCCACATTCCTCAATTTCTATCACCCTTGGCTATGTGTTTTGTTGGCTGAATTATCTTAATAGAAATACGTATCTGAATGCGATTGCACGTGTATCCCCCACCTCCAGAGAGAAACCTGCTCTGCCCGACAGCCGTCATCCCAGGGAGTCCCTTTTCCCACCAGCGCTGCACCAAAGATGGGCAGAGTAATCCCACCAAACCTGCAATTTTTAGCCAGGCTAGAAGCACAGACCATTCAAAACAATTTTGCTGCATAACAACAAGGACCTGTTCTAGACATGCCCCACCACTTCTGCACAGGTCGCTCGCAGCTTGCTCTACATTCTTCTAGATGGGTGGGAAGTTTTTTTTCAGTCCGGTTGGACTTTGGACACACTGAGCATCCCAGTTCATGCCAGAAAAACACTTTTCGGTAGCTCAAGGCCAAACGGGTCCTCATTTTGACCAAACATTGGCAACGCTCCTCTGTCCCTCCTTCATACTCCTTGGACAGAAACACTGAAAGAAAAGAGCCTGACTCGTCCTGAAGGGATGTAAGGAAAGCCTCCGTGCCTCCTAACAAGGATGCTTTCCAAGAAAAGTCACGTACAGACAACATCTGCAAAACTACTACAAGACTTAGACTTCCACAGCATCCTAAACAGCTGTCTGCAACAGAATAAACAAATATTTTTCTTGTTTTATATCTAGTAATGCATTTTATCCAAGAGATCTACAGTGGCGCCTCATGGGAGGGAGGAGTGTGTGTGTGGGGGGAGACAGGAGAGCGCTGGGACCATGTCCTACTGAAAAAAGCAGGGACCCCTCTGCACCCCAAATTGTGCATTTGGGCCTAAATAAAATTTAGCTTTATAAAGGTGGAGAAAGCTAGTTATTAATTAAAAAAAAAAAAAGCAGCTGGTGATTATCATACAGATTTAAAGCAACTGGGAAGTGCTGGGGCTGCCCAGTGCAGGAAGATGCCCTTTCCGAACACTGGCCTTAAAATTTCACTACTCCCTCCAAAAGAAAATAACTTTTTCCCTCTCATCCAAACTTTCAGTATAAAGATTTCAGCTTCACTAACTTGGGGGAGCACAGGTCGTGGCAGTCATGGTTTGGATTTTTTTTTTTTTCCACTTTGAAGGAATTTCTTCACACCCGGGATGAGGGGTTCATACCAAACCAACTGGCAGCGTCTCCACTCGCCGTTAAAATGAAATGCACTTCTTCCTTTCTTGTGCCACACGCAACCTCCCCCACTAAGTTTTCAAATTGTTTTTTTAATCTAGTTATTAAATAAAGTGTCTTTTTTAATCTTAGAAAATAAGTTCTATTTGTTTATTTGTTTATGATTTCTTTTAGAGCCAATGTAAGAGGTCAAATAAATTCCAGATGACATCCAGACTGTTTTGTATTTGAATTTTTGTAGTCTTTTCTTTTGAAATTAATTGAAAGGAACACAGTATCACGGGAAAACAGAAAGATCTTTAAATCCCTGGAAGAAATGGCATTAGTTTCAGCTTCCACTTGCAACAGCAGCACTGTCATGCTGTTGTTCAGCTAGAGTGAGCATCTTAAGTATGAGATTTAATATTGGCTTTATCTTTATTTTTCAACATGTCTCATAACACTCACTCATCCTTACAATGCCACAGACTGGGAATCATATGTTAACAGGAGTTGTATCTGTCACATCCAAAGATATTTCCAGTTTAGCCATTGCGGACATGAGGTTGAGAACACAAGCACGAATAAGCTACAACACACAAGCGGCAATCAAAAAGCACACGTTTTATTGCTTAGACTTAATGCTCACAATTCCTCATTTTTGAACTCCAAGTCAGCCAACGGAAGCACCGCACACGTTTTAACCACGGCTAGATTTCCTGACATTAACCACAGTCCGAAACAACCAATGCAACCGCCGAGAAACAATGTATTGCATCTTGAAGTCAGTCAGGCTTCAGCCCGTGACTCGTTACCCCTAACCTAAACCATTTGGCAGTACAGGAGGTGGAGGGGAACGCTCCCCCATCGGGTCTCCTTGACCAGGGAGCCCTTCGCCTGGCAGCAGCCTGACCTTCAAGATTGCACCACGCATTTTAATGCGACCAGGCTGAAGCTGAGGGCCAAAAGCCGGAGGCTTGGAAATAAATTAATAAAAAAAAATAATCTTTGCCTACTCTGTTGCGCTCTCTGTGAACAGACTACAAAGGTTTTCTCTTGCTCAGAACTGCTGGTTTCCCAGCATTCACAAATTCTGGCCTCAGCTGCAGCTACTTCAAAGGCAATAGATATGGCTCAGAGAAAACAAAATTGGAAAGAAAAAAAGATGCTGGCATTTCAGCAACACACTGGTCACTTAGTGGGATCTCCGAATTAATTTCAGATTGCTTGAAATTTATCTCTCCGCATCTTTTTGATGCATCCCACTATCTGCTGTGAATCTCTCCACATGATAGTTCTGTCTCCACAATCCTTGAAAATTCAAAAAAACAAATCAAACTGCCTTTTGCCTTTTCCTAGTCGTGCAAATTATAAGCCAAATAAAATGAAAACTTGTAAATTCAAGTTAAGCTAAGAGTTGTCATAAAATTCACACTAGATCTAACTGTCTCAGAGATTCAAGGTGAATTGCTACTGATGCAAGTACACAGGTAGGGTATCGGGAACACCGAAGCGAGAGCCCCAGCCAGGCTTCGGCGGAGCAGCATCCCCCGACCCCGCTGGGCTGCACACAAGGCTCGGCTTCACTTTCATCGTGCAAACAGGGGATTTTACCTAAACCAGGCTTGGGCACAGGCCAGTTGTGTGCCAGTCTGACAGCAGTCTTTATTACAGGAAAATCAAACTGAATTCCCTTTCCAGCTCCTATTTGCTTTTTTCTCTCTTCAGTGCAACAATTGCAATGGCACAGCGCAATCAACACATGGGCTTCGGCTTGGTCTACTGCACGGGTAGAAGTACACGCTCTGGCTAATGCCTCATTTGCCATTTCTCTCTTGACCCTGCTGAAGTTTCAGCCTAGTTGCATCCATGCCCATGTCCTAACACAGGGACATAACCAAGGAGCTAAGCTGGTACCCCTCCAAGTCTTTCATACCTTTAAGAGCCACAAGCTATTAAAGCCAACAGAACAAGATTTAAGATGAGCCTTCAGATCACCCCAGCCATGTATTTACTGTCCAGTGACACGATGAGCCTCAGCAATCTCAGCTACTCCCTCCTGGGTTGTACAATGACACAGCCAGCCTCTCTCCCCCGGCTTTGGCGTGTTCTGGTTCCACCCAGCTGGGTGGGAGAAGGGATGACACCCTGGGGCACACGGTCCAGGAAAGGGGGGGGAGGATTACTGGGAGCTATTGCAAACACAATGTGAGGATGTAGCTCTTCCAGAAGGTTTGCCAAATTCCTCCACAATTGCGTGCAGCAGGTAGGAAAGCTGATGGAGTCAAATATCTGCAAAGATTAATTTCCTGCTCTGTGGCAGAGACAGTGCTGACTGGCCAGGTTTAGTGAAACAATGAGCATGTCAGCTAGGTCGTAAATTGGTGTAAATGCCAGAAAAACTGTCTGTTGGCTAGCAGGGCTTAATGCACAAGCAGCTTCTGGTGTGGACGCAAATTAATCACGCTCAAAAAATGGATAGAGCGCTCAAAGCTTCATGGCATGTCTGCGTAATGCAGCCATAAGGGAAAACTGAGATTTCATCAAACTGGATGAATAGCCTGGAGCACAAGGTATCATTCTTGAGCATTTCCCTGCCGAGCATTTTAAATAGGTAAATGGTATTTTCATTGCCGTTATGGTGAAAGCCATTAACTCCAGCTTGTAGTTCTTAAGATGACGACTGATGGCAGGGAATCAAGGAGCCATTGTACATAAGTTCAAATGAGCCAAGATTAGGTGTCAAAGCTTGAATTGTGGTATCCTTCTTGGCTTGTATTTTATGCCTATTAAACCACCAACAATCTGTCAATTCCCCACTGGACTTGGAGAAGTACCATTTCAACTCCTTTCACATGTTGTGACAACTATTTCTTCCAGTGCTACACATCACAACCACGATTCTTGCCCCAGAATTACCCCAGATAATTCACAAAGCCCGTATCACTGCATTACTCACAGCACTGTGGCATTTTTCATCTGACTCCAAACACACCGTAGATGCAGACATTAAATTGTTTAACCACTGCTACTATAGAACTAACTTTGTCAGCCACTTGTATTTGACTACAACAAAAAGCATTAACTGTGCCAAATGAATATTTTACTTAAAAAAGAAATATTTATAAATAACAGTTTCAATTTTCAACGAAGGTTAAATCCAGCATTTAATATTGAATCCTCGGAATTTCCATAGAGCTCCTCATGGGAAGAGATCAAAGGACGTTTATACAATATTGTTATTCATATTTTACAGACTGGGAACGCAACTCAGCATTCAAGATGTTTACCCAACAATAGCAGTTATGGCCAGCAATAATGTCAAGTTTTCTGGTTTCTGGCTCAAAAGGCAACACTCATCCTGGGTACCAGCTGGAGTGCTTGCACTGCTCTGTTCACCCATGTACATGCTCTATTGCTGGCTAGTTTTAAGAATCACTTACATATTCCCTACCAATTAAATTCTAGATAAGAAAATAAAATTAAAAAAATCTTGAAAGCAAGCAAGTTACTCTGGTTCAATGCAACTACCTTTGCTTTTATATTCTAATCTGATTGCTGAAAAATAAGGGCAATAGTTTATTGAGAAAAAACCCCATCATGTAGTCTTTTTATATTTCATTTCCATTTATGCAAAATAACTCCACATCATTCTGCTGATTTACCAGTGTCATGACACTGCTGCTGAAATTCAGAGCATCTACAGAAGGTCAGCATTGTTTTAGGCTGCACTTCTGCCATAGGGAACTGGGACCAGTCAACCACCATCTTGTCCGAAGCATCAAGGCCCAGATACCAGATAGAAAGTGTGAGTACTTTTTAAGTCAAAACATTCACTGGAAAGCAAATAGCCAAGAATTCAACACAACCATTTACATTTTCCAATCAAAAACACCATTAAAGTTGAAAGTGTTCTGAATTTTGTAAAAATTTTTTTCCTCTATTCTTTCACAATAGAAAGTGTGCAAGGCGGAGAACATTTTTATGCAGACATCCTGCTCTACAGACTTTGCTGTGTGGATGTGAAAGACCTCAGCAAATATCAGTGATATTCCAGGTGTCCCAGGGAGACACGAGGCACAAGCACAGTTGAATGTCCTGCCAGCAGAGATCCAGCCAGGTCACACACATCACATCACATGGGACGGGTCCCCTTTCCTATCACCCCGGGTCTCCCCTCCTACAGCAAATCCAAGTTCCTTTACCAACCCGTTTCCCAGGTGCATTGAACCCCGCTAGAAAAAGCAGCCTTCAGAGAGAAAACTGCGTTTTCTGTATCCCGTCTTACAGTACTGATTATGAAGGAAATTTATCCTTTTCAACTAAAAATCAGAGCAGCACATGGGCTGTTCAGAGCGTTTTCATAACCACATTGAATTGATTTCCAGCATTAAGCCCCCAAATGCTTGAGCAACAACATGCTTCCACATTTTTTCCTCCCTAGTAACGAAGACGGACGGTGACAAACATCCATTCTGCATGAGGTGCACATTAAAAAAAAAAAAAAAAAAAAAGAATTTATCTGGAGTTAATCGAAACTTGTCTTCATACCAATGTGAAGCGATGCCTTGAGAACAGGACTCTTTACTATGAACATTTTTCTTTTTACCTTCAACTGATTATGGTTTCTTTGCTTTTTAAAGACTAGCTTCAAGCCATATGTGTCTCCACATCAGCTTATCTGCTGCTTTCAACTTCTATCAGCCCCTGTTTTTACTCAAACAGGAAAGAATACAGCATGTTCGAGTTAAAGTCTATTTTTGATTATAATAAAGCTATGCAAGCCCATTTCCATTTTCTGGTGTCTCCAACAAACGGACTATCTGAGTTCATTAGGATGACAGCTTCTTGGCAATCAGGTCATTTTTCATTGTGTCTATAGGAACTTACTTCGTTAATCCTTTGGCTCACTTACAGAACCCCATGCTTAGCACCTAACAAAAGGACCGGCGTTCTGTCATCAAGTCCACACCTTGGGCATCTTATTTCTGCATGTGTTGCTGAGGATGGTGGAATGAGGGAAGAAGTCAAGCAAGGGAAGATCTAAAAGTCAGCCTAAGCAGGTCTTCAGCCTCACCTTCCCCTATGCTTTCCCAGCTGCTGACCTGATAAGGGTGGGTTCCCCCCACAGTCTTCCCTCCCCCCCCCCGGCTTTTGTATTTGGGATAACACATACGCTTTTAAATTCACCCCTTTAATTGTCCATCTTGGAATCTATTTTAGAAGATGAAGCTCTAATCTGCTACTAAACGATAAGTAAAGTGTTCTGGAACCATTTCAGAAAATTTAGCCCTGGAGCCGCTCTCTGTAATCGTACAGGTGGACGTTTGCATGCTGTTGTGCAGCTCTCCTATGCCACGGGTTTATCTTGGTGTGGTTTGGGAAAGGCTCAGTGCAAAGCCAGCCAGCAGCCACGCCGAGCAGAGGGCAGCCGTGACTCGCAGCCTGGCCGGGTTCCTCGGTGGCACGGGCAGCTCCTTCTTGTTGAGCCGAGTACAAAACAGGACCCAGCTCTTGGCTGAAGCTTGGAGGCACGAGAGTACCGCAAGTGACAACTGCTTAATATTAAATAGTAATAAACCTGATCACATTAACCACAGTAAGATATTGATGCCTACATGTGCTCACCATACATCCAAGCCTGGTGAAAGGGAGCTCTCCCCTGCCAGCACCCGAAGCACTGACTGGTTCCCGGCTGGGCACCGAGGCAGCTCACATTGCCTCTGGCATCCTCATTCAGAGATTTTCCACTTGGCGGGATTTTGTAAACAGTGTCCTTGCGCTGTTCCTGAGGTTTTATACTTATACTTAGAACTTGAAAAATCAACTACTCTGGATTCCTCCATCCTTTGGAAGCACACCCTGTCCTTGCCTTCCCACCCTGGCCAGCAGCACAACTATCCCTTCCAGCAAAACTCACCAGCCCACCCTGCTCTCCTCACTGGAGACCAGCCACCTCTTTATTACTGTTTTGAGCTAATTAATTCATTTCCGACCACAAAGATACACAATTCACTAAACGCATTTAATTTCTGGTTTCTTTCCATATCCTTCCAGAACCACCAAGGTGGTGCCAGCCTGAGGACAGACCTGAAGAACGCAGGTCTCTGTGACTCTGAAGCTGTTTTGCTGTGGCTGCTGGCTCAGCCCCGTTACTCTTTACCACCAATTAAGTATTAAACCAGTAGGATGCGTTGCCTTTGGGAACATATTTAAGCACAACATCCAACTTCATTGTGGGCTCTAAGGTAACTTCACAACCTAAGCTCCAGGGCGCAAACTCTCCTCATATATGTGGGAATTCATCCTTTCAGAAGAAAACCTGGTCTTAATGTCAACTGTCAACCACCACGCTCTGACACACCAAGCCAGGCATGAACTAATCCAGCACAGAAGGACAGCAACAAACAAAACAAGGTCCTACTACACGTTTGCTCGACAGAACATGTGCCAGGAATTACTTCAAAGTAAAACCCTCCTTGCACAACACAGGCAGAGCCCAACCAATGTCGTGGTGACTCAGAAAATCCTGAGTGACACCATCTGAGTGCTCTGAGGGTGCCCAGGCTGGGAGCAGGGAGGCTGGGAAGCCCTGCCCGGGATGTGGTGCCAGGCACACCAAGGCTGGCGATGAAAATAAACCCAAGGATTTTGTGCATACATCTCCCCACCCCCCCGTCAATATGGAGCAGAGAACCTCAGTGCTTTTTACATCAGCTGGTATGAATTCACCTTTTAATTTATAATTTCATAAGCCAGGGGTTCTATGGGAAAAAACTATTCTTAGAGATTTTTTTGGTAGTATAATTACATTACCTGCCGCTCCTTACTACAGCACATATCAGTATAGAACCAGGCAACAGAAATCTCTCAACATTTCTTGGAAGAAAGCCTTTATATTCGCAAGTAACATCTCACATTGAGCAAAACATACTCATAAAACTGGTCTTTGCACAGGACATCTGCTGGGACACATCCTGTCCTGTGCCCATGCCTAGTGGTCTGGCAGAGGCAACAAATCCTTTTCAGATGAGGTCTGAGCACATCAGTTTTAGTCCCATGGCCACGAGACAACAGAAAGAGGATTAAATTTTCTTCCCTCAAGCTGGGAGGGAAGCATCCCTTTCAAAATGTTATTGAAATAATAAAACATTTCAATAACCATACAGCTGCAGAGCAGCAGTGCTAGAAGTACACACCACGTTAAAGACCCTGGTAGAATTTTATGAGTCTGCTAAAAAACAGAACCCAAAATCCTCTGCAAATCCAAAACATGCAGACATGCACGCAAAGTCCCCCCAGCAACAGCTGGCTTAAAAAAAGGAAAATCATATGGGTGGAAAACCTCCAGTCAATCCCACCAGCACAGCCAAACACCCCTTTGCACTGATATGCAACTGATGTATGGCAACAGGCACCAGCAAACAGGGATGGCCATGGCCACCTTCAATGTTGGAAAAAGGCACAAAATTGCAAAATCTATCAGCTCCAGATGCAGAGGGATGGCTTTTTTTTTTTTTAGTAGGTGCATCCTAAGAGCAACAGCCATGGCTCTGAGCATCGAGACAGCTGCTGCTGTAGGAACCCAGAACGAAGACACAGTCTTTGCTCCCAAAGCCTTGAAGGTCCTTGTTTCACATGTGACCCACACAAAGAGGGGAGAAGCAGCCTTTTCTCCTCTATTTTAAAGAAATGCAAAACCAAATTCTCTACTAGAACTGAGTGGATTATTTATGCAAGAAACTGCCAGTGCCTTAGGACTCCTGTTGTGGGAAAGAGTTTTTCCAGCAGCTTTGCTTGGCCGCAACCTCTGATGCAGTTCCTGCGGCAGGTCCTGACATCTGCTGTGCCTCTGCCGGGGAGCCTGCCCGGGAAGCGAGGAGCTGCAGATGCCACCACATTCATCTACCAACTCGAAGATTTTAAACAAAAGAGAAAGGGCGGTCTCACCCTGGGGATTAACTGCAGCAGGGAGGTTTCCTCTTTCCTGGCATCAGAGGAGAGTGAAAGCAGGGTAGATAACATTAACTCAGTTGCTGTGATTTCTCAACTTATTACAGCCAAGAACTTGCAAAATAAGAGCTGAATCACCCTGGGATAGAGCAGAAGGGCAGCCAGGGCCAAGCGCTTAGTTTTTGCACAGTACCTATGCAGAGAAATCCCGCACCATACACACAGTCCGTCGGCAGAGAAACTCTGCCTGTAACTTCGTTAACATTAGGGAGCAAGGAGAAACTAAGCAGACTGGAGGACAGAGAGGCTATGGGCCAGGACCAGGAGCTGACAGAGCTGTTTTCGTCACTTCCAGCCTAGACTCAAAAATTCTGCCTTTTGCAAGTGGATGGAGATGCCCCGATGGAGGAGGTGGTGTGGGAGCAGCCTGGGGAATTGCTGGTGCCCCCTGAACAAGGACACCCACACCCCCAGTTTGATCTGGAAATCCAGCTTTGCAGTCGCCACAGGTACGTTAGAAAAGCTGTAAGAGCCTGCGCCTCCAGTTGCACTGGAAGTGTGTCCTTCAGTGCTGGTTTCACAGAAAAAGGTCTGATACATCCTCTGCCACCCCTTGCACTGCTCCAGCACAGCTGAGGAGCAGGCAGGAGCACCGCAGAGACCTGGCGTGCTGGGAAGGAAATGAAGGAAAACCAGAGAAAACAGACTATGCTTTTATTTAAAAAAAAAAACAACAAACCAACAACCAAACCCAAGAAGTTACATATACAAACACACCACATATACACATATTTTGTTGCAAGGAATTACACAGTTTATTCCAGTCGGAGTCTGAAGCTACAACAGTTCAGTCCACAGGACTAAGACTTCCATACCACTATTTTAAATAGGGTTTTCAACCCGTTAGGCACACGGTAATTACTACAGAGGCACAACACTGCCTAGATGAGGAGCAGAATCTCACCACATGCTAAAATCCTCATGATTTGGGTAATACAGATCTGTTACACTGACAACTGCATGCAGAAGTGGTGCCCACTCACCTACATACAAATTGCACAACGGCTCACCTAGGGAAAAAAAAATTTAGCCTATGTAGATATGCCAGTTTCCGCCTTTTCCTATAGTCGCCCATAGCATAACCCCCAGGGGCAACCAGTGAGCCCCAGAACCTCCTCCAGGCAGAGCAGGGAGGCACAAGCTGGTGTGAGACCTGAAGGCACAGATCATGAGCAGGATCACAGCACACTTTTGGACTTGAGTCCTACCTCCAAGCTCCAAGAATCCTCCCAGGACTCCGATTCCCCATCTGAAGCCATGTGCAGGATGATACGGCTGCAATAACTGAAAACCTTCAATAAGATCTCCAGCCACTGCTTCCAAGATGAAACCGAATCACAGCAAATTCATTTCCTGGCACAATTTTGTGGGAAAATAATAGCATTTCCTTTCCAGTTTTATTGAAAAGCAAGTTCAAATTCAATAGCAACAAATAAACTGGAAACATTCATGGCTCTGGAAGAACCTGCATCTCCTCTGCCTTTATTAACCTTGAAGCTGTTTGTCTGCTTTGACTGTGATGTGTATTTATAAAAACAAAAAAAAGAAACCCAACGTATAAAACCAAAAAAAAGAAACGCAATGAAATTCAGTGATTTAAGGTCCCAATAAAGGTTCCAGTTAAAATCTGTAAAACCTTTGCACAAACATGCAGATAAAAAAAGACAACGATGAAGTGGGAAAACTTTTCTAATGTCCCATTCTCCTCTTAGTTAAACAAACATTCCTACTGAAAGAATTTACTGACACATTAGATGCCCTCTGGCAAAATAAACGCAAACTACCCAAAAGTCCACATTCTCCAAGGGTCTGTGCGTCTCTTCCATTCAACAGTCCGGTATCGAGAACCTGAACAAATAGCTTTGTGCATGGAAAAACCTGGGACAGAAGTTGCTTTTACTTCTCAAGTCTCATGGGAAGCAGAGAAAAAAAAAATGGCAAAACAGAGGCTTTCCACTAATTTTGTTGCAGATTTCTTCATCTTGGCAAAGAAATAGTTAATATCACCACAATCCAGACACCTTTGGTACAGATTGTACTCTATATTATACAAAATAACGTAAAATGCCTCTCTGAAGCTGCAGAGACTATTTTGGTCCAACTTATCAGAATACCAGCTCACTCCCTGGATTTTATTATCTACAGCACTCTAGAGAACACTTAAAACATTTTGAAAATTTAGAGATGAATCTCGTTAAGAAATGACATATCTTATTTTACATCCCATTTACAAGTTGATTTCTCTTTCTCGAAATTCTTTCAGGTTCCTGTTCTGTCTCCATCATTAAAAGCCCACTAACGATGCACAGTTTATGTGAAATTATTGTTTCAGGTGCTTTTCTTAGCCATCTATTAAACAACATTAAATGCAATTTCGAGTGAGTCCTTTAAAAGAACAACATAATTTCCTTTTTCATTCCAATCTTCTCCTATTTTGCATGCCAATTATCTCCATGAATTATTTTCAGCTGGAATATAAAAATTTAATCTGTTTTAGTGTAATGACTGTAAGCAAACAGAACACTCCTGTTTTCTATTAGGTGACGTTATAAACGATAATAGAGAGATAGAGTTCACCCCGCTACCCACACATACAAACGGCTGCATGTGTTGAAGGAGGTGCCGCTTTTGCGGCGTGCAGGACAAATGAATGATGCAGAGCAACAGGCTCTTTCGGCACCCAAAAGGTGCCTCCACCTTGATGCAAAAGTTTTAGAAACCCGAGGGACACCCTTTTCCACCCCGTGCAGGTTACCCTCTCCTGCTTTTGGGGCTGAGGTTGTGGGTGCAGACAGGCACAGCCCCCCCAACCTCGCACCGCGTTTGATGACTACGCTGTTCCACCACGCACCTTTCCCATGCCACCAACTCACCCAGCACCAAACTACAGCGTGCTGCTCACCCCAGCGTACGTGTCCCACTGTGATACCCACTGCATCACCTCCATATAGCGGAAAAAAGCATTTATTCACCACTGGTATCTAAGCAGGCTTCAAGGTTGGCCAAACACGTCCCACCTCTAATCCATCAAGTGCTTCTGCAGAGCCAGCCTTGACCATCACTGCTATCTTTCAAGGGCCTGCTCACTTTGTGGTTACAACTTTGATAACCAGCTTCAAAGAATTTGGAGCCTGGACCAAACAACAGTATCTGTGGCCAGATTATCCAAAACCTTATTAAAAAACCCACACAGATCCAGACACCAACAACCACCCCCCGTCCCCCAAAAACACACAAGCTGCCATCTCGGAAGTCTTGATCTGGCTCCTGGGACATGCCCCAGGAGCATTTCCCTGCCTGTGAGCTTGGCCGGGCCCGCACCTTATGAGCTTCTACAAGCAGGTTGGAGAAGTCACTAGAAGAAGAAAAGCTGACAGTCACAAAAGAACCAAAATAGCTCGCTGATTTTACTAGCGGCATGGAATTACTATTATTTTGCTTTTAAACTCCTTTACTTATCACTGGCTACCTTCAGGTGAAGGTATTTCTGTTCTTTCCCCACTTCAGAAGACATTACTTCTGATTTCCTACATTAGCTTTCATGCCAGCAGCTTTGAAAATATAAGAAACAGACCCTGTGTGTGTATATATAGCATGCGGGGAGCAACATCTTGGACAAAGTCATTGAAATAACCGTAACAAGTCTCCATTTTTATAGCCTTTGAAGACATTTAGGCACTAACAGCAATCCAGCTGCCAAGAAATAAAATAATTCTTATCTGGAAGAGATAATTCTTTGCATTTGCCTTGCCCAGGAAACCCCTCTTGTATACAACCCACTTTGTAGAACCTCCCTGTACCGCAGAGAAAAAGAGTTAAAAACCAAACTGAAACACACCTGCAACTTGGAAAGCTTTCTATTTTTAAAATAGAAATAAAACACTTCAATAAAGGCTTATCACAAGAAAAATTGCTATTCCAGTAAGGCTGCACAGAACTGCAGCCCTTCAGCACCACAGGTTTCCCCCCAGCACCAGCTCTGCCGCGGATGGCAGCATAAAAGCCCTTACTGCACCGGTGGGAAAAGCGTGCTGCTGAGGCGGCCGTCGGCAAAACTGCCAAGAAGTTGGAGCCCACAGCACAGCTTAATGCAGGGAAACATCCCGCTCCAGTGACAGCAGGGGCTGGGGACCGGGATACCGACAGAGGAGCGTGGGATGCTCGTCCCAGGGTGGCGGTTGGAAGGGGAACGCAAGCAGCAGAAGCAACGCTTGAACTGATACCCAGTGACACCTTGCAAGGAACCCCTGCCTTGGCTGGTTTTAGAGAACGCCAGCCCCAAGAGAGACGCCTCTGGAAGCCCACCCCGAGGAGACTCGGCACCCGCCAGCCTTCAGAGAGGTGCCCCGTATCGCTGCCGCCCTGCCTGCTTCCCCCTGGCAGCTTAAGAGGGACATTAAAGCTGAGAAACCCCCTCAGGGAGCAAAGGTGAGGAGCAGAGCTGCCGGCTGGGATGCGATCCTGCACCGCTGATCACTTTCAAAGCAAGTTTCATGTTTTTTATTGGAACATTCCAGCGGGGAAGCAGGCCGCTGCGAGAGCCGGGGCTGGCCCAGCGCCAGCCACATCAGCTGTAATCAGATTATACAGTAGTGGCTTCAGAAAGCAGAAGCATGTTTATTATCAAGCCACTAACCAGACTGACATTAATTTGGTTGAAGCTAAGCTAAAACAGTCTCTCAGAATCATTTTCTGATTCAGATCACATTTACTTAGTCAATGTAAGTATTTTTTGCAAATTATGTTTAGGGAACGATGGCGGTTACAGCCTATTTTTCATTTGCAATTATACAAGTCAGTGCCTTTCTGAAAAGGTTTCCACTTAATTAAACTCTACTCTATTAAATTACTCCTTAAAAAAAAATAATCAGGGGGAATACTGTCCCTCAATGGGGGAACACAGCATACAGAGTGCCAATTTCAATACAAGTTTGACATCTCTCTGAACCAGAGGGGGGTTTAGGTTTTGTCAAGCGTTGATGCACCCAGTCCTTACTTGCAGGCAGAACCTGATCAATATGTGAATATTTCTGGCTACTGCCTCCTTAGGAGCTTTTCCTCAACAGGTAGAGCCTAAGACACCTAATGATTGCAAAGATAAATTTAAAAAAAAAAAATATGCAAGTGTAGCTATGCAAAAGTAGTGTCCCAGACCACTACCAATGAAAGAACATCAGCCTCGTCCCAAATAACACCATTTTGTTTCGCTGGCAGATGTACCACTATGGCAATTTGTGCCCTGCAGGCGAACATGCTCAGGGTAACCCGGATCCTGCAAACCCCCAGGCGCCAGGAACTCGGCACTGGCCAGGGTACTTGGCTCCTTTGCCATAAGAAGCACAAACACATCCCGAGTCTGCTCTGGAGAGCGTGCAGGGCACACAAATCCTGTCTTTGGACACAAGCCTGGAGATTCATTTCCCACCTGTTTTCATGAGGGATATGAGAATGAAAAAAACAGAAGTTAAAATACGGGGAGTCCAAACCCCTTCACTAGCACACCTCCAAGCAATCCCGCTGGATACAATTTGCCCCAGTTCAGCTGTGCTCATTCCCAGCATTTAGCAAACTAGTGACCAAGCCCCATCGCATGGCATATTTCCCCAGCATGGTAACCTGGGTTTTTTTTTATTATTTTATTTTTATTTCTTTTAAAAAAGGTTTTTTTTTAGTGGCTCTCAAGCAGAACAATGAATGTGCCAGCAGTACATGGGATGATGCATCTCCTGAAAGCAGCAGACTGGAAAACCTGCAAGAGTGGCTGGGAATAGCTGCGCTACATACTGGCCAGAGGAATTTCCTTCAGCTCATTTAAAGAGTCCCCTGCAACCTCAGCTGGACACCGTTTATGCATTTATTTTCTATTCTAAGTCAACACAGATGTAAAAAGTCCCAAGCTGCATTTCAGTAGCAAACCAAATGACTTTCATACCGCTCATTCACAGCCTGCGAAGTGCGCTCGGATGGAGAGTGGTGCCACAGGGAGCACGTTATCGGCTGTAACACTTCCAGGCTTTTGTGGCTGCACAGATCCCATTTCTCAAGTTCATACATGGATTGAGGTTTAAAAAAAAGCACACGTTGAACAAGAACATCTATAACTCACATAAGACTCACACTTTCCCCTTGTGCCTGGATGGTTTCTGGGCAGCAGCTGCCCAGTTTGCTCAACAAACACCCTGAGCCGGGTGCACACGGCCAGCGCTTGCCCAGCCTGGCATCGGTGATTCCCACCAAAGATTCTGCTTTTAAGGCTTGACATGTAAATCGAGCAGATGGTACCTGCAGGGAGATCAAAATATAATTCTTTTGTCCATCTTCTACAAGAATGTCCGTTTAATTTCAGAGAACTAACCTATGTGTTGGAGAGACTATACATGCTTTAGGGTACTGCATACGAAGCAGTTGTTGGGGTATGGATTCTATCCGTCTTATCCATCTAGGATATAGTTATAAGAAACCATTCTGTTGTAAGGTTATCAGTCAGCTGTTGTAGGCTTTGCAATTCCCAGTTTAACAGGAGTCGAGAGCAAACCACATCGTCTGCAGGGTTCATCGTTAACACGGCTCCGATGGCATCCCTGGACAACTAGAACACTGTATTGCAACAAACCACAAGCCACAGGGAAAAAAAGCTCATTGGTATGTATCAGGTGTCAATTAAAGAAAAATCTGAGGGCTGCTCAGCAGCTGATGACCAATTGCCAATTCACACCCGAACAGCCCTATCACCCCTCCCGGCTCTCCCTGTATTTTGCAAGCAGACACGAGCAGGGTGGAGGCACAGGGTGGTAGAAGCTGCAGGCACCGCGTCCTGCCGAGTCTCACCGAGCGCCCGGAGCCCCCTTCAGCACAGCGCCGTGGCTGGCACTGCTCTGCCCACATCCCACGGCAAAGAGGGAATTGCGTGCTCCGCACCGTGCTTACCGGCACTGCTTCCCACTCGGAAGATTACACAGGAAGGTCAGCCAGTCCAGACTAGTCCATATTAAAAGAAAATAAAATAAAAATCAACCCCAAACCAAAACAAACCCCCCAAAACCCATCCTTCATCCTTCTGAAGCGCAGAAGTACATCACCTAATGTACAGATCAGACTTGTCTCCGGAGCAATTCCTCAGGAGCAAGGATCCCAGGCTATGGCTGCAGCAGTAAGCCAAGCCTGCCAGGAGGATTTGGTCTGCTCTGGAAGTGCAGCTCCGTTTCTGGAGCACGCTTTTAGACAGACACTTCTCTCTGTGCCCATTAAGATGGTAACTGAAGTGGAATAAATATTTACTGCCTAGAATTTATTGCAAAGCCCCACTGGAATTTTCAACCTGGAGAACTGAAGTCCTTGTGAAAGCAGGAAAGCAAAGTCTTCCTGCTTCCCTTGGTTTAGAGAGTCGCACAGATTTCCTGCAAATTATTCCAGCAGATTGAAAAACAGATAACAATACCCCTAATAAAAAAAAAATAGATTGGATGCTAAAACAAAACCCTGGCTTCAGACATCTCCGTCTGCAAGACCTACAGTGAAATTCCCATGTTCATTACTGAAAATGGGAATGATGCAGCCAGAGATCTGGGCAGTCAGGTGCTGGACTTGCCCGCTCTGACCCTGTGATGTGCGTGACATCTGGTCATCTGGTGAGGAAATACCAGGGATCATTTAGTTTGAGTTCTGACCGACGGGATGGCAAGGGCTCGACATGCTGCTGCAAAGGAGAGCGAAGGTCCCCCCTGGAGTTTGATGCCGGGAAACTTCAAACTGCAAAGATCCTTTTCCGAAGGAAAAGTGAATAATCTGCTATTGCAAAGGGGGCTGGGGGAAGAATAACAAATCAGGAGGGAAAAATGTACTCAAATATTTACACAGCTGGTTTTTCAGGACAGTGCTTTTAAGATTGGCTGGTTTTCAGCTACAGAGTTCAAAAAATAGTCTTAATCCATAAGCAGCTTTTCCACCGCTGTGACAGAAACCGGCTTGGTAAAACCGCTGCACAGGCCGTACGTGACTTCCCTTTGCCGCTCCCATTTCAGACCCAGGTGCGTCTTCAGAAGGACGCGAGACTGTTGTCAAGCTGATGTTTGTAGATGCCTTCTGGGAAGAAGAGGTTTACAGGTTCCTTCAAATTATTTTTGCACATCTCGCCCAAGAAACCAACCAAGTTCCAAAAAAATCATTCCTTTCAGAAATACCAGTAGGACTTGCTAAGTGTGAAGGTACTAAAAATAAAATTCAAAATTACTGAGTTACTCAAATACAAGATAACATTGAAAATGCAAAGGCTGAAGTAATAAACTCACATCTGATTTTACTTTTGTTTCCTACAAATTAAATGTCAGCACAATCGCTGCCTTCAGGGCAGGGAAATACAACACCACTACAGCATTTTCACCTGCGCCCGGACACGGCAAACGCACACCCGCTTCCTTCCAAAGGAGAGCCCCTTGGATCCGCAACAGCATTCTCGCACTTCTCACACACATTTTTTAAATTGCCATCAGGAAATAGAATAAAACTGAAACAAATAAGGTCCAGAGAGAAGCCTGGCTCAGTGCTGCCTTCTGAAGATGGCTTTTAGTCAAAACATTTATTCCTCCATTTATTCCTTAGCTAGTGGGAGCTACAGAGGAGCAGGACACTGGCGGTCCAGCCTGGGCCAAGGGACCAGGAGCTTGCCATTCCTAGCACAGAAAAAGAAGAGAGATGGGACAAGATTTCCATCTACAAACACAACAAACAAAAGGTATGCCCAGTTTTGTTTTCAAAAAAAGCTGTTTAAACTATAGGACAGTGTTGGCATAAGAATAATATATTGATGTTAAAAAATGAGGCGTTTTGTGACAGATTTTTTTTGCACAGATGAACATGGACAAAAAAAGCAGTCATAAGACAGAGCTTCCCCAACTTAAACCTAGCATTAACCAAACACTGTTACTTGCTGGGAAGTGCTTTCAGGAGATCCATCATCCCTGTGCTATCTCAACCTTCCTGGAGCATCTCTGAATGATACAGAGGGAGCTGAAGGAAGAAGTTCCCTGTAGGGAGCCTGCTGGGACACACTTGATAGTCCGCAGTCACCAGAGCTGAGCCGCATTAGCAGCTATAAAACCCTGACTCCTCTTGGTAATTACACTTCACATGTGTTACTGTTTCAGCACAGGAACTGCCTGTCTGATCAATGACGGGTTTTGCTGGATCTCTTACTTAAATGTTAGCCGACACCAGCTATTCGAGCGCTCTCCAAACCTACTCGCATCAGACTGCTGAAGGCAACCAGAATACATCAACACATCGCTACCGCACCAGGAGGAGGATGCTGACGGCCTGTCCTCACAGCATGCGATGGGTAAAGCAGAAGCTGCATGGGAGAGACGCTACCCAACGTATATTTCCCTCCTTTGAGCCATCTCTCTATAGGAGCTTCTTGCTCGTTCTCCTGCAGATTAAGCCAGACAGGGCTTTTTGTACCTACAGCCCTTTCCACATAGTGTGTGCTTGCATAAAGAGTTTCTTAAAGGTCAGCGATCTTTCTGCATTATAATTTAACATCAGAGACACATATGAAACCAGAAGGCTAGCCACCATTTGAAAGCGGTGCTTACAGTAACACATGGCTGATTTTTCCAAGATATTATTACAGTTGCACGTCTCTAAAACAAACCACAAGGGGAAGCAAATGAAGTGTAATACAGAAAGATCACTCAGGCATTCCATAGGTCTCATTACTAAATTGATTTGTCATTTTATAAAATATTGTATTTTAAATAAACTTACTAAAGACAAAACCAGCAATCTATTCCAATTTCTTTATCATATTCAATTACTTCGCTGGCTTAGGGTAGTAGTATAGGAAATACTCTGCTTTTAAAGCATGCTTTCTTCTCCCCAGGCCTCTTAGCATATTTTCAGGCTTGGATCACAAACACAATATAAATCATATGAAAAGAGTCACAGACATTTTCAAATAACACGAAACATTAATGTATTTGTTTTTTTAAACACACGTTATCATTTGGAGTTGAAGTACCTGACAGTAGCAATTTAAACAATGTGAAAGGAACAGATATTTTTATTTTACGCATGTCCACTAACTCATTAGTATAAGATGAATAGATTTTTTAATGTATGGTGTAATGGGATCGTTTGTTAGTTTTTTGAACCCTGTTGAAAAGTTTATCGAAGCAGCTATGGGAAGTTCAAGTTCTTGTAAATGGAAATAACAATACTCAGAACTTTAAGATAATGTATTAGTGCTTTAATAAGGCTTCCCCCTAAAACGCCGATTAGAGTGGGTGATTATTTCTTTCACAGTTTAAAACTTTCACATTGCTGCATAAACGTTGATACAGTGCCAGGAGCAGAATGGAAAGCCTTTTTGCTTTATTCATTTGAAAAGATCAAATTTGGCTTTCATAGACCAAACCCAGGAAGTAAACCAACAGTCCTAAATTCAGCTTAAAATCAGTACTGCAGCATACCTAAGAGTAAGACAGCTCTGGGTTGAAGCTTGACGTTTGCCCGTGTTTCCAGAGCCACAGGCTTTACTCCAGCAAATACTTTATAAAGCAAGAGCAGACGTATGCTGGGAAAACTGGGAGTACTGAAAAATTAGCAGAACTGGATCTGTCTCAAGTTGGAAGCTTTTGGTGGGGAAATAAAGTGTGTGTGGACTTACTGATTAAGTAGCTTTATGGTCTCAGAAAGACCATTAGAGTTAAGGACAGAATGAAGTATTTGTCTTTTGCACACGTACAGGTTTTAACACATACATAAATACACAGCTGGAAGGGAAGAACTGCTCACAGATAGACTTCAGTGGTACGAGCAGACTCCTGCAGCTGGGATGGGTATATCAATATATGGACTTTCTTTTGCCCCAGATTGAGGTGGCAGAGGGAGGCAGGGAGTAAGATCTTTTGGATCTTCTTGTGTTGTTTCAGCAACGTTAACATTAGGGATTTTGCTGCTACTAGCACTGATACAGCCCATCCTCACTGAAAGCAGGTAACAGCTCTGTGAGAAGCTCAGCCAAGGGTTGGAGGAAAGAGGAACTGCTGGTCCATCCCTCGCCAACAGGGGATGGAGACCACCACCTCTACAACAACGCATGTGGGCAAAAGCACGAGGTGGTCAGACTCAGTTGTCTTGTAGAAGTCAGCAGAGCCACGCTGCTTTACACCAGCGCAGGATCCAGACCTTACCATCCAGAGGGAAGTGCTAATCATCCCAGCTTGCCCAGGGTTATTTTTATATTGTGCAAAACTGAAAGGAAAGGATGGAAAACGAAATAATCTCCTAAGGACAAAAAGCAGCCAGAAGAACATGCACGATACTGATGCTGATGCTCGGAAACATCTGGCCAAGATGGGAAGGAGACTGAAGTTTTCTCCCTCCACATCAACAGGAACACATTGAAACCTGACAACGGCTCTGTCCTATGGAAATACCAAGTATCTCGTCATCCGGGCAGTCAGGCTTGAAATCCCGACATCGCCATAAGAGGGGGGGAAAACTGACTCCACTCCTTCTGCTTTCCATCGAAATAAAACAGTTTGCAACAAAAGACAAGCGCATGCATTTGTTTTCCTCGGTGTGTTTCCAATCATGGCAGTATGTTTAAGTAGTCAGGCTGCATCCAAACCTTAAAGCTCAACAGCGCAGAGGGGGCAGATGACATCCCGATGGCAATAGCGGCTGTGTAAATCATCTCCAAATGACAGTGTCATACACTGAGAGCTGCTTAATTTGGAATGTGCCAAACGGTGCTTTTCCTCATCTGGCATCATCTATACATCAGCCAACAATTCCTTTGGGGATTGTAATTCTTGCCATAGACAAATGTACAACAGATGCTAAATAAATAAATAAATAAATATCTCCATAAAGGTAGCACAGCAGCCACTCAGAGTCAAAAGCAAACTTGCCAACAGCCACAAGCCCCACTCAGTCATCCGCTTACCAACCTCCAGCATTGCCCAGCAGCAACCGGGCAAGGGGGTGAGGAAGAACGAGTAAACGACTGAGAGTTCAGACCCTGTACAGCTCAAAGCTCCTGTTTCTGATTAGGGGTTTCTAGAATGACACGATTTAGAAGCATACAAATGCTAGTCAATTCTTTTTTTTTTTTTCTTTTTTCCTTCCCCAAATGACACAGGGCCATCCCCTGCCCACACTCTCTTATCAGGCACTCTGCCCAGTTTCAAGTTATAAGCAGCAGCACCAGAATTAAATAAAAGCGCTACACGCTTTATGCTACTGTATTCTCATTATGCTTTATCATAGCATAATGAGAAGACAACCCCCTTCCTTTAAGCAAGCAGCATTTATCCCAACGTGTCTACACGATTTCAGTCTGAACAGACCCTGCCACACCATCATCATCGTCACCATCTTCGGCCAGTTCATGCCTTTTGCCAGAGCTGCAGAAGAGACTTTGTGCTTTGCAGCCTCCGCACCTTGTAATAGGGAAGTCAGAACTGAGAAATGAGTCTGCTTATTTCCATGTTTACACATACCCACAACACTCAGTCCTTTGAGGACATGTGTACCTTCATCTAAACCATCCCAGTATCCCGTAACCACGCAAGAAACCTCCTCCACATGCTAAAAAAAACTGTTCCCACTGGTTGAGTAATTTTGACAGACAGTACTTCCATATTTATAAGTTTTCTGGTTTTCTTCAGAGAAATTATACAATTATTTTGCCAACCAGGAAGAGAACTTTCCCGTCTCTTACATATGCAATCTCATTTATTGGACAGAGACATGAGAAGCTGAGCAAGGTAAGAACTACAGACACTGGCAAGGGAAAACAGCTTCCAAATGCACCAACCGCACACGGCACCCCTGGACGGTCGGAGTCCTCGGTCACACACGTGGCCCTACCCCAGTGCAGCCGTGGTGACAGAGGGAGAGTGATGGCGTAAGATCACAGGCTGCACAGGGAGAAGGGACACTATTATCATTCCTGAATCCAACCCAGCACGCTTGGGTAGCAAACAGCTTCCCAACTCAAATGAGCCAGAAGAGCCTCGATGATAGCCAGTTACCTCTGGGACCACTTCAGTGGCAAGCTGCATTTCAAGAAAATATTTTTTGTGAACAATTTCTAAAGTAGAAATTCATGTCAACAGATTTGCCGATCAAAAGAATTACTGAATCCCGTATGCTCTGTGTCACGAGGCAGATGTGAGAAGCTGTAAAAGCACCTTATGGGTGCAAGACACAGACTTGCATGACATGCTCAGGAGTTAGTCACCCGCTGACTTCCAAGAAGGAACTTCTCTACAGCTGTTTCAAGACCTTCAGGAGCACCCTACAGAACATCTTGCTCCTCAACCCACAATGTACCACATGGTTTCAGGTCTTCCAAAAGGCCGAGACTTGCTGTCACAGTTGATATTTTTCAACACTTCAAAGCTTGGACTGAGATCTGCTGCCCACTCAGAAGTCTGCTATCTTTGGCATCCCCCAAAACTGAAGAAACATCAGAGTTTGGCTATTTTTGCTGCTGGCTTTCCAATCTAACATTAACAGCCAGTGTCCACAAACTACATCCTGAAGCTCTTACTCAATCCCATGGAAAGTTTGCTGGAAGAAGGAATGACTAAAGGTTACAACATTTTTGTCTTATTATTAGGGAACACACAACAGCTGTACATCCAAACTTGATATTTTTACAAGCCAAAGAGCAACCACTCTTTTCTAAACCTTGGCATGCCTTTAGCTTGCTGTGCAAAAGTTCCAGGGGGCATGAGTCAGCTTACAAACCCATAAAAATCTAATTATGGCTAATGATCATCCTTTTGTTTACCCTGTATGTAAAATGCTAACTGCTTCTGATAGTCACTGCAGGAGCAAGATTTACCATCAATCTTGAAGTGATTTCTATCACACCAACATGACTTAAAACAGCCCGTTTAGGATAGAACAAAACCTATACCACATACAAAAGGTTTTGCCTTATTTGCCAAAAACTTGATTTCTCTCTCAGGCAGTTACTGAAATATTGCACCATCTAGAGTTGTTAAATTTAGAAAGAAGTTCAAAACACCGCATAGTAAAACGAAGTTCCAGTTTAAGGAAAGCAACGTGCAGCAGATCCTCTCACTGTCCGCAAGGCAACCAACCAAGTTCAGGCCACACAGGGAACGGGTTTGCTGATCCTACACAGACCTGAGCAGTACGGCAATGGCATCTGGATAGACTCAGGCAGAGCGCAAAAGTTTAGGTAATCGGGGTTATAGTGATCCCATGCCCTCTGAAGGAAAAAGCCGGAGAAGCGGTCCTACAGGACCGCCACTGATGGAGCCGATGCAGCAGGTCACGTTGACCCACCGCAATGGGGGAAGGAGAAGACAGTCAAGTTTTCCCTCTCACATGAGCTCACTGGGGCTCTTTGATGTGTTTTGGTGGCTGCGCCCTGGTGAGCTGCAAGACGCCTATCCAGAACCACATCAGAATCCGTTTGCCCCATAAGGAAAGTCCAAATTAGGCTGCAAGGGAGCACAAAACACCAAATAAGCTGGCTGCTCGCAAAGGGGTTTATAGTCCTCCCCTCTCTGGGAACAGGTAGGGCTTCTTTTTTTCATTTTTCTTTTTAAATTAACTCCAAAGCTGCTTGCACAGGTCTTGAAGGAAAAGATCCTCCTCCTGCAAGCATGGTCTAGCATGAATCTGAATGACTCAGTCTGCCAACGTGACAGTTCTTGGAAAGCTGCACAAGTAGTCCAAAGCAAGATTTCTAAAAGGAATTCCATCAGATTTACATACTGCTCATAAAACAAGCCCAGCAGCTGGTAAACACAGGAAACTTTCAAGGTTAGCCCAGTCCCTCCCATCCCATTCTTTCCCCAAGGAACAGTTTATTTCAAGTCGCTTTTTCCCACTTTCTAAGTACAGGTACCCCGGGAAAGGCAGGGGTGGGTGCCTTCCATACAGCTGCCCAAGCTGGTGCAAAATAAACTCACGCACTTGCATAGTGCTGCTGATGCTCACAAGCCACGGCATGGCATCCCAGCTATTGAAACCGCAGCATCAGCAAGCATCTAAGTGGGGGCAGAAAGGACAAAGACAATTTATCCCCACAAAATTGTTCATCTAAAATAAGCATCCTCAACAAGTGATCCTGTTGTCTGTAGAGTCATAAATAACAGTTGTGCTAAGTCAAGCCCTTCAACAACAGGCCTGGGTTTATTGCTCCTAACACCCACGGTTTTCTCAGTAAGAACTGGTTCTGTTTCCCGGACTGCTAGGCTGGGAATTCAAATAGTCACTGCTGTTCAAATGATAAGCAGCCAGGGAATATCTTCTGTAGCAGCGGTGGCTGAACAGTCCCCAGCCCAGAAAGCACAAGGCAAAGCTGGTGGAAGGTGCAGGGTGAAATAGCCCATTCTGGTCTTTGAGGCAAGCCAGGCATCTGTGATATCTGTACATCCAAGGGGAGAGTCCCCCCAGGTCCCTTCCCAGCTGCCCTCCAGGACCATCGCAGAAACTGATAAACAACCACCCCATTCTCTGCCTTCCTCCTCCCTTCCCAACCCCACACGCCTGTGCACAGACACCACGGTAAGCAATGAGCTAAGAAACAAATGCGGAAGATTTAATTACAAATAGGAAATAAAATATTCCTATGAGACATGACAAATAAACATACCTAACATTATCTCTGCATGAAAGAACAGACTTGCACGGTATTACCAGGGGCCGCAAAAACTTAAGTAAAAATAAGATCCTGAAAAGCAGTATTTTTCTTCCCAAAATATTTTTATAAGGAGGGAAAAAAAACCCCAAACCAACCCGAAAAACAACCAAACAACAAAGATGACCCTGTGAGTATTAAACCTCTGGCACTGTACCATGAATTTCTAAGCCATGGATTTCTCTAAAGGGTTTCTCAGTGCATCTTAGCAATTCATAGAGGAAGTAACCCTCTGGCATGAACACCCAGTTGTCTGGGCTTTGAAGTTGTGGAGGCTTCTTAAAAATGTCTCTATGACACTTACTCTGATGTCCTGCCTCTGAACACCAGCTTTTGACCTTTCATCCCTACGAAGACTTTCTGACTCCCAACACTGTTTTGCAAGAGACTATTTTCTGTGCGTTCACAGCAATATTCCAGTTTCTAAGGCTTCAAACAGGGAAGGGAAGCACTAATCCATCAACCTTTTACCACTCTTCCAGTGTTACATACTGACTGTGGTTGATATCCAGTTGTCTTTAAATATCCGAGTGCCCTGATGGGAGTAAGACTGTAGAATTACACTTTCCCTTGGGTTTTCAACTCCCAGTCTTCAAGAGTCTTTTAGTCCAAAAAGAAGTAAGTTTGTAAGGTTCAAATGACACCATAAAGACAAACTCCTTTTACAAGACATTGTACTTTGCCAAGTTAGTCTTGCTTGCTTCTTTATTTTGGGACCAGCAAGGTTTAACAGTTTCAATTGTTGCTCCATAAAAGCAAACGAAGAATTTGGTCTTGTAACTACACCAACATCCAGTTACTACCCAAGTAACCCAAAACTTTCATTGCTATCCAAGGTAACAACCCCAACAAGGGTAAACACACGAGCAAACTGGTGCTGCTTGTGAAATATCAGGAGACATGCAGGGGAAAACACTAAAAGTTGCCATAATATTAGTAGCATTTGAACCTCTACGAAGCACCTAGCAAAAGAAAAATAAAAGCCTCCCTTCCAAGAAGTGACTATAGTAGTAGATGATTCAATAAATAGAATAGTAGATCTTGTAATGTGGTATTTAACACGCTTTCCCTCTTTTGCCAAACTGTCATGATTACTTGAAGACTCATTTCCAGCAGAGGTTGTCTTGCCCTAGGTTAGGATTAAGAACAGATTGTGAATTACGTCTACTTTAGTGTATTCTGTTTTAGGATTTATGGCACAGGTTGCTCAAAAGCAGGGAAAACTCGCTTGCAACATTAGTAGGTAATTGCAACTACAGAGAAGTGGTGAATTTAAGTGCTAATTACTACTTGTAACCCCGGAACTTCACACACCTTTGTGGAACTGGAAGCCTTACAATGCAGCATTTATGTGATTTTTTTTTTTAATTTTTTTTAACCCTCAGACAGCAATGGATTCGCAGAGAGAGATTATAACGTGCTTATATGCATGATCACAGCGAGACCTGAACCCAGCTCTTAAATTCCCAGCTCCACACCCCAGTCGCAGGAGCTGGCCGTTGCCCCCAGCCCACTGCACTGCCACGCACTCCTCAAACCCATTTCCAAAGGAACGGGAGGTTGGCTAATTGCCACTAAAAGGAAATGTAGGAAATTCCCCGTTGGTCACGTCAATGTGCCCGAACAGCCTGTCGGAGAGCACGTGTGGGAATGACCTGCCTGGCTCCCCAGCCAGACCATAGTCTGTCCCAAGTCAAGAGAGTTCAGAAGCAGCAAGCTGCTGGCAGCAAACCCTCATTATCAGGGGATCCAGAACAGTCCTTTCTTCCCAGACTCCTATTGCCTCCTACTGCTGAGTTTAAAGAGGAAAAACTTTCCAAGCCCAAGGAAATGGCACATTGGAGTGAAGAATCCTATAAAAGAACAATAATTTGGAGTTTGTAACAGCTCTGCTTACTTTAAAAAGAGCACTGAAGTGATCAGAAGAGACAGCTAGAAAGTAATCCGAAGAGATAATTTTATTTGCTGTCAGCATAGTACTTCCACGTTGTGATTAACTTCTGCCATGCAGACGGGAAGTCGCTCCCTTTCTCGCAGTGACTAATACTTTAAAAATCAATACGAGCATCCCTTGGGATTGCTCCTTTTGGAGGCTGCTCTTTGCTGTTTAGCACGGAGCCCAGAAGCTGCATGAGCCGTGCTGCCCAGACCCGGCAGGCTCAGGGCGCTGCTGCTGCAGGCCCACTTTCACCCATCTGATTTTTCAGGTCTCTAGAGGCTTTTCAAAACTCAGCTGTCATTTTACACGCGGTGCCACTCAGCTGCCTGCACAGAGCGGCCACCACACTTTCAATAGCTTGGAGTTACAGAATACGTGTGTATTGTAGTAGTACTGATGACTCGCACCATCAGGAACTGTTTGCAGAGATCAAAGATTAACCAGTTCTTTTTTAAACCAGTAACACCTTCCCGCTTCCCTCTAACATGAGTTTTGGTGGTTCTTTGTTAAGTAGCTTTATCTTCCTCTTCAGTATTTAACACTAAATGATTGGGGTGTAGGGGTTTCAACCTCATTACAAAGCAAACCCCATTCCACATTTCTCCCAGAGACACTATTAAAGCTTTTAAGTGGGACTAGACAGATCGTGATGGAGCGCACAGAGATTAGAAACAAGGGAAAGAAGAAAACAGAACCCTGCATGGTTCTACGGCAGGGGCTTAAATATGGAATTTATTAATGTGTTTGTATAGCAGATGCAATACCCCAGTGTCATTTTCAGAGAAGGCAAACTTTGGTTCTTAGAAAGGGTATATTAAGAGCCATATTTAAACGCAGGTTTAAAAACAAGCTTTCTTTTTAGAGTTCAGACTACAGCTGAGGGGAGCTGCTAAACTTTATTTCCCTCACTAGCAAAACTACAGTGGCTCAAAGCAGAGTGAAAATCCCCCTCGCAGCACTCACGAGCTGCAGGGCTACGGATTTACTGCTTCAGAGAGCTAATTCCTGCAGCTGCTTCCCAACACTCCAGCTCCTCATTTCTGCTACACCGAAACCACCTGGCCGAGACAGGACAGCCCTGGGAGACCTGCTTGCCGATACCAGTCTGGGTGCGCTCTGCTCGGCGTTTCACATTAAAAAGAAAAACATACTGCTGAACCTCTGATTTTGCTCTGACCAAAACCCAAGCCAAAGCTTTTTTTGGTTTAATCTGCAAAAGGAGGAAATTTTTATTTTTCCTTTTGGGACATGCCTACAAGTACTTCTACCTGGCCAGGAACCAAGGTTAAGACCCATATGAAAGGTCTTACCAGGCTGATGTGAAGAGCCACTAACCCCCGCGGGGTGCGCCCAGCACAAGCAGCTGCAGCAGGGTGCACGCCACCTGTATCAATCCCTTTCCTCCCTTCTCCTTTCCAAGACAGCACTACACACATATCTAGGGCACGGCTCCTGTGCTTCCAACGGCCACCTTCTTACCCCACCATCCCCAACAGTGGGGCGAACACTCCCATGAAAACCAAGGGCAATTCCCAGCCTGGAGCCCCCATGCAGTCGCATCCCTCCCCCAGCACCGCCTCTTCTTGCAGGACAAATGACGCCATGTTTGTATTAGGCAAGATTAAGTTATTTAGATTTAGCTGTGCAGCTGTCGTAAAACAAAATGAAAGAAAAATATCTTCAGCATAATCTCTGTTTATCTAACTGTTTTTCTGCCCATGTCTCTAATTTCTTCTTCGCTCCAACCCTGGAGCCCTCATAGGATTTCCCATGGGCTGTGGCCGATCCGTCTGGCAGCCACAGCCCTGTCCGACGGCACTGCCCACAGAGGGAATACCGCAACCCACGAGTGACTTTATTGAAGGGGTCTGAGTGAGCACACTTGTCATCAGCCTCCTTGGACATCTGAAGAGCCACTGCGGCTGCCTTTCATTGCCCGTTAGCACATCAGCGCTAACATGGGTCTGCCCCGGCGTAGCAGACGATAACACACAATGGTTCTTGTATGCACCCAGTGCGTTTTATCAAACAACCTAACCTAATCCTCATGAAAACATTGGCTGGTGAAGTATATTGGCGTCTACAAGATTTTTGTGGTCTATTAAGCTGTTTTGTTCTGCATAGCTGTGCTTCCTGTAGCACACGAGCGGTGCCAGCGCTGGCTCTCCGCGGCGGCGTGGGCAGACAGAGCGGTTATTATGTGTTTTGCGAGGGCTCGTGCCGAGCCTTGGAGCTCATGGCATGTCAGGGGGTGGGGGGCTCCCAATGTGAAAAGAGGATGGAGAGGTGCTCCCCCATCTTTTGCAAGTATGCCGCAACAATCTTTAATTAATCTGGAAAAACCACTCAACACGGGTTTAATGTTTTATCCAAGCGTTGCAAGTCTCACAGTAAGAATCTCCCAATGCTTTGGTGCCAGAACTGTGCCAAGCCCAAATCTAGAACCAGATTTGTAAAACAAACCCACAAATACCTGCTGTGATTCACATTCTCACACCAAGTCTAACAGTGAATCTCAGATACATATGGGTTACTTGTACCTCCAAGGCAATTTTAATATTCCCTGGAGTAGAGTTTCTGGGTCCCGAATTCACTGAAAGTATATTACACTGTTTGTAATATTTAGCATGGACACAATTACACTCCTACATCAACTGCAAAATCCAAAGTGTCTTTGGAGTAAAAGTAAAAAGCTCAAACAAATTCTGCTAGTTCCCTTATCCCAAATATTTACAGCACGCTGACTCTCTAGTGTTTGAACATTTTGGATTCAAAGGCAGGCGAAAACTCTAAACAAGCCCTCCTGTCCATCACAGGCCCGTTCCACATCTCTTGAGTCATGAAACTGTCATTCAGAAGTGGGTGGGAAAGGAAATTTATTATTTTTCATACAGAATTTACTTCAGGTGATTTCAGGCGAATCACGCCAAGTGAGCCCAGAGCCGGGATGTTCTCCCCACACATCCACCCTCCTTGCCTTTGGGGAGGCAACGGGCTGTCGTGACATGGCCAGGGCTTTCAGGCTAAACCCAAGCCATCCCAGAGCTGCTGAAACACTAACAAGCGATGCCACTTCCAGATTGCTGGAGTAAAACACTGGATTTCTCTACTTTGGCTTTGCCACGTACCTACCGGCAAGGCTGAGGATGATGCAACTTCTCTCTCTTTAAAGACACCTCGTCCAAAGGTCCTTCCCCTGCTTTTGGAGAGGCCGTGTGTTGGAGCTGGACCAGAGCCATGACTGACTGCCACACATTTCAGTATTAGCCTGAGGCTGCAAAATAGTTTCTGCGCTTTATAGATCGGAGACAAAGTGACAACAATTTGTCTCTCTTTGCTCACACTACGCTTGAGGTGCAAACCAAACCCAAGTGCTCTCAGCTCCGCCAGCCGGCAGCCCCTCCCCTTCTCCGTCAGGTAGCACAGCCTGCTCCACCAGCATCTTCGCTTTTATTTATTACTAACAGTGGGACATGAGCAGCAAAACGCAATCCCACAGGTTACTCCTGTGCATGAAAGAGCAAGAGCGGGAGATAGGTGGGGAGCCCACCAGAACCATCTGTTCACGGAAGGAGGGAAGAGCTCACCATCTCCTCTTCCACCACAAGCTGCATGAATCTCACTTGAAGAAAATTACACCCACCCTGCAGGCTCCTCCCCTAAGGTAGTAGGTGTATAATTGCTAATTAACCAGGCTTTGAAATCTTTGTTTTTCGGCAAATGAGTCTGGCTTTCCACACTGTGTGTGTGCAAGCATGCACAATAAGAACCAGACCCATCCTGGGTGGTATGGAGACAGTAAGCTCATCAGAAACTGCGTACTCTACCATATGAGACATCGTTTTATTTAATGCCAAAGAGGAAAAGGGGGCGGGTGGAAGGAGGATATGTAGTGCGTTTTCTCCCTCCTCTCTCTGCCCAGGCACGATCTATTTTTGTAAGCTCACAGTGGAGCCTGTTTCCACCCAAAGGGCACTCATGCAGCTCTCAGACATATGTTCTACGTCTCAACAAAACATCATTAGAAACAACTTACAAATGCAACAGCCTGTTCTCCTGGAATTTCTATTAGAAACGTTATTGAAGGGGTTAAATGTGATCAGTAGGGATTCTCATAAGATGCTCTACAGCACATTTAAAAAAGAATTCTATAAAAATATGCACAAAACCAATATTATAAAATTATGTTCACAATGAAGAACTAAATCACCAGAGCCAGAAAGTAGTGAGCAATTTTGTTCTCAGCATACTTTCACTGTAGCATATTTTATGACTGTTTGACTGACGTCAAATTCAATAACACATCATTAATAGAATTTTTGTTCAGTTTCTACTCAGATGTTTTTCCTGTTTCAAATCTCTCCTTATAAATCTCAAATTAGATTTTATACAAGGGGATTTATCAACGTTTAAAAGAAAATACGAACGTAGCTGACACTTGAATTGATAGAACATAAAAGCACACCAGGATGAGTTTTTATCACCAAGAGGATGCAAGTTAACGCATCGTAGCCCTACGCTATGGTTATTGCTGGGTAAAACAGTGCCATCACTTCTTTAAAGGGACGAAGAATTAGAGAAGCAGTAACTCCACAAGGAAAATGTGAACAAAAAGATTTGTATATTAGACAAAAGGTTGCGGTGCAACGAGGCTATAAACCAGGAGAAAAGTTTTCTCATTTTTGCTGTACTCCCACCAGAAACCAGAGTGGCGACGGATCACTTTCCAGTTCTTCTGCAACCACAACACTACCCCCATATAGGACAGGAGTAAAATAAAAAAAAAAATTATGAGGTGGCTAAAAGGAACCTGAAAAGGGCCTTGTAGTGAGTTGACTAAGCAGAGGTAGCATAAACACAAGAAGGACAGCTATGTGATCTAGTGCATGCTGCTGCCTGACCCCTAGGAAAATGGAAAAGATAAAGTTTAGGTTGGCAGTCAGGAGAAATATCCCGTTAGGAAGATGTATGGGCTCACGGCACCAGCTCCCACAGGGAGAAGTAGAAAAGCAGTTTCTTGCTACTTTTAAAAGTCACCTAAATGGCTTTGGCTTTGTGGGAGGGCACAATCCTGCACAGGAGAATCCAGAAGTGAGGCAGGATTAGGGGGATAAAGATTTATCTTGTTTCAGCTTTACCACCACCAGCAGCTTTGCTAACACCGTGGCAAGACTGAGACACAACTTTCTGAAGCCTCTCAAGCTGAGATATCCCCCAGCAAGAACCACAGGCAGGTTGCCCGGCTGCACCCCCACCCCCACCCCCGCCTCCCCTCCCCATGCAGCCCAGTACCATGCAGGGATGCTGGATGGAGCCTGTCCCCACACAGGGACGGCGAGAAGAGCAGCAGGGAACACGTGGAATTAAGGGACAGCAACAGCACTATGCATCTTACCTCCAGGTGATTGGTAGGGGGCCAGCACATGTTGGAAACAACTATATATATTTTTTTAAGTACTCAAGAGGGGTCTAAGTACATGTTAATGAGCAGCTGGCCCCAAGCCCACCACCAGGGAGGAGCTGTCGATCAGTGCGGCCAACTCTCCCAGCGGTGGTGCAAGCCCTAGGAGAAGTCAGGCACTGGGGAAGCGCCAGTTTGTAACTGCAGAGAAAAACTTCAGGATGAGGGAGGGGGAAAAAAACCCCACAACCAACAACCACCCTATACTGAGCATTCCAAAAGCTGCAATTTGGTGAGAATGAAGAACCCCAGCTAATGAAGCCCCTTCCCTCAGACTTTCATTGGGAAATCGGTGCAGATGTATAAAACGTGCTGGTTTGGAGTCAGGATGAGGGCTGGCAGCACGATGCCAGGAAAGGGATGCCTGGGAGCGGGCACCCTGTCAAAAGTCAAGGCTGCAGCTCAACCTGGGGCACACACCGATTACCCTGGCACACACCAAACCTTCACTGCCTCACCCGAGTCCAGCACCACTCCCAAGCCACCCCACGAGGCTGGAGAACACGTGATTTCTGAGCACTAACATGGACTGAGTATCAGGGATACCCACCAAAACACACCAGCATCAGGAAGACAACGAGGCATGACACCTGGACCACATCTGACCTGTGCTCTCCCCCCCCCCCCCCCCCCTCATTTAGAGCCTGTCCCACCAGTCACTCCAGCATGAACCAACAATAGGACAGCAGAAGCTCCTCAAGATCAGCCACCCCAGCATCGAGGTGCTTGTGAGTGCTGACAAGTGTGGCTTGGCCATAACTCATCTCCATCACACAAATGCCACAAGTGAGAAGAGCCAGGGGAGGAAAACCCCAATAAACCATCAAGACCTCAGTGTTACATTAACATTGGTGTGACCACAAAAGGACTATGCGAACATCAAGGGAGAAGAGACATCAACACCTCAGCCCCACAGTTCATCTTTGCAGTCCTCTCCCCTCAGTAAACCTCCCCCAGTCCAAACCCATCCTGACTGCAAACAAATGAAAAACGATCTTGGACTCTCAAATGACTAATTTTAGTTTTGGATTTGTTCCTCTTCTTATTCCCTCCCCCTAAAAAAAAAAAAAAAAAAAAAAAAAAAGACTAAGGCTGTAAGGTATAATGAAAGCAGAATGTGAATGCAATAAACCAACTGCAGAGCAACCTAAACACCCACGTGTAGCTGATCCGAATTATTTAAGCTTGGGGGAGATTCACAGCACAGCTCAGCCCCAGCTTTGCCACGCAGCAGCATCCACAGCCCACACCAGAGACAGACACGTAGCTGCACCCCCAAGACCCCAAACTGCCAGGCGCTACAAAAAAGTACAACACAGTCATGCCTGGGGTTTCTCCCCATTACTGCTCACTTCATTTCTGGACTTTGATTTTGAGATGTGCTTCCCATCCCCAACAGCATCCTTCAGTGAGCCAAGAGCCCGAATCCAGCTGGGGGGCAGACACGCAGCTTTCCTTAGCAAAACTCCTTTTCCCCATATGATCTGACAGAGACCAGCCACCGCTGCTTGCTGTGTCACACTAGAGCAAAGGTATTCGCATGTCTTGGGTCTTTGGGTCATTTTCCAGAGCTACAGCAAGAAAGCTGGCAGCACTGGGGCACGGTCTCCTGCTCCTTGCATTGGAGAGGCTCAACTAGACAGCAGTGTGTCTGCGCTTTCAGGAAACGTGGGAGCATTTCCAAAAGGAAAAACCACAAAAAGAGTGTCTCTCAACACAGCACACCCCAGTGCTAAAAAGTTTTCTAATAAGTTTTTAGCAGTTTAAAAAAGCAAGCAGCTCCTAAAGTGCCCATGCAAGAGTCAGCTCTGCATCCAGCTGGTATTTCTGAGATCAACTTGCTTCAGGTACAGCAGGTAAAGAACACTTCATCCCTTGGCTCTTTGGGTTTCACAGCCCAGGAAACATTCACACACCGCATGAAACTTGAACTCGTTGTGCTTTAAAGGAGATCAGATTCAGTAACTATAAACGCAATACTCCAACACTGAAATTCAGCTGGATTCATCTCTCTGCATTTCCAAACAATATGGCAATTATTGGCTTATTAAGGCGAAGGACATCTGTGTATTTTAATAAAGTTAATACAGCTCCAGCAATGACTACCAGGACCACAACCTAGAAGGGCTTGTGATCATTTTGTAATTAAAATAAGCCATCGATTCACCACATGGCCCAGGGCAGATTGCTGTGGGCTTCCCTTAGGCCATGGTCAACCCAGCTGAAAAACTAGGCAAAAGCAAACTGAAAAGCAGATGCCACTTCTCAGCTGCTCTCTCCCAGGTAAATCACGTACAAGAACCCCAGTCACATCAGCACAGCTGAGCACCACCCCAACACCAAGCACCTACATCCACAAGCAGGACAGGAGAAAGAGTCCACCCCAACAAGCCCCCTCAGCCTTTCAAATGCATTCCCTTGCCCTTTTTCCAGAGCAGCAGGTTTGAGGGTTTCGCTGGTTTTTGCCTAGAAAACAAGCAGCTGGCCACATACAGCCTTGGCTACTGGCTACATACCGCCTCTGCTACTCCACACAGCAAGAGGGCTGCTGCAGTTACCTGAGCGTGCAGCACCAGAAGCATTTCTTTGGGTGGCAGCACCAATGGTACTGGGTCAGGACCTGACCCAGCCTTAGAAGAGCTGTTTCCACATGTTTTCTGTAACAGTCGGTTCCTAGCCTGTTTCAGAGTGGCAGATGCTACTTATGCTGGCATTGCTGCTGCAAGAAGCAATGGTTGGATGACAGCTTGAAATAACTCCCTACTTCATCAGGGTAACCAAGAGCAGACCTTGGCTCCTGCTTCTTCCAGCTCCTTTGTAGCACTGGATCCCAAAATAGAGCTAGGGATATGTTTCGAAGTTCTGAGGTTTTCGTTGTTGTTGTCTTTCAAACTCCAGTCTTGGAGTCTATTTGCAAAACCACAGACCAAATACAAGCCATTCTGCAGTCATGATACTTTGTGGTAAGATTAAAAAAAAAGTTTGGAAGGACCTCTTGGTAAACTACGCACATAGTATTTCAAAGCCATGTATAACTTCATTATGTAGTAAATCAAAATGACTTCAGCGTTTAAGCAGCACAATATTCCGTGGAAGAGCTGGATTATTTTTTTTTTTTTAAAACATTTGTCATATTACAGAATTTACAGTCATCCCAAACACGAACATGGGCTGCAATCACGCAAGCGGCTCTGCAGACCCAGTAGGCGCACAGAGCGTCACCAGCTGCGGCCGGGCTCAGGGGACAGCGGGGGTTCCTCACAGGATGGAGCGCACAGAGCTGGGGCTGTGGCCAGCACCCCCCCTGCATGCACCTGTACTCCACCTTTCTCAAATATTTCACACTAAATAAGTGGCAAAAAGGCAGGAAATTCATGGTTTTAGTTTCTGGAAAGGTTCATTACAGCCAGGGTTTTTTTTATTTAAAATATACAGATGCAACTCGTTGCACGCATATACACTGCTAAATTGCATCCATCATATATATATATATATATATGAAAGAAGTCACATGTATATACAAAATAAACAGTTTGCAGTGGTATCCCATGAGCTTTGCAATATACTGTTTAATGCAGATCTACCTGGGGCAGGGGGTAGTAGCGAACTGAAAACCTTTTCAACTAACTCCTGGTTGACAAGGATGGTAACTCAATTCTCCCCGCCATGAATTCCAACCTACAGACTGCATTATTCCTTCCTTCCCTTTCACGGAGGAAAAGAGAAGAAAATCGCCCCCACCAGCCCCCAGAGATGGAGAGCTTGAAGCGTGGGTGATCTCCCACCAGGAACCCTTCCTGGTGAGCCCCAAAGCCCACTACCCGGCTCCTTCTCTTCCACAGCTTCCTGCTCCTCACGCCCCATTAGCATTTACAGAATTAGACCTTGAGCACCCAGAGGGATAAAAAGGAGGTGTGATAAAAAGGGAACCATCCCTATCCTTCAGGTTACCCAGCTCTGGTGAGCAGCCAAAGCTGCCAACCCAGCTCCCCTGCCCTTGCTGGGCAGTCAGGAGCGGTGCATTCCTGGTGTGGCCTTGTGCCCATGAGTTACATGGCCAAGGCAGAAATAAACACTGTATTTAAACCAACCAACCTTTCCTGCCGATTTACCTGTTGATTAATTCTTCGACCAGACCATTTCTTCTCTAAATCAGAATATTTTATCAAAGACATTCAAGTAAAAAAAAAAAAAAAAAAAAAAAAATCAACATTTAGTGTCCCCCAGCAATCTCCCACCAATATCACATGCACTACCACTTTCTTCTGTAAAGGTTGTTGCACCAAGGACTTCTGCTGCATCCTTTTCCACCAGCCCACGCAAGTGCCATCTGGCTCGCACAGGTGCCTGGGCACTGTTCACAGCACTTGACACACAGAGTGAGATTAGCATGCTACAGCAGGCATAGTTTAAGATACAAAATGGCCTTACCGAGTCATTTCAACCCTGACCTTGGTCTGCTAGGACTTCTTAGAAACAGGACCTTCAAAAATAATTTGGAGTTATTCCCTGGTTGGCTGCCAAAGACAACACCACCAAGGTCTGTTCATTGGCACGGATCCTAGCAGGACCCTTGTAATTCCCCAACTTGTACATTCTCCATGGATGAAAAGGAAAACAAGAAGTAAACCCAGTCTTTTTTCCTGAAAACATCTTCCTTGGAAAACTATTGTGCTTGGAGCTACGCCACCAGAATTCATCAGAGAGGAAAATCTGTTTATTTGCACATCAAGCACATCTTATTGTTTCTGGATGTCAGTATGTAAATTGTCAAGTACAAATTTATTTTTCCACTAGCTTAAGTTTTTCTCTGCTCCATAATTACTATAATCCAAGAAATGGCATATGTTTCAAAGAGCTCCATTTTAGCATGTTGCATTCACATATGATCAACAAATCTGATTTGAAGCCTCCTACTGGTATTTAGGATCTTATTTTTCAGTTGACTCAGAACAAACCTCTCCTTGCTCCAAGAGGTGTTTGATATCTCTTAAAAAAATATCTTTATTGGAAAAAAACCCAAGTAACAGTGACTACTAGTCTTTATACTGATCAAAACACAGAAACACGCACAGCTATTTTGTCAATGCACATGTCAAGAAGCCATCAGAAACTGCGAGCAAATGGAAAACCTCTACAGCAACTCCTAGCAGGAGCACCAAGGAGACTTGGGATAGAGAAGGAAGTTCAGAAGAGCCTGGTCCATAGGGCAGAAGACCTGACCATGCCCCAGGAGGCCTGGATTTACCCGCTGCTGCCTTTCAGTAGCAACTCAGGGTTATGATGCCGTAGCATTCAGTAAATTCTTTCTTTCTGTGCCTATGCCTCTCTTAAGAGTGTTTTTCATTTGTTTAAATACTCACTGGTTTAGGACAAGGCGTACCTTCCCTATAGTTTGGGTTAGTATCTCAGGCTCTGCAGTTCTTAATTAAATGCTGCTGCTAATAATGAAAGGATATAGGCATAAGGGATGGAGTTAATTTACTCCTCAGATGTCCTATTAGCTGCTTTCAGTAATCACACAAAAGCTCGAGGCTGTGTGTGTAACTGAGGAAGACACAGCCATCCCTGGACAGGGCACAAGTTTCTTTTAAGCTGTCATGTTTTACTATAAAAACAGTAAATAATTAATTGTGAAAATAATCACAACAAATGACTTCATGCCCTTCTAATACTCCAAAGATGTGGGAAAGAACACTGAAGAACTCAGAAGCAATACCAGGTTTCAATACAGAAAATAGATAAATGCAGTAAAAGTGCACAGCTGGATTGGCAGCTGTCTGACATTTAAAGCCTACGTGACCTTCTGCTGTCCTGCCCACAAAACCAGGCACCACAGTCAAGAAAGCCTCAAAGTCCAGAAGCCTGAGATGCAGTTTAGTGAAAGTTTGATGGGGTTCGTACTGGCCTGCACAGGACAGGACAGCGGGGTATCTATTTCAGAATCGAAACCTGCTTTCAACAATCAAACCCACACCTCCGTATGAGCTAGTAAGACGTCCTACAGTACTAAGGCTGGTGGGGAATCTGCTGCTGCATTGCATGGAAGGCTTTAGGCTTACCCACAGCAGCGATCTGAGAGATAAAAAGCAACATTGCTTTGTGATCATCACCTTCATAACTGTAATGCTTTGTGGAAGATTGCCCCAACACTGGCACTCAAACCCCAACTATCGGAGGCATCTGTACACAAAAAAAATATTTTCAGAGAATCCCGTTTGGTAATGGGGAGCCGTGTTCCCGTTTCCCAGGACAGACACAGGAATACATTTAGGAGAGTTTTCTTTCTGTACATCAGTTTAAAGCTTCAGAAATCATTGCATGCGTTGGAGTAACTAATACCCGCAAATCTCAGGAACACCAATACTTGCAGGCTAAAGTATTCCTTTTATAAGCAAAGCACTTATGCCAAGTCAATTTTGTATATTATAAAGCTGTTATGAAGTGTAACTACTATGCGGTGTAAGCAAGACCTGAAGCTATAAGAAAACAAAGCAGGGTTTTGCAAAACAAAACCAAGGAACAAATAATTTACTTTCCAGATTTTTTCCTACATAGTCCCCGTGACCAGAGGCAAGTCTTTAACAGGCTGGATGTGTGCATTAAAGGTAACGATACCCAACCTCACATCCAAGTTTAACAGGTTCTCACTTTAAGACTAAGTTCATCACTATCTGAAGCAAAATGAGGACAATTTCTTGACTATTTCAGACTGCTGTCTGACCTCATTTGTTAAGAATGCTGCTGCAGAGACAGAATTCCCCATAAAACCCTAAGCCTGAGTGCTAAGACTCAGACTACATGTATGAGTTTGTGATGTTTTCTGGAACTTATGTCCTACATTAGGGTTTGGCAGTAGTGTTACTTCCTTCTCATTTTCTGTTGTTCATTAAAACATGTTGGGAACAGGGCTTAAGTTGTTCATATGTCTATTGCATAATCCCTTGCTTTAAATGCTTATCAGAAGGTGGGAAGTCAAAGGGAATTAAAACAAAAAAAACCAACCCAACACACTCGAGTGATGAGAACAAAGTCGTGTTTGGGGAAAGCCATTCATAAGGAGACAAGCCCGTGGATGTGTCAGGTGTGCTGGGGCCAGGCGGCTGCTCTCGGCCCCGAGCTGCCTCCTTGCTAGGGGAACGGGGGCACAACGGCAAGAGGCAAAGCAGCGGATGTGGTGCCAGTTCTCTGGGGGTGTCTGCCTACAACATCCGAGCTCGTGTCAAGCGCTCTGATGACATTAAGACAAACTGGGCTCTCCCACAAACAGCGGTTTGTAAAAATCTAGAAAAGAGATCTGGAACAGGGCTGAGAATTAGCATTAGAGCTGCTTTAATCATCTCAGCTACAGGGCAAATACTGCTCTATATCTGCCCATTCCCACGCCGCCACGGTACAAACAGGCAGCTCAGCACCGCACTGCAGCTGTGCCGTATTTCTGCCCTCAGCTACCCGCCGATGATGGCTCAGCCTGTGTGCCCTATCGTACACTCGCCTCTTCCTTGAGGCTCAAAGGCACGGTTACTGCTTTATTTCTTTAGAGCCACTCAAGGCTGCAACCGTCTCTCCATCCCCTGGTGCCCGCAATGCTCATTTCCAAGCCTCTTCCACGAGGCCAGTGTGTCAAGGCAGTTCCTGGGCACAGTTGCAATCGTGTCACCCCCAGCCAGCTGACCATGCATCATTCCCATGTAAAACAGTAAGGTAAAAATTCAGCTCTGTTTATTTACAGACTTTGTACCAATGTGGTATGAATCAGCAAGGGGAAGGGGCACGCATCCCTAATTGCTCTGGGAATAGACTGGTTTGCTTACTCCAAAGGAAAGCAGAGAATTTATTTAATGCAATAGGTTAGTTGTGCAGTACTACATCCCCAGGGAAAAATTCTTCTCTATTCAGTAACAAAAATAAATAGATCATTCTCTCCACCAGTCACTTAAAAGTGCTGCAGCCCATCTGTACATCAAAGTAGATTTTAAGAGAGTTACCCATAATAGATAAAACTGCAGCTCCTCATTTAATAAGTTATAGTCCCTACACCACAACAAGATAATGGGAAATGAGACTACAAGAATGCACTATAAACCTAGAAAGACTTTTATCAAACCCTAAATTATAAGGAATATCTACAAACTGTATCTCACTACATCATTAAAGCAAGCATTTGCTACTTTAATCTCTTCCTAGCAAAGCATGCCATCCATCAAAACTATTTCTCTGCTTAGAAAGTGCAAGCAGTATCAATTTGATTATTGAAATCAGGGGTACTAGAAAAAAACATCCACACTGAAGTAAGAAATAGCTCCAGACTACGTATCCAAAATGCTCATTACATTTTACAGCACTGGACAGAGATTCAAATATTCAAGCCAACCCTGACTAACAAAGAGTCCGCTTAAAATTTATGGATATATTTCAACTTGTTCATAAGAGAAAGCATTATTGAATGCCACTAGAAAAACAGTTATCAGAATATATATTTCTTTTATTGATGAAATATGAGCAGAAACAACACTAAGGGATTAATACGTAGCCACACAAAGACCTACATTGTTCCTTCTGGAGGTAACTTTTGGAAGCACAAATGAACACTCTTCACTACTCAGAGCTTCAGAAGGAACCTAAATACAACCCACCCCGTGTAATCTTTACCATCAAAATCCAAATAACAGCTCCTGCACTTTGCCATTGATGCCTTGCAGCGTCCAAAAGTCTGCTGTGTTTTCAGGAAAGCAGATGAAGCCCAAGAGACAGAGCTTGGGAGCATGCAAACAAGTTCCCGATAATCCGTAGGAAAGGAGATAAGCAAGTTCAACCTAGACCCCCTCGAGAAGGGAACAAGAGGAAAGCCTTTTTCAACACCATCCCCCGAATCACACGCTGCTCCGTTTACCATCGCGGTGGCCTGGCAACAAAAGTTTTTGGCAAAACAACCTCAGAAACACGGCAGTTTGTAAGGCAGTTTCTTCCTGGGGCTGGAGAGGGACGAATGGGAGCAGCAGCTGGACCCTGCTGAAAGGTGCCTGGGCTCCCATCATGTATTTCTGGGTTGGACCCCTGGAGACTTAGCACCATGGAAGACTTTACCTGAATGAGGTGAAAAGAGCAGATAACCCACCACTGACTTTTCTTATCATTTCCCTTCCCTCTAGCAAAAGCCAGCACATCACCGCTACCTGGGGAAATCACAGGCACAGGGTGAAGTCTGGTGGGCTCGGACAGCCATAAATATCTCTGCTTAAGCGGGAAGTAGAGAGAAGAGTTTCTACCTCCATTTAACTTAGCCTTCGCTTAAAAAAAATATTAAGAACACAAACCAATGCTCCCATCGTGCGTTTTTATCTCCCTGCAAGCCTCACCTAGTGAGGTGCTCCAAACAGCTCTTATTTCCCAGGACTGCAACTGCCCATACCTCAAGCTGTCACTGCTCAGGAAACTACAACCAGCCTCCTCTTCAGCCACGTTTGGTCTCATATTGGGCACTATGAAGAGTAAACAATTCTCCTTAGAAAACATCCCCCACAAGAGGCTTGTATTTGGTACAAAAGGGGTGGTGGTTTTTCATTCCTGCAGGGAAGCCTTGGTTGAGATGCCCCGGGGAGGTAGCCAGGGTCAGTGCTGCATCACCTCTCCCCAGGGCAGACCTCAATTAGAATAAAAATCAGTGTTTTTTACAAGCAAGGTGCCAGCACCAGCATTTACAACCATGGCAGCTGCAGAACAGGCTTTCGATGACACCCAGACAGCGTACCTGCTTTCAGACTCTGTCATTTTGACCTACTCATGTTTTCAACATGCTGCCTCTGCCCTCAGAGCCTGAGGGGTTCAGAAGCAACCACAGAGACTTACAGCTCAGGGAAACACACCCAAGTAGAAGGCAAAAAAGTTAATGTGTGGGGAACAACTCCTCACCCAGACCCTCGACCCTGCAGGGATCCTCCCAGATCTCTGCTCTGACAGTAACAGCCACCGAGCAATCAACAAAACTTTCAACATGAGTCAGACAAGCCCATGGAGCGAGGCATGATGGAAGGCTTACAGGAGCAATTAACATGTATTTTTGGTTATAGCATTTTCCAGTTTCAAGATAAGAGCAGGGGAAGAGATGACACTCCATCCCAAAGGGGAAACTAAGGCAGAGAGATTTATCCAGCTAAAGCATGAACTCATAAATACACGGGCAGGAACCCAGGAATTCTCAGTGATGTTTATTATTCTCTGAATACTTTCTAATAAATTCCCTCTTTACTACAAAGCCTGCCTGATCCAACTGTACATATTTACTTAATATTCTCTCAAGTCACTTACAGACTAGCTCAAAAAACCCCCCAATCCCATAGTGCTTTTTCAAGAAAAGCTGGATTCCCTGGTTGGATGCAACGGCAAATTTCTTTTCATTGCACTCCAAACAGTCCTGATCCTGAAACCCACATGTACCAGACAGACTCACAGGTTTGCGGAGGGTCCGTTCACCCAGCCAAACCGATGCAGTAGAGGGGCTGTTTGGCAGGGTAAAGTCCTGATGCTTCAATCTAGAGATTGCCAAACAGAAGAGGAAAAAAATATAATCTTTGCAGAGTCTCAAAAGAAAAAAAGCAGCAGCAACACACATGTTCTCAGACCCATCAGTTCTAGAGCAAGCATCTTGTCTCATAAGCCAGCGGTGCTCCTTCCCCTCCAGTACGTATTTAGTTACTAGCTTCACATAGCAGGACTTGCTCTGTTACCCCCTCAAACACATCTGCTGAGCAGCAAATTGAAGAACCTCAAACCTGAGCACATAAATCTGACAGAGGCAGCTGGCTTACAGGGACATCATTTTAACCAGCAAAGCCCCAGCTAACCTAGTACCTCATGTGCGAGAAATAACTTTTGCCCTTATGTGGCTGCAGTTTGTGAAGGTGTTTTGAGCTCCCCGGGCTGACGGAAAGCCTGTTGGTGCAGGATCCCCCCCAGGAGGCCCCAGCTCCAGCAAGGCTGACCCCCCATGGGGCAGCGAGATGAGGGCAATGGGTGATGGAAGACATCTAACAGTGCACCGCAGTGGTGGGGCGGGAGATGCACATAGAGGGATACTGTCAGGAGCCAAGGACAGTTACCATTAAAATACAAACAGTTAATAATACAGAAGTAAAAATACAAACATAAGAACAAACAGTTTTAAATAGCATTTCTTCCCCCCTCCCCTTAAAATAGCTTTAGATATTTTTCCTCTTAGCGACACACTCCAACAATTATGCTTGAAATTATTAAAATCAATAATCTTCTCCTTGAGAACTTCAGAAATATTTGGGCACCATTCATAAAACCATCTCCAGTTTGTCCATTGCATAACATCATCCGTGTTACATTGCATTGCCAGTAGGACAAGATAACCCAACAATACCCCAGCAACTGCTCACTAGTACCCACTGGGCTGATCTTCAGCATCTCCTATCAATGGAAAAATATTTGGGGGACTTTGTACAGGTTTTAGAAAAGTCTGGAGAAATGCTCAATGCACTCTCTTCCAGCAAAGCTCTGCTCCTGTTCCCCAGTGGGTCCAGCTGGTGCTCAGCAATGGGGAAGCAGAGGAGCATCGCAGGGCAGGGGCTGTCCCCTACCAGCTGCCCACCCCACAGCACCACTGACAGATGCCAGGAAAAAAAAATAAACAAAGAACACCCAAACCAAAAGCCCCCCCCCCGCCTTCTCTGTTCAACTACACTCCTGGAAAACCAAGACCATGTGTTGTTCACCTCGGGGTGAAGAAGAGAGGAAGCCTCAACTATTTAAGAGACTCAAAAATTTGGATGACAATCCTCAGTGCCACATATGGCAGCAGGGGTTACTTCATTCAAGCTAAAACAACATGTTAGTAGCTTTTTTTTTTTTCCTCCTTCCCCTCCCTGCAACACTACTTAATGGATGAATCAAGGAGAGCAACCCTGAAGGGCAAACTTCTCTTAACCCTGCAAAAGGCATGTGAACTAAGTAGTACAACACTTCTGGGATGCATTCAGCATGTCCTGGCCTCAGGCCCAGGAACATAAATCTATTCCTTACACTGGATTGAGTTTGCTCCGGTCTTTCCATTGGATGCAGTCCAAAGCCCTGTCCATCCCCACGGCAGCATCCCTGTGCCCCTCCATCCACCCTCACATTTTTCAAAGGTCTGGTCAGCGACAGCTTCTCGACTCCCCCGGAGCAAAGCCCAGTGCTCGGAGCTCACCATGCCCAGTTAGCAACTCCTGAGGCGTTGCCACCATTGGGTTGGTGCAGGGAACCTGGGCTGCTCTCACATATAGGGACCTTTCAGAATGTTTGTAGCAAGAAGGAAACCTCTTCAGCCCGTAGCACCACCAATGACACTCAAACAGCACTGGTGGTGGTGGGCAGAAAAAAGCGTTCTCAGGGGAAAAGGAGTCTGAGCTCACGTTCGTGCAGACAGGCTCATCATCCCCCTTTCTGGGCTTTCTTATTATAAGAGAAAATATAAGCAAGACCCCAGAGGATCAAAAGACAAAGTGTCAGTGTCAGATGATTCATGACCGCCCAGTTCCTCTTCATTTCAAGAGTGACAAAGTAAAATAAATGAAAGCCAGCTGACTAAAACAAGCCGACCTAATTCATGGATGAACCAGGAGAATCAAAAGCGTATGACACTGTTAGCAGGAAAGCCTTCTTTTACATGCAAACAGCCCTCACTGTGTAAATGGCCAATTAATTTATGGGAGCCAGATGTCCCTGTTTACAGCCCTTGTTTACCTTACTGCTCTGCCCCGTGATGGATTGATAGATGTCACCATTTTTCAGCAGCGGGTGAGCAGCAGGGCCACTGCCTCCCAAGCAGAAAGCCCTTGCTATTCCAACCCCGATCGCTTCCCTTCTCCCCACGTTACATTCCCCTGTTTCCAGACTTGGTTTGTAGTGAAACATGTTTCCCTTCGTAAATTAAACGAAGGGAATCTTCCTGCTTTTAACAAATTCTTGCATAGAAACCCAAGCTAGACTCTCCCTGTATCAAAATGGGCAGACACACTGGTTCCTGACACACACACCACAGAGTTCCAGCACGACTAATGCAAAGTTAAATTCAGCACAGAAAAAAGCTTCCCCCAAACATAATGTCTATTAATATTTAATAGCAAAAAAAAAAAAAAAAAGGAAAAAAGAACAGAAGAGATATTACATATAGCCACATCATGGCATCTAGATAATAAGTAGAGGAAGATTTTTTTAAAGATACTCCGAAGTTTTGCAGAATTTGAAACCAATTTTATACTTGCAGTGTGCTATGAAATGAAATTTAAGTCTGAAGACAACTGTAAAGTTACAGGAGGTTGACAATAGAGATCGAACTGTTCTGACCTGCTGGGTTTACCATTTAAGTCCATAGAGGAACAGCAGGAAGACTAAAGGCGGCTGAAACAGAGGTAGAAGCTAATTAACAGACACCGTAACAGTGAGGATGACCATACACCCTGCTAACCGCTTTCAGCGGCCACTCAGCTGTTCAACAGCAAAATGAACTGGCTTGTGAGAGAAGCTGCCACGAAGCAAGAGGGGGAAAACGTGTTAGTGCACATCCACCGAGACAGAGAGGACATACCACGCCGGCGGTGGTGCCCATTTGCCCCCCGCACGCTCACCTGTGCCGGGTTCCCAAACCAAGGGCTGAGCCAGCCTGCATTTTAACAGCAGCTGGGACACAGCAGCCAGCTGTGCCAGCCCTGGCCCCGCTGCTTATCCTGCCTCCCAGTAAGGAGCAGGCTGGGATCCCACAGCCCCAAACCAGTAAACACACAGCAAGTTCTAACTCAGAGGTTTTTTTTCCTCTGCCCCCTGTTTTTGAGGGGGGAAGAGAAAGATGACAGCACGGAGCATTGCAGCTCACATGTTCTCTAGTTTTGGAGGGGTTCTGGGGGTTTTTTTTGTTTTTTTTGTTTTTGTTTGTGGTTTTTTTTTTTTTAGTGTGGCTATTCTGTTTGTTTACTGATGTTATCTGCAGTTGTGCTACAATAGATTCTGATCTCGGATTCCTTTGTAATTGTCAAAACACCCACTTTGATGCAAGCAGCTAGGGAGTCTGGCAATTTCACCTCATGCTTGGAAACTTAAATACTTTAGGATACTGAAGCCCCAGATCTGAAGTCATGTCATCCCCCCATCTCCCACAAAATAACTCACTGCCACACGTGTGATTTCATAGCAGAGGGAAACTCTTTTCAAAAGCCCAAGCTTGTAAGTATTCATGCAGTGCATTTCATTGATTAGTTAATTTTTTCCCCAGTGGTCTTTGTAACAGAACAGTATTATTCACGGCCAAATCTTGAGACTTTTAGCTGAGTTTTTTTACTGAGATAAAGCTTCTATTGCTTCTGTCTGTAGTAAGAGCTGATAAATTGAACAGAAAAAAGTATTGAGCCTGACACTAATAAAGGAGCACTTGATAGTAAGACCTCCACCCATCTGTGGAAACGCTTCCACTTAAGACAATGCAGTTCAGACAGGTCAGAGACCGAAGCTTTGGTCTAACTTTATATACCTGCTCACTTCAGTGGCATTTATCAGTATTAACACAGCCAGCCGAATTTCTCTGTATTATCAGAGTATTATTTTACATCCAAACCAGTTTTGCCATTTTTACCATTTCATTTCTTCCCCCTGCTACTGCTGTATGTGGAGCTCTGCAACCTCCCAGTCAGTACGCAGCACCAACCACTAAGAGAAGGAAAGCTAAGCTCGTTATTTCCCACAGTCTTCCAAGTTTAAAGATCAATATTATATTATATTTTCCTTTACAGATTTTCATCTGTTCTGTTTTCAGTTTGAAATGTTCTCAGCAGTGAACATCTGTTAGAAAATCTCTTACAAAACCCCACTTAGTCTATGGCCCTTTAATCAAAGAAGGGTGAGGGTATTAAGAATTTAAAATAATATATCTAAGTTTAAAAACAAATACATGTGTTTTCTATTTGAGAATGTGTGTTATTACTTTCACATTCTGACCTGTTAAGTACACATGCTCTACCACAAGTCTCTCTGGAATTTTGGCAAGGACCAGCATTTATTTAATAAAAGGCCTTATTAATCGTAGGACTATATCGTTGATACTTTGCATTTACACAGCACATTACATTTTCAAAGCACTCCAACATCAAATAATTCAAACAGCCTGTATATTTGCATAGATGGATGCACACAATTGTAAAGGAAATTATGAAACGTGTTCGCATGTTTCTATCTGAAAGAAGTTATAAAAACTAAATTCTTGAGTAAATTGAAGATAGTTCACTATTCTTGGCACTACGTTACGAGAGAAAGACTCCAACCAAAGCAAAATCATTCCAGCATGTTTGATAAGGATTTGAGAGTGGGGTTTCTCTCACCTGCCTCGACTTGCCTTCGAGGTGGAGCTCTCCACTAGAGCTAGCCATCCCGACCCCGTTACAGTCAAAGGGAAGGATTGGTCACAACTCCATTCCTCTCGATGCCACACTTCAGAGAGGTCCGCTGTCCCCAGAAGGGCTGGCTTCTCACCGGGTCTCTCTGATGGACTGAAACCCAGGCAATGGGCAGATGAACTCAGCTTAGTGCCTGCTGCAAGTTGGCCTTATGGAACAGGCCAAGGGAACCGGCCTGTTTCACTGGGTAACGTTAACTAGAAAGATTATTGTAGCACGTAAAAGGGCCAGAGGCATTTTCTTGTTAATGAACACTGCTAGTAAATATACATGACAAATTATTCTGAACCTACCATTGACATATGGCTGCCTATAAACAGGGTGGGGTTTATTTTCCTCCCAATATGTGTGCATGTGTTCATGGGTCTGAAGACTCTTAAATGTCTCCAGGTATCTTACACTAGTTGGAAGTTCTTCCTTTATTTTGATATGATGAGACTCCGCTTCAAACAGGTAAGACCAGTTCTTGGGTCAACATAAGAGACAACCATTTGTCCAGCTACATGACGCTTTTTAAGGCCAGGAAATCTCACCTGCAGCTACCTGAATTTGAGAGATGATGCTTTTTTACTTTACAGAAGAAAAAATACCAGCCTACCAAAAAAGCTCCCATGTAACTTCAGACCCCATTGGAGCTCTCGTAAAATCAACAGGAGAGCCTTAACATTTGGTTGGTTTGGGTTGCACAACCGCCCCCACAAAATAGCTTCAACAGAACTCAGCCTATGGACATTCCAGGAAAAAAAATGAAGGCTTTATTCTAATCCGAAAACCACTATTGGATAATTTTTAATGGAAAAAGAAGACTCAGCAGAATACCCAAAACAACAACCTCAAAAGTTTGCTGACCAAAGCGTTTTACTGAAGGACAGCTACTGTTCCAACACTGCCTACCTGCACGGGCTGCCTAGCAGGAGCAAGGTGCTTGCTTTAAGCTCTTCCACAACCGCACAATGATGTGCCTGGGTTTTGGTGCTCACATCCCATCGTAACAACTGCTCTGCCAAACCCACAAATCCAGTTCTCTCTATGGTGGGTTAAGATTGCATGCCATGAGTATGAACAGGATTTTGACTGCCAAAAACACACCCAACCACCAAAAACCAACAACACAACAAACAAAACCAAAAAACTCCACATGCACTGGGAATGAGACTCCCAACCGTCCCACACAAGGGAGTACAGCCATGCTGGGGGAAGAAGCACTACATGGTTCTGCTGTTGTCAGCTTTGCTGATGAACATGACAACATTAGTAAGAAGCTGAAACATGTGTGGGATGACTCTTCTCATTATTAACCCACATCCAGTGGTGGGGATCAGGAGGAAGGCTTTCCCCAGCCGAGGACCATCTCTTATGCCATGCATTTGCACCAACACCTGCGATTTCCCTGGAGGCATGAAACAACAGGATCTTTGCTGGGGGAACTGCACTCTTTCCTGGCTAAAAACCCAAACCATTCCAACCAAACCAGCCAGGAGCCCCTTCTTGCTCTTGAGCAGGTACTTGAAAACACACAAGAATTGTCTATTTAACCATTCCTTGCTGTTCTATAACTTTCATCATCCCTTTCACCCTCCTCTGCACACTTTGGAGGTCCTCTATCTACTTTTGGAGGAGGGAGAAGACACATACTATTTCAAGATGTAGGTGAAGCCTAAGTGTCTCTCGTCTTTCCCAGTAATTACTCACTCCTCTCCCACATGCATGCCTATTTATCTGTATCACATTTTGTCTGTCATTTTATCGCCTGGCATTCAAGCAGCTGTTGGGAAATTACAACACAGAGGCACCACATGTATCTTGTCATTAGCAAACAACCCCCGAAACCCCACATAGTGGAGCAAAACCCCAAACCAACCACACCCAAGTTCTTCACAACACATGTTCAGCTTTGACCTCAAGGAAAGCTCTCGGGAGAGCTCATAACAGATGTGTCTCACAGGCTTGTCCTGCTTGTACAGAAACTGCTTAGTCAAACATCTCAGCACTCCTTTTCAACCTACTATGACAGCTATATCTTAAGAAGCTTGAGGCAGGCTGGTTAGAAAGAGACAAAGGAGGGACAAAGACTGATCAGAACCATGCATTTCGGAGCAATACTTTAAAAAAAAGCACAAATAAAAGAGATTATCATTTGGGAGTGCTGTTAAAACTTGTCTCTTCAAAAGTTGCTTCCTGGATGCACAAACTTCATAAGAACGTGCATCTGGTTCTGGAAAGATCACTTCTGCAGCTATCACAAAATGTGCATTTTGTATACGTTAAAAGAATGAGAAAATTCCAGCTGAAGAACACAACAAATTAAATTAGATAGCAAGCAGTGATTTTACAAGACAACAAACCAAGTTCATCGCACATCTCCAAGAGTCCACAACCAGATGACGCCCACCAATACATTCTCCAAGAAGTTTGAGTCTTTTTCCTCCTCATTTCCAAGAAAAGCACATTCATCTTTCATCTATACCCCACAATGTTTCCACTTTACGCCACAGGGTTACAGCGGTTTACACCAGAGAGGGATCTCCAACCTCCACTTTTCAGGGTTTGTTACCACAGGAACGGAAAGCAGCTCACTTCCCACGCGAGTCCACAGCCCTCGCCTCGTAACGCAGACCTGGAAGCACACTTGAGAGCAACAGCATTCCGGCTGCAAAACCTGACATGTGAACATCTGCAGAAGAAACTAAACCATATAGTTGAATCATATTCCCAATTGGAAACAGAGTCCTAAGAAAATAAACACACCTCAAAGTGTTTCTACTTTTTTTTTTTTTTTTCCTTTTTAAAAACCAGTTTCCACAGGCTCCCTAACCTTCAGATAATTAACAGTACCCTGCTGCCCTGGTGCTATTTACCACAGAGACACAAGTCTGGGATGCTATGGGGAAGCTGTCAATGTGCTACTGGGAACTGTGCTCTTCATGGCAGTATCAAAGGCAGGGACTGCCAGACAGAGGTTTACAACACTCTCTGACCCCAAGTCCCCAAGTCACATCATCATCATTTTCTCTTTTATGGAGACATGCTAGGATGTTAGTATATACCAAAACCTCCTTAATTACTGCGGTTTCCCTTTGGATAATAATCAGGGAAATATAAGAGTCCATGAAATCCAAATGGTAAACAACATGCAAGGGGAAAAAAAATATTGGGAAAAGTACTAATATCCTTGCTCTTATTTGTGTATGTAAGAGGCTCCCTCTGGGATTATAGCCTGGTAAAATTCCATGTTTACACTCCTTATGAAATTCAAGTATAGAGAGAACATATGATGGCACAGATTCCTTTAAAGATTTTATTGCTTTCAGTTCAGGTCTGGTAGAATTATGAAGGTCTTCCCAAGCACAGGCAATAAAGGCTTTACAGCATCCTGGATAGTCAGCATGTTTGTTTTTATCTTCTTTCTAGCCTTGTCCTCCTGCTTCTCCCCCTTTGAAGTCTGCTGCAGAATAGAAACATTTTGGTGTCTGATGGTTCTAGTCAAGTAACATTTCTGCTGCACATTGGTAACAAGATTCATTAACCCTTTTCTAAAAGGGGACTGTACATAAACCTAAGGATAACTATTAGAGCAGTCATCCATCCCTCTATCTTGTCTGCAGGGGAAAACAGCTACTACTGACAACCTGCACCAAAATAAAATTTGTCTGGACTTCAGAAAGGAGATCTGCCAATACAGCTGCAGGAGCAGAATTATCCTGCCTTGGCAGTGCCAGCCACTCTTCCTATGCAAACACACACACAGCCATCAAAGGCAGCCAACAGCTGAACATTAAGTTTCACCCTATACAAAACATACAATGCAGGAGATTTGGAACCCTCAAATAATACGGGACCACCTGTTTCTTGGGCAGACGCATCCCACATGGCACTCATACCAGTGCGCTCATGCTGGGGATACTATTTCATTGCCATGCGTACCCGCCATAAATCAAAGCGAGAACCTTTTAGTTAGTGTTGTTAGCACCGAGCGTCACATTTACATCTGCAAACTGCAAAAAAATGTCACAGGGCTCACAGCACACCATTCCCTTGCACGCTTCCAAAAGAAAAAAAGAAAAGAATATAACAAGTAACATAACAAGTAACATAACCCAATGGGCAAGTGCCAAGCCCAGAGCTTGAATTCCTCCTCCTGCTTTTGATCTGCTGCTTGTATTTAAAGACCTCCCAGATGAAGAAGCTGTCATATCAAGAGGCTGGAGAATGACAGCCACAAACCTCATGGTGCCCATCAAACGCAGCTCAGAATCCAAGAGCCCATGAGAAGAACTTTCCTTATTTTTATGGCATCATACAATATTTTTCTCCTCTGTTTATTCTCCCAACTACTCCTCTCCACACATATATAATTCACCCCTCCATTGGACTCTTAGCTACACTGGAAAACTACTACTAAGACCATGTACCACACAGATTATATTACAAACACTTAAAATATCTTCTGAAGTAAAGAACAGTCCTGACTGCTCGTTTCATTCTTAAGAAGTCATTCGATGTTCAGCGCTAGGAGATCAATTAATGGCAAGGAAGTATCACTGGACTTGGAGAAGACAAACTGTTTCCTCTCTGACCCTTCAGGAATGCCTGCTCGCTCCTCAGCTATGGATGTCCTCAGGAGACAGCGGCTCCAGCCGCAGGGAGGTCGGCAAGCTCTGCCCCAGCATCGCAGATGGCAGGGACAGCCATCACGCGGTTGTGCCAGTGGCTTTTCTCCAGCTAAACACCTGACTCCCTGTTAGCTGTCCTCAAATCCCCGCAACAAAGAGGGAGGAGAACAGCACAGACATCCTTTGGCGGTTCTTCCAGTATAAAAAGATGTTTTCAAAGAAAAGCAATTCAACCACTTCAGGAATTGAGCACGCAAGTGGCATCCATAGAGGAAATTCATTCTTCTCTCTGAACACCAAGGAGCCTACCCTGCCAGGCAAGATTTACCCTTATTATTGGCACTTCTATTCTTCAGCATTACTGTGTTATCCCACCCCAGTCATGCGCAAGAACCACAGCAAGTGCTGCGTAAACACAGTGCAAAGACAACCCCTTACCCCCAAAGCCTTCAGTTCATAAGGTAACAGCCCGAGCAAACGAAGACAGGAGCACAAATCCCCCGATGATCAATGTGGTATCAACATCCTAGTAGCCAAGCCTTTTTTTTTTTAATTATTTTTTAATTTTAATAGTTACAGAGCAATTTATGAGCGGGACTTAGAACAGGAATGATGAGATGGCCTTGCAGATGCCTACATATATCCTCCCAAGCATGAAGGTGCTTGTTTGAAAAAATCACGCAAATTGAGCAATAGAAGAACAGGCACCAGCTCCATGTTATTTTTGATGAGGATCACTTGTTTTTCTACAAAGCTGCATCACTGAATGAGGTAATGCAGAATGCATGCGTTTGTCCTATGAGATGACTTTACAACTCTGCATCTGAAAACCGAGCATATATTTCTTTTTAAATACAAACAGAAGTAAACTTTTGCAAATGCTGACAATCAATTATAACCCAATGTGTGAATCTGTGTTCAACAGACCTACAGGACCAAAAAAAAAGCAGTATCAGCATTAAAAGGCTCCACATTACAGCTTTGGCAAGTAAACGAGCAATAGCTAGAATTAACTCAGTCTGGCAAAGAAAATTACTCCCTAGCATTAAAAAAAAAAACCCAAAAAAACCAAACAGCAAAAGACCAGGGTGCCTCATCTCCCAGAAATGACAATAACTGGTGCAAGTTGCTGATGTCTGACACAGCTCATAGGCTGCACATGCAGTACATGGGGTGTCAGCGAAGCTTTCGATGTGTAACAAGCCACATGATTAAAGAGAAAAAAAAAGCTATAAAGCCACGCTAATTCCGCCCTGCTACTTAAGGCATGAGCATGCTCTTCAGCAGTCAACGGCAGAGAGGCACCAGCACAATGAGAGGGCAATTGGTGCCGGGTGCCTGGCGTGGGACAAGGCCATGCCAGGACAGTGACCCCAAAGAGACACCAGGCTTCTGGCAGGGATGGCTACAGCATCTCTGCCGCCTCTTGCCCCAAAGGCACAAGCTTCTCGGCATGCCATGGGACCAGCCATCACGCAGCAGCTCCCGCAAGGGGACATTTCCAACTGCAGCAGGACAGGGAGAGAAAATACCACCTCAGGGAAGGTCCAGATCCAAACACCAACTACTAATGGGGAAAAAGGCAGTAAAAGAAGCATGAAGTAATTAGAGAAAACATAGCAAGAAGTGAAGCCAAAACAAGCATCCCATCTGTTTGTTGTTGTTTTGGTTTGTTTGTTTTTTGGTTTTGGGGTTCCCTCCCCATGAACTATAGATATTGCTATACAGATCATACAGACGGAAAAGGACACCTTTCCTACTCCTTTTAATGCCTTGGAGCAGTCTACACACATAATTTATTTTAAAAAGCATTCAGTACAAGGCCACAGAAAAGCTTATCTTCAGGAATATTGGAGGGATATCAGCAATTTTTAATGACCCCTTTGGAACGTCATAATTAAATAATAAAACCCACACACGGTTATAGCTGTAACTACATAAACTTTGAAGGTCAAAAAGTTGCATCCCATTAAGAGAATGCTGTATAAGGAAGGAATGTATCTTATTCTTCCAAAAAGCCAATGGGAGCTGGTCCACTTATGACTTGGAAAGTCTTCCTCCAAGTTAAAGGAATGTTCAATTTGACAGAACCCCCAAAACTGTTCTTATTAATTCTTAAGCTAATGCTTTACAAATGTCTGCTTGCTAGAAATACCCAAAAAAGCACACATATGCAGGTTTTGTTTGCTTTTTTTTGGTTGTTTGCTTTTTTAAGTCACACAATACAAAAGTCATAACAGAAGCAAAAAGAAAGGAACAAACTACTTCTAAAGTAAATAAGCATGAGAGATTTCAGGTGAAAAGTACACAGAACCGAGTCAAGCAATTCAAGCCAGGAGCCAGACCTGCATGGCAGATAGCCAATCTATTACCCATAAAGGAGTACTAAAAAAATCTGATTAAAGAGCCGAAGAAATTACTTCCCTGTTATTGAAACTCATGGGGAGACAATGCAAAAAAGGAAAAACAAAATCTTTCTAAATGTGTTTTGGTTTTTTTTTTATAGTTCACTGGAGTTCTCACAAGATCATCAAACATATGGGAACAAAGCTTCATTATCACTTAGGGGCAAAGCATACTCAATAAGGTAAAACACTCTGGCTTCAATCTGTCAGCACCTGCAGGGTGAGTGGCACCCACCACACACCATGACTTGGGAGCAGGGCTGCAAAATGAGCAATTACTGATACTAAAAAAGCAAAAGCCCTGAACACCATTCCTCAAGAGCAGTTTTTTAAACTTGCATCCATGCAAGGTAAGGATGGCTGAGCCCCTGCTACCTCCTGGGAGCAACGCACCTCCAGCACATCAGCAAGGTCATCTCTGGCCATGCCAAAAGCTCATCACTTTCCTCAGTCACCCTTAAACTGAACATGCACAGATACCAAATAGCCAAAAACCAGCCAGTCATCTAAAAAGGTACAGGCATTTAACCTGGGAAGGCTCTTTTCCCAGCCCACAAGGGGTTGGGGATGCACGGAGAGGACAAACACCTGGAAGACATGGCTGCAACTACTGCGTGCAGCAGAGGACGAGACAGATGGGCTGTTGGATGGGGCAAGCCAGGAGCAGGTGGCTGCAAAAAAGAGCCATTCCTGTTCTTCAATTCCCTGTTCCCAATCATCCATCCTGGTCCCAGGCATCCCTCACGTTCCCAATTTCCCTTGCCCGTAGCCTCATTTAAGCAGTTTTAACTTGGGCAGGAGATAACACGCTGGCACAGCCAAGTGCCTAAATAAGGCTTAGCTTAAACTAAGGCTCAGACTGAGGAAAGCCTCTTCATTTCCCTGTCATGACCTGATAAACTGGGAATCCTTTGAAAAGCTGCCCAGAAGCCCTTTCCAGTGATGCTGTGAGCTGTGTTGCTCAACTCCCAAAAATTTATATGTGAAGTTTTGGGAAAGCATTTAAAAATACCCTCTCATACACCGAATGCCATTAGAAAACTACAGTAGGACACCTGTAGTTTGGGACTCAAGTTCCAGACAGCATCTTGCTGTTTCTGATGACAGCTGATGGGCAAACTAATTAAGACAACAACAAGGACATGGCTCCAAAGATAATCCCAACGGACTTTTAATGAGCAATGCATTTATTTCCTGCACCATCTGCACTGCTCCTACCCAAAATACAACCCTGCAGTCCAACTACTGCTTCCACTTCAACACCAAGTTATACTCTCCCCTCTTGGAAAGGCCACGTTTATTTCCTGGCTTGGCTATGAACACCACCAAACTAGAAACCTTTCTTTTGCTTTTTGTGCAGCAGCCTGGAGAGTCACGGCAGGCTCTCAGCGGGCTGGTCCTTAGCACTCCCCAGGCACCCCTGACCCCGCAGCCCCTTCATTTCCTGCCCTGACTTCACAGATAGCTGGCTTGAGAAAGCAGCAGGACAGGGGCTGGGAGGGGGGAGGAAACAATAATAAGAGATTCCCAAAGCTGTGCTGCCTTCTCCATGCTCCCTGGGAACCCTCGGCACATGGCTCAGGCTCCCTGGAAAGCAGCTTCATGGAGCAGGAGGGGGGAAGAAAGAAGTGCTGTGGGTCTTAGAGCTGGTGTCTGTTAGTTCTTGCACAAAACTGAACGGGGAAGCAACAAAACCCCCAGAGGCAGCACTAGCCAGGAGCTGGCAGAGCACGAGCAGCTCACTTCCCTCCAAGGAAGGCTACACGCTAATGAAGGAGGCGTAGCACTACGTAAGGCCCTCATCCCACTCCTCCTCCCAATCAAAAAAAAAGGGTATGAGCTGGCTGTTCAAATTTTTTCCCCCCTCCTATTCATTAGGAGACCACTCAAATACCTTCCGCTCCAGCTAACATACTACCGCAAGTGAAAACCCCATAAACACGGAGCCAGTTTTACAGAGCAGGACTCCTGCAGACAGGCAATGGCACAAGCATGCTACGGTTAAGAAATGGAAACACACGTCCCTATTATCTCCGGTATTTGCGGTACTACAAGGCATCCCGGCTAGCTTGGCCCCAGTTCTTTAAACACTGTAGAAGTGTGCTATAAAGTTCCTCTACATTTTTTCCATGAGCCCAAAGCATGGTGAGAGTCATCCCATGTGCCTGTCCCATCTGATGCCATGCCACCACTGATGCCTTGTCAGCGCCAGGGGACCAACTCAAAGGCGTTACCGCGAGTGAGCAGCTGTGCGGTCCCAGTCAAATGCTAACAGTGTTTTAGTTTTATCAGCATCAGCAATCGCTATTGTTTTTCAAAATCTTACAGCAGAACGGGCATTTGCCCCCCAAACAGCAGTTCCTGGAAGCCACACATTGCAAAAACCCCCACTTTCCACCAGAGAAGTTTCCTGTCCCCATGGCCAAACAAAGCTGGGAAAAGGAGGACCTGAACACAACAGGGGACCGAACAACTTGAAAACATTTCAAAGATACACTTGAACTGTGGTAAAAGGCCAAAATTCTAAGATTTTGCGATTATCAAGTCCATTGTTAAAAACCAAGTCCTTCTTTGACAAGCTAAAATTCAATTACGGGTATACAAGCACTAATTTAATACATAACAAACACGAATTTTGCCCTGCAACCCTTACGCATCATGTCCCAGTGTGGTGGGCTGATCCCAGCTGGATGTCAGGCACCCACCAAAGCCACACTATCACTGCCCTCCTCAGCTGGACAGGGTAGAGGAAAATATAACAAAAAGCTCATGGGTCCAGATAAGGGCAGGGAGAGATCATTCACCAATTACTGTCACAGTCAAACAGACCTGACTCAGGGAAATCAGTTTCATTTATTAGCAACAGAAATCAGAGTAGGATAATGAGAAATAAAATCAAATCTTCAAACACCTTCCCACCACCCTTCCCTCCTTCACCGGCTCAACTTGACTCCTGATTTCGCTCCCCACAGCGGGGCTGGGGTCAGCCCACGGCACACCATCCCTGCGCTCCATCCTCCGCAAGGGAGGGCTCCGCACCCCCTGCCCTGCCTGGCGGGGGGTCCTCCACTTGACCAGGACCTCCCTGATCAAGTTTCCCCCAGTTAAGTAGTAGGCATGAAGAACATACCACCCATTTTGCCATTTCCCTGCCTTGTTTTCAGCTGAAAAATTGGGTTTTCCTTTTCCTTTAAGGCTTTTCTTCGGGAGGAGGCACGCTGAGCACGCTTCCTTAGTGCGGCAGCACCACAAGATGCAGGATACCATCAGCGCATCACTCCATCCACCGCTGCTGCCAAACAACCAAGCAAAACCACCAGGGCAATGAAATTAAGGTTAATGATCTGCTTTGGGAGCTGGAGCCTAGGAATGTCTGATTCCATGTACATGCCCTAAACCACCAGCCCCCTCCGGATCAAGGCAGACAGTCACTGTAAGGGCTATAACGAGCTGAGCACTCCGTGTAGGCTGCGCACAGATCAAACCATTTTTTATGTAGGCCACATCAAAATCATAACACAGAGTTTTCCAGCTTTTAACCCAAAACAAAGGCGAGGACAGGAAATGCCACACAACCTCCAAACTCGCCCTCTGTTAGAGACGGGAACCTTGACTCAAAAGGCCAAAGGAAAAACATTTTTGCCACCGCTGGGATGGAGATTGAAGCAGGATGAGACCCACTCCTGCATCCTCTGCCCCAGGCACCCGTGTGGAGGGCTGGCTGGCCCAAGAGCCTGACTGCAGCCCTGCACCCCCCACCACGGGGAGGGCTGGGGAGCATGGGGGGGGGCTTCCTCTGGCACCATGGGGAGGAAGGAGAGCTGCGATATGGAAAGGGACCACCACGGAGTACAGCAGAGCGCCATCCTGGGGGGACAACTGCATTGTGCTACACACATGGACAATGCCACCCTTGGGGACACTGAGCCTCTCCCAGCCGCAGAGACTGACCCCAGCACAACTGCAGCCTCCCAACCCGCTCCAGAGGCATGGCACCAGACACACGGGTATGTTAAGCCCCATAAGCGTCTTTACCATTGTTTTATCCTAGACAATACATTTTTCATTTAAAGCTTCTAACCTCCCCTCGCCACAGCTTGGAATTGCAGAATTTGGGAAGAAAAAGTAAATGGGTTATGTTCAGCGAGCAAAGCAAAGGTAAAGCTCCAACCTGCTTAAGTTTCTAAGCAGCTAAGTCTTGAAATGGGAAAAAAAAAAAATATCCTTACAACTCTTGGCATTAAGGTTTTAGGGGATGGTTGGTTGGTTGTTTTATTGTAAAGTGTTAATTATTTGAAGAGTTAGAAACAGTTCTGAGGTGTCACGTGAGTCCCAGGCTGCTAACCTATGTAAGTTATCATTGTTAATCACTGCTAACCTATGTAAATTACTGTCAACTTAATAAGCAGTGACCAGCCAAGGAACATAGCCTCCCTGATGCTGATGCCATGGAGAGACACTTCCAGTTCTGACACTGTGGGACTTCAGCTTTTCTAATCCTTTCCCAAATTAACTGCTTGTTTTTACTCTGTAATTGATTTTGTGATTAGCCCTTTAAGAAAACAAGGGTAAACAAGGAAGAGTTTGGGAATCCAGCAGAGCTGATAACACTGAGTGGGATCTTTCCCCTGCATGTGGCTTGTCCGAGTTTTGCTGAGTTTGCTGCCACTTGCCTGTCTGCACCACTGACACAGCCAGAGAAATTCACGCTGTCCCGCTGCTGCACAGGGACTTTTTAAGTAACCCTACTGTAAACACAGCGCCTTGCGGGATCATCACTTGCTGCGTTTTGAGAACACCACAGCTTACCTCTCTGTGTAACTTCAAGCCTAGGCTACACACAAGGGCAGATCATCAGTACCAAACCAAACAACTTGTCTCTTCTAAAGCACAAACCACGGCTTCTTCTCAGACTAAAACTGAGAGTTACAGAGATAAAACAACGCCGTGGGTCCGGGTGGCACTCCTGCTCCGGGAATGTCTGTGGGCAGCAAACACAATCCTTCCTAACTGCATTGCAGTTAAAAGCAAACACAACAATGCGGCAGTCCCCAGCCCGGGGGTGCAATCCGTGCCGGGAGGCGCCTCGCTCAGACACAGCCCCACCAGCAACAAGACGCGACGAGCATGATGCTGTTTTGCAACGCGCTGCCCAGGCTCACGCCACCAACGCTCCCATGCGAGTGCTGATGTCCCCGAATCCCAAATGGCAACTTGCTTCTCAGGTCATCCTTTCTGGAGCAAGACTCTTTCCCACGATGGTAAGGGTATGAAGAAGCCACTTGTGTCTTTAATCTCTTTCTCTCGCCACAATACGAGATAGTCAAGATTTTAGCATTTTTTGAAAATCCAACAAAATTTCCATGCCAGCATGCCAATGCCTGAAACAGTCAGCAGAAACCTAAGCAAGAGACTGTGTGACAGCAGCGCTGTGAGCCAGTGAAACCAAGAAAAGCCTCTAAAGACTACCGCAGCAAAGATTTATTTGAAAAAGAGCAAAGCAAAAAAAAAATAATCCATTAGTAGTCACTTATTAAAAGGTTTAGAGAACTTTACACAAAAGAAAAACTCAACCCGAAGTCAGCTCCTAATGACAGAGATTCCTCTGAAGAGTTCTTTATGCAAAGAGCAAAGAAAGATTCCTGTGTCACTAAACTTCTCTCCAGCTTTTCACCAGTCAGATAACACCTCATTAGCAGTTAATGTCTACGTAATGGTTGTATTTTACCACCACCTGATTTTTTTTAAGCTTACCCAGCCTTGTCAGTAGACATTGCAACTTCCACCACAGCACTGACTGCACAACCTGTCTGCCAGTATCCCCACCTTTCAAACACAGCTTAAGACCATTCAAGCCTTCCCCGCCCTCAATTAACAGTCACTTATGTCCCACTTAAGGCTAAAATTTATCATTTATGATCAGGAACCCTTCAAATCCCCACAAGTCTCATTTTAAAAAAAACTGCATCTGTGCTACCAGCTAATCTGCCAATAAACAAGTAATACTGCCTTTCCCCTTGGAACTGCTCTGCTTTCAGTTTACCTTTGGAGAATTTTCACTAAACAACAGGAAAAGGCACGTTTCTTTATTTTAACCTTTTTCATTTTAAGTCTTCTGCCCTTGCCACACTCCTCTCCCATAGGCACCACGACATTCACCAGCAGCGACAGGTTGTCATGTCACTGCAGCTTCTCACCTTCCACTCCTGAAACTCAAAAGCAGCCAGTGACACGAGCTGGCAGACTGTACCAAAGGGAAGGGGTGTACGAGCTGCTTCTCCAACACATTCCCTCAGGAAAATGTTGTTTAGAATAGAGGGCCAAATAGATTAATGAAGAAAGTGAGGAAATTTAAATCCACGTGCCTCTGCAACAGATGAAACCAAGAGGAATGGATGAAGAGATGCTTTCAGCACATTTTGTTCCTGGCCAAACTTTTACAGTTATTTGGGTCCATACAGAGCACATGCATGGAAAAGGGATGAACCAAGCAAAGCTTCAACATTTGGTGTTTAACACCAGCACCTGCACTCCATCTTTCCCAAAAGCCCAGGTATATTTGCTCGACTCAGTGCCCAAATACACATGAAAAATGGCAAAGCAGCTTCTGTGCAGCTGTGCAAGGCAGAAGCCTGTTCACATTAGCTCTCACGCTCAATCCACCAGGCTCCAGCAGTCTGAGTTTGCCAGATAAGCTCTGAGCAAGAATGTGAAGTCTGGATGCTGCTCCAAACCCAAATCTGAAGTCTCTGCGGCTGGCCCATCGCTGCTTGACTAGCACGGTCCATGATGGATGGCTTGCCACTGCTTGGAGTCTTACAGAGGAGATTAGATACCTCTCTAAAATGAGAGTTTTAATCTGGTTTCTGGAAGAAATCCTACAGTGGCAAGTATCAAACACAGACTTAACAACCCTAGTAATCCTTTCTGGCCTTAAAAAAAAATAATATTCTAGTCTGTAATCTGGAGATGTGAGGCATCTGTTACCCAGAGCCGAGATTACAACTCTGTTGCTCTTATACAATCACATAAAACTACATAAAATCTCACAAGACTCATCTCAAAGAAAGAGAAGATAAACATGAAATGTTTAATAACTACTGACTTGCCGATCAACAGATGGCCACTGCAAACTGCAGTGCACCTAGAGCTCTTTTCTTCCAACATCCAGACAAACCATGGCTAAGCTGTCACCACACATCTGCATCATGCGCCCAGGTGCCTCGGGTGGCTTCAAAGGGACTGACAGCTCCAGCCCCCAGCCCCCACTGTGGGGGTCAGGGAACCCTTAGACCCATCTCTTCCTTTGCACAACTTGGGGCAACGCACAGCCCTATGCAACATCCCAAGGACACTGTGACCTTCACTTGAAGACAAAACCATGTTTTCAGAGATCAGATTCCCTATTACCCTTCCTCGAAAGAGGAGCTATGCAAGATTGCAGCTCACACCAGCTTTATTTAGTGAAGAACAACTAATGCCAGATAAAGGCAGATTAGAAACCAAGTATCCACATTACTGTTCGGACTAGTCTTTCCCTGAAATCACCACTGCACCAACACAAATGGTGCAACTGGATCACAAAGTTCCTCTCTGAGCCAACCAAGCTCGGCAAAGCCTGCATGATGTTGCACAGCCTCTCCCCTTAACTGGTTAAAATATTTCAATTTGTGGGTGAAATCTGCTCATCTAAATACTCATTTGAAATGAAATATTTAACTGCAGATTGACACTTTGATGTAAATGGCTGTCATAACAGTGTTGTAAACTGGATGTCATCACAAAATAAAAGCTTCACTTTGAGTTACTGTTTCATTAAAATATCTTAAGTGCTCAGTCTTAATTAAAAGAGCCCATGCTTTTCATTATGTGTATTTTCAAACACCCCCACCCACCCCCCTTTACAATTTACCATTCTTTGTAGGTCTTTTATACAACAGAATATAACATTTACGATGTAACTCACATACCATCTATATTCTGGTAACTGGTTCCCAGAGGGGCATGACATGGGACACTTTTGATGTCTCCACCTCTACCCCAGTACAAATCCCCATATTTTCCCCAACTATTTCACCCATGCAATCGCCCCCGCTGCCAGCCCAAGTCGAACAACTCTGACCTGTCACCCATTCCTCCTCGCATCGCCGGGAGGCACCGGGCAGCAGATGAACCCCATCATGCCTTCCCCAGCACCTACTGAACAGCAAGAAGGCGAAACTCGCTTGCCCTGTTATTTCAGCATAATGCTGATTTTAAGCTAACAAAGTGTAACCTTATTACTGCAGGTTTAATTACGTTGGGGCTTTTACAATCTTCGATAGTGTATTTATCTACCTAGATTTAAAAGGCTTAACACTACATGGAGGAGGAAGAAAGGCAGAAGACCACATCAAAGGGGCCGTGAGGGCTTTGTTTCACATTCATTACCAGGAGGACTAATACCAAGCATGCAAACAGCACCAAAGAATTCACCGTGGAGATAAGGGGCTGCACAAGGTGTTGCGGCACAAACGCTGCCGCCAATTCCCCTCTTTCTGGGGGGGAATCCCTCTTTCACAGCAGGCGATGGGAGCTTTGGGGCTCAGCAGTGTGACCAGAGGAGCCGGCAGGATACAGCCACCACTGACCACATCCCTCTATTCACCAAGGTGTTGAAGTAGCTTGAAAGCACTCCTCGGCTTCCCGCTTATCCTGATAAGCGTGGGCAGCATGGCTTGCAAATGTGCTAAGGGCCTGAAACCCTGTCGAGCTCAGCCAAGCTCTGAGGTTCAGCACCTTTGGGATGGGTGGAAAGAAGCCACCAAAAAATTATGTATTTTAAAGCAGGCCTTACATGTATCACACATATTGCACTCAAACTAAATCCCACCCTTCGATGCGCAGAATCATCTCTGCTAGAGAACACGAGCATTTACGAACAGTCTTTTAAAGATGGACCTTTGATCTTGTTCCCAGTTATTTACTGAGATTCACCCCAGAGAGCAGTAAAATGTATGAACTAGTGGGAGAAGGCAGTTTTTATGTTTTACCAAGTTTAACAGAGCAGGGAAAGCCACATGCATTTTAAATAAGACAGTTTGTGTCAGGTCTGTTAAAATATAATCATATATTTTTGAGCAGAAAAAGCCCAAAGGATTTCTAACCGGTTGGAAATGTCTACATACTTCCCAGCCCCTCTGCTCTCCTCCGTTCCCCTTCAACCCAAAGCAGAGTTAAATGCTAAGGGAAAGCATGGAGATGTATTATACATAAGTCCAAGCTGCTTAGCAAAATCTGCTCCAATAACACACTTACTCATGCAGGGCTTTCGCAAGACCGGAGCCCGGAGCAGGGTATTACCTCTTCATTTACGTTCAGCCCTAATTTAACATGTCATACAAATGACACAGGAGGGAAAATGAAACCAAAGAAACCTCCCAGCCCCTCTCTTACCCCTGAACTACCAGACCATCTGCAGTTTCAAAGAAATTCTAGCAAGCACAGCTCAACATCTGCACCCCATTAAGATCTAATTTGAAACAATTGCTATTCACTATCTCTCCTGTTCTTCCTGGGTCGAGCAGCTTTGATGTCTCCCAGTTGACAAAAATATATAAGAAATAGGCGTTAAAAAATAGCAACCGGAAGGTAGGAATTCATTCACATGAACAACAGGTATGGGTGTTGAGCAGAGGAAGCAGAGCCCCGAGCGCTCACGCCTCCCCCAGACACAACTACTGTGCGGGGCTGGCAGATGCTGCCTCGCTTCTTCATAACCATCGTGTTTGAGTAACTGCAGCTCACTCGCAGGGCACGGCCTCTTCCAGCCTGGAATTAGGAAAAGAGGATTCCCCGTTATCCCTGGGACAGCATTATCAAAATTTGGTTTTTTTAGAACCTTGTGACAATTCCAAGTTTGATTTAAGAGAGGAATGGCAAACCAAAATATGAACCCGGATGATTCACTCCTTGCTGATATAACCTGCAGTTTTAATTTTCATTCCTCATACCTCAGTTCTGACTTTGCATCTCTGGAGGGGACCCACCATCTTTTCTGAATATACGTTTTGCCTAAGTTGCTCACTGACATTTTAAAGGAAGGGCAATTAAAACAAAATAAATTAATTTCAAGTTCAACACAGTAGATGCCTGGTATTTTAATCAACAGGGCAATAGCTTTCCACTTCTTTAATCTACAAGAGAATATGAACGTGTTATGAAAAACCATCCATCAGCTTCTAAATAATCCATGTAGTTGAAAAGCCGACATTCTCCCCATGTGTTTAATCCTACTATGTGAGTCATACACTTATTTTTATCCTTATAATGAAATTATATTACTGGAAAACTTCTCTTTGCTAAGTCAGTCTCTGTAGGTACCACACATGAGTTGAAAGCTTGTGAAGTCAAAGGCGGCCTTTGGTTTTCAAGCTAAGTCAGCTGGTGACCAAATGGCACGTGTACTCCTTAAATGCAGATTTCATAAAACAAAGCAGTTGCTTTCCTCTGCAAAACTCTGCCCAAACACAGGCTTCCTTAGATAAGCCAGAGGTGGCTGAAAGTGTATTTAGCATATGGGAATTCTCCGGTTTGTTTTCATCAGAATACGACTGAGAAAGACGGATCCTTATACAACTGTCAGAGAAAGACAACTAAGCAGAAGAGCTCCAAAGCTCCAGTGACCCAGAACAGAGCTGCAGGGAAGCAGCAGCCCCCAACTCCAGCCAGAAACACAGGGTGACAGTGCAGCAGCAGCATGGGATACAACCCAACTTGTGTTTGGCTCTGCTCATATCCATGCCAAAATCCCACCTACCCACCAGCATGGTCACTTCTCCGCATTTTTCATTGGAAAAACTGTTGTAGATGAAGGGCTGGATAGGGAAACGCCAATACACACCTGCGGAGACCAGCGTCCTGCGACACTGCTGCTCTCCGGGGGCTGCAGCAGAGCCACCCTCCCTACACAATCACCAGCAGGAAGGCTCGAGGTCCACCAAGCCAGAGGATGGTCCAGTAGCCAAGTGCTTCAATTGGCCAGAACTAGGGGGGTACCACCCACCTCATCCCTGCTGCTCCCCCCTCCAAAAGCCCTCGTTACACCCTGACTCCCCCAGCACTGGAAAAGAAAACGACCCTCTCGTTTTGCAGGCAAACGAATAAGGACAAGAGATGGCACTTTTCCAGCAGAACAGAGAGGGGGGCAAGGGGAGCCCAGAACCAGGCTGCCCCCGAAAGGGCTGAGGTTTTTGACTCCATGTGGCAGCTCCTGTAGCCTCGACCCACACGACATCCTTCAGTGGTAATGGAGATGGGGGAAGGGGGATGCTGTCCCATGCTTGCCCTAGCTGGGTTTGGCAGAGACCCAAAAATTTAAAGAGCAGAGGAAAAGCAACTTAAGGAGATAAACTTTACAAGTAATTGAGAGATCTTCTACCAATTCGACAGGCAGGGGACCAGGTCACAAGCAGATGTTGACTTGCCAGTATTCTTCCAGCATCCTGTCACCCTCGCCCTGCACAGAGGCCAGTTTCCCAGAATTTTAGGCTAATGTACACAAACTCGAGGAGAAAAACACCCAGTAACAGTGCCTTGGATTAAACCCACCCCAATCAGATTAATCCAGTTATAAATTGCATGTTGTGTTGGCAAGCATGTTTTCCCAAGTCGTAGGTTATAAATATTTACAATTTCCGCAGTAACAAAATGTGAACAAAAAACCTGCATACAACTCATCAGGAACAGCGCTGAGTGCCAGGCACAAGAGCTTGGACTTGCAGTAGTTTCAGTTTTTCCCCCCGTGGATGTTTCAACACATTGTTTAACCTACCACTGCCATGGCAGGAGGGGTTTAATCCAGCACTGCCCCTGGAAGGTGCTCTGCCACTCGCTCCCAGTTCCAGCCCCATCCAACCCTGCACCCACCCACTGCCGGCACAGCTGCAGGGTGGACCAGAACAGAGATTACTGGAGACAGAGCACAGCGTTGGGTTTGATCCCTAAAAGTTTATGCCAGCAAAGGGGAGAAGATGGTAGGGGGACAAGAGCCAGCATGAGATGGAAGAAGCTCCTTTGGTGGTAACGCAAGTAGATCTGGTTCACGTTGCCTGGGAAAATGCGTGTTATGGAGAGGTCTCATTTTTTAGATCCAAGAGTAGCCCTCTCGCCCTGTCATGGAACCTGGGCAGAGATCAATGCAAGGATCGCCCCGACACCAAGGCACCTTCTGGTGGTCGCTCATCAAGCATCTGTTTGTTGCAGTGTGAAGCTACACTGGAGGCTCTCTTGCACTCACAGCTGAGGAGCCTTCATGCACGACACTGTACATCTGTAAGCACGCATTCGCATGTGTAAACACATCTGCAGAAAAATAAATACACAGAACTCAAATCTGGCAGACACCTCAGAATTGGTCTCCTTGGTGTGAAAGAAGCCTTCCAACATCTGAGCGGGATGTTCCACCTTGCCTTTCCTTCCCCATAAAGACCTAGAGCACACAGAGGTTTAAGAGAAGCCTCCAGGCATACTTTAAATTATGGCATTTTTAAACTGCAGCCAGGACTAGGACAGAGACCTCATCATACAGCCACCACCACCGGTGCATGCCTAGGAGCAAGCAGCGCAGCCCTGCCTGTGCCCTGTGCCGCGGCTGCAGAGCCAGCATTTGCCGAGGCATCTGGTACGTCCTCAGCTTGAACAGGCATTAAATAAAGACTAACGGTAGATGCTCTTCCTGCCTCAAAGTCCCATGGTGAAAAGGCCTGCAAAATTTATCAATGAAAGCTGCAAATTTCCAGGAAAGCCCGAGTGTTTCATGTGGTATTTCAGAGCAGGGACATTTTCAGTTTACATAAATAAAGCTGACAAATGACTGGATGGACTTCTGAAATCCCCCTGTAAACCTAAATGAGGCAACTCAGCTTAGAAGCATCTCATAATTAAAAGCACTAGGCAAACCAAGTCTCACGCATGGCTATAAAAAAAGCCCAAAGAACCGGCAGCTGCCAAGGAAAAGACAATAAATAGCGAACACCCACACGCACACCTTAATCCCTGCTCAGCTGCTTAGTATCTGCTTATCTTTTCTCCAGTCTATTTAGGAAAGATATTCAAGGGCAAGAATGGATCATTTTAGGACTCCTGTCACTTGGAAGTATTTTTCCAACCCCTTGAGCATACAAAGGAAGATTTTCCCAGCCAGGCTTTGCTATCCCATGGCATGGGAACAGAACACTTCTCCCCCACGTCTCCCTGCTGCTCAGGGCACCAAGCTGCACCAAAGCCCGAGAGCATCTGCACAAGGGGCAGACAACATCTTGGGCTGACCCAGCTACTCATCATGGTCAAGCAAAAGGAAAAAGGTGAGTCCAAGCCCCCCCTTTCTGAGCTGCACTCAGCCATCACATCAGCCTGCGTAAACACAAAACCACGTCCCTGTCATTGGTGGTAGGTGCTCACAGGAGGCCAGAGGGTGTTTAAAATGCAGACTCCATTACAACCAGTGGTATATACTCTTTTTATTAAAATACTTAGAGGTTCTTCAGTTATTTAAATAATACTTTTCATTTCTTCTGTAGTGGAAACAAGACACTGGGACAGCTTCCCCTGCAAGACTGGTAGCCCCATGCTTGTCCCAGACCACTGATGGAGCAGTGTCTGATTTCCAAATTCACCATCTTCAATGGTTCCAATTATCATATTTTAAACAACAGCAAAGCCACTGTTCATGATGTTATCGTTAGGAATCTATCAAATACAAAAGAAGCTTCCACACAGAGACCAGGCAGTGCAAAGCCAAGGTTTTTTTATCAGGAACATGTTTCCAAGGTCCTGGAAATACAGATGTTTTCTTGACATTTACGAACCCTCTGTGCTCTTGAGAGCGCTCTTGTAGTCCAAGGTTTAGAGTGAGAGCTACTCTTTTCAGAGATGTCTTCAATTATGCCCTTTGGGAACACTGTGCACCATCGGATTTATCCTTTAATTTCTTGGATAGTTTACATCACACAGTCTGCCCGCAGCTGTCCTGAACCATGCAGCCAGTCTCTGGGGAAGCCAAGTGCCATATGAGGGCAGCGATAGCAGGACCACCAACCGCCTCCTGTTACCCACCTACTCTGAGTTAAAAATAATAGTAGTAAAAAAAAAAAGTCTAAATGTCTCTTAAGCCATCTGACTTGTCCTCAGGCCTGAAGTGGGATGCCAGCAATAAGCATCATCTTCATCCAAGGAAAGCTGATCTTTCAGCTTGTGGCTGACTCAGATGAGAGCTGTAAACAACTGTAATTTATTCTTCCACCCGTAGCCATTTGTTCTCCTCACTCCATCACATGCCGCCCTGTGGGGTTCAGCTGCCCTCCCAGTCGATGCCCACTAACACTCACTGTTGTTACTGGTAGTACAGGAATCCCTTTGCTTGAAACTATGTCTACTACTGCAGCACAGAGTTCTACCTTTGCTCAAAACCTCATACTGCACAGACACTTAGTAACATCTTCGAAACCTAATTTTTTTTTACCTTATTTTTTACAAAAAGCAGCAAAAAATCCTGCACAATCACCCCTCCCCAATACCTTCCTTCTCTTCAAGGATTTCCCTGCTACACCCCCACATCACCTGAGAAAATCTGCTGGTCCCCAATTTGGTTTTTGGTTATTCAGTGATGTGTCAGGGGAATTTCCATCATTCCCATCAGTTCATTCGAGACACATTCCCATCTACTGGCTTGACAGTTACTTGATAAACTAAACTCAAAACCACTCCAGCTCCTTCCTCCAGCGTTACAGCTGGCAGAGCTGTAGTTCCAACAAGCCTCGCACCTTTCACTGTGCTTTACGGGACATGTTACTACCCTGCTCCGACAGAACAGAAACGGCACTTTATGGCCACCCAGAGCACTGATCATTCAACAAAAATGCTAAGGTTGCAAAGAAAAATCACTTGTGACTGGGGGATATTCAGCCACACAAGTGAGGAGCTGGTAGTACAACCAGCAGCACAGCCACAGCGGTGGCCGAGTACGTCTGCGAGGAGAGGTCTCTGCAGGACTGAAGCAGTCACATTCAAATGCACGTCTGTCTTTCAAATGCTATCTCCTAGAGTAAGGAGGAGATACTGCCTCTCCCCCACAGAACGTGAACCTGGCACACAACGAACAAGCCTGTGTCTCACAAACCACACAGAGCCAGAAATTCTCTGCTCAACAAAGCCTGTTCAAGCAGAGCACTAGTTAATGCCATAGAAATAATGTGTTATTAAATAGTTCTGATCAGCGCTGTCAGGGCACTAGCTGGTCTTTCAGCATTGTGGTCTCTAAACACAGACCTACAGCTTTTTAGCCACGTGGTTTTCCCTGTTCTGGCAGAGTCACCTTGGCAAGGACGAGCAAGCCATGCTCAACCCAGCAGCTCAGGATGCATTTGGCATCTGCTGTTTTCTTCAGCAGACTTTGGCTATCACTAATGCCGTAATTAGGCTGCCTTGGTAATGACACACACGAAGTGCTGCGTGTTTAAGCTAACGAAGCTGGCCAGGTAGAACCCCCCCAGGGACCCTCTTGGGAACGAGCTCCTCTGGTCACCCAAAGCTATTTTACAACTCCAAACCCGAATAAAGAGATGTGAACACAGCCAGACCCTGCTGCCGGTGGCTCCCAAGCAACCCAGAGCCTCCACGGCTGACGGCACTAACATCATTACCCACATCTCAGAACTCAGCATGTATTGCACCAAAATACTTTTAACGGCAAGCAGCCAGCTAAGTCAGTAAGAAAACCATCTTACGGTCCCGATTATACCACACGTCACCACCACCACCAGTGATGAGCTGGACATTCACCCCCCTTTTAAATTCTGCCAGATCACAGGGTTTCAGCCCTGACTGCCACCAGGCAGAGGAGCTGGGGTGCAACAACTTTTTTTTGCTTGGCTTGCAAAGTGCATGCAACCAAATAGAAACCAGGGTGAGAGGGCTACTCTTGGGGAAGTCCCGCTCTTGGATCTAAAAAACGAGACACAAAATGAGACCTCTCCGTAACACTCTGGCATATGTGAACATCAAAAGCACTACCGCAGAGACAACCAGCAACAACAGCTAGTGTCTACGTCAAGCCGTGCACCACAGTTGTGATCAACAAATTGAATGGTACAAGCCTCGGGTCTGCTTTAATTTTCTTTTTTATAAGTTAGGTTGATTAAAACCAGAAAGAAGAAATGACTAATCTCCAAAACAGAAAAAAAGGCTGGGTCGAAGTGACATTGGCAGATCAAAAAGCTGTTGAGGGACACAGTGATTTCAGCTCAACAGCACTCGCACTTATCAAGCGGCAAGTCATCATTTCAGATTTAGACAAAACCACAATTGTCCAGTGGAAAACTTTTTGCTTCCTTCAGCTGTTAAAATTTAAATAAATAAATTTAAATAAAATTTAATAAAATTCCTCAACATGAGAAACTTCTTTATGACAACAAAGCAGCAATGAAGGAATAACACCATCTGAACCCACAGACTTTTAAATTGCCTTTTAAACCAACAGGGCAAGAGAGACAGATCCAAACAGATCTTAAGGTACTCAACTCAATCCAGTACTAATTCACTAACTAGAACACAAAAAGCTTTTCTATATTTGGTGTTTTTCAAGTTATGCATGCAATCGCTCTCTTTCTTAGTATGTACAATAAGAGCTCAGCCCCAGGTTTTTACTGCAGTCCTCCACCTGCCTCAGAAAGCATCACGGAAACGTCACTGACAGTGCCAGGTCAGAGATGAAGGGTGACTGGAGTTACTCGCTCAGCATCTGCTTCTTCCGTGTTTGCTCTGAGCTATCGATAGCGCAGCTGTGGTCTTTTTACCACCAAAAAAAAAAAAAGCTAAAAGACTGCGGGAACAGGATTTGCACATGGCTTTGTCCTTATAATCTGCAACTACTCTTGTGTATGGAGAAAATTTTCTATTTTTATTTGCCTGCATGTTTACAGTCACTCTCACAACCATAGACGAAAAAAAAATAAAAAAAGAGTCCAATAGGGGCAGTACTTTCAGAAGTGCAAGCACCTTAAATAGCATAACTTTGTGCCTTCACCGATCAGAGTAATTTTGGAAGTTTTTCCACTATGTCCACAAAAATTCCTCAGTTGTACATCTTCCTGGCTTTGGTTACTTGTCTCTCTTCTGGTGTTGGGCTCAAAAAATGATCGTACACTCAACAGCCAAAAGCACATCTCGAAGCCAGATGCAAGGGACTTTGTGCTTAATCAAGTATTAGTACATTTTCTGTGTTAACAGCAACGTATTCATTGCAACCACCTCCTTTCTGATGTCTCCGTTTCCAACGGAGCACAGAAATAGTAACATTTTAAAGTATATGAGTCCAAGCAATGCATGTGAATGTAATTGCTGGGGCATTTTATGTGCGGCAAGGCTATATTGCAAGATGATTGATTTCTTATGGCCGAAACCGTCATGTTCGGGCAACATGAAGCATTGAGTCATGGCATTTAATCTGCAATGTGTCACAAGATCTAGATTAAACAGGACAATCGTGTATTCTTTTTCAGTCCCCCAAAAGCTCGACAAAAGCACACCAATGGCAACAAATTAGGGAACCTGTGTGTTTCCTTCCCTTCCTTGGCTACAAAATACCACTGAACATGTAACTCATTCTGTCTGGGGAGCCAGAGGAGATGCAATGCATAAGTCACTATGGGAATTTATTACTTGAAAGCAAGAAGAGAAGGATAATATTTTCCTCTCAACCCGCACCACAAAAATTTGGGGCTGTGATACACAGCTCCATGTCCCAAACTCCCAGGGAAAGTGAAATATCACAACCAAGATCAGATGGACAGGTTCAAAATACTGGATTCTGTTCCTAGCCATCAAAGAAGCTCCCCAGCGAAAGCACTGCCCAGCACAGCACAGGAAACCAGCTTCCACCCCATCCCACGCCAGGCGTTGGAGTCACTGTGCTCCACGGCACCTTTCCAAGGCCAGTTTTGGTTCACAGCACTTTTGGTAATATAATATGAGGGTTTTCCTTTGGGAACAGCTACTTTCCTCAGATTTCCAAGCTGTTTATGAACCTGAAAGACCGGGTTAACACGTCAATTGGTTTGTACAAGATTGAAACCGAAAACACTGAAATAAAATAGGAACTAAGGCCGGCAGCAAGTGGGAATTGGGACACACGCTGCCAGCATGGCACCGGGCCGATGTACAGCGGGAGGAGAGACTGGCAAATGACAGAGCTTTGTAACTGGCATTACCCAGCCCAGAGAAACCCCTTCCTACAGGATGCCAATGGCTCTCGATGCCAAGCAAGGTGCCTCCCGTTTCTCGGTCCTCACCAGAAATGCAAACCAGCGGCCGCAGGCTCAGCAATGTCTCAGAGATGCCTCCTCGGAGGGAGATCCGTGCTGCTCAGTGCAGCATCTGTCCTCCGCTGTGTTCTGCATATCTGCCAGGCCCCATCACAGCCAGAGAATCATCTTAATTAAAATGCTCTGATTTCACTTAAATAAAGCATATACCAGCTTTCTTCTCAGGTTACCAATTTAAAGCATGAGACTAAAACACCACACTAAAGATTCTGTGAAGTCTAGAAATGCCAAATGCTATAAGGAGCTAGAGAAAGCAATTATCCATCAGTTTATTTAAACTTGTTCACTGAAAATATTTAAGCAGGAATTTCACACAGAGATAAGCCACTCCGTAAGGCAAGAGGTTATGGTAAAGATATAAGCTATTGCATGTGTGCGGGCATAGGTTACGGCAGAGAGCATTAGGACTGGATGGCATTTCCCATTTAATCCCCTTTTTCAGTTGCAAACAGCTTTATTAAACAAATTTTGCAAAGGACTAAAGTTTTCCATGCATTGCCTGAGCCCGAAGGCGGTTTTTCTTGTAAAACTTTAAGTCTGAGTTATGAGCACTAGAAAATAAGAAAACACAATCCAGGTTTTAGACAACCCATTGGTTGGAGAAAAAAACCCAACTCATGGGAAAATTTATTCGCAATTATTGTTGCTTAAAAAGCAGAATATTCCTGAACATATGGGCGTCAGCATTTCCAACCGGGAGAGGGGAAACCTCTGGGCTAGATAGTCCACACATAATGAAATGCAATCCCTTCCTCAAAGGCCTGACAATCTGAGGGCTAAGTCCAGAAAAACCCAAAATAATTCACCACCAGCCCATATTTTGAAATATGGAGAAAGAGAAAAGAAAACTTTAAGATAATTAATGCATAATGCATCAAGTAAGAACAAAGCAAAAAAATCTTTTTTTTAAAAAAAATGCAGCATCACAGCAGCCAAAGCATTTCGGAAAGAAATAATGTTTCAAGATAACTCTTAATTCCTCTCCCCCGCCCCCCCCCCCCCGCCCAATTTTATCTTCCTAATTAATATTTTGCAATTTCCTTCCGAAATAGCAAGCAGGAACCTGTCATTCCCCACAGGTCCCTTTCTCCTCCAGCCAGCCCCTTTCAGGAGAACCGTGAGAAAAACGTGGTGGGGCAAAAAAAAAAGTTTCTAAGGAAAGCAGAGCAATGCTTTCACATGCATTTCTCTCCAGTTATTCCCCTTCTCCCAACATTACAGTGTAATTTCCTCTCCAAGGTATATTCTTTATCGCTGGAGATTAAAGGCACATTCTGCGGCTGTTTGATTTGGCCTGCGCTCAGATAAACAAGTAAACTGCAGGAACGCAGGAGGCGGCAATCAAGATCAGTTGAGTTGACGGCAACCAGATAAAAAGCAGCAGGTCAGGGTCTGGTTTACTTCACTTTCTTACACATCCTCACACTGCTACACACAGGGCTCAGAGAAACTATTGCCCACTTACTATTTTTTTCAAAAAAGAAAAAAGGTAGTTTTGTGTAATTTGGGGGGAAAAAGTCACAGCTGAAGTCAGCATTCAACAGCATCATATTTTATAGCTGAATTTCTGCTGGGGTAAAAAAAACAACCAACCAAAAGGAGGTTTTTCCACCAATAAATTCACATCACAAGCGGTGATTTTTCTGCCACCCTCTGCCTTCCTCGCTTGCCCCAGAGAAAAGGCACAACAGCATACTTGCTGTCTTCCCTGCCCCAAAGTGACAGAAAAAGCCAGCAATGGGAATAGGAGGTCTACTATAATTCCAAGTAAATATACACACATGCCCACAAATAAAAAAAAAAAAAAAAGTTAAATCATTCAAAAAAACTTTTTATTTAAATGAAAGTCACCACTCCTGCATGCAGAGGCAAATCCGGAACAAGCCCCACCATGCTGCCCTGGGTTCAACCTTGACTCCTTACTCAAGCCCTTACCTCCCCAAAACACCCAGCTCTGCACAAGCTCAGCCTGCACAGCACAGGGTTTTTTTAGAAAATATCAAAAAATAAATCAAGCCCACCCACCATCACCACCCCACCACCCCCCCCCCTTCTGAGGTCTTAAGCCTCTCGCACAAGGGCTGACCCCGACACAGTGTGCATCTATGCCCTGTGCCTCCACCTCTCCATCGCACCCATGGTCACCCGGCTTAACCTCCACCTCCTCCTATGTTATACTACACCAGACATCCTTACAGGTTACAAGTTACATTTCAAAAAGTCAGTGTAAACAAAAAAACCCAAACAAAAAAACATCAACCCTGCAACACAGAGCTGAGGCAGCCAAGAACAGGAGCACTTGTTCTACATTGGATAAGTTTTCTTCCTTTTACCCCAAAACGGGCCAAGGTGACACACAGATTGTTTCAATCCAGTTATTTACCACAAAACCAAGCCACTAAAGGCTCAAAGCTTTGCAAATTTGATCAGCTCTAGAGGATTAAACTTCCTGCATCTCTGAAGACCAGCATGGCAAGCTGCCTATTCCTGGAAAAGTTTGCCAGAAGGCATTTTAAGGCCATTTCCTAAATTAACTCATTCATAGTTTTATTACTACTTTGGGGGTTTTTTTTGTTTGTTTTGTTTTTAATCAACCATTCAAGAAAGGGAGCTAGCAAAAAGCTTAATTGTAGGCTAAAAAAGTACACAATAAATGAAATTCCTGTAGCAAGGAGTTGAAGAAGCATCCATGGTGTAGTGTGCTGCAAACTCTATTGACAGATAAAGATGATGTTCCTTTCAGCAGAGCTGAGGAAACATACAACATTGTTCATAAAAGAACAGGTTCAAGCTGAGCAAACAAAGCCTAAGGATTTGCACTTATCCTCATAAATAGTTTAACTGAGGTAGGAATAACTGGGAAGGGAAGGGAAGGGAGAAGATTTTTTTTATAAGGATAAGAAATAAGAAAACTTTTTGATTCCTAGTGGATTTATTCAGAGCCTCTTGCCTGGTTGGAACACATCACAGGCAGAAGATGAAGACTTTAGGAAAGCAGAAAGAAACCAAGGTCTAAGAAATAAAATATCATCTTTTTCTTACTGGGCTATTTGTGTGGAAGACTGGGCCAAGGGTAACAGAGGAGCAGTCTGGCAGCAAGTCATTTTGAGACCAGGAGCTTATAGTTTTCCCTTCCGTACCATGAATGTTTATGTGGAGGGGTCGAGCTGGGTTGAGCTCTTAGCTTGTGGCAGATCTTAACACACTCCAAAAGGAAAGTTTTGCAGCAAACTGCCTGCTGGCATTTTAAGAGCCCCCATGGCACAGAGCAGCTCCTGTGGTCTGCAGATGTGCTGCTGGTGGATACAACAAGTTGAGGGGATTTGGTGTTCAAATCAACTCAAGAACAAAGCAGCAACTTATTCAGCCTGACCACAACAATTAATGTGTCTAGTAAATGTATCCTTAGGTCACTTTAAACACATCTGTGCTTTCAGTTTTGGTGTGGGGTGCAATAAATAAAGTCATATCCCACTGCTCTTCCCACCATCCACCCACGAGCGTACATTAGGATGAAGCATGAGGCTGGGGACCAGCAGCTCACAGGCTCTCGCTGCTGGCCATGCCATGGGACAGGGTCCTCGCTTGTCCTTCTACAGCCAGTAAGGTTTGTCCTCTTCCCCACACCGAAACAAATCCTCATGACTTCTGGTACAGCAACGCTTCCCTGTCTTGCTTGGGACTGTTACTGTGATAGATAACCTCTCAACATCCATCTTCGGCTCAAATGACTTGGAAGTGCATTAAAAGCCATGCTTAACACATCACATCGGCACCAAGGCTGCAAGGAAGGCAGGCAAGATGCTGTCAAGTCACACAACCATTAATGGCTCGGCAGAAGTTGGCCTCCAATACATTGGCAGAAAATCCCATTGCTGCCAACGGCCAAGCTGTTGACACCACCAATAGAGCTACAAGAACTCGGTCATATGGTTCATACGTATCTGGAGAAAAGAGACAACAGACCCATTTCAGATCAAGGGGTTTTGAGATGAGGAGGACACTTACAACAGGGGTAGGAAAGCAGCAGCTGTAGACTGAGGCCAGAGGAGCAATGTTCTTCCTCTGGCCCAGGGTAAGAATGTGAACCAAGAAGAGTCGTGGTCAGGACAACCTGAGGTCTGCGCAGCTCACCGCGCATTGACCACTGTCAGCTTGGCCAAGGCTTACAAAGCCAGTCTCCTAAAACTTCTCCCTTCTCTCACTCCCTCCAGAACGCGCCCTACCTCACGTGCGGGCTGGCACACGAGAAAGAGAAGAGGCTGGGCTCTGCACTGGGGAGCTGGGGGGCAACCAAGGGCTTCATGCCCCAAAAAGCTCTGCTAGATGTCCAAGTGCCCTGCTGCAACACGCCTGTGCAGTTGGGATTAAGGGGACGCCTGCGGAGCATGGCGGCACAGCCAGGGGCACGAAGCAGAGCTCCATGGGGACATCGCAGCCACAGAGCCCAAGCCCTGCTTCTCACCAGCAAAATGCACTGGAAGGGGAGAAAGGAAAGCAAATCCTCATGGTCAGAGACCAGGGACACCTGCCCTGCTGGCATTTCACCTTGGGGAACAAGTCAGAGGAGAGCGAAAAAGTCACTGCAATCTGCACGGTGGTTCCCAGGGAGAGGGGGAGCACGGAGCTGCAGGCACAGCCAAAGAAGAAACTGCTTGTGTGGAAGGAACAGAATCAAGTCAGAAAGCATTTAAGAGAAAAGATAATTATAGAAATATATAGGTGGGTCTTAGCTCGCTCTTTGACATAGCTTCCACGGACAGTATCTTGAACTCAAGTCTGGGAATGATGAGTCACTGGGTTTTAGCACCTCCACCAGCCTGCCCAAACGGCTGTGCTGGAAACCCAGGGCTGAGCAATATACAGTGTTCATGCGTGAACATTTGCTCTCCACTACATCCGAACGTGCATTATTTTGGCAAAAGAGGCTATTTCATTTCACAAGTTGAAAAAAAAGAAATCACTTCTTTTGAAACCAGAACATAATAAAGTGAACAAGAAATACACAAGCAGCATGATGCTCATTTATTTCTTATATAGCCCAGAAGGAATGTAATTTAAAATGCGAACTTTGGCAGTTCATCACACGGTCTTTCAGACTTCAGAATTTTCAAAGAAGACACTAAAATGAGCAAGATGTTTAACGTTGAGAAATGCCTACCACAAACACCAGAACTATCAGACATAAGGACACTTGCTTTAAATGCACCAAGTTCAACTCGTCTCTGGTGCAGCTCTCCTGACTTTGAGACAAGCAAGTCTGGCATGCTGTTCTGAACACATCCATGAAATACTATTTATATTGTCACATCTAAAAATGCAACATAATTACACAGAAGAGGCTTTTTAATTAAAATATTTATAGACTGCAGGTGACAGCCATTTAAACTTGTTGGGTAGATAACAGCTATGCATGACTTGCCCAAGAGTTACTGTGAGTGCTCGTGTTCATCACTACTCTGCTGAATAAGACTGAAGATTTGTGCTAAATATCTAAACATACGAATTCTTTCTGAACCAGATTTGTTTACACAGCAGTTTGATGTACAGAAATAGTTTTTCCCATCTGTGTTCTTTAGCCGGGTCAATCCTGGTCATCCTGGACAAGGTGTCCCCTGGACCAGGAGGCCACCAGGGCATCCTAAGCCAGAGCTCCTCTGGGCAGGACAAGGCATGACAAACCGTGGCACGGATTTGTTTTTTCATTACCACTGACAGAGGACCAGTGGTTTTTCCATAGGATATGTTGAAGTAACCAGCAAGCCTGTTCACTGCTTACAGTTAAAATTAATAGGCAACCTTGCCCTTCCTTATCTAAGCAGCTATTATTTCTTAATACAGGCAGCGAAGTCATGCCAATTTTGCCCTCTGGGCCTCACAAAGCACACAGCCTAATTCACATTATCCGGGAGCAGCCAAGCCAAAAAGTTTTGAGAGGCAGAGATATTCTTCTATCTGCTCTCATTAAGCAATTTCCTGTGGTATTTACTGAGTGGCTACAGCCTGCCAGCACGCCCAGCAGCCATGCCTCTCTCAGCCCCCAAGCTTTTCAAGGTTTGGGTTTTTTTTTTTTAATTATTATTTTTAACAGGTCTTTTAGGGACTAACAGTGATGCCCAAACAGCTGAGAAGTCCAGCCAAGGAAGCACAACCTGACTGTCACCAGTTATTTCTGCTGCTGGCTCTGTGGGAGCCCAATGCCATGTTACGCTCATCTGCCCCACCAGCAAAAAAAAAAAATAAATATTTAACAGAGACTTTTTTTTTTCCCACTCTTAAATTAATCTTCTAGAAAACAATAAGAATGAGTGTCAAGACTAACATCAAGCAAACCACCAGACTCCTCTTTCTCCTGTGACCTGCCAAGCATCCCAATCCCAACCAAGCTTTCAGGACTCCTGCAAGCCACCAGCCTAATTTATTTCACATCTTATCCATCACTTCTCTTTAACTCTTCAAATACAGCTACACCCTTGCTTGTTTACTGGGGTGGTGGTAATATTTGTCTCCAATATCACTTTAATGTGACTTTAAACCTTCACATTTCACAAATCTGCTTACATTTTTATTTATGTTCAAAATTAGCTTTTTTTGTTATTGCAAGGTGTAGATATATATCTAGTGAGAACCGAATTTCTCATGCAGCTAAACAAAGCAGATGAGAGGGTTAATTAAACATTACAACACTTGTCAAACTCCCAAGCATGCACTCATTTATTTTCATTATTTTTTTTTAACTTGTAAAATAATTATGAAAGATTATAAGGGAGGAACCAAACAGAAATCCCAAGCTAAGCACAAGTTGGATTGAATTAAATTTAAGTCAGCCTGGGCTTAGTTGGTGACAACCTCTGCAAGGGGACTGAATTCACCAATGCCTTATGAAAATGGTAAAATTTGAGCCCAGCTTGCAAGATAGCTCCACAGTGAATTGTTCTACACCACAACAAGTGATCATAATTTTCTCTCTTTTCTCTACAAACCATCTATTTTCTTTCTCTTTTAGAGACTAACAGCATCACCATAGCTGGCGTGGTTACATACTCCACTTTGCTGCCAGAATTGGTACAGAGAACACCCTTCAGATAAGGGCTTATTTTTATATCTTATAAGAAAAAAGCAAAAGCATTTTCTCCGCTTTAAGCGGTCTTAAAGATGGGATTTGAACTGCTCTGGAAGCATTTATATAATTGAATTATAATTTGCTTCATTTAGGCTTGTGGTCTCCTGTGAACTGTCCAGTGCACAAATCAGGCATTTTGTACAATTCAATTACAAATATACTCAGGAACCTTTTAATCTCGTATTGGGTTTCGTAATTGATTCCTGCTGTCAGCATCAAGTCTGTTTTTGGCGAGTTCTCTAAAATCGTATGCAAAGCCTAATGGTGAGTTATTTCAGATGCTTATAGGCAAAAAGAGGTACAATTAAGTGTAATACATAGGTTAAGACAGATTTTTGGGACCAGATCATAACTACAAAACCGGGCATAAACTCATCCACATATGCAGGGTGGGAATATTCCACAGAGCAGCAGCAATTTGTACATGTGACTCTTTCCCTACTAGTTTTAAGCTCTGGGTTTTCCTTGGGAGAACATATACACACTATTGAACTATAAGGCAAAACGTAGAGTGTAATCAGTTTGCACCTGGAAACACATCCTCTCTTACTAGAAAACGGCATGTTTGTATTTTTAGAAATTGGAAAAACTCCACAGTAGTACATCTGTTAAACAAACATCTTAAAACTCTTGCCTAAAGTAATGGAAAATGTCATGCTCTACTGATAGAGTAGTGTAGGCAACAAGCTCCTTTAAAAACTAAAACCAGGTGTTACCACTCTGGTTGTAGCAAGAATAAACCCTGCACACATCAGTTTACAGAATGGGAGTGAATCACAAGAGTCTTTTTCTGGTGACTCACCATTTCTCCTGTTCTTTGGTGAGCCCAGGCGACACAGGAGAGCTCACTGCCCACAGAAGCCCGCTCCCTTCCAAAACTCTCAAGGTCAGAGATTGCATTAATCAAAATTTTTCTATACAATTAAAATAGCTTCAGCAACCAAAAGCATTGCCAGCATTTTGAATTACCTACCAGCTTTTCCGTGGAATTGACCGAATCTTTTGCTTTTGCAGAAATTTAACTTCTTATGTAAAAAAAAACCCCACACACCCCACACCAAAACAACTCATTTTTCAAAGTGCACACCAAAAGATGGAACTAGCTTAGCAGAACCAGAGCTTCACAGGACTATTCCCCTGTTCCTCAGGCAGGTGTGACAGATTCAGCAAAGCAGATCCAACTCTGCTAGCAGTTACACTTGCACAAATTCACCGGCCTTGAAGGAGTTGTGTCAGATCTACTCTTCTGTAAATCACAGCAATATTGCGTTAAAGCCAGAGCACGGCAGCCTCTGAGGCTGATGTCCTGTCCCACCTCTGCCAGCATGCTCCAGTCCATCCACGCCAGCTACCATCTCTTCACAAGCTGAATACCTCGAGACATATATCCCTCTGCTTATTCTCTCATCCTGATCTCTTGCAAAAAGGCATGCTTTCAGATAATGAATTTTATATAATATAGAAACTGGTTACCATCATGCATTGCCCTATGCAAGTTACACAAGGTGCTACCTACTCTGCGCAAGAGACCAGCAAACCAAGACAAATGCTACGAGGAAAATGGGTAGCTACACAGAAATTTGGTTTGACAAGCACAGAGACTTGCATACAGCAAGCAGTATCCACTTCAAAGCCCAATTCCGTTGAATGACTGGTGCTCCATTTCCCATTTGTCTTGTTTTGATGCATGCAGTTTGATGAAGCGGCATCCAGTTTTTCCCTGAAGGCTCTTAAAAATGAGTCAATGAGAAGGAAACCTCTGAGCAGCTACCTCAAGTAAACCTCAAGAGTCATGAAAAACATCAGACTAAGTTTTTCCCCTATGTGCTGGGGTGGGACCAAAGAGGAGAAAAAAAAAGCTTTCCACCTTCCACACCATGTGTTGTGTGTTTAAAAAAGTAGTCTATGTTTTCAACACATGATATTCATAATCAGACCACATCAAGCAGTTATAAATGTTCCTTCAGCCTAAACACGCTTAAACAAGGCTTTTCACAAGAGAATTGTACTGCTGTGGCTTATCACAATATAAAAAAATGGTAGCTCTGGGGGGGTCCACGGAGCTGCAACAGTTTGTAATATGCAAAAGTGAAAAAGCAAAAGCCTCTCCAGCATGGAGGGCTGCGCAGCCAGCCACATGCCAGCACAAGTGTGAGCCTAATGGGTGACCTTGTATTCTCCCGCTGGCATTTGAAGATGTCCAAACACAGATGATGGATTTTACAACGCAGACTGTTAAATGTCACATCCTTCGACAGCAAGGCTTTAGCCTTACAAACTAATATCGTGACCCAGGGTGGCATGGGGTGGTGCTGGCTATGGGGGACGACACCACATCCATTGTGAATTTATTGGTTTGCATTACTCAATAGCACCATGTGGATAGTGGATTGAGCGCAGCACCACCCCCTCTACCAGGGCTGGCATGGTTGCAGATGGGGGGCTGAACCCAGCTTCAAGCCCCCCAAGTCAACGGGGATGTGGGTCAAACCCTCCTGCACGGGAGCCTGGGCAAGACACCTCCAGCAACCCCTTCCTACCGATGTTTCTGCGATTCAAGGCTGTCATAGGAAGAAACAATAGCAAGCTAGAAAGTTTAGACAAGTATTTTTTCCTGGAGTAACAAACTGTTTTGCAGTCTTTTCTTAACAGACTAATTTAATGTGCCCCAAAGGCGGCTGCCCTTTCGCAGGCATGCAGCCTATGCCCTTGCAAAGGGATGTGTCTGCTTAAAGATGTTATTGCCATAAAGTGATTGTTCATTTTAAGTGTTTTTGCTACTCTATTACAGCTACAAGAGTTTTAACCAAATCAATAAGAGGACATTTAACAGCACTTTCGGGATGTTCATCACTCTGCCCAACTGAGAGAATCTACAGCTGTTACCACATCAGCTCTCACTGCCGCAATCCCATTCAGGGTTGTTTCATGTTGCTCATTTTGGAGACCTTATGCTATATGTCGAATTTACCAAGCCAGAATGCGAGGATTTCTATGCCTGTATCTCTTTCTTAGGGCTGGACCACATGAGTTCTTTGTGTCACCAAAGCTTTAAGAGCCTCTCTATCATCCCTCAGTTTTAGCAAAGTGTATGAAGAGCAGCTGTGTAAAGGCTTACCTCGGGGTCCTGACTCAGTTTCACAGTTACAGATACTGAGGGAGGTAAAAAAAAAAAAAAAAAAAAAAGTCCCCAAGATCACACCAAGGTCTGGAAGCCAAGTTAGGTCCTTCCTAAAGGATGGCAAAACCCTGCTAATGTTACAAGCCCAAAAAGAACAAAAATATCTAGCTTCCTCCTCCAAACTGATATCACAGCATTACGAGAAATAAAACCCTGCTGAGAGGATTTGAAACATGCATCTGCTAAAAAGGAAGGTGCTATTCACACACTGCAGCTTCAACACAGCCCACAGTTTTAGTGGGGTTTTTTTTTTTGGTTTTTTGGGTTTTTTTTTTTTTTTTTTTTTTTTTTTTTTTTTTTTTTTTTTTTTACAGCCTTTAAGACTTGTTAAGCAAAAGCTAGGGTAATGCCATACATCTAGGCAGCAATACTCAGAAGGGAAACACTGTATTTTAAGTAGTACTGAAAGTGGCAAGTAATAGGCCAAACTAGATGTAAGTTCTATAGGGAAGGAGGAAGGACGGGGCTCAGCCCCAGGGCTGCCACCCCCTCTGGCCAGCTGGCTCCTACACTGCACATGACAAACGTGTGACAGCATCCTCTTGAGCCAAGAGACCGAGACCCAAACTGAACCATAGGCAAGGATAAGAGACACCAATATGCTGGACCTTCGTTAAATTACTGTTTATATGTAACTAAACTACAGATTGGTGGGACCCAGGTCACCAACTGACATGAGGACATCCACCTTAACAGCAAAGAGAAGTGGTTATGATCCCATGAGCAAAGAAAGCTGGCAGAGAGCAATCCCCATGCAATTGCATCACCTGCCTCATTCCTGCAAGACACGAGGGCGATGACAACCTTGGGACCTTTTCCAAACATCGTTTTAGAAGTTGACTTAGGAGATTATTTGCCAATGGAGACACAGACACACACAGCCTCTTTGCCTGCATCAAACAGTCATGAACAAGGACTTTATAGGCATAAGATGTAGTTACGTCTTACAAAAATTCTTTTTCAAGAAATTCAAACTGCTGCAACACACCCGTGTCCACTTTAAACCATGCAAAGCAGGTCTTGCATCACAAGGCAGAGGTTCATTACGTCACCCAAAGGAGATGTGACAGTCACACTGCTATGCTTACTCGAAGTCAGTGGCAAGAAATAACTTTTTCCAAGCTATATATAGAATATAAAAATTTGTAAGCAAGAGCCAAAAGTATTTTGCACATCTCCCACTGACTTTGAAATCTTGCAATCACAACAGCACAACTCGCTCTGTGGTTCACAACGCACAACTAGGACAGAGAGGGACCAAGACCAAAATAACACCAGAATTCACTGTGTTTTGAAAGTCCACTTCCATGCTTGTGGCACCATGACTTGTTTCTGCTGAAAGCAAGCTTTTAAAAGTGGATTTCGATATTACAAGCTTGACGTGCCTAGTGAGGGGCAAAGCAAAAGCCAGCCGGCAGGAAGGCGGCACAGGGCAGCAGGAGATGCCACGCAGCCTGCACTAGGGAGAGGCAGCAGAGCGCTGCAGCACACACTTCCAAATGGGATCCAGATGGATTTCCCCCCCGTACCATTCACCCAGCCCAAAAGGACAAGCCAGATTGTCAAAGAACAAGTACACTTAAGCGTATTGCTCTTGAAAATAATTACACTGTGAACTAAACCATACGCACTCAGGACAAACAGAAGCAAGACATCCACACATCCATCCGACAGATTTTGTTACCCTCTCCTGCAGCTTATGTTGAAACGAATTTGTCAAGTACTTTCTATCTCACACAAGCAAATACCAAAAAAGCCAGAAACAATTTCTCACACTTTTTTTTAACCTACCTCAGTAACAGGTGACTTACAAGCCCTCAGCTCACTGTTTCCAGGGCGCATATAACAGTGGTCCTTAACTGAGGTTTCTGGGTGCTACACATAAGTGTAATTATATTACATTGTGTGTAAGATACATGTGCAAGACTGCTACAAAAGGAAAAAATAACAATGCATACCTTGCCTCTCCCCAAACACACCCACACTCTGCATACAAATTCCATAGCTTGAAGATGATTCACTTTAATTACCGCACACACTGCAGGCTTTAGCAACAATTAAAAGAACTCAATTGCCTTTTTCTCCAGGTTCAGAAATACCCTGGTGAGCTCTGAGCGTACCCGCATTTCTGCATTCAGACACAGCAGCCCAGGCCACCAAGCCGAAACCAAAAATTTTGCAGAGAAGTCATCTCATGGGACTGACTTGGATTTTCCCTTCCCTCCTTCCCTCCACCCCAGGTAAGATTTAATGCCTTGTGTGTGATGCCAGGATATCACCTGTGCTTTCTAACCTCACAAAGACCAGGGCCAGGTGCTACTGAGCACTCGCATGTTAACGTACCAAACAGCAAAGAAAAAAACCTGCATCTGGAAAGTTCCTCACTGAAAGCGAATCATGCATAGGCATGGATGCTCCCTGCAAATGGGATCCAGTTGGTATCATATTTTAAGTGTGCTCAGTGTTCATCATAAAAGTCGGTCATTCCAGAGGAAATGGACCTGTGATTTCATCCATACTTTATAGTTGACCTGGTTATTTTCCCAACAAGAAAAAAAATAGTGATCAGGGAACATCTCTCCCTGCTTAGACTCTGAATGCTTTTTGTTCAACAATATTAGGGAGGTGGGAGAAAAAAAAGAGTTAAGCTACAAACAAAGATTTAATTCAAGTCTTCATGTTATTCAAAAGAACATATTAAGAATTACCTGAAATTGCAAGTACATTTTGCACGTCAAAACAGAGTCTTAGCAACCGATTCAGAAAAATCATGATGAAATTTGAAACTTCCATTTCTTCTCTGGTTTGAGACAGAACTCCATGGGGAGAGATAAAAGTCACTGCAGCCTGCCAGCAACTCAGTTACCTGCTGTTTGAATGCAACGTATCAAGAGATCTCACTCATAAATGAGGACCCCAGTGTGGTATCTGCGGCTTGCAAGCGAAGCAAAGACTCCCGAAGTGCTTTGTCTTACCCCGGTCCCCAAAACATAAGGTATTCACAGACCAAGTGGGAGAATTTTGAAATGCCTATTCACCGATTATCCATGTCCAAACATGTTTTTACAAGGCAGGTTACCCAACTCTAGCATCACAATTGTGTATTTTTGCTGTAGATGATACCTGACTCCCGAGCAGCCAAATTGGCATCACTTGTCGGGGCATCAAACCCCCCCTGAGGAATACAAATACTTTGGACAAGGGACAGACTTTTGGGGTTTAATCTAAATACACATGTGATCTTTCCATTCACATGGATGCCTGCTAGTTGTGCTGCCAAAAAAACCCAAACTATAAACCTGTTAATGAGCAGACAGCCAACCACATAAAGTAGTATGTTAGAAATGAAGTCTTCCCATTTTCTAAATTAACTTTTTTATTATTTTTTTATTATTTTAAAAAAAACATTCCTGAAATGGACCACAGAGATAACCTCTGGTCAGTTTTTTTCCTGCAGTCACCCTATGAAAGTGAAGTTGATTTTATACATAGAAAAATCTATGTGATACACCTCAATTATCATGAAAACCTGTATGAAAAACATACCCTGACGTATGTTGGCTGCAAAAGAATAAAATCACTTACGTAAATCCCAAGCTGCTCTGGCCAGCAGAGCTGTCATTTATTTCCTAAGCACACGGCATTCTGGCACACCAGAGGTTAGGGTTTTTAAAGACATCTGATTTACTTCAAGGGTACCCTGAAGAGTCAGCCTAGCATGAGCACATACACATTTCATAAAGGTCATTCAAAAGTAACATCTGCTATTGATTCAATCCAAAAACTCATAACTAATCGCTATAAACAGTTACTTAAACAATCTTCTCTTTAGTAAAAATCGCTCAAAAGGAGTAGTCCCTTCTCATGCAAAAAATAACTTTTTTTCATCTCTTGATTACAGAAATATAGGAGGTAAAAAAAGGATTCAGGTTGCAGAATTATACTGGTCCCTTCAATACGATCACGACAATGTCCCTCAAGTAGAACAATCACGTAGCACTTGTGAAATTTCATTTTGGGTGGGAAAGCTCAAGGCGTACAGGAGTGCAATGGCGAGCCTTCCCCCACCCCCTTCTCCAGCCCACCCTCCAGAGAACAACGCAGCCGTTCGCCTTTCTCCCAAGACTTCCTCCAGGACCGCAGCCATGTTTGCCCAGGCCAGGCATGCTCATTTGCAGGACAGTTGCAGACCTGCCAGGAGACGGACTTCTCTTGCACCCTTCCTCCGGAGCAGCCCGTGCCCGTACAGCACCGACTCGGAGCTGCAAGGGCTGCGAGGTCCCAACCCCCCACACTGAAAGCGGCCCCAGCCCGCTGTCCCCAGGGGTGGGCAGAGCTCGGGGTGACAGCAGAGAGCCCGCTGCGTAAGTAAGTGACCCCAACTGCCACAACATTAACAAGGACAGCAGCACCAGATACAGGCTGCCCAGCGAGGCGGGGGGGGTCTCCTTCTCTGGAGACATTCAAACCCGCCTGGACGTGGTGGGTCCTGCTCTAGGAGAGCTGCTGCAGCAGGGGGGACGGGGTGAGTTCCAGAGGTCCCTTCCCACCCCTCCCATTCCATGACTCTGTGTTTGGAAAGCAGCTCCAAGGAGGAAAAGGGATTTTAAGGCTAGATCAGTCACTTTGCAAATCTGCAACAACTGCCCACTGAGGGAAGGGAGGCACAGGTACCACAGTGAAACCCTCCCGGTGACCTGAAGCTCCACCTGCTTTGCAGCTAAACGCATGAAACCTCCCGAAATGATTACAGGAGCAAGGCCTTAACTTCTTGACAATCGTTCTGCCGTGTTACATCAGCGCTCAGACTCCAGGCCCTAACGCACAGCCCACCGCATGCTGTCGCTGGCCACAGGAGCGGGACGGGACGGTGCTCACCTGACCCCCTGCTGCAGCCCCCACATCGTCACCCCTGCCATCAAGAAATTCAGGGCTGTGCTTTGTCCCAATGGACAAAGGACCTGTGCCGTCACCCACTTCACTTCCAAGTTACGAAATTCCCTCTCCAGCACTGCCGCTTTCTAAAGAAAAGGAACAGGGGGCTGGGAAGTACAAGCTGTGTTGATGTAAACGGGGATGTTTCCAGGCTGAAACTATTCAGGCCATTTAGAGTTTTCCAAACAACCCCAAACCTTTTTCCAAGTTGTTTTCCTCATGGTTAAGCAATAGACGCACACATTAATTAAAGCATTGATTTAATTCGGGTCACAAACAGTTGAAGGCCTTTTGGCACTCGGAGAAAAAAGAAAACTGGAAACCATTCCAAGCTGAGAGGATTACTCCCTCGCTGGGTTTCTCACTACCTGTTGCTTTCTGAGGATAACTGCTTAGAAACCGTCTGAACTGGAGACTTACACGTCTCATTGCCTTGTTATGAGCCAGAGAAGTGCTTTTTCCTTCAGCCTTGGTGGTTCAGGAGTTCATCACAACCACAGAGATCATAACTCAGCAAACTCCTCCTGGTTGTAGACCTTGCTGTGCCCTCCCAAAGCCCCGCACAGGGACAGCCCACCCGTGGCCACTTTACTATGCAGATATTTCAGAATATTTGATCTCATCCCCCCACTTACAAATACCAATACACATAAGTTCATAAAACCTTCAGGACTGTTTCATAACAACACATAGTAGACCTGGATGCCTGCCTGTCACATTTACAGGTTATTACATCTCTTCTTTGATATTGTGCATGCTTTGGGGAGGAAAAAAAAAAGAAAGATTAAAAAAAAAAAAGGCGGCAGCAAGGAAGCAAGACCTTCTTGCAGAGTTTGAAATACATTTATTATGCACCTACTCAGCAGTCAATCCTCTCCCATTATTGAAAACAGCCTGCCTCAAGCATCAAGCATCACTCTCTAGATGGAAAGGCACGTATTCTTTATTTTTTAATATGGCTATGCACATATATACACACACACACATGCATTATTCACACCCTACTCAAATGCAATCCTATGTAAGGGGTCACGAGAAGGAATCACTGCATTTTAAAGGCAGTGACACCAGCCCAGGCTAAGGAGTGCTGTAACAGAGAAGGTATTTGCAGGAGAAATGCTTACAGTATCTATAAGCATCAGTGTGAAAACTCAGTCTGGCACAATTCTTTATGGTTAAGTGCACCATAAACAACTGGTTTTTAAAATTTCAGGTATGTGAAAACATATTAATGTGTCTGTCTGAAGGATTCCAGGGACAGCCATAAACATTGTGGACATGATAAACTCAATTAGTTCAGTAAACAAACAAGGCAGTGATATATTCACTTGAGGAAACGTTCAGCAGCACACTGTCAGGTTTTGAGTCAGACATCCTACATCAACAAACAAAGGCGTTTTTGCATGTAAAGATGCATACTCTCCTCTTTAAACCCACAGCTACCTGGAATTCCTCCACAGCAAATCCCACGCTCATGGGACAATTTCTTATTTACACCTATGGAGCAGAGACAGCCCAAAGCCAGCTATGACCACAGCCGCATGCACCAGTAAGCTGAACTTCATGGGACATTTGCTTAAATCGTTATTTCCAATCCCTGCTCCCAGTAGGGATCTTGCCTTTGGCTTTCCATAGCAAGCGTCAGCTGCCCGTCAGGCTGCCAGGGCTGCTGGCTGTAGGCAATCGATCACTGCTGCTGTGCCACAGCTCTCAGGTCGCCGGGACATTATTAAACCCCATCAAACTCAAGTGCAGTGGGGAAGAGACCCCGTCATACTCAACTGTACTATTTACTCCGGCTTTTTCCAAGAGTCACACCCCAAGCACTGCTGCCAAATGGAAGATGCAACACTATTGCTTGCTGCATTTTTCAGTAATCAAAATAAAAATTGCACACACACAAAACATTGTTAAGTGTCCCCCACCTAATTCTATCAAGTCTTCATTCACTTCAGTGAATTTTTTTTTTTTTTTTTTTTAAAAACAACACTGCTGAGGCACTTTACAGCAAAGCATCTTCTCCGAAGGCCACAGAAGGAGCCACACGATCAGTTGCTTATGCTGGTGGTATAGGAGGTTGGGCATCCCTGCTCCAGTGAAACAAAATCTGCCTAACCAAAGCCAAAGCACACATTCTTCAAGTCAGTGCCAATATAAAAAAATTATAATAATTTTTTTTTGCAAGCCCCAGAACAGAATTGTATTAGGTCTGAACTACCTGTGTGAAATCCAACCACCATCCTATCAGGAATCAGAATTTAATCCTCTCTTCCCAGCAAGTAGAAGAGTTGATGCTTTCCTTGGCAATCAGGTCTGTTTCAGAAACACATATTAGGAAAACCACAGCTGGCTAGAGGTGAAAAGGTGCATTTTCAGAGCAGATCCTATTTGGTATATATAGCAAAGACAAAGTTCATTTCATCAACATGGAAAACCTAGGCAATCTTCCAACTTCCAAGAAATTAAAGGCTTGATGCAACAGCCATTTTAAACCTAGTCACCCAGAAAACGTTGTGTTGATGCACAACTGGCCTTGGAAATTCAGACCTGGGGAAGCAAACATTCTCCTGCTGCCAAAACACGGGTCCCCTGATACAGTCAGCACCACACACCGACCCATGCATCTTTGATTCTGGAATACCAATTTAATAGAGGATGAGTAGCCAAGTTAATTGATTCCAACTACATTTCTGCACAGGGGAAAAAAAAAAGCATATCTCTTTCCAGCTGAAATCCACACAAAGTTCCATCCAAACTATTCCCAGCACCTTGTCCCAGTTGAGGCGTTGCTGACCGAGGACGTTTGTGCCCTTTCCCACAGCCACATGCTTCAGCCGGGGGGAAAAGGGAGGGTGTGAAATTGTGCCTGCTGAGGAAAACACATCAGAGCTGGCAAAGAAATCACTGCTTCCACGAGAAAATAAACTCACACAATCCCACGTAGGCTGACATTAAGCTACACGTGTTTCACAGCAAGAGAGAAAGGGTTTTGTGTACGCACAGCCCGAGCTCCACGCACCCAGGGCAGCTTCCGAGCTTTTTTTTTTTTATCCTCACTGAAGGCATACACTAAATACATAATAACAATTAAAAAATAAAAGAGCAAAAAGATTTTTACTCCCTGGGTTAGACACTGGCTGCTAAAATACATGTTTGTCTCAGTTCAGGGCATGGAAAGTTTCTGATTTTAAAAGGAATTAATCTGTTTGCCACAGACTGTATTAATTAGGGTTTATTGCAGAACTGTATTCTGTGCTAGAAAAACACCACCACACATTTATCAAATTTTAACCATGATTATTGTGTTTTATTGTTTCATAAACTTTCAAAATGTCATGTCATGATCTATTTCATCTCAGACTTTCCTTTCCATCTAGAAACCATGACATATGCTCCAAGGAGAAGCCAACCCAGCTGCACATGTATGTATGACAGGATTCTGTTTGCAACGAAAATTATCTGCAGTTGATTCTCATGGAGACCAATCTTCACAGGCATTCTGTGAAGCCAGAGCTAAATAGCAAACAGTTTGTAAAAAAACCATACATTTTCCTGCAGGCAAAAAAAAAAAAGGGGGGGGGCAGGGGGGAAATACAATTGGTGCACTAACAGCAATGGAAGCCTAATGGAAACCTAACCTGAGGCATCAGCAAGGCGCCAGAGATGCCTCACTGCAATTTCAAATGTTGGAACTCTGTGGAAGATCCCAGCAACACAGAAGAAAAACCCCTCCTCATTTTTGAAAAATTTTAAACTGGCACCAAAGGAAGATAAATTGTAGAGAGCAGAGGCATACAAGCCAAATAGCATTGCCAGTGCTTCTGCCTCCCTAAATAGCGACGCTGGACCCACTGCCCTCAAAGGGGATATGATGAATCCCAGAATGACAGCAGGGAGCCTTCACGAGCAGGCTAGCCATGCCACTAGAGGTCTGCAAACTCATTTTTCTCCCCATTCTCTCTCCCCTGCTACAGCGGCATCAAACTCCCAGCAATGTTTCTTTGCTTCAGTAGTTGAGCCCTCATGAGCTCCAGACCCTCTCACCTACAGTGGTGGCTATGCCGTGCATCAATCCTGCCCCCCAGTTTATTCCAGCATTCATATTCCCACATGGGAATTTCATTTACAGTCCCGCTGTACTCGCCCATCCCTCTTCTGTGGGTTTAATTCATTCATCAGTTCAAACTCTGTGCGATAAAGGAAAGATGGCTGGGTGGGGTTTGAATCCCGTTTGAATTGTCTGCATTTGCCAGCCCAGTTACAAGGGCTCCATGTTCTCTATCTTTCCTTAGCGGTTTTCCAGCCTCCACTGGGACAGGGGAAGATACTTGGACAACAAAGGCTCTGCGGATGCCTACAATTACCCCACGAGCTATTGAAGAGATCTGATGCCGCGCTTCAAAGGCATGAGGCTACCGGGAACCCAGCAGAGTGCCGAAGTGCTTAGCCCGATATGAGCATCCCACCAAGGGATGGGGAAGGCCATCACCACGCTCCTTAAAACCATAACCAAGCCAATATGAACGGGCACTTTGGGAAGCGAGGTGGGCTCTGGAGCAGGGGATGCTCTGCATCCCACCACCAGCACTGCGCCTGGGTGCAGGAGGTGCAGCAGCACGGCTGTGCCTGACCCTGCCTGAGCAGGGGAAGGATGGGACGTACTGGTCACAGATGCCAGGCTGGCCAAGCTGCCTCCCTCCACGACCACAGCTCTCACCTGCTCTGCACATCAAGTTGTGACCACTGACCCCAAAAGCTGCTACAAATAAGCAGCTGCACCATGTGCACGGAGGGTGGCTCCTCTGCCCGCTGTCCCACCAGGGTGAGGAGCCACTGCCCATAAAGTCTTCCATGCCAAAAACACCCAACACAAAAACTGGTAAAACCAATCCATGAATTATACCACAACTCCATTTTTATCTCCCAGGGCAGAGGCTTCCGTCCAGCAAGAGCCCTGTCACGCACACACAGGGCCAGGACGCTGCTTTTGGGCAACAAACAGCCCCACGAGCCCCCTGCACTGCCCCAGGCCAGAGAGGATAGCTCCGGGGCTGGGCTGGCTCCTCTCAAGGAGCTCGTCCGTTAGAGCAGAAGGACTCAGAAGAATCCCCAAACCCTACATAATTGATTTTATGCATATCCTGTAGATTTTATGCATATTCCTTATCTTTCCTGGCAGCAGAATGGATACAAAGGGAATCCAAGTCCCGTATTACCTGCTAAACAGATGGAAAATGTCTTTGTCCCCTGCAAGAAAGTACCACTGAATAAAATTCAAAGCAGCAGTGCTAAAACTGTAATATCTAAGCCAGTTTTGAGCGCCAATGACTGGATCTCTGCCTCTCTCTGACCTTACAAAAAAATCAAACAAATGTCAAAAGCTTCCCATTTCCTCAGTGCCAAATACACTTTATATTCAAGAAAAAGTACCTCCATCACATCTCCACGCTACCGCCTGCAACACTTCTATCCTGCTTTTTATAAAGCCTGGAGAGTTCAATATTAGCTGATAAATTCTGAAACAATAGGGTTTACAAGTGCAAGAAACACTTCCCCCCCACCACCACCTTTTAAACTTCTCTATTTGAAATAGTTTGCTGGGATTTCTGCCAGGATCTAGTGGAAAGTTTTCACATCTGGGCTGTACAATTAAAGTGTCAAAGCCAGAGATTATTTAGTGTATTAAGAGGAAATCTAAATAAAAGCCACACATTTCTAAGAGTCATATTCTTCACTGAATTATGCCAAGACTATCTCCTCATTCAGTGTGAGCCAATATTTCATATACTATTACAACTACTACAAGGAACTAGCCAGTTTTTACATTCTTTTTGCCACTTTGCCCCCTTCCCACCCCTGATTTCTCCCCCTGCCCCACCAGCAACAATGCCTTGAGCATCCCTCAGCACGACATGCAGCAGCACCAAATCTGCCACAAGCAGACGCCGTTTGCTCTGCTGGGTCAGCAATTCAGGTTCAGTAGGTATCTGCAAAAAAACCTGATATCAGATGGCAAAATACATCTGCGTTATTCGGACACCCTTCGATCGTTAAGACTGCGTTTCTTGAACTCACAGTACCAAGTTTAGATCCGAGTTATAGACGTGCAAAAGAAACAAGCTAAAGCCGTCCAGTGCAACAGGTTCCCATTCACCTTTTGCAGGTTTGTGCTGGAGTCTGCAGACGTGCGGTCAGATGCTTCTAACAGTCTAACAGCCTTGGAATAACACACTCAGAGCCAAAGAAAGCAAATACTCCAAAACTGTAGGATTTGAAAGGGCAGGGTACATGCGTGTGGTTTTTTGTTTAGTTTTAGGGTTTGTTTTATAATAAATTACAGGGACACCTTGGATCCCAGCAGGTTCAGTGTTGCCACAAGCTCTTCCATGCTGGTGTGAGCTGCAGCAGCGCACAGTGCCGGGACACCGGCTGCAGCGCTGCTCCCGCTTCTCTGACACGACTCATTGACCTGCGAGCCCAGAAGAACCCAGAACACCCCAGAACACAAGAGCAAGCTGGGTTCCTGCAGCACCATTTGCTCCTTTGGGCTGTCTGCTCATATGTAGTGGGGGTAGGGGAGCGATGAATTCAAGCTTAGTATAAGTTTCTTTATGTCCATGTTTGAAATAACACCCCAACATTTCCAAGTAGGTTTTTTACCCAATAATTCGGGGGGGGGGGGGGATGTGGCATAGATATATCTATATAGATAGATATTACACATACCCCCAGTTTTTGCTGAAATGCAATCAATTTATTTCCTCCTCAAAGTCCCTCCCACAAAGCAGGAGGTGTCACAGACCAGTGCTGCCCATACAGCTGATGGGGACGCAGCAGATATTTAGTGGATCCTCCAGCCCCCATGAGAGCAACCAGCACCAGGCATCTCCACTGCCTTTTCCTGAAGAGGATTTCCAGCCTGCTGTGTCCCCATCACACAGGCACCACACCCTGAGCCCCCCAGCACAAGCAAAATAAGTTTAAAAGACATACTCATTTCTCATTGATGGGACTATTTGGACCTGTATCTCATTTTCCCCAGTGCTTCGCCTCAGGCTGTGCAAATAACTGTGAGTTCCATTAAGCCCGAGTAAAGCCCAGATTTGGATAGCAGCGCCCTTACTGAGAACTAATGGCTTCGTGATTTGATAATGTGAACCAGAGTAAGGAGGAAATTATTTTGGCAGAAGAGAGCCGAACTGAAACTGAAAGGTCAATCTATTTAAGGAGTGGTACCACAACATTACAGAACATACAGTTAAACTGCCTGCAGGACATACGATCTTCTGGGTGATTTTTTCAACAAGAGACATTGCAACAATTGGACAAATCAATGCATACACAAGCCTAATAAAAATCTCTATGTCCTAATAAAAACCTTTCAATCCTAATAAAGAATAAATAAATCTGTTAATAACCAGAACCAATACTGACCAACAAAAGAGAACCAGGACTGACGGCAATCCAAGGATTTCAAGTTACATTCCCATTGGGAGCTACCTGAAAGTCACAACTGACTTGTCAGACACGGCAGAGAGAGCTGGGATTAACTCAGCAGCGCAAGGCAAGGGCGCAGCAAGCGCGGGCTGCGCTGAAGGCTGTTGGAGCAGGATGGGCTTAATGTCCTTAAAGGATGTCCTTAATCAACTTGCTGCAAAAATACATGTTCCTACCTGTTTAATCACTAAGGTTCCCTCCTGCTCTTTTGAGAGGGCATTCAAGAAAGGGCAGCAGAGCCTTCAGCAGGAGAAGGGGAGAAAGGCTGGAGCTGCAGATAGTTCCCTTTCATGCCCAGGTGGTTTGTCTGCAATGTTTGAGTTACAGGCAACGTCAGTTGTCTTTCCCTACAAAGTCATGTCTTACCCAATGTGAAAGACATTTACAATGGAGATTTGTCTCCTTTTGTTTTTAATTATTCATATGCAAACCCATTTAGGGAGGGCAAGACGACCACGAAGGAAATGACATGTCAAGATACATAAACTGGTAAGGAAGACAAGTGAACCAAAGAGGGCTCCTCCAACCAAAAATATCTGCAAACAAATAACTTCAGTTCGCTATTCACAATTTAAGATGGATTACTTATAGATAAGAGCTGAAGAGTCGCATATGAACAGAAATTAGAGACTTAAATGATAACACATTAACAATGTTCGTACATCCAGGCTGATCCCAGACAGCGGGACATGCTCATCTCTGATGTATTTTTACCTAGATGAGCTGGAAGAAGCAGATTTTGGCTGCAGCTCTCCAGCTGATCAGAGCTGAATGCAATGCTTGGCACTGGAAAGCTTCAGCTCAGCCTCATTTTGTACCACTTACAGCTCTAACCAGCAACAAAAAAACCCAAAAAAACCCCACCAAACAAAAAAAACTTTTAAAGGGGGTTGAGGGGGAGAGCATCCAGCAATGCTTAGCTCTCTCAAAACTACCGGGAAGGACCCTTTCCCTGCCACAGCCCCACGGAGGTGTTCAGAACACAGACCTCCCATTTTCCCTCCCGTGAAATGACAGCCCCGATTAGGACTTGGCTACACAAACCCGATGAAGTGAAACTAAAACATTTCACAGCCCACAGCATTCCTGGCTCCCTCTCAAAACGCTGGCAGCCGGGAGAGGGAAATCAAACCCTCTAGTCCCGGGCTGAGCTTCCATCCCTTCATCTTCCTTCTTCCAGCTTTGCCACTTCAAGCTATCAGATAAGTACAAATTGCCCTTAACAGGCATTACTATTCAGTGTCCCAGGTGCCAACGGCTGTATCATCCGCACCCCCTGCCAGTGTGTCCCAATTTGATTGGAAACAGCTTTGGTAAGTGGCCTTGATCAGAGGGGTCCCCATCAGTCTCCCAGCTGAGAGCTGCATTTCAGCTGGCCCTGTTCATTAGGCTCTTTCTCCTTGGCAAGGGTAAAGCCTCCAGCAGAAGACATTAACAGCTGAAATCCAGGGCCCCATTCCCTGTTAAGTCAGGCTATTGCTAACTTCTACCAAGCACTGAGGGTTAAAAACTGAGAGAGCTTGGCACTGACTACGCCAAAGCCAGCACCCACCAGCTGTGCCCTCTGCATCCACCAGCTCCTGCTTCATCAGCGCAGATGAGCAGCAGAACGGCAATTAGCAGTCGCTGCCCATCGTGGGGCAGGATGCCTTTGCACACTGGGGCTTGGTTTGGGTTTTTTTGGGGGGTTTCCCTCCCTCCTCCTTTGCATTCTGCAACACCCACCCCAGACAATGCTTCCTTCACCCACAGAGGCTTAGTCTGACTCCACCCTGCCCCAATACAGACATTCCGCACACAAAAAAAAAAAAAAAAAAGAAAGAAAAAGGGGAGGAGGAATCTCAAAGACAACAGCACAGTCACATAACCGACTTGGAAAGGCTGCCAGAAACAGAAGCCAATTAGTGTAATTGCCAGCTTTCCCCCCGACTGCCTGGAAAAGCTCTCCATCTCTAGAAGTCACCTGCTTGGAATCACAGTCCCGTACTTCATCTGCGGTTCCTACACAAGCCCCACATCGCCGGTTCCACCAGCACCAACCGCCAGGCTCAGCCACCGCTCCCCTAGATGAAATGGAAACCCGGGATGGAGCATTCGAGGAACGACCATCTCAAAGTTTCCCAACTACTCGGACTCTTGTTTTGCAGACAAGCCACCTGGGTTACAAGTGGTGGCTCACAGGGGACTCCAGTGGAACCATTTGCTCAGGAGGGTGAGGGAATAAGCAACAGCTCTTCAGCCATTCCAACGTTAAAAAAAGCAATATTTACACAAGCAAAGCAATACAAAAAACAGCTAGGAAGGTGAGGAACCCTCAGAAGCATCCTGGGGTTTAACAACCTGAAGTTGGGTCACTTCAGCCTCCTGCTAAGGAATTCTCCTCAAGGTGCACGTTTGTTAGACATTTCTCCCATTCAGCAATTACATCATGTTCTGCAACAAGCTGCTGTCAGCTCCAGAGGGAAGGAGTTAAACCAGAATTCAAAATAGCACACCTGTGTCCCCAGCCAGACCAAAAGCACCCCTGGGGCAGCATAGCACCTCCTGCAACAGAGAGGGCACGGAGAGCCTCGCTACAGCCTCCTGCCTCCAACACCAAAGCATAAAGGCCTTCTCCAGACAAGCAGCACCCAGGCTTCTTCAGCAGCTCCCCACAGAGCAGACCTTACACAAGCTCTTCTACACACACCTCTGCCTTCCTGCCTACTTGCAACGAGCTTCGCTCCTGTAGCATCTTAATCCCTCCCCTGTATTTTAAAAGGCGAGGGGACTCAGGTATTTTAAAGACACCTGTACAGAACTCCCACTCGCAGGCTGAAAGGCAGCCCCCCCCACCACCAGCGTGGGCACGCACTGACAGCCCACCCCTGTGCCACACCTTCCAAGAACCAAGAAACAGCAAGTGCCATAAGACTCACCACAGCCACGGAGAGCACAGAGCCACGTCCCACCAGCCTGGAGCCCCTTCCATGATGCAGCAGCACGCCACGAGTGCAGGGTCCAAGTGGATCACCATGAGACCTCCCAGGAGCCCTCCCAGCCCCTGCTTTGCCGGGGGGCAGGAGGAGCCTCACAAGATGCACCTGGGACAAGGGTGGTGCATCAGGAGCCACAGCTGTGTGCAGTTACCAGCAACTGCAGGTGACAGCACTGCTCCTTAACGGGCTGAGTGGGCACGGAGAAAAAGCATGCACCAAGCAAAGCTCCCCTTTGCAAGAAGAGGGGCAACAACCCTCCTGCCTCTTCTGTTCCTCTCCCTGAGCTGTTCAGAGGGGAGAGATGCTCCTGATGTCCCTTCTGGCTCCTCTGCAAAGGAAGCAGCAGCCAGTTTGGGGGTCGTTCCTTGGTGCAGTGGGGATGTGGGAGAGGGGAGAATCTGGGAGTAGGGGCTCAGTGTTCCAGCTTGCAGCCTGCAGGCAGTGCCTCTGGAGCTGCAGGTGAGGTGGGGAGGTCCTTACCCCAGCCCCTCCAAGGTCACAGCCCTGGAGCAGTACAGCTCCACCGCCTCCCAGGCTGGCCACCGGCGCTGCTCTTCCTTCCACTGTGAAGAGCAACGATGAGCTATACCATTAAAAGAAGGGTTGCTTATTTCATCACTTTTTAAACATACATTTGTCTTTTTTTAAATTGCATTAAAGGCTTCAACAAAAATTAAGTTTTAAAGCCTACCAAGTATTTTTTTATTATTTTGCCCCAAGAAGGATGCTGTGAGTCATTTAGAGGTTCAGGGCTCCCTGCCGGGCTGCCAACACATCAGCCGTCAGCTAAAGAATAAAGCACTCCTAAGTGTGATGACGCTACAAAATGGCATTTTAGATCTTAAATGACACCGTTTCAATGCGTGCATTTGCTCTCCCTTGAATGCACACGATTTTACACCTGGGAAAAGGCAAGCATTTTCAGTGTCTGGTGGCAAAGGCCCAACTCCTCAGGGCATCGGCACCAGGTTTGACATCGCTGGTTCATTTATGGTGGCTCCGCACGGGGCTGCTGCCAGCCGCACTGAGCTCGCCCTGTGGAGCAGCTGAAATTCAGGGTTGCGATGGCACGTAGACACACAATAGTGGTACAGCCATGGGCAACACTTCCAAAATTAAGTATCAAATCCATTTTAAAGCAAAATAGCTAAACAGTCTGTTGGGTTCAAGCAACACGTAACCACCAGCTTAAAATCAGGACAGAGCCACCCAATGTCACCCACTCCCTGCAATGAAACCCCCCGGGGACGAGCTCTGGGCACAGACTGGGAGCCAGCCAGGGGCCGCCTGGGGCAGCGAGCAGCTAAACCTGCAACAGGCAAAGCCCAGAATAAAACGCAGGAAACGAGGACAGGCACTCAGCCACCAAGGAGCGGGAACGTGTTTGTTACTGCCTGCTCCTCTGTTTTCATTGCACTTTGCTTTGCCACTGAACAAACGCTACAGAGTATACACCCATATATAGGGGATTACATAGGGGATATATATATGTATAAATATATAACCCCCCTTCCTCCTTATACCACCACGGGGCTGAAGGAAAGAGGGGCTGTTCCCAGGGAGGGAGGGGGTTGGAAATGTCCGCTGACCTGATGGGGTGGGAAGGATGGAGAAGGGGTGCTTCCAACTTCAGACCCCCTCGTTAATTCAAAAAAATGAGGTTTGGGGTTTTGTTCTTGTTAAATCCCAAATCCCTACTTTAACAAAACACAGCCTCCCCCCCCCCCCCCCCCCCCCCGCCTTTTGGTTTTTAGGGGTTTTTTTTGTTGTTTGTGTGTGTGTGTAAAAGCGGAGAAGCCTGGCTTTTATCTAAGGCCTCAATGTGTCTTTGTGTCACTATAACCAAGGGGAACCAAACCAGGGGGGTGATGGCACTGCTGCCCCTCCAGATACTCCAGATACGTGTGTCTGATCACCTCCAGCGCAGCCGTCTGCCCCCGGCACCGGGACACGACTGAGTGCCTGGGGATGCTGCGAAGCACCGATGCACTCTGACCTTAACATCTGTGTGAAGAAACTGTTTAAAGACTGTGAATCTTTTCAGCCTGAAAATGAAATGGAGTTCCTTACAGTTTGGCTTAATTCACATTAAAACAACCCTCAAGGAACTAAAATACAGTGCTTTTATCCTTAAAGTCACAGTGGTCTGCACAGACTCCTAAGTCGGAGTTGAACACCCCTTCTTGGGGAATTTAATCATATCTTTGGAATTAAAGTAAGGTATTTATACAGTCCTGATCTACAAAATAGATAATCCAAAAAATAAAAAATAGAAAATGCAGCAGAAAAGCATGTGCAACGTCTGGCCAGGGTCAAGGCATCTCTGCCTTCGCACCATGCTTCAGCATGGGACTGGTGTGCGCCCAAGACGAGGGCAGGGGCAGACCCCCACACGGCGGTCACCCCAATAACGTGGATAACCCTCGATTCAAGCCCTCCAGGACTGAGCTGGAAAAGCTGCGGTTTAGGATGCAAAGATTAGGACAAAAATTTAAAGCAGCAAATGAACACAAGAAGTCCCTGCATCCGTGGCACAAAGGAGCATCATCGCCCACACCAACAGCACACAACCCACTACCATCAGCACGATTCCCATCTAATCCCCCTCCAATAAAGAACCAGCTGTTTTCAGAGAAGCCGACAGCAGTTGCCAGTAGCCAAAAAGGCAGGCTTTCTCTTAAGAAATAGAACATATATTTCTAAGAGTTCCTCATCAAGATCCATTTTTGCAATCAGCCATGCTCTGAAGTCCTGTGGGACGGCGCGTTAGTCTCTTGACAAGGTCTCTGCACAACATGGTTGAACATATTTAAATGTTTGCACAATAGGGACCCAGAAGCATCATTATTTGGTAGTAGTTACTGCCAAAGTTTCCCAAAATATGAAGCAGAACATATCAATACCAACTGTTCTCATCTTCCAGACAGATCTGCTGGGGAAAAAAAAAAAAAACCACAAAAAAAATCTGTTCAACATCTTGTCCAAGCTCTTCAATCTCTCTTAGCAGTAAAGCAGCACAAACCTGCTCGATCCTCCTGCACCAAGCATGCTGCGCGCTGAAGTAGCATGAACAGGGACTGCTCAGAGACAGCACAAAACGGGGAGAAAACCCAGACAAACTAAAGCTAGAAAGAAACATTTCCAGATGCTCTACACTGATAGACCTCATCTCTACTAGCATTTTTTTTCCAGAAGTCTGACCACAAGCATACAGATGGTTGGGAACTCCATCGAACCTATTTAATTTTTCTTTCTAAATACTTCCCTCTCTGTGTCACACTTTCTGGGAAGCTGCCCAAGAGCCTGGGGCATGAGGGGTAAAATCTCTATGTAGTGCACAGAGCTTGAGTTTAAGACGTCCACCGAGGGGCTGCTGCCTCCACGTGCTGCTTGCACAGCCAACGACCACGGTCATGCTCCAAAGAGCCTGAAGGAAAGGGAGGAATGTAGGATTTCTTGCAAGTGTGTAGGAAACATCACACGTGGGCTGGAGCCAAGTTCACCACTGGAGTTTTCTTGACATAAATGGTCCCAGCCAACTTGCAGCTAAGGGGACCTTCTGATGAACAAAGTCCCATGCCATCAGGGGTCAGTGGCTCTTGCCATGGGGTCACTCAGAGGGTTAAAAAGTAATTTGTGTTACACAGCCATCCCCAGGTAATCACTGGTTTTTCTTGGCCTTCAAGTGGTGGCATGATTGCAATCATTTTGAAAAAATAAACCATAAAGGGCAGGCATCGTTCAGCAGAAGCCAAGTTCTCTCAATGTCTTCAATAAATACATAAACAGACCAAATATAAAAGTGTGCCTGAAACATGACCAACAGCTTCAAACGCAACCAATGCAGCCCCAAATCCCCACCCAACCAAGACGAATGTCATGTCTTTCAGGAATATGTCCGCAACTCCAACTCATAGAAAAAGGTGGGCTTCTGGCACCAGATGAACATTTAGCCCCACGACGAGCTCTCTGGAGCACTCTCCGTGAGCACCCTGGCTGCACTCAATCCATCCCGCACATGCAGTTTTTTCTCCTTGCTCCACTAGGTCACATTAAAAAAAGCAGACGAGCACATACTAGCTGGGCAGGGGGCATTGCCGGCAGCTCTTGGCCTCGCTCGTACAAAAGGCCATGAGCTCAATCCATCTGCCACAGGGATGAAACCCAAGAAGCACATTGTATCTGCTCTGGCGGCCAAATTCCAGTGTCCAGGGGTACCTTGGCACCCGCATATCTTCTGCCACATGATAAAACAAAGACTGATGGTGACAAACGAAGAACAGGTGGAGGTTTAATTAGGTCACTAACCCGTGTGAGCGCAACCTGCAAGGCTGTGTTAACGCAAACGCTTGTGCCCACCGTGCTTGTGCTCGGAGAGCTGAGCCACAGCCTGCAGAGCCGATCGCCTCCCCCCGGGGTGGGATGGTGGTGGGATTACCATGGGATCATAGCTGGGAAATGACGAGACTTGTTGCCTCTTGGGTCCGATTTAGAAAAGCAGAAAGAAATCCAGCCTTTTTACTGTCTTGTTTTACCATGGCAGGACAGGTGCAATTAAAAAAAGATAGGCAGCTGATTCTGCCTCCTCGTGCTGCTTCTTGTAGCGTGTCACCACGAGGATCTGTCACTCACAGACCGGTGTACCTCGTGCACGAGCGTGGTGAGGTCAGTTCGATGGTCGGTACCATCCAGCAAGAACCCCAGCCTCTGCCACCCCACCCAGCACCCCAGGGCCAAGGGACCCCAGGGACCCCACTGCAGCAGCGCTGCCTCCTCCCAGGCGCGGATGGACAAACCCCTAGCCAAGTCCTCCACGCTGCCTGCTCTGCAAATAGCTCTTCATACAGTGACTTCCTACAGCCGGACAGGCCCCGTGAAAAATGAAGGTGCAGGACTCGGTCACACAGTCGCAGAACTGCCACCCCCCTTAACACATCTGGGGACAAACCGGCGGGTGTCACGCTGCCTTCCCATGGAGCAAAGTCTGGGTGCTCTGCGTATCAGACGTGCCAAGTAAGTTTCACCGCCGTTGCTGCAATAAAGGTAAACCCTGGTCCCATACCAAGCTCAGCAGCTGCTGAGGACTCTGACATAAGTAGGATTTTCATGATGTAAAATTCCCCAAGGTTATTGCAGCTTCAGCTACGAAACCCTTCAGCAAAAGAGCATCCCACCTCCTTCCTCCCCACCGCTGGCTCAACTGAACAGCTCACTCAAGCCAACTTCCCCAAAAGCTGTGTTATACAATGTTTAATGATCTAAAGACACTTTTCCCCAACTCGAAGGTGTGACCCACTCTTGTTCTCTGCCTTCACTGCCTCCAAGCTGTTCCTAGAAGTTATTCACCACATTTACAGGTTCCCCTCTTTAACCTCTTCGCATCTTCCCAGTGAACTGACATGTATTCTAAGGAAACAGACAAAAGTTTCCTGATCTCTCTCTGCTTTTATGGCTGAAATAACATCTGGAGCCTTAGGAATGATCCCAGCTGGCACACTTGGTGGTGCTTGGCTTGTGTTTTGGGTTGGTAGCGGAGGGGCAAGAGAGAAGCGCACCGATCCGCGCTTGTGGCTGGCATTTGGATTCACAGCCCTGTCCGCACAAGCCAGGCAAGCCACGCTTCTCAGTGAGCATCTGTTGCAACATAATCATTTGGTTAAAATCCTGTTAGAACTCTCAGCTACAGCCACCTATGGCTCTCACTCTCCAAGTCACCTCCCTCCCTCCTGTGAAAATACGGTGGTTAAAGGATGAGCAAATTTGGGAATGCGAAAGCATGCTATTCAGGTGCTGGACTTCAGAGGAATACATTCCTTTAAGGAAATTCTATTTAACAAGAGCTGAAAGGGACTCTCCGGCCCAGAAATCTGTAAAATAACCCAAACACTACTGATAGATTTGCCATTGGGGATTAATTCCAGCCTTTATTGGAGTGATATGAGTGACGGAGATATATCTGGATTCTTTGAAGTGCCCTACACCTACCTGCAACCCTACAAAGTAAAACAAATGACCGTGTCTTAGAGCAACAAAACAGGAGCAAACAAGCAGCACCAGTGTGAGAGCAACATTTCTGGTCTTATGAATGGCAAAACAGGTTTACGGATATCCAGGTTTATGGACAGTCCGGGACCTCTCGAGCAGGAAGCCAAGGGCAGAGGCTAGTGGGGCAGATGGGGCTGTTTGTCCAGCCTTTGGGCTGGCACTCCCTGGAAGAGCCCAGAGGGGTGGTTCCTCTATATCTGTTGAAGAATTAAGCGACACCCACCCAGCGCAGCAAGAACAGAGGTTAACAGACAAGTTAACAGCCATACAGCCCCTCTGCTCCAGCTGGATTTTGGCTGCCTGTTATCTGCACCTCCCCACCACAGGCGCAGGTGGTGGTGCTTCCTACGCAGCATGTATTTCTGCAACGCAAGTCATGAGACATCAGCCTGGAGCTTCTTGGTGGCAGAGAAATAAGGCAGCTTTTGCTTCAGGAACACATCGGCAGTAGCTGACTGCCCAAAACCAACTTCTGTGCTAAAACCTGCTTCTATCAACACTGCATTAATGATAAGATCAACCTAAAGCATGCTGGGTTTGCAACACACTCCCATCGTGCTGCACCCAGGACGGACAGGAGATGACGGCACCACCAGCTCAATGAGACGACACGGAGATGCAGCAGGTACCACGCCAACCGCGGTCTATTTTCAGTAATCAGCTCTGCAAAGCCAAGTCACTGCTCACGTGGGTGACATTAATCCATCATTTGAACAAGAAAGAGGGGGAAACCAACTGGAAGCTGATGGGAAACTCCCAGGTGAGTCAGTCCATGAGCATTGAACCAACCTGCTCCGGAGCCTCCTCTCTGGAAAGGCAGCGCTGAAGGGGCTGGCAGCACAAAATATCTGTGCCTAGATAAATGACTTCATATGTCGAGACAAAGATAAAGTTACACAGAGCCTCTCACAGAGGATATGGTCATCAGGTTTATTTTTGTAGTTTTCATTACACTCAAAATAACTTTGGCAGACTTAGAAAAAATAAATTTTCAAAGCCTTCCCCCACTGATGTCACCAGTTTTAATTAATTTTTGCTGAAGTGGTCTAAAGACAAATGCTGCTGGGAAAGGGCTGGTTCCTGGTGTACTGCTCTGAGCCTCCGTGTTCGAGCGCCGGAGCTGCACCAAACGCCACCAGGATAAATACTGCCAGAGTCTCGCTGGGAGATGGCTCCGGCCCATTTTCCTGCGCCAGTGGTTTTAAGGCCAGACTGCCTTTTAGCTCATGCCCCTGCCTCTGTGTCAGAGGCGCTGCCAGCTCTGGGAATAACACTGGTGCCACGCGATTTCCTGCCTCACAAAGTCCCGGCCACATCCAGCATTTAATGTCACCTCGGCAGGACATTAAATGTCACTGCTGGCTGACACAGCAGCTGATCCAGTAGGGTGTTTGGAAGGGTGCTGAGCTGAGGAGGTGCCTTCCCTCGGACGCCAGCGTGCCGGGGAGCTTGGTTTGAGAGCAGCCCCCAACCCCCCAGACTTGAACCTCCCCCTCGCTGCCTTCCTGCCTGTGCCCGCTGCTCCCCCCGCCGCCACGAGCAGGGGCGCCCAGCAGTGCCAGAAGCACCTCTGCAATCAGGAAAAGCAAACCAGTGCAACCAGAAGCCCCCCTGACGCTGCCATGACAGAGCTGGCTGCTGCCGCCGTGCCTGCCAGCAGCCCTCTCCAGACTCACAGCAACCCGCAGGGCCACGAGAAGACCATCCCTCTACTTCCAAGAGGGGCTTTGGGCTCCTTGCCCCTTGGCGGCTGGCACCCTGCAGCGCACAACACATGCACGAGTCATATGGCTGGGAGGAGATGCCAAACCAAGTAAGACTCCCTTCTCCTCCATTTATTTCCATCTACTTCAACCACTCAAGAAAACAACCACCAACCCGTAGGCTTCCATCAGCGGAGAGTCCTGAAGCCACAAAACATCTCACGAAGCAGAGCTGCAGGGCTCCCAAGGATGGGACGGGGACCCACCACTCTGCTGCTTTTCGGGACCTGCTAGTAAAGAAGATGGACGGTATCCGTGCCCATCCCAGGTAGCTCCCGGGAGAAGGCGGCTGGCAGCTCCCGCACATGTGGCGTGCAGACACAGCTCCAGATGTCCTCGGGGCCTTCCACAAATATCCGAAAGGGACTGAGGAATGGTCGCCAGGAAGGAGCTGATGGAAGGTAGCCAGCAGTAATTTCTATGCTCAAAGACCATTTTTCCAAAAGCTGCTAACATTTGTGATCAGATTGTATTTTTGAAGGGGTAACATTCGAAAACACGTTGAAGAGAAAGTAAGTGCCTGCATCTAAATGGCACCATTTGTCAAAAGTCCTTCCCAGCCAGTTGTTCTTCGTTATTTTGATGTTTTAACGCTTGGCTCCTGGCTCATTTTTTAAACTCCTGGCACCAGCTTTTCCGTGCAAAAGAGAATTCTGATTGTATGTGTAACTTCAGTGCAAGCCTGTTTATACTAACACTGTAATTTCCACATCCTTGCCTCCTGGGGGCAAAGTCACATCAAGAAAGTAAACCCTGCCGAAGCAAAGTGACTGGCAGGGCATGGGAAACTGAGGCAAAGAGGACTGAGGGAAATATTTTAAAACTTGGAGATGTTTTAAAGCTCTTTGTCTCATTCTAAATCATAGAAAGTACAGAAAAATACTGAGTTTTAATGGTTTTAGTAGACAGAAAAGTGTCTTTTGAGGTGACAGTGAGGAATACTTCAGACATGTATGCTCAGTAGATGCAAAGCAACTCACAAAAGCAGAGATCGCCACTTACTTAAAGAAGAAATACTTGCTTTCATTTGATATTTTCCCATATCTATTTAACTATCCTGAAGGACTCATGACTCAGAAACGTGTAAAAAGAGAGCAGTAATGGAGAGCTGCTATCACGCAAGAGTGCGAAACAAAGAGCCAGCCTCAACGGAGCTCAGCGCATCCCATTTGGCCTGCTGGAAAACATCTGCCGTTTGTCAGGACTACAAAGCAAGCAGAGCCTCTCCTCCTTGATCTCTAGCAATTAGGGAAATTCTGTTGTGCTAATTACCTGGGGAGACAACGCCAGGGAGAAGGCAGATAGCGAGTGACACTTGAAGACAACATTTACACCAGTAAAAATTAGGCAGATATTTCAAGTTGCTGGAAACCACAAAAAGTACCGTGCCAAACTTCCACAGCAAGCTGGAGAAAGTTGATCCCTGCGTCTCAGTTAGGGTAAAAATGAAAATTAAAAAATATGTAAAAAAATAAAATTTGTATAAATAATAACAAGCGCAGCAAGAGTGCCTCAGGAGCTGCCGACTCTGCAGAGGTAGGGAGGATTTTAAATGATCGGCTTCCCCAAGTACACATGGTTTGAATTGCTGAGAAATGGAGCAATCCGCCGTCCTGCAGGCTGGAGTACCACTCCGCTCGTCCCGCTGCCAAGCCATTATTGGGAAATATTTGTCACATATTAACTGGAACAACACATTACTACACTGAACATTTAACACTGTTTTGTAATATATACATACATACAAAAGCATATGACACTGTCTTAGCGCAAGCTCGAGATGAAGACGGGGATATGCATCATCCAGCAGCCAGGAAATTTAGAATTAAGGCTCCAAAGTGCAAAGCCTGGGGAGGGGCTGTTAAATAAAAAGGCACATGGGAACACAATGTGTACATTGCAATAGGCAGTGCAAGAGCAGCCGAAAGAGCTGGAGACTTCACACCCTCAGTCTACAATACAGCAAGGACCAGCTGCTGGGCAGGGCATTTTCTGCGGACTGCGGCTTGGTTCAAGCCTTTTTTCACTGGATTTAAAAGGAAACATTTGCTCCCAGGCTCTAGCATGGTACGTCCAGCACCTCGAGCTCTGGAGGGACCTTCTCACAGACACTGAAGACTTTTGGCGTGGCAAATACTGTATTTAACAAGAGCCTTTTGCACCTCAAGCTTCAAAAGACTGTGCTTAAAAATACAAGGGAGAAAAAGAATAAAAAATAGTAATAAAAAAAATAAAAAGGCAGCCAGAGGCCACGCAACTGGAAAACTGAAAAAAAACCAAACCTGAAAAAGTGTTTGCAAGCATGGAGTTCTAGTCTTGCTTTCAAGCCTTCATCGGCCCAGGCTGTCCTACGTGCCACGCAAGCAAGTGTTGCTGCACCTGCCGGGTTTGGTGCGGTAGCGAGGGCTGTGCGGGGCCGGGAGCCCCCCGAGAGGGAGGCTGGCCCTACGGGGCCCCTCTGCAACGCATCGCAGGCCTGGCTCAGGGAACGACAATAATAAAAATATTAAGCTGCTGCTTCACAGCGAGCCAACATATGGGGACAGCCTGTCCTGGGCTTGCCTGGTGCCAGCGGCATGCAACCGCTGTGGCCCCCGTCCCAAATAGCCAGGGGGCCGAAGGGCTGCGCTCCTCACCGCAGCGGGGTCCCGGCACGGCACAGCCCCGCTCCAGCTGCCCCCAGCCCCCAGCGATGCTCTCCTCACCCTCGGCCACAGCAACACCCAACCCACGAAGGAGCCAAAGCCACGCGAAGCTGTCGTCATCGTCTCCCCATCGCTTTGGCTGCAGAACTAACGCCAAACCAGCCAACCCACAGCCGCGCGCAGCCGCCGAGAGCGACGGCGGAGACACCTTTTCGCAGCCTGCCCAGCGTCACAGTCGGAACAGTCATTATTTTAAGCTTTTTTAAAGAATTATGATGATCTTCCTTGACGATGGGATGGCTCCAAGGCCCTGGCGAAACGGCCGGGCCCCCTCTGCTGGCCACCAGCCCCCAGCCCCGCCAGCGCCGCGTCCCACCTCAGAACAGCTGCTTGATAACCCCGAGCCCCAGAGCCAGATAGGTGACTTACTGCAGAGCACAAAATGGGTCAGTTTTGTTGTTTTTCCTTTGGGGGGTGTGTGTGTATTTTGTTTTGTTTGAGTGTTTCACAAGCACTGATTCAGGGCTTTGCTATAGTTGAAATAACTCGAGCCTCTTAACTTTTCAGTGGATCATAGTCATCCAGTCCCAAACTGTATAGCAAGTCAATTTCATCAAAGCAATCCCCTAAAAACAACTGACCCCACCCTCTCAAACCCCAGAAAACCCCCAAATGAACTCGCTTCAAGGAAAAATGGGTCTTGTTTAAAGCCAGCCCAGCTGGCCGGGCGAGCTCTGGGCAGGCAGTTTGCCCCTGGCCCTGCCTGTGGGTCCTGGGGCAGCAAGCCCCCCCCTCCCAAGGAGGCACCGCACCAGCATACGATGCAGGCAGCACCGCCATCGGCAGTGCTCTGGTGGGCTTGCTTTAAATCCAGCAATAAGAAGGATGTCTTCTGCTGCTTAGCAGGGTTTCTGGAGGAGGCCAGCCCCCCAGCCCAGGCATTCAGCATCCCCACCAGCTTCCAGCTGCCCTCGGGAAGCAGGAGCGGGGCTGCAGCCAGGCCTGCCGATGCTGGCCATGCTCCCGGCTCCCTGCCCATCAGCAGGGCTGGATCTCTCCATCTCCCCATCCCCTCCGCAGGGAGAAATTTTCTTTTCCCCAGGGGCTGCTTTTTTGACACACACGGGCAAACTGAAGCTTAGCTGTGAATTTGCAACCTGGTGTAGCTCTGCAGCAAATGCCAGTGGGGGTCACAAGCTCTCAGGATGTTTCTAGATCAAGCTCTTTAACTACCAACCAGAAGGCAATTCAAGCCTTCTTCAGGAGAAGGAGGAAAAAAACCCACACACATGTAAAGGTTCCTTTGATTTGCTCAAAAAATAGCCAAAATGCTTCACAACAGGTCAGCAGCACACCCTCGCCTTAGCACAGTGCTCCGCTCCCCCAGCGGTGGTAGCCAGGAGCAGCCACGGATGCAAAATTGCCTCCTCACCAGGAAATCACTTCTCCTTCCTTCGGCTCACAAATTCGTTACTGATGACGGTAATGAGTATTTCAGCAGCACGTGGGAAAACCTTCCCCCTCCTCTCTTCCCCCCATCTCTCAAACATAGCAACTGGCAAACCCAGTGACCCGGAACAGAATTGGGACTTTCCTGGCCATAAAGGAGCCTCTTCAATCCCAATTGCTTTCTGCAGAGCAAAGGAAAAGCCTCTTGACCACTTAAGCACATCAGTAGTGCCCCGGCTGCCCAGAATGGAGCAAGATGCAGCCTGCAGAGCTCCGTGAGGCTGGTGGCTTGGTTGGGTCTGTGCATCAGAAGGGAGAAAACTGATTTGGCCACCCGAAAATAAGCTGAAAACAAGCATGTTTTGAGTCTCAGCTGACGCGGTTTGGTGACAAGGCGGCAAGGCATACGGGACATCCATAGCAGCGTTCTGCTAGAAAACCAGCAAGTACAACTGCAGCCGCACATTTAAAAGCATCATTACTGAAATGTTTCCGAGGTTATTATGCATAAACTTATGGGCAAAAAGTCCATCTTTTTTGTGCTGTGAGTATGGACTAATGCTGTGTGTTCTGGTAGGATTCGTATCCAGGGTGGCAGGAAAAACTCAGACTGCCCATTTGCCTATTATGCATCTACACGTAGCACTTAATGTTGGGGGTTTTTTTCTTTAAACCCAGAACTGAACTATCTGCTGCTTGCAAAGCTTTGTAACAGGCCTATCCGTTCTCCCCCATCAAAGCACTGCACATCTTTCACCCATCTTCTGCTACTTCTGTGGAAAGAAATAATAATAAAAAAAAAACAGAAAGGAAAAGGCTTGAAGTGCCTCAGCCCAAAGTCATTCATGCCATTCAGTATGACAGCAGCGCACTTAACGGAGCATTTCTATAAATGAGATTCCTTTACAAACTAATCTAAGCTGTTTATTGTTTCCAAGGAGCATGCACTTCCACAGCAGAACAGGAAGTTCTGACAGTTTAAGAAGTTCATTAAACTCTGGGAGGAAATTTAAACAATCAGTGACAGCTTTCGTACAGCAAGGCAGCGCTGGAGAACTCGCTACCCTCCTAAAAGGCAGAGAGGCTGCAGCTTTTAATTATCACACTTGCATTAAGCCCCAGCGATTTTGTTACTACTTCTAAATTGTTTTGGCCCAACACCCAGGGCTCACAACAGAGTGAAGCCATTCACTCTTTTATTCTTATAGCCAAACATCGCTTTTGTCCAAACCTCAAACTCCTTTATCTGTAAACAGGCCAAAGCAAGGCAACGGATGAAGTTAACACTCTCAAGCACAGCAGAGTGCTTCAGCGTGAAAAAAAACCACTTCTTAAGGCATTTTCCTTGTTATGGAGGAATATATAAAATAGGAGAGGAGAAGCTCAGTGGTGTCGGTGCAGCGAGCAGGCGGCTCCCGGGCAGTCTGGCGTGGGCTGTGCCGGTACGTTTGCACCTACCTGGGGGGCACATGCAGTCTGATGGAGCCTCTCTCGCCGTCCGCAGCTTTGCTAGTCCTTCACCCAGTTTCTGTTTGGAGGAGGAATAAAAACAGCCACTTAGAAAACACGTTATATATATCTAAACGTGGGTGCCACGTGCATGCCAACAGCCAAACCATCCAGCACGCCTCCTTCCAGTGAGAGGTAAGGGTCTCATCCTGTGGCCTTCAGCCTCTTTGGGTAATACCCCGTGCCACAGCAGCACACAAAATATTAAACGTTTCTTAGTGCTACTTAGCAAGTCTACAACCCTCGCACAGGGCAGGCAGATTCCTACACGGCCCAAAAGCCCCGTGGGCTGGATTCATCCTGAGCAGCTATTACCATCCCGTGTTCAGATGTCAGCATCATCTTGGCGGGTTTGGTGGCAGGAGAAGCGCTGGGGGGAGCCCCACTGCTCTGCCACAGCCCACCCCACACAGGGCAAATGCCCTGGCAAAGCCCCACTGCAACCGCCAGCAAAGCTGCTCCCAAACACCCTGCAGCTGACATAGCAGGGTGGTATCTGCACAACAGAGATGACCTGATTTGGCTGATTTTGTACTTAAAATTCATGCTATGCAGGCTCCTACAGGTTTCCTTAGGAGAGGGTTGAGGAAATGACGGCCAGTGGGGTGGGCACGGCCAGCGAGATGGAGGTGCTCACCCACCCCCAGGTCCACCCAAAGCCCCGTGTTTCCATCTCCACAGTGAAAAACTCGTCAGTGGGGCAACTAGAACACGTCAAAATTCACAACACTAAAGCAACGTGGCATATTGCAGACAGATGTGAGTGCACTCTGCCTGCTCTCTAAGCCAACCAAAATGTTTTGCCTGCATTTAGGACACTGCCAAGCCCAAGTTAATAAGCCCTGATGACAGGTAAGTTTATTAGCTCAGGCACAGCTCCGTGGCTGGGGCAGCCCAGCAAGGGTGGGAACACCTCATCCGCACCCACAGTCATCGCCTTCAGGACTCCAGGAATGCCCTGTCTCACCTAAAGCATTTACCGAGAGGAACCAATAATCTGATAATTTCAAAAGAGAGAAAATTCAAAGTACTTATTGAATTAAGGGTGTCCAGGCTTGAATTTTATACAGCTGATGACCCAGTCTATGTTCAAATATTTGAACCCTGTGGACTATTCAGGAATTAGGCTACCTGTGAATTAGGTTATCTTCCTTTTATTCCGGGGATTAAGTACTTTTATCTCTTGCTGAAATCTTATGCATTCCTCTCCTAGCTGCTTGGGTGTGATGCTAAGAGGTCCTGAAAGTATCAACACTGTTTCATAGCACCTGACAGAGAAGTTGTTCTACGGGAAGTATAAATACCAGAACAATCCCAGCTGCCTTCTGCAAAACAGAGGCTTTCCTTGAGAAAGAGCAGCAAAAAAAGTATCTAATTTCTGACAGCCACCTGCAGTCTGAATGTTGGAGAGTGGCTCCATTTTTATCTGTTTATTTTTAAAGTAATTTGGATGATAAAGATGCTCGAGGAAATGAAAATAAGCTCTTCCATCCTTTTAGTTCAGCAGGCATCACTGGGAACAGCAGAGGAGATCTGAATCCTGGAGCGAGGCCTCTGTTCTCCCATTGAATTGTTCTTGTCATGAAACTGATTAATCTGGACACTCTCTGCCTACCACGGACAATAAATCCTTTGTGAACAAAACGGTCCAACTTTGTTTACAACAACTGGATGCTTCTATAATCCTCCCATTCCCATTTTCCCTCCGGTATGAAAACGACACGCTTCTCGTTGGGGCTTCTGATGGAGAGCAAGTGGAGATGCTGTCACGTTCAGACCGCGCCGTTGGAAACGTTTCGGAGGGCATCAAAGCAGAACCCTGCAGCACGTCCCGCTGAAGGAAGAGCCAAGGGAAGGGCAAGGTCCTGCCGTATTAAAATCAGCGATTTCTCCAAAGTTAGACGGATGCCTGTCACAGGGCCAGAAACTAAATCCGAGTTGTCCAAACTGGCTTTCTTTGCCTTAACTACACGCTCACCCTTTCTTTATTGTTTCCTATCCTCTTTTACTTGCCAAACATTTAAACATCCCTAAAAGGAACAGAGCCAGCATGTTGATGTTGTATTTGCTGCTCTTTATACACAGCTTTGCGATAAATTACAACAGCAAACCCCTAGACTGGTGGATGGAGTAATGTTTTTTGGGTAGTAACAGAGAACAAAGTATGCTGGGTCATGCACAGAGAGCGTATGCAGCTTTGGTTTCACTTCTGAAATATTGTGGTAAACTTCAAAGGAGGACCAACGCAGAATTTAACAAAAAAACTGACCCCAGCCATCTGTTGAAGTTCATGACAATGGGAATATTCTCTGGCTCTCCAGAAACTCTCAAGCACAGAGAGGACAGAACTGCCCGATGAGCGAGCGGTCTTATGTGACGGAGAGGAGGCTGGTCAAGAAACAGTTTCTGAAACTTCAACATCAACAAAGAAGTTCATTTAAAATTACTATTAATGGATAGCACAATCGCTACCACGCATTCCTTGAATCTGTTACTCGTTTCAAAATTTGTTTTCAGTATCGACAAAAGTTTGGTCGTACTAAACGTTTCAACAAGCTCACTCTTGCATTAGAAACCCAATTATGTGGTTTTGCTTTATTTTCCTCTGTACAATCTCCATCTGAGCGTTCCCAGTACAAAACAAGCTTTCCACACTTAACTAAATCTCAGCAAGAGGTTGCACATGATCTTAGGCAGTGCCACAGAAACCATTCCCATTGCTACGCACATTTATTGGAGTAATTGGAACAGAACCGCTGCCACGACTGGCAGGCTAATTCCTGCCTGGAGAAAACACGTTAACTAGATTCTGTGATTATGCCTCGCAGGCACCCCTCTGGTCTGGTATTCAGGGTTTTCAGAAAAATATTTTTTGGCATTTCCCTTTTATCAAGGCACATCAATGCAGCTGAGTTTCCAGGAGAATGGACGTGCGCGGCGGTTCCTCACCAGAATTCCAGCAGTAGCAGGCAGCACGAGGGACCGAGGGACCGTCTCGCCGTCCCCCCGGAGCTGCCTCCATCCCCCCTGGTGACCCCAGAGCTGCTCACAGCTGGAAGGCGCTGCGTGCAAACACATTTTTGCACGATTGAGGCTTCACGGCTGTGACAATTGTAATGCAGCGCCGTGTTGTGACCCCAGTCTGGCCATTAATAAAATCCCAGTATAAAACCTTCCCAGATGTTGGGATCAATCACTCGGCACTGTCCTGCGGCAGCCCTGCAAGCCGCTTGGAATCTTGCTGCACTTTGTGAGCCACTGTTTACACAACCCCAGCAACTCAACTGCGGGAACCTTCAAGGGATGGGAGCCCTCCCCGCCTCCCCACCTGGAAAAAGCCCCTCAAGGGCTGCAAAAAAGAACTTCAACACCGGTGTCCAGGGAAAACAGAACCCTGGGATCAAGCGGAGTACTCCCATGGGAGATTTGGTTTAGTTCTGGAGAAGGGCATCCGCGTGGATAATTGTTCTCCAAGTAGGAGAAATCTTTCGGCACGGAAATCTTTACTGAGTAATTCTAGAGAACCCTGGGACTGAAGGTGAAGGCACTAGTTGCTGGTCTTCTCTACCTGCCATGAATCAGTTCAGAACTTCTGGGGCACATGATGCGCCCCAACAGACGGCGGGATAACCGGGATCACGTTCATAAACTTCTAACAAAGAAATTATAGTCCATTACATCAAATGTAACCAGTACCTAAGGACTCGGGTTACCTTTGCCAGTGAATGCAATGAGGGGAAAAGCCGCACGTCCCCCGACATCAAGCTGCTGGCCTTTGCCCCCGGGCACCCCCCGCTCCAGCCCCCGCGGGCTCTGCCCCGCGGCCCGACTGTTGGCGCCGGCAGCGGCACGGGGACCGCGCTGGGGAAAGGGAGACGGTATCCCGGGGAGAAGAGGGGCCGGTGCGGCGGGGAGCGAGCCCCGGGCTGGCCGTGCCGGAGCGCCCCCCCCTCCCCGAGCTGCCGGTCCCGCCGGTGGGGGCTGCGGGGCCGTGGGGGCTGCGGGGCTGAGGGGCCGCGGGTGCCGCCGGCCCGTGGGCGCCGCCCGCCCGCGCCGCCACTCACCTCGCGGAAAAGCTGCTCCACGCGTGGCTGCAGCGCGTCCAGCAGCGGCCCGTGGCCGCCGGCCCCCCGCTCCTCCAGCGCGGCCAGCCGGCCCTGCAGCTCCGCCGTCTTGGCGCCCAGCAGCAGGCAGACGGCCACGGCGGTCAGCGAGAGGAGCAGGCAGAGCGCGGAGGTGGCGGTGCCCGCCGCCGTGGCAGCGCCGCTGCCCACGCTCATCGCGCCGCGCTCCGCGCCGCTGCGCGGGGTCCCGCTCGGCTGCCGCGCGCCTGCCCCCGGCGGCGCATCCAGCGCCCGCCCCGTGCGCTGCGCGCCCCGCCGCGGAAGTGGGGCCGGCAGCTGCGGAGCGGCCGCTCTCCTCCGCTCGCCCCGCCAGCCCGGGTCTTAAACGGAGGAAGCGGGGGGTGGCGGCTCCCCCGCCGCCTCCCCCGCGCTGGGGAAGGGGGGATGCTCCGAGCGCGGCCCGCCGCCCCCCATGGGGGATTACGCGGAGCAGACCCCACCCCCGCTGCCCGGCCTCCCGCGGGGACCGCTCCCCCCGCGGCGCTGCGCTGCGGGCGGCCCCGGTGCGGGGCACGGCCAGAGCCGCTCCGGGGCGCAGGGTGCTCGGCAGCGGCGGGCGGCCCCGCTCCAGCCGCCGGGGCGGGCAGCGGCCGCGCAGGGCAGCCCGCAGCGCAGCGGGCGCCCTCCAGCGGGAGCGCGGCGGCCGGAGCGCGGCCCCCCCGGACAGCGGCCGGCCGGGCGCTGCCGGGGTCCCCGGTGCCACCACGCGTGCCCCACCAGCCCCAGGGAGCCCGTGGATGAGAGAAACCAGCCACGCTCATGCGTAAGCACCGCGCCCCCCAGGCCGCGCCAGCCGCCCTTGCCCTAGCCTCGCCGTTACCGACCGCGCCGCGGCGACTCTTCGCGTGCCTGTGATGCGTCCTCGGACAGCTGAGCGTCCGCCCGGAGCCGGCATACACATCCAAACATACTCCTGGCCTCCCGGCCACAGACCCTGCCCTTCTAGGCGTAATTCCTACTTTTAGAATAATGAGTGAAGCCTAGGACAGAGTTAGAAAACGCTACTGCGAGTAGTGTCAGTGTCTAGTGTATTAACACAACGCACCATGTGCGTGGCTGCACCGCGGTGTTCAATAGACACGCTGCTTTTCCATAGCCACTGTTCCCAAACCCGTTAGCCAGGTAAGTCTGTATCATTCACTAACAGCTATTCCCTGCCCTCCTCCACGTGCCCGAAGACACAAAGAAAACTCCAGGTTGTCGTAAGCAACCTCTTTCGTTACCTCCTGCTCCCCCTCTCCTTCCGGAGCGTGCAAAGACTTTGCTTACAAGCTCTATGAGATTGCGCGCACACACACACACGGCACCATCACTTCGGGGGCGCTTCCAAGGTGCAAAGCATCTGGTCCTAGAACGTGTCCCTGTGACCTGAGCCCTCCTGACAACCGAGAGCGCTGGAGACGGTAGCAAGAGGCAGGAGTGATGGCTGCGGCGGCGGCTAAGCCCTCTGCCCCCCAACTCCTACCACCTTTCCAAGGAAGTCTAACCCTCAGCTCAGCCCTTACCCTGCCCGGCTCCCGAGGTTCAGGACCTCATATGGTTGCGCTTCAGAGGCAAAGCCTGGCCTGTTCACGGAGAAGGCAGCTTTATTCTGCCCCACCACCTACGGTCAGCAAAACCTGTACCTGACCCTTATGGAAATGCATACTGCTGGGCTGCCTGGCTGAACCATTCCGTTTCACACATCGTATTTTTAAGGTTCAATAGCGAACAATCTCAAGTGCAGAGGAAGATGTGAACCGACGTCACACCAACAGCTATAAGCAGTTCATATTAGCTTGACTCAAACACGTAAGGATTATAAACTGCCCTGATTGTATTCATATATTAACAAGGCAACAGGGTGTGTGAGGATAAAAATCTCTTCCCCCGCATGACAGAACCACCGAGGGCAGCCGGAGAACAGCGTCAGCCCCGTTACTGACAGACCCCCCCGCGCCTGGCTGGTGCTCGACTGCCAACAGCTCCCTGCGCCCAGGGACCTTGGACGCCTGCAAAACTGCTTGGCACCTGGCTGCAGATGCCATATTAGTCTTGATAGTGTGGGTTTTTTAAATTTACTGCGGAAAAAAAGTGAATTTAAACAGGTTTTTATAATGTATCTGTCTAGCACGTATCTCCTTTAACAAGTGCAATGCACTTCAGTAACTACATCAAGGCTAGAAGTACTCCTTAAGCCACAGTAAGTACAGAGTCTTTCCCTTTCTGATTTTGATAGCGCTGGTTTATAGTTACAGCTTTATAGTTATAGCAGCATATAAACTTTTTTTTACCCCCCATCTGCCTTTGATTTGCATTGCTCAGCCAAGTCCTTGCTTTGCCTCTGAAGGTACGGGATGGAAAGCGCTGTGGGAAGCAGCAAGGGAAGGAGTTCGCTCCTGTCCTCAGTCCTACCAAGCTGACCTGGACAGTACAAACTGTTACGTTCTCTGTCACACAGAGACAAAACAATGATGCAAACGCGAACATCCTAGGAAGGGGAGGGTGTCCATTATGAGATATAATCAGGCACAGGAGGTGGCACTGGTTACAGAAGATAAGCTTTCAAAGCCTGTCCCAGCTATATTCTACCGCCAAGTCAGAGATAGGCGCGTCTGGAGCCTCTTGCAAATTAAGTCCCCTCATCAGTGGAACAAGGACATCAGTTTGAAATCTTACTGTGCATTAGGACTCACCCAGCAAGCACAAAACCTCAAGTCAGGCTCCCGTGGAGCTGAAACAATTTACTGTTTCCTCCCTTAAGAAAGGCTTGCGTGGTGAAGTCAGAAACAAAGTGGCCAAAATTTACTTAATGCATCTCCAGACAGCCCGAACGAACCCCACCATGGAAGCTTCCCTCCCTCCAACTCTGCAAGCCTGCGTTAAACTGATGAAGAGAGCACTGAACAAGACCAAAAAACCATCAACTTAAAAACACAGAAAAGCAAAACCTATCAGAGTGCATTAATGGGGTTGGGAAAGCAGTACCATTTTCACCTCAACTCAGCACGTGAGTTCAGGAGTCACAAGTGGAAACCCATCCTCCTCCTCCCGATACTATAGTCTGATGACAGTGTTTCCTCGGTTGCCAAGGTTACTAAATTTATCAGCGATCAGAGATCAAGCTCTACAGAAATATCTATCTGAAGACTTCTGAATGATCTTACTACTATTGCAAGAGAAAGGCTTAAATATGCCACGGTTCTGTGGCAGGCAGCATTCCTCTGCATTTTTCTCTAGGGGCAGCGCAATCCTTCCAAAACCTTTATCATGATAATGCTGATCCTCAACAAATCAACCCTGAAAATATGAAATGTCACTTTTCAGACCTTAACCAAAACCCTACCTACAAATACTCAACATTGAAAGCATCAGGTAAGCTTCCAGAGACTAACTAGCCAGCCAGAACATGATGCAACTGAAAATCTGTGAAAAAGCTGATGCACAAAAACCTGTTCTCAACCCTCTTTCAGGATGGTATAAAAAAATTATTGCACTGCATGATTTGGTAGCCTCAGCCCTTCAAATCTTTTATGACTAATAAAAGAAAGCTAGCTGAAAACATTAAGTGTTTTCAAAACAGGTTCAGTTATACCATCTCTTCATCTGAAGTCAAACACCTAATTAACCCCATTGAGGGGTGCAGTTTGAAACAGAAAACAATTTTCAAAAATGAAAATTACTTTTATTTCTCACTTTGATACCCATAAGACTACAACTGTTCAACAAGGTAAACTTAACAGTTATACAAAACATTTGTAAATATTTACAGACTTAACTGTACAAAATAATTTAGAGTTTACAAAAGTTTCATGCAACCTCTGTTGACTGACACAGTCTAGGAAATCTCCTTGAAGAAGCATAAAAGATCTTTGTATTTATTTATTTAATGGTTCAAAAAAAGGATGCTGCAAGGCTTCATCAAGAGTAATTCTTTTGGCTGGATCATATTCCAGCATCCTGCGAACAAGGTCAAACAGCCTTTGATGATCTGTGTCTTGGCAATGCATGAATTCCTGAAAGAAAAAAGCAAGTAATTTAGAGAGATCTTTTGCAACTGCGACTAACAAAATAATGAAAAGGCTGTCTCCTACCTTTAAAGGCTTACAGCGTCTCCTAACATAGCGTCCTGCAGAACTGTGCTCATCCCAGTCCAATTGGTCATGGTGGAAGTAATGCTTTCTGCATGGCGAGGAAAATAATTTTAAGATAGTGTCAGCACAGAAAGTGGGCAGATGCCTTTCTAAGAAGTTTTGAAACACCATAAAAGTGTTCCTGCACACCCCTCCGCGTTTGGGAGCTAACATCTGTTTAAGCAAATACTTATTCACAGAGACCCGTTGCCTTTATACTACCATTGTCACAATATTTGGAAAACAGGTCCTTCAATATTCCAGTCAACAAAGAAGCCACTGAAAGCATCCTTTCCATTACTGGCATTTAAAGAGATTGATGCTTTCAGGTATTCCAACAGAACAACTTGGGCTCATCTGCCAGTAGCAAGAAGACAACTTGTCAATCTATCAGCTCTTTAAAAAACGTTTCTTATAAAATCTGCAGAGTTTAAGTGGTTAGCAACTATCTAACAAAATGACATAATCCCAAATGTCTTGAAAAAGTGTAAGATGCATGAGACTACCAGTGCAAATTAAGTTCTGAGAAATTCACACCTCAGCATCAGATTAATACTGCTACGTCAGTAGCACTTTATTTTTTAAATACCCGAATCTATTCCAATTGCAGCTTTTAAGTTTCTTCTCATTTTTCAAAATGCATTATGAATCAGTTGAACAACTGTAATAAACTAAATACAACACCCAACCCAAAACTACTGCAGTTCTACTATAACATGAGTTACAGGATTATCTAGGATTAGCTGGCAGGGGGACAGCTTACTGCAGAAAGAACGGGCCATCAAATCTCACATACTCTGGATTCTGCATGTATGGGGGCTAGGGGAGAACCCTGGGCTGGCTGCTTCTCCTTGCAATGGAAGGGGGAAACTTCTGCTGCATGTAGTTATCTTTGAGGAAGAGAGAAAGATCACTGAAACAAATGTCTGAGGGGTACGAAGGGACGGGGGAAGAGGCTGGCAACTGTGTTAGCAAGACAGGACCCTCTTTCTTCTCAGTATAAATCTTCTGATGGCAGCAAGTTCTTTATTCTCATAGTTAATAGAAAAATGGGTGTCTACTGTTCTGCTGATCATAGCAAACTTCGTTTTAAAGACTAAAGAACATTCACACTCAGTTACTGTTCAAGAGGTTGGCACATCTTGGTGTCTGGCAACTCAGACTAAAACCAGAAAAGAGGACTACTGTCAACTATTTAATGCACCTAAATCTGACACAATTTCTTGCAGTAAACTAACAAGTAACAAGAAGCCTGGAACTCTCTTTGTTGATCTTCAGAAACTCACAGCTAACAATGGAAACTTTAAAATTTCTCTTGTAACAGGAAAATATTAGGCACGTTACTTCTTCTGTCATGAACTTACCTGGATTTCTTTATCATGTGAGCTGGCAGAGGCCCTAGTATTCTTTCCATCATTGCCAAGTGTTCTTTACTATCATGCGTCTGCGTGGGAAAAGCAATGAATGTACTTAACACATTTTTCTACTCTCAGCCGCTTGGTAACAACACTCATCTATTAACAAGATGTTTGCCAGAGTACTGTCACAGTATCTTTATACATTATCACATTAAATTATTAAAAATAGATTATGCAATGCAGCTTGTTATATAGCACTTTTCAGTTAAGAGTCCCCTGAACAACAGAGTTCATAAACCAAGTTTTGTAAGAGTGTGTTTTGTTTACTCTTCATTCCAGCAGTATCTTCAGACTCTAGACAGGCTTAAACAGTGTGAAGGAGATATCCAAGGCACCACATTTTCATACACGTATGCTGTCTTTACAGTGTCATCTGTGTAACCCTTAAAAAGCCTGTGAGCTTATGCCTTTTACAGTAACAGTTAAGTACACGTCATTAAAAGATCAAAACCAGTAGCCTGTAGCAAAAATGTTCTATTTAATTTTATGTACATACCTGAAACACTGTAAATCCCAGATAATACTCAATTAGAATACAACCAATACTCCAAACATCACAAGGCTGGGACCATCCCAGGGCTGCCAAATAAACAAAGTTTGTTTTACTTTTTAATATATTCTCAAAACTTGTAATCCACAGAGCGCATGCCCACTTTCCATGCATTTACTGATACCCATTTTCCCCTTCCAGACCTCACCCCAGACCTTTGTGGGAAAAAGTAGGAAAGGAACATGTTAGTTTTGTTTTTAGAGTATTTCTTCTGCTGTTTACCCTCAAGAACTCTACCATCGCCATCTGTGAGAAATGACAGAGTTGTTAGAACCATGAACAACTACCCCAGTTTATGAAGTAAAGACATCTGAATGAACTGTAATTAACTGTCAGAAAGTTTACAAGTCTTTACTGACCTAAAATAACCTCAGGAGCTCTGTAATGCCTTGTAGACACTAATGTGCTGTGATGCTCATCATCAAAAGTTGCACTTCCAAAATCAACAACTTTGATGTCTGTGTTTTTTAAAGTGCGTTCATCTCGCTTCTGCAAGAAAATGAAAATGCTATTTGTTAGTATTTTTCAGAAGCATGCTTAAGCAAACGATATTCACATTATCTTGATTCATCTTCAAAATACCAGTTAACATAAAACACTAAAAATTAAACCTATGCAACAAAATACTCCTTCCAAATACATCAACTACTATTCAGCTCAAGCTCCAAGAAAGAGGAGCTGCTAACAAAGTGACTTAGTCTGAATACTCCAAACAGCTGAGTAAAGAAAGACCTTTCCCCACAGTAACAGAGCTCCTTTCCTCTTTTGTTAACCTTCAAGTTAACTTCAGTTAGCTGTTAACTCCGTCCTGTTTTTTTCTGCCCACTGGTGCACAGTCATTTATATAATTTTAGCTCTAAACCGAAAAAAAGATCAAGCCTTATGCATAAACTAGGGGCAGTGAAGTCCAAACTGCTTCTCTGCCTCCAACAAGGTTTTATAGTTTGAAAAAAAGAGCGGCAACATAAAAAGAAATTTGTATTCTTGCCAGTGTCAGAAGAGATTTGTGCAGACAGGTTCATCCTAATGTTGTGTCTTAGCATTTTCTTAGATTTATAAGGAAGACACTGGTCAAGAAAAGTCTTACTCAGGGCTCATGCCAATTATAACACTGCCCAACGGCCAATATCACGTGCTGATGACAAACACGGAATCCATCTTAGCTATTATGCCAATGACTGCAAAACTGACAAGCACTTCAGATTCCAAGGTAATCGGATAGAAAGCAGATCTAACATTCCTCTCAAACACAGGGATGTGTTAAAGAAAGGGATTCAAATGGGTTAAGAAATGTGAAGGCAAAAACCTGGGTAAATTCAAAGCCATTAACATAATGCTCCCTAGGAATGCCAGAACTTCATTAAACAGCAAAGAACTTAAGTAGTGATCAGATGAAACAGTTTAGTTTGAATAAGAGCAAAGTTACTTGCTTAGCAGAAAGTTAGTACATCTCAAAGAGCACAAAAAACATTTCTAGGAAATATAACTCTTACCACTTGATCTTTCTACACAATTCCCCACCTGCTTGCCACCCCCAGCCCCATCCCCACCCCTGAAAAAACACACTAAACACAACTAAACATTCAAAAGTAGCCCAATTCAAGTTGGGAGAAACAAAGAACAAACTTACCATTTTGGCATTGTACTTCACTATGTAATCAGACTCCACAAACAAGATATTTTCAGGCTTCAAATCAGTATGAGTTAGTTTATTATGGTGTAAAACTACAAGGAAGAAAACCACCAGTATTCCATAATTAATACAGAAAATCCTTAAAAGGGGAAATAAAAGAACATACTTGGTAAGAGCACTGAGATTTACTTACAGTTTATAGACTGGCAAATTTGGTAAGCCATATTTCTAATGTCGTTAATATGAAATGGCAGAAAACTGTTTTCCTTAATAAAGTCATAAGTACTAAGACCCAGCAGCTCAAAAACAATGCAAACATGGCCATGATGATCAAACCATTCCAGCATCTGGACACAGCGACTTAAAAAAAGGAAGAAAAAAAATATTAAGCAAATGAAGACCCAGTTTACTGAATAATTATCTTCTGCAAATCCTTAGTACGCTGACTAATTTTATACTTACAAAGTGCTGCTTGGATCCATGGTGTTTAAGTGTTCCAACACCTGTATTTCTGAACGGGCTGCTTCCCGGTATCTGCCAACATTTTTCACAATTTTAACTGCTACATGCATTCCCCTCCTTTAAAAGAAAGTAAAGCATTGCAAACTGAATCAATTATTGTTAAATACTTAAAACCCCAAAGCAGCTCTATTTTAATCAGAGAAACACAGGAAGATTAAAGTCATGGAGATTTATGAATACTGGATACTGGAGTACTGTGCATTTAGAAAAAATTTGAAGAGTAATTTGATTATGGAGTCTGACAAAAGAAATTTACAGCTCAACCAGCTGTAAGCAACTGCTTTCAAGCAATGCTTTCACCATGCATTCTGACATACAAGAACCTAAACTGTTTTCTCAGCATCTCAGCACATCATCTTCTAAAAGCCAAGTCTCCCAAATCAATTCTGCACTCTTTATATACCCTCATATTCTCCAGTTATGGCAAAAGCACTTGTAGAACCAACAGAGAAATATAACTAAGCAAATCCTAGCTATCCCTCTTTAACAAAGGCAGGTGACATCTACTTAGTAGTTTGCACCATGTGGTTATACAGCTCGTACAGGAAAAAAACCAACTTAGTTATAAGACAAACATGGTTCAGGCAATTTATTGCTAAAGACAGATTCTCAAAAGCTTAGAGGAGAAACAAAGTAATTCTCTATTTACCATCTTGTATAAAGTCAATACCATTCAAGGCCCTTTGACAGGGCAACAGAAAAAAACAAAAGGCATTAATAGTACCGGAAGAGATAACTGAAGAACCTTAAAAACTATCAGGGACAGGTGTGGTATCACCTGAAAATCCTTGAAAATTCTGAACTACACATAAGCTTACAAGGTAGCTCTCAGAAACAGTGTAATTACTTAAATATACTGCAACACTATTTGAACTGCAACCTTCTTTTAAAAAACGTCTCTGATATTTGATTTCTGAGTGAAGCGGTGTCTTTTGTCATGAGATCCACTTATAACCAACACTTACATATCATGATCTATGCACTCCACTACTTTTCCAAAAGCTCCTTCTCCTAAAGTCGCAACAATTTCATCTAAAAAGAACAAACACAAGTTAGAATTATAAAACTACTTAAACAAGAATGAATATTATTAATGTAGACTTAAAAATGTGCCATTACAAAAGCATAATTACTTAAAATCTCAGCATCTGAATGCATTATTTTATTGGACAGGTGTCATAAAAACAGTTAGCCAAAAAAACTATCTCTTGCTCTAATCTCAAGATTCAAGTTCATTTACTAATTGGAACTTTTTGAACACAGTATTTAAATTCTACAGAAAAGAAGATATGCAAAAAAACAAAAAAGCACAAAAAAAACAGAACAAAAAGAGCAATGAAGATTTCTTTATCCCCCCTCCTCTGACATACTATTCTAAACAGATTTTTTTTTGCTGAAAAGTTTTTTAAAAGTGTTGAAAAATGTTCTATACATCTTGCTCTTAGAACGTCTCCACTTTCACAGATCAGGTGACCCTCCTCATCATCCTCTACACTCCTGGATCTTTTCCTTCGGTGACTCTTCTGGAAACGGCACCAAGATCGTCCAGCCAATCAATATATCAGAGTGAATTCAGGGCAGAATACGCAATTCATTCAGCGGGGAGATATTCAGGCATTCAGTTACACACCAGGCCACGAACAGTTGGCAGGAGCAATTTCAAATTCAGTCCCCAGAAATTCACAGGGCACAGTTTATGTTACAGAAGAAAAACATGGCAAGGAACAGATTTTCAGATAAATACTTAAAGTGATAAAAGCAACAGAAAAAACAACACAATTTTGTCTCTCAAACAGTGGCTTAATTGAAGACAGATTAAGACTGCAACATAGCTATTTCTAATACTCTGCTAGCAAACAGCAAAAAAACAGTATTTATTTACATATCTAAGCTTACAGTCAGGTGAAATGTTTCTATTTTTAAAACTTACAGTTCATGTAATCTAAATATAAAAAACTAAAAAGTAATTTTACTTCCCTCACGTTCAGAGAGAGAAGAAAAATTACTCCGAAGTCCTTAATTCACATTGTATAATCTAACACAACTTGCTGTTTCTACTGCAGAAATATGATATAAAACACCTGGAGCTGAAGATATATCAGTGGGCATCATGCCAATACTGAAAAATTCAGAGAGCATGCCTTCAAAGAAGGCAAGCAGCAAGCTTATCCCAGCTTCAGTAAGACATTAGCTGCCATTAGCCAAGCACATGGCTTATCAAAGTTTTCTGGAATCAGGTGTAGAATTGTTCTTATCAATTTACCAGACATGCACGTTTCATACTTCCAATTAAGCTTACATTAAAAAGGCATGTCACTTCAATTACTTTTAGCAATAGGATGGATGGCACCTCACATTCTACCTGAAAAAACACAGTTCGCTATGCCGTAAAACTAAAAAGTGACAACTGTACTTTGAAATAGGATAGTTACCTGTTTTCAATTTCAAGATAACATTTTTCATATTAATCCCAGTGATCTTAACTACCAGCCACCTGTGTCCCGTGTATAGCTAGTACTGACGATAATCCCACCCCCCACCCAACGCTCTGATCCAAAAGTTTCAACTAAGAACACATTCATATGCTCACAAATGGACTCAACTACAAATCCTTTTTTAATAATACAGTATTTCTTAAAAGTACTGTGATCAGGAACTGAAGTTCTAGCACTCACTTAAGAAGTCTATTACCACTAATTCATTAATAATAAAGTTAAAAATTACTCATACCGAATGTGATTGGTGACTGGAGCAATGATGTCTCTTATGCTTCCTTTTATGACTACTTTTCCTGCTCCGACCAGAGGATTTGCTATAGTGATGATGGTGACTCTTTTCATAGTCTCTGTGATAATGCCTGTGGTCATATACTTCACAGAAGTCATTTCTGTATTCCTCAACATATCTCCGGTCATGATGGTCTCTTTCATTTATGGCTCTATCGTCCAAATAATGACTGAAAATATATTTTAAGTGAATGTTCTCCACTTCAAAAACTTGAGGTTCCAACAAGATAAGTGACTTGAGCTGAGTTACAGAGTTACATAGTATTTGTCTTTACACCAAGAACGTTTCTAATTGACTCCCTCCCCAAGAATAGTGGAGCTTTTAAAGTTCCTTTATTAGGAATCTAACAACATTGCCAGTCTCAAATACACAGCGGCCATCCACACAAACAATATATAATCTGTCCAGTTTGCACAGTAAACACGAAACTCAAACTCAATAGGAGAAACACTTCCTAAAATATACTGAGCAACTCCATTACAGCCTCCTAAATCACAGATTAAAACACCAGATACAGCAATAATCCCCTTCTACGCTTTCAAAGCTCGGTGTTAAAAAACAAAACCTGGAGACTAAGAGAAGCAGCATTCTTAGTGCACTGCATTAAACATTAAGAACCTCAGAGTACCTGGATCACGGATCTTCTGCACAGAAAAAACCCAACTTTTAACAAGCTGCTGAGGCCAAGAGCCCCCATATTGCTGTACACCTACCCCTTCCAAAATTTTTTAAGCATGAGTATAAGCTCTTAGAAGAATTCCATGGGATCATCTTCTCAACGAAAAAGAATAGAAAAACACATCCTTCCAGTGAAAGCAGTGTGGGAGAAAAAGCAAACCATCTCCAAACCAGTAAGAAACTCATACTTACCATTGCATAAAACGATTAAACAAACATTCTCTTCCGTTAGTTCACATTAAGTAAATGAAAAGGCGTACTTTTTACTTGAAGTTTAATATCCAATGCATTCAATACCAATACTTAACCGACAACAGTGAAACATACTAGTAACATTTACTTGGTTTTATTAAAGAATTTCTATTTAACAATTCAAGTACTGTGTTAACAAAACCAACTACTTCTTAAGCTCATCTTAAAGTGAGCCAAACCTTAAGGAATTGCCAAGTCTGGGCCCTTTAAAACTCTTATCCTCAAAATGTTTCATTTTAGACGTGATAAAAACATTACTGCTACTCAATTCAGAATCTTATACCTTTCTGAAATGTGATTTGGTTTATAGCGCTTGCTTTCTTGTCCACTGCTGTGGGACCTTTTCCTGCGTTTACGGCTGCTACTGTGCTTTCTTTGATCCCAGCTCTTTCTGTCATCCCATTCAGGACAATGCGATTGTTTTGAATGCCGCATCTGCCACTGAAAAAAAAACCAAATCAACAAAAACACATAAAAGACAAAAGCATTACACTAGTATTTATAGATGCAAGTCAACTACTGTAGTCTGATCAAATGTAACAAAACTAGGAAGAACCATGTCCTCAAATAATTATTTTTCCTCAGCTTCCTCCACATGTTATTTTGGTCTGGGAGCAGACATGGCTTTCTCCTCCTAACACTGTTACGAAACACAAATCAAGATTAAATAGGCCAACTCATCTTCACTTAATAGCTTCAAACATGTCATTAAAGCCTGTTTTAAATAAACTCTCAAGTGACTAAACAGAATAATTTCCTTAAAGTCTTTGTTGGAGAGAGACCTTAATCTTCAAACATCCTCTCCAATATAACCTGGATTTAGTTCTTCATACTATAGTCTACATCAGTTACTACACGAAAGTCAAACATGGACCATCAGTCCAAAAACGTCTCTCAGATGTATTTACAGATCCCTGTTAAACAGATACTTTTAAAGTTTTAGCAATAATCACAGTGAACTCACATAACTTTGCAGTACTATGCGCCAACCCACAATTTTTGAACCCTATTAGCATGCAAACGTATGAGGGTGTTTTACAATTCAGCTGATTCACCAAAGACAAAACCCACCAGCTTCCGTTGCTGGGTGTTATATGCAGGAATTCTGTGTTCAAACAGGTACATGCACAACTGAAAGAAAAAAAAAAAGTAAAGTAAAACACAGCTGCAGAGTTGTAGAGCAGAACAAAACCTGCCATTATTTGTTTATTCTTCTTTGCCAGAAGTGCTTGAAAATAAGTTTATGTATCTATTGCAGTATATTCTGAAGAATGAACTAACACAGGACAAGAAGTTGTTTCCATTGCAAGCAGTGTCAGCAAGAAAAGTTTAGAAACAAAGATCGCACTAAAAATAACCCACGATTGTATAAATTTACACAGAACAATGATGACTGTCTCTATACCGACTGGAGGTGTTAAGAAGGAAACTTTGAGAACATGTAAATGACAGGCCTGTTCTGAAAAAGGTCTTCTGATACTTATAATATTTGTGACAGACTGGTAGTTGAAAAACACCACACGCTAGACATCTGCATCAGTTTTTTACAGGTATCTTTTTAAAATACAAATACCATGTAAACAGAATGACAAACTGCAAAAATGACGGGTACATCCTTTTGAGTCAGTCATGATTCTAGGTCTCCCAAAAACCTTACTCACTTATGATACATCAACAAGAAATAAAAATACTAACGTGCTGAATGACAGACACCACAAGGATCAAGACAAAATTAAAACTGATTAGCGTTCCATTTACATGCCTCAATTTCTTCTCTTATGCAGCTCCCAAACGATTTTCCTTTATTTTCAATCTACATAAATCACAAAGCACCCTCAGGTTTCTGGTTATTCTACTTCTGAGGTGAAAAGGTCCACACATACTCAGTTATAGGTGAATTGAGGATTTTACTTATGACTGCCTTTTTTTTTTCCCTTCCCCATTTGGCAGAAGGCAGGCTACACTAAAGACTCTCTAGCGGACAAATATCTAAATAAAACCACCTTTAAAGTGTCCTGCAGAGGGGGGCTTAGGGGTGTACGGACGGCCATTTGACACAGAACACCGGAGAAAAGGCTTAGCAGAAGACTAGCTGCTGCATGACCACACTCAAGCTCGTACAGATTTACTGGAATTAAGAAGCTGCAAATTCTGTCCCTAAAGTAACCAATGAAATGCAAATGAGGAGGAAATCGTTAAGAGTCGGTCTGTGTAAGACCCAAAGCGGCCACGATCCATTTTACGGTAGGAGCCACCTTAAGATTTTTTTGACTATTATGCACTCCCTCTAAATTTATGCACCGAAGCACTTCACTTATGTAATACTGACAGCTGACACGAACATATGCATTCCTATAGTATGTGGTCCAAATCCATATCACAGGCCGTTTTCACTCCCACATTTCGCCATAAGGTTTCCCAAACAGGAGCCACCGACCTTTTGTAAAAGTTCCATTCATGAAGGGCCCCAGGAAGGCCACAAAAGTCCTGTCGTAAGCTGCCTACACTGCAATTTCTAAATGTCTCTCCTCCAAAACTTGGCTGGCTGCAGGGACTGGAAGAGGTCAAAGGCTTATTCCTTTGAGATGACTAAAGTCCGCCGCACCAGGCCGATCCGAGCGTGTGGGGTACAGCCACGCAGGAGTAGGTCCCACAGCAGACACCCACTACCCCAGCCCACAGTCACAAAGTCCACTTACACGCCGGTCTTCCCTCGGGAGCATTCTAGAACCGAGAGTGTGTGTGTATGTAGTAAGGGCTCGTCTGCGCTGCCCTCTGGGGAGGCGCAGCCATGTTCGTGCAGGCCGGGCTGAGCAACCGAGCTGCGCGGCCCCCACACAAGCACCCGCCGCACACGAAGCCCCACCTCTGCCCACCACAGCCCCCCCACCGCCCGCAGAGCCCCCCTCCGCCACAGGAGTCCCTGACCGGGGGGGGTGGGGGTGTCGTGTACTCAGGCTCCCTCCTCCTACCTTAATACCGCCTCAATAAACCCCTCACGCAGGCGGTGGAGGGGCTGCTCCCTGGGCCGCGGAGGCAACGCAAGCAGCTCGCCCCCCCCCCCCCCCCCAACCCTCCACTTCCCCGCTGCTTCGCACCCCCTGGAAACAAAAGGGAGAGAGAGAAAAAAGGAAAGATGAAAAGACCCCGCGGAAAAAAGCCGCTTCCACCACTTACAGCTGAAAAAAAAGGCGAGCGAGCCCCGTCTCCGCCCTGCGCACAGAAACAAAATGGCGGCCACGACCAAGCGCGGAGAAACTGCTTCCTTCACTCCTCCCTCTCTCTCGCGGGTTCGGTGCGGGGTGACGTCAGACGCACGCACGGCGGGCGTAATGGCCGCCCCCTAGCGGGGGTGGGGGGAGGGGAAGAGGCGAGCCACCGCCCCCAGGCCGCCGGCGCGCTGAGGGAGCGGGGCTATGGCTGCCTGGGCCTGGGCCAGGGCTGCTCTCGGGGGAGTCTCACGGGGGCTGAGGCCGTGTGGGTTGGGGACCCCAGTTCACGCAGTGCTTCAGTAGGCAGCCCGGGTTTGGAGGCCGCCAGCTGCTGCAGGGCGGCCCTCCCCCCCCACCCCCGGGAGCTCTCTAGGAGTCACACTACCAATTAATTCCTCCTAATGAGTGCATCAAGCCTGGCTCTGAGCAGTTGGGTGGCCAGGTGGATCCCGCTGCTGGGCCTGGCTTCGTGCTTAGGCGTCGTGTTTGAGAGCTGCTCGTAGGTGTCCGGAGGGATTTGCTCCCGAGTGGCGTGAGGGCCTGTACAGAGAAACCCAGTAACGCTGTGCAGCCCCGGCGCGGGACAGCCCCTCATCCACAAGCCCGTGGCCGCTGGAAAGGGAACGTGTGCCTCGTGGGGTGGAAGCAAATCCATGTTTTCCAGTGGTGGGGCAGCCCCAGCACGGGCAGCTCCTGGCTGACGCCCGTAGGGATGTGTGGCAGCCACTCGAGCCCTGTCGCAGCTCCCGGCGGAGGCGACCGCTTCCTCGCTCCCAGAAAAGCAAAACCCTGGAATCACAGGCCTGAATTAATGCTGTGCTGCACAGCGGGAAAACACTCCCAACTCCGCTAGCAGCCGTTTGGATGGAGAATTTAATAAGCCCAAAGAGACTGTTCTAAAGCAAAGCAAAGTCAAAATGAGGGGGAAGTGGAACTGAAATGCAAGCTTCAAATTTATTAACTCACAGTGGTTTATCCAGGGGAAAATTACAAATCCCTGAAGGTTAGTGGATAAATTGAAAAATTCACAAGCTCAGCGACTCTTTCCCAGAATAATTTTCTCAAGTTTTACCTCTAATGCAGAAACATTTTGCAACTGAAGCAAAAAACAGAGTATCTAAGGAGCGGTACACTTTTTACTGAACAAGTGCTGGTGTCTTTTTAATGCCAATCCCCAAAATTATTAGCAAATAGTACTCAAATGAAGACATAAGTTTAAAACTTTCACTAAAATTTGTTTGGCAGTGAGCTTAAGCTAAGCATTTAAAGGTGGTTTGCACTAGAGTGAAAATCTTGTTTCTCTTCCTGTTTTCTTTTTTTCATTATTATTATTGAGGAAAGGAAGCTAAAATAGGGAGCACTGCTGGCTGTTTGCTACCATGTGGTTTTTAAATAAACTCTTTTCCTCATAGTCCTTGTCATTTACCCAATCTGTCAATGCCAAATATGGCTTTGATGACCGTGGTTTACTGTTGCTCATTTAGCATGTAAATGATTGGTTATTATTTATAAAACTAGTGAGAACATCTGCAAAGTGTTGAGTTTTCCCAATATCCACTGAAACATCCCCTGCCTGAGGAATTCTCTCAGATCACATGCAGCAGAAAAAAGAGGGATAAAATTATATATACAGAGAGTGAGCACGCACACGTGAACATGCCTGCAGAAGCATTGTGAACATGCCGAAAATATCCATTGGCCTGACACTAGCCAGCTGTACCAGATAATTCCAGTTTCTCACTGATTTCTTATTCCAAGAGGAATGTCTAGGAAGGGTAAATGGGATTTTATAGAAAGTTTCTTGCTGAAAGGCAGAGGACAAACCGGTGGCTAGTATCCCTAGCAGAGCAGGGAAGATGGGGTATGACAGGATCACATTGTCTGCCTTCCTTGCCTCACTGCCTCTTTTAGGGTTTTACTATGTCTTACCTTTGCTATTTTTGTCTTCCAATATAAACAAATGACAGCCCCTCCAGCAGGGTATAACAGCTCTGGGACAATTTGGGGAAGTCCCGTTTAATGGGAAAAAATAAGCTAATGCTGAAGAGGCTATCAGAACTGGCAACCTTGAAGCAGGAAAATTGTGGTTTTGGTTTTCCTGTCAGGAAGAAGGATCTTCAGCCTGGAATAGAAAGGGTGGAAATAACTATTGTTCATTATGAAAATGCAGCGAATGAGAGCTAGTAAAAATTTATCATTTTCAGTTAAAGATTTCTAGCTGAACAATTGAAAGAGGAACAAATCTATCAGAAGTTAAGAATAATTAGCTTTTCATTTTGAACCTTTTTGAAGAAGAAAAGTGGTGTATAAAGGTTGTGCCACCTTCACGTCAAACATACGTAAACGAAAGAAATTTCCTTCTGAAGCGAAAGCCTTATAGCAGATTTTATAGGAAGTTGCCTCCATAGACAGATCACAAAGCAGTTTCAGCTGTTGGTCTTCGTGCTGAACAAAGTGCTTTCAAAAATACCTCTGCAGCCATTCAGAAGGAGAGCCATATTGAAAGCGGTTAATTTTCTTTCCTGTTCAGGAGGTGGCAGTGGAGGCCCAGCGGTAGAGGAATATCAGATGAAATTTAAGTGGTTATCTCAGAGAAGGCTAAAGTCAGGAGAAATTCACTGGCCATGACCAGGTTATGTAGTGCAAACAAAGCAACAGCCCTTCTAGAAATGGCCATTCTTAAGATTGAAATGATCTAACAGTGAAGAATCAAATGACAGAAATCTAGTTTTACAAAACTGGGAAGGAAACTCATTTGAGTGTAGTTACAGCTGCTTCTGCTGTCAAGCACTGTGGTATTTTTTTGTTTATATGAGGTATTTCCTTGTTTAATTAGACTTTACAACACCAAATGTATGCACAACTTGTGGAGAGCAACGCAATGTGACTGTTTTAAGATTGCTTTGTACAGCAGAATATGTTACAATTCAGTGTAATTATCCTGGTGGGACACATTTGTGCATGTACGAAAAGCTGCATTCAAAACATTTGCTTCAAAATGCAGTTTTGGACGGTCCCTCTTTCAACTGCTTTGCAACAGTAGGTGATCCATCCTCACAGCAGCTAATCAGGAGACGTAAATCTCATTTATTTTTCTCATTGTTGGGAATACAAAATTTAAAGCAGGGGTTGCCTGCCTTGCCCAAAGTCTCAGAAAGACTCAACAGCAGAGCCAAAAATTTCTGGCTTTCAGTACTTCCAGTGTTGTGCTGTGCTTGCTTTCTCTTAATTAAAAGATGTATTGGTTTTGTTTGTCCTCCCTCTGTTTTGTGTCAGAGGGTGGTTGATTAGCAGTTGTGCTTTGCCTTTAGTTATTACGGATTTCTGCAGTTCCACGGTTTAGTTTTTATACTGATGGAGAGTGTTTTGTAGACCCCCTCGATTGGGTGGTACCAGCTGTAGCTTTGCTTGGGAGCTCAGGGACAGTACTGACAGCAGCGTCTGTTTATAAGGGACTGAACTGAATGAGGATGGAAAACCCACCAGGAGCATTTCTAAGATGTATCAGAGAAAATATATTATTCATTTCACAAATCACTATAACTACTGATCAAGGGAGCCAGTGTCCTAGATTGTTGTGGCATATGTAAATTCAAAGAGATAACAGAAGCTTGGATGGGTGGATCAGCAGAAAGGCAAAGCGAGAACCTACTGATAGTAGCGTTTCCACTCCATGGGAGTTTTTTTTTGAAAAGGACAAATTTAAAATAGATCTATTGGTTTTGGTTGTTTTTTGTTTTTGTTTTTTTTTTTTTTGCCAATAATGCAGTAGCATAGAAAAATGCACATATTCAGCTAGGTCAAAAAGAACAAGATACGTGTATGGCTCAGGGACACATTTTCCTTGTTAATGAGTAACCAGAATTTTTCTTAGAAAAGCAGTGACCCAGAAACTGTATGTGAGCGTGGGCACTTGTGTTTATTCACATGTGCATTCATGAAAAGTTGTGGCCAAATCAAACCGTGGTTCTCTTTGAGCTCTGGCTGGTGGCAGACTGGCACGGCCTACGCTGCCCTCAGCATGTTCGTACATTGTATTAAGATATTAAGGGCAATTGAAACAACATGCCCTCAACGGCTGGCAGGTTGCCACTAAGGCAAGATGTTTTCTTTCCAGTGTTTAGACTGGTTTTTACTCCAGTAAAAATACCCGCTGTGATCATCCAGCTGGGATCACCGTGGGCTGAACTGACACGATCTGCTCCCTTTTATTGCGAGGCTCACCGGGAGGGTTGAAACTTGGAGTTTTCTCACTCTGGGGCACAACTGAGCCTTCTGAGGATCGAAATGTTTTAGCCTAATAAAGACTCAGGGGCTTGACAGTGGGAAGCCTGAATAAGCCAGCATTTATGGGAAATTCAGCCAGGTGACGTAACAGTCCCTTTTGGCAAGAGCTCCAACACCATCAGTAAGGACACTGTGATGAGAAAGGAGGTTGCACTTCACTTCTGGAAACTTAGGAGTCAGTGACAATACTTACATGGAGCAAAGTCCTCACTTGGTAACAGCAGGCAGAAGCAGGCTGTGCTGAGTAGCACAGGGGCAACGTGGTGCAGAAGCCGAATGTTACATCAAGCAAACTCCACCACTTACACCTACACACAAGTTTTGCCTCTGAGCCTCTTTCACCTTTATTTAGAAGAATTTTAAGTAACTTGAGGCAAGGATATCTCTTGCTGTACATTTTTAGTGAAATGGGTCCCTTGTCTCAGTAGAAACTGTTTACTGCAATACAAATAATAAAAAGAACACATTTAAACATCAGTTGCACCAGTTTTATAGGAACAGACTAAAAAGGCTCAGTCTCAGTCCGAGCTCTTTCCTCTCATTATGAAAAAGTGTTGAGTCTATGCCTTCTATTTGGGAAAATACTATGGAAGCTAAGGGAATTTTTGTCTCGTTTCTTTGCAGTGTGTTCTGAATGTGTGAGGATGAAGAGAGAAGCTGTAACGTGGAAACAAAAAGGGCAGCAGAAACCACAGGTACTTTTGTGCCTACATGCATATTCATGACTTGCCGTGCAGAGTCAGGGACATCTTTGTATTTTTTGAGTTTCAAAGCAATGCGAGTTTCTTTACAGCCTATTCTGTAGATTTTTAGTTGTTGAAATCTCCGCTATGAATAAAACTGAAGAACAAAATCCACACAGCCGAGCCTTTTTTTTTTTTTTTTTTTTTTTTTTACTTATTATTCTTATTTGACACTCACATTACAAAATTTAGAAACCAGACAGTTCAGGCAAACTGTTAAAACACAGTATAAATTAGGGGGATTTAATATATAAATTCTATACATAGGTAAGTTAGCTCGAACATGACTGACAAAAAAATTCCATAACAATCTTACCACAACTGTATAAAAAGGCATGGGAATAGGATGGGCACTATAATCATGAATGCAGGTTAAGACATTTTCCACAACAGCTATAAAGCGTAACAATGACCATGCTATTCTTGCAGTGTTTATGTGGGGTACAGTATGCATATTACCATTAACATTTTGCAAGATCTATGTACAGTCACAAAATCATAACAGCCACTTTCAAGTAACTTCACTGTTTCCTGCCTGTGCAATTAATAAAGTGTCGATATTTGTTCTGAGGACTTCTAACAAAGCTACATCGTTTGAGTATTATGGATGGTAGATGGATTTCAATTTGACCTGAAAATGCTAATCATAACATGAAATTGTTCAATTTAAAGAAAAAGATACAGGAAAAGCACAGCTCCTCATTATTATCACTCACATGATCAGTATATACCAGTCTTGTAATCCATATTTATTTCCTAGCTTAATTTTTTTGAAAATGAAAACAATAATTTAGTTCCCATTTTTCTAATAAGCACAGTTGTAAAAAGGGGTTACACCAGAAGAAAATCAAAACCTGGATATCTTTATGGGGTAATTTTTTCAAAGGATGCGTTCCCAGGTGACCCTGGGGCCTGTCATTCAACCTTTGAATTTCTCAGTCTGAATATAAGGACAAGTTCTGATTACCCATTTTTACTCTGTGCTTTTAGGTCTGTGACTAAATGTTTTAGAATAGTATGTTCTTGGAGTTTAGGTTTAAGACAGCTGGCACTGTCGCTAAAAGTGAAAAAAAATCTTAAAATCTGATTTCTCACCTTTACAAGCTGATGAACACTTGCTAAGAGTTCTGAAACCCAGAGGATAATTTATTTTCCATCTGTGTTGCATACTAGCAATGGTGTTTTTACAGACAGACTCCTAAGGGAAGTACTTGTACATTTGTAAGACTCGTATCTTGAAACACTTGAATTTAATAGTTCTGTGCGCGCATCTTTCACTAAGTATTAATAATTAGAAGGATTCTATTAGAAAATTCCTTCTAGCTCAAGGCGAGGACAGACTGTAAGCGATAACCCAACTTGGGCTGTTATGGAAATACGAATGATGTCAACTGTCCGGACTACACCTCCTGTTTTCTCAACTCTTACCCATGGGACAAATATCAAGAAATCACCACCACATGTTTAGCTGTTTCAAAAAGACTGGAATTTTAGAAGCATAATTAAATAATGAAAGCAGTAATGTAGTACTGACCAGTAATTGTTCACCGAGGAAGTCACATTTCTCTGAGAAGTAGCCGGACTATGGAACTTTCTGGTCACAAATCCATTAAAGGGGCCTTGCACCTTTTAGAAGGAAGTTTCCTGTACAGATATTTAACTTACAGGACTCATGAGCTCTGAACTCGTAAGCCTTCTGCATTCAGGAAGGCCTGGGAACATTGCTGTACTGCAGCATTAGTCTGGGTTGGCAGTTTTAGGGCCACAGGGATGAAGGCAGAAGGACTCCTGTTCTGTTCTGACAGCTCTGGAGCACGACTATACAGCCCTTGGTATGGCAGAGAACTAGAAAAATGTTCCTATGGCATTCTGCAAGAGCTGCTTATGAAGCAAAATACCGCTTCTGGGGAGGGAAAGGCATCAAGGGAAGAGCGAGCAGTCTAAGCTGCTCTGAATTTACAGCATTACAGCCTGCGTCTGGCCCCAGTGCAGGACAGGGCATCTGGGCAGGAGTTACTCATACTTAGCTTTTTTTCTGTAGCTGAGGTTATAGCCTGAGTTTCAGTGTTTTGCACCTGTGCAGCGTATGAAACACCACCCATACAACCTATTAGCTTCTTACCTACACCTTGCATAATGTACGAATGCAGGATGTGATGCCTTGTTATGAGCATTAGCTTAATGTATTTTTTTGCATATCTGAAAATATGCAAAAAGAATTTTAAAATAAATTAATACAAAACAGATGAGCCTCCTGATCTGTTCCATCAAAAAAAGTAACTTGTTTTCTGCCTCTGCTCAGCTCAGAGCTCAGCTGCTCCACAGAGCAGCCAACAGTGGTTGCAGGGAAAGGGACACACTCTAAGGCAGCATGCTTTCATCCCAACATATCCAATATTAAAATAAAAAGTATTGGTAAAGATTTCTGTGTCAGTATTTCACTGTGTGTTCTCCTGCCTTACCCTGCCCAGCTGCCATTGATATTAACAGGGATATATGCACAGCTATCTTGGTCCACTCTGCTGCTACGCTGTGAAAAATGGAAGTTAACAACCATCAAGGTATTTCTCATAATTTTTTTAAAGTATATCTTAAAATCTCTGTCAAGTAACTAACAAATTCTTCACTGTTGAAGTCCTTTAGAGCAGGGATCCTCAAACTTTTTAACCAGGGGGCCGGCACGCAGATGAAGTGGCAGGCAGTCATCTGTGGCTGCTTGGTTTCCCCCCCCCCCAACCCCTGGCGGGGTGGTGGTGGTGGGGTTCTGTAAATACCGGGGGCCGGATTGAGGACCCTGGGGGCTGTATCTGGCCTGCAGGCCGTAGTTTGAGGACCCCTGCTCTAGAGGAACCTCTTATAGTTCAAAGGATCTTGTAACCATTCTGTCAGATGGATAAGGAAGTAGGCTTTGCTCCAGGTGAGCTTCCAAGAACTTCCTACCTTTTCTAAGGGATGTGTCCCAGCATCAGAAATGAAAGAGTGCAGGCCTCTTGCATCATATGCAAGATATGCATCATATCATGAAAGACTGATATGAACTTGCATGTCGGCTTTGTACAGGATCATCTAACCACCTCTGCACCCCGCTGCTAGTGTGCGTGCTGCCACAGGGACATGATATGCGCGCGCTGTTCCCCAGCCACAGCTCCGTAATGCCCTGCACCAACCACCGAGGTCATTTCACTCGACACACAACGTTAAAGACGACAAAAGAAAAGAAGGTCTTTGGCCCACAGCTGAGCCTCTGAGTAGTGACAAAGGGGCTTTCCCTTTGTCACAAGTTTCCTTGTTTACTCCCTAATCTCATTCTGTAATTACAACAATGGAAATAATCAGCTCACAATCAAAGGGATTTTGATTTCCAATGAGAGACACCTGAGACACTAAGGCTAATCTCTACCAATCTAAAAAGAAAAAAAAGGCTCTTAAAGGCAGAAAGTCAAATTTTGCTCTCAGATGCAAATAAATTCATTGGATCAGATTTAGTCCTTGAATTGCTGCTGAAACTTCAACAATGTCAAACAAACCTTTTGGTAGGGCTGGATTTTCACCCTATTAAATGCACCTGCCCATCTGAGAGTTGCACCTGGCCCAAAAGAAAAGCCAATTGACTGGTTGTCAACGTGATTTAATCCTTATGAATAACTTAAAATGGTACTATAGTTCATAATTGCAGGACTGCTCCAAAACCCATCAAAATCAACTGGAGTTTTTCCTCTGGCACGTCGCTGTGCTTGGGTTCAGTCTCATTCTATGGAACACAGTCATTGTTAGGTCAAATACTGTTAACTATGTAACATTTTTACACTGATATGCAGAACTATCTCTTCTACTAACATGTCTTTTTATTAATAACTCCATTTACATGTTCAGTAATCTGAGCTGTGTTCTAAGCTGGATTTACAGTCACATGCGAGCCAGTGCTCATGTGCTTTAATAAGAGGTGCGTAAACTATTGCAACAAAACATGACAAAGTAACCAAGGTATCAGTAAGGGACTGGCTTGATTTTGAGTGATTCACTCACCACTGACCATATCATAAAGTATTTTCAAGATGAGAAAAAATATCTCTCTATGCTTAAATTGTTTCTTATTTGAAGTGCTTTAGCAGCTGTGTCCACACTTTGTCCAAGTGCCATCTCAGCAGTGGCTGGGATTAGTTTGCTTCCAGATCTGCAGCCCCCTACGTAGGCAGGGAGCTTCCAGCCAGCCGCGTTACCTGGACTGTGTTAACCGCCTGACAGAGAGGGCATCGACATGCCAGCTCAGTGTGCTCTGGGGTGCACAGGGTTCTTGTGCACCACACTCATTTCAAGAGGTTTTTGCCCTCAAGATTCAGTCACGCCCAGCAGACCTATATCCGTCCACCATTAATTAGGTAATGTGATCGATGCTGATGTGAAATTGAAGGCAAGATTGTATGGTTAAGTGCCTTTTGAAAGGCATTGAGCAAGTTCATCTACTGACTTCAACACAAGCTGAAGGCACACAATTCCCTCATCTTTTTTCACTGGGCTTTTTATCTTGCCCCACGTTGCAGAATGGCACGCTCAAGAAATTAAAAAACAGGACTTTTGCTACCACTGTGGTTACACTAGAGAAGATAAGAGTGATTTCATGTATTTGGGTCTTTTAAAATATTGCTGTATACACAGAAGCTAAGTTAATGCTTCTGAAAGACTCTGTTATCATATATTCACATCTTACTACCTTAGGGTTTTGATACTAACACTATCGGTCTAGTTTCACTCTGTTCTCTGTGTGGTATTAGTTCAAGCAGCTGTCAGGGAGGCATATTCATGGAAAAGAGTGGAATTAGAAAGCCATGACATTACTACCAGTAATTTGTCTAGATGTTAGTCTAACGACTATGTGCCTTATAGTGACCTTAGTGCTTGGTGTTAAGTGATACTGCTTTCTTTTCAGCATGGTAGGAGTTCTTTACACATTTATAGCAAGAAAACATTAATTACTGGAGGTGCTTTTCCCTGTTTTCGTGTAATGTTAATACATCTTTGGAAGAAACCTCTTCCCCAAATTGTCACCCTTTGTTTTCAGTTGTACTCACGCTTTGTAAAACCCGTTGGTGAAGCAAGGGCTCTAACCACTCTGTCTGGAGCTGTATACCCTAGTTAGGCCAAATATGAATTACAAATGCAACCGACAGCTGTAACTTAAGGCTTACATTGTTTCTATTTAAATCAATAGGATTTTAGCTACAAAATTATGTGAAGACAAGCTATGGTTCCTAAAAATCTGTTTTTTAAAAGCGCTGTCTTCTCATTTAAGTTGCTCTGTACTCTCATCTCCAAGTCATTTTGCAAAGAGGAGACAGCATCTCTGGAGATCGAATACTACAGATCAATATGCCACACCCCCCTATAAAACAGTAACTACCTCAGTTTTCACCAAGAGATGAGGATGTTTAGCACTTCTGAAAAAAAGACCTTTTAAATGTGTGACTACATAAAGGCTTAAAGATAATTTAGTGCTTCTGACAGTCCCACTAAGCCCTTAACACCTACCTAAATCTGACCTTTATGCTTCTGTTTTAAGCACTAAGGTTTGAAAGTTTTGAACTATGAAAGTGGTTTAGTTTGCAACAGTGATAAACTTTATGAGATCTAATTTAACTCATACTTACAAAATTGCCTAAATTCATGGAAGGTGCCCAAGAATAAAGTATTATCATGAGAAATCACATTTTGATTCATCTTCAGGGTGTTATAATGTCAGCTCTACCAGCTTCTGTTGGCTCATTAGAAAAGGAGTGAGGATTTGCATTTTAAAAAGCAGGGTTTAAGAAAGGGCCCATCCACCTACAACGGGTTTCAGATAAATAATAATAAAAAAAAATCCACAATGAAGTCACACTAAGCCTGTTAAAAAGATGCAGTCATTAAGAAAAAAAATGACCATTTAGCAAAAACACTTAAGCATTAGCATTGTTGTAGATATGTTTATGGTTATTGCTCTGGATTTGGTTGGAATTTAACAGGCTTTTAATGACATCATTTTGGAAATGGTTCTGCTTGAAGGAACGGCTATGTATATGTTTCTCTGTATAGCTCTCAGTTCGTGTACAAAAATTAACAAACAGCATATTAACAGTACTACCAGCAGAGTGATCATTCCCTGGCTGGAATGATGTTGCGCCATCCTTACACTTAGTTCTTCCATACAAAGCTTGAATAAATACATGCTATTTTTATGTTCTCCCTGCTTGAATTTATGTGCCGATAGACCTATACAAAAAGGAGAACTGAAGTTCTGCCTCAAGCCCCTGCAGATGCAAATCTAGAAGAAGCTGTCCTCATCTCAGCAGCTGCAAAAGCAGTGGATTCTGGGCGGCCATGACCCAGACTGCAGAGGTTTCCATAGATCATAACCCAACATAAGACCTGCACTGCAGACACTACAAACCTTTAGTATATCACATACTGCCTGTCCCAGGCTGCTGCACTCCCGGACCAGCTCAGCTGTCGGAGCTGCTCTCAAACACGAGCTCACCAATGCCTTACATTTCAACAACTCACTCAGGCATGGATACCTTCTGAGGCCTGGCCGAGGGCAGGAACAGTTCCAGTTTTCTGGCTAAATGCATAACCCAACACAGCCAGGTTTTGTGATTAGCCTAATTTTTCAAAACACTGAAGCCACCTGGAATCCCTCTGTATTGAAATAAAACTATTACTGATCTCAAAGAAAGGGTGACATCCTTCTGTTGTAGGCAGAGAAAGACTGGACCATCTGAAAAGGCCAGCATCAGGTCAGCAATGAAATGCAAAGTTCAATACTGTGTGGCATTTAGGTTTCACTTAAGCTTTTTCAGGCTTTTTCTAGGGCGGGTAGGAACATTCCTTCCACATACAAACGATTAGTCTACTGTTAGGGCTTAGTTTTGAATCTAATATCCATATAGTTCATTATCATTTAATATGTGTTACAATAGCACCTTAATTATTGTACAATTTTAAACACAAGACATAGTCCCTACTTCATATTACCTGTAAGGAAATGGCGAACACGGTTTAGATCCTAAAAATAAAAAAAGAGAAAAATGGCTATCTACTCACAAAAAACAAATTCTTTAGTGCATTCACTCTAGTCTGAAACCCTTTGTCTTTTTAAAGCATACCATGTAGTTCCCAAATTCAGAGCAATTACCCACCCCTCCCCCTTTCCTACCCTCTTAAGTATCATGTTGCAAAATAAACGGTACTGTATTAACGGGAACCTGATGGTAATGCAGTATTTTTTTTTCTTGAAGGGTGATAAAACCCTCTAAAAGATGCATCTCAGCATCAAGAAAATTAGGGAATACACTACATACATTAAATAGAGGTAAGCTGAGTCCAGAGTCACTTGCTTCTTCAGTTCAGCTGTAGATGGGGTGGTGGTGGGTCTTTACGTGATACCGCCTACACTGGGCCCTCCTCAGATCTGCCAAGATTCACAGTAAGAAAAGCAACAACAGTGGTGGGAAGAATTAACTAAGCAATAGTCATACTTCAGATTATTCTCTGTAAAAATTCATGGGGTTGGTACGACTGTCCCATGCTGATGTGGTCTGTGTGTGACATACATGTATACATATGAGTGAGCAATGTCAGTTTTCATCTGCTGGAAGCTTATACCTGTAGCAGTCAGTGCTTTGTTCAACAAGGCTGGGGGACTGCTCATGTAAGATTAAGTTCTTCTTTCTTCATTCAGCAATTAACCAGATTGCTGCTGTGTCTGTGTTTGATTTACTTTTGCAATCCTCAGAGGGTTTAAAGAGCCGCTGCCTGAAACACCTGCTTCTGACATTTTCGTGCGTGTTTTTTGCTTTCCCTTTTTTATACTTTTCCATTCTCTTTTGCAGTACCATGGTTCTCCACGCTCCTGATTTTCTTCTGTTCTCCTTCAGAGGCAAAAGTTACAGTGATCCTGACGCAGTTTGGGCACAGCCACAAATAGTCTGTTTGTCCTTCCTATGTCTTATAGTTAGAAAAGCGTCATTGTGCGCACAGTTCTGTTGATTGCGGTGGATGAATCCAGTTCATCCATCATGTTAGGCAGTCAAAAAACCCAACAAAAACTCAAACAAAAAAATTGTCTAAATCCCAAACAGGCATCTTTGGAATCAGTAGTGCAAAATCTTTGCGGATTCTTTTCCTTGACCTACTGCAATAACCTCTTAATCTTCAAGTCTTTCCTAAAATAGTGGATCTGTAAATTCAAAACATAAGAACAATGAAGGAAAAAAAAAAAAACCCAGCAAATATAAAGGTGTGGTTTTGTTTGTTTGTTTTTTAAGTCACTCTCTCCAGGTTCTCACTTACACCAAACCGTTACACGTACATCTCTTGTTATGAGATGTAAAGTCTAGGAAGATCCAGTTAATCTAGGGCATTTTTCATCTACACCAGGCTTCTTTTGCATGCGTACAGCACTGTATAAATGCACAAGTGGAGGGTATTCTTTAAATGGTGGGTAATTTGAGATTACAATTAGCTTTTATCAGTGCAGCCTCAGCTCTGTAGATTAGTCCTAAATGAAAAAGGACTGTTTTAATGAATAATGCCAGCACTTTACAAGCTTTGACTGTAAATGCTGCATTTTGGAGGTACTTAAGAAAAGGGCTGATAAAATGAGTGGTTACCTTAACGATTTCCACCTGTCTTTTTCTGTCTGGTTTTCTGGACTTTCACTTTCATAGGAAGCCAGATACAAACCTGGAAAAGGTAAATACATATTATTCTAACAGTAACTCCCTGTCTCTCTGGATTCCTGCATGTCCTATACTGTACCACACAGCAAGAGAAACTTTAAAACTTCATGGTCCACCAGGTAGCTGGTAATCGGTAGGACACTGGTGTTCAGCTCCTATGTCTACCTTTGGAAAGCTGTAAGGTTAATCTTGATGGAACAGTATATGAGCCCAGAGTTAAAATATATTAGCATGACTGTAACAATATTAAACAGTTAAATGGTCTCTGGTTTTGCATGTAGAGATCTGGGCCCGTTTACTCCGCCACAGCGCTGCTACCAAAGTGTTACATGAACACTGAAACAGAGAGACAGTGAGAGCTGACAACTAAACAAATAAACTTCGTAAAACTGAGAATATTCCTATCACTTAACACAACTTTCCTGGTCTTTTTAAAGCTTATGGGGACATGGTATTTTAAATGGATACAAAACACCCTCAAGGTAAGAATGAGTTACAGAAACCAGAGAAGGAACACAGCAGAAGAAAATAAACAGGTCTTTTTCTGCAAAACTTTGCAGTGTAGGATGCATTTTATGACACCAAAATGTGTCTAGCCTGTAGAGCTTCCTCTGCAAAAGCTGGCACTGCATTAATATCTCACTGTCTTCACAGAATTTATTTTAGGTACGCTGTCATTTGCATTCACACATATTTCCTCATTTGACTGTTTAGTGATGCTTTATTCTTTAATGCTGGAACCATCTCAGTATTCAAGTCTGTGCTGCAATTCAATGGCATTTTAATATTCAAGTGCTGGCCCCCCATTCTGCCACTCTGTGACAAGCATCGTACAGCTGCATTTCACATACCACTGCTGCATCTCTCTTAATATATCCTCCCACCTTTTACTCAGGGCAGATCTTTCTCCCCTGCACTTCCCCCTGGGTAACAGGGAGGCCTGCTGTGCCTTCTGCAAAGGGCATCTCATGAAAGCACTATGAATAGCGGGGGGCACATGGTCTGACATGCTGGATACCGAACTGAAGAGGACAGATAAGTATAGAACGAGAGTCAGAGAAATAATTTCAGAACAGGGCTTTCATAGTTACAGCTTAAATTAATTACTAGAAAAGGTTTTCCTAAAAATTCTTTTCTGTAGATAACTCATTTCTTTGCTGTAGTGGAGGAGGTCAGCTGGACTACCATTGCCCTGGGCTGCGCTCACTGAGATGGCCGTGTTGGTTTGTGGAGGAGATTAGTTCTGGCTCCATCAATGACAGGATGAGTGGCGAGGGGACAGCTGTCATTCATGGCGGTCCACAACATAGATGCGTGGCCTCTTCGTGATCACAAAAATAGGGCCATAACGGCAACTTCCTAGACCGTGCCTTATAGAGGAGTTATGGACAGGAGAAAAGCAATCAGGCAGCAGCTCCATGAGCTAGAAGATTGTATTTGAAAAAACACATCGATAGACTGCGGATAAACAGGCAAATGAGCTGCATGACAGGAAAGCTAGGAAAGAACTGGGACTGGTCAGTGAGAGAGATCACCAAAACATGGATCAGGGTGTTAATTAGTAGTGATGAAGAGACGTATTTTCAGTGATTAGAGATTGTACAAAAGTCTTACCATCTTCAGTAAAAATGGGAGCCGTATGCAAGTAGTGGATGATGTTAGGGTCTTGTTCAAAGGGACATTCCACTTGCTTCCATGTTATAAATTCTCCTACTTGCTTAGCCAGTTCCAGAAATTTCTGTAAAAATAAAACCATTGCACTCAGATGCAGTAAGATTATCTCAGTAAAACAACCACATCCAAGCAGAAGACCAGCATCCAGGATCCCTTGTTCCAACCGCAAGGACATTAGGAGAAAAGTGCCTTGTATGTTTTAGATGGATACATTTTCACAGTTCATTTACAGGTGAAAGAGAGAAGAAAGGGTGCATTGCGCTTCTTCTTACAAGCCATCTTGGTTTGTACTTAAAATGTATCCATGAATAAAGGTATGGGTTGCACATATGTGCTCTAAGAATAGAGGACATACACTTTGATGAAACAGGAGGGAGCAGAATTAGATATAAATTACATAAAGTGGAGTGACTCCAACGCCTTGCAACTCTTCAGGCCTTCTAACACGTGTGATATAATTTAAGGTGATGCCAGACTCAGCGTTTTAAGCATTACTCACTATCTCACAATGCCAACGACTGAAGGAGAAATTTAATGCAACCAAAGTGATGCTGAAGAAATTATTTACAAAGAATTTGAGAGCTCAGGAGCTATTTTCTTGGTGACACTGGGCAGTTCTTTCAGAATCACCTCACCTCTGCCCCTCCACCGGAATGCAAGAACGCAGCCATCGCAACGCACAGCAGTGCGGAACACACAAGCGCCTGCACACTGCCACCAGCAACCAGTCGTGTTAGTGCAAAACCATCTGCTCCAGCAGAGAACTGGGGTCACTCCAGGCAGGTGACTAATACTACCTAGTGCCAGGGCTGTGGGGGAATACAAATCCTTCTACTACACTTAATAGAAATTATTCTATGTAAAACCTACAGGCAGGAGATAATACATTAAAATCCTTACATCAGCAGCATGACATTTACCTCATGGACACAGTGACTGTACCCTCTATGTAATTCTGCTTGTATTCTAATTTTTCTTTAATGACCACAAGTAATTTACGTCTTACTTTGCTAAACTTTATTAAAAATGAGAAAGGGCTAAAAAGGCAGATAAAGTATAAAACATTTTATAGTGACTTGTTTATATGCATATGTAAGAAAAATAATTTTCCATGTTTTCTGAAAAAGTCGTCTTCCCCGCCAAGCCATAAGTACTCATTTATACTGCTGACACTGTATTTCTAGCAGCCAGCTGACATCAAGCAAGTCAGGATGATCTGCTTGGAATTTTTATATAAAATATACATATTAATTCTTTTAAAAAATGTTCTGGGGTTGGTTTAACCATGATGCTATCACTTGAGATTGTCCATTTTGGAATATTCGGTCTTTGTTGGTCTGCACTGAAATTGCAGGCAAATGGTCTCAGATAGTCTGCTGGAAAAGGATAGGTAAAAACATTTTTCAGATCTTACTTCAAAGTTGACATGTCCATTTGGAAGGCGATTAGCACATCCTTCATTCAAAAAATAGATGTCTTTGATCAATAGGCTGAAGAAGGGGATCACAATCTGTGAAGAGAAATGACAAAACTATTATCTTTCCAGTTCAGTATTTTCTCTGCATGAAAGAGTAACTCAGGAGAGAGAAGAAAAAAAAAAAAGAAATCTTAACTCTTCAGTGTGCTATGGACTTAAAAAGTACAATGACAGGCAAGCAGAAGGGCTGTAGGGTATAGAGACACCTTCAGCCATCAGGAGATCACACAATGAAATGAAGACAGTGTTCACTGAGCACAGTAACATGACTAAGAAAATACTTAATAACCCAGTTTATTATGAACAGCATGAGTGTCTGATGACAAGATCAGACAGCAAAGAGCAAAACAGAACTGCAGAACACTTCTCTGTTGGGTCTTTAGACGCAAAGATGTTGAATATACACATTGAGCAATTTAAAGACAGCTAGGAACCAAAGAACCAGTATTGCCCCTGAACAGGAAAGACAGTAAAATTTGATGACCAAGGACTTGTCTATGGACAGTTAATCAGGAGCTGTTTCATTTTCAACAGCTCCATATACGGCTGCCTCTTGAGGCATGAAATTTCCTTCCTGGTGCCTGATCAGTTCAACCTGCTTCTCCAAATTAACCCGCAGACAGCAAGATTGGAAATCTTAGGTTAGTTGACAGGAAACTGCCAACAGTAGCCAGAGGGATCATCATAGTGCTCAAAATAAGCTCTGGGCATCATGCAGGGCAAAGTGGCATACAGCAGTGATCCAAGCCTTTTCTCTAACCCATCAGAGTCAGGTAATAATTTGCTATAGAAAAAGTCTATTTCTGGGTAATGCTCTTGAAATTAATGGAATTACAGCAGGGATAAATTTGATGCCAGATGTTCTACAGCAGAAAGCAGTAACAGCGCTCCTGAAGCACATCCTCAGCACTTCAGCAGAGACCCAGAGCGCAGCTGACTCTCTCCGGGTCCTCTCGTGTCACAACTCAAAGGGAAAAGAAAGATAACACAACAGAGCAGTCCATGACAAAGCTGACCCACACACCACTGGGTACTTCAGTACTCCGATCTGAGTGCACCCACCTCTGCCGCAGTGGCACCGTGACACAAAAAGGCCACCTGGAGGGTTTGAGCTATTAACCTCAGCTGCCACCCCTGTAAGTATTTTCCTGTGGCAGCAACACCTGCTTTTTAAGCCACTAAGCATAAACTTAATCATCATGAACTTAAAGAAAAGCACATCACATGGTAGTGTCCAAATGTTTCCACTGGTCTATTTGGAAATTAACTGAACTGTAGCTTGTTCAAAGCACACCAAAGTTAAAATGCCTCCATGGCATGCAAAACCAGCCAAGGCAGCAATCCTTTAGTTAAGGATTTAATGTTGTACTGTTATTCCATCTCATGCTGTACACCAGCTGTAACTGGATATGAAATGGACCTACTACAGGACTGGCAGCTGCTATTTTCCAGGGTACAGCTCTCACGATGCAACAGTGAGTGCAAGTCACAGGCACAGAAACGCTTGCGAGGAGTCTGTAAGCCACCACCAACTCTTGCTGTGAAAATGGAAGCCACTTTCTGTTTCAGCTACAATACAACATGCAGTATACTGCTGAAGATCTGTATCTCTGCTGGCTTTTTTATGGGACAGCCATAGGTAAACTCAGCGCAATAGCCATAAGAAAGCCTGGACTGACACTCCAAGAGCCACTGGCATTATTGTCGTGATACATCCCACTGATACAATACAGGAATGGAAACAAAGCACAGCCTAAGCCCCCAAAATTCTGAGCCCTCCTATCAGGATGAGGTGGAGCAATTCCTAGTCAAACTGAGCCAAGTGTGTTTCAGGATTCATTTTTGTATCATCCAAACTAGATCAATCGACCTGAGTAAAGAATACAATTCAGTCTGATGTGGTTTGTTTTCTGCCCAAACTGATGGAACTCTGTATAAGCAGCGTGGTCTTACAAGGTGGAAAGACAGAGAGAGCTGGAGCCAGACACTGATCCCCAGCTAGAAATTACTGCCAGGTTCTGCCTGCACGCAGATGCGAGTTCTGCCCTGCTCCACACTGCCTGGGGGCTAGGTCACCATCATTAGTGGTACTAAACATAAACGAAAAGCCTTGCTGAGAGGGAAGGTATATGAATGCGGGCTCAATGCCATGCTAATACAGCTACAAAGCCACCAGTCACCTCAGAGCATGGGTAGAGCTTGTTCTCATCTGCATCCAAAAGGCGTCAAAGACATACCCTAGGATACCAATTCTCTACACATTTCCAGGGGATTTCTGTCTTTGGGTCACCATTTATTTCCCTAATAAAAATATATTACTCTGTATGGTTTATTTTCCAAATTTCTGTAGAAAAAGCAACAAAAGTGGATATAGTTACACTCTAATGTTGGCTTCAATCCAGACACTTTGCTAGCACAAAATCTGGGTTAGTGCCAGAACCTCATATTTCACTCCCTTTTGATTCCTCCCCCCCATCCCATCCAACCCACTCACATGCTGAAGGACAATTGCCTCCTGCAGAAAGAAGCAAGCTAATGGGATCAGACATGTTCTTCCTCCACAGAATCAGACAGCAACACACACAGTACCGCACTGTACACACTCCCAACGTTTCAAAGCCACAGACATGCCATTAGCACAATGCCGGGGTTCCCAGTGGAATAACTTAATTTTGGAGGTGGTATAGGTCAGCTGACTGCACAGATAAAACCAGACTTAGTTCCTAACAAGTACACCCCCCCGATTTCTGCATGAAACATCAGCCCTTCTTCATTACCAGTTCTCCCACCCTGCACTTTGGCAGGTTTATTTCTGCTGCTGTACTGCATCTCTCAGGTTTGAGAGCTGCCTTGCCGTGCCTTTTCACAAGCCTACTCCTGAGCAAGGAACGAGTAGCTATAACTATACCATTTACGCACTGTGAGAAGGGCTGGAACAGGACTGAGCTCAGGGGATCCTCATGGGTATGTTGAGCCCCTTCCCCTATAACCTGCGCTGCAGCCTCGCACAAACACCCTGAGGATGAGGATGGAGCAGTGATGCAATCAGGCAGTGCTCTTTGTGCCAGAAGGCTGGTGTCACGTGGGGGATTTGGGTAGAGATCCGTACACATAGCAGGAGGAGGGAGGGTGTCCCAGGTCACTGGCTCACCCGTCTCCCTCTGAGGATATAATTTAGCTCCTGAGCTATCCTTCCAAGACACCAGCCCTGAGGAGAGAAGAAAGCCTGTTTTTGGCGAGTCTGCCAGTTAAATATTAGCTCCTCTGAGCCTACAGGCAGGTTTTTTCCCTGCAAGACATAACCCACTGCTTGGTCTGCTGGTCTGCGACAAGAGCACTCCCTCCAGAGCACCTTCCTTCTCAAGCAGATGGACTAAGGCCTGAAGCTTCCATCTGTGCTTCTGGCATGGCCACTTGTCGAGAAGAGGGGCAGAGAGGATTGGGACCTCAGACTCTTGTAAGCACAATTCAGTTTGAAGATGAGCTTTGCTACAAGTTTGCCAAGAAACAACATAACATTTTCTATCAAAAAAGCGACGCATGTTCCTTCAATTTTATTCAAACTCATTGAAACAAATAATTGATAATCTTGCTTATAGAAAGAAACAAAATTTCTTAATTCCTACACTAAGAATTACATGATCTGCTTTATCTGACACTGTAAAATACCCAGTGTGAGTAGCTACCAAATCATATGCTTGAACATTTTCTTGAACTAACGTTATCTACACAAGGGAAATAGAATCTGGGCTTTTTTTTATGTAAACCAGATTCCTTTCAATCTAATAAACCTCTCTGCCATCAGTCTTAACCAGCTAGGGGTTGAGATCTGACAGAGATTGCTAACTTCTACAGGAAATTAAGTCAAACAGTAAAACAACTGGTTTGAATACACATGATGGCTGCAGAACAACTAAACTTAAGCAGCATCTCAGACTGACAGGTCCTCGCTGCAGTACATGAGAGTTAAAAGAATTTCTTTGCCAGTCACAAACATCCAAAGCCATCATCTCTTCTTTGCACAGAGAAGTGCTTTTCAGAACAACTCAGCATACTCCCATTACAGCTGACTCAGCCTGCGACCAGAGGCTGATCTCATTTCACTGTAAATGCTGTGAGATTCCATTAGCTTCAGCAGATTTACATCAAATTTACAGGGATGTGAGATTAGCATCTGGCCTGGCTCCTCTAGTGAATGAATACTAAATTCTATATTATGCTTGTTCATGCAGTATCTACTTTACCTTAGCCATGGTCTGCGCAGAGATTACCCATTTATGGCTATGTGCAATTGCAATTTAAAAAACCACCCTCTTTCATAAAACAAACAAACAAAAAAAAAAAGAGAGAATTGAGTAGAGAAATAAGAAAATTAACAAGAAACACACTGGGGCACAAAATAGGAGGATCCTGCACTAACATCTTGTGAATCTGATTTTTGCAGCACCAGTGATACCTCGGAAAGCTACGTATCTGCCACGAACACTGATGAAACAGTTCTTGCTCACCGAGATGGCAGCAACAACCAAATGAAATTAAAATTCACAAGGACAGAACTTCACCCCAAAATCCACTGCAATGGATTCAGACTAGACTTCTTTGCAGGACTTGCAGTAAGTTGTCTTTCCCTAATGTAAATGGAGAACCAGCTCACCCCCGAGTGCCGTGCCCTTTGCTCTCCATCTCCAATGCACACCACACAATAGGGGCTTGTCTGCACAGAGCCTGGCTGGCACAGTCCTAACAAAAGCACAGTTCCACCTGGGCTTGCCAGGCTGATGCTCCACACCAAAATAAAAGTCATTTTAGTCTGGGATACCTGTTTCCGTCGGGTTTTTCACTCTAAACTGTGAATTTTTCAGGGATATAGAGATGCTTGCAACAAGGAGCAAGTCCACAAAAGCCCTGTGATCCATTTCAGACTCCTTTCAGCCACGGTTTTACATTTCCAAGCACATTCAGCAGCGCACAAGCCTTGCACCGGTGGCCCATGGAAGGGAGGAGAGCAGTTGCATCAAATCTTTGAGCCACTGGCCCTCAGCAGCAATGCACACCACCCATTTTGAGATAAATGGGATGTGGTCACACCTACCTTCTCCCTGTTGCTGTGTGCAGTGAGGGATCTGTGAGCAGCCCCTCGCAACGCTGTTCTGTAGTTATAGAAGTTACCAGTAGGGTCCATCTGGTGCTAGATACATGAAAGAAGATGTCTGGTTAGAAAGTGACCTGCCTCCTCTGAAGAAAACGTGACCCTTAGTTGTAATGAAGCCTGAACAGAGCCCAGCCTACATCTGCAAAAATCCACATACACCCAAACCCCCGTGAACCAAAGATACAAGGACAGATCTACAGATCATGGCTGTTTGTACCCTTGATTTTTCTAGTAACAGCTTACTGAGCTTTTATCTGAAGCATACAGGCTGCATATTTTGTATATGCCAAATCCTGAAATCCTCAATACAAAAACAACCTTAAGCCTTGTTCACTCGACATCCAAGGTGTAGCTTGGAGCTTTACACTCAGTGTTGTGTCCCTGACCAAACAAAAGTGGCATCAGGGAAGCACTTTGGCTTGCATATAGGCTCATATTTTTGGGTTTTTAGCTCCGCCTATTTATTTGAGTGCTCTGATTCACCTCTACATATCAGCAGCTTCACACCTTCCTCACTGCACCTGGGAAACTTCAGCCAGAATCTGGTCCTTAGCCTGTGAAACATGTCTGCAAATATCTCACACCTGGATAACAATGTGAAAATTCATGAACAAAAAACCCCAGAATATAATTCAAGCAATGTATGAGCACTTTTTTTTTTTTTTTTTTACCTCAAGAATGAAAAATTTGGCTGTTTTCACTTTTGACCAGGTCTTCTTTAGCCTGGAAACTGGACTCATGTTCATTCCAGCTATGAGTGAGAAAGAAGAGAGCCATGGGTAAGAGCTGGGTTTCCTTTTTCATGTGTGACAGCGGACGGAGAGACCTGGTTAGAAGCTGTACTTACAAATGATTGCCATCAGCGAATTAAAATTCCCTATGTTAAAGCACTCTCGGGCAACGTCAATGAAGAATTCGATGACTTGTGCTCGCTGTTTCTTTTTTGCAGGCTGCGAATTAGAACAAACAAATATATCTATTAAGCATATGCAGGGTCAGAGGGCATCTTAGACATTTCTTCCATGCATAGCACGGGTCCCTGCACAGCTTGGGCCATCTGCTATTAGTCGCCGGCCCTAATTCTGTTCCAGCAATCCAGTGGATCCTGGTGACTGGCAGCCTCTAAAATCAACACTTTCATTGCAGTGATACAGAAGAAATTCACAGCAATTCCCAGGCTCGCCTCAGTTAATGTCTTGGTGCTCGAACAGGCAGCCCCAGCAGCCCCGAAGCAGTGCCCCGCTCCCTGCTCGCCTCTCTCAAGGCAGCGGGCACATCAGCACAGGCTTCCTAAGGGCAGGATTTCACACCCATCTAACAGCAGCATCTTCGTCCAAGACAGACTTTGTTTCACTGCATTAATCCCTTTCCCTCTTCTTTCCCTTTCAGCAATACAGCCAGGCCAAATGGTAGCTTGCATTTTAAATACAATTTTTAATTGGACTGGAATCACCCCATATTTTCCAAAGATTCAAATGGTAATGCTTGGAGCGACAGGCTATCTAGGCTGTTTATACTATTACTCTGTCTCCCTTCTACACCCTTTTCAAAGGAGAAAACATTCATTTCATTTTGATGCAGCCAAGTTAAAGAAACTAAAACCACTACTAAATTAAAAAAATGACTAGTCACAGCTACAGTAATGGGCAGCAGGACAAAGAGCCATGCAATGGGAATTCACATGCACAACAGAGCTTTAGGATGACAGGTAACAAATACAGCTCCACTAGAATCTTTTCCAGCAGAAATCTCACAGGATAATTCAAGGCATTTTTTCCTCTCGCCTTCCTTACAGGGTTCATTATTCCACAGTGCGCTCCTACTACATCAAGACAACAGTGTATCCCCCGTGTGTCGCCAGCTCTGTTTTGCAATATGTTTGCCATTTATCAGGTTGCTTCTCCGAGTGCAGTATTACTAAAACTTACCATCAGATGCTTAGCTAGGCCATGAGAAATAAACCCCCAGATTTGCTTATTAATGTACAATCTCAAACTGGTACTTCAGGCATGTGGTAAAACATGCCACATGCTTTTCACTTACCATGCAAATTTCTGTTGCTACAAGATAGCAGAGTCTATTGAACCATTTCACATAGGCCTCAAGGTTACTGGTCTTCTTCTGTTCACTGAAACAAGTCTGGGGAGAAAAAAGCACAGAAAGCTGTGTAACTGTTTCAGTTAGCTGCCTGGTTGCCAAGATGAAGGTAATTATTGGCCGCATCTCTCTTATGCACACAGAAGACCGTGCATTAACGGCCCCTTTCAAAAAGTCAGCAGGTAGACGGTGGCTGGCAGATGCACAGGGTCTGGCTGAGTGCGCCACACCACACCATTCACACCAGTATGTAGGAAACAGCCCCATTTTGCCTGTGGCAACTGTTCACCGACACAGCCTGCACTGAACCTTTTTCACTGGGATATTAACAGCCGGGGCACTGCAGGATTCAGACAGCAGCAATATGCAGAAAAACTAAGACAAGCACAGTCTTCCACAGCACGCTCAGTTTGTGGCTTTGATTCCAGGACTCCCTTCACTTCAGTAAATGCAGCCACCCACAGCCCTTTTCTGGAGGGGAGAGACCGTAATTTAGCAAAGTGATCATGTGATAAGCAAGAGAAAACAGCTCCAGTTGCTTCTTTACGGAAAGAAAATATATTTTCCTTATTGAGTTTTCAGGACAATAGGCTCTCTAGCAACCAGGTCTGTCTTGCTGGCTGCTCTTCAACTTACATGCCAGAGATACTTCACTGATAAGAGAAGCATATTTTTCACTTTTTTATATGAAATTTAACATAAATTCCCATAGCCGATACAGGCTGTGGGAGCAGATACTTGGCTGAACTCTTCCAGTTCCTTTGACATCAACAGATATTTGACTTCAGCGGAGTGATAGGGCAGTTCACACAGCCTGAAGATGTTGCTTGGGATTATAAGAATTCAAGTCCTTTTCCCAGCCCTAAATTCTTAGGTTGTCCATCTAGGACACACTGCTCTCTAGAGTTCATGTGATTTATTTGAACATTCATTAACATCCACTAGAGGGTATCAGAGAATACTGATTTTTTGTTTTATTAAGATGATCATTTCCCAGAGCTACCATAAATACATGCCACTAAGAAGAAAATCACAATGCATAAACACAGCTCCATTAATGTCAATAGGATTACCCGTATTACCTAAGTTAAACGGGTGACTAAGACCCCATAAGAAATGGGGCTTAGTATGATTCCCAAGGTAATCCAAAGTAAGAAAATATTCACCTGTGATTCTGCACATGGGCAGAAATCACAATACCGTGCTACAGAACAAGTCTTAACAAGCCTGACATTCCTAGCCACTTTATGAGTAGACCACATAAACAATAAAAAACGTATTTTAAAAGTATCTAAAAAGTAAATGTCAGCTAGCAGCATGTAAGTATCAAACAAAACAAAGGAAGCCCAAAGCAGCCCCAGTCTACCCAGAACAGTTGCTTTTCATGTGCTCTGTGGTATTTCTTGTTCCCTGTGATAGCAAAAAATACACGAAACCTAGGTTTTGTTCTGAACGTGGTATTTCCATCTCAACACTGTTGTCCTCTGCCAGGGCATAAGAACCACAGCTAATACCACAAAACTTGTAAAAAATGTGCAACAGTTACAGTTGAAACAGACTGCTTTTCAAAGGTTGAGCTTTATAAATGGCAACAATATTTAGCACCTCCCTAGCATCTTCCATCTGCAACTCAGAGTGCTTGATAAACATTTGTTAAGTGAAGCCTTTTGAAGCCCTCATACAAGAAAGATGTTTAATATGATCTCCAGCTGGAGGGAATTCAGACCAGAGCCAATTCCCTGTGGATAACAGGGGTGCTCTTTGTGGGTCCACATAAGGTTTGTGCCACTGTATAAAATGCTCTGCCAGGTCCCACATGATCCCTTCTGAATAATTGCTGGGAGCTCTGGTCAGCCCAGGCAAAGTGTGGAGAAGAGTTCCAGGCTACTTCTGCTTTCACCAGCCTTGCTGACTTGAAATCCAATAATTTGTTAGTGCCATGTCTTGTGTGAAAACTTTACGGCAGCTCTCCTTTACTAAGTAGATCCTCCTGGGGGAAGACATCTCCCTGAACTTAAGAGGCAACGCAGTGGTGCGTCCCTGCTTTGCACTCGTTATTTTCTCTGTCATTATGCACTTCACTGAAGTCACAGATACTGGGCAGCACCTCAGCGTTCAGATTTGCATTTGAAGAACACGCTTAACTGTCAAATAGCTTGTCATAGTTCTGTCAGATTTCCAATCCCACCATTATTTTCAGGCTCTCCACCTCTCATTCTAATCCTTCCCATCCACCTTAGCTGATGTTTCCTTACAGTTACCTTGTAACCCCAATTTCTCTTCACATCCTGGTGGCATTCTGTGCTGACCCTGCATCTGAAATTCCAGATACAGCTTCAGCCGTTGTTCGGTAATAAGCTAATGTACACATGTTTCCTTCTTCTTCTTCTTAGCATCCCTTCCCCTCTACGGCTTTATGCTGTTTGATTTCACTCACTGCTGCCTCCATCCCACTCTTCCAAAATTCACTCACATTTATTGCCACATTTGATCTCTTTCGTTTTACTTCACAACAGATTATTCACTGTTCATTTTCAGTTTTGTCCCTCATGTTTGCAGCAGGTTGCTGAAATCTCACTGTGTTCATGTTTCTGATGCACCTTTGCTACCTTGGGGTTCCTTCCTAAAGAATGTCAGAATACTTGAAACTCTTCCTGAAACCAAGTGCAGAATCTCCATAACTCCAGTAAGAGAAGGAGCCTGATGCTGCACTTTTTATTCAACCATCCATCCATCTTTTCAGCATTACAAGCTATTCTGGCGCTCTTTGGGCAGCACTATAAACAGAGGTCTTCCTGTTATGTTCAGCATCCAGTGATGAAATTCTGCCATTGATGTATGATCACAGTGGGAGCCCATATGCAGTTCAGGGGAAGAATTTTCCACCCTCTTTCTTTTCTGGCAGCATGTGAAATCCCTGATTCTCCCTCTCCAGCCAGGAAGTCTCTTTCCTTATTGAGGCACTCACTGAAATGCTCCTTCAAACCCCACTGGAATCAGTGGAAAGACTCCAGCTGGCTTCCACAGATTTTGGATGAAGCCCCGATCAGGCACTCCATTCCCTGTGGTGCTTTGGGTTAAGAACTATTGTGTAGAGAGAGAAGAGTACGTTGATTCATGACGCACTGACTCATTACTGTGGTGTCTGGGCACACACTATGGGCATGACATCACGTCCAGAGTCTTTATGCCTTCAGCGTGGGGAAGAGACATTCCCTGGCTGGGTACAGCCACAAGCCATCTGCCCTGGTCAAAGCAGGTTCGGAGGAACAAGCCAGAAAGCAGATCTAGGGTTCTGGCCAGTCTCGGGCTGGGACACACTCTCACCAGGAAGGAATGGCAATGACCTGCCAGTATGAGCTCTACCAACAGGTCCCATCTTTGCTGCCGGAATACAGGTCATCGGTTGGCCTGACCCTGATCAACATGTGCCCCAGGCCCTGCTCTTACAGATCTCATCACATCAGTTCATCTTGAACAAACAGTGATCACAGGAGGCACTTTGCACGCGGAGAAATCATACCTTGGTGCCATCCAGAGGGTCCTTATGTACAAATGCCTGCACAAACTCCTCAGGTCCAATGTGACTTAGCCTTTCCTATTAGAGGAGGGGGGAGGAAAGAGAGAGAGGAAGAAGTAAGAGAGCAGCCCAGAGTCTCTTCTGTTTCTCTTGGTAAGACATCCCCATTATCCATCAGCTCTGAATGGTGTTACTGAACTGGTAGTCAGCCAACTACCACCAGACATTAAAATTCATAAGAACAATTACGAGTTATTTCAGCATAAAGAACAAAATGAAAATAAACAGGTCTCATTGCTGACAAGCCACAGTAAGAGCCCCCTGCACTGCCCAGAGAGAAAGGTGCTGGATGCACAGGGGCTCCACCTGGGAACCAGCAGACCTCAGTTCTGTGCTTGGTGCTGCCACAGACCTGCTGTGGTCCAGCATTACTCAATAGCCTTGCTTCCCAGCTGTTAGAATGGCGGTGACGCTGTTATCCGGTAACCATAGCAATCCATTGCTCATCTGCACACACAGGCTCTGACACTGCCTCCAAACCCACTGAAGCTCAGGTGATGCCCCGGGGTGGTGGCTCTGTACCACTGGGGAAGGCAGGCGTTGCAAGATGCATGTGCTTACATTAAAGGCATTGCTTACACTGTAGAGTGTCCCAGGCATTAACCAAAACAAGAGTAAATAAAGCTTCCAGGACTTGCTTAGTAAACAACAGGCCATCTTCACCAGCTCCTGAACACACCTGGCAGTTCCAGCTGCACACTGGCCTTCTTACTAGGCTTTTCAATTCCCTTAAAAATGATTATTAGGGGGAAAAAAAGTATTTTCAGTAGGTTTTAGGCCACACAAAGGTATTTCAGAGGAGATATTTTGGAATTCCTACAGTCCAAACTTAGGACGCTCAAGCAACAATAAAATATACAGTAATTTTGCTTAAGTGGAAATTTTATGGCTATTCCTATGCTATTTCTCTTGGCTTCTCACCTTGCCACTGATAGCTGTACAGGACCCTTACTAACACATAACTGTTATTAAATAAGTAGCAAATAATTATTAATAACAAATAAGCATCGGACAGTTTCAGTGCAGTGTAGTTAGGTACTGTAACCAGTAAGCAGTAAGTGAAGGAGAAGGCAGAGAGCATTGATTATAGTACAGTGGAATGAAAACATGAAGCTGCATCAATTTTATAAGTGCAGCAGTGCCCCAGTTACAGAGAATCTCCCCTTGGAAGACAGTTGTACTGTGGAGGACAAAAAAAATGAAGAAAAAACTCCAGGAAACAGGACTTCTACTCTCTGGCTTAAGTTATGTAAAGCAAAGAGCCAACATTGCATGCTCTGAAAACTAACCAAGATGAGATGACTCTAAATTTGGGGTTTCTGAACTATTCCACTTCTTGAAAAACAGAATATCAACTACCTTCAGAATTCCCAAGGCTAATTCCATGATATTCACTCCAATCCATGGTCCATTTCATGGTTTGTTTTCCAGCCTTCCTCTCCAGGATCAGCAGTGTTTACAGGAGGACAGGCAGCAGGGAATCATTAGAGCATCAAGAGATCTGCAGATGGCAGCAATGTTTTATGTTCTTCTGTCAACATCCAGGAGGTCTACACAGAGGACCTGAACCTGGGAGAAGGGTGTGCAGCACAACAGTCTGTCCAACATCTTGGTACTGCAATTGGAGTGGTTACCCTCAAAAGCCTGTCTGAGAGTGCGCTGCAGTCCAGCGAGGGAAACAGCAGGACTTTGTGTGGGTGGTATTTGCACACCCTTGTATGTCCATGGACAAAGTCCCAAAGGGAAAAATGAAAAACATACCAGACAACTCAGACTCTTTGTGTATCTGCAGGAACAGATCTGAACTGTTAAAATGTCTTCCAAATTAATAAAAGGGCTAATAACCAGCCGTTTCAATAGCACCTTTAGGTTGTGGGGCTCAGAGCACTTTACAGAAGGGGGAATCCCTTCCTGAGATTATGATTCATTTTTCATGAATAAGCAAGCTGAAAAAGAAAAGTGACCCACCCCAAGATGCGCAGGAAGGCTCTGATACATAGCTTGCTTCCCAAGCATCTCTTAACCTGTCAAACCCTGCCTCCTGCTGCAGTGCTGATACAGCATGGGACGTGCTGCAGCAGTGCAGACAATTTTTGGTTCTGTCTGGAATACTTAGCAGCTGATGGCTTAAAATATCATCTCTGACTGCAGCAGTTGGGAACCATTCCCACTTACCAGCTCCACATGTGTCAGCTGCTGAGCCAGAGTGTAAGGGTCACTGCAGACGCTCAGGATTTCTCTCTGAATTGACGGAGGTTTACTTTTAAAGGCAACCAGTTTATCAGAGACAGCAGCACTGATCTTGACAATCCCTTCTTGCCCGTGGCTGAGGGTTGCAAGCTTCTGGTTCAGGGTTTGTAAAAGCTGATTCATCTTTTTCCAGTAGGCCTGGAGAGACAGGGCGAAAAAGAAATATGAACCACCCACAGAACTTAACAAAGGAGTGTTTTTATGCTGAATTCTCCCTTCTGAAAAATACTCCTAAGTCAGCAACAGGTTACCATTTTATTTTCAACACGGCTATTTCAGAATAACCAGTTGGCTTAATTACAGTTCTGTGCTCTGGACCAGAGAAGCAGACTGCAGTCAAGAGAAGAGGCAGGCAGTGCTGGTGGGTTGGGCTGGCACTGGTACTCACATATTCCTGCCAACATCAGGATCAGAGGAGAGGTAATGCTACAACACGGGTTACTGCAGCTTTCCGGAGCACAGCAGCATTCAGTACCTACCCTTTATGTCAGCTACATGTTGGCTGAGAACTCTGCTTGTTAGTGGTGCCTAGTCAACTCTTATTTATTAGGAATAAGAAACATTTCTAATGCTCTTCTCTCCATCCTTGTGAGCTGAAAGCAGCACAAGCATGCTGCTACTTGCTACCCAGCTGAAGTGGTGAGCATCGTGTAGCTTTGAGTATTTAACACCCAAAACGTTAATTGCTACTGAAGGAAGCTCATACCGTATTCCAAGCACAGCCATGTGCTCAGCAGGATGATCATTACTAAGTTGCTCAGGTTGTTCTCGGCGCTGGAGCAGCCCTTTGCAGACTGCACGGAGCTGCTGGCCAGGGAGGATGGGCAGAAATAAACGCCTCCAACTCTTCACGACTGACAGATGCAGATATCATAAAACTGAGACAACTGGTGGATGGGCTCTAAAGACATGGATTAATTGGAAACATCCTTGGGCAAAAGCCTCACACAGAGCGTGAAGCATACCCTGGCTGAGGAACACAGCCTCACGGGCCTTCCCAGCCAGAGAAAGGAGCATCAGGCATGGGTGCAATGGGTGCTTGCTCAGTTTCAAAGAGCATGGTCACTTGGGAAGACAGTTTGCAAGCTAGCCTACTACCAGCTCCTCTTCCAGCACAAAGACATACAGTGGAAAGATCCTCTGTCTGCTCACAAGTGGAGTAACTCCTCACCCCCCATCCAAACACCAAGTTGCCAGTAACATCAGTTTGTAATCTACCAGTGTGACAGAGCCTGCAAGGAGCCTTTCCGTCACATCTGTACTGCACAGCAGCTGTACACCCTGGCACCCTCCACACAGTCCTCATCATCACAAGAGGGACTTGGCTGCATTGTGCCTTCCCACAAAGGCCAGCACACACCTGTGTCACACCCCAAGTGGGACGCAGCCCAAGTGAAGTCTTGGGAAGTACTCCTGAATCCCATGGTTGAGATCCAGCCTTTGTCTTCCTCAGAGTTTTGTAGACTGCGGACAGTTTCCAGTGTTAGGCATTGACAGCACTCACGTTTTAAGTGTTCAAGGTACCAGAAGCCAGAGTCAGTGCTCTTCTCGCCTACACAGGATCCCGTCCGCACACTGGAAGCAGCATCTCCTGCTACTTCTGAGTGAAGAATAACATGCTGACATGTACCGTTTCCATTACAGACTGAGGCTGGAAACCTTGAGAACAACCCAAGTGTTTTAACTTTTGTTGCAATACTTTATAAATTTCATACAGTTTTTTTCTAGCAGAAGGTTTCACGTTGCTGAGGAGCCTCTCTTTTCACTCAAGGAAGAGGCTCTCTTGAGCTGGGCTGGAACATCTGCCATGTAAGCAGGATGTAGTCAGGCTTTTTTGCAAAATAGCACTGGGAAGTCTGAAATGAAACAAGCACCTAGAAGGCAGGAGGGACTTGTCTTGGAGAATGGCAACACATGTTCTATTTGGAAGCAAATCACACAGGAGTAGTGAAAATTTAGTGAGGAAGATGTAAAAATAAGTAACTGAAATATTTTTTAGAAAATAAGAAAATGTTATTTCAGTTTTCATCTGTTCCTGACGTATACTAGCTCCAAGGAAGAGAGACTAGCATTCTTCATGTAAATCCTCACTCAGACAGATGGTCACACTTCTGGTTCACAAAGAATGCCCTGGACCCAAACTACTAACCGCCATCTAAGTATTTCTCCGGTTTACATCCAGGTGTGTTTGCAAATTTCAGCACAGTTTATGAAGCTCTATGAACAGAATGTTATTTTTTTAGTATAAACTCAAATAGTGACGTATTTGCTATTTTGTGAACATATTTTGTAAACAGGGGAATTAATTTCGGGGGTGGGGGTGGCCACAGCACTGAAATCCATGTTTCCTACTGAATGTAAAACATTTGCCAAAAAACTTTTAGCTGAAAATCCAGTTCTCTTTCAAAAAGGAGTTTGGATGAGAAATCTTGGACCAGCAATGTCTGCGCATTATCAAATTTTTCACTGTTCGGATGAAAAGCCAAAAAGCAGCACAAAATCGCTTGAAAGACATGCATATTAGCCAGTCTTTCAAGAAATCCTTTACCAAGAGATCTAGTTTCACCTAGTTTTGTAGGGAATATGGCACAAAAATACAGATATGTCTATATCTCAGTAAATACAGTAAACAAAGACTCAGGTAAGCCAACCACCTAATAAAGAATGAAATGAGACACACTTAATGGACACAAAAAAATCATGCAGAAATTAGTGCTCTTGAAGAGACTCACTGAAAATGGGTTGGATGCACCCTTGCCTAGAAAGCTTTTCTCTGTGTGTTGGGGGAGAAATAATAATAAAAATATAATCCTGCCTTTACCCTTTTAAAAGCATTTCCTGCCTTCTTTAAACTATGCTCACTAACCGAAAACAACATTGTTCATTACCTTCAACATGCTGGTAATTATCTTGCCACAAAGTGACCCCCCATTGTACAAGGGCTGCATGCTGGACTCTATCAACCGTTTTCATTTCATTGCCACATTAACAGTCGAAAGGAGCACACTACTGTTTAATATTTAAAGAAAATGTTTCGTTCTTAACTGGGAAAGTTCCTCTGAAGACAGCAGGCCTCAGCAGGTGGCTTAGGAGCTCAAATTTTAATTAAAATTTCTAACTCTAAATGCAAATCACAGCACTTACTAAGAAATGCTTCTCAGCATGGACACCTTTATAAGCACATCACAGAGCCTTTAGAAAGTGGACTCTACAAAGGACAGGAGCATACACTGCAGAGGAAAATCCTGCATTGACCTACATGGACTAGATGACCTCACAAATCTTTCAATCTTTCATTTCTGGGATTCACAATGGGAACAACTTTCCTCCAAACAACTTCGAGGCACCACCACTCTTTTGTGCTGTCCCTTAAAGAAGGAAATTTGCATTTGTAGGATATGAGCTGTTTCTTAAATTAATTATTGATTTTGCTCAGGCACAATCACTTGCAATTACAGTGCCTAGTAATATTTGAAAAACAATGATTTTAACCTAATCTAGTCTGAGGCCCCCCAGGGCACCCATAAGCATTGGTACACAGCTATGCATGCTCAAGAGCAAATGTGTGCAGCGCTTGCTCAGGTTAGGCAAATAACCTATTGCTTTGCATGCAAAAAGTGGGTATTTAGCATTTATGGCTCTTCACTGGGACAGCTACTGCTTTCAAAGAGCACCTGCAAACCCCCTGTTCTCTGCCCTTTTGGCGGGTTCCTTCTTTCCAGTGGACACGTGGTGGGTCTGTATGTGTTTCTCTCACTTCAGATGCTGAAGGGCTGCAAGGTGCCTTTCTTGGTGGTTGGCAGGGGCACGCTCATTGCCTCTTCCCCTTGAGGGAGAAGTTTTACTGTCTGATCAATGGAATTGAGGCCACCTTGTCTCTTGTCTTACCTCCACCAACGTGTCACACAGCTTCCCCGTCCCAGCCCTTCCCAGCCCAGCCAGCCGATCCGTATCAGCCTACAGCTACCCAAAGCTGCCAGCCGTGATGCCAGCACAGCCCAAGAGCAGCTGTTTCCATTTCTCTTTTGTTTCATGTGGGTAGGAGCATCCAATTTAATTTTCCTTGTGCTGCAACCCTGCTAATTCCTTCTCTCTTCCCTCCACCCCTCTCTTTCTCAGCCTCATGGGTATGTGCTTTTTGTCCTACTGAATTGCACCCATCTGTGACCTGAAGCCAGGCCTTGATATAGCCAATGGAAATGAATTCTCCCACATCCCATGGTTAACCTAGAACTAATTAGAGACTCTCTATGTACAATTTGCTCTTACCCTTATTATTTTTGTGGACTTTGTAGCATTTTTAATGTTTCTGAATTAATTTATGGGGTTCATCCACCTGAATTTGGAAGCAGGTCTCCCATAGACTCCATTCACTCTGTCCTACCCTGCCACACACAAGGCTCACACATTTGAACACCAAGACCATACAGCCACCTAGAGTGATTTTCTGCCAGCAGGCGACACACCACTGTCTCTGCCATTTTCATGCTCCCAGAGAAGCTACATGTTCATAAATGTATTTTCTTTAAATGTAAGGACTGTCCCTTGCTACGTCACCATGTCAGCCAAACAGGCTGGATTCAAGAGAAGCTATCTCATCCCACAGATCCAGTGAACCTGACGGGGATTCCAGTGGCACCAGTCAAACCGTGATCAGGGTCTGCTGCTCTGCGCCTCCTGCCTGGGTCCCTGCTTGCTCAAGCATAGGGCCAGTGAACTCCTTCACGCAGGACAGGAAGGAATAAGCCAAACCCTTGTCAGACTGACTAATGAAAAAGATGACAAAACACAAAGATTGTTTCAAAAAAATTACCAGGATGAAGACATGTAAAGTAAGTAATGGAAAATTAGATTTTGGCATAGGTGATGAGGGACATAAATAAATGGAGAAGGTGAGACAAGAAAGGACCATAAACGCCCTTGGAGAAAGGAAGCTTTCACCAGGTACCTTCAGGCACTGATGAGCCTTTTTAGCTCCCCAGTGCAATCACTTGACAACTGGCTGCTTGCTCCACTCCTCATTCACTACAGCAAACATCCTGGAGCGCTCCTTGAGCCACTGCTCCGCCAGGATGACTGGTCTCGGGTCATGAAACTTCACTCCTCTGCTAGGCTATAACTTGGGAGATGACAGCCCTGTTGCTATTTGAGTTGTGACCACCACATTCGGTCTATACTATGCCTTCAGCTCTTCCATCTGTAAGACGCGGATATTATTATCTTACAATTCAACGTGCAGTAGGATAAATTCCACTGATCACTCCAATGCGTCCCCCTGTCACTGCCATAGGAGCACCTAAACTGAGAGATGTGGCTTTCAGGGAAGCTACTTCAGGTTTTAACTGTTAAAGGAGAAAAAAACCCCTGTGAGACTGTTGAAGAAGAGGCGTGGAATAGAACGTGGCAAAAGGAAGATCCAAGTGGGAAAACGAACTTAACATCTCCATGCAACAGCCCAGGTCAGGCGGCCTCACCTCATCACATGGGGCTATCCTGTGAATCATGTCTTTCAGATGGCCAATCATCCGCTCTTCCTGAAAGTCATACGGGAATGTCTCTGTCCACTCTGTCAGCAACTGTAAGATTTTGGGTCCAAATTTTCTGATCCGAGCCTGAAATGGAAACCAGAATGATAGGTAGAAATTGAAACACATTTACTCATTAAAGTCTCCCAGTACATATGTACGTCACTGAAAATGGGGCCAGATTTTCAAAGAAGGCACTTATGGTTGCACCTGCAAAATCTGCACACATGCAAACAAAGAGTGTGATGCACAAGTGGTACAATTTGGCATGCAAAATATACCAGAACTTAGATGCATGCACAACTGTCTGTTTTACATGCAGATTTAAGTATTCTGCACATGCAATTGGCCAGTTTACGGCTGGATGGACATTTTGTTGGTGCAACCTTTATACCTTTTTTAAAAACATCTGGCCTTTTTGCTGATTTGAACCATATGTTCTTCCTTTTGTACTTACAACCCTCCTATATTTTCATCCTTCTCTGAAAAATAGATTGGAATGTATTTCTTGACCAACAAGGAGACATTTTTTTTGCTTCTTTGCTTTCTGGCTGTATGAAAAAACTGCTTAGAGACCAGGGGCAGATGTAACGTGAGGAAGAAAAGATGGACAAAACACCAGCATTTCAGTCACTTTACCTGGGCTACTGATAATGTTGCTCTCTTCCCACATGAGCTCAAGGTCGTGACAGGACAAGGGCACCCACTCACATAACACACAGCTGATTGCCCACTTTACTTTTGGTGTAGATTTATCTGAGGATGCCGCAGTGTGAATAGTCAAGAAGATATGGGGCAAGGAGGGATATGTGGGGAACAGCACACCCGGTGCATTAGTGTTATCTCAAAGGACGGCCTGTGTAGCTGCTTCCAAAGCTTTTATCCTCCATTATCCAAGAACATGTGAAAAGGAAATTGCGTTAAACAACAAACTGCATTTTTATTTACAGAAAACACAGACCAAAACAAACAGCTTTCTTCTGCATCCTACGTACTGTAGCTAAAGTGTACCCTGTAATCAGGAAAAATTATACTCTTGAGCTCCACAGCTCTCTGCTTTTCAACCAAGGTGGTTAAAATGTGTATTTCAGCTTTCCACCAACAACAGGTTGCAATGAACCACATCTCTAAAAATAACTGCTGTCAGCTAGCATTAAGCTCATGCTCAAAGACCAGCAGGTGGCTGCTAAAGGGAAAGCTTTATTGGAAACTACAAAGGTCTGGGGAGACATTTGCTCCAGCTGTGTAAACTGCTATTAAGAATTGAAGGAGAGGACTTTGTGCACGTCACAGGACACAGGCAATGGGAGGTCATTTGCGTGCAAGGTTTCAAAGTCAGCCCCACTCTCAGGAACACAAAATCAGCTGTGTCCCACCAACTCTGCGTTACTACAGGCCAGTCCAAAATGCAGATTCACTTCAGGCGAACAGAGAGATCTTCATAAAAATACAGTATTTCTCATTTCTTGCAAAGTTTAATGAGCAACAAAACTTCACAATGCCCACATTTTAATCCTCCTAAACTTGCATCCATTGCGGCATCAGAGAGCAGAACTCAGAAAAAACCTCAGAAAAATTGTTTTGTATGGTGCATCTCATACAGATATTTCTATTAACACCAATGTATGGGCGACCCAAGCACCAGATTTCTAAGCAGTCTGGCTGATCGCTCTCCATAGTGAAGTGGAGCTCCTGTTACTCATGCAACCAGTTGCCTAGGCAAAAACAAGCACGTGTGTTCAGGTGTTGGTGATTCAGTATTTGATGCCAAAAACAGTGTTTCAAAGCTTGAAAGGCTGATCCTGAGACTAATATCAGAATTTGGGGTTTTTTTGAAAGTTGCAACTATCGCACACTCTTCTCCCCTCCACTGCACTGAAGGTGCATCTCCTGCTCCAGTAGGATAGGTCTTCATCAGTGCACCGAGGAGAGCTTGGGTGGAATCCCGCACTGAATAGGATCCAGTGGGATCCATCTCCACCACGCTGTCTGTGGGACTGCCAGAGGATGCACATGTGTTGTTACACACATTATCAGTCTGCACAGTCCCTAGGGCAAAACAGGAGGAGTGCCGACACAGGAACAGCTTGGATTTTCTCATTCTGTTGGCTTGTCACAGCCTCACTACTGCTTTAGCTCATTCCTGGTGTGCCAGACAGCGCCGCTCTGCAGCACGGCTGTGCGGACGATCTGTCAGTGCCGGCAACGGGAGGTTAGTGGGGAGCTGCATGCTGTTACGTAGCGTTCAAACTGACAGGTAACGCCAAGAGGAAATATTACTGTACCAGAAGCAAGGAAGCAAAAGGGCAGACGCATTAAGTAAAAATGGGAGAGTGGGGTGTCGACATCTGCAATTCAGTGTGTGAGGTTTACATCCTACCTCCTTGCATCCCGCACGCTTCATCAGAGCCTTAAAGAAGTTAAGAAGGAAAGTCACCTGGGAAGACTGAGACAGGGGGAAAGGTAAAATTAGAAGAAGATTTGAAATCACTAGTGCTTGGAGCATTGCTCTTGGACATGGATACTAGGATGTGCCAATGTCAGGATCTCAGCGGCAACTGTCATCCTTTACCGGAAAGTTTCATTCAATCCAAAGGGAGATAAAGGACACACACCAGAGCCCCAGAATTCTCTGCCCATCGAAAATACATCACATTTTTCTGCTGTAAAGATAAACTAACCTTGTCCAGCACAGGGTCATCCAGCCGCTGCTGCTCAATGCACTTGAGGCAAACTCGGGACAAAAGCTCATGGGGTTCAATGAAGAGTCTGGAACTCAGCAGGAATGTAAAGATATAGGCTTTCTGCAGGAGAAAGACAAGGAGACCTGCTGTAAGCAGCCACACAGTGGGTAATATTGGCCATAAAAGCCCCAAACTCCATGGTTTTTGCATTTCCACCGGGATAGACCTTTACTTCTAAAAGACATAAGCACTCCGGACCCTGAAAATGGAACTGCCTACAGTGGGTGCAGCAGCAGCACAACTAACAGACAGCACAACTAGGGGTGCACAGAGGCCAGTGAAAGCTAAATGTGTAGACACTCAGGCATCTCTGTGTTGTACCAGGTTGTGAGCTGCAGACGCCCCCAGATTGGTCACATCTTGCTATTGCCCTGCAGGTCTCACCCAGCCTGTTTTAAGAAATATTTCATTTATTCTACTATCTCCCCAAAATTCACTTCTATCAGCCAAGCCATATGATATGCAGTCCCACATCTGTGAAGCTGTGGGAAGCAGGCCTGTTGGATAAATCCTTGGATTATTTAAAGTATTCCAGCAGTGAATTTAAAATATATGCACGAATCCTCAGTTGTTTGCATCCTAACCCCTCCTGGCACCTGAATTATCTTCTTTCCCCCAGACCTAGCCCTGCTCCCGAGCAGCAGGTCCAATATTACATATCATACGTTGCTTAATGAAAATCTCACAGCCTAATCTGTCCATTACCTATTTTTATGGCCTTTCTGTTCTTTTAATTGATATACTTCTTTAGTACTTATTTTTAGCTGATCAGAAACTGAGCTGTGGGTTATTTAAAACATGCTGTCTGCTCTGCATTGATAACTTTTATAGTCTTCTAAACTGCCCAGAAGTCAATGCCACCCTGTGCTTTGAAATACAAACGTTTCCATAGAGATATATTAGCACTTAGAAGTCTTCCAGCCAAACTCCATCCTGAATTCCACTCAGGATGTGCAAAATCCAGTGAAGTCAATGGCTTGCAGGACCATAAACCTGCTGCCAGTGCAGATCCTCACACTGTTGGTGAAGAAACACTGAATATTCACTGACGGAGCAAGGATTAGGATCTGGACTGTGTTGTTCAGTGACTGCAAAGTTGGTGTGAATAAACCCCAGGTAAATTATGAACCCACCAGAAGGATCATCTCTGTTGTCACTGAGGGAACGCTTTGTACACAGACAAACCTGGATGAATGCAGCAGCCACTGCAATTCAGCCAATTTAATGCCAGTTCATTCCTGAAGTTTTTTGCTTCAGTCTTCATCTAAACCTCTCTGGGATATGCTGCTAGTTTTGATGTGCTCCGACTGCTATACCACTAATTCATCACCACCACAGCTTCCCCTCTCCCCTACCCCATTCTCTTATTTAAAGGCAGTATCAACGTTGGGATCTGCTTTTTCATGGGAACAATTATAGAGCAGTGAAACAGCAGTTAAAGCAATGCATCAATTTACCAAGCTTTAATTGTATGCAGCTTTTAAATTAGCCCTCAATTCAAAATTTAACAAATTTGCACTTTTGCATAAAGTGCTGCCCCGATTCATCAAAATTAAACTGTTTATTACACTGTGAATTGCTTACTTCAGGGTAGTAATCAGTGGTAGGTATCAGATGCTGGATTAGAGCATCCAGAGATGCTGAGGTAAGGTTTCCATCCTGGAAGATCATTCCTCCTTGTTCGTCTTCTTTTGAAGTATGTAGATGAGGGCTGAAGCCACATTGGGTAAACATACTGGTAGAACTCAGCGTTTGGGGCATGCCTTCCTACAACACAGAAACACCTGTATTAGGGACAAAAGCCACCAGATTCACAGCCACATCTGTCTTCTGGTTGATACGAAAAACACAAGCCACTAATGAGAGTTTCCTGTTCACAAAAATAACATGATCCCTTCATTATAACCTCTTTCATTGTTGTCATTGGCCGGTCATGCTTGTGATGGGAAATACACAGGAAAATGGGATGTTTTGATTTATGCGTTTGGGCCAGAAAGTGTTGACAGCCACTTTGGGCTCCCACCCCAATCAACAGTGTCTGTGATGATTCCCTTTTTGCTGCCATTCCTTGTCACTCCCACACTGAAGAGGCAAGATACTTGGGAACTGAATTCAGCAGGTTCCTGAGCAGAACACAACTGTTCGTTTGAACCTCTGCCCGCCTGAGAACGAGGCAGGGAGAATTTAGGGTGACAGAGGAAGAAAAAAGGGGTGTCACCTAAGGCTTGCTCAGGATGGACCCTGAGAAATGCTCTGTGGCTCCCGTGGGACAGGAGAGCTGTCAGTGAGCGAGGAGGTAGAAGCAGGACCAGAAGACAACTGGGGGAGGATGGAAAAATGAAGGGAGTTGGAGGGAACAGAGAAGATAGGAGGAGATGAAGAAGAGATTAAAGAGCAAGGAAAAGTGAGGAAGAGGGAGAAGGCAGACACCTGCACTATTTTTGGAGCGTGAAGTTAGTCAGTCCTAGATCTATACTTAGGTACTAAATAAATGTTTCAAAAAGAGCCTGAACATTCATCAACTTCACCGGAGATGCAGAGTCCTCAGCACCTTTGAAAGGAAGCCAGGCACGTAGCCCAGTTTCAAGCTCCCTGTATTTCAGTTCTCTGGGCTCTTCAGGTTGCATTCTAGGCTCCATCTCAATTTTGGGGCTTACAATCAGCTTTAAATGTTTCTTCTACTAAGAAAAGTTGTTTTGTTCCTGAATTGGTGCAGAGGGACGACAGATTTTGCCCTGAGGGCTTTCAAGCATCTCCAGCTGCTTCCAAAATCCATCCTGGAAGCTGCTCTGCTCTCAGCTAGAGGCAGCATTATAGGACGTGGACTGGTAAACGGACAGTGCATGCTCACTCCCAGGTCAGCAAATGCATCATCCAGAGCAAGGGACCCCATTACCTGACTATTTGCTTCTAAATATGATTTTACTTAGTGTAAGGGAGGGTGGGGAAAGAGATGATGGAAAGGAAGAGTCCTAGAGCCAACCCCTACTCCCCTGAGCAGCTACAAAACTCCCAGGACTCCAGCTCTCCCTCCTGAGCATAGCCTCCGCTGGAAGAGCAAGATCTGCACCCTGCAGCCTGCTGAGCTGGCACCGACCTCCCACGCAGGAAGGTGCTGGGCCACAGGCAGCCTGCTGGTGCTCAGTCACAAGCAGCCAGCAGATACACCTGACTTTTAAATATATTTCTCTGCCCTTTTCTGTATCCTGTTCCATCCACTTTTCTGCCTCTTTACCACCGCACACAACTTCAAAAGCTGCCCCATGGATATGGCTTAAAAATTTGAGCTTGCTGTTCTCCCTGACATCCATCAGTAGGTGTGCTGTGACCCAGCCAGCTCAGCTTCAGTTACACGCATGGTATGTTGTATTTACTGTTGCAAAAGCACCTCTTTACCTGGCACAACCCATCTACTCCCCCAAAGCTCAGGCTGCTCCAGCTTGCCAACTCAGAGCCTTGGGCCACCGAGGATGAGAAGGGCAGTGTGCCTGGAAGCCAGGCAGGGTGTGAAGCCCTGGGAGAGGCTGGGGGCTGGGTCCCAGCACCGTGGGAGATCAGGCTTTACGAGCAAAACTTGGGTGACTTCATCCTTCAAAGGAGGGACTGTTCCCTGGGTGGCAGCAGTGTAGTTACTGCATCTTATCTCATTCTGGGAGGCTCACATGGGGCGGGAGCGCAGGGTGCCTCCGGGATTTGCAATCAAGCAAGAAGGAACCAAAATGTCAAAACCAACAAATTCCTCCCTTGAACAAAAAATAAAATAGATGTCAGGGATTTTAGTTTAAAGACCAGAATATTTGAGTGTCATCCCAGCTAGGATGGAAGTTGAAGTATCTAGTTTTAATGACTGTGCAGATGTGCTTGTTAATAAGGCTCTGAGAACAACTAATTGCTGCTTTTTGTACACTGCTCAGACTCCGAGTAGTAAATGGGAAAGACTGCCAAATCCCATTTGTTACTTCTAACATGCTCTATGTTAGGTCTTGTTCCTGTGGCAATAATCCCAAGAAGGATTGCATGTCCATATAGATCAGGAAATAAATCTCATGGACATATAGCTGTCTAGATGAGGAAAAGAAAACGTTAAAACATCTGAGAACTTACAGGACACATCCTGGCTTCAGCCATAGAACAGAATTTGAAGTAATAATTTATTCAGTGCAATCCCTCATTGTCAATGCCATTTTTATTATCAAATAGAAACATATCTAAACAGGATATTGCCTGAACTTCTGCATCTCATTACACAAGAAATCTTGCTGAAATACATAGTAATGCTTCCTAAGAAAAAGTTACCTTTTTTTAAACAGCTGAATAAAAACAGCTGTACAACTGTCACAGAGACATCTGTCTTGGGTATTGTGAAGAAATTAAATATGACTTTTTATCATGCAGTTCTTGGTCTAATCTCAACTTTTCAGGCAAGGCCTATGTTGTATCTGAGCTGGTGCCTCGTTGCCACCTTACTTGAAGTTAACTGATCCTGTTCTGTTCACATCAGGATGAAGGCCAACTGTACAGAGACTAAAAACCTCTTGCACTACTAAGCTTGATACTAACTAACATTAATATTTGGCAGATAGGAATTTAGGACAGGGACTTCTCTCCTTGCAACAGCTGCTTTCTTTTTATGTACATGCAGTTTCTGAAATACTCTTTCCAAAAGTACTAAATAGGAACACGACCTTGCTTTGAAAGAGCCCAAACACGTGATTGCCTGCAGTAGGCAGATGAGGTTATGCTGTCAATCACTTACAGAATACAGAAACAAGAAGGAAGGCACTGAGAGAGGAAAACAAACAAGCAAACAACCTTAAGGAGATCTGTCTTCCTGTACTGACGGTGGTTTGGATGATGGAGAAGGCAGGCGGTGTAGATTGAGACAGACCCTTCCCAGAAGAGCAGAATGACAGGTAAGGGGAAACACCCCCAGGCTGCAGAAGGGAAGTTCCAGTTGAATGTAAGAGAAAATCCTCCCCTGGGCACCACGTGAAATTGGAAGAGAGACCTGGGAAGGATGTTCAACTTCCATCCTGGGAAACTTTCAAAACCCAACTAGAAAAGGCCCTGAGCAAACTTTGAAGTTAGCCCTGCTTCGAGCAGATACTTGGACTAATGACCATGAGAGGTCCCTTCTGATTAACTTTTCTGTGATTCTAATACAAATCTTCTTCAAACTGTTCAAGTATTGCCCCAGTTCTGGGCTTTTAAATACAAACCATGGCAAGCAAAAGTCAAGCCCAGAGCATTAGATCGTATTTGTAAAGAAGTCCATGTTGGATGTAAAAACTTTATCCCATTTTTCCTGGAAAGAACAGCTCACATGGTAAAAATGGCTCAAAGCCTCACTTGAAAACCACTGGAACTTAACCAGGAGTCAGTAAGATTTAAGCATGTGAAAATTCAGTAATTGTATTTATATACAATTATATATATATTTTTATATATATATCTACACACTAATAAAATGTAAGTGCTTCCCTGAACTTTAGTCCAATCAAGCACACAATGTTTCGCTGTTCCTCTCATTTCAGATGGAAATCAGATGCTAATTTCAACCAAAACTTGCAGGATGATACAGAGATCTCAAAAGCGCCTGGCTTCTTCCACATGCCATAAAGCCCAGCAGCTGGTAGCAGAGAATGACCCAAATTAGTGACCTTCTGGGCAGAGAGCAACAACGTGAGCTGACCTGCTGCTGGGCTCAAGAGGACTTGTAACTTGTATGGAGGTGAGAGACCGTACAAATATATGAGCTGAAGGAATGGCACCACCAACCCCGCCAGGTACAGGGAAATCTAATCATGCAAGGAAAAGCTAAACCCCCAAGTTTCACAAGTTTCTGCTGCTCTTACGCGTACTTACTAAGACCTAGAAATTTCCAGCAGTAAACATACTGGAGGGCTGGTGCCCTGACTTTGGAACGAGATAGCGCTACACACTGATCCCAAGACTAGACTTCATGCTTATGGGTTCAGAAGGAGCAGAGATGCTTTGCTAACAGCACATGGGCTCTGGTGGCAGCGACAAGGGTAAAACAGAATGTACGCCTTGAAGGACCACTTTGATAAATGGTGCTCCAGAAGGAGCGCTGCTGGCGAGGGGATCTTAGTGAAGGGCACACTTCCACATCCCACCACGCAAAATGACTGATGATACAGGTGGCTGGCTGCACATGTGCAGCATTTAAACTATCTCTGTGCTCTAAAGGACTGAGACCCAGAGACGGGAAAATGTCTCTGCACCAGTTGAAAATAGAAAGGCAGACTGTTTCTGGGACTGGTCTCTGTGGGAGAAGGCGGGGCATATGGCTCTTTCCTTGCCTACAGAAAACCAAGGTTATAGAACGAAGAAAAAAGGAAACGGGGCTCAGCACTGGCATCTGCATAAAGGCAACATAAAATGCTACTGAGCTGAAACAGTAGCATTTTGCATTAATTTTATGAAAATGTTATGTCTACCAGCAGTGGCACAGTCCGATCAATAATCCCAGCTCTGTGCAAGTCGTGCTAAGCAAGAAGGTGCAAAAAAGGTCTGTCCTCACTTGTCGGGGCACTTTGCAGTAAGGTGTCCTCGTGACCCTTCTTACTCCCAAGGAGGAGCAGGACAACTGTGTCACACTGGATCATAGTGGGCTCCTCCGTGTTCTCCAAGATCTTGGTGTTGTGCATTCAGCCAAGGATGCTCTGATTGGGAAATGCAACAGCTCAAGCAACAGCTTGTTCAACTGTGGCTTTTTTGGATTATGAAGTCTGGTTTGCTGGAAGTGAGCCCGCTGCCACTGCAGAGGAAACGCACTTCTGGGTGTTACAGTAGTAACTGGAACAGGGAATCTTTGCTTATATTTATTTCTACCTCTACTCTTTTTTTGCTGTTCTTCTGTTTCACCATTCTTGGCTTTTCATGTTTATTAAAGAGTGCCTTGCCTTTACATTCTTTTAATATATTTCATACATTCGTAAGACTAGAAAAGAAATTTAAAAATAACGGCAATATACTGCTTTTTAATCTTTCTCTATGGGCCAGGGCAGCTCAATATTCCAACACAGTGATGAAAACAGATAATCCACAGACGCTTCTCACTACAAAAGATACTGCTTACACAAAAATATTTAAGAACTTGATTCACTGATCCAAAGCACAGAACCAAAGGATCACCAATGCTCGGGAGAAAAGCTGCCCACAAACTCTACATCCACAAGTGCCTTAAAACCCCTGGAAAACCAGTGCCCCAAACCTGGAAAACAGAGCAGGGCACGGCTTACAGACAGGACTGCCTAATGATGACTGTAATATGGGCCCATCAATCTGCGGCAAGAGAGGTGCAATGTGCTAGAGGGTGGCTAACAGGCTGCCAGCTCTGCCTCCCTGGTGCCAGCCCAGTGACCTGCAGCAGAACCATGAAGGTAAAAACCCCACCAGCTTTCCCCAAGTCCACTGCCTGCTGTCACAAATGTCCCCACGGCAAGTACAGTTAGTGCCTACGTGGACATGAAACGGTCAGGAAACATTTAATGTGATTTTCAGCGGCTTTGATGTGATAAGTGTTTTATCCTTTATCAAAAACTTAATCACACTGTTTACTTTTGATCTTCATTTCATCTCTGCCTTCCATCTGCTCTGCCTCTCTCAAGGGGAAACAAGAGCTGCTACCACGTGATGAATGGAGCTGGGCTGCAGACTTATCTTCCCACCCACTTAACTTTCAGATTAACAAAATAAATAAAACCCTTCCCACTTCAGGGATGAAAGGCACAAGCTTTTGACAATCTCCCACCAGAATTACAGGAGCTAGAGTGGATGGTAAGGAAAGGTGTGGAGGCTGGGGTGTCCATCCATGCCATATGGGAGGATCCAGTTTCACTCACTATCCTGACCACGACCATGGGCTCCTCCTTACAAGAACTCAGGGTGTGCAAGTCAGTGCTCAGTGAGCATGAGCAGGGGATAAATCAAGGCTATGGGAGACTCAGGGTCAAGCAAAAGTTGGCAAGGCACAAACTGTAACAAATATACCTAGAGTGAGTCGGACTGGTTCTTACTCCTGTCAGGGAACAGAGATTGATGTCTCCCATCCCAATCCTGCAGAAGTCTTTACTGTTCAAACTTTCACCAAAACTAGAGTTCAAGAAAGTGCAGATGGTTCACTAACACATTTTGGAAAAACGTATTGGAGAATTCTTGGCCAGCATTTGTAATCAAACCTATTATCCAACCATCACCAATCTCTCTATTTGAAACTAGAAGAACTTTGCTGAAGTATTTCCTCTGCTCCAAAAGCATCAGGAACTGAGGGATGGCCCAGATGACCTAATGGGCTGCACCGGGCTGCAGCTCAGAGCAGACGTACAGATCTCTTCTCCCTCTATGTTTAGTTGCAATGACACCAAAACCGAGGTGCTGTTTGCTCTAATTCACATCCAGGTGAATCCTGCCCCAAACAGAAGTCACTATGGTGATGAACAAACAGTGGGATAGGAAACTGGAGCCAAAGGTGATCTACTTAATGCCACAAGTGGGAGAGGAACCAACTCCCACTCCTATTCATTAGGCTTTGGGGTCCAAGCTCTGACCAGTTACCATCTAGGTGGCTTGGAAAAGACTTTGACTCCTAAACCAAGGCTCAAGTAGGTAACGACTGAAGGAGCAGAAACAATCGTGCAGTGGAGCAGGCTGCACAGTGATGGCCAGTTTCAAACTCTCTCCCGTTAACAACTTCACAGGCAGCCTGAGCACACCACCTGGAGCCAGAAGGGTTTAGCTGTTCACAGACGCGTTATTTGACACGGAGACTTTTCTATCAACGATGCTTCTCATCTCTGCTACACGCTTCCTGCGGGTCAGGACATGGCACGAGTTCTTCAGCTGTTCCCCATGAAGCCCTCACTTTCTGCCCCATCCCCTGGGGAACAAGCCCTGCTCCAAGCTCTCAGCCAGGACAGCACAAGACACAGCTGGGTCTCACCTGCCTCCGTACCTGCCCGGTGCTGTCCTACAAGGCCTAAATACTGGCAGGCTCGGCAGAAACTTCAGCAACAGATACTCATTTTTCTCTACATTACTTTGAGTAATTTTCCAGCTATTCATCTTTGCAGACAAAAAAATAAAAATTCACAAGATAATAATAATGAGTTAAAATTCAGATTTTTCTCTACTTCTTTTGTAGGGAGGGAAGTAGAGGAAAAAGGATCAAAAGAATTCTGATGTTTCAGAAAACAAAAGGAAAACCCCTGCAAAGTAATTGCTTCCAGTTGTCAAGGCCATGGTTATAAACTTTTTTTTCAGCAAGAGTACCTGGCATTAACAAACTCAATGTATTTGATGCTGATTTAATTCGGAAACCGGTAGCAGATGTAAGTTTCTTTTCACCAGGCCATGAAACATTTAATTTACAGTCCATGAAGTTGTGAGATTGCAGAAAACTCAACCTGTCAATCCCAGTACTGTTGGAAATGGTTACATGAGCAATATAATGAAGCTGTACAACTTAGAAACACAAAAGAATCACAAGTGAAAAGAACCACAGGATACGAAAAGTGGGGAAAAAAACACTTTAACTGCAATATTCTCCAAACTCAATAACAACGATTATATCTCAATATGGGCTGGCTCCCTTCCATTGCTACCCATTCCTTGCAGCAGCTGAGGCACTTCACTGAAATTCCCATGAACAGGATTGCAAGAGCAGCAAGTGAATTTAAGGGGTTTGGGTATCTATTCAGAATTAGACAATAATTGTATTTCCTTTGATCCCACCTGGTTCTCACCTCTTGCTCATCTCTCCTCCCAAATCACTTCCCTAAAGAATTCACCCCCCCAGTCCTCTCCTGTGGAGCCTCCTTTGGGCGTTGCAGATCAGGAGGGGAAGGAAAACTCCTGATGAATCTAAATCAGCAATTGCAAAAAGCAACCTTGGGCAAAGTAAGGGAAAGATGAGCAGAGCAGCGGGGAGCAAGAGGACGGTTCTACAATGTGTTGTGGCGCACGGCACTCCAGAGCAAGGGGGGGATGCAGGCCAGGAGCCTCAGCGTGCCTGGAAAACTTTTTTCTTTTTCTTCTGTAAAATTTCTTTCAAGGAAAGAAAAAGTTTTCTCTACATCTGTTTTGGCCTGAACTGAAGTGCTCTGACCTGCCCTGGCAGTTGCTGCAGCCTGCAGCTGCAGTGGATGCTGCTGCCCACCACCATTCCTGGGGAGGAGGGGCAGCGCGTGGCACAGCCCCAGCCCCCAGCACAAGGTAGGGATGGGGATGCACTAGGAAGCTCCGACTGAGGGGGAACAGGCTACAGGAGCAGCTAAGCTGCAACTCCCATGGGAAACCGGGAAGCACCTAGAGCACAAACCCTCTTCATCCAGTTTTTCAAGGGAAAACTGAAACCAAAGTGACCTCTGCTGTAAAAGGCGCTACAAACTCACTCACACACTAAGCAATTCTTGATGGGCTTCCAACTTCTCCATAAGAAAGCATTCTAATTCAAAAGAACAATTCCAAATATTCTGACCAGCAAACGGGCCCAGCATCTACAGTGCCCCAGAACATGCAGAGCAGCTCTCAGGTCTCCATCCTCTCCCTGCTAGCCCTTGGGTGAGTCACAGAGCAAAGGCTGGTGTTCACAGCAGCCACAAAAATGATTCCTTTGCAGCAGACCTCCACACCAGAAGGGCCTGGGGCATGTGGCACCTGCAGTGTACATTGCAATGTGACAGAAAAAAGGTTCAACTCAAACACCAAAGAAATTACACAGCTCTACTCTCAAATATTGACTCCGGGCTAGAACAAGAGCCTTTATTCTCCAAGCTACGCACACAGCTGCATTCACAGGCAGCCAACAGGACAGGCATGCCTACATCTACCAGCTAAATTTTTTCCATCATGTCAGTAAGAATGATCACAGCTACTCTTGTACTAGAGGTTTATAAGAAATATCTGGCAGTCAAAATACTACAGTGAAAAAAACAACTACACTAACCAATTACCTCGAAATCTGATGGACATGCCTCAGAAAGAGACCCAATTTATAGGTAAGGAGGCATTAAATCAATTACCAGCATGGTACAAGCAAGAACAAGGTCACCTTGCTGAAGGAATATTTCTGTTTATGCTCATGTCAGAGTATTTTTTCAATAGAGAAAAATGAAAAGCTGATTATCATGAATTTGGTAGACTGGACTGAAGTAGAATGTAAATCAGAAATGAGAAGATTTATGGCCAATTAAATTGAACTCCAATCAAAATCCCATTCAGACAACAGTTCCCTGGAGGCTTCAATTTGTTAGTGCCACATTTTTTTTAATAACTTTCTTTCTCATGTAACATCAGCAATAATAAAAGCCCTTCAAAAACAAGCTGTGCTGCAAAAGCATTATTTATCTTAAAATGCCATCATTACCTGGAATCGGAAAGCATTGAAAGGATGCACCGCAATTGCTCAGGAACAGCCCCCCATAAAACTGCAATGAGTGTAAAGCTTTTTTTTTTTTTTTTTTCTTAGTTTCAGAACGATTTCTCTGGTTCAAGTCTGAGGTATTTCTCCTGAGTAAAAGCAATTTGGCATCAACCCTGGCATAAGACTGAACGCAGCCTCTGATGTCTCGGATCCTTTCCCAATATTGCACGTGAACTATGGGGCCAGTAGCATATCTGTGCCTCATCATTATCCAATTTTTAGTATTATTAGGAGGAGAACGCCTACCGATATATTCCAGATGCCCTTGACAGTATTCAAATGTATGCTAAAGCAGCAGTCTGGATTTCTCTCACTTTAGGCTAGAAAATCTATTTTCTGCTCTAATGTGCCTCTCTCCCCTTGTGCCTCCCCTTCCTCCCGAGTTCCTGGTAAAAGCCTTAGACAATATAAAAAACATTCTGGTGCATAGGAATTTTTTTTTTTTTTTTTTGAGCAAAATTTATCCTTCATCTTTCCTCAAGAAAAAGGATTTCCTTTTCCTTAAGGAAAGAAAAAGGATACATAGAACAAAAATAGAAGGAGAAAAATGAGAGTGCTTAAGAGTGGGAATGAATTACTGCACCTTTTGTTAAACAGAGAATCACAAAATTTTCCTCAAGTGAAGTCGGATCTCAACCAGGCATGGACAGAGAGGGAAATCCCGGAACAAAACCATGCAGGCAGTGTTCCCAGAAACCACTGACATCAACAGGAGCCTTTTGGCTCAGTTCAGTTGTCGCGGACGGGCCACCACTGTGACTGCCTGGAAATCAGTCAATGCTTGGATTTTCTTGCTTCAGCAGAAGTGGTGAGGAGAGGAAGTTATTTAAGGATAACTAACAGTTGTCAATCTGAAGGGCTGTATGGTTTTGTAGGGCAGTCTGGGCTGCGGCATCGAACTCACACTTATAAATGAGAATGCTGCAGTGGGAATTTTATTTCATATCTAAATACACGGGCATGACATCATGACTGCCTTCAGACCTCAGCAGCCACCGCCTCTCAGGAACTGCTTCTTCCAAGCCAAACCTGGAGGAATCAGAGCAGCTTAAAAGCAGCATGGCAGAGTCTGGCCCCAGCAACACCGACAGCTTTGCTTGAGCAAGGACGCCTCTCCCCATCTAAATGAATGCTGTCTCCACCGCATGCTGTCAGAATTACAATGGAAAGCCCGTAAATAAAACAGAAATGCAGATCTCAGTCCTCCTCTCATGACATCTTGGTGAGAACAAGCCCTGACAGGAATAAAAAACCTCCCACACTAAGTAAAGCAATTCTGCTATTTATGCAGAAGGAAGAAGGAAAGCTGTATATCAAACAAATAATTACAAGAGCAGCTTTATCAGTCCCTGCTGATTACTCTCAGCTCGGTTTGATGATTCTGCCAGCGCTCCGCAGGTTGTTCAGAGAGGTGCATGTCACAACATTTTACTCTCAGTTCCTTCATTTATTAGCACCTACTGCTACCTGTCTCTTAGTCAAAAACCTTGACACACATTCAGAAATTGGTCTCCTGGAGTCTGTCAGGGAGATTTAAAACCCTATAAATCATATTTTTATATGTACACATGCAACCTCAGACAGTCTCCACACACGCATATGAATGCATAATGATGTATTTCACGTGTTACATATGTATATGCAGTTACATAGAGGCACACACATTTTCCTATGAGTGCACACACCACCACCCCGCCACCCCCCCAATATGCAAACACAGCAATTCAAGTAACTTGCTCATCGCTGCTCCAGTGGGACAACATTTCATTTGACTTTTCTTCCCAAATTTGCTGGACTATTAAATGGAAGAGGGTATAATCTTCATCTCAGAATATATCAATGCCTTCTGAAGAACAGCACCAGAGCTCTGACTGTCACCAATGTCAATTTATCACCAGTGTTAATTACGCTGTATTTGAGCAATGCTCAGTTACCAGATCAGCACAAATGTTTCTTGGATTTTTTTGCTCCTAATTGCCATGGTTTGCAAGCCTCCCTGAGATTTATGTCCAACTGCAAGGCATCCTTTGCGGCGAACACCTCTGGGCTTTGGTGTGCACTGCCCAGCCGTGGGGACAGACACCCAAGCACCCGATTCATGATGCTCATCCCCCCCCCTATCCTAAGCTCGCCTTTAAGAGCTGCGCACAGGATTGCAAGACTGGAAAACCAAGAGGTCAGAGCTGAGCCTGTCTGATGAATCCAGCCATGCATGCTTCCTAGCTAACTCCTCCCAAATATCCCCTCGGCCCTGGGCTCACGATGCACTGATGATGGCACTTGAACACAGGACCTCCCCCCCCTACCAGGGAAGGTGGACAGAGCACAGGGGCTACACCGGTGCAGCCAGCATCAGGCTCCGGTCCTAGGTATAGGTTTGGGTTATTTCATCCTAGCATCCCCGGCGTGCTCCAGACTGACAAGCAGGCTCTTGTGCTCTATGAATGGCATATGGACACATCTCCCTAAAAGAAACGAGCTCGTGAGCTTCTGGATTTCCCCTTCTGGAGCACCATCTGCACCTGCTCCCAGTCCCACCACCCGCTACTGCGGCATGATGCGAGGCTGCCGGGCACACGCCAGCGCTTGGGTGCTCAGCAGCCCTGCGCTTCACGGAGGCGAGAAAGCATCATCATCTTCTGTAGCCATCCCCAAATTTAAACACATTCACGCTAGAATACGCTCAACCCACGCAAGTTCAACTTTCCTTTGGAGAGGCAAGGAGTCTTCCGCTGACAGATTTTCTCTGGCTGCATCAAGCACTTTAAAAAAAAAAAAAAAGGAGGAAAAGAGGAGACTCTGCTGACATTTAGGATGACATTTAGGATAACACAGCAAGTCTGTAGCTGGAAAATAAATCCCTCAACTTCAGAAAGAGGAAATTTTAGCTGCAGCCCAAGCACCACAGCAGGTGGGGGTGCTGGGCCCACGTGGGTCCTGCTCAGGCTCCCACACCCCAGGGAAGCACCACACTCAGCCCTGACCACCTCTTCCCCAGCAGGCGAGAGGCACGGGGGAGTCACCACTGAGCTGACTAATTGCTCATTAGCCAAAATTAACTCTGCAAGACAATTCTGTGATCACTGCTAAAAGTCTGTCATTAAAAGGGACTGCAGACATTAGTTCTTTGCTCCCTATCAAAGCACCAGCAAGGTGACGCTCTGGTTTCAGGATCAACAATCTGCTCTTGGAGAAACACGGGAATTGCCCATGGTCCAGCCAGCTCACCCGCCTGCCTCTCACGCTGGCTGCCATCAGACGGATCGTAGAAAGGGACAAGAGCACTGCAGAGGGCTGAAATACAACAGTTTGCTCACTACAGCTGCCTCTTTCTGCGCCCAAGTAGTTAGAGACTAGTTGATACCCCGAAGCACAAGGTTTAATAGCCATCCAAAACCTGCTATTGTTAGTTATTCTCAGAGCCCATATAAAAATTACAACCTTCAGGAACCAGCAAGCAGAAGCCTTCCGAGAGCTACGGTAGGGAGCTCAGTGAAACACATGCGTGTTTGAAGAGTTGACTTTAAATATTAGAGGACTATTTTTTTTCTTGGCATCATTCCATTGATTTTTGTGGCATAAAACCCAGGGGTGAATATGGTCCAAGATATACACAAAATGAGCTAAATTCTGAACTGCACTTGCTGACCTCATAACTCTCCAGCAGTCGAAATGTGGGTTACAAAGCCAATTTCCATAAAGGACATGTTCAGTTAACAGTGGGAGACTGTGCTGACTCGAGCTGTGTGAGCACACTGCTGAGATATTTCCCACATAATCTACATTCATTCCATACTTTTTGGAAGTGCTCCTCAAAAGATGGTGTCAAGGGTGCAAATCCTATAGATCAGAAAGATATGTGACCTGTCAGGAAGCACAGAGCTTTTTTAACTCATTCTGGTGCTTTGACAAGCCACAAACAACACACACTGTTTTTCTTCCCCCCAGCCTCCAAGGCTGCAGGGTAGCAGCTTGCTTAGCGTATGGGCAGCCCAGCTGGGGACATATACCACCCTTCCACAGTGCTTGAAAAAGGACATGCTACACAGGAACACAGTGAAAATCCCAACTTTTGTCTATGGATAGAGCCCAACATCAAAGGCTATATTCATTCATTCATTCATTTCGCGCATTACTTGAGCAACAGTGAGGTTTTTAAAGCAGCAACTACCATTGTTATGAAATTGTACCATTTTAATAATAACAAACTACCTGACATAAAATTTGAATGTACACCAGAGCTGTTACCCTGTGGCTAAATATCTCACTCAATCTTCTAAGACTCCAGACCTGCCCAGACAGACATACACAATAGGACTTTAAACACTATAGGGGAATTTCTGGTAAAATTATGCATGTAAAGATATGCAAATACGCAGGATTTGCAAAAGGAAGAGACTAGTGTCACCTGTAATCTCTCAAGGCTGTAGATATATATATGCAATTGAAGAAAAACCTTGACTTTCCACTCCGCATGGGAAATTGGATGAATCACATGCTCAAATTAGGCTGCCATCACCAGGTAGCTGGGGCCATATTCTAACCATTTTATTTCTGTTCAGCGGCCACAAACTCAACATGCCCTTGAAGTCAGTGTGACTATACAAAAAGTACACTTCTGCTTCACGCGGATAAGGGGAGTCACCTCTGCTCCCCAGTTAAAACTGACTGCTCACGTAAATATTTACGGCTACAAGGTTAGACATCACATTTAAAAACTCAGTCTCTGGTTATTTGCAAATTTTATAACAGTGCTAATACCAAAACCACAAATGTGCAACTTGTCTTGAAATGTTTATTCAGCTAAATAATCATTTCAGTTTGAATAATTCTAAAGGAGCTGAGCCAGCAGCCTGTTTCAAACAAAGAATATTGACAGGAACGAGCAAACACTGGTTTATGCTCAATTTAAGGCGATAACTAGAAGAAACATACAGCCCACTGTCAACTGGATACAAAATAAGCAGTAATACATGATAGGAGAGAGAGCCCTCAAAGGCTATTTTAGTACTACTTAGAATTTAAATAATAATAGAGATTTGTGGTCAAGACAGCAGTGCATCCAAAACTTGCATGAATGTGTTCCCAGTGCAAAACACCCTGCACAGACCCAAACTTTGGGCACAGGACTCGGGTCGTGCTCACACAAACACTTACTGTCACAGGAGTTTGCAGAAGGATGGACACAGGGCAAATGAAGATTTCATCCCTAAATGCTTTGCTGGCATGTCCCCAGCTGCAGCTATGATGGACACAGGGTATGAGGGCCTGATTAAGAAACAAGCTGAACTCCATAAAGGAAAAACTGTGGAAGTGAGGAATGCAGTGAAGTGTGCAGCACTTGATGCAACCCAGACGTAGGTTTGAATGTTGGTTTGTAAACAATGCTAATTAGACCAGAAAAAATAAAAACGGCTCTCACAAACTTTTGTGAAAGTTTTCAGTAATACATCTGAGGAGGTGGAACACCATATACAAAAAGCAATGCCCCTTCTACTGGCTGCACTACAAGACCATTCTTGAGACACGGTGTATAGATACTCTGCTCTTTGGGATGGCACTTTAAGAACCAGGATGCCTTCCTAGCATTTCAAATATTCAATTCCCCATTTCAGCAGTCCCTGCTGTACTTTTAGATGGCGCTGAAATTTCACAGTCTGTATTTCCTTAGTGACATACAAAACTACTGAAAGAATCTATTTAGAAGGGAACCGGGGAGGTAAGCAGCTGGAAACCCATGATGAAGGAAAGACTACTGGTTACCTCCCTGAGGGAGATGGAGGAGAGTAAAAGTTAATGGAAGGATAATCAGGAACTCTTCAGGGATATCAGTTTATAGGCCAGGAGCACATATAACTGAGACTTGTTTGCATATCAAGAGACTACAGAAGAAGGTGTGACAGCCAAATGCAGCTTATAAAAATATGGCTATCTGTAAAGCTGATAGCTTCTTCACATGTGAAAACACAATCCTAATGCTCAACTTGGCAAGTGAAGGCTAAATTACATCAATATGTCTGTTCTGGGCAGCCTGTACAGTGAAATCACTTCTTATGACATTTACAGCGTTTTCAGCAGACACGTGTGGGACTCAGAGAAACAAGTGGGTTTTTTAGGAATTTCAAGGATCCTTGCTTAAATTATCCACAAAAATGAAATACTCAAGCTTTAAAACAACAGGGTGGAATTGGGTGCCTTTCAATGGTCAGCGAAGAAAAAAAAGAACAACTGAAGAGATTGCTCAAAACCACATTATGCTGCAAGAACAGGGTAAAACGTAATTCAGCTTTAGACAGAGCTCTGGGTATTTAAGTTTTTCAGAGTTTTAACAGATTAAACTACAGAGAAGCTGCAGTGCCCAAAAGGCAAAGCTGTAACAGCTATTTACCTACTCCGAGGACACAAAAAGCAAAGTATGTCTGCAGTCATGTCACCTCACATGGAGACCTCCCTGTATCTCAGCACGGCCAAGAGTCCCTGTCAATACTGGCATAGGAGCCCTTTAGGGACATACAAGAAGTTTGTCCTTATCTGAATTTCTCCCATACTGTTAATAAGCATTTTTTTCAAGTATTATCTTCTAAACAGAGATATTTGTACAGGTTCCCTCATTCACATCAGTACTCCCACTCACGTCTACTCTGCACATTTAACAATTCCCCCAGCTAGTCCCTGCAAGTGCCACCGCACTCCAGCCAGATCCGTGTCCCGACCTTCCCGCCAAGGCCAGCACAAAACTCTCCTTCCCTTCCTGCTCTGGACCGGCTGGCAATATCGCTGCAGCCCATTAAACAGTGTGAAAAGGAAGGACTACTAAAAACATTTCACTGGGCTAAGCAGTCAACCACAAGATTTTATTATTAGAATCTGTTTCGTCAAAAAGAAAGATATTGGCCAAGATAATCTCAGTCTATTTTGTGATCATTTCAGTGAAATCTTTCACGTTGGCCAAATCCAGAAATGTGTGGGAAATCAAGTTATTTAGCCCATTAGGTTTCTTTTACCGTATTAATGACAAATATTAATCTTTATTGTCCAGGGCATTTTTAAGCGTGTGCCTGTCATTCATAAATATATAATTGATTCCTTGGTTATAATTTTTATTAACATACTGAGTATTTAGACTTTCCAGGACTGTAGTCCATTTTATGATCTGACTCATTTCCCAGTGGGAACTCAATTCTGAAATTCCCAAATCCTCTACCATTAAACCATCCCTTTTCATGTTACATTGGCTCTTCATTGCACTTCACTGCCACACCACACACCATGAGAAGCCGGAGTTAAGAGGTTATTAGGATGCTCAGTCTGTCATTACTCAACACCCTTTCCTATAAAAGCTTCCAGGAGCTTCCAGTTTCCAAATGACCCTCCCACGAGGCAAGGTTTTGGCCCAGCACCATGCTTCCATCCTCTCTAGTATCCTGTGATTTTTCTTCTCGCTCTCACATGAGCAAATCTTTGATAATTTTCACCTTCTCTAGGCAGTTCAATGAGACTTTTGATTTGCAAGGGAGTTCAGGCAGGAATTTTACCGGATGAATAGATTTGCTATCTGCATGCATTTCACTATCACATCAGCACTGGCTTTCTTCCAACCAGGAGACGTGGAAGAATCGTGAAGAGGTCTTTGTATTCAGACCAAGCTTTCTGCTGATCTGTGGGCACTATCTGTGGAGTGACTCTATGAAAATGACATCACTGTGTGGCAAACATGTTCTTCCTACAGTAAATTTGTTTAGCATGCAAAGTCAAAACTGAGCTTTTTCAAATTGTCAGCATCTTGAGCTCAGTCTTGCAGCTAAATACCACGTTGTGTTCTTTCTACTCCATGTCTCACACATCAACAACGATACGAACTCGCCAACCAAACCTGAGCTGGCACTTTTTGTGATGACTCACAGAGCTGATTAAAATACAATTGCTCTCACAGACCTGGGCTGGTTCAAAACAGCAGCAAATGTATCAAAGAGGTGTCTGTTAATTCCCCACCCTTAGTTCAGAAAATTAAACACATACAGAGAAGAGACAGGTACAGTAATGGAGTATGCATTTTACCCTTAATTGTAACCACTTCAGCTCTTAACTAATGGGGCTTAATGTAGCTGTACCTTATGATTTCAGATAGGCATCTTTACTCAGGCTGAGTTATGCACTCCATGAGTAGCAGTAACAAAACCGCGCACTCACCAACTGAAGCACTGAGAAATAAGGCCAGAATGAGACTCTGTAAGTTAAAGTGACATTTAGTAGCATAACAGCCACATAACCTCGAGATAGAGGCTCTTAACCTATAGCAGACTTATTTCTAACGCTGTGTTTGTCACAGATGACATGGCGTTACGTGCTCCCCAGACAGCAGTGACACACAATAGAGAAAACTTCAGTCTCTCTGAAGGCAAAAATATTTGTCCTTGTCACCCAGGGAAAGATGGCGACCCTAGCCCAGCATGTGTTGTAATCACACCAGCACAGCGAGCCCAGGGGGAGGAAAATTAAAGCAGCCAAGAGGTAGTGCCTACCTTTGGAATTGATTTATCTTAGGGCATGCCTATAGCCCTCCTCTGCGAGACACCACTGCTGTGCACTTTCTAAAGGAGTCAACACATATCGACCTCTAAACGCCAGCCAGGCTTTCCTGTATGAACCCTGAATGTGACTCAGCGTGGGAATACATCTTCAAAGGTAAGAGTTTCAGACTGCATTCTCTTAAAAAAAAACAAAACACCTCCCAAACAAACAGTTGATTTCAAATCACTCTTCCTTCTCCCTTTTGTTTTTGTTTTTAATTGCACCAGGAATGAGCTTTCTTGGGCTACTATTTTAAAAGTCTAGGCCTAGGAGAAGTTCTGCCAAGTCCTAGCAAAACATAATGTAATTCTAAAATTACAGTCTGACAAACTGCTCCTTTGAGAGAACAATCATCTTCTAAATGACTAGGCAGGCTGTCTCAAATCGCTGCTTTACACGAGCTAGAGAAGGGCCACAAAAACGCATAGTGGTCACTGCTCTAACTGTGTAGCCCCCAGACTTCAAAGACATCCGAACATCACCGCATTGCTCATGAAAATCCCGGGGAATTGCTCTGCACTGTCCTTGCTTGGCCTGAATTCGGTTACTGAGCTGAAGTGTCAGGATGGTACCAAGGCAAGTCTGCTCATATCTTGTTACAACTCCAGATTGGTACCACACAGCTCCATCAAATAACAATAATTCATGTCTCACAAACAGAATTAAATCCCTTTGTGTTATTTAAGTTTGAGCTAGGCTGAGCACTAGAGAATATTGCACAGACACTGCGCGCACAGGGAACAGCCACAATCACCTGAACGAGTCTGATGCTCTCTAGACAACAATCCAGGTTTGAGATGGAGGTGGGACTCAAAAAGCAGTGACGGATGATCTCTGGGTCTCAGCAGAGAGAGGAGAATCATATATTTTTATTCCTCCAAACCCTCCTGTCAACAATAAAACATTGCCCAGCAGAAGCAACGTACTCCGGGATAATCCTGTAACATAGCTCTTCCTAATAAACTGGTGTGAAATGGCACCTCCATATCAAGGCCTGCTCTGGAATCCCACTTGGCACTTCTGGGGCCACAATGTGCTGGGAAGATTTGAGAAGCTCTCAAAGGGTGGAGAAAACACAGCGTGGCCTGCCCTTTTCTCTGCACAGCCACTCTGCAGGTACCAAGACGATGCACTGCGCAGAGCTGGCGATAAAGGGCCAGGAAGCAGCGGGCTGAAACCGAACCCAGGCTTCAGGGACACAACGCTACTCAGCGAAGCAGTCTGGAGAAAGTTCCAGCCACAGTGCTGTCTTTTAGCCCCAAACGAGCAAAACCAGCCCATGCCCTGCAGCCATCCACCCCGAGTCCAGGCTGAGGGACAGCGTGTGACGGGCTAGCCGCACTGCTGACAGCCTTGCTGGCACGCAATGAACGGCTTTTTGTTGCTGGATGTGAACCCATGTCCTTCAGCTGGTTACCCAGAGGCCATCAGACTTTGAACCTGCATATCACCATGTCCTTATGGCCAAGGCCAGTGCAAACCACCCACAGTGCCACCTCCCAAGGTGCAGGACCCCAACACCACCAGCAGCACAACCTGGGGCCACCTGCACTACAGCTGCTGCCTCCAAACAAGCAGGGTGAGAGGGTGAAAGCAAGGAAAATACGAGTTTTCAGGTGAATATTCGATCATGGCACAAACTGATTTATCCAGGGTGGAATTCACCCCAGGAAGGAAGGGCAAATTCACTTTTAAGAGTTTACAGACTTGAAAAAAAATTCAAGCAGCTTGCCACGCTGCAGCCCAAAGCACGCATGTGTCCCTTCTTCCAGCTTCAGCAATCTGCAGAGCTCTACTTGCTGCTAGCTGCAACCTGGAGCATTAGCGCTGTACAAGATTTATGTTTAAAGCATATTAGTGACAGTTTTTAATGATGAAGGAGGCATTTCAGCAAACAGTAAATTCTGCAGAAGCTCTGTTTGGCAAAGTTATCAATAATCCTATTAATGACAAGGTGCAATTTACAGCAAACTGGCAGTGGAAAGGAGATAACAGGACTTACGTGAAACAAAAAGATAATACAATATTATTCCATTGACTCTGCTTTCTCTTAATTGCCTTGTTATGTACGCTCGGGGCACACAATCTATCACGGATGAAGTTGTTTGTTCATAAAAGCAGCACACAAGAGGTTTTTAATCCAAGATCCGTCTAGCTGCATTTCAGGATTTATTTCAAAGTTGTCTTTAATTTTTCTATTTTATGTAAGTTTATCCTAATATTAGCAAGCATTATTACTCTGAAAAGAAACTGCTGTGCTCAATTGTGCTATTCGTACCAGATTATGTGACTGCTTACTAAGGCTTTACCCAGTAAGGCTGTACAAAGAGACGTAATTTGCAAAACACACTGCAGACCTCATGTCACTCGTCCCTGTCCCCAGGTTTGCAGAAGGGCTGCTGGCCCTCAGGACAAGATCCAACTAATACTCATTTGTGCATGTCCACGTGACCCATGTTCAACGTGCCAGGTTCAGTGCACGTATTATAAGAGACATCAAGAATACCATTTGCACAATTAGGAAGCAACTCTACTAAACTGAACGCCGTAATTTTCATATAACAAGCAAACTTTACCCCTAACAATGTTTCTGTCCTTCTAACACATGAAAAAAATGCTGGAAACTTTCAAGATTCTAGAAAGATGCATTTGAGGCTTTAAATTTTTTTTTAAATTGTTTTCTTTTCCACATTAACTCATCTTCAGGTGTCCGTGTAGGAGGGCAGACAGATGGTTACTCAGCTACGGAACTTGAGGCTATTCTGCTTTTGTAACAGTTCTGTCTTGGTAACAGCCAGCAGTCTAGAAAGAAGATAGGCTTCAGACCGGGCCAAAGTCCAAATACAGGGTAAGAGACTGTGGAAACATCATTTAAGGGAACTGCTCAGATCTGGCTTTTGTGTGGTTTTGCTTCAGCTTCGATTCCCAAGACTCACACAGATGGATTTGGTCATTACGCCATGAACAGCTAAAAAGCCCAAGGTGCACAATTTTATACCATATATAGTGCTGAGAATGTAAGCTATGCTGGGAATGAAGATGATGATAAATGAATTTATTTTATTTGTAGTTTTAATTATCGGGTAAATTCCATTTACCACCTAGAATGTGAATGTGTTTTATTACAATAATATGCCTCCGGCGTGAAGCCAAGACCGAGCTTCCAAGCAAGGGGGAGGGGGCATTAAATTGTGTTGGCTGGTGTTGAAAGCACTTGACATTTCTCCATTTCATTTCCTAGGTGCAACGTTATAAATAAGCTCAATAAACTGTTGCTTACAGACCTGGCCAATTTGAAACCCTACCTGATAGATTTATTTCAAGTATACCCTGTCCTCCAAAGCTGCTGGGAAACAACAACTTATCACTGCCAACCTGTTATTTCTAGATCTGACATTGCCTAGCATCAGCAAAGCCACTTCCAGTGCTTCTTTGCAGAGTTGCTGAAAGCAACTGGAAGCTGATGGTTGCCTGCACTCGTTTCTGAAGACATAGCAGATAAGCCAAGTGACACTTAGCTGTCCTACATCAATTGCACTTGCCAAAAACAGAGACCACAAAAATGCAGAAACAGATTTTGACTTTCTCTATTCCACCATTTAGGAGAACTAGAGAATTATTCTTTGCTCAGGATAAAAACATTGGCCAATCTTTTTCTATAGCTCTACTCACATAGCAACCAAATTGACTTGCACTAGAATAATTCAAAATTTCTCAGAACTTTCTCTCATAAAAGCCATCAGCTTGGCGTTACCTGTCTGTGGCAAACAGAGCAAAAAAAAAATAATCAGCTGAGGGTGTTTCTCCAGGTATGTGCTTGTTAAAACACACACACATGGCTGGCATCCTCCATGCAGATGACTGATGTTAAGAGGACTAGAACTTGGACTTTCCAATTTGTGGAGAGCCTTACCTTAAAACAAACTGCAAATGAGATAGTCACAGTCTGCTCTATTAGTTCAGGTACACAGTGAAATTAGTGAAACCAATTCAGTCCTGGGATCTGACGCCTTAGTGACAAGCAGCACAATTGCTTTGTACAGTTGATGCAAACTGAGAGCTCACACCACAAGATGCATTTGCAACACACACGATCTTTGGGTTCTCCGATTCAGGATTTCGCACTCACGTTGTTACACTGCTCTGGCTGATTATTTCAGCTTGCAAATCACACCCTACCCTGTTCATCCCTTGACAAGGGGCGGTTTGCCACCCACCATCTTCTGCATGCCCAGAGTCCTGCAGCAGCATTTCCCTCTCACATATTCAAGGCAGCAAGCAGTTTGGCCTCTGATCCCAGCTGGAGCTGCTGGGCAGAGGGAGACAGTCCAAGAGATTTCCACATTATCGTGGCTCTCCATGAATGACTTCAAAGGAATGCACAGATCCTATCTTCATGAGATTAGCTAGAAGTGTACTGCCTGCGTAGGCAAGCTTGTTCCAGTCTTTTATCCTGTGCCTTACAGGATCTCCATACAGCAGAGACAATTCAAGACCACATTTGCCAAAGCCTCCTACACTGCACTGCGTCTGCAGGATGGTCATTTCCAGCTGCCAGAGCTAAAAGAGAGGATGGGACAATACTTACAGCCTCTCCTATATGTCAGAGAGGTGTTTATTCCAAGGTACACTGCAACTACCATTGTTTTGGTTAATAAGTATTCAAATCCTGTCCTGTTTTGAGTTCCAGAATTACTTTTACTAGTTAGTTTACACAACATACATAATTACATTTCCATGAATACAAACCCCATTTCCTGACATGCCTTTACATTCAAATAAACAGCTCAGCAACACATAAATGCATGTCTGAAGGACAGCAAGTCCCTGGGAGCTTTGGGTGCATCCTTACAGGAAGGAGCTTTGCCTGCAAAGTGGGGAACAGGAGCTGCGCCTGCCACGTACAGTAAACAGCACCATTTTGAAAAAGTACGTGTGGGTTCCTGTGTGCAGCTGCGAAGCCCAGGGGAAGCTCCATAAGCTGTTAGATTTCTGCTTAGTGCTGTCAGATAGGGGTTGCTTGGGCTCTGCACAAGCTGATGTGGATGGGGCTGGGTCAGTCCCTGCTCACAGCTCTGTACGAACCCAAGTGCTCTTCCACAAGTCAGATTTCCAGTAGCACTGCAGCTGCACCAACTGCCAGGTATGCAATGAAGCTACTCACACTAATGCTTTCGGTTGCACTTGTGAATTTTCAAAAGCATCTCCAAGTTTGACATACCCTCTGGATTTCCAAACACCCTACCAGGACAGCACTGGAGAACCAGGGACAGAGAAAAGGCACGTTCTCCGTACATTTCAGCCACTGCAGAAGTTACCAGAGAGATCTCAAGTGAAAGAAACATAAGCTGAGCTTCACCTCCACGTCCTGCTCATGCCAGCTAGAAAAAGAATGATAGGGCAGAGAGAAAAATCACACGGTTGTGGTTTTCTCCCAACAACCAGCTCAGTGTACTGGCAGGCTCCAGGCTGGGCTGCTGACTGCCGCCCCAGCTCCAGGATCCAAACCCCCTTCGCTCCTCCCAGCCCGTGCACGCTGGGGGCACCTGGCAAGGCCTGCCTGCAGGGTGGTGCTGTCTCCTCACAAACTGAAATGTGAATGCACCTCAAAGTTACAGGGTGCCAAAGGTAAAGATGGTGCAAGTTTCCCTCTCCTAGATGAAACCTTGGGTTGTGCCAACCGGTCCTGCATTGTGCACATCTCAAACTGCTCCAGCTCCACATTAGCATTCTGGAGCACAGCTTTATCCTCCTGCCTCAGAGACCAGCCCCTGCTTTACATAAACCTTTAATGAAATGTTCTGCCTCAAGCACCAATGCCTATGAACAAAAGGCAGAGTGGAAGGAAAACATGGGTTTGCCTCCAAAAAAAGCCAGAACAGTTCTACAGAGAGAACATGGAAATCCCACTCTCTGGGATCCCTGGAGCACCACTAAAGAGAAGGTAGGGCATCATGAAAAGCAAGAAGCTGGGAACAACTGTAAGTACTTTCCAGAAGTCAGGGAGGAACGCCGTTCAACTGTGGTAAGTGCTAGAACACAGCAGGACTGATCCAGTCTCCCAAAACACGTGTCTGGTTGATGCATATACAGGAGGTTGTAAAGCTGCATGTGCCAGGTCGCCAGCATCAAATGCTCCACAGCAATGAAACAGGCTTCCCACTGATCAGAAGACTGATGCTAAAACCTCCAGATTTAAAAACACATGCAGAAATCTATCAACTTTGTATTCCCTCTGGGATTCTGAGTGCTTACACTTAATGCTGTCAGGTGTTTCAAGTGCTTCTTTTACAAATTTAAAGGCTGTAAATGTTCATCTCCCCTTGCAACACAGGCTAAGTAGAAATAAGAATAGAAACTGATGCTGTACCATTGTGAATCAGTTTTAAATCACAGTTCCTAGTTCTAAGTACCATGAAACTAAAGAAAAAAATTGCAGGGGCCAGCAACAGAAAGCAGTAAGGACAGTTACGGTCCTGATGCAAAACAGTGACCAGGAAACGTTACAAGGTCCACAGAGCTAAGAACACAGGATTGCAATGCAAAGACATCAAGCATTTAGGGCTTCATACTATAACACTTGATTGATATTTTTCAGTCTATGGGAGTTAAGGCATGTATCTTCCATTAATCTTAATAGAAGTGTTTGTTTAAATCCCCAAGACTGCCTTGAAAAAAGTATTTCAGCTTCACAATCTAGATTGGATACCTAATGTTCATTTTTAATATTCACATCTGCATGTGGGCCCCAGGTCAGTAAATCATTTAAGAGTGCGCTTCAAAATGTAACAGCTAATAAGGCTACTCGTGCTCAAAATTAAGTAAACATAGAAATGTCCCATCCAGCAGAGATGGGGTTGCTCACATAGTTCTGTGTGTTGAACTGGTGCCTAAAACCTGCAGAGAGGCTGTGATAAGGAAATCACCATCTTGCTAATAAACACTATAGTGTTACCATGCTTATTCTTATAAAAATCAACAGGCAACATCCGAGACATGCTACGAGACAGACTGGTGTCTTGGAGACATCAATTACTTGTGCACCTTGGCTTTCTCATACATGTTTTGGGGTCCCAAATGAGGAATCTGAACGAAGTTCAAAAAGTGGACCCAACTGAACATGTTTCAAATATTGCTTTAGTTTTTCTGAGCAGCGAGACTCCTGGAATGGGTTTTCCATATCATATAAACAGCTATTGTGAAGATTAAAAACAAAGCAAGAAAACCCTCCAACCCCGCCCAAACCAACACCTTAAAGTAACAGTAATGTGGAGTAGAACAAGCTCTCCTCCCCAGCTAGATTTCAAATACACAAAATACAGAGGGCTTTGGCAATTTGAAATACCTTCAGCTTTGGCTCTCCTTCCTTCTGCAGGACAGCACAGAATGACCTGTGACAGCAACTAAACTCAAGAACCTGAGCTGAGTATCCAAAGATGGGCAGGGGGTTGTTACACCCTTTGGGAGGAGGCATTTTGGGAAGGATCACCACCAACATTTGGACCTAATCTCCAACTTGGTAACTGAGGTCTCTGGAAGCGTGGAAGTATTTGGATCCCATCATCTGATTCTCACTTACCCCCAATCAGCATCAGTTTGACAATAAATTAATGACTTCATGCACACAACATTTTAGCTTTTTAAAGCCAAACCGCTATTTGTGGCTATATTTTGAAACTCAGAACCCAACAATAATCATATAAAAGCCCAGAAGTTTCTACATGCAGGCACATCCAAGGTAAGCAGTAAGTACATAAGACAGCAGTTGGATGTTAAACGTGATCTGGTGTGACCATGTGTAGCACAAAGGAGAGATCCCACTCTCCTACCGCTGCCTGTTGCCTTCCTTGCAACAGGCACAGCAACTGGTAGACGAGCTGAGTAAGTCCATTCAACCTGATGATCTAGTAGAAAATTAACACGCCAAGAGGTAAAAAACCCTCCAAGGACTTTTCTGCCCCTTATTAAAACCAAACATGGCCCACAGGATGAGACCAGGGAGTCCGCTCCTTGTCAGCCACACAACCTGCAAACCTGAGGCAAAGGAGAGCGAGGAGATGCACAGCTCCAAAAGAAGAAAGAGACTGTCCCTTTTGGCATCGGTTCATGGGTAGGATCAAACCTTCAAGCCACGCTCTTGGTGAGCAAGTGGCATCCAGCACATGTGGGGGAGGAGACAAACTTGTGGGTTTATGGGGCTAGCCAGCAGACAGAGGCAGGTTTGCAGAATAATACAGCAGAACCAGTGCATGCAGAGATGCACACAAAAATCACAGCACGCTGTTGGCAATCTGTGTGATACTTTCCCACAGCTGTGCCAAGAGGCACACTCAAAACGGGGCACATTTGGCCTCCCTCTGTATAGCTGTAAGCCTGGACGAAGTCCTGCCAAGCACAGAGGAGTGCCCTTCTTCACACCAAATCCCTCCCCACTCCCTGAAATCCTCCATGTATTTTATAATTTGGAAGGAAGAGCAATGTGAAGAGCACATGTGAGAGAGGCAAGAGGACTCACCTACCCAGTGTGCACTCACGGTGCGGTGCTGAAGGTATATGGACTGTATGGGGGCAGCAGGCTCACACCAGCAGGTGCCAGCCACAGTAGCTCACTGTTGCGTACTGCAGAAAATTCCACCTCCTGTGCCCACACTGTCCTAGAGCAGTACGCAGTTACCCAACTGAAAATATCTCTTACCCATTGCACTGGTACTGCCAGCAGAGAGAAAGCAAGCTGCAGTATTTTCTGCAGCCCTTTAGTCATATTCTCTCTGGTAAAGTTATTATCCCTGACTCTTCTGCAGGCAGACACGTTCGGGACCCACAGAGACCCCTACTCCTACATTATGGCAAGACAAGGACTTATGCGAAAAGGTACTTGGAGTCACAGCATGCCCTGCATAAAGAATGGGATTTCCTTGAACTCATTTATGTGTGAATGACAGCATCGTTTTCAGAAAAAGCAGCTCATTTTGATCCTTCTGAGTAATTCCACTGATTGGAACCACCAGTAGATTGCTCTGTGGTTCATTGATTACATGCAATCTGAATAATTGCGTTACTAAAATAGACTGGCTCGGGCACCACTGAAAACAAGTCAGAGCAGTGAGGGATGGCAGAAGCAGTGCACACACCTGTACGAGGGCCACCCGAGCACCCCCACACCAGGAGGACAGCAGAAGGTGCTCGTGCAGCTGCACAGAACTGATGTCCAGAGGGTCTGCAGCTCATCTGTTCTTCCCTATGGCTGTATCTTGCTCCCAAGTGGATGGGCCACTTCATGCTGTGGTCCCAGACGTGAATTTAGTATGCATGACGGTGTTCCTGAGGGCAGCGCCTACATGAAGTGATGCTAAACATGCTGACAAAAGCAAGGGAAGTGACCTGGAAATGATAAAGTGAAGCAAGGCAAAGGAACAAAGATGAAGTGGCCAAGGAGAAACGTTTGCATGCTTATATTGATAAAGCCTGCTGTGGAAAGGTGATGAGTTTTGTTTGATACAGTTAGTGCAGTGCAGGCATTGCTAGGTGTCTCTGGTTTGGGCAAAAGCTCTTTAGATTGGCAGCCAGAAGATTAATCTTGTGCTGCCCAGAAGTGGTGGGGGCTACACATGGAATAAAAAAACCCTACTTTAGTTTTTTGTCACGTAGAATATTATGTCAAATGGCAGAGACGAACTGTCCTGAGCACAGTAACAGCTTCCTGGCAGCAAGCACTGAGCTGCCATGCAATTCTGAGCAGCTTAAACTGTAATTCTCAAAGCTGAGGTCCCTTTCTCATAAGCAGCAACAGCAGAAAAATTAATTTTAATATGCAGAAGGAATCACTTGTAAAATCAAAGATCAATATTAAAAACCTAAATGAGCTACTTTCATGACAGATGATATTTTAAACACCGCAAGAGAGAAGAAACTTCCCTTAAATAGGTGCCAGTTAATTAATGAGATTTGGTAAATGAGTGCATTTCCTGCGCAACAAACTACAGACTTCCACTTCCAAAGTACATTATGTTAAATTGGACAAAGGCCCATTATTCTGGAATAAAAGATTGCCCACTGGAGGGTTCACACTAAAATAAGCATTCCAAGAATATCTTCATCCAGGAACACAAGCAGTGTATTTGCAAGCAGAGACCAAGCAACCCTTAAATATACTATTATCTCGTAAAGGAATTAGTACAATCAAAGATTTAGCACTTAGTAGCTAAAGAAAACACGGCAGCTGGGCCTACTGGTTTATACAAAAGCTCAGGAGTCAGAGGGAAGAGCTGCCTCTTGTGCATATAAGACCCTCGGGGCAGGTGTACACTCTGCAGCATAAAGCCATGAGCTGGCTCTGTACCCTGCGCTATACCACGCAGACATCATGTCTCTCAGTACCCAGGGAGCATAATATACTTTTATTTAAACAGTCAATTACAGAGTGAGCTAGTTTGTCTGGAGTTAGCTGACCATTTGGGCACCATGCCATATTGCAGGGTATGGACAGGACCGGGTGAGCATCCTTAGCATTATGCATAAGTCCACGGTGGACTTGGGCATTATCATCAAGTGGGTCTTGAGCACAAGATAGTGGTGGAGACCACAAATGGGATACGTGCTCCCACTTCCTTCTGGAAGACACCCTCAACACCCAGACACCCTAAACTTGGTAAGACATAGCAAGAGCATCACTAAAAGTTGACAGAAGGACCAGACACAAGACCAGTGTGATTTCTAAGGACTCTCCCCAGCTCAACCTGTAACACTCCAAAGCCTCCACTTCCAAATTACTCCCCAAACCTTGCCTACAAAAAGCTTTATGCCAGCAGCGTGCTCAGCCCAGATGAAAGGATGGTGGACTTTAAGTAGATAAGTCATTTGGGACAGACACCATCTTGATCACACTCTCTGGGTGTCCATTCTCTAGGCCAGCAGAAAATAATCCTTAGCAGACTACGTGCTACTGACACAGAAAGACTATTCATGTTATTCTCTGGAATAATAAGCATCAACCTTACCTCCTCAGGAACATCTCTGAGCTCTCTCCCTGTGAACAGCCAAAGTCAACTCACCAGGATGCCAAACTCTTGACTTTCATTATGGCAAATTATTCACAGCAGAAGTGTCGCTTTAGGACTGTAAAATTCCTTGCCATTATAAATATTTTCATATCATGACTTTCCTTCTCTTATACCTGTGGAGTCTTAGACCACACTGGTTTCTTCATCTTTAGACTATGCATAGCTGTTCCCACACAGAGGACAGTTCTCAACTTACTGGAACACAAAACAAGACTCACAAAACCCTCTCTAGACCTTCAGAAAGAAGCATTAGTATTAATTTCTTACAGCATGTTCCGTGATTTTTCCTATTCCCCCAAACAAATTTCCCTTTCCTACCAGAAGGCCCAATGATGCACACACCACCTTCAGTACATATCAATATATCGATACAAAAGCCAATGCCTTACAGTACATCTCTTTGCCGCTTTAATACCCTGACTTTTCCCTATGGCTGTTTGAACTAAATCCATTCTAAACCTTAACTGTATTTCTGTACCAATGATTTCCAATTCAAGGGCTTTGCATTGCCAATTACACACATGCACGCACATACCTACATGTGCATCTTCTGTTAATACTTTAAGCGATACTTGAATACTTTAACATCCTCTTCAAAGCCTTTTATGATTTTCCTCACAACGCTATTTAGGCTACCAATTAACCCCACTGAAACATCACTGTTAGCTAATGATCTTAAAACAGCGGGCAGAGCCAGGACCACGCAGTCACCTTCTCATATGCCGGTACAAAGTCCTGGCTTGCCTATAACCATGGTTTTTTTTCTAACTTACCTAGGGAGGAAAACACTCAGTATTGCTTATTCACAACTCCACTGACCGACATCTGCTTTGGTAGTTCAGGGCAGGAGTGCTGCGCCACGCTACACGAATCATCACTTTTTCTTCAGTGATCCGTTTGGCACGGCCAGTGCTATTAGTTAACACAGATTTTGCACACTAAGAGAATGACTAGGACTGTACAGCAGCAGGACAGCAGACAGGCACGCCACAGCAGCTAGGACACCTCGTGCTTCTGACCTCCTACAACACGCCAGCAGGGAGGAGCACTGCCTTCCATTTCCAGGCCCCATCTCACGCTGGCAGCCACCCTGAGGTGAGGACGTGGGCCGCAGGGTAACCTGTCACAGACAGGATAGGGCTGAAGTCTACGAAGGGCTTAACCCTCCCCACAGCTTGTGCCAAAACAGCTGGGGAAACAGCGTGGAGTCTCCAGCAGGCTCAGTGCCTGGCCCTGTCCATGGGCACACCAGCCCCTTGGGCCAGGGGAGGGTGGCTGGGGGGCTGCCCAGTGGGAAAGGGCCTGGGGGCCAGTGGGCAGTGGCTGAATGTGAGCCCCCAGTGTGCCCAGCAAGGCCAACGGCATCCTGGCTGGTATCAGACATGGTGTGGCCAGCAGGCCCAGGGCAGTGCCCGTCCCCCTGTGCTGGGCACTGGTGGGGCCACACCATGACCCCTGGGGTCAGTGTCGGGCCCCTCACTCCCAGAGGGACGCTGAGGGGCTGGAGCGTGTCCAGGGATGGGCAGGGGGCTGGGGGGCGGCGGGGGGAGCTGGGGGTGCTCAGCCTGCAGAAGAGGAGGCTCAGGGGGGACCTTCTGGCTCCCCACAGCTGCCTGACAGGGGGGTGTAGGCAGGGGGGGTCGGTCCCTTCTCCCAGGTGACAAGTGACAGGACAAGAGGAAACTGCCTCAAGTTGTGCCGGGGAGGTTTAGGTTGGAGATTAGGAAAAATTTCTTCACGGAAAGGGTGGTCGAGCACTGGAACAGGCTGCCCAGGGAGGTGGCGGAGTCACCAGCCCTGGAGGTATTTAAAAATACCACGTAGATGTGGCGCTTAGGAACGCGGTTTACTGGTGGGCTTGGCAGTGTTGGGTTAACAGTTGGACTTGATGATCTCAAAGGTCTTTTCCAGCCTAAAATGATTCTATGCTTCTCCAGAACAAGCAGCTATCTGTGTATCTATGGAGTCTTCAGGACCATATTGGTTCTCACCTGTAGATGATACAAGGAAAACAAGAGTAGAAACAGTCCCTTCCACAAGCCCTGGCTGCTGGGTTTTCTTGCTGGTAGCAAGTGTTTGACTTCTCATAGTCTGGGTGTTTTTTAAGTTGAAGTCACCTGCAGTGTCCTGTTTGGGAAAGCATTTTCTAATGCTTTTTTGTGCACTGGGATAAATGCACATTTCTGTGCTCTGGTTAAAAATTCTGTCTTTTCCCTGATCAAAGGAACTGGAACTTCTGTGGTGCATAAACCACTACAGAAATAAAATTACACTTTTCCTATTATGAGCATGAAAAAAAGAAAAAGCAAAACCTTCCTACATAAACATGATAGAACAGACACTGAAGTCGCATACTAAGCGTTTTGCAGTGGTTTGAGAAAGAAATACAAAATTTGAAGTTAATATTCCTCATGGAATGAGATTAAAGATATTATTTTACACCCTACTTGAAACATCATAGTAATTTTCATCTGCACTAATAAAAGTAAATCATAAGCTGATCTTCCATGCATTAAAATTACCGTTTCATGCAACGGTCACAATGTTTGAGACTTATGTGCCCTTTGGAACTTCTGCCACAAACAGAGCTGAATTTAGGGACTGCTGCGTGCAAAAATTTATTATATGAATTCTTTCCAAAGGAGGATATTGTCATGTACAAAACGCAACGTGGGCAGCTAGAGAAAAGCATCCAGTACTGAGTAAAGACTCTAAGCTTTCAGGAGGAAAATATTTAGAACTGAACACTAAAAAAAAGAAAATAAAAATCATATGGCATGACATCAACTGTTGGGTGATCAGCAGAGCCCTGTTTGGAGCACAGTCGTCACCCAGACATATTAATGAATTCACGTGCAGTCCCCTTATCTGCAGCTCAGCCTCTACCTTTGTAGAGCAGAATACAACTGGCTGTTAGACAGAAGTAGTTCAATATTCATTAGCCAAAAGAGCCCCCACTTTGTGCTGCTGCTTGCAGTACAAATCATCTGCCCAAAGGTTTTTGTCAATCCCATCACCTGCTGTTTCATGAACACTGTGCCTAAAGACACCGTGCAATTCATCAACACTTCCAGACCTCCGCTGGGGTGTTCTCATAGCCTGAGTCCAAAGCTGGGAAACTGCAACCACTTTTTCAGCGATTCAAACAGAAAGCACTGGAAAGACAGAAGGTTTAACCTCAAATTTGCATACAGTAACTTATCCTCACAACAGTCCACCCTTCGAAAACTTGCTACGTAAAAATGGAGGATTGAAGCGGGCTGTTGCACGTTGGGAGTTTTTACTCCAAATCCTCCCAGGGAGTCTACAGCAGGCTTGCAAGTGCACGCTTTTCTTCTGCAACCCAGGACAGCAATACATTCAACTGTGCCAAAGCAGAATTGTCAGGCACACAGATTTAAGGAGGTAATACAGTAAGGCTCAGGGAGTAGATACAATCATAAAGAGATGCAGGCAGAAGTTGCTTCTTCCTTGCTCTTTACTATCAATCATCCCTATTGTTGTATGGGATGCAGAAGGCATAGCACAACTTCTTCAGAGGGAAAGGTGGCTGGGGTAACCTTCTCCTCTGCCACCCATGGCATACTCTGATGACTCAAATCCAAACCCAGCTTCCTCTGATCATCCTTGCTCTTCTGGCTAAGAAAAACCCAGCGCAAATGGCTGCATTCAGGGGTGTGAGGCACCAGATGTACAAGGGTTTAATCTGCTCTAGCCAACACTGTCAAGTGAAAGTCTAAGTTGCTTAAGAGGTCAAAAATGACCTTTCTCAGATTCTTCTGTGTCTGCATTTCTACTGCTGAGCTCTGCAATAAGTCTCGGTGACATGCAGATTATCTGAAAAGCTCAGTAAAGCCATGGATAGGAAATGCCTAGGTACGGTAGAGATCCAATCTACATAAGCTGTCAAAAAAACTGCTTTCAAGTCTCTGGAAGCCATGCAGAAAAGATCTTCATAGCCATCTGCTTAGTTCCTGTAAGCACTCAGTCCCACAGGTCACACCGGGAAAAAAGTAATCCAGCAAACTGGGAAGCCCCATAACCATCTTTCTAGTAGCACATGGGCTGAAGTCTGCTACCCCAGCGCTGGTGACGCTTGGTCACGCACGTTTCTCTCTCTCCACTGTATGCTTGAAAATGCTCTTTAAGACACAGCTATGTCAAATAGTCTTGTCACCGTCTTCCAAATAACTCACATGAACGTCTTGCATTTTTCAAGTGGCATCGTAAAACACAGGGCTGCACATGCCACAAATACTGACATATTTCAGTAATACAATCCAGTAGCAGCATATGGAGAATATTTATATAGGTCTTTATTGTTTTTTATGAAAGGTAAATGACCCTTTTGAGGAAATGGTGACTTGTGCTGACTGTATCTTTTGTTTTCAGAAAAAAACCACCAACAGGGGGAGGGTCAGAGGCTTTGCAAATCTAACTTCAGGGTAAAAATCCCTTTGCTCCTTTTTTAGGAAAAAAAAAATCTTCACTTCCTAAGGTTTTACTGTCATTCATCCTATAAGTTGGTCTTGCTAAACTAGTTACTTGACACAGTAATTAGTAGAAATAATAAGATACATATAAATACAATCCAGATATTGAGTCTTGAGACACAAATTCCCATGATTTAAAAGTCACCTCATTGATATACTTTCATATCTTAAGGTCAAGTACTTCTAAATGAGGAAACTAGTGATTCTGCTCATCAGTGGAGAACTAACACTGTATTAGCTAGCTGCATGCACTGGTCTGCCACAGCATTCCCAAGCCATGGAAGCAGTAAGATTTCAGATGTCTAATTAAGTCCTTTTACTTGTTGTTTTACTAATTGGGGTGGAGCAGTCTGGTCACAATTTTAGCTGTTGACAAAAGCAATTAAGTAGAATGGGGCATTAATTCCTTCTTGATCTCCTGAAGAAACCAACACACGTTCAAACTCAAGCGAGAGAAACCAGAACTAGCAGGAGCGATGCGATATTAGCACATGAAGTCTGACGAAATAGAAAGCCACAAAACCAGCACTGGCTCCCCACAGTGCCAACAGCGGGGACCACTTCAGCGCTCCCAGCCCAAGCTGGTGAGGCACCAAAACCTCAAGTCTTCGCACTTGTGCTTTGCTTGCTGACAGCAGGAACACCCTTTGAAGGTCATGCCAAGGTGACTCTTAATTACTTTTTTCCCCCCTTATGTTTTCTGGTATTCTGCCTTTGCTTTATAATATACCAGACTAAAGACTGCTTGCATTTCTTATGATATTCCATATTAGCTCATATCTATGCAAAAAGTTCTCTTCCACTGCTAGGAATGAACCCAGCCCTCTTCTATTCTACTAGGAACAAGATTTTCAATATTTCTCAGTACTGTCAGAATGCAGAACATACGCACAGCCTCTTGTGAATCAAACAGTGCTTGTTCACAGCAGGGAAATAAGCCAAGGTCAAAGCTGAAGAGGTTTGGTGTTTGGGGTTTTTTTTATTATTATTATTATTTTTTAAAGCTGGCCTATTGATAAAGGAGGACCTTGGCCTCACTCCCTCCTGTCACAAACCAATGAAGGAAACTGCTGGCTGAGCTGTGCCTTAGACGCTTTGCAGGTGTGAAAAGGGAAGAGGCCATCATGTGCAGGACCACTGCTCCATCCCAACCCAGCTCTACTGACCAGGACTTTGGCCCTGAGTTTGGGCAGGGGGTATTTTCCCATGGAATCAACCAGGCAGGTGCTGTGTCCACATTCATGGCTCTGGCACCATGGAAACCAGGAACTGTCTAGATTCACTGGGAAAGAAATTGGGCAAACCCATCCCCCTTCTGAGCTCCAAATTACTATGGAGACTTCAGCCAGAGCCACGTGAAAGACTGAAGTGATGCTCTCCCAAACACCTTTCCCCTGGGAGGACGTTTAAAAGTAAGACCTGCTAAGTTGAAAGTGTCAGTTTTTACTACTTCCCCTACAATTTTTGCTTTGGTTCCCCTCTCCATCCTTCTGGGACACTACTGGCTGGCTTCTGCCTTCAGTCCCGATGCACTTTTCCAAATCAGATCGGTACAAGGTCCCCAGGTCCTCAGGCAGCTTGTGAATCACACCTCAATGGGAATTAAACTGGGTTCCTTACTGTGCTCTTTATTCAGATGCTGGAAGGCCATTTGCGCACTGATGCTCATTGGCTTTCCAAACCTTTGCAACAGAGGGCTAAGATTAGTCTTCAAGCTCCAGAGGAAGGTCTGCACCGAGGGAGAGTTTCTGCAGTTACCATGATGAAAAATGAGGAGCAGATCTCTCTTTCCCTTTGCAGCTGAAAGGCATCTGCTCCCCACTTCACCAAGCACCCCAGCGCACTGATGGGACAGGTCAGCACTCTCTCTTCCCTGTCTGCCTTCGGGAGGCCGGTGCAAGGAACAGTGCCAGATTTATGTGGTATTTGTTTGCCCTCCCGAGGAAGGGCAAAGGCACAGCATAGCCCAAAGGAAGAGCAATACACGACTCAAGGGACCAGTCTGGCTTTTAAGGTGCCAGCACTTAACTCTTGTGCTCTGCTACATCACACAGCAGCCTCTGAACAAGTCCCATAATCTCACTGTCCCTCTGTTTCCGTCTATCAAAAGTGGGTAACAGCCTGTCTCTTAACACGGAAGGACGCCTTGACAAATGCACTAATTATCACCAGACACCCCACCCAAGCAAGCAAGAAAATAAAGGCCATTTATTTGCCTAAAACTCTTCCAGTTATAAAACCACTACCAGGAAACTCTACAAACCAAGACTCTGGAACCCCATTTAATTAAATCAATGAGAATTATATCATTAATTTATAAGAAAGCTCAAACCTAACAGGAAATTGTTTATACTGACCAGCATACAAAATCCTTTCATCGAGCCGCTCGGCGGTACCTCCGCTATCAAACAGCCTTTGCAGCCCAGCTGCACCTCCGCTGCTCCATTTGTCATCTCAATGCACCATTTGTTCCTCAGAACACCGATCATCTTACACAAAGCAGTTGTCATGCGTCTTCCTAGTCCCTACCATCCCAAGCACTTTACACATTCCTCTCCACATGTGCTCATAAAAATCACTTGCCATAAGAGTTTTTAAATGGGACTTGTCAAAACATCAAGATAGAAGGTGTGCAAGACAGAACCTCAGATTTCTTGTGCTACATGCTGAAACACTCATACACACAGCCTTATACAATAGGCTTTTCTTTCCACAAACATACCACTGAGATATTTGGACATGGCTTGTAAAGGAGAAGAATCATGCTAGGAGGGGAGGCAAGAGAGAGAGACAACAATCTTAAAAGGGAACTTCATGCATGTAAAAGCCTACAAAAAGTAAAACCTGGCTATCCGTAACAGAAACGATTAGGAAGTGATTTAAAGGAGTTTCGAAATACTGTTTCAGCGGTTGGTTGAACACCTCCTTTAGAACACAAACATTTGGCAGGCTATTTATAGGCCAAGGGGAAAAGCTCCTATTTCCCCTACCCAAGCACAGCAGGCCACAGTCTATTCTCAGTAAAGAACATAAATTTTGAACAATTCCAATAGACATGAACAAGTCACTGGATTTATCTCAATTTAACAGATTTCAGAAAACTTAAAGAAGTGATACTAGAGACAAGCCCTCTCAAAGACACTCAAACGTCTACTAGACCTACTATCGCGTAGATAGCAATTGCTGATTTATTGACCGCAAAACGCTGTGGATCAAGCCTTAGTATTTGCTAATATCTCTGCTGAAATTGGCCTTTAATGGTCCAATCCAACTCCCATTAATGAGAAAGGAAAACCACCTCTCTTCTTTAGTGGAGTTGAATGAAGTTGTAGCAGTTAGCATCTGATCAGTAAAAATAAAACATTTGGATCAATTAGTCTTACTGGCTGCATTTTCTCTGATATGTAAACTTCAAATCTAGAGGCACAACAGAGAAATTACACTGCTGTTTCCACATTAAAAAAACCAAACAAATGGTGTTGAGAAGTGGAAATCTACCTCTAATGCACTTGGGCACTTGGGCGTAATTCAGAAGTAACCCTGGCGAAGCCAGGGCAGCTCCAGGAACATAAATACGAAGTGACAGGGAAATCCAGCCTACTATTCACATCACATATTTCATGGTTCTTTCTATTTCACAGTAATACACCAAGTTAAGCTGCTTATTAGATGGGCACATTCTCCGAACTGCAGCCAGACTTGTATTTTATGTTGGGCTTGCCATCAGTACTGACTGCCCTTTAATCATAATTCTGCTGTCATTTGTGGTTCCGCTTGGGAAGATGCTTGCTTTAATTCACAAACTGGGTAGCTGTTAGCACTGCTATGCCCCAGAAGAAAGAGGTATATGGGTAATGCCACAAGAGGGACTTAATCGTAACCATCCCTATTTATACAAACCTCTTGCACATTTCCTTAATCTTATCTATACCCTCAAATACTTCTGTTGGCCTACATGACGCTGTGGCACATGCTTCCCAGCCCCACAATCCACCAGTCTGCAAATAATGACATTCCTGAAATGACATAATAACAGCTAACAACCGTGCCATAAAGAACAAAAAGATGTTGCACATCTTTCATGGAATGAAAAAAAGATGACATTTTTATTGGCAGAATCACTAATGGACACATGGTTCTCATGTGATTTATATTTATTTTTAAGAAATGCCTAGTATCAGATAATGAAGTTTCCTAGAAAACAAAAACAAACCCCAAACCAGCAATTTCAAAATGCACACTGCAGTCTGGCAGCTTATGAATGAAATGCTCCGTAGGTGTTTATGTACATTTATAATTTACTACAACACATTAAGAAATAAGACAACTGCAAACAACAAGCTGATGCTCTCCCAGCTGTGTACACTATGCAATATCTCCTACCAAGGCTTAGCCAGCCTCACAACCAACTTCTCACTTGGGAGGCAGACAGAAGGATTCAAATCTTCTCCATCAACCAAGTAACAAACGGCAGCGACTTTGCCTTTACAGAGTTTGTATTGCTGGTGTTTTAAAGCAATACACACTGAACAGCTGAAATGCTGTTTAACATATGCACAGTCCAGGAACAAAAGCACAAATCCTGTCCCTGACGCACAGCATCAGCACACAAGGCCTGTACTGGCAGCCTCCACAGGCCGCGAGGAACAGAAATCTCTCCTCCAGGTCTAGGGACAGCAGCAGCCGTGAGAGAGGCTGCTAACTTTGTCCTCCAGCAGTGCTCGGAGATGAGGAGCACTAATTGCACCTCTCCATTGAGTAGGACAGAAAATGCCAAGGGACACCGCTCCTTAGCGGGGACAAGTACCATGGCTTATTGCCTGGTTCTCACCTCTCATGTTGTGTGCACAAGGCACAAGTGGTTCACCTCCAGGTCCTGAAAGAGAAGGGTCACATCTCACCTTGCTTTCATCCTGCATCCCAAACTTGTATAAAATCACTGCTAATCTCACACAGAGGCAAGCATCCATATCTGACAGCTCACGCAGGACCAAAGAGCCAAGAAATTGACATGGCAGCAAGAAAAGAGCTAAATAGCTAAGAGCCTGTAGCCTATGCCCAGGCTCACATACTGTCCTCCACTGACTTCTGAAGAACGGCTCACATGCTTCAAATTATTCAACTATTTAAAATATCTGCAAGATTACAGGTTTAATATACACGTCAATTTGTCGTAACAATGGATTTTAAAGAAAGAAAAGTAAAGAGACTTCTAGCCCTGATCTTCCAAACCTTGCTTGCTTCCTGACTTGTGTTGGATGTGATTGATGCAGTAACCATTACTAAAATGACAAACACTTAAACCAATATAATAAACAATAAACACAATATACAAATAAATAAACACAATATATGAATAAACAAAAAGACAAACCACGAAACAACCACCCCAAACAAAAACAAAACAACTTCAGCAACAGAGCTACTTGATTCTGTCAGGTCAGGACTCTGATCATGTGCCATGACCCAAAATGATAAATCAATAAGCCAAATTAACTCCTTCACTTGTCATTCACTTTTTTTTCCCCTCTCCCCTCCTTCTGCCAATAGGTATTGTACCTGCACCTCTGAGAAAAGCACAGAGGACCCCACTGTATCTGTGACCAGGTGACAGTGGGGGTGATGTTAGAGACTCACAAACACCTCCAACTATTAAAACCACTGGATTTGCAGCAGCTCCAGCTGTCAGATTACAGGAAGGGAACCGGAACAAGCTGTTACTGAAGTAAAATGCACACCCAGTCTCTAAGTGGGAAGTCAACACAGATTTTAAGATTTAATTCCCAAACCCAAGGGATGCTGCTTTCTGAAAGATGTGGAAGCCAGAACCATGGACACTGGGACTGCAGGGTGAGTCCCTTGTGGACCACGGCACCAAACTCAGCCAGGCACATGCTTAGTTTTAAGCATGCTCCTAGCTCAGGAAGAGATCTCTAGATGCAGTTTTAAGCATATAACTAATCCTATGGAACTTGGTGAGACATAGGCTTTTCTTTACATCCTCACCAGGAGTAGACTCAATAATACAAGCGTGCACAGAAGTGCCTCACTGATTCAGGTCTCATGCAGTGACTGGGCCACAGGATAATTTATACAACATTTTCACATGCTCTTGATCTTTCAGACTGAATTTCTCTATTGGATCCACTGCTTGTGGTTGCACCTGTAACCCCGGTGAATTGTTTCATACTGTATCATCCTAATGGCCAAAGCACTAGTGACCCATGGACCTGTAACCCCAAACCCCTTCCTGTGCATGTGGGTAAGGAAGCTCTGCTGAATTTCAGTTCCATGAACAAGACGACAGATTTGAACGAAGTGATGGAAAAAACTTGAAAATCTCAACAGCCATCTATGTTCTCTGCAGACCCACTGAGTACACATAGCATCTTGCCTGTGTACAGCTAAAGTCCCCTGGCAGCTACCCAGGGATGGCCACTGAGCAGTGGTGCTTCCTCTCCAGTCTGCAGGGCAGAGCAAGGGACCACGTGAAGATGTTCCTAAAGTCTGTTCTTGCCCAACTTCTGCATCCCCGCATGACCCTCATTCCCATACCCTCTTCTGAGGTCCAGCCCTGCAGAATGGTGCTGGCAAGAGGCCTGAAGCTATGTGGAACACTGCAGCTTTCTATCTGCTTTAATTTGTGGAAGAAACATGGAACATGAGCTCCAGTCCCAGATGACCAGGCTGTACATGGTGTATGATGTTTATACACGTGCATTGGAACAGACTATACGTACACATTCAAAATTACTGTAATCAGGAAATGAGCCATGAAATGTGTAAGCGACGGCACATTAATAATCTGTTTTATAGCTTAAATTAGAATCTTTGGAATTTCACAGCCGGAGATTTTTAAATAGGTCAAAAATGTGGTAATCACACTTAATGATCACACTGTGATATGCACTGCATCAGAGTTAGGAGCGAGGAAACCTGAGCAGAATGCATATGAGCTACTGGCACATCCAAAAAAAGCATTTAATGAACCTCAAGAACAAACACATAGCCCAGGTCAGAAGGTCTTTTTTGCTTTGGTCCTGCTCTTCAGAAACGAGCTGCGAGATTCCATATGATCACAGAGATCAAGTGCTGCGCCTCCATATCTTCTGTTTAGTTAGCACTACAGATCAGGAAAGGATACGACTGCTTACAAGTAGTGAGCATTTAGTAGTGAAGAGTAAGCCTTCCCCAACTGAGGAACGTGGCTTATTATTGCACTTGCCCATGCACACTTCAGCCCAAGTAGGCACAGTTAAAACACACTCCTGGGTATCAGCATTTTGATTTCGTTAAAAAAGAAAAGATCAAGAATCAACAGATCAATCACAGTAACTTTCTAGGCTCCAAACCTGGGAAACCCTTGACAATTTTTCTAAGTTAGACACATGCTTATGTTCTCTTTACTTGACTTTAGGTACAATAAATCTGATGGAAGAATTGTGGAAAGAATGAGAATTTCAGCAAAGTAAGACAGTCGCTGCTAATTAATCCTGTCCTGTCAAGCTGCTGAGGCATAACCAAAAAGGTAAACCAAGAAAAAAAATGAACTAGCTATATTCTGTGAAAACAAAGTCAATGTTTGTCTACTGTGAAAGTACAAAGTCAGCAGGGGAGACTGCTTGGAAGCTTATAAGAAAGCAGGAGAGAAATGTTTTTTTGGTTTCTTTTTTCCTCCAGTCAAACTTGGCTTCTTCTAAAAAACAAAGCAAAGCAGAAGATGAAAGGCCTTCTTTTCTGAAGCCAAAGATGAAGAATACAAAGAATATTAATGACTAACAACTCTGTAAATGCCACGAGCTTAGCTGTAGTAGGGACAAAAAGGAAGAACAGCACTGCTATGAACTAATGAAGTTTCTGATCTAGCGAGCAATGATGAAGGCTGATTGGGTCACATGTGGACGGGAATGTTAGTTCAGAGAACACAGGTTCCCTACAGAGGATAAAAAGAAAGAGGGAAAGATGCCATTACATACCCGGAAAAGCTAAGGATGGCTGTGGCTCATTCACAAAGCACGTAAAGGTAGTAAATCCTCAATTAGGGCTTGTATGTCCCTCACGCACGTTTATACGTGCGGGTACAGCAGATAGCTATCCTGCTGGAAGCTCAAGGATTGTTGCAAATTTGTCACTTGTCCTATATTACAAGACATTGGATTTTGACGAATCACATTTCTTAAAGGAAAACTTCAAAACATGTGGAAGCTTGCGTTTGCCACTGTTACTGGATCTAGTGAGAGCCTGCTTGGCCACCACAGCTTCAAGACCCCAGCATCCCACAGCGGTCTGGGAGGATGTTGCTACCCAAGGGCTGAGCAGCGAGGATGGCAGATGCCCACCTCTCACCTCCACGCTGCCCTGCCCGAGCGCAGCCGGGCAAGAGCAGTGCAAAGCACATTCCCTCATGTTTGAAGTTTGCCCGTTCTCTTTTGAGAAATTCTTCTAATTTAAGGAAATGAAGCATAATAAAACCAGGAAGAAAAAGAAAACAACCAAAACCGAAAATGAAGTACAACCAGCTTGGAGCCAAAAGTGACACAACACAAACCTCAGATTTGGAAACAGATTCATCTGCCAGACCTAGTGTGTGCATATTTATATGCATGGATTCAGGCTCTCTGCTCTGTAAAGTCAATCCGAGTATTTTTAAATCGGCAAAAGAAATCAAGAATCACTGCACTTACAGGAGGAGAAGATGGAAAAATCCCCCTTCCTCTTAAGCTCCAACCATTCAGGTTACCGGAGTCTTGACACAACAGCTCTCCAGCAAGACTGAGAGTCAGGACAGATACAAAATTTTCTCAGATTCTTTCCCTTAAGAGGCTACCGCTTATTTCTGCAGACAGACTGTATTTTGGATTGGAGTCTGAGCCAGTAGACTGTATGAGAAGCCTCTGTGTTGGGATGGAAATCTGGGGAGCGTTCTGATCCTGTGAAAGATGGCAATGTTTAATCAAGTACTGCCAGAGAGCTGTGCTGCTGCCCCTGCCTTACAGCGCTGGGAATTAAAAGCCTAAAGTTCAACGCCCAGCTTTGTCCATAACCTGCAGTGGTCTCAGCAGATCACCAAACTCTCGCAGCATCTTCTTCTGAAAAATGGGGATAACAACAAGTCTCAGCAGCATCACAAAGGTTTGTTAATGCTTGTAAGCGCTTTGTAGATAAGGAACATCAAGACAGCAGTTAGCAGAGGGATTTGGGGCACAGATAGACATAAATACAAAGTACTCATATCACATACTCTTTTTAGACAAGCATAGCAGCAGATCAGCTCCTTGCGTTTAGTGGTTGTGGGCTCCATCCTCTCAACATACTGAGCATTCTGCCTTTGATCTAAAAAATTAGTCTGGGGAGAATATTCACATGTTTAATGTTAATCATATGCTTAAATCCTCTGAATCTATAAAGAGGGTAAAAGAGAAAAGTGCTCCCCAGCTCCAAACCAAACACAAATTCCCAGAAATTATATTTAGGACATGAGCAAACATTTGACCAGCAAAGGAAAGGCCTTTGCTGCACACCTGCTAAGCTTCTGCATCTCTGAAGAAACCTGCAGGTGGGAAAAAGCATCCCGAGTGAGTTTGCTTAGATAAAACATTTCTAACTTAACCAATGTGATGCTACCAGAAAGCTGCACTCCAGAGCGTGTGAACTACTATTCTACAGGCAGAGCAGTCTCTCAGCAAGGAAATAAGAAAAAAAAGAATAAATGAAGTTTACTAGGGAACTCACGACACAGATTTAAACAGATTAAATCTACTACTATTACTTCATTTATTAGCTGTCTACTGTGAGAGAACAGGTCTTCCTCAGAGGACAGGCACTGTCACCCAGTTCCCACAAGCACCATGTGCCATAAGCAGCAGCCAGAACACATTTTCTCCGAACTGATATACAGAAAGCAACAGTACCCAGCAAAAGGCATTGGATCCCCCTTGTTCATTTTAATTACACCTGCTCTCTCTCATCTCTGCTATCTGAAACATGTAACTCAATTTACATCCTGCTAAACCCCTGGGCCTAACTAATGGCTCGGGGCTACAAGTTTCTAAGGTAGCTGACCAGAGCATCTAGAAGTCTCTGCTCTTAGATCTACCCCACCTGGACTCATTTCGTGCAGGTGCCTCAAGTGAGTGGAGAGAGGACACAGCACTCTGCATGGGTGCACTCAGCACAGCAAGAGCAGGTACCTGCAGCTTTAGGGTGCACTGAGCTCCACATGGTCACAGACACACCCCTACAGAGCAGAGGCTTCAAGCTACATCCTTGGCTGCAGCATGGACACATCCCTGACCAAATCAACAAATAACTGACTCCCAGAGATGATTTTCAAAACTCTGTTGAACAAGCATGTATAGCATGACAAGCCTCAGGCAATTAAAGGACCAGTATCCAGAGCTTCATGCCTTTAGCAGATCTGTAAACATTATCCAGCACCCGCACAGCAACATCACGCTTCGCCAGTGATGTGAAAAGGACAAATCACTCTCTCGCCAGCACAAATCGCCCAAGATGCTAAATAAGGCTGCTAATTATTTCTATGGATTTTTAAGGAATCCTTTTAAGATTATTGTCCCCAAATTTGATTAAATAACACTTTAGATCTTTTCAGCTGAACATCATTAGGTGACGTTGACTTAACGGTATAATAGAAATACTTTCTCCTCAACTTTTTGAGAAGTGTGCTGTATTTTAACAGTGCACACAACTTTTAAATTCATTAACCAGAGGGAGCTGGATCAGTCACACCTTATGAAGGGTTAACAAGGTAATTATGTTCCTTGGTTAGCTAAATTAGAGCTATACAACATGCTGTGCCTCCGAGGAGGCAGAAGTATATTCCTAACTTCACCTGCCATAAACCAAGAACTACAAGGGATGGAATTATGCTGCCGGGGGAGGCTGTAAGGAGTCCAAGAGAAGTTAACGCAGCAGTAGAAGTGCTGGTTCTGTTTCTCCACCTCCTTTGCAAGACGCTTTGCTGTCCCAAGGTTTGCAGGTACTACAGAACACCACAAAGTTCCCTGGTATTTACAGCTCATTAGCATGGGCTGGCAGACCCCACCACCGGGGGGGACTGAGTACCCCAGAAGACACCACCCACCTCTCTCACCATCTTCCTGGAGGAAGAAGCACAGTCTCTCATGACGGGGTAAGCTACCTGGCATAAATCAAAGCCTGTGCAGTCTCACAGCAACTCTGACAATAAGCTAAGACTTCTTAGACATCTCTGGTGCCTTCACTTTGTTTGGTGCCTCCTCTAGTATCACCCAGGAGGACAGCTCTAACAGACTTCATTGCCAGGCACATTCCCCTGGCTAAAGCCTTGATTCCTCCTTTGCTTGTAACCACTTCTTTGTCATAATCTATAAAAAGCTGAAGGGTAATAAATGAATTCACTCCCCATCCTCACCCCGTTCCCCAGTCATCCTTACCCATCCTACACAGGCAGTCCACTCCTCCTCCTGTCCCTAACAAAGTGAGATTTAAAGAATCTTGGAAAGCAGAGCACCAGCAAGGTGCATCTTTCAGTGCCAAGGAGGGCAGAGACACCTCCAGGCAGGAGGTGCCATTGGCTGCACCACAAAGCACAGCTATCCCACAGCACGAGGCGAGGGCTGCTGGAACACACCTTTTGTGCTATATTGTCTTGAGAGCAATAATTAAATTCCAGTTTAATTTCCTTCTGATCTACAGCTCTAACTCCTGAATGACTTCCATTAAGTCAATTACCAATATGGTGTCACTCTGGATTTTTGCCATAAAAACAGAGCCCATGAAGATACTAAAACAATGATTATCTTTTTATCTACGAAATACCTGCCCAGGAAATCTCTTCTGCGGAATATAAGTGTCAGCATTTTAGGTTTCAGTAATGACACAAGATGTGCCACCACTACCACCCTGCTCCGAAAATGCAGGGGCAGGGAATTGTATGAAAGGACCATCAACTCTAGAAAATACAATCTGAGCACCAATGGTTCCGCCTCTGTGCTTCTCTATTCCCCCTCATGTCCGAGTGTTTCATACTGTGCCAGAGCATCGCTGAGGGACCAGTGCCCAGTCTGGGCCCCCACACAAGCCATGAAAATACCCCAAGCTATACAGTGTCACCCAGGAATACCCTGGGTATTAAAGCCATCACTGACAGCCAGGGTCTGTGCAGCTGCTCCCGTGCCCTGTTAATTAGGTTCTATGGACACGCTCATGCTGTAAGCGCATCTTTGACATAACATAGCATGACAATTTCTTCAGAGTCACCGAAATGCAGAGCATACAAATAAACCTGAATGCTGAAACCATTTCATTGTTCATAAGAATATGCACATTGCACCTGTTACGACCAAGGGCACTGGCTGTGCCTTGGAGCTGATTATTCCAGCCTCTAACAAGCCTGTTTTAGAGGACTGTTGGAATTCCAGGAGTAAATAAATCACAACAAGATTATTTCACAAACATAAATCATGACCTAATATAAAGAGAAAGGTCTTTAAACCCAAGGTAAAGAAAACAGTCCTCAAACTGACGTTTTCCCCTGAGCTTCTCACAACTGCCGAGCCAGTTTAAATGAAATTTAGCTGAAAGAAAATAACTCCGAGATGGATATGAAGTCCTACCCTGGAACAAATGTTCGGGAGTCCCACTGCAAGCCCCCCCTGCCCAGGACGCCACCGGAGCGGCGGGCAGGGCGCTCGCCGCCAGGAGCCGGGAGCGCTCTCCCCAAGCCCATCCCGGCAGGAGGGACCGGGCCGCCGGGGTGACGCTCCCGCCGCCGCCGCGGGGAGCCGGGGCCGCGCCGCAGGGAGCAGGTGGCCCCGCCGGCCGGTCCCCGCCGCCGCCAGCCGGGCCCCGCCGCCAGCACGCGTGGGGCGCGGGGGTTGCGGCGGGGGGAGCGCGGGAGAGGGAGGCAGCATCCTCCCGGCTGCGGCAGCGCGGTGCGGTGCGGGCTACCGGCGGGCAGGGTGCTGGGGGAGGGGACGGCACCGGGACCGGCCGCGGCGGGACTCACCGAGCTACGCGCGCCTGCTGCCCCCGCTGCCGTCCATGGGGGCGGCGGGGGGACGGGAGCCCGCTGCGGGCGAGAGCCGCCCCACGATCCGCCGCATCTGCCCGCCGCCGCCGCGGTGGAGGAGGAGGAGGAAGAGCGGAGCGCGCCGCACCGCCCCGGAGCCCCGGCGCAGCCCGGCCGCAGAGCGCCGCCTGCCCGCCGCGCCCGGGATGGGACCGGCTGCGGCGGGAGGGGCGGCCCGGCCGCGGGGGCAGGTGCAGCCGCCCGGGGCGGGGGCGCGGGGGGGCGGCGCGGAGCCGGGCGCGGCCCCGGGGCGGTGCAGCTGCGGGAGCGGGGCCGGCTGTGCCCGGGGCGGTGGCGCCGGCGGCCGCGCACGGTGGCGGGGGGCGAGGAGCGGCTGGGAGCGCCTGTGCATAACGTGGCCGGGCGTGAGTCCGCCCCGCGAGGGCTTTTAATGAAGTACAGATGTTCCCTAATATAATTATATCGTCTTCTTCCTGATAATTGGCTTTGGCAGCCGTGCTGATCGAAATCCCCCGGCGCGGCTGCCGTGCGCCCCCCCCGCTCGCTCCGCGGCAGCGCGCAGCCCCGGCCGCCCCCCGCGCTCACGGACCTGAGGGTTCAGTGGAAGCGTCTGGCTCGCAGCAGGTGAAAATAAGGGGCAACGTTTATTTACTTATTTCTTAAAGTGCATGTCCTTAGAAAGCAAAGCGACTTGGTCTCCCTGGGAAGGGAGGAGTAAATATCCTCCTTACGCAAATGAGAGGTTATTGCAGGTGTTGGGGAAGGGCCATCTTACCGAGCAGGAGCGTGGCACTGCTTTAGGGTGGCAACAGAGGATGCTCTGGCTGGCTGAGCGGGAGCAGCATCCCCCCTCCGCTGCTCCCTTGCTGTACCTGTGCTCTGGAGGGGCCAGGTGAGCTGCAGCTGGTTCAGACGCTCCTGTTCTCCCCGGCTCAGTTCATCTGTAGGGAAATTGCCAATGAGGACACGCCAATACAAGCCAGATGCGTGGGCGTTTTATGCACGTATGTGGGGAAAACGGATCAAGCCCACAAATTCATCTTCCAGAGGACAAGCAGCCAACACAAGGTAATGATTTCTAGTTGCTACAGGCCCCAGACCAGACTTCTTTCACCCTATGACTCAAAGCTGAAACGTGGCCATGCCACACTTGCCGACACTGGGACATGATGAGGAGAGTAAACACTTCAGATAAGCAGGATTAGGGAATTCTCCTAGTCCAGGGTTGTGGAGGGGAGCAGCAGACAGCCTGCACATCTGTACCTCTCTCCATACATCAGCCTGGGTGGTGTCTAAGGAGTTGGACATTCCTGCATGTTAATACAAAATCAACATAACCTAGAAAAACATGGCTTGAACCAGAGGACAGGCAGCCTGATAGACTGACTCTGCAATTTCCATCTTAAGGTCTTTTCCCTAAATGTTAACCTTTTTATTTTAAAGTCCCATCATAATTACAGGCTCTCACTCAGACTTCCCAGTCTTCCTCTAAAACCAACATAGAAATAACTTCAGAGAATTACCTAGTTTAGTTTTCCCTCAAGGACAGATGCAGGAAAACATTCACCCAAAATGAAGTCCTCCAGCTTGCAAGCTCTCGAGTAAAGATACAAGTAGACTCACACACTTACCTTATTAGCAACATCCTTGTTTTTCTTATGCTTTATGGACCTTTCAGCAGGAGTCTTCTTCCCCCAGTTGTAGAGATCAATAGTTTTCAGCTGTCTCCCCTTGACTCAGTTTTTCTACCATCTTTCCAGGTGTTAAGCTGATTAAGTTTGTGATTTTCAAGGATCAGCTTTCTCAAAAGAGGAGGAATAATATGCTCAGTCCTCTCTGACCTCTGTTATGTTTCCCATCCTCCACCAGTTGTTAAAGGTAGATGGTTCAGAGCTGGCTTCAACTTGTTCCTTAGATATTCCAGGGTAATCTTCTCAGGCTTTGCCCATTTCAGCGTACCTTTTGTTTCTGTGCCCCTCTGCAAGTAGATATGTGTTGTTTCCTGAAGCTGTTCTCCTAGAGGTAGAAAACAAAAAAGCTAACTGCAGAATTCAACCAATAACAGGACAATCATTGATTTTGTTCTTTATTTCATTCCATTTTAAGCATAAACTCTTTCTTAAAAGAAACAAGGTAATATAACTGTTTGATCCTGAGCAAATAAGAACAATGCCTTTTTTCCCCTGGTACAAGGCACCTGTCCAACATTTTATTAACTTTGCTAATTGCATTAAGCATCCTGCAGTGCTGAACAGTCCTCAGCTGCTAATTCCCAGATCACTATAGTTTAGTTGACTGTTAAATGAGAAAAATTCATAGCAGAAAAAAAAAAGACATTTTAGACCCACAGTAGCAACCAAATGATCATACAGTTCTGAATTCTGATCACTCCTGCCAGTGCTCATATTTTATGAACTACTGGAAGATGATGTTAGGACTCATATAATAAATATGACATGCTTCTGAGCTATATGGATACAAGTGAGATTGATTGATAGATCTTACATGTTCAGACATTTATACAAACAAGAAAAATTAGGTTTCCATATGTGAATATTTTATGCAGATTTTTATGCAGATAATTTGTATCTGCTCTTTCATTTTGTTACCTGTAGTATTACATGTGAACTAATAGTAATCTGAATTTACATACACAAATTACTGGAAGGTCTGGATCTGGCACATTGGGGAGTAATTTCTGGCTGGAAACATTAGCAGTGTGCTAACTATTTAGACAATTATATGAAATGAAATAAGCAGTTGTCAAAGGAAAAATGCATTGTTATGAAAACTGGAATTGGTATAGTCTCAAATAAAAATGTAGTCTGTGAAAAAGAGTTAATCAGAAATTCTTTCCTGCCACTCTCCTGTCTTGCTGCTTTTCTTTTTCTTTCGTTCTTTTCCTGGGGTGAAATTCTGCCACCCAGAAGCAGAGAGCTGGGGCGGCAGATGCAGCTGTACCATGCTGCAGATGTGGGAAAGCAGTAAATCACCACCCAAAGCAGAGGGTTGGCAGGTTCCCTGCAATCTGGGCTCGTGGCTCTGCCTGCAGGGATCAAACACACATGTGCCAGAGGAGGATGAGTGTGTGCCACACACAAGGACTGATGGTACATGCATGGTAGGTTTGACATGGGAAATGCGGGACTTCATAGTTTTGGTCCTTACAGTAGTCAAGACCTAAATTCTACTCAAGAAGTAACAGGAGAAAAAGTAAGGTTAGAGGGGACGTATGGAAGAAGCTGCAACTGTCCTGCAGCCACTGTCAGGCAGTGGTTTCCAGATGACGTGTCCACATTTTCCATTTTTAAGAAGAACAAGGGCCTTTTGACCGTGGTTTTGTGAAAGGAATATTATTTCTGCCTTTTCATATTTTATCACCAGGGAACCCATTCTATAGCCAACCAGAAGAAAACTATATGGAAGGATGCAGGGGCGGAGAAAAAAAAAAGAAGAAGAAAGAAAAAAGAAAAAGGCCAGTTTAGCTATTGCTAATCGTATTCATTTATATATGTTGTTTATAATCAGCCTGTTTAAACATTCATTTCCTTTCTTCAATAAAGAAAGACCCTCTCTCTCTAGGACCCTCTCCATGTCCATTGTCTGTGACAGACAGTAGAGATCGGTACCAATTACTCAGCTGTTATTTGGTAAGTACTCCGAAGTACTTTGATGCAGTGGCATTGTGAATTCTCAGTAGCAGCTAATTGTGCCATTTTAATTCATTTTTAACAAGACACCTGGGAGAATGAAGAAACATCACAAAACCACAAAACCCCAAGAATATTTTTGAGTTGGTCTCCCTCTCTCTCCTTATTTCTGCCTTCCTACAAAAGGACCTTTTGATATTAGCACACAAAGGTGAAGCCCCTTAGCTTCACCCAGCTGGTGACAGTGTCATTCTCTGGCACTGAGATGTAACCCGTCTCCCACGGGCAAGGGAAGGCAATGGTAGAATACATAAAACACCACAGAAGTCGTCCAGTGAGAAGAGGCCTCTGCTTCTCAGACATTCCACATCTTTATCACTTCTGTCTCTCTAGGCAACCAAGCCACATTTCCTATGTTGTCAGCAGCCTGTAGAAGGAAAGGTGAGGTTGTTGCTCATCATCATTTGACATGCAGATGTAATTCTCAGATGGAAAGGAAAAAAAAGGTGGCAAAGTGATGTATTTTCTTCAGCAGCAGCTCACTCACGCCATACTTTTTTGTGAAAAGTGTTCTCTGACAGTCACCAGTTTGGTTTCCCTCGTTAATACGCACCCTCTTCATTCTCACTCATATTGCTTAGTGTTATGCTCTGTGCTAACTTCAACATACATCTTTTACTGGCTCAACAGGGGCACTAATTCCGGTAAGACAGAACTGTCCAGATCACTGGCTTCAGGAAGTCATTGACACAGGATCCTGCTGGTCTCTGCAGTGGCTGGAGGAGAAAGGAGCACGCTCCAAGGCAGCCGTTAACCAAGCCACACAAGATGCTCATAGATCAAACCCAGCACTGTAAATTGCACCCAAGAGAAAGAGCACTGGACATTGAGGAATAGATGTGGTGTGTTCTTAGTTTAATTAGAAAGGTACCTATGGCGACACATTGCCTATGTTTTCACTGAGGGATTTATCAAAAATTGAAAGGCATATCCACTAAGCCATGTGATTTCACTGTCTAAAATATTCCCCTCTCAATTTTGGTCAATATCTGTGCTCTTTTGTTAGTGTTGTGGTAAGTTTTACCAAGTCAGGCCTGTCAGCGTAGGGCAGGTGGAAGACCCACAAGTTCAGTAGTAGCTTAAAAGTAGCTGTGGATGCTCTGACACAGGGCTATGGCTGTATACTCACAGCTAGGCACAGACAGCAGATGTGCACCTCTGGTTAGTGCTGGCCTGCCCACAAGCCTTAGCCGGCAGTCACTGACTGGCTTTCAGTGGGGAAGAACTCTGGTCCAAGCTCAGTAACTTTGAAGCTTAACAGTATAATGACATTTAATACTGCTAGTATGCCAACAAACTGGCTGCTTCTTTTGTATGTATTTTAGCTGCTGTAATTCATAAAGGAGCTTTGCACATTTGGAGTACTGAGACAAAGGGATTCTTGATTCCAGCAGAAGAGCTCTCCAGCCTGTGGTACGGCCATGGTAGAGTGCCTAGCACAAATGCTCAAGATTTTTATCCTGCTCAGCTGCAAAACTCCCCTTGAATTTTGCTGCTTCTGGGAAATGCCCAAGAGTGACGTGAGCTGGCTCCTTCCACTGAAGGCTGCTAAGCTGCTGAATTTGTTTGAAGCAAGGGACTGAAGGTCATGTTGCGATCATAGGACCAGGGAGAGCGTCACTTTTGGGAAAAGGGCACTGATGTACTGAATGCATTTAAGAGTCCTTTGTTGATGACGATTACTTTGACAAGACCTCCAGGAAACTTACTTTATCACTGCAAACCCATTTTCAGGCTATTTTTGCCCTTACTGTATTTAGTCTCTTTTTCTAAGATGGATGTTTTTCACCACAGATGAGATCTCAATTTCTTTCCAGACTTGGACAATGGTGCAGTTCAGGAGGATGACAACAACAAGCTGCTTCTCAAACTACCACACAAAAGACTTCAGTCAGGATAGTTACAATAAATACAGGCACCAAGTGTGAGGGTTCCCATTTCCTGGCAGCGCTGCTTTACGCTGTGTTTTCTCTGGAAGGAATCTATTACATCAGTGACCTTGGGAATGTATAGTGAGATGGTTTAATCAGAGTTGAAAATCACAGTACAGAAAGGGGCTTCAGTTCTTCTGGCTGGACACGACGTACCCAATTTGGGAGCCACTAAGGAATTTCACTGATACCAGACACATTCTTTAGCTCATCTACATGCAGTGTTAACATGGCTGGTGGCAGCACTATGGCCCTGGTTCGGCAAAGCACTGAAGCACATGCTGAACTCTAATTTCTTCAATTAGACTTAAACATGTGCTTTGGGCTGAGGATATGCCACAATACCCAGAGAAATCACAGCACTGTTCTACAGGTGATTTGTTTTGGCCAGTGAATCCCTCTGTAGATAAAGGTTTTGCCAAGTTTCCCACGATCCTGTCTGTTGCTTGGATCTCCCTGCTGACTTTATTCTTACATTTCTAGGCAGTCTTTCACGACAGAACACTTCCTCCTCATGACATATTAGTACAACATCAAGTACAAATGAGGCTGTAGTTTCTATAGCTCTCATAACACCAATAGTTAAAACAGGAATGGATTTAAGCCCAGGCTTTATTGTCCTCCTAAATGGAGGTTTATAGAGTCCTTATCTTTCTTGTGTTTTCCTTCATGTGTGAAATGGGTCTTTACTCAACCCAGCTTGCCTTAGATCCCCATGGGGCAAAGTGTCTGTGGGTAGAATGACATCTATTTGAAGGGAACAATATTAGGCTAGGAGTAAAGATTAAAAAGTCTGGAAAACTTCTAAGACTTCAGTTGACATATTGAGTAATGCCAAGGTTGTGGCAAGATGACAGAAGCATGTTCTTGTGTGGCTTGGAAGCTATGGAAATGCAGAATGTTTCTGCAGTAAGTTAATCTGCTGATAAGAACTTAAAGCGGTGGTTAATTAGAGAGCAGCTTCAAGGGAAAGCTCAGCTGATCCTACAAAGTTATTGCATCAATTGTACAGTGTGAGGTTTGAAAGGATGTGCTGAACATAGGCAGGTAACCTGCAAGAGATGGGCCCGAGCCCACTCTGCTCCAACGGTGTAAAACTGATTGTCAGCAGGAGCAGATACGGGCTGATAACTGTCAGTGAGTTTCAGCGAACACTGGAATCAGCTTCTTAATTGCGTGAGAGTTGCAAGAGAATGATAAAGGTGGATCTAACTCATTATCCAGGGGCAAGTTCTGACACTGCAGGACAAACATTTTGCTGAAGGGTCTTTCTTAGGTATCAGGTTTTTATCTGGATTCTATCGACTGCATTCCTAGGAGGAGGAATAAAAGCCTGCAAGAGCAAACCCTCACCAAGAGAATAGTACATGTTTGATTGACAGTCATGTACTTTATGTTTTAAATTAGATTTTTCAAAGGGGCAGGGTCAAGGGCTTTCTCTTGCAGAAGATCAAAGGTTACATCCTTTGCTCATCTAAACAAACTTGGCTTCATTGACTGCTTTGTTGATTTGCAGCAGCCAAGTGTCTCTACCGAAAATATAGACCAGACACAGAATCAGCAGCACACCCATGCCTGCTCTCCAGTCATGAAATAAAATATGATTCATACCCCAAGCACAGGAGAAGTGGAATGCAAAAAGCAAACAGCAGACAAGGTGAAAAGTAATTACATTCCCTTAACTGCAGATAAAGAAGAAAGAAAAAAAAAGCCCAACACCAAACACTGTTCATTAGATTTTTTTTCTCTTTAGAAACCACTAAAACGCAAAGGCAGGCTCTTTACTGAATCCCATTTTTGGGCAGAAAAATAAATATTGTTGTAGGAATTATTGGAGCGTACATATAATAAAAATCTTCAAATAGAAATGCACTGCTAATGTAAGAGCTATTAAGCTGGGCTGAAATATATAGATCATATTTAAAATGAAAGGAGGTAAATAATCCATTGCTGTTATGTGATTGCCATTGGCAGAAAAGGAAATAATGTGGAATTATGATAAACGATACAGCCAATAATGGAAGCTGTGGCTAGCATCCCTGAAGGAGATACCACCCACAAGTGGTGAATAAAGAAAGTAGTAAAGTAAGTAAAGTCGTGGCAAGACTGAAAGTACAAAATCTATTTCATAAACCACAGGTTTGAATGCGGAGAGAGTTCTGTTCCACTGACTGAAATCACAGGACGTAGTAACACTGGGGCAGCAAAACTTTGGCTAACCTGACATTATGATTTGTTGCCATTCAATCCTACAGGCAGGTGGCTGCATGCGTGCGTGTGTATTGGGGCACAGACTGTTCTCCATTTCAGCCCAACCTGGAAGGTGACGGTTTGCTTTAATTAGTTTTAACTGGTTCAAATTATGTAAACATTAATTTCACACTTACAGGTTGAGATAATAGATACTGTCAAAAGACAATTTAAAAGACAAAAGTAGAATGTGCACAAGAGTAGAAAGGGCTCAGCAGCACAGGGGAGAAGAAAACTCTGCAGAGCTCTGAAGATGAACAAAGCAGCCATCTCGACCAGGTCTTACCCTGTAGGAGCAAAATATTTTCTTAGTGACAACGGAAGGTGATTTTTATTTTTGCCACAGAAGATGTTTAGGCTCGCTGTCTGTGATAGAGTCTGTGTGCCTTGAGAACCAGCAGAATAATACCCTGTGTGTCCAATATCATATTGCAAAACACAATTTATTTGCCTTTTCCATCAGAACACACTCTGTTCCTGTGGGGGCATAATTGTAGAGCTCAACTCACGCTGGCTCTGAAAGCTTCTATTAAGACAGAAATCTCCTAGATAATAGAAAACTCTTAGGCCCATTCTCTTGCATCTCAGGCTCTGTCTGTCCATTCAGGACTCTATAGCAAGCTCATCTTTGCAATAATAGAGAGACTTTGAAGGAGGTCTTAAAAGGCCAATGATTTCTAACAGCATGCCTGTCCCTCTTCCTCCACTGTTGTCTTTTTTTCTCCCTTGCTTCTGACAGTCAGTCATGACTGCAGGTCAGCTCTGGTAAAGAGAGATCTTGCACCGTGTTTGGAGGGTGTTAAGATTTTATACCATTTTGACCTCTTGTGGCAATGTACCCTGCAGCCGAAGTTTCCTTTTCTGGCAACCTCCCTTCTGAACTGGCATCCCACCCACACCATCTGTAACGCCGTGTGGATTAGTCTGGTCCTGAATGTAAAGCTAGTTCCTGAGACACCTCCCCAGAGCACTCCATTACCACACCAGGACTGCCCAGAAGAGCAGCTGCTGCATTTCCCCACTCTCCCCTCGGGGTACCTGTGCTGTGCTCTGACACAGGCTCTCCTCCGGCCAGTGACTGCAGCTGCTTCTGGCTGTGAAACAGGGAACCCAGCACAGCGGACCTGAGCTACTCCTAAACCCCCTTCACTGTTTCACACCCCCACTGTGAGACAACTCCAGGTAACATTTTTTCCTAGAATGATGTTCCAGAGGTTCAAACAACGGTGAAGAGGTGAAACTAGGAGCTCTGAACCAAACCTGCTCCATCACTGGCACTGAAATCCCCTGGCAGCAGTAGTCCGTGCCCTTGTATCTCCCCAGCTGCAGCAGGGCAGCCAGACCCACTTGCCAGGCTTTCCCCAGAGGGGAACCTACTCATGCTTTTCTCATAGGAGGGCATCACAGACCTTAGGCTCTTTTACAGAAAGATGAATAAATAAAAAACAGAAATGCAGCAGGCACCTGCATTTTATTACTTTCTGATTTAGTCATCCAGAGAGTTAGACATACAAAGTGATAGTAAACATTGTTATCACCATGTACTAGGTGGGTATGAAATATAACTTGAAGGACACATTCTTAAAGCTATTATTGGCTTGCCTTGTGCTGTACTTTTCTAGGAGAGATGAATTAACTTTCCTGTACTGTATCACAGAAGCCTGGGTTTGTTTAATATCTAAAGGCAGGTGGCAACACAGCCCTCCATCAGCATACTGAGAGGAAAAATACAGCCCTGTTCTTTAGTATATTTGTTTTAACGTTTTTCATTCCTAGCATTCAATTAGTCAGTGAGGTTAATCTTTAGCTAGGGCTCATTGCAAGGACTGCGTTTCTTCCTTTCTGCTGGAGTTTCCTGTGCATGGAGCCTTGAGTTTGTACATCTGCAAAGGTAGGGACTGACCAGGGGAAAATGCAAAGTTATCCCCTTGTCCCCCGCATTCTCTCCAGCTGAGCAGGCAACATGAGGCTGTGTTACTACATCCCCTCTGTTACCGTGTTTCCCACTGACCCAAGCCTCATCCAAAACAACAACAGCTCCAGCCAAACCATCAACGATGTTATATTTGCTCTTAAATGTCAAGCTGAGGAATTTGCTCCAGTCATGTCACTTCCTGTGCTGAAATCGAGTTTCAGCAGCTGCACCGTCCGCACCAGTCAGAACTAGCTCTTGGTGCGCTTCTGAGTGGGTTTATTGCAGCTCAAAGCTGTCAGGAGAGGCAGAGCAGAGACGCTTCAGGAAAAAAAATAAAAAGAACTGCAGTCATACTTCACACATGAACTCATTTTTTCTGAAGAAGAAAAAAATTGTTAAACCTCAGAAGAAAAACTCCAGATTGTGAACTTTAGATCTCTTCCCAGCAGAGTACCCTTATGTTGCCCCAGACTGAAACGCAGCCGTGAGAGTGCAGGACAGCTGAGATGTAATCACTCCTTTTCCTTTTGTTATGCGGAAGTTATGGGAAGACCAAGCCAGGACAGATGATTTGTCTGTGCATTAGTCAGCCAAAGAACTCACACTCTTGCAAAACAAAACCACTACCAACAATAATTCAGGCTCTCCAAGGCACATGTCAGGAGCGTAAAAGCTGGAGGCTGAAAGACAAGTTGGGAGGAGGGGGAATACTTGCCTCCCCTTGACAGGAGCAAAATCCTCACGTCAGTCATACCCCCCGGTGCACCATGTTAAGGTCCCTGATAAGCTCTGAGTGGCAGAGCACAGCCCCGACTGTGCAGGGCTGGACAGCGGGGCAAAAGCACCTCCTGTTAGTGCCGTCCTAACTGCAGAAGCTGGAAAGCTCCTGTTTGTGGAGCTACCTCAACCAAAATTAGGTGACGTAACATCACACTTGATTGCACAGTATAGACTTGAGCCTTTGTATGTCAGAAATGCATTTAGGGATTTATCTTCTTTGATACTTCAGCAAAATAAGCTCTGCAAGACATTGTTGGTTACATACAAATGCAAAATACTGAGCAATGAGAGGATTTTAAGAAGCTCTTTACAAGAATTTGTTATAGGTCCTCTAAGCAAGGAGAATAACTGGACTATGAAATAACCAGTCAGTATAAAAGGATACAGAGAGGCCAAAATCCTAGTAATAAATTTTGTCTGTTCAGACAAACTGGAAAACACCATCAGGGAAAATTAGATTGGAAGTCTGTTTGGTTTTGGTGCAGAATTGTGTTTTTAGAGCTGAAGTGTATCCAATGGGGAATGAAGTTGTACAAAATTTGATTAAGCAATACAGGGCTAGACTGAAGTTGGGCAGAAGGAGCAGAACAAAGCACAGACTACAGAGATTTTAAAGGCAAAGTGCACCAATGGAGAAAAACCAAAGCTCTCTGAATAGTAGGCAGGCAGGCAAGATCATTTTCCAAAGTACATTATTCTGCAATTAGATGATAAATCTAGGCATGATGTTATTTATTCCCTACAACATCCCAAACTTTAATCTACATTATTTACAAAGTCCGCAGCTATTTGGCAATCAGGACAGAAGGAGAAGTGTCAGCTGTAAGGGGCTCCTGCTTTGAAGACAAATAGACAAGCAGACAAAGAGTCAAGGAAAGGCTCTAGTGTTTCAGCTGCGTGGCCGAGAGCCACTTCTTTGTAGCATATGGCATACACTAACAGGTTTATTTTCCCTGAGGAGGATGTATAAACTGTCTGCAACTGCTCTTCACACTTGTCACTCTAAGTCAGATAATTTTTCCAAGGCATCCTGCAAAAACAGCCCCCCGCTTAAAGCTGAACAAAGAATTTGTGGATGCCTTGCAGGTTGTTTGGGGAGCAAAGGGCTAAGTCTGTACAGAGCGTGGTAAAGCACACGGGGAAGTGTGTCAGAGAAGCCGACAAAGGCAGACGGACGCGATATGAAATGAGAGCAATTAAATGCGGAGGGGAAGGGCTGGAGGGGGGGCACTGCTGGGAAGTGGAGTTAAATTCGGGTCAGGGAAGAGAAGCAGCAAGTGGCAGCATGTCTCTGCAGCTGTCCCGGCCGTGCTGCGGTCCCAGCCCCGTGAGGTCTCGTCTGTGCCGGCAGCCCTCTGGCTCTCCCCCCACGCCACGCAGCGCCCGGTGGGCGTGAGGGCTGGCGGGCACCTGCTGCCGGCCCCACCGAGCTGCAACCTGCCCCGAGGCCCATTAGACGCCGTGATTAATATGCAGAGACCAAAGTGACTGGCAAAGATAATTACACAGCGAGTCAGTTGGCTGGCAAAGTTAATTATGCAGGGAGTCAAATGAGTGGCAAACCAAGTGACTGAGGCAGAATAAAGAAACATTTGGCAGTGACAAATGGCAAAACAAGTTACTCAGACAGGGGGTCAAGCGAGCTGGACACTGGATGTGTTTTCGGGCAGCAGAAGCTGGCACGGCGTCAACAAGAGCTCACTGCCTGGCCGCATGGCTCCCGGCACGGCTCCCCGGGCAGGGCAGGAGCACTGGTGGGGCAGCCCTGGCTCCGGCGGGACTTGCACCTCGATCTGCCTCTGCTTCAATTACCGCGTAACCTCAAGTCATTTAACTTCCCTCTGCCTCAGGACTGCTCACTGTCCCCATTGTGCCACATGAGGAAGTATTTTGCATTCTCTTCAGCCGAATATAAAGCAGACGTATCGACCTGAAAGGGAAAAATATTAACTAACCCAGAAGCGAACTGTGTGTGCACCCTTGCATGCATTCTCAGTGCCACCATCAGCAATAACCTCCCAGCACACTCAGGAGCTAAAAGGAAAGTAACCATTTTTCTTCTGCTATTAGCAGTCCAAAGGGGAGAAACAGTCACAGGCTCAGAGAGGTTTTTACCAATGCATACTAGCAGGCCACATCCTAACTGGAAAGCAGCTAGGTTTATTTCTCCTGACTACGACCAATGGCATATTTTATGAAGGCTTAGTGAAAGAGGATGGCAGAGTGATTTGGGATCCCTTTGGGAAATGCTACATACTTTATTTCTGTATATATTATATTATAAAAATAGTAAAAAATATCCCTGAAGTGACAGTCAAAGAGCTCGAGGGAGGCAGGTAACTGTGACATTTTTACTCTTTGCAAGGTATAAGCAAATCCAGAAGCGCTGAGATTCTCGAGTGTTTGGTTTTGCTTCTCACTTGTTTCTACATTAGGTATCTCACAAGAATGTCAGAGCTAGAGACCCCCAAAATTATGTTATACCTAGAAATTACAGAAACAAAATCGAGCAACTGATAAAAGAATGATTAATCCTGCTACCTGCAATAGGTTTGGTTTTGTTAGTATTTACTTAATTCTGCTGGCCAGTTGGCAAGTTTGGAGAATGGAGGGCTTCGAGATTACATCTGTTGCGAAAGCTCAGGTATCTGTAATGCAAATTTGCACACCAGTTCTCTAGTAAAATAAAAGAAATTAAAATCAACTTTTTTAATAGTCTACAAAGACAGTTTTCCCAAACTATATGTAGCATTTGCCAGAATGAACTCTGTGCAACATTTTTATATCTTACTCAAGCATTTTATATGAAAGCAATGTATTTCGAGTTGAATAATGTTACTATGGTCACAAAATTAAAAATAAAGAAAAAAAAGAAAAAAAAAAGAAAAAAAAAAAGAGGGAAGGAAAAGAAGGAAAGGCAACCCCAAAACACCTGGCAAATTAAAACAAAGAAAACCAAATAATAGCAGAGAATCAATGCGGTACATGAAAAATAAGTCCTTTCTAGGTCACACTTAGATTTGCATTAATGGCCTTCTTGTCAAATTATCTCAGGGGAACTTTGGATTAGCATGCAAAAGAAACATGACAAACTAGAGCAGTAATACTTGTTTTATTTACCAGACCATTTTCTCCGAAGGAACTAAATATGAGAGTTTTGAGGGATCAGACTTTCATCTTTTGTAAAGGAAGCACAGTCAGGAAGAGCTCACCGTAATTAACAACTAGTCAAATAATATATTCTTCCCTGTATTTACTCAACAGTGTGTACTTTAATCATGGAAAACACTAAACTGACCCTAACCGTCTCCTTCTATAGACTGGCTCAGGAGCTCATTTGTTCAGTTCTTGGATCAGCGCTTAAGAAAACAAATCTTACTGACTGCATTTAAAAGTAAACACAGGGTATTCCCAAATCAGCATCTGAAAACATATTTGATATGTAAGGTAGAGAGTGGAGGAAAAAAGAAAAAAATTCATAAGCATTTCATCTGCCAGTCCGATGTATGAGAGAGGTGAGGTCACCTAAGAGTTGTTGCTGTTGTTTTAGAGTAGCAGCACGGTGTATTGACAAAATTTGGCAATTAAGAGAGATCCTTGCTCTTATTGTCAGCTGGAGTCCCAGCACGTGGTGAGTAAACGGGTATTCCTGCTGCTTCAGCAGATCATGTGGGATACTCACCATATCAGTTTTGATCCACGTATTCTATCAGCATGAAATGAGACCTCTGACCCTTATCTTTCCATCTTACCATGCAGCTGTACAGAAAGTATTTATTGAGGATGCTCCACATCTCAAACGTTGTCAGTAGGTGGAATCTGGAGGTGGTTTTACACTGCTGCTTCTTGCCTGGCAGTTCACGGTACAACCCATCAACTAAGATTTTATTTAGCAAATCTGTTAAGGTTTAGTATGGCACCAACATACCGCTTGCACAAAGGGATCCCAGAGATAACAAATGGAGTTCTACACTCAACTCTGAAGGGCATGAGAGCACACAGATATAAAGGCTGTCTAACCTACAAAGGTAGCATCATTTGTGCCATCAAATCTGTGCCATCAGAGCAGGGAACTGCAGCAGGAAACCTCTTCTCAAATGCTAAAACCTCACCACTGTCCCAGCAATATACAAGATACAAGAACACTGCTGTTATCATTACTTCAGGCTGAGAAAATAGAAACAAATCTTTTGAATTAACAGTCATTTTTACAAATAGCCAAGAGCTGCCAAGTTCTTGGACTTTCTTGAAAATCCTCTGAATTTTAAAGCTAGTCAAGACTTTGCAGCTGGAGTGGGAGTAGATAAACCAGCCGAGACACTGCTGTGGGAAAGAGAGCCAACAGGGCAAGAGAAGAGACATAAAACACGGTGGCTGGCAGAAACTACATAGAGTCACTGTGTGGAGTCACCAATTGTTCCAGGGAGCACAAGGCAATGCAAAAATCATGCCCAAAGAAAATTTAAGGCAGCCAGGGAAGGACACAAGAAAGCTGCTGAAAACTTGTTTTTAAAGATTTGGCACCTACAGGAAATACACAGCTACCTGTTTTCATCCTGGTATATTCAAACGCTGATTTTCAGAAATGCAAGTTCCATATATTAACATAGTTTGATCAGCAGTTTTACACTGCTCAGCCATGGCTGCTTTCATTATCTGCCACCCATCTGTACTGTTGGTATGCTTGGCTCTTTTACAGTGTTGATCATGTCTGATTTAACATGCCAGGTTACATTAACAGCTCTGAAACCCAAATGGCCACACAAGTCCTGAAAAAGTGGTTGGGCTGCTTTGCTGCTGTTATATGTTATATTCCCCTCCCCAATGTCACTAAATTCAACCCAAGAAGCACTTCTAGGGGGAGACCATTAGCCACTGAACACCCCAGGGCATCACAGCAGCCCACAAAGCTAATACTTTCTGCCAGCCAACCAGCAGCTCTAAAACACGCAAAGCTTGTAAGGTTTCTGGGCACCCCTCCTCCCCCCAATTAGTCATACCAGTGACTTCTCTGTGCAAGGAATTAGGAAGAAGAAAAAAAATTAGCTTTTCCTCTGGCTTCCAATTTAATGAAAGGCTTAAAAGTTCAGTGAATTCAGAGAATGTAACCTTTGGGGCTCTTATGAAGAACAATGAAAATAAGCAAGTCTAATGTTTCTCATGTAAGTATATCCCTTAAAACTGTTAGAAATCTTAGCTTTTTTGGTGGAAACTTAAACCAGAGGCAGCTCAGTCTTGTCAGACTGCTATAAGATTAAATAGTCTATTAATCAGAAATCAGATTAACAACACTTTGTTAAAGCTAATTACGTGAGGAAAGCCAGCCTCTTGTTGCATTGCCAAAATATTGGATATAATTTCTTTTTCTTATTCATTGCACCATTTTAGACCAAATGTTTTGGCAGCTTAATTAGAAGCAGGTGGTGCCGTTGCCATAATTACATAGAAGTCCTCATATTTTGTCATCATGCTTAATTAGAGCCGTTGATTCAGCATGAAAGGGAAGCATCCTGGCCAACCAAATATTGCAGCAGTCTTTATGGGAAATGTGATGCACCTTTAGATGAGAGCTGTCTGGTGCAGAGGATGCCAAACATTTATTTCAGGTTTGGGACAGTACTGCCTTCTCCAGTAGGATATAGTTAAATTAAACTGAAAACTGTCAACCACAAATGAAACCCAAGCCCACTGCAGTCCATGTCAATATTCCCACTGACTTAACTGAGACCAAAACCTAGCTGGCTTTCCTGAACAGGGTAAGATGATTTATTCAGGATGAATATAGGACAACTCTGCAAATATAACTGAGCTCAGAATCTGGTTTGTTAATCTCACAGGAGTTGGGCTGGCTGTGGCCAGGGAAGGCAGAGCTGGATTTAATTTGCATGACACCCTCAGCTTGCTCTGTTCTGAAAGGGGGTAACACTGTTCTCACGAGGTCCTGGGAAGACATACTGAAGCTGTCAAGAGAGTGGTCATCTTCAGTTCAAGGTCATAAACAGAACCTACAGTTCATTCACCTAGAAGTCTGAAAAACTTGATAAAGCTTCAACTGCTATTGCCACCTTCACAGATCTCTCCAGTTAAAATAGTCCTGAAACTTGCATTGCACCAGCTGGTACGAATGGGAAATTCACATCTTGTGCCAGCCAAATGGATGATTTTTCAGAGTGACAGAGCAAGTGTAGACGGCAAAGTTACAGTCTGTACATCCCTAGGAGTCAAATAACCTCTCAGCCTCAGATGGTCCTTCTGGGCTAAGCACATTGTGTCACGGCACACAAAGGAGTGGCTCAATCTGCATCACATCACAATTTTCAGCACTCCAGACTCAACCCCATTCAGATACACCAGGGTAACAACCCAGAGTAACATCTCTGAACACACAGCCTGCACCATGGCTGATCCTTACTGAAACAGGTCTAATAGATACCTGCTTTTTTAACACATTTGTCCATTTTCTGATTTCTGCCATCCCATTTTTTACAGTCACACAAATTATCTTATAATTGTGCCCCTTAGACTGAGCTCTGGGATCCCTGTACAGCTCCAGTGTGGAGCTCCCTCTGATCTGGGTATGATGCTTCTAGCATTAGAGAGCTATTAATCAAAATCAGTGCTACAGAATGTAAGTAATAAAGTCCTTTAAGCAGCACATTTGCCTTAAGCCTTCTAATTTATCCCTGAGACCTTACACTGCCAGTTCAAAGTTAGTGACAGGACTCAATTTCCTATCTGTGCTTGCCAATTTCTCGCTGATCTTGGAGGTTTTAGACCATTCAATCCACATAACTCTTCTACATGGAATGGGGCCAACCTAACATCTCAAAAAGCAGGAAAATCACTGTGGGGAAAATGCCCAGTTACCTTAGTCTCCTTGGTCATTTGGGAAATGGTTTGAGGAAATCAGTGCTATGTGTCCCTCTGCTGCTTTGAATTTGGAGCCCACCTCCCACTTATGTAAGAGAAGCAGATCACATACCAACTTACATGATATTGTGATTTCCCTGTCTCAGGATATTTTTGTGAGCCTGATTCTATTAGTGCAAAACTGACGGGAGCTCAGGTTATTATCAGCAAAAAAGATCAGGGTTTTCACAGTTCATCTGGGGACAGCACTGTCTTAAAGAATTGTGAATTAATGCCAGCATAATCAATGATACAATTTATCCCATTTCTAATGTATGCAATAATTTTAAAATCTTGTGGCTACTGTTATATTTAATACTAATAACCTACCAATAATCTTATTATAGCTGTATCTTCAATGAAGTACTTGTGATGTCACAAAGTCTTGTAAAATGCAAGCAACTCAACAGCCTGAGTAAAGATACTACAGATTATCAGATTTTAGGGTGTTTTCCGTATACACAGCTAATAAACCCTGAAAGGTATTATAAAAGCCCAAGAAAAAATAAAGATTGTGAGGCTATAAAAGACCTTATTTAAGACATTTTTGTAACTAAAAGCCCCAACAAGTATGTCCTGGCTCTTCATGTAAACTCTGAAGCCTTCAATGGGGAAAAAAATTCTCATAAAATGAATCCCTGGACTTTTAAGTTGTCAGGAAATAGAACAAGCTTATCTGATAGAATTTACCTGAAACAAGGGCTCAGCCAAAAAGTAAAACAAGACCCAAGGCCCGAGACCAAAACTTGCATTGTTTTTTGTACAGGGAGAAGCAATGGGAGGACAGGATTGGGCAATTGTCAGAATCACAGATTTTCTGCATTTCTATTTTGGATGGACTCCAAGCTCCAAATGAAAATGATCTGTCCTATACTACAAGGGAGTTTTAATCCACCCCAAATTTAGCAGCAGCAGGATCCATTCCCCTGTGGCAGTGAGCATTTAACAGAGCGCTATTGCAGTCATTTCCCTCTTTTCCAAATCCACCGCTACAGAGAAAATCTTCATGTTTCATTTTTATTATTTTCCAAATGAAATGGCAGGGAAGTTTCCCCAAGGGAAAACTCACCACTCAGTCCTACAAGCTGGCTGGTTCAACACGCAGCTGAGGAGAGGCAAAAACACTGTGAAGACTTCGGCAGGACTAGCAGTGCCTGTGAAAGGCTTGGCCCGTGCTCCCAGCCACACTGGCACAACTCCACTCGGTCGGGTATTGTGCTGAGGCCAGGCTAGTTCAGGTGCTCCCAAGCTGTTGCCTGTGAATACAACCCAGGCAGCTGAATGCTTCCTTCTGTATGTGCCTACAGCTAGTAGTGGTAATGGTGGTAAATGGGTAAAGCAAGCTTTGGGAACACTAGCTGAGTTGAAACAAGACTGTAACTCCTTTAATTTCTTTGCAGGAAAGAAAGGAAACATCGGTACTCTGCACAATCACAGCTGGATGGCACATTCCTCACTGCAGCATTTTGCTTGCTTTAATTACCCAGACTTTTTCTATTTGAGTTAAAGGTGTCTCCTGGAAATGGAAGAACTGCAGACACAACACAAGATTTGTCTGTAGATTTTAAGATAACACTTATGACAGTCATAGCCAGCTTAATGTAACTGGTCAGAGACACTCCACAAAGCTCTCAGCTTGTTTAGACAACTGTACCTTTGAGATGATATAGATTTGTCTCTCTATGGACATCTCCACTGATGGAGAATCCAGTCCCAGATTTCTGGCGATAGCAGATCTCTACATTACCACATGAGAAAATTCCCAGATATAAGCAATTTTTGCTCAACAGACACGTGGAAGCCCAGCCAGCAATAGGGCTGATTTTTCTTATGGAAGTCTCAGAAGCAAAAGTAAACACTTTGCCTAGTTCCATGAAGCATGCAAATGAAGCAGAACACTCATTATTCCTCTGCCCACTGAAGTTTGGAATACGGTACTTCCTGAAAAGCCAAATTCACACATCAGTGAAAGTTACTTTAGGCTGATTCTGAATCCATAAATTACTTTCGATGAGAAAGATTCCAATGAAGAAAATAATTTTGGATGAAAATCAATTCCCTTTCTTTGGTTTGGGTTTTCATGGTTTAACCAAACCAACATCCTACGGCAGCCAACATCAGCCTCTTTGGGAGGAGCTGTTAAGATCCTCCATGAGGCTGTTGGAGTACACCTTCCTGGCTGACCCCTTAGCAATAAGTATAAAAGATCTGTTTCTTCCCTGACACATGAAGGTTTACTGTGTACGATAGTCTCTCCTGACCTGTAACATATCACAGTAATCTAGCACTGCGTTTGTACGCGTCTTGCCTTGCATTCACCAGGGCTCATATGCTCCAGCTAAGCTCAGCCCTGGGTCTTCAGTCCCTGCTTGAGCTATACTGGAGGAGTACCTGTCCCCAGCTCTCTCACACAACTTTTAACTTATTTTACTTTCAATTTTAGCAAGTCCTGCAACAGCCTACGAAATGTATGTTTTACCCTGCCCACTGTAATACCTATGCTATGTAAGTTTGGGGTGGGGTGGGGGGGTGGGGGAAGTGTTTTTCTCTGAGAACCGCTCAAAGCAAGATGATCCCTGTCAGTTGTGTTCATTCCATGTTTTATAGGAAGAAAGAGTACTAAGCAAGTGTTGCTTTGGCACCGATTTCTCTCTTGCTAGCTTGAAGAAAATTGATAGTTGCCACTACACAGACGCATTGTGGGCAGGGCATGGTTGTAATACCTTTGCCGGTATGGAATAGATATCCAATGACTTAATGTAATATTCTTATCATTAGTAATCACCCTTTGATCATGCAGTATTGGCTTTTATGCTGGTTGATTCACACCCCAAATAAGTAACAATAAAGAGGGCTTAGTTCAGCACATGTGTTTCCTTTATGAAGGCTTTGTAGCAATGGTGGCTATTTGTTCGTTGTTACCCAATACTGGTGTCACTAAAAACTTGTGGGAGGATGCAGCAGCTCTCTCCCTCCCTCTCTGTTGCAACCTGTTGCCTCCAAGAAATGCCAGCTGAAGGAATTGATTATGAATGAAGGGTATTTCTGACCATGCCACTATGAGTGGTGCTTGAAACAGCCACAAAGAGATCCCGTGCCATGCAAGATCTCCATGGCGTGCTCAATTCTGGTGTTGCACTGCACTGCTCAAGTGAAAATGAATTAAGGCCATTCTTGATCGTCCAACTGGTTTTTTCCTACCAATTTTCATTGCTGCTATCCTGGTCCAGTGTTCCTTGACACAAAGCAGTCATAAAACAGGAGAGGCTCAGAGGTGTCTGCTTGTCAGGTAACTAGCACAGACCTGGCCATGCCAGCATAAGCTCCTTTCCACAGGCTGGTGTGGGGAGATAGGGCAGCTTCACAGCTTTCCGAGTTTGCTGAACAAGGCTGTTACTCATCAGTCCCATCAAAATTCGGGGTATGGACACCAGTCCTGCAGCCACAAGCTTGAGGAAGTGTGGAGTCACTTTTGACAGGGACTGCAGTCTTGAACATCAGAAGCTGGGTGTACCATTACCAGTCCCCCAAGCCCTGTCTCTGCCTTTTTTATACTTTGAAGCTTTCAGCTGTACTTCAAAGGCTTTGACCCTGCAATCCTTAATCAAAGAAATCAAAAGGAATTCTACTAGATTAAATCAAAAGCAGATTTACAAGATTAAAGACTGTGGAATCAGGAATTCAGGTTGAAAAGGAGAAACCCTGAAGTGCTCAGTGTACAGTAAAGAAATATAGTTTTTCTTATGTGTCTGGGACAGAGATTTCCAAGTAGGTGTGATGCAGGAAGGCACCCAGATCCCACTGAAATTCCTGGGAACCTGGCACCTAATTGCATTAGGGCACTTTAAAAATCTCAGTCATGCTTATTAATTGTCTGTGATAAAATTTAAGTGATATATTTGACCTTTTGTTTTACAAGGCAATAACCCAATTAATGTGTGGATAAACTAGGAGGCCAAAGGGAATTGGATTATGTCTGAGGAAAACAGAGGAGCAATTAAAAGTATCACTGTTATAGGAGAGCTTGAATTAACATAGTAATGAAAACATTCCTGCCTGTTTGGGAAGTGGAGGCTAGGTCTCCGGTTTTGTGGCTGAGGATTATAAGCAGTGAGAGCACCTTGTAATACTCTGTTAGCTGGCATCACAGCCGTCATTTCATTGCACATGAGGTGGCTGTATAGGAAGACGGAAAAAGTAGAGATTTTATAAAAGAGTAAAGGTCATGCACCTCCTTTTGCCCCAAAGCTCCACCTTCCTGCCAACCTCCACCTCCCTTTCACATCCCCCTCAGGGGCTGCTGCTCTCCTGCTTCCAAACAGGACTTTGAGTTAAAGTGAATGTTTTAATTAACAGGGAGCAACTTCTACCCAGAGCAAACTCATTAAACAGAAGAATCCAACACTGGTCATGATTTGCCCTCAAAATTAAAATAGTGCCTCCAGGAAAACATAAGACTGTCTTACAAACCCACAGAAAAATATAACCATAAACTGCAATGCCTTAGAGTAACAGAATAGCCTTGTTTTGCCCAGACTACCACGGCTATGGCAGGACTGTAATTCTAGTCCATGGGCCTGCTTGGCTTTACTTAGTATAAAAGTCACAAGCGGAAAAAAGTAGATGCAATGGTTATTGCTAGTTTATGGCTTCTCTTCCCTTGTTGTGCCAGTGCCAGGGTCTATCTTATAGCTCAGGCAGTAATATTGGTGTGCACAATGGTGGAAAATAAATTATTACTTGGTGCAACAGAATGGCTTCTGAAATCATGATGATAATGCTTAATCACATACTGCAGACTACATTCCCCAGAGTCATAAGGATGCAAAACAGGGCTAGAAAGACATTAGCAAGAGAAAGAAGGACTTCCACCCCTCTTACAGCTTTGTTAAAACTCTGCGTTTTGCATTGTCCTTTATGGGGATGCAAGCTTACCAGCTTAGACCTGAGAAACTTTAACAAACTGACAAGCTAACGAGTTTTGCCAATGATTAGGCTTTCAAATTTAAGGCTAGATTTGGGCTTCTTTTAATTGAGAATTTTGATAAACCCATTTTTAGTTGTGTGCTTAGAAGTGTTTGTTCACACACCAGCATGGATTATTTTATTGCTCAACTGGAAAACCAGTAGCAGAAAATTACCATTCCTAATCCACTCATTTATGTTAGCAACACTAGAACAACCATATAGCGACTAGCTAAGATCATGTGTAAACAAGCTGGAAATGTTTTTTGTTGTTGGGTTTGGCTTTTGTTTGGGGGAGGGGTTTGTTGGTTGTTTTTTTTTTTTTCTTTTTTTTTTAATGAGAAGAATGCCTGTTATAGTGACAAGAAGCCAAGTTTCAGACCAGGGCTCCTATATGCCCTACTTGGGCAATTCAGCTGCTCAGTGTCCAGGCTCAATTTAGCACATTAAGCTGAACATCAAAGCCGATTTCATGGACTTGCCAACATGATTTAGAGGCATCAGTACCACTACATGCACTTTTAAGACTAACGACAATTTGTAGGTGAACATCCTGTTTGGGGGATGTGACATATTGGTCATTATATGTAAAGATATATTTTATCTTAATTAGAATATAAGGCAGGAAGATTATGATGTTACAGAAGTCAGGCTGGATGATTTAAATGGCTTAATCTGGTCCTTAAAATATACAACTATGATTTTCAAAGCCAGTAACACTAAACCATACCAGGCTATTACTTAATTCCCTGGATTTCTGGAAATCTGTCTATCAAGGTGCATGTCAGCCAAACAATCAGGGTTTTGCAGAGCTCAGTTAAGAGTTCAGGGTATCTTCATTTGAGGGTCTGGGTTCAAAGTCATTACCAAATGTCTCCTTTGACTAGCTAGGTGTGACAGAATCCTAGCAATGGGCCACCCCAGCACAGTTCAGTGCACCCATAAGTGGTATGTTTGCACCAGCTGGAATGGGACAGGAGCTCAGTTTGGTCTCTGTGCCTGCTGCATCCTCACATCCTGTGCAGGTCTTCAGTGGCATTAGCTCAATCTGTACCAGCACTTGTACAAGTAAGCCTTGAAATGCAAGCGAGTAGAATTGGGGCAAATTTCTTGCTTAAGCAATCCAAGCTAAACCAGAAATATATCTGAAAAACACTAAAAGTCCAAGGCAAATATTCCCACTAAGTCCCTTCCACAGAACATGACACATCTGTAAACAGACTTTCCCCATCTGTATGCTGCTTGAAATGAAACATGGGCTTCTCAGGATCCCAAAGGCTTACAGCTGAACAAATGGGTAGGGCTGTGCTTCACAAATATTTTTACGTCCCCTTCAGGTTAAAACTCTTAAACCTATCCTCCTAATCCACACTAACAGCAAAACTGTCTTTAATAACATGTAATCTAATCGAATACTTTCAATATCCATGTCTGTAAATCACAAAACAAACTAACATTGCACACACATTAGCGCAGTTTTGCAAAAATAAAGGTATATTACTACCCTTCCAGAGAGTCAGGGCAGATCTGCTCCCAGCGCAGGATATTGCTCCACAGATCATCCTGTTAACCTGTAATAATCTCACAAAACCTAAGACACTTCGCAGTAACGAAATCTTCCTTGTTAACTCTACTTCCTGGGGCAGGCAACAACAGCCGAGATGCCAACATCAAAGTCAGAAGTCCTGCTCTCTGCCTTGCTTCAGCTCTGATATTCATCGAACCCTGTGCTGAGCCAACTCTGTGGCAATCCAGAAAAAAACAAAAAAAAAGAAAAAAAAAATCCTTTTGGTTTTGAGAGGTTAATTTTCTGCTGGATTAACAAATGGGTTCAGCTCCATGCAGGGCCCGAGAAACATCAGATCCAGCACAATGCAGATAGAGCAGAAGGGAATAGGGGAGAGGCCAAGCAGTCCTTTCCTATTTGGCACCAGCGGGTTGAACCCATGGAGAACCTGCCCTAGTTTTTTCATATGTGGCAAACAGACACACAGAGATATCCCAGACACTCGCCCTTGTGCCAGTCTTGGTAGGCAAACTGTTGCTCGTTTGAGATGAATAGCAGTGAAAACTTGCGACTGATGCCTGTCCTCACCCCTACAGTTACTGTGATATGCAGGCTTCATTCTCATGCACTGCTTCATCCCAGGAGCGTGCCCTGTGGGAGCCCAGCTGTGCACTCCTACAGACAGATGTGGCGTGAACTTACCCTCTACCCAAGCCAGCAAGCACCATGACAAAGATACTGCTCTTGCTTTAGAACTGGCTGACTTTGCCCTTCTTATTTAAAGTTGATTTGATCCCATAGGTTATAGCATTTAAGAAGACTGCAGGGGATGCATGATATTAAAAAGCAGAAGTGCGAGGAGAAGCCATACCTGAAGATGCCTAACCAGAGCTAAGCAATGTCTATTGAGCAATAAATATAAAGTTTATTAATTGTTGAGGAAAGAGAAGCCTTTTTCATGCAAAATGTCCTTATCAAAATTAGATAAATCACCAACTGCAAACTAAATATTTGAACTCTTTATCCTGGTTTTAGCCAATCCCAGGTTCCTATGAATGCATCCATTATTCCTAAATATTTGTCAAATTTTGGATCCAGTTGCTGCAGTAAGACCATTACCAGTGCAATTAGCCTGGGCACATGCACACCAGGTCCAGTGTCCCAATGCAGACATAAAAGACTGATGCTCACAGAAGCAGCCAAACAAATTTTCTGGCTCATTTGATTTTAAAGTGTGTAACAGGAAGATCTGAAAGGACATTTATTTTTCCTCAAATTGAAATGCTTTTAATCTTCCTTGGACAGGAAGTTTCTTCAGATTCCTTCCTTACTTTCTTCTTTGCCTCCCTTCAAACAGCAACCCCTTTGCTGTTTTAATAAGCTTCCAGTGTCTTAACACTTCATTGCATTCAAACATTTCTTAACAAGTGCCTAAGAGGAAATAGGAAGAAGGAAAATTGCTATTTTCAATCCATTCCCTAGTCTAACTCTTACATTTTAACTGCACTTAAGCTGAAATTCATTAGAAAATTATAGGTAAAGGATTCAGAGTAAGAGTCATAGCAGCTTTCTCAGAGATGATTCCCTGCAGTCTGGTTATTGAACGGGTAAGGAAAAAAATCCACAGGAATATAAACATGTGTCCTTTAAAAACACTTCTTAAAAAGCTGTTCCTCTAAAACAGTGACATTTTTCTTTAAATGGTTAATATTAATAATTCACTAGTACTGAAGTGATTCCAGCATTTTTTTTTTCATTTTTCAGCTAGAGCTCTGCTATTATTGTCAGTGGTTTAAGTCAGCCAACACATAACTGAGGTGATGTTAACGTAACAAGACAAAGATCATTCTGTGGTTAAGTCCCTACTAATATTTAGGAGCTGTAAGTTCGATTCAGCTTCTGCTCTGGAGTACATGTGGGACCATGGGGAAGTCATTTAGTTCATTTGCTCTCAAAGGTATGTTTTCTCCATCTTTTCTATTAGACAACAGATAGAGCTTAATAGTAAATCACATTTCAGTTGCAGCAAAAAACTCAAAGTTTCCAGGATCATTTTTGGCCAAGACCTCCAGCCTTTTCATTGACTTGAAACCCACACTATTTATTCAGTTTTTATGGGATTTTGGAAAGGCTGTCACTTTCTTAAAAAGTAGGAAATAGGAGCCATTCAGACATGCATATACCCTGTCAGTAGTCTGGGAAGTCAGGTAATTTCCACAAAACTGCTCAGATTTGACAACTGGAAAATTCCCTTTCAAGAAGTTCCCTATGGGTCTTGCATAGAAGCTCCAACTCTAAGTTCTTCAGGATAGAGATGAGCTCTAATTACCCAAATGTATAGATACTAGCAACAGGGGATACCTGGTCGATACCTCCATGTGCTAACTGATAGTGTGTGCCTAACGAGGGACAGCTACTTCAATATGTGAGATTGGCATTATGGAATTAGGAAGAACCTTTGGACAACAGCCGCTTTCAAATGTCTTATTTACACTGTAAAAGCTGCTGCTTCCTGTAATAATTGGGAGGGAGAGGAGGCAAACCCCCGGTAAGCTGATCTGCTCCCCCAGGTGCCTGCGCACGCAGCTCCTGCCAGATCAAAGCGGAGCCACGCATGCACGGAGGCTGAGGGGAGAACTTGGCCCCTGGCACTTTACAGAGAAATATGCCGCAGCATGCCTTGTATTTAATCAGGACCCGGCATGTATCTTTGATGTGTGATAACAGGGAGGCAGGTAAAAGCACAAGGGGAGGCCTAACAAGTCATAGCATAGGTGGGAAAGGTAGTTACAAGTCCAAGGTAAGTTGAATCAAATAACTTTTATGCTTTTCTAGGAGGGCCCAGACATCTCTCAACCATGAAATGATCCATGCAAAGGTAGAAAAGCACAAGATCCAGAAACCTGTGAACAGTTAATAAACTTGGAAGATGAATGACCTGAGAAGTGATACAGCTGCAGTTGGTGCAGGGAATCAGGAAGAGGTGATTGAACCACAGGCAAAACCCCTCATTTTATACACACAGAATAGCCTGTAGGATAGCAGCTCCTTGATACCAAGGTGGTGGGACCACTTCCAGATGAGTGTAACTCATTACTGACCAGACTTCATAGACCTCAAGAACCAGGTTGTTCTCAGTTCCACTAATGTTGGCAGCATCAGGAGCAAACTGGATGTGAGCAATGCATTGGTTATAAATTTGGTATATTTGCATCACATTAAGCTTTCTCTCTAATGACAGAGATCAGGTAAGCCACTTAGGTTTTGGAGGTCTTTTCTTTTTGAAAATGCACAGGCTGAGCCTAACCATCACCAACGCTGCAGATCATGTCTGAAATTTGGAGGTTTCTAGCAATCTTATGTAGCTCATCTTCTCTCTCCTTAATTTCATATATCTTTCTCCTACTCAGGAATTAGCAAGGACAAGAAACAATTCTTGCTACCAAAGTTGTAAGGTACCACTTGAATAATCTATATGAAGCTTAGAGGAAGGGAACTTTTCTGCCTGGTTACACGTTTGAAGCATGGGATACTTCAATGTGTAACATTCATATACATTTTCCACTTACAGGCCTGGAGCACAAAGATTAAAGTCTGAATGAATGAAGTCAGTTTTTTGCTCTCCATTTCACATTTATTGTTCTTTAAGGAAAACAAATCCTCACTGGATTTTTAAAACAAGACTTAAATAAGTACAGTAAGATTGTTCAGGGGGGTCATGTTTGTGCATGCTGCACACGTTTGATTGGCAAAAATAAAGCTACTACATAGAAATCATGATGTTAGGCACCTAACAGAAAGCCAAAGAAAACAACTTGGCCTGATTTAACTGGTTTTATTTTTGTAGGATGCCTTCAGCAAGATTTTGTTCACCTTTGACTTCACAAGGAAGCAAGCACAAAAAGACTGGAAGCAGTTCCTTTTCAACTTTTCTGTGTAAGGGAAAGAGAATTTAAATTCCCTAAAAAAAAAAAAAAAAAAGTTTCAGCTGTTTGTGAAGATTCTTATTTCCTAAAGGAATTATTTTCTGCCCCTCTTAAAGATGTGATTGGTCAGAAAGAACACGACTATTGAATGCACTTGTTAATAGGTATGAATCATCAGCCTTCAGTGAGTGACCTAATGTTGGTTTAACCTTCTTAATCCTAAAAATACCACCAGCAGATCTGATGACTTTGGCCATCACCATCACCCCCAAGAGAGGAAGGAGGAAGAAGGCTTGACAAGGTGGACAGTAAATAATAGCACCAGATAACCTCTGCCTTAGATACCAAAAACCTCCTAGTACAAGCAGAATTGTCACTTAGAGCGGATAGGGATTTCTTTTTTTTTTTTATTGTGATATTCTGACAAACTCCAATTTCAAGCTCAGAGTCCTTTTACAGAATAGTCCTAGAAGACTATTCTGCATGAGTATAAATCTAATTATATCTTTGCCTTTGTCCAATTAGCTTTTAAAACTCAGCTTTTAAACAACAGAATAAATTTGTTTGAAAGGAAAAGGATTTTTTAAATAACAAGATGTCTATCATAAAATTTTAACAAACTTCACACAAGAGCATGCCAACACTTTTCTAAGCCATATGTGGACTTCTGTTGTCAGTTAAAAATCTTGAATACCCCATGCGGGAACTACTGAACAAAGCTGTTTATAGTATAGAAGTAAACAGAAAAAAATTGGGTGATTCTTTGCATTTCATCATCATTACCAACTTAAGGCACTTCCAAACACATTGAAGTTTTTATTGTTCAAAAAAACATTAAGTTTTAGTAATAGAAACAGACATTGCGTTTAATGTGATCTTTCAAGCCAGAACAGCTGTAGCTGACTACAAAGCTAATGCTCTTCAAGCCAAGAGCCATCTTTTTGTGTTGTGATTATACAGTGCCTCACGCCAGAAGATTATCCTTAAACTAGTAACCCCTCTGATGGAGTTTTATGCTTTAGGATCAACGCAGCACAGCACTAAAAAGCTCCATTTTCCACTGAAGCAAGTTCTTGAGATTTGTGCCCTAGGAAGGCTGAGGATTCTAACTTACTATCATAGAAAAAATCCAAAAGTGAGAAACTCCAGGGCGTCAGTTTCCTGTTCTATCTCCATCATCATAAAAATACAAGAGCAAGGGCCAACACCACAGCTCACTCGCACTGAGAACTGAAAGCCACGATCCAGCTGCTTTGGCTGGTGCAGCCCTTTAATATCTCTGGAATTCCCCAGGCGCTGCTCTCGCTTTGCACCAGGATCAGCCTGAGCAGCTTGTTTGTACTCAGGGTAATGCTCAGCACACAGCGTCCTCAGCATGGATAGAGCCGTCTCAGCTGTAATGAAAATCCATGAAGAACAGCAAACTGAAGAAATACTTTTTTTTTCCCATGGTTCATCATCTCCTGATTCTGTTTTCCTGGGACAGCTCAGCTAATCTACAGGAGGCCATGGAGAGTGCACCCAGAGCTGGTGCAGATGGCACTACTGGCTGCAGCAACGGCACGTTAACTCAAAATCCTGGCATCCTACACTGATGAACTTTCCAATCATGAGAGGTTTTACAGCTAGTGGTGGGATTTTAGCAGAAGCCACTCCTCTGCATCAGTGCTCACCTCATGCAGGGGCAGAGCTTTGGTGGAGCAGACAGGTCTGAGGTTAAGCAGAACTGTTAAAGATCTGAGCTTGTGTTTTCTAAAGAGTACTGGGCTCAGCATACAGGTTGATACCTGGCTCTGCCACCAGTGTTTCTCCTCTTACCTGTTCTAACTATGCCCTGTGGTTTCTGGGGATGTGAATGGGTCTTTCCTGTGCTGGGCAGTGGTTACTATCCCAGCTCTGGTCCAAGCTACAGAAAGGACTGCTACTAGTTACCCTCTTGGGCTGGGTCTAATGTTCTGATATGCTGCTGGAATGCAGGTACTTTCAAAACAGGAGAACCTGAGAGGCCATTTCCAGGTTTCCCACTGCTATTTATTGACATTCTTGGTCATATAGCCTTCTCCCTCCACCATGGACCTCCTCTTCCTCCAGTGTGCAGTTCAGTGCTTTGCCATGAGACTGTTCTCACTTGCTTTCCTACCCTGTCTTCCCCTCCATCCTCAGAAATGCAGCTATGAACTTCCAGCTCTGTGTGGAACTTATGAATTCTAAGCATGCTTTAAATGCTAGCAATATACTAAGGGTTTTACACTATGCAATGGATGCTGCAGTGGAAAGTTAAGAGTCACCGTTTCAAATTCCTCTCTTGAACTATTAAAATCAGTCTGGATTTTTGTTTTTGTTTGGTGGGTGTTTTTTTTTAAAGAATTTGCACTGACAACAGCATCCATTTGAAAAGTAATATAAATTTTTATCAAAACCTACTAAAATGCAAATAATTGAATTTTTGCTATTTTGGAGAATGATAGTTATGAGTTGACAAACAGTCTACTCACCATCCAAGAGAGCTTGTCACAACACACATAAAGTAACCCTCCCCCATACATAAAGTATGGTAATCTAAAAAAATGGTTTTTGCTTTTCTTCTACTACAGCCCATGGAGAATTATCTTTTTTGCAGAGCTTCTTGTGATGTATTGCTGCTCAATCATGCATGCACCTTTGAAACAGCATCACAAGTTCTTCCTGACAGAAAGGAATGTGTTCCTTCTCCAAGGTTACCTTTGTTCAAAATATACAATAGAAACTAGATGCTAATGAGAAAATAAATGCACAGCGCAGTCTTTGGAAATGGCACTGCTGAAGCTATCACCTTGCCTGAAGCAATAAATTCCGGGCGAGCACAGACGGTATTTTTAAAATTTATCACCTCACAGACTAACAAGCATTGATTGTATGTTTTTCTTTGAGTAATTGCCAATATCATTAATATGTTCAAAATTATACTTGAAAAGAAAACAGATTCTGAACACTTCTACAAAGGAGAAGATGTATGAAGAACAAAGACTAAAATTCTCTGCCAGAGGAGAATCCTGACAAGTCCCCAACTTCAGTTAACTGGGACAAGCTCAGTGAGGAAATAAGATCGTCTCTGAGGTTAAGAGCAGTGAGAGATCACAGAGAAGTCCTTAGGCCCCACAGCTGGGTCAGCCATCACCCTCACATGGGACCCAAGCCCCCATCAGTAGCCCCAGGCAGCAGCCCCTGTTCTGGACCTCATGAAGAAACAGAGTTCAGAAGCTCTGCAAGTGCTTCCAAAGCAGGAGACTGTCCAGTTCCCACTGCTCCTTCATCTCCCAGTTGAAGTGAGTTGTGTTTTACTATGGCAACCTAATTTACATCCAGTTAGCTTAACCAAAAATTACTTTGGGGGCTTCCTTCCCCTTCATTTGGTACAGAAAAGCCAGAATGAAACCCTTCTTCAGAACTGTTCCTGCAAGTTAATAGCAATCCCTGACCATAAGGATTTAGCACTTATTTCAGCACCGCTTCCACTGAAGGACAAGCCAAGGGCAGGGCATAGCAGTGACTCACTTACCAGTTGCTACCAAGAAAACTGCAGAAAAAAAGTGAGTAAGGAGTGGAAAGCACCTTATTTTCTCACTGCATTTCAGTGATGCTCCCTGGTGTCTGCTACATCAAGGCATATCTGTACACAACAACCACATGTCTCATTCTGGCTGTCAAAGAGCTGACTCAAGTAGTATGGAAGATACTAGTTAAAATACCAAATCAAGGAGGCTTCTCACTTCTAGGAGAATTTAATTAACAGTATTTCCCAGGGGAAGAGCTTGCCCGGCCTTCTTTAGGGAGTTCCAGAGGTGCTCTTGGCTTAGTGAGACAGGTGCAAAAGCAGAGAGAGGCTGCAGGGAAGCCCCATTCCATAACTCTCTCTCCCACTCTAACCAGAAGGGCCCTTTTCTCAGGCCTTCACATCCCCTGCCCTCTTCACCAGAGCTTTCAGAATCAAAACGAGACCTGGATTAGCATTTGTCACACCTACCTATGTCATATTTCTCACATTGCCACTGTACATTTCAGCCAAGATCCTGAAATCCTATCTGAAAGAGGCGGCAGGAACAGAAAAGCTTTGGATAAAGAGTGACACGTTTTTCCCTACACAACATTATAGATAAGAAAATAAGCAGCTCATTTATCGATTGTCACCATTGGAACAATGCTAAAACTCTTTCATTTCTGAATATCATCCTTAAACGTGTCCTGAACAATCAAATAGCGTAAAAAGAACAAAATAACCAGAGTGCAGTGCAGATAGAGGAAATATCTTTGTGGAAGAGGAGCTTTTAGAAATCTGTGAACATTAGATATATATCACACCCATTCTAAATTTAAGATTGAGGGTAATTATTTTAATGTGGAACTTTCAATCACTGCTCACCCTACAGAGCTTCCCCACGTATTCGAGTTTGAGTAATGTAGTAATGACAGCATTACCACTTGTAATAGAAAGAATCATTACAGCATCATTATCAAGGAATTACTCTTGCAATTAGTAATAATTCCCACATTCACAGTCAAATAAGTAACACTTTCTCCAATAATTCCCACATTCACAGGCAAATAAATAACACTTTCCCCATTAATTTCATTTTCCCTTTAAGGCTAGAGTAAGCACCTATTCTTATCACTGTGTTTTAATACACCTGTCTGCTTCTTTGTCTAAATAGTTCCTAATCCTCCGCTTTTGAAGAGCACTGCATCTAGTCAGATAATTTCAGAAGGATCGAACTACATGATCTGTCATGTTACTAGGCAGGTAAAAAATGAATTCCTCATGTTTGACCTGGTTCTATAATGTACTCTAAATGGAAATCACGCCCTTCAGATGCATTTACAGCAGGAGAAGAATGATAACTGAGGACAGCTTAAAACACTACCCTGTGTGCATCTGGTTGTTTGCAGTGGCTCCCTAACTACTAGTTGTAAGCAATAGCTCGCATGAGTATTGCTGTGTAATTACTGGAAATATGTTCCCATTCACACAGGTTGATCCAAAGCCTGTTCAAGGTATGAAGAAGAGAAGCCCAAGTTCAGAGTCCAGACCCATGCAGCATATGGGAAGGTGTTTTGTTTGCTCATTTTTCTGAGCATACATACTCCTCTGGGGAGGATCAGTTAGTGAGGCCTTCCATCCTATTTTATCAGCCCCTCCATCATGGCCTACCCCTTCAGACAGGATTTCAAGGAAGAATTTAGACCTGCAATTTTATAATATGTGCATGAAGTATTTTGTATCACAATGAACCTATACTGAGGCTCTGGAATGTATAATTTCTTAAGAGAAGAAGTCTCCCTCTTACCAACACAGAGCAAAGATGCAATGCAGTGTAGAAGGAGAATGAGGGTTTTTCCTGGAACTTCCAGTGATGCCACTGGCGGAGGTTCACTTACAGAAATATACAGAAACAAACAGTTCTCTTGGTTGTTTATCCTGGACAAAGGTTTGGCAACTCAGATCATTTTTTTCTGTGCAAAATTGTCCTACATCATGCTATCCCACATCCAGTCCTACTGAAGAAACTGCTGCAGAATTCAAAACACTGCACTCCCTGTGTACTATTACTACTCAAAATGCCTGTAGCCAGTCACTCTGTCACTGCAGGCATTGGGGAGCTAGGAAGCCACAGCACTCACCTGTGATCTGTTCCTCTTGACGGACTGTGATGAATGGCTTTTCTCCATGGCAAACCTAAGGAGAAATTGCTGAGCACAGCACTGCATTCAAGGCCTTCACTTCTTTGTACAGTGCCTAAATGAGAGCCAGAATCTTACCCTAGGTATGGATGCTGAATTTCTGGAATCCTTTTGTAAGTTCTAAGCACACAGAGAGAGCAAAACAACCAACCTTATGACACAGCCTAGGTAGTACATTAGATGTATGTGCCAATCTTATGTATAATTCTATTACATTCCCCTTCATCCCCCAGCTTAACTCTTCGCAGAAGCCCTCCTCAGTGAGATCTTACAGCTGCTTTATACGAAAGCTGATGAATACATTCATTGTTCTTACACAACTCCAAGGCATATAGTTTCCTAGTAAATCAGACATTCAATACACAGAGGAAAACACTGTAAAATAGTACAAAGAGACAGTAAGCAGTACTTGGATTATTATCAATAATTAAATAGAAACCACTGGATAGTAAATATGCTGGTGTTCCTCATGCAGATTTTCCCCACTTCACTGATGTTAGTCTTTTTATTTCAGCTCACATTCCCTTAGGGCTGCAGAGGATCAACAATCCTGCTATCACGTGTTCCCATGTCATGCAATCCTTCAGATACTAATCAAATGCCAATTTATAGCTATTTCAGGTGCCTTGCCTACACTATATTTACTGTGAGCCTTTTCCAGATCCCTGCAGCTCTTATACTTGGAAACCTCCTCAGACTATATTTTTTCTCAACTAAATTGTTAATGTTCCAACTCTAGTGCCAAGCATAGAAATACCATAGCTGCTATGGTCCAAGACTAGAAGAAAAGCGAAGTCCGCAGAGAGAGGTAATATCTTTCATTAAGTTAATTTATACAATGGGAAAGCACTGGTCAAGCTTACAAGTGCACAGGCCAACTACAGAGCTCTTCTCCTTCCTGCTATCCATTCCTCTTGTATTTATAGCCAGCAATCAAATTTTGTCCTCAGTTTTCATTTCATGAAGCAGTACAAGCCAAGATGTTTCTCCTATGAGGGTCTCAATCTACTGTCTTAGGATCAGAGATTCCTTGTTTCTCATAGCAAGACCATCAGCCATAGCATACCTCTTCCAGGCTGGGATGGCAGTCTGCTGCTCTGCTTTTTCAACTAGTGTCTGAGAGGCAGCCCAGGGTCTCCAGAAGAATTCTGCCTGGAGGAACCAGAATTTCAAGCATCCTCTGAAACGATTTCCCCCCGCCCCCAGTCTTATCACAAAGGAAAACCATGGCACGTTTACATTAACAATTCTAATATCAGTAACAGACACATGTTGTCTGAGCCTGAATGGTGATTTCCATTCTTTGATTCTTAAAATAACCCTGGGTGCTTTGCTTCTGCTCCCTAATAGTATTCATAATTAGAGATCCACTTCTTGCCTCACTCATTGTGAAAAACATTTCCCAGCTTTAGCATTGATGGGAAGCAATGGTGAAGTACTCATCACAAAAATGTAGAATGCCACGAATAGGAATTCTGTCCCCACATCACTTGCACAAATTAATATGTAGTTTGCTTCATAGGAAGGTCTTGTTCTTGGATAATTCTACCTCATTGTGCTTTGTAAAACCCTGAGGTCAGATAAGTTTTTTTGGTACAAGCGAATGAAAAAAACTTGGCATTCCTCCAATCATAGTAAAACAAAAACCACCAAGATCTCTCAGAGCAATTTGTTCTAGCAGAGTGCTCAGGCTATGGAACTTGAGCACGATCCTGAAAATCAAAGCTCTACAAAACAAAGCCCCGTATTTATAGCAGATTTCCTCCTCTTGATGTTGCTGGAATTTCAGCTTGCAAATGACATACAATGACATACCATGACATACAATGCTGCTATGACATGCCCTTATCTTATATTCCTGTGCAGGGAACTAGTGTTCATAGCAACACTCTATACAGAATCCTGGAGCCCAGGTGGAAGGAAGATGGTGGAAACTATCGTTTGAATCAGATTTTTCTCCTTAAAAAACAAGGAAAGGAAGTCCATGTCCAAGTGAGTGTGAAACGGTGGCCTCTATGCCTTTTGGTTTTAGCTCCAGAACAAGAAGCTGAACTTGCCTGACCCTAGGCCCAAAATAATAAATTGTATTACAAAGCAGCTAAGTTGTTTGCAGTCATAGGAGACCGTCACTTCTCTGCTCTGTGATTGCTTTGTACAGCACCTAGGACTATGTGGGGTGAAGGGGGTAAGAAGGGTTGGAGACTGTTTATTGTCTTATTTGTGTTGCAAGTATTTTGTTTACTTTAGCAATCACTATGCTCAGCAGACTGAGGGCTGCATAGAGATCATGAAGAGAATTTGCCATGAATTAAAAATGAACAATACTTAAAAATCCCATTTTGCTATTCTCTTAGCAGCATGTAGCACAGCAAGGTAACTTTTCAAAGAAAGCCTCATCAGTTCTGACACTTTGTAAATGCAGGGCCTGACCTGTTCAGCATTTACATAGTTCACTGATCAATTAGGATGCAGCACTAAACAGCAGTGCTCAGGACACAAGATACTTCTCCACCTTGGCCCTCTCTGACCTCCCCACACAGTAATGAATTTTCTTCCTGCTTGCCCTGCAGAATGGATCAACCTTAATTATCCCACGAAAGACCAGCATTGACCCAAATTTATCAGAAAATTGAGGGACTGTCATACCAAACTAGAAGTCTGATGTCACATCAAAGTTAACTCATAGCACTGTTACATACCTCTGCAGCCAGCACTGCAGCGCAAGTCAGCTCACTCGGACTGAAATGCATGGCAGCCTCGCAGGGAATCAACAGTCTGACACTGTCAGCAGTTTTCCATACTCCCCTGGCTGCTGAGGGGTCCCAGCATCCTCTAAAGTCAGGTCAGATCTGAGGTCTCACTAGAGCTGCTGAGTGTCCTAAAGATGAAAAACAGCAGCCACAAAGCCAACCTGCCTGGACAACAGTATTTATCCACAGGCACAGTATACCCAGTCCGTGGGAATGGGAGCCTGAGGACCACAGCACTGATTTGGTATTGGGAGACCAGTGCTCAGAAGAGACCCCGAACGAGTCATTCACCTTCTCTGTAATATAAAAGCTGAGATCTTCCTCACTAATTGCTCTCTTAAAGAATCTAATCCTTTATTAATTAAAGCTTGTGGCTACAAGGATATTTCCATTGCAACTTCCACCAGTCTGAATGTGTTAGGCCTAGACTGCAAGATCTATTAAGTATATAGGTAGGCTCCAGACAAGAGAAGTTAATTAAAACCCAATCATAAATCACTGTAATTAGAAATAAAATAAATGTGAGAAGTAGCCATAATGAGAGTGCTCTTCATGAATACAGAAGAGACAAATCATGCGGTTGGGTCCCAGCGCAGAGAGACTGCACACTGCCCTGTGAAGAGCGTTTCCTGATATCTAAGTTACAGTTGAGCTGTTTGCAAGCATAAAAGCCTCTGTGGCATTTCTTTTCATTTTTCAGTGCCATGCCTGTCCTCGTACATGTCCAGAGTAGTGGCAGCTTGTAAATATAATCAGTATGGGTTGATGCACATATAACTGTTCTATTTTAAGTATTACATTTTCCAAGGCACTTGCTGGGACTGAGAGCCGAGCTGGAGGACAGAGGCAGCTGCACAGCAGATCTGCGGTAATGCAGAAATTCTTGCTGGGAAAGTCCAGGGTTTTTTTAAGTATTAAAGTGAAATTATGGATGGAATATCAAATGTGCACAATAAGCCCAGCTCACTGACCAAGGGAAGTACCGCTGCTTCAGCACTGGTCTCCCGTGCGAGCAGAGGTGTCTTGATTGAGCAGTGCTTTTTCTGAGTATTGACGGGAAATGGTGCTGTTCAGTGTGTAAAAGAATCTTTGCATAGACGGTCATTCAAGTCAAAGGTGTCAATTTTATCTAAGTTATAAACAGCAATTACAAATCCTGTCTCTCTAACAGATTTTTTCTTTCTTCAAGGAACACTCTGCGTATTGAATCAAAAGCATTAAAATGCATTGATGAGCCTGCTTGTGAATGAGATGCTGAGCTACCCTAACCCTCTGCTTCTGCTGAACCCAAGATGCTCAGACCAGAGCAGGTTACATTTCAAATGACATCTGAGGACCCAACAACAACACACAACCCAATACAGCCTCAGAGCAGTCCAGGCCTATGTCTAGGTTTTGCACCTCTGGTCCAGTCTAAGGACTTCAAGAGAATAATGACAATACCACTGAATGTCCAGCTCTTAGTATGAGCCAAATACCTGTCCTATGAAATACTCAACAGTAAATCCCTTGCCCCAGTGAATTAGCACAGTAGGACTCAGATACTCCACACAATCTCCGAAATGGCTTTTAAACAGCAACATTTGGAAGATTTATTATTTATACTGTGGCAGAACCCGAAGAATTGAGTTAGGATTGGAGGCCTACGGTGGTAGATACTGTATAAACACATAAGAAATTATTCTTCTCTGCACCTTCTTCCCCAAGGACCTGCAATTTTACTGGAGATGAGGCTTTGAAAATACTGGAAACTGCCCTAATGGGAACTTGTAGATAGAATGCAGCAGTGCAGATATATAGTCCAACAGCTCTGAAATGCTGTCACCTTTAAAGCAACTATATAGTATGTATCAGCAATCCCTGCAGATTTATGAACTATCAAATCTAGCCTTTTAGACAAGGAATCAGTCTGAGGCAAACTGCATGAGATCCAAAACCGTATTTTTTTAAAAAAACCCTCTATTTCATAGTCTTCGTTACTGATTGTTTTACAGTGGAAGTAATGAAGCAGGAAAACGATGTACTTAATGTACTAAGTAGCTAACTTGAAGCTGTGCAGTACGTGAATTTAAATAGCTGCTTTAACTCCAATGGAAGCCGGTGTGGGTTTTTTTTATTTTTGTCAGTTTCTTTGCTGATGTGTATCAGTGTAATGTCCAGGGAGTGATACCACTTCCATCAGATATGAACATTTCATGATAATATCTGCCTGCCCGGAATGGCTGGCTAAAAATCTGACTCCCATGGGTCATTCCAGTCTGGAGAAATAATTAATGGTGGAGTCTGATAACTTTGACACAATCCTGTTTGCTTTCAAATTACATGCAAGCCTTGTTTCCCTTCACACACCAGGAACGAAGCAGCAGGAGAGAGCTCCAAGTCCCTTTTTAGCCAGCAAAAAGCTGCATTCAGCATTTTCTAAAGACTGTGCTGCCAGTGCTTTTCTCTGGCTGCTTATGCAGGTGATCTAATGCTGTTCTGCCAAGGCCACAGAACAGCACCTTGTGAAGCCCCTACAACTCCTCTGACTGGTGACTTCAACTTGTAGTTTTGGTGGATGCTTTGACGCATGAAGGGGGAGATTTTTCCAAAATGAAGAGGCAGACATTAACACAAAGGTTTCCTGTGACTAAGCAGTTACTAGATGTCATGCAACTCGTAACAATACAAATTATACTTTCTATATAGCCAGTCCAAAAACAGGCAGAGTCACAATTCTGGGTGGCTTTCAGGTCACTGAAGTGCTTTGGGGTGTGGGCAAGTATCAGGCATATTACTCTAACACTAAGACAGGGCCTGTTTCTGCGGCCCCAGATCTGATCCCAGCTGTTTCAGCAGCTTCTCCCCTTGCCTGGGACAGAACCTGGAGCACGGAGTTTCACTGTAGCCCTTTTAGCTAAAAGGCCAATATTTTGGCATTGTAACTGGCTGACTGAGGCTCACACATATCCACACAAGGCTCCCAGCTGCCTGGCACCAATATACAGGCAACTCAACAGCATGGCATGGCATGTACCACTTCTTTGTGTTCAGCTCTGCTCTTCTCTTGAAGCAAAATGCTTCAAGGTTGAAACCTTGTTGCTAGCTTTATTTAGATATTTTTTTTTATTGTCGTCATCTTGTCACTATCCTAGTTCCATTTTAACCCACATATGAGGCAGCATCCCACTGTTTCACTGCTGTTCGCAGACTACGGACTGCATCTCTAAAACATGCACATGCATGCAGTAGCACAAAACCTAGCCCTGCACGAGCCCATGCTGCCCCCTGCAAGTTTGCTCAGGCCCATATATTCCCAACCACCCCACACTACTGTATTTTGCACATGGAAGACATTTGCATTCAGACAAGTCTTTAAAAGCCCTTTTGCATTTATTACAGAAGCCATCATCAGAAAGGCCGTGTAAATCAATGTGCTAAGGGTGAGAAATATTGATCTCCTTCTGAGGTTTATGTGCAGTATGGCTGAAAGACCTAATATTGAGAGACAACAAATCTAGTGATTTCACTACTCAGGGGAAGTTTGGAGCAGGTTACATGGGTGCAGGGGAAGTGCAACAAATCAGGTACCGTGTTATCATGCGCAAGAGAAACACCCCCAAAGTACAGGCAAGTGCCAGGAGCAGCAGAGGGTCAGACCCTGCAGTAGGAACACCTCCATCAGCAATCCAGATCCTGCCTGCCATGCCTGATGCTCTTCTCACACAGCAAAGAGTGGCCACGGGTGTTTTCCCAGCACCTTGAGCTACAGATGTTGTCCAGGGGCCCTTTGACAGCCACTTCTCTCCCAGTACCCTGCAAGGGGCCGCTGTGGGGAGCTGGGCTCACCCCCTTGTGCCTGCTGAGCCATGGCCTGGGTGCAGCGGTACATGCATGGACTAAATACCCAGAGGAAACAAGGGAGCATTGGGTGGCTTGGTTTTGGGGGTTTTGTTTTGTTTTTTAAATACAAGTTTTTTGTTGTTATGTTTGTGTCATGGGGAAGAGCTTCCCCATGGCTCCTCCAGCCACCCTACTGCTGCTGGCTGTCCCCATGGCCCCCAGCCCCATTGCACACCCCCATGCAGGGAACAGCACAGAGGGTGGGCACGGCCCAGCCAGCCCTGCTCGTCATTCACAGCCCGACAGCAAGAGGGTTGTGAAAGCACTGTGGGGAGCGGGGGCAGGACATGACACCTACCCCTGCCAAAGTGGTCTTGTCATGGCGAAGGGCACAGGTGCCCCTGGCCCACAGGCAGGGGGGAAGCCATTTTGCCAGAGGCAGGTGAGGACAGCCATTTTCTAGTCCCCTAGAGCCAGCGCCTCAGTGCTGTGCCTGAGGAGAAAGGCCCTCCCTATGCAGGAAAAACACCTTTTTCCTGTTTCTTCCTACCCCTTTTTTCCTTTTCTAAGGAGTGATCCACTGCCTTCCTCCCAAGGGCAGCTCTGGCTGTACAGAACAAGACCAGAAACGGCAATGGGGAAGTTACCTCAGGTAAAGCCAGCGGTCCCTCATCCATGAGGAGACACAGAGATCTCCTCTCTCCTGGAAGGCTGTTCCTTCCCCACAGGTTCACCCACATCAGCCTCCTTAGCTCTGAGGATGTCTCCTGCCAGTTCAGGGCCCCTTTCCAAGCATGTTGGCTCAGCCTGGCGGCGCAAGGGAAGGACACTGGCAGGGCAGAGACGTGCCAGAAACTCCAGCGCAGGCCAGCAGCAGGACTGAGGGAAAAAACATCCCCTAGTCCCTTAGACAGAGCAGTCCTGTTTCTTGTACAGCCCTGCTTTTTAAAGGGGACAGGATATGGTGGCATTGTTTGCTCGCTCCTGGAGGAAGGGCTTGCGGGCAACATCTCACTGTGCTAAGATGGATGCGCCATGCCCTTTCAGTGAGCCACAACAGCGAAGAGCACCAGCTCCGAGACCAGCACAGGGGACACACTTCAGCTGCTTGCAGCCCGTCAGGGAGGCAGAAATACAGCCGATGGCTGAAAAGTATCAGGCCATGCAAGCATGGGGTTTTGTCTGTTACTTCAGAAAATTAATTTGCAGTGAGTTTTGCAGTTTCCCCTCCCGCTCCATGGGCCCTGTGATGGTCATTTGTCACTGCTGCTTAGAAGAAAGGTGATTTTCAGGAAGTCAATGAGGCATTTGACAAGCTTTCCAGTTAAGTGTGCCAACATCATGCACTGCCATTTAATAGCACTATAAGCAGCAACAAGTCTCAGACAAGTTGTATGGTTACATCTCTAGGTAGTGATGAATGGTCTTTTTCATAGAATCATAGGATCATTTAGGTTGGAAAAGACCTTTAAGGTCATTGAGTGCAACTGTAAACCTAATACTTCCAAGTCCACTACTAAACCATGTCCCTAAGCACTGCATCTACACATCTTTTAGATACCTCCAGGGATGGTGACACCACCATCTCCCTGGGCAGCCTGTGCCAGTGCTTGACCACCCTTTCAGTGAAGAAATTTTTCCTAATATTCAGTCTAAACCTCCCCTGGCACAACTTGAGGCTGATTCCTCTCATCCTATCACTTGTTACCTAGGAAAGAGAGACCGACATTCATCTCACTACAACCTCCTTCCAGTTAGTTGTAGAGAGTGACAAGATTTCCCCTGAGCCTCTTTTTCTCCAGGCTAAACAACCCCAGTTCCCTCAGCTGCTCCTCATAGAATTTGTTCCCTAGACCCTCGTTCGGTTAAAGCAAGAGCTCAGGGAGGATACAGTCCAGAATGGGGAAAAATATGAATAAGCAGGAGGTGATCAAACACTCAGTCGCACAGACATCATGCAAATAAGTTGATGTGGAAATCGGAAACCCCTTAATAGAGTGAGTCAAATTTTGCAGTCATCATTCAGCACAGCCTCCCTGCAATGGTTCAGCCTTCGGTCACTTGCTGGTAATATTATTAGTTTGCGAGTTTGATAAGCCTCCTGCACACATACTCTGATTTACATAAGCATATAGACAAACCCTGTCAAAGACATTTGCTACAAACTTTCCCAAATCCTGTATTGAATTAGCTTGTCTCCGCAGGTAATACAGGCCCCTGTGTTGAAGTCCTGCAGCATTTCCTCACAGAGCGGCCAAGTCCTGCCTGACAGAACCTGCAGGTGTTTATTCAGTGGCAGAAACACTCTGCAATGGAAACAGCACCCTTCTGACCTCGTGGAGTAAAAGCATTGCAGAGACTTTCTAAGTACTCTGTATTCCAGGAGACATTCATTGATTAGTGACCAGTTTCCTTGCCAGTTAAAAAGATTAGGACTCTCAGCAGCATGGGAGCATGCCTTCCTTGTCCTGCCAACCTCCTAACCTTCTGAAGTCCACTGCTCTCCCATTTTCCCAGCTAAATTCCTCCATCACAAACAAAATGTAATTCATAGTCTAGCTAGCACGCACAGGCCAGTGGGGAGATACAAAATGGTGTATATTAAAGTAGAAAGGAATAAGCTTAACGCCTCAGCTCCAGTGCAGGGTGAAACCGAGAAGGAAGTGCAGCTTACTTCAGTCAACACTTCCTTATCACTGCTTCTTGTCTTTCTAGATGTATCCTGCTCTTCTGGCTCTTCACACAGAAAATACTCTTGCTCAGGTAGAGTGAGCCAGTTCTGTGGTTATGTGTGAGTAATTGTAATACATGTGGGTGTCAACCAAAGGGCAACAAAACTGGTTTAACTAGCATAGCAAGGAGTCTGGAAGAAGGTGCAAGTGACACCATTTGGGGTTAGTTCTGAAGTTACACTTGTCATCTCCATCACAGTTTATGAAGAGATTTGTATGTTTTCACTCTAGGTAGCCAATTCTTTCCAATTCTGACTCTGAATGGATAAGATATAGGGCTTATTTCCATGTTGCCTTGGGCCGTTCCAGATGCCATTTTGAAAAGCTCACAAGTTACAGCCATTTTCCTTTCACATTTACCTGTGCTTTCACATGCATTGCACTAGTAAAAGGCTGAAGTCCAAAGCAAAGTTTGAAGTTTTCAATAAACAGTGAGGCACTGACCTCAGACATCAGAACTGTTTTTTTCCAGGAGCTAAAAAGCATCACAAACCTCCCTACCTCCTAACCAAAGTACCAGCTGTGACTTTCTTCAGGCTGAGTTCAGAAGCATTCAAAGCACACCCCGTTTATAGCACGGATAAGAAGAGATGCAGAGAGACACAATGAATCTCTCATGCCAGATGTTAGACGATTCACTTATGGTTAAAGGAATAAGCTTTGACACTGTTATTGGAGGTTTTATAAGAGCCTACACAGATAAACATAGAAAAAGGGAGATTCTGAGTGCTCACAGTGATGTGATTGCTTTTTGCTGATGTCCTTATGTAATCTGGCACCAAATGGATGGTTTTCTGCTCTAAGTTTCTGACATTCTGTCTATAGATTGGTGTGTAAAAGGCACTGGAGTGCAGCTAGTATTTTGCAGGGCTTCTGCTGATTCTGGTTGTCTCCAGGAGAGATCTGGTCCAACTTCATGCCATTGCCTTGTGAACAGGCAGGTTGGAAGATGGAAAGAAAAAACCAAAGCCTATCAATAATAAAAGTATCTGATGGAGGAGTAAAGTGGGTGCATCTTCAGATTTGAGGCTAGAGATCTACTATGGCCTTAAAGGAGTCCAGAGGAGAACATTCATTTCAGAAGCTCTTGAAGGAGGAGTGTGTGTGTAAGTTAAAGCTTTAGTTACCTGGTCTAGTTTGCTCCCAAAACATCCACTGACTCAAAAATGGTCCTGCAGTACATGAATGTATCGTACATTTAGGAATTCAGTTTTTATTTTTGATCCTTAGAACAAACAGAACCTGAAACAATGAAAGGCAAGAATAGAACATGCTGGGCTTGTTCCTATTCCTATTTATAGGAGCTTGGTCTAGCTGCATTCATTTCAGCAAAAGCTGGATAAGGTTAAGAAGCACCAGTTCAAACTGGGGCAATGCTTAAGCATGTACTAGCTTCACTGGAGTTGATACAGCAGAAGCATCAGACTTCCAGCTGAGCACATCCTTAGGTGCGATTGCAAGGTGAATAGCGTTATCGAATTCAATGAGAAGGGAATCCATCCTTCTAGACTCAGACATCTGTAGAAGTGGCACCTTTTGTGCCCAGGGCAATATTATGGGTTGTCTCAATTTTTATCCGTTTGCGCTCTGAGTGAGGTTTGTCACATTTCTAGCTGTTTGGAACCTCACATCTCACACTGAAATAGCCATGAAACAAGACAGTGTTTGTAATAATATAAAGCAGTCACTTACCCCTGAGCAAGTCATTTATCTCAGACCAGAACACCAGAGTAATAACTGGGATTAAAGATGGAGCAGTCAAAACAAAAAAAAGGTAAATCAATCACTACATTAGGATATCTGAAGAATCATTTGCATGTACTCAGAAAGTATGATACTTGCTATTAAGCCCAGCTGTAGCAGAGTCCCAAATTCATAAATATTCATCAAATAACCTTTTAGCAAAACTCAGTGACTATGATGGTGGCCAGCCACTGAATTCAATCTAATTGAAAACCTAAGAAGTAATGAAATGATTGCATGTCTGTCTCTTCATTAAATCAGTGTGCAAATTTGCATAGATTAATTTGCATCAAATTAATAGTTCCACTCTTGGCTTGTAGCCAAGAGGACTTATGATCAATCTATAGTTTTAATTCAGTTCTTCACTCCTAAAATGTTGGGTGGTTTTTTTGCTGTTTTAGAGACAGAAAATCAGAGCTGGATATGATTTTCACCACTTCTGTCATTTCTCCCCACTTCTTATGTAATGATGATTAATTATAATAAAATGTGCACACAATTAAAAAGCAAAAACATCACGCAGTCTTAGCCATGGAGAACTGAGTATCTCTGGAAATAAAGTCCCATTGGAAGGCTTGAATTCAACACAGGATGGTGTATGTCTGGGTTGAACAGGCAACTTATGGGTCTGTTTCACGGCCCAGAGCAGCTCCCAAGGCTGGTGAGGCCCTGTGTATTTTAGCACAACTTTGCCTGTCATTCATCAGTCCCTAGCCCATCATGCTCAGCCTTTCCAGAGGATGCAGAATCTGCTGTACTTATGCAACTGCTTAATCCCCACAACATTTAAAATGTATTTAAACATGCTAATGTTCAATGTACTGAGCTGTGTCAGGAAAACAATGATTCCTTCAGTTATTTGAAGTTAATAATAGGGATAGACAGTACGCTCATTTACATTGTCAGCTTGCTTTTATTTTTTTAACCTTTTTTTTTTTTTTAAACAATCAGGCTTTAATTCAGGACATTCGATTAATCAAACTCAGACCATCTGCTGCAGTCCTGTCTCCTGCTGATCTGCATTGCCTGAAGTCAGTGACATGTTTCAGGGCTGCAGTCTCACACTGTCTCTTCCTCTGTCAGCTGTTTTACCGCAAATCTGCTCCTTTCACCCAACATACAGCGCCTGGGCTTTGTTTACTGTGATGACCATCTACGATAACTGTAGTGCTAGACAATTTGTATCAAAATACAGGACATGTGCAAAAGCCAGTTGTACAACAAACTGTTATATCAGTGTGAAAACATTATGAACCAAGGAAATCACGGCAACCCAAAGAAACTCTTCACAAAAAAAAGAACTCTTCCCAATTCAAATACTAGCAGCAACAAGCAATTTCAGCAGTCTCATCGTTCATGTAGCAGTAATGGGTATTCTGCCCTTGTTGGTTTGTTTTGGTTTGGCTTTTTTTCCCTCTCTCTTATGTTCAGAAACCAGCTTGGAGTGTTTAGTGGGATTAGATCAGTTCTAGTCTAGCAGAGCATGCCCTAGTACTGGATGTAACAAGGCTAAGAGCTGCTACTGCCTCATGTGTTTGAGGGTGTAAACACTGCACTGGTCAGCTATATTTGGAAGGAGCGAAGGAACAGAGTCCTTCAACAACTCTACCATCCAGCAGATCCATAGCAGCTTTCAGAGTCATATGGGGATAAGTACCATGGTTAGATGGTGATAAAGGTCAGTATAAGGTTCAGTCACCATATAAGACCTTGTTTTTGGTGATGCACAGGCCTTCTGCAGGTGGATGAACATCATCTCTGTTGACATCAGATGCTGGAGGCAATAATCTCAGAAGTCAAGTAGGAACAGCACCTGGAGAGAATCTCACGGTCTGACTTAGTCATCAAAACCCGCAGGCAGATTATCAGAAGACATCAGTACATTAGATATTGAAAATGTGCTTATCTGGTTTCCGGTGGTAATTGCTGAATGACAGAGTATCAAAACACTGGTTTCCAGAAAGCCAGCCTAGCTTTTGTACTTGTCTTGCTGGTTACCTCCAAGATACTTGACTTTGCTGGGTTCCTGAATGTCTGAAGATGGGACTTGGCACACATAATTGTAAGTCGGGAAACTCTCCAAGAGATTTATTGCTGCATACCCAAAGGATTAGGGCTCTGCTGAATGCAGCATGAAAGAACAGAGCCATGCCCTACCGTAAAAACATACAGGCTAAACAAACAAGTTGAGGGAGGAAAATAAGAGCCCAGAAAGGTGAAGGTTACAAGGGGAGTGATAGCATTCAAGTCTTCTGAGGCAGGGACTGGTGTCCCAATACATTGCACCCAGTTGTTTCCTTAGAAGCTGTTTTACCAACAGCATCTGCAAAGAAATGGATGGATGTCTACATCATATAGACTAAATGAAGAAAGCATGAGAAAGGTTTGTCACTCTACCTAAGCAGTAAAAAAAATCAAACCAAACAAACAAGCAATGCTATTTGACACAGTACTCATCAGCTGAGAATATGGATATCTCTGTACCTCTCTAGCGTTTTGAAAGCAGAAGGCACAAGAGGCAAGCCAAGTGCATGATCTCCACATAGGTTTTCAGTTTAAACAGGTAAGGAAAGCGCTGCAGGCTTTGAATCTGGTCTCAAACAAAACCATCCAGATGAACTACCTTCTACCAGCGGTCAGTTATTGCCATGGGTAAGACACAGCTCTGCGCATCCCTGGGTTTAAGCCAGCCCTTGCTGCTACCTATGGAGCTCCTTAAGGTGCTGAACACACTGTGCTCTTTGCAGGAACAGGACAATAATTATCTGAATACCTTCGATAACAAGCATCCTCTACCTACCAAGGCTAATGCAATAAAGAAAATTTCATTTTGGCATAAAAAAAAACCCCAAGGGAACGACATGATGTATTGGCAAAATTTTAATTACATAAGGCCAAAGCAGCAGCTTAAGAGAGTTAGGCCTTTGTTAATTGGGCCACAGTGATGCTGCATTTCAAAACAGGCTTAACACCTGCTGATTTCATTTCAGTGCTGCTGAAGCTGAGTCAGCTAACAAAGAGTATTCTGGATCAGGCACGTTCAGAGCACAAAGATATTCCTTGCCTTCATGAAAATGTTTTCCTCTCTTTAGTAGTAAGGATGCTAAGGGGGAAGAAAGGATGAAGCCCTCCATCCTTTAAGCCTGCCAATACCCTGTGCAGCTAGAGCCAGGAGAAAGAGGGTAAGCAGCATCGTAGAAGTCGAGGAAATCCCTTGCATAAGGACTGTTATATTTGCCGTACTGGTGGAGGTATAGGAGTATTTCCCTTCCCTTGCAAATGGGGGTTTGAAACAGACTGAGTGAGTTTCCCAGAGTCAGAGGAGGCTGGTGAGAATAGGAATAGAGCCAGTCCCTGATCTCTGCCATTGCAGCAGACTCATCCTCTCATTGCCATCTATCCCCTGCTAACCAATTATCTCCTTGTTTCTCCAAGTATCTTTGCCTTGCCCTGCCCTTTACTTTGGGAAGTACAAAACTGATCTCTGGATTGCTGCAATGAAAGCAAGCTCGTGCTACCAAGGAAACTGCCCTGGAACCAGAGTGAATGCTGGCATGTAAACTAAGCAGTGCTGACGTGTCCCAACCACTTCTTCCAGTACCCAAAATCAGCTTCGCAGGGCAACCATTCCAGTGGGACTAGGCAACCTTGGGCAACAATGCTGGTTCCTTTCTTTGTTGTGAATGAACAGGTAAATGTGAATTGAAAGTTCCATTCCTGTTAACCTCTGATTTTACTGGAAACCCAAGCACCCCAGCACCCAAGGAAGTTCATCGTGCAAGAGTCTATTTTTCTATCCATTTTGCACATCTATACTCCTCAATCATGTGTCTCTTCCATGTTTTTAACACAATATATGCTACTGCACCTGTATGTCCTACAACACCATCAACACTTATCCTGGGGTGCATTATGCAACTTAGAGAACAGCCATGGCCCAGATGCAGAGCCAGCCTGGATCTGCCTGGGCTCAGTATCAGAGGTAAAACATCGCTGGAAGCTGACTATATAGCTGGTTTCACAAGTCTATCCTGATACCGAAAGCATCTCAACAACTTCTGCTCACTATGGAGAAACCACACTACACTAGTTCTGCTCCTTACAGACTACCCTGTTTCAGTTGCCCCATTTATGAAAAGTTAAGGTCTCGGTAACTTGACAGGGGACTTGAGGCAGATTCTGCAATAAGAGGACTGTGGTAAGCAAGATTATTTTCTTATTGCTTTCATTCTGTTTGGAGACAATTTTCACCCAAGGCTAATGATGAGAACATTGAGTCGGATTTTTACGATGGAAGCCATTTTGCATACTCAATACACCATTTGCTGTCTAGCGGGAACTATAACGCTAAACCTGTGTAATAGCTCAGTAGTTGATAATATAGCATGCACCTCATTATCTGTGACAAAAATGTATAGTAATAGCAAGAAGCACTGCAAACCAACTGTAATATACTGAAAAGGGACTTACTTTACCAGGATTGGCATTTACTACAGGGTTATGTGGTTCATTTACACAGTACAAAAGACAACTGTGAAATGAGTGGAAATGTAATATGGAAGAACATAATTGGGTTTGCTGGAGATTGTTACTTTTCACGAATAACCACCCAGATATCAGAAACAAAGGTTGGATTGTCTTCTCAGTTTCATCAAGGTAAAGCAGTGTGACTGTGAGAGCAAAGGAAACACCAGATATTTACGATCCAAAGGGCTCAGGCTGATTTAAAACAAGTGTTTCAAGAGGCAGCTTTTTTGGATCCTGCCACACTCCTTGCCAGACAACTGGAATTTTAACATTCTTATGACTAACTGAGGTCCAGAATTTTCACTAAGTACCTGATTCAATTAATTACTTGTGGTTTTCCAGCCAATACTTTTGGTGCTTATCACACATTGCTTTGTTCTTCAGAAATAGGTTTCTGATGCCCTAAGTAGAAGAACTGATGGAACTTCTTATATCAAGTCAATTTCTAACATCAAAACAAGAAATTTTCAAGTTCTAGGCAAAGATTTCCATTTTTTCTTTCTGGTGCCATTTCATTAAAATGAATTGACAGCCTCCACCCTTGCGAGAATCCCCAGTTTACACCTCTGCAGGGACAGAGCCCAAGGCAGTCTGCCTGGCTGCCGTACATCTGGAGTATGTGGGTGAGACACACTGGGAAGGAAGTCATTTCTATGCAGTGAGACACCAAGTCCTTTGTTCTGGGGCTTGCAGATGCTCTGCTATCAACCAGAGGTCCTAAGCTGGAAAAGGATAGCTACAGTAAATATTCAGGTCACCTGAAAGACACTAGCTACTATAGACCAAGCAACACTTCACTGCCAATTCTGCACACACAACCTCCCCAAAACTGTTACACAGTCACAACAAATTTGGGGAAAGGTTTACTTCTTCTCCCCAATCTTTTTTCCTCCCCAAAATCCTGGTGGTATAAGTTATCTTTTCTTATACCAGCATAAACCACCACAAACTACTATGAACTCCATCAAGACAAAACTGTCATAACTAGAAGTAAGGCTTGAACAGCTTAGAAGTCCAGACTTGGGAAAGAAACCACAGGAAACCCTTTCTTATTTCAGGTGTAAAACAGGTCCTTCATAAATGCATCATGTAACCCACTGCAGTGAGACAGCTTACAGTGACAGGAGGATGCAGCAGACACAAAAGGTCAAGCACTTTCCATACCTCAGGATCAAACATCTTTCATCCTCTGTTCAACTTTTTTTATTTCCAGAGCTCTCAGTACAGTAGGTGCTGAACTCTTCTGAAAATCACTAGGTACCTGTCCACCAAGACCTGCTAAATACTTTTATCAGTTCACCCACTGCCAGAGCAATCAGTATTTCATAAACAGTGTTTCAAAGATCAAGTATAATGATTGTGGGCAAAAAGCCAGCAGAAGCATAACAAAAAATTTCCAGTAGTACATGAATTAACTTGACCACATATCACTACACTATTTGTATGTCCAGATAACCCACAAACACTAACTGTGGTTAGTTTTACAGAGGCTGATATACAGTCATAACAACAACAACAAAAAAGCATACAGGTCTTCTATTTTTAGTAATCCAAAACTAACAGGAGAACCTCAACCCACCTTTACCTTTCCTGGGACACAGACCTGTTTCCCTGGCAGACTGTCCCAGGGCACACACAGGAGCCTGGGAGCAAACTGTGAGAAAACAACCCACTTGATCTCATCTGCTTCAAAATCCATGGAAGTGAAACACTGCAAGTGAAAACATTCAGCACCAAATTACCCCAAGGACTGCTGCTCTACCTGTGACTGAAGAACCACTCACATTGCAAGACAGCTTCAAAAAATGCATAGTGCAGTTATAAGGGGGGAAAACCCTTATTGTGGTTGCCCCATCCCTGGAAGTTGCTCAAGGCCAGGTCAAATATAGCTTTGAGCAACCTGGTCTAGTGGAAGGTGTTCTATGGGAGAGAGTCTAGAACCAGATGATCTTTAAGATCCCTTCCAACCCAAACAGCTCTATGATTAGAGTAGCTACCCCCCCCCCCCCCCCCCCCTTAATTGATAGCACACCAGAGCATGGCTATAAAACATCGGGGAGGGTGTTTGTTGCAGGATGGAGAGAGGTAGTGCACAGCTGGCAACAATTCAGGGCTCTTCATCAGATAAAAGGATGTTGTGGGGGAGATGATCTGACCCAGGTGAAGGGCTACTTATGCCTGCAATAATTGTAGTGGATGGATTTGTGTGGCAAGGTTTTGGTAGCAGGGGGGCTACAGGGGTGGCTTCTGTGAGGAGGTGCCAGAAGATTCCCCCATGCCCAATAGAGCCAGCTCCCAGGTGGAACCCCTGCTGGCCAAAGCTCAGTTAATCAACCACGGTGGTAGCACCTCTGTGATAGCATATTAAGAAGGGCGGGGGGGGGGGGGGGAATCTGTGCCAGTAAGAGAGAGGAGTGAGACTATGTGAGAGCAACAGCTCTGCAGACACCAAAGTCAGTGAAGAAGGAGGGGGCAGAGGCGCTCCAGGTGCCAGAGCAGAGATTCCCCTGCAGCCTGTGCTGAAGACCATGGTGGGGCAGGCGCCCACCTGCAGCCCAGGGCGGTTAGTGGTGGGGCAGGCGCCCACCTGCAGCCCAGGGAGGACCCCGCGCCAGAGCAGGGGGTGCCCGAAGGAGGCTGTGACCTGTGGGAAGCCCCTGCTGAAGCAGGTTTGCTGGCAGGACTTGTGACCCCATGGAAAACCCAGGCTGGAGCAGTCTGTTCTGAAGGACTGCACCCCGTGGGAGGGACCCACGCTGGGGCAGTGTGTGATGAACTGCAGCCCCTGTTGGAGAAGTTCATGGAGAACTGTCTCCCATGAGAGGGATCCTACACTAGAGCAGGGGAAGAGTGTGAGGAGGAAGGAGCGGCAGAAACACACGATGAACTAACTGTAACCCCCATTCCCCTGTGCCATTCAGGGAAGGATGTAGAGAAACTGGGAATTAAGTTAAGCCTGGGAAGAAGGGAAGGTGTTTTTTCTGATTTGAATGGTAATAAACTGATTTTTCCCCAAGTCAAGTCTGTTTTGCCTGTGATGGTAATTACTGAGTGATCTCCCCGTCCTTGACTCGACCCATGAGCCATTTTCTCTCCCTATCTGGCTGAGGAAGGGAGTGATAGAGCAGTTTTGGTGGGCACCTGGCATTCAGCCAAGGTCAAACCACCACAATACTTCACCAAATTAACAGCTCTAAGAAGCAAAATGTGACCCCTTTTTAGATCCAGCAACATGGAGAGGGGTTTTGCCCCAAAGTCAAGCCTTCTGGGGTCTCTGTGTGTATCTTGCAGTGCTACGGAGTAATTAGAACAGCGAAGACTGAGACACAGTAGCTGACCTGATTTCCAATACCAGCTTGATCTTTGGTATTTTATTAACAGCAGTGCGCCAGCCTGAGCTGCAGGACAGCACAGATGAGGTGCAGAAATAAAACACAAGCACTATAGCAGCCGCATACATTCCTTTGGGAGATTTTCCTTCAGTCTCTGTAAGAACAGATGAGATGTAAACGTGAACGAGTCTCCCTTCAATACTGCGGATCTGCCTGGGAGCAGAAAATTCCTGGAAGAAGAAAGCTGATCTCTCTAGGGGAGCATTTCTTTTTTCAAATGACATTTAAAGAGCACATGGCCCCTCTGTATTTTCGATACAATAGCTAAGCAATAATTTTAATGCTTTGAATTTCCACTTCCCACCAGCAGTCCTAGCATGCCTGACAAACATTTAAAGTGGGCTTTCCCAGGGCATCTGTAGGAATTAGAAGTGTAAATCACAGAATCTGTAATGCTTTAAAAGAAATTTCACTCTTAATGTTAACTTCCTCTTTGTGGTGCTTCTGTGCCCATGGTGTTAGCAGAGCCAGGGTTCTCAATGCTCCTAAAAATGTGTGCCTAAAATTAGGAATCAGATTTAGGCACCTAAATAAATATCTAACTAAAAGAGACCTTTTCTTTTTTTTCTTTTTTTTTTTTTTTGAGGATTTACATGCTATTGTTGTGTCCCAAGAGAAAATCCTTTTCTTTACAAGGTGATTCACAGTCTGCATCTTTTCAAGCCTGAGGGTGAATTTTATCCATCAGCCATAAGAAGAAACATCCCTATATAAATTTGTTTTTCTGTTTTCAGAGCCACTCAAGGACACTTCATGCCCCTACCAGCCCATTTATACTAACTGTCACAGCTCTAAAATTAAAAGCACAAGTGGACAGGCAAAGCTTGGTGCAGAAACCTGGAGCAAACCCAGCTAGGACAGCTGTGTACAAAGCAGCAGGTTCTGTTTTAACCCGGTGGCTGTGCATTGAAAACTGCATCTATGAAAAGGTGAAAGCATGAGCCCTGAGTCTTGCAGGCTACCATGTTTGGGAAGGGACTACCCAAGCACCAAAAAGATGCTTTAGCTTGCACCGGGTTGCCTCCCTTACCCACTGGAATGAACCTTTAAGAGGAAAGTGCTGGTAGAAGGACATATGAGATTTGGTGCTCCGCGCTCCTTCTTAGAAAGCGCTGTCGTTCCCGGCTGTTGCACCGCGGGGTGACTCTGCTCCCTCTCTTCCCACCGACAGAATAGCTAAAGCCACCATGGGCATTTCTCAGCCACCCCTGTAGCAGCCAGGCACAGGGCAATGCTAACTGATCACTGAATTTAGAGGCAGTGAGCTGCTGGCTTCCCTGTGGTCCTCATTGCAATGACCACAGGTACAGTCTTTGCTAGAAAAATGATGATTCACCACGTATCAGAGGCAGTGGCTTCGGCTGCTCTGCTGGATCAGAGTTCTGTGCTGAGCTGGGAGCTCTGGTGAGAGCCAGACCTTTGCCAGGCTAATTTATATATTTTGTCAGCATGCTGGAAAGGAGCCCTTGGGTATATTTTCAGCTCATGTCAAAACACCACACATGTTATTCTGATCCCAGCACTTACATTCTAAAATGCTTTAAATCTGTTTTTATATTTGATATTTTTAAATAAGGAGTGTTTACATATACAGTACCATGGCGACAGGAAAATAAAAATAAAGACAGGAGAAAAAATCCACTAGTGCATCAAACTCTGTTTAGAATACATACGCCATTAACATATCTAAATTAATCGTTAGGGTCCAGATGTCCTGTGACTACCATTTTGATCAATAACAGAATACGTATGATGATAAATTTCCAGTACAAATACTTTACAGATTTTAAGGTCTCTGCCCAGCTCATCAACACCACCATATATTTAACTCCAGAGAATGTGATTCAATCTCCTCCTCCAGCACCAGCTCTCCAGCATCGTCCCCCTGTGATGAGCCCCCCTCTCTGACCACTACCGTTACAATCCAAACTGGAACCCACATGAAGTGATGGTGCTTTCTCATGACTTGCTGTTGAGACCATCGAGGCACCCCGACCTGCTGGCTGGCCCCACTTTGCTAGCTGTTCCCATTACCATCTTCCCTGAGGTCTCCCAGACCTCAGGCAGGAGTAGGCTCCAGTTCAGAAAAAACTATTCCAACAACCCTGATCCTCTTTCTTGAAGGACTGTTGACCATGCTTTCATGTGAGTGGAGCTCTCGGTACACAACACAAGTACGTTCATTTTATAACATGAACATTTGCAAAACGTAAATAAATACCCTTAAGAATTTCCCAGGCATCAAAGCAAAAACTTACTTTCAGGAGAGTTCTGTTTTAAAAGATAAAAAACCCAGAAAAAGAAAGTAAAAATAAAATGAAAAAAAAAAAGCACTGCTCCACGAAGACAATTTTTATTGAACTCTGAAAGCAAATTGACTGCTCTCTGAGGCAATACGTATTGAAGTCTGGTAACAGGATTGAGAATGCAACACTCGCCTTCCACTGCCATTTTTTACAGGATTGCAGACTACAGTTCTACTACTCTGATCTTAGCTATTGAAGTCACAGTCCCCGAGGGCTGTAAAAAGTTGCCACTGTCATATATAAATCAGTCTTCTTCGTAAAAATGACATGGTTTGACATGTAGGGATAATATTATAAGGTAACTACCATGGAGGTTTCATGCTTGGATATGTTCAAAAAGATGTTTCGCTTTATCCCTGACCACAAATACTTGTTGATGGTTTCTTGTCAGCTGTTTGAAAGCCTTGAAGAATGCTATCTCTACTGGGGTCTGCTCCTTGGCTGAACTTTTCATTAACCTTTGATCATTTGCCACAGCATTTTTTTACCAAGCAACTGAAGAATTTCAAGTGCTACAATGCGTTTGTATATGTGTGGGGGAGAAGAAGAGGAGGTGAAGATTTTTATAGATGTACATGTACATCTTGTACAAACGTACGCCAGAGTCCTTAACTCTGAACAGGACTAGAGAAAACACAAATGGGTTCTTCTATTTTTAAGATTTTGCAAAATCAGATGTGAGAATAAACAGGATTTATTGTCCTCAGTTAACTTCTCTCTCTTCCAGCCTCTCCACCTTCAGGGAAAAGATCAGAAATGGTTTAAAGGGTCTTGACATCCCTACACCCAGGGCAATGTGGAGGTCTCCTGTGCAGGCATCCTGGAGACAGCCTGGCTTCCCCATGCAGGTGCACACTGGGGTTTGGACAGAGCTTGGCATGAGGAGGAGGAGGTGCTGGAAGACTTCAAGCACTGCTGCAGTCTGCGGGGACATTTGTGGTTCACCAGACTGCTGGTTAGTTCAAAAGGGCACGGAGGCTCCCCTGCCCCCTTTGGCTCCAAGGTATGGTGTGGTTTCTCCCCTCTCACCATGGTGAGGTGGATTTAATCCATGTCTCACCTCAGGCTGCCTGCCTGATCTCACCTCCAGCAAAAGCCTGTCCTGTCCATGCCGGGCTGGCAGTCAAAGAAGCTCGGGAAACATGGTGGGTTTGCTGCTGGTGCTCTCCAGCCCTAGCTGCACCTTGCAGATGCAACTGGTAATGCAAATATAATTAACCCAGGCTCTCGTTCTCTGCTGAGGTGATAAGCACCAGCAAGGCTGTGTCTCTTCCCAAAATTACAGGTTTGCAAAAGCCTAAGGTTTCATACACACCTAAATAGCAACCAACTACAGCAGGCAGCTTGGAAACCACGGGTGAGATGCCTGCATCCCTCCTGGACCCTCAAGGTGCCCTGTGGTGGCAGCTGGTTGGCAAGACAGGCCGCAAGCTTGCCAGCCACACTGTCTGAAGGCAGCAGCACAAAACCCCTATGGAGGGGTCTGCACATGTGTCACAGAGCTGCAGCCTTTTGGCACTATCCCCAAAACACTGAAGACGGGTTCGTTCATTAGGCGGAACAGCCCATTAGAGCTCTGTGGCTGTGAATACCGACTGTGATACATCTTACCTTTTGTTCTGCTCCTTTGCAAGTGTAACTTGAAGTATTTTCTCCAAAGCAAACACACCCCACTAGCATTTGTTCCCAGGGATGCTTTTTGGCATTTAATTCTCTTCCTGTGATATCACAGTATTCACCAAGCCCTCCACAAGTCATTTTTAGAATCCCTTTTCCTCCCAACAACCATCATGTTAAACAGCTTGCAAATTTTCACTAGCTTAAAGTGCAGGGTAAACTTGCAAGCTGGCAGCTGCACCAAATTTTCAAGAATACAGAGCAGCTGTGGTCATGATTCTTCCCACTCCCTCCTGTTTTGCCAAGGTAGGTTAATTGCTTCTTCATGCAAGCTGTCCCCCTGGTTCCAGAAATGCCATTGCATTTGGTGTGTGCTGGGAGCTGTAGTCTTGGGAGGTTTGTGTTTGCAAGGAGGACACGAGACTGCAGTTCAGCTTTGAAGGCTCACCCTGATTTGTATTTTAGATGCTTGTGTTTTGTTTCACTAAATGGGTTTCTCTGTACCAAGGATATAAATTTGTATATATATCTATGAGTACAGAAGTGTAATGAATTTAAAGTGCCTGAAAATAAACATGGCTCTTCTGTTCACAGCAGCTCTGCTGTTTCCAAAGAGGATTAAATAAATAGCAGCATGTTACTTAATCATAGCAAAATGTGGAAGCTGAATTGATTTGGGGATTTGAGGGTGTTAATTTTGTTTGGGGAAATGCCTAAAGAGAGTGCCATTAAGGATAAATAAATGGTTCTGGTCTCTAGCTGGCTGCTTGAGAAATGTATAAAGGTTTCAGGTCAGATTTTTCACTGCTTGCTGTCTTTGCTTCGGGCAGCGCCCGTAAGCAGCAGAAATGGCCATTAGTGGTGTCTGAGGATGTCACTACAAGGACGTGTTCCCCATCTCCATGCCGGGGGTCGATGCCCTGTTCTGCTGTCCTGGGGCATGTGCTTTTGGAGCCCTGGTTTTAATCCACATGGACCAAATCAATGGGGCAGCCCCACACACAAGTATGTGTGAGGGGATGGAAACTGTACATGTGGCAAAAACAGGTCAGGAAGATCTAAGAATCTTAGATTGGCTTGGCTGCTAGAGAAAATGCTCGAGTAACTGCACCCAGAGCTTATTTTTGATGGGAAAAAGTATCTCTTTTAATGATGTATTTGATATGAAAGGGCACGGCGCTTCAGTGCATAGCTTGCAATAAGAGGAAAGCAGATATGACAGCTGAGGCTTCGCAATATTAGAAATAGGCCTTTCAGACTCTAAGACAAGAAAAACAAACACTGAAGGACAAATTTATGGCTAGAATAATAGACTGGTGGGTTTGGGGGGACATGCTTGAAATAAGCTTCCCGTGACAGCTTCTATATTTGTCTCATGCCGCCTACTTTTCATGCAGCGTCCCCACCCCCACAAACTCCTCAGCTCTAGGTAGAGCTGGAGGTTTGACTAATTCCTCAAAGTGCAGCTAAATTGTCTTGGGAATTATCATCACAAGGGCATACGCCATGCTGCAGGGCAGGAGACAACCACTTCAGTAGAACTTGGGTTTGCTGTGGTAGGAGGGGCTTGTGGGATGCTCAAGATGTTAAGGACCAGAACTAAAACACACAGAAAGTTGTTCACAAAAGGTAGGAAAGTATTTTTTGGTCACTGGCAAAAAAGGCCAGCTTGTATTCCGGTGGGGGGAATCACAGAAATGGGAAACCAGTTTCAGAATCTGAGCCGGGTATGTCAGAATCCTGTTACCGATATTTATATATGGGAGGGAGAGGAAGACATATATATGTATAAATACATTTGGAGTTGCTTGGTTACTTGGGCAGTTTGACAGTCAGGCACATGTTGGCATTTGGAGCCTCTGGAGGCTAGGTGGGACGTGGAGAAGTGGAGAAGCATTTGGCGGCAGTGGAAGAGGAGAATTTCTTCCCCACTTCCCCGCCAGGCACTGCTCTCTCACAGGTGCCCCCAGACGTATGTCATTTTCCTCTGCGTTACCATTAATCCCAGAAATTAATTAGTGGTAGCTCTTTCTAGTACACTCAATATTCTATTTTCTTTGGTTATGCTTCTCTCTTCATCTTATCCCGTCAGACCCTGGGGACATTGTTAGTGCTCAAAGTCACTTAACTTCCCCTGTCTTAAAAGTGACCTAGCTATATCGGAACACTCTCTTTTTTACACATTGGCCAGTCTTGCCCGTTTAACAGCCTTCTTAAATGCATTAGAAGAAATTGCACCGTTATGGATTTCTTTCCCTAAACTTTCCATTTCTTCTCAATTTATTTTCTCTCCAAGAATTGCATATCTGCCTTTATTTGCCAAATCCTTGTTTTTAGGTTACTGATGTAGACACACCTCTTGATGGACCAAGTAATTTCTTAGTTTCTGCCAAATGTTCTCAAATTAAATAGAACATTGTTCCAGATTTTAAACATATCAACAAATCCCTTGCATGTTGTGGGCTTTATATATAATAGAGAGTTTAATTTCCATATAATCACACAAAGCTTTGTAAAGAAACTCTGTCATTTTCTACAATTTCACAAAGTTGAAGAGGTAGAAAAACTACCAGGATGACTGCTGAATAAATGAGCACACAAATAAAACAGCTCAAGTGTACAACACACTCAACTATCATATATTCTCCCGGTATGCAATAGACAGACTTCTGTTTCTAATTTTTTACTATCTGGACCCACCATAACATTTTTCAGAGTTATACATGCTCAGGTTTTGATTGTTTCTACAAAACAGGGGCACAAGTTTTTCAGAGAATATTACCATATTTCTTCTCTTGCAAAGACTCACACATTTATTTCATTTAGACACTGAGAGACATCTAACTGGTTCTCATTTTCAGGACTGGGGCCTAAATATCTCATGCAGTTTCTTCTAACAGATAGGTCAGAAGACAACAGAAAAACTCTAAGAACGAAAAAACCCCTCCACCACAGTTGGAATTACTAAAGGTTTGCTTTCCTCTCCTACACATCTTGGGGATCCAAAGCCAGTGAGTCCACTGTTCTTCCAGTTTTCACCCTTACCACTGTAACTCTGTTTTTCACTAATGCAAACACACTCTTTCTAACAAAAGGTTTTACTGTGGTAGTGGCTATTTACAGCCAGGGGAACATATTTGGCTGCTCTTTCTGCTACCCTCTCTGGTTTCCTACGGCTCCGAGGAGCCTGTGCGCACAGTGCTGTCAAAGCAGAGGCAAGTGTTGGTGCACAGGCAGCCAAACTACTTAAGCTTCATTTTAGTCTTCCCACTTTCTAGGATTACCCATATGCTCGTGATGAATTTTTCTGTCAGACAAACCTGAACATGATGCTGCAGCCTGTGGCAGGAGGGAGAAGCCCAGAAACTGCCTGAAACACCAGTGCCCCTATTTAAGGACACCTAGCAGGGAGCTGAGCACACTGTGTTATCTTCCCAAGCAAAGAACTGTATGTGCAAGAAGACACTTTGCTTTTGTAGTATTTAATTTGGGGTTTCACTCTTCCTGTGTATGCTGCTCCATTTTCATGTTAGAGGAGAGGAGCTGGTGCAATGGGCTCTGCTTCCAGAGCGGAGGGCAAGGAGATCTAAGCTGATGCTCCATCCTGGGGGGGCACAACCAGCCCCTGGGGACACCTCACCCATGTGGTGGAAAGTTTGATTGTGCCTAAGGACAGGTGGTGTCAGCTGTAATCTTTATGGCAGTTTTCAGTGATGCCTTCCTTAAAACCAGCCTAGGACATAAGCTCAAGATGAAGCGTAGATAAGGGACCAATACTTTAAAGGCACGATGATGCAAGGCTATTTCAGTATACTTTTATGTCAAGAAACCCTGAAAATACCTTGTCTTTTTAAAAAACCCTCTTTCTTACATAACTCCCTCTCTAAAAATACACTTGAGCCTTTCAGTAACAGCAACCAAAAGCTAATAGAGAGAAGCGCATCAGCTAATCTGCTGTTGTGTTAGGTAATTTTATATATTGGCTTGCTAAATAATAAAGTAAAATAAATTACTTCCTATCAAATGTTTCCTGAATGCATTTCAGCCAGAGCTTATTGTTATTTATTCATCTGTTGGATTGCATCTGTAAAAGCCAAAGCTGTTTCAAGAGCGTATGTGACTGGAATAGTCTAAACAGAGAAGCCATGAATCAGGAACGATGCCAGCAAGTCATTAGTTAAGGAGCTGTACAGTTTGCAGTCAGACTTGTGTATCGTGAAAACCGCCTAAAATCAGTCGCTGCATTCTCCCAGTTGCAGAGGTGTCCCTGTTTGTCCATCGCTGGATTAGCGCGGCCCCGGGAGCCCAGCATCGCTGGCCACCGTGCAGTCCCCACTTCCCCCATCCCATCCCCAGGCTGTGCAGGGCGCAGAGGAGAGCTGCAACGCAAACTATCACATTTCTGCTTCTAGCTTGACATAGCCTGATTTTCCTGTAAGATATATAGTATTCTCTGCATCCTATCTACGGTGCCAAGTCTGCATTTCTAGCCACGTCTAATGGCCCCCATCACAGAAATAGCTGAGATAGGGAAGCGAATGACACAGCAGCTGTACTTTAAAACTAAAACCATTTCAGATCCTCCAGGTCTTGTTTCATGATGTTACTTTTCTGGCCTTTCTTAAAAAGCCTTGTGTAATGCAGTCAAGAGAAATGTGCCTGCCTAGCACAACTGGCTCGTTCTGTGTCACCGCACTTGTAACCCTTTTGACTGTGCTATCAAAGCCTGGCTCCTACCATTTCAATGGCAGTAGATTTATGTATTTAAATTATACTTTATCTTTAATTATAATTTGAAATATGTACAGTTACTTAGCCAATTTGCATTTGAAAATGATGAAGTGGAAGATTTACTGGAGAACAACAGCTGCTCAAACAAATGAAAAGCACTTTCTTCTTTTATTTACCCTGGAACATTAAGTGTGGATACAGCGCCTGGTCCTCCACGAGCCCTTTGCTCCTTACCCAACTTCCAGCTGGAATGACTGAAAGTCAGTGTGATCTGCCGACCTTCCTCAAGGTCTCCAGTGATGCCACCCAAAACAGAACAAAGCATCCTAGCTGGATGCCTTTCATGCTAATCCCTGAATCAATATGTTTCCAAGATCATTATTGGGCTTTCATGCTCTGCCAAAAGATTGTGTTCCAGCAGTTCTCTCCTTCCCGGTGTTGTACGTCCTTTGGTGTGTTCTAAGTTATAAATCATTTTAACTTCAATTGTCTGTTACGCTCCCCTTGTGTAATAATCAGGAACGTGGGAAACCATTTCTTCATAACTTCCCAAAAGAGACTGAAAAGCTCTAAGATACAGAAGGATGGAAGAAGTTGCAGCTAAAGTCCTTTTGTGTTCTCAAAGCAAAGGCAGTGTGTCTGGAGGATGCTACCATGGCCTTACCTCCTGCAGCATTCCTGTCCCAAAAAGCAGGGTTTCATCGGTTGTTTAACATAAAGGTGTCTGGATGACAACTTCCCATGGCTGAGATGTTTATTTTGTGTTAAAAAGAAAAAATGACACGCTAGGACTTCAGCATCTTACAGGAAAGGAGAATGTTGCAAATCTTCACCTGTCACAGACTGGACAAATCCCCCACTGGCCACCCTGCTCCCACACCCTCAAGGTGCTGGCTCTTGGCAAAAGACCTGTGGGAGGTACAATCCCATCGTCTCCCGGGACATCATGGAAAACAAACTGCCTGTTACTGTGAGTGAGAACAAAGTACGGGAGAGCAGCAGGCCCCTTTGTCTTCTAATTAGCACCGATGACTAAAGCTCTTTAGAAAAGGGACTTTCCCACTGTGTGTTTGCACAGAGGGAGCTGATCCGATGAGGGCAGCTGAATGCTGCGGTATAAATAATGAACTGCACAATAAACACTATGAGACTGGTTCAGTTAAGGGAGAAAAATAAACAGAGCAAACAAAGAAATGCATCATTTTAGTTAGAAATCCTATGTCAAGACCCAGCAGATATTCTTACCAACTTCCTCAAAGAGTCCAGAATGCAAACACTATCCCGTGAGTATAAAAAAAATGAAATACTTTGCACACCAAACTTTGCAACATCTAGCATCCACCCAAAGGGCAGAATGAGCACAGATTTCCTTTTCGACCTGTATTCACTGTGTCTAATGCAAGCCTGACCTTTCGAAGAACTGGCTTCGCAAATTCTTTCCCAGTGGCAGTGAAGAGTTACCGCTTGAACTCTCCTCTAGCAAGAAAAAAATTAATAAAATATTTAATTCAACAATGGTAGTATATTAGTCAGCCAGGGAACCTTGCGATATGCAGGGAAAACATTTGTGTAATAAACCATGATAGGGGCTGTGAATACTGACGGTGCTGCAGAGCTCTGGGCTCAGAACTGCTCTCCTGGCTCCATTCAGATGTTGCTATTGATCTAAGCTGTAGTGAGATGATCACAGGAGACACTCCATACATTATTTAGCTTGGATTCGGGATTAGATGGAGATTTTTTTGTTTTGTTTTCTTCTTTATTTCTCCTTTTATTACTACAACACATCATTAACAAGTTTCACAGGTAAACGGTTCTCATCTCTCCTGACACATTACCCATCAAGAGCGATGAAGATCCCACATTCCTCATACACTCAAGCCAAGTGACCAGCTCCAAGCTTGCTAGCTACCTGCAGTGTAATGCAGGGATTAGCCACAGCAGCACACGGGTGACAAGGGCACATGGGAACATTTTGTGGAACAAGCAGGGTGTCCTGCTCCCTACATCGCTCCAAGCTGAGCGGAGCCAGCAGGCCTACTTTATGCAGACACAAAGAGAATCCAGAGCCAGGGAGGATATGAGATGCCAGCTCTCCAAGACATTGATATCTGATGGGGGCGGGGGGGAACAACCCACCCAGACAAAAAAGATCTGACATTATGATGCCCTGCTTTGCTCAGAGATGTGATACTGGCCATCTGTTACCCTGCATATGGGTGCTTACCAGTCCTGAACTGGGGAGTCTTATCATGCTGATCCCATTATTTGGGTCTGGCATTCCTGCCCCTGCCATCCTCCGGTCCAATTCACTCAGTTTAGGCACTTTTAAGCAAGATTTTGATGACAGTTGCAATCACAGCATCATAGATGTAGAGAATAACCAGGCCCACTCCCAATGGAGTTTTTGGGTTTTGTTTATTTTTCTAAACAAGCATTTCTCACTGCAACTCATCCTGGAAGGGGAAGTTCAGGCTCCAAGGAGGTCCCTGCTGGCCAGGTTACTGAGCCAGCGGGCAGCCTGCGACCCCGCTCCATGGAAATGACAGGCTTTGTTTTCACATCGGCTCCCGGGTAAAAAGGGGGATTGAGCAAGAATAAGACGCACAACTGAGCTGCCACAGTTTAACGACTTATCACGCTTCATCTGTTGGTTATTTGGAAGAGTTCAATGTCATTAGGGGTATACAGCATCTAGCTTAATGCTACTCTGGACATAGTGATGAATCTGCAATACAAGCTGTGTGGAGAGCACACGGGGCACCCTACGTTCCGTGCTTTCTTCTTTTGTGCTTTGTCCCCCTTTATCCAAACCAAAAGTTCCTCAGAATGAAAATACCTGTTTGCTCTTTATCTATGGAAGGCCCTAACACATACCTTCACTGCCACGTCACCTCCCCTGCACACACATACATCCAAAATGTCAAACTCATCTCCTGAGGTTGTCAGAAATAGTTATCACTGTAGCCTGAGCTCTTGAGATTGCAAATGGTAATGCTGAACCATCCAAACAGGAGATGTCATCCTGTCACCATGAATGACAGATGATTATGGCTCTTTCAGATGCCTGTAATTAATGTTACTTTTTAACTTTGACATGAACATCCAGAAGCCTGGTAAATGGGGAAATCCTTCGGAAGCTTTGGCTTTCTTTTCCTCTCCCTGCTTCTTTACCCTACAGGTCTTAAAATAAATTAAAAAATCATCAGCCGTTCCCCATAAAACATCCTAGAAGGGAAGCTGAAATTCAGAGCCCCAGATAAATACATGGATAAATATCACAGCTGAGGCTGAAGTCAGGGGTTGGAGTCCTTCCCTGTCAGCATTCAAACATGAACAATGCAGGGAATGGTGCCTTAGAGCCATCTTATCATCTTGAAAATCAGGATTGACTGCTACCAATCTCTGTCTTTGGCCTGTGTCTCCTAATATCCTCTGCCATTTCTGTCTTATCACCTTTTTGCATCTATTTGTTAACATTTTTGCTCCTGACCTGAGGCAGCAGGTTTTGTTAGGGCCATACAATTTAATATATGGTGGATGCGCTATGTCAGCGATGGGCTCAGGTACTCAAAGAGCATGGTTAAGAATAACAACCCCCTGCTGCATATCCTATATTGCTGTTTAACTACGTGATGCTGAACATCAATCAAAGAAGGATTAGACTGTCCTGGTAATAGATAAACAACGAAATGAACAAGATCATATAAGCTCTTCAAACAAAATTATGTATTTTTAGTCTATGGAAATTCAAACCAAGACTCAGCCAGAGAATGGGAAAAAGCAAAACCAAGATTATTGAAAGCTTATGTTTAAACAGTTTCAGCCCAAATATTTACTGATGACACAGAAAAAGAAATGATTGTATGTTTTGCAATGAAGAACTAGACCCTTTAATTGCATAGGAAGCCAGGCTTGGAGAATCAAAAGAGAAAATAAACATGCCCCCTGCAGAATTCGCTGTAAAGCCTTTACATTTATTTACATTCCCATTTCTCTTTAACCTACATTCCCCCTGACAGAGGGGTTGTTTTGGGTAATAATCCTTTTCATATAGGCCAAGTCTGCAAGAAACTATTTGCAATACATTTAAAATATGGATTTTTGAATCTACTGTAAATCCTTTTTACCAAGATAAAAAAAGCACAGAGAAGAAATAACATGCCATTTAATCTTTGGGCTCATCAAGTCCTGGAAGATTATTTTGACAGTTAATTTGATGTATTTAACTGAGCTTCCAGTCTACTCTGCTTGAAGAAAGCCATCATTTATGACTTGATGTTGTGTAGGAGCATCCCAGATAGCTGCAGTGTCTTTTGAAGACATATTTATGAGGGGAAAGAGCATATATTAATGTTTCCTTGCTGTTCAAGCTCAGTCCTTCCAAAACCTTCAGTGCACCCTGTGTGCCTTTTCCCTGGCTCGTAACGGCTGCTCTTTCCCCAGGGGCGTGGGGGATTGCCAGTGGATGGGTAGTGGGGAAAGCAAAAGGTCTCTGTAAAGTGCATTGGGGCTCCTCACAGCAGCCCAGCTGCGCCCATTGCAATTCAGAGTCTAGAAATGGCTTCATTCCCGTATGTCCTAAAAAAAAATACAGAAGCTGATCTCCCCATGGGGGCTGCTGTGGCCATTGGCGTGCAGACATGCATGGCCACGGGATGTTGGTGCTGCAAACAGGGAAGAGCAGCGTGCTATTGCCCTGTGCCAAGGCACAGCCAGCCTGGGGTACAGCTCGCAGCAGGAGCTGCTTCTGCACTTCCACTTCAGCCCTTTTCTTTAACTGCAATATTGTCACATCAAGTGATGCTGCTCATGGACTGAGGAGAGGCCCCTGCCCTGCAGCGTTTTAACCGTTCCTATCATTTCAGGAACAGGGAGAGGCATAGAGGCTGTGGCCACACAAAGTATGATTTTGCAGAATTTGTGGCTGAGGGTTTGTACATTTGTGTTTTAGGAGCAGAAAGGCAATAACCCCCCGAGGCCTGACAGCCCTGGCTGCAAGAGGAACGGTGCTGAGCTCAGGTGCAAGGAGGGGAAGGTTGGAGCAGCAGGGCTGGGGACATGTGCTGGTCACCACATGGGTAGCTAGCATCAGCCTCCCCAAAACCTGCCTTCCTTCCTTGGGGACGGCTTTTCTAAGGTGAAGCTTATTGTGGTGTGAGACGCCAGGACTCTCTCCCAGAGCTGACAATGGCTCCCAGGCACTGAGCACTCCAGCAGCTCACTGCAAGTCAGAAAGCAAGGGAGGTTTTTGCGTTACAAATAACAAGAAGTAGGTCAGATCCCACAAATGCAAACAGACAGGGAGGAAGACACGCACGGTTCTTTACACTCGTCTTTGGGAACAGCTTTGTAAGGAGAACCAAAAGCCCTCGAAGGACTGCACCGAAGCATGGTTAGCTGGTCCCTGCAGTTTCCTTGCACATACAGGCTGCTCCCGAGCAGGAAGCCCACTGCCACACTTGTGTGAAACTCCAAAAATAAACTGCGTCAGACTACAGGAGCAGAGGTCAGACCCTTCGCTTGGTTCAACGAAGCTCCCCGCTTGTAGGTAGTGCTCTGCAGAGCAGCCCACTGAACAGCCCTCAGAGAAACACGAGCATTTCCGGGCATACAGAAACAAGCCAGGCTCAATTTGTGGCTCATCAGCATTTTAAAAACCCAGCTGATGAAGTCTTGTTATCCCCTCTGTCACCTTGGTCTTGAGGCCTGAGGAAATCGGAGGATTGCCCTGTGGTTTAAGGCTGGGTTGTGCCTGACGGCTGTGAGGAGGGGACTGGAAGCCGCTGCACCCCCCTCTCCCTGTCTCCCTGCAGGCTCAGCCCCACTCGTTTGCCACCTACACCCCTATAACCCCCTTCTAGACCAGCTCACCCCCAGCCTCTAGGTGCAGGCAGTGCTGCCCAGATGCGCGAAGATCTGCGGGGCAGAAGAGCAACACCAGCTGTGTCCTGCAGCTCTGCTCTTTGCAAACCAGCTTTTGCCTTATTTTTTTTCTCTCTTCCCGAACAGAGCGAAGGAGACACAGGGAACAGCGGGGACCCTGAGAAGCAGCCAACTGCAGAACCAGGGTCGTTCTCCCAAAGCCCAGTTAAATGCTCTATCCTTTGCCTGCGTTTTTGGGTATTTCTGATCAGCAACCCAAGTTTCTGACTACATGTGTTCTTGTCCTTCCCTTTCCGAACACATGACTTTCCTAGGCAAGGTTAACACTGTAGCACCATTTAATTAATTTAATTAAGCTGTTTTACTAAATATGCTCTGGTGTTTTACCAGCCAGTAGAAGACCTACGAGCTGATGAATACTTGCAACTCTTCCTAAATTCTGAGAGTGCATTTTAATTACCAACCTCTGTCCCATTTGCAGCCAAAGAGTTTACAAGCTCTCTGCCACAGTGTGGATGAACAGCAGTACTTTTTGCCCTCCAGATGATGCCAGGCACTTGCCTGAGAAGCAGGCTGAACAAAGAAGGCTCCTAGAGAGAAATAATTGAGGGCACCGAACGATTTACAGAACAACATCCCACAGCTTGTCTGTTCACAACAGAATAAACCCATAAATGGGCCAGATCTTCAGATACAGGGAACCAGCTTGGCTGAATTGAGCTAGGATAATAAATAGGAGCCAAGTAACCGTATGTTAATCATGTCCCCAAGCATCTTCCGTCTCAAAACCTCAGGGCCGAATGGTTTTGTTGCCAGACATTGACCTCCTGTCCCCAAATCATAGCAGAGCTTGAAGCACGATCGGCTCCGATTGCAGAAACAACCACAAACATGGAGGCTCCCAGGATCGAGCTTCACATGTGCGTATTTTTGCTCTGCAGACTGGAGGGTCAGTAAAGAGCTGGCACGAGGTATGGCGGTACGTGAACAAGCAGCACAGCAGCTATCCAGCCTGCCTGCAGCTTTCCTGGGTACGATAATCCCCAGCCCTCAAGCCGGGTTGCAAATCCGTAACTGCAGCAAGAGAAGCTGAAATTCCTAAAAGGCAGCGAGACAGCTGTCTCTAGACCCTGACTGAGGATGATACATCAGTGATGTTTGGGTTACCCTGCCTGGCAAAAAAACTCTGAGTTGTGCTCCCAGGCCACAGACCCTTTCCAGCTTTTCAGGATCATGGAGCAAGTATCCAAGGGAGCTCTGACTGCAAGTGCCCCGGCAGTACCCGAGCTCCAGGGAGCCTGGGAACACAAGCTCCTCTTGGTTCCTCCCATAATTTCTGACTTTGCCCATCTGCATGCCAGGCACCCAGAATCTCTCACAATGAGATTTTGTATGGGGTGTGAGAAAGAAAACCCCTTTGTCTTTACTGGGATTAAACCAGGAATTTTCACAGGTGAGTGCAGGGCAGAGATTCTGTTTAACGCTCGGCACTTGCCTCCAGTTTGCACCAGCACAAACAGGAAGGGCTGACATCTGCTCATCCCATGACATGGAGGTTTGGGGGCCTTTTTGGGTCCACCTGAATCCATGGCACCCTGCAAAAGGGATCAGATCCCAAGTCTGCCAATGGTAGTAAAATTATGCTCCATTGTTACTAGTACAACTGAGATCAGAGTCAGTCTTTTCATTTACTGGTTGACTGAGGTCTGGTTAACATGCCGTGGCACAAGGCAACCTAGAGACTTCTTTTGCCAGCTGATCCAGGCTGCTTTTGCATCACCAGACTGTCAGCAGGGCTGTGAATCCAGCTACTGACACCTGAGCTACTGTAGGCAATCTCATCTTCCCTACCAGCATCAGCCAGGTCACCCAAAGTATTTCCAATCAGAAATTTCCCACAATAGAAGTATGTAGTAGTAAAAAAAAAAAAAAAATATTATTTTTTTTCATTATTCTTTATGACTTAACTATAGTTGCCAACTACTTGTCTGTGGCTTGAGTACCATAAAACTACATTAGCAAATGGGAGCTCATTGCTGCAGTTGACTTACTCCGAGCCTGATCTAAGCCCACTAAAAGATCTTTCTGTTGGCTTGAGAATATTTTGGATCCAGCTGTGCTGGTACCAAGCACATCTGAAGCAAGACAGCATTGTCTGGCCACGGAAAAACTCTTCCTAGTGAATGTGCAGAGGCCAAAATTAAACCTGACACAATTCTGCTAATGCTCAAAGGATAATGCCAGGAAAGGATTGGGCCTTTTCAGTTTAACCTTCACTGTGTGCGTCCTTGGGAAGTACCAAATTGGTTAATCACAGAAGCAGCAAGAAAAAAAATAAAAATCTCGTTATAAATATTCACAAGATCACATGCAACCCTGCAAATCCTGTCTAAATGAAGGAAAATAAATTAGGAGAGGGTGCTGGCCTGCTGATTAAAACTTAACTCACACTCCCCATGATAAGCTGACATTTGCCTGCTCTTCAGATACTGCAATCACACAGACAGCCCCTCTGGCTGCTGGTGACATTAAAGGGTGAAGCTCCCTTGATTTTAGGAGGAACAGGTACGATGGGACCAGCACTCCCTGGTGCTTAGCTCTGAGCAGGGGAGAACCCTTTGCTGTGCAGCAACAGCCCAGCCCCCTTGCTCCTCCATTGTCCCTAGGGACAAGCACTGGTGCCATCCTTCCCATGGAGGGACGGAGCTGTAGGAGCACAGAGCACCTCACTCCCATTACAAACCAGGAGAGTCACAATTCAGTTCATTTTGCCTTTTTTAGGCTTCCTCCACGCACCCTGCTGAGCCCTGCCTGGGAAGGGCGCAAAGCCCAGATCCTGCCTGCGCCAGGGCAAGGGAAAACCTGCAGGCATGGGCACGGCTGTGGGCACCGGCGGGACAGGCAACAGCCCAGGATTGCTTTGCTGGTACCCGAGCATCAAACAGCACTGCTGTCCAGGTAGTGGACTTGCTTCTGAAATTCATACCTGAGAAGTCTCTTCAAATATTAATGATTCCTGGGCTTTGAAAATCTGATTACCCTTGAAATCACCCAGCCCCTTCGCTGCATGCCTACACCTTTTTCTTACAGTAATTAAAAGCAAACCTGTTGGCAATTGTATCACTAGACCCAAATTTGCTTCAAAGAGAGCAAAACAATAAAACAGGAGGAGAAGGAGTACCCCTTGCACTCCCTACCAAGGTCTGATTAATTTTTCATTTACAATTATTTTCTGTGCAGCACTCAAGAGTTCAGGTAGTAACATTAAAAATTCTCTGTGCCCTCAGCTTTCCCTAATTAAAATTGACAACCCTCATTTTGAACCACAAACATAATTACCCAGTCCTCCTCACCAACTTGATAGCTGAGGTTGTTTGTTGATAATTTATGAGCATTGGAGAAGATGAATAACAAAGCCAAGGCTCTGAGAAACCTCTCAGTTCCTGCCTTTGAAGTCATGAACACGCCAGCAGCAGATGAAGCTGCTCAGAGCCTGTGTGTTTGGTCCCTTCCCAAGGCTGTGCCATGCCTCTCGCCCATGACTGTGACATCCACAGGACTCGTGGTCCTACTCCGAGTGTTGGGACAGATTAGGCTGAATTGCTTTTCTGAAAGGTTTGCAGAAATGTTACTGCACATCCTTAACCCCAGCTGCTTTAGGGCACAAAACCTGACCTGGGGTTGGCTTAGGATACCCCAGGAGGAGACGGACATCACTCCTGTAGGCACTTTAATGTTTCCCTTTCCCTGCTTGAGAAGCCCCCTGCCATTACTCTAAGCTAGAAGCCCAGCTGAGCCTGGCTTGCTTTAACAGCACCACAAAACACATGCCAAGAAACTCTTCCCAAGAGCCTAAAAATAGTTTCCACACAGTAAAACATAATAAAACCCATTTTTTCCCCTCCAGGTCTTCCAGCATTTCCTTACCACTTACAAAGACCCCTTGTCTTAGCACCTGTACAAAATCCTATCCACAATAAATAATCTTTTCTACTTCGCATTGCTTATCCAAAGACCTCCATGCAGGCCAGCGGCTCTCACCAGTGCCCACAGCAGCACGAAGCCTGCTTGCAGGCAGGAGACGGAGTACGGTGCAAGCAAGCAGCTTCCCCCAGCTGGGAAGGACAACGGTGAGCTGGACAAGCATTGCCCACAGGTGACACTAATGGCCAAGGTGGGCAACCGCAGGGCTAAGCACAGCGCGCCAAACACTTGATATTAAGAGCATCTCTGCTTAAGCGCATTAATCTTGACTACAGACACTGAAATCAGTCATTTCTTCCTCCTGTAGGAAGCGACTACATGGAAAGCCTCTTGCCGCCACCCCAAGGCAGGAGGGAAGCAAGGACACAGTGGGAAATGTCTCACCCATGGCCCGCAGAGCCCTTCTGCGCTCCCTCCAGCAGCTGCCGTGCTGCGATGGACATCGCTTGATCACGCTTCGCTAAATGGCAATGTGCATCAAACCTCACCTGGACCTGCCTGATTACCCGGACCTGCCTCCCCGGGGTCTGCAATGGGACTCAGGGGAGATTGCCATGCCTGGGGGCCCGCTCGGTCCCAGCCTGGCAGCACCGAGCTTTCTTTGTAAATAGGATAAGGCAAGCTTTGGGCTGAGCCTTTTGCTGAGAGCATACAACAGATGCTAGCAAGCACATGCTAGCTGTGGTAGCTTCAGGGAAGGTGATACCTCCAAGGGGCCCTGTAAAACCAGCCCCACACAACCCATTCATCCCTCAGTTTCGGTTTTGGGGAGTCTGAGTCTCCCCCTGCCCAGGGACACAGGTATACCCGGGGCACAGCAATGCGGCCGTCGCTCCCAGAACTGCAGGCAGGGAAAGCACTAATGGGGCCACTGGGTGCGAGGAGCGTCACTCGCACGTACAATGTAGGTAGCTGGCACGAGTTGTCGGGCAAATTACTATGTGCATCCAAAGCAAGGGGTAGGGGAGCAGTGAAAAGAAAAAAAATAAGCGATGCATTTCAACAACTGTTTGTTGTTGGGTCTGTTCAGAAGATTTTCCCAGCCCTGCTCTTGAGAAAGGTAGAATTTAATTTTTGGGATGTGAAGCCCAAATGCTACTTAGAGCACAGCGGCAAAGCCTTTTCTCCAAGAAAAGCCTCTATCTTTCCTGTGTTTAAAGATGGTGAGAATATGGGGTTGTTTTGTCTATCAGCTCTTGGACAGCTCAACCTACTGCAACTGCCAGGAATGCGGAGACTGGGCAAAACACACACACACAAGAGAGAAAAATAGAAAAGACTGAAGCATAGAGAGAGGATTATTAGAAATGCATGTATAAATGAAATAGTGTGCTGAGAGCTAAGCAACATCACTGAGCAATGCAGAGTGCAAACAGACAGAGCAAAGCTTTCTATAAATTCACAGCAGAAGCGATTCAAATATGCTCTGTTCTCCCCTGGACTTTCCCCAGACCAAAGGCTGTTGTATATCTGCATCTTAAAAGAAGCCATTACTCTATCTGTAAAGGGCAAAAGAATCCAACATGAATGATTTGGTTCCTTCTGCTGTTTATAGGAAATTTAATACGTTTCATTGAATATGTGTACCTGCTCGTTGCTCCTCTTTGAACTGCAAACAGCACGCAGCGTGCCACTGCTATAAAAGGAACATTGCCTCTTTAGCGGTTATTCTCCCTGATAATTGCAGGAGTTAATAAATGAACACATATCCGGGTAATTAAGACTCCCTTCCCCAGAGCTGGCCCAAGATGATCATAACCGTTTGGTTGGATTCAGCACAGACCAAAGTGCCATAATTTCTCATCTAAGCTCTGTCCACGCTCAAGTGTCTGCTGAGTCCAACATCAATAAACTATTGCCACTGCAACAGAGGAGTTCGTCCCCAGCAGGGAAAATTATTATTATTATTATAGTTCCTTTGCAATCCTCAAAAAGAAAGCAAGTGTGCTGAAAGGAAAAGGCAGAAAAGGGAATTCGCAGAACTTTCAGGAACAAAACACAATACACCCATCTTTTTAGACTAAAATTATCACTCTGCTCTCAATTTGGGGCTGAAGGTTTGATGGGTTGGGGTCCCGTCGCCCCTGCCCAGATTCGCAGGTTTCATAGTGAAAGGAATGTAAAGCGAGATTTTTTTGGGGAAAAATAATATCAAAATTACTCATTTTGGAAGTGTTAGAATAACATTTTGACTTTCAGAAGAAATTTTTCAGTGACGAGCTTGGTGAGGCCAAGAAAAATTCCTGAAATATTTAGATATTGGCAAATCTACTGGAAAAATTTCAGCTTCAAATGTAGCCTATCTCTGCTTCCAGCTGATAGGGTGGGTTTTTTTCCTCTGACTCTGTTCTCTTCTGCCATTTCCCCCTCAGGTTACTGTTATTTCATCAATAACCTACTAAGAAAAATGAAAAACTGCCAGAGAGCAATTAATATCTATCCATTCCTTTCTGCATTAACAAAATGCTTCATTTACAAACCAGCTCTGTGTGCTAAAATCCAGACACGTGCCACGATTGCACCCATTTGTCACCAGGCCAGTGCCTGCTCAGAGAGGGGGCAGTGATGGTGCCAGTCCCCAGGGGCTTAATCCTGGTCCAGGACTGGAATTTCAGCCCCTGGAAAGATAACAGTGAGATTAGGGGAGCTCAGCACCACCCCAAATATGGTCTGAATGAAACAGGGCTGGGGTTTTCTCTGGAGGCTTGTGAAGAGTGGAGTTTTGTGTGAGCATCAGGGTATAGCTCAACAGCTGACTTGCCTGTGCTATCGGTCCTGCGCAGGAGAAGCTGCTGAGATCTGCATCAGAGCCGCAGAGGAGAGATTTCCCTTCTCAGCCAAAAACTAGGACAGGTAGAAGGTCACTGCAGATGCTTTGCGTTTCCCACCAGAGCAGGAGAGGTACAACAGGAGTCACAAAGGTTTGCAAGGTGGCCATGGAGGGGTCCTGGGAGAGTTTTGGGAAAGGGCTTTTCTTAGTGATCGCATGCCTGTGTTGAATTTAAAAGCACACAAGGATTTGTGTGCACAGCTGCTGGCACCAGCTCGTCACAGGTTTGCCATCAGCACAAAAACAGCTTTTAAGATCCTCTCATTAAAACAACACGGGCCAGGATTTCCCCAGATTATACATCTCTGCTCCTACCGTGTGAATGAACAAAAGAGCTCCTTTCCGGGATTGGGCTGCTACTCCAATGTACATTAATATGTTTTAAGAAAGAAAAAGCACAGCAAGGGAAGCAGGCAGCTGGGCTGCAGGGGTTCCCACCGAGGCGCCCCCTCACTCACTGCAGTGCAGGCAGTGACCCCCCCACTGCTCCTGCCACTTGGGGACTGACCCACACTCTGCCCAACCCACCCCTCCAGCACACTGAACCCAAAATAAGTATTCAAGGTTATCACTGGCACAGTTTTTTAAAAAAATGTTTACTTTTAATTCACCCTGTACAGCATCTGAACTGTGTTAAATCCAAGCTACTGCTGCCCCCAGACCTCGGGGGGTTTGGTGAGGGGGTCTCAAGCAGAGCAAGGTGGCTGCCACGGAGGCAGGAGTGAAACCTCAGCATCTGTTGCTTAGGATGGAAGTGCTCTTGTGCTAAACACGTGTATTTCATCTTGTGGATGCTTAACAGTTAGTGATTTTAGGCTATGGTTCCTAGTCAGCTGTGGTTGGCGCTAGCGAGGTGAAAGAGTGCATTCACTTTTTAGTTTTAGTCTGGTATTTACACCGCTCTTACCAGTTAAGCAGCATGCCTCACAGTCACCGGTTGTTTTTGTCCCTCCAACCTCACGGTGAAGTAGGAAGTCTCCTACGAATGTGGTAAACTGAAGCACTGGACAAACTCGGTGGTTTGCAGAGCCAGGGGACATTGGCCAGTGCTGTGGGGGAGAACCAGGATCAGAAGCAAACCCCACGAGTTTTAGTGGTGGGGTGACCCCTCTGCTCCTGCCTGGCACTGTCCCTGAGGTTTCCCATGCCACCAACAGCACAAGCCCTTGTAAAGTACTCCTGAAACACAGTTTACAGCCAAACATAATAAAATAAACCAGCAGCAATTTTGTGTTGTTTTATACACAGGGCTGTGAACCCCATTTTCACAGCATGGGTCAAGGTTGACCAGCAAGTCAGTGAAATGGGTGCAAACACTGCTCAGCCCTTTTGGGGGCTGTGGATGGGAAAAGCGTGAAGAATTGGCGCAGATCTATCTCCTGCTCTTCCCCTTCCCAGCTAAGCCTTTTTGGTGCTCTGTCCTGGACAGATCTGCTTGAGCAACGTGTTCCCCTTGGCTGCACCTTGGGCAACCTCCCCCTGACTCATGGTCCGTTGGAGTGCCCCCAACAGCATCAGGCTCCAAGTGAAACACTTCAGTGACACATCTGGAAAATTCACCTACCATTAAAGAGCTCCCCAGCCCTTCTTCTGAGCTGGGAAGGCCAGAACAGGTTCTTTCAACCATGGACCATGTCACGGTGTTTGCACAGCAGCCACAGAGACAGAGCCGAGTGTTGTAACCTAACTCGATCTCATTACTAATTGGCAACGATAAACCCATCTCTCCACTTCTAACAGTCCTATTTCTGTCCCTCCTGAGGAACCAAGCCTGGGGTAAGCAACCCTGCTCAGACCTCAGCTTGGGAAACCATCAGTGAACCAGACCCTGCTGCCCAAAGCAGAGCACTTCCACCCCCAGAGGCCTGCTTAGAGCCTCAAGTTCATTGAATTGGCACCTCCCAAGGACACCAGCCTCAGCAAAAGCCTCCCACATTGCCTCTTGCACTCCTGCAGTCTCCAGAAGGTTTGTGTTGGGGGAGGAAAGCCCTGAAGCACATCAGTGATCATGCTCCACCAGGGGACAAGTGCAAAGAGCCAACACTTGGGGATTTTGGAGAGCAAACAGCTGTTGCAAACAGCTGGCATGAAGTTTAAGGGGCAGGGGAAGGGGAAAAAAAAAAAAAAAAAGCCCCAAAGCACCCATCCTGTCCCTTCAGGACCCCACACCACGATTCAGCTGATCTATCCAAGCCCATACATCAGCACACCTCAAGCTGGGGATTTTACAATCTGATTTACAAAAAAAATTGAAAGTTGCTAGAAGTGTTATAATCCCTAACACACAGGACTCGTGTGGGTCATTCTCAGTGACAGGGTAAGTGACCTCCACAGTCCTGCCCAGGACAGGGGGGGTGCCTGTGTCCCACCAGTGAGGGACCCGTCGTGGCCAGCCCAGTGCCAGGGACCGCGCTGGCAGGTGTGGCAGCGTCGAGATCAGAGCACCTTGGACCTGTCACTTTGATGCACAGAGTTTTGGTTTGTGGTTGGAGGCCTGTCTTTCAGTAAATAAAAACTGAGATGGTTTCCTTTACCCGATGGGATTTCTTGGGCTACAATTAGCATCAGAGAAGATTTTAAAATGCAGGAGTGTAAATTTATAGACATAGCTGTCAGAAGGGGAAAAAACCCCAGACACTCAGCCCTTAAATTACCAGCATCTTTGACTGTTCAGTGCCGATATGAAACGACAGAAGACCCCACACTGGCAGTGCCATTGTCTGAGTCCTCGTAACAACTAAAATAGGATAATATAGGCAATACAAATAAAACTCAACATAATGCAGTCTTCACAGTTATAATTTCCTTTACGAACTACACAGGTTAGGCTTTCTATATAATTAAATCTATAGATTGCCTTTGAATGCTTACCTTGCAATTCCTTGAGCTCTGATGAAAAGTATGCCGTTCGCAATGACAAGATTTATTGCATCTAGCACTCTATATTATAGCTGCTCTGCTAACCACAATAAACAAGATATGAAAAGCAATCATACAGATAATGCCATGGAGGAACAAGCACCAGCTTCATCTTTAACCCTTTCACCCACGTTCATGCTGGAAACTCTGGTCAATATTTCTGCAGCACCATCCAACCCTGGTGAATGAAAGATTTTGTTTCTATAGTAATAGACTGGGGGCTTGGGTTTCTTTCCCCCCATTTCTAAAGCACCAGTATTGCTGGGAGAACTGAGGTTGTCTCTGCCCCTATCAAAGGGCACAGCCCACAGCTAGAGATAAAAATAAGTAAGTAGGGCCAAGCCAGCTGCAGTGGTGGGTGCTAGTTAGCAGGAGGGACAAGGCAGGACCACAACTGTCCCCACAGGACTTAAGCTTTGCAGTGCTTCAACTCACACTTAAAACCTCGTTGTTTCCAGATTTAAGTCCCCTTCCCAAAGGCTGGAGGTAGGTCCCCAGGTCTGGGACATCCTGTCGCCGCTCTGGGCTCAGCCTTGCTGCCCAGCAAGATGTTGTTAGCTCAGGATATGGTAATTTCATTAGTAATGGTTTGCATCACAGAAGTCTGGATTTGACCCTGGAGACTTAGAAACATTATTTAAATGGTGAATTTCTGTATGAAGGTCAAGTGGAGATGTATAAGCCTAAACAAGTCACAACTCAAATGGAATAGTCCTTCGGTACCCATACACCTGAGAATATTTTCTCAAATCCTGCTCCCACCTCTTTAAATCTTCACCACATCCAGAAAGAGACACTCCAGAGGCCAGAGTCACAACCAAAGACAAGAGTTGCAATGACAAAAATCTATTTCTTGCCATTCCCGTTCATGCAATGCAAACAATGAGTCCATATTCCTTGCACCTGATCAAACAAATAAAGCCCTGCTAGATATTAGCACACAGGAGGATGAGCACGCAGTCACTTTTCTGCCTTACGCATGGAAACTGTCGGCCATTTCAACTCAGAGGAATGAGAAATACTCCATAAGTGGGAATTCACTGCTCCATCGCAGTATTTTCTGCCCCAAAACTCAGTTAACCATTTACAAAGAGGACAGAGACTTCTGAAGTGCTTTATTACTCCTTTGTATAGGGACAACCGATTTCCTTTCTTTCCTGCCCACTTTTTTCAAGTTCTAAGTCTGCACCCAGCCATCCAGAAGCTACCACCACCCCTGTCCACATGGAAGCATCCCAGAACAATAAACTCCTTGTAAGCAGTGCTGAGATTGGGCAAAAGCAGAAGAGAGGGCAGCAAGGTCCCGGGTTTAAAAACAGACCAAGTTCTTCTGTCGGGGGTAGAAAAATTAAAATATGCTGGAAATAAATGTAAAAATAGACTGGGGTCTGCAGTCCAAACAGTGTATATTTAGTAGTTGTGAATGGGAAAGAGCAGAACATTCCTGGAAAATGTTCAAAAAGAGTCCAAGGAAGATTAAAAGATTTCCAAGCAGAGATTGTTAAGGCAGGTTGCTATGGATGGTGGGAAGCCACTTTTTCCAGGAACTATAAGAACTTCTAAAAACCTCCAAGAACCAAGTAGCTTGGTACACAGCACCCTGGCACAACACAGGGCTTTCAGCACTGGTGATAAATAACCCTGAGAGGGACCAGAAGAGACCTGACCCTTTCCTTGGGCTGTCAGTCAGGGTAAAGACTTCTGACAAACCTTATCCAGGCTGTTCCATCTCGAGAAACTCACAGGAGTTTCTGGAGATGGAGACCATCCTTCCACATCCTCAAAGCAATGCGGTCCCTGGCCACACTTCTTCTAATGCCCAGTATGTGCCCTGCTTGCAGCAGGTTAACTCTGTCGGTCCCTGCCCCATCCACCAGATATAAACCCGCAACATTCATGTAAGTATAGCAAAGACATTTTTTCAGGATTAGGTCTTTCAGTGTGATACGGAGACAGCAGGAGACTATAATCTTCTGTGAAAATGACACTAATAAGGATCATTATTCCCTTGCAAATTTCCCCCCATGTTGCATCTCTTCAGAAAATAAACCTTTGTGGCATCTGCTGCTTTAACAGCTCATCAGCATGACACACCTGCTAGAGACAGGACATGTAAGAGAATGCAAAAGGCACGGCAGGTCTCCAAGAGCCCATCAAAAGCTGTTGGTGCCCAAACTTTTGCCTTTACAGACGTGGCTCCCCGTGACATAAATTGAACCTGTTGATTTTTGCCCCAGCTGAAAAGCAGCCCGAGATCTGCTTGCAAAGGTGAATACTCTGATATTAGAAGATGAATGACAAAAAGGTTGATCGCAGGCCATGCGTCACTTTGGGCTGCTAAGGGACAGTAAATGCATGGCACATTGAATGTTTCATCTCAGGCAGTGTTTGGGCACCCGTGTCAGTTGCTGCGGAGGTGGCTGAGCTGTTCACGCATCCCTGCCCCACTGTGGCAGAAGACTCCAAGCTTGGATCTGAGCTAAAATTTGTGTAATGGGAAAAAGCCTATACTGCAACCAAGGAAAATCAGAAACCTAGAACATCCTTCTTGGGGAGAAAACCTATATTTATTGGCAGGAATGTGACCTTCTATGGCAAATGTTTGCATGAATGGGTTTACCAGAGTTACCCTTAACACTCCAGAAAGCAGCTGATTTCTCAGAATAGGCACAGAGGCAAACTAAAGTTTTCTTCTTACAGCCCAGGCAATGAAAAAAAATCAACCACTGTAGGAAACAGCAGCAAAGCCAACGTTTGCAGAAGAAGCGCATGTGCCTATTTGACCAGAGTGCTCCCACAAGCATCTGTCCAGGCCACAAAAGCAATGATCACTCTCACCAGGTATAGGGTTTTAGTCTATTTGTAATTTAATAGAAGAATTTCACACAGATTTCTGCCTTATTGATTTTGCCTAATGGAACAAGCTCATTTCCTAGGGGCACTGTGTACTCCAGTCTGTGCAACACATAAAAGGCAGGAGGGATCCTCCACGCCTATTCTAGCAGGCTGTCAGCATTTAATTAATCTGGGAGCTGCAGGGCAGATTCTTAGTGTAACCAAAAGAAGCAAAAGACAAAACATCATTTTATGCTCTGAATGCCCCAGTGCATTATCACCGCACTCCTGGAGCACTTAAACTGGAGGCTACGAGGCTGGACTGCCAGTAGCACTTGGACCTGTCAGATTTCCCACCTTTAGAGCCTCTGCCAGATACTCTTTATCCTCTATAATATCAGATGCTTTCAGGGTGAGGGTCTCTTTGATGCTGATTTTCTCTCTGATTCTCCAGGCATAGATAAATGAAGGTTTCCTTTGTACTTGGAAGTGTAATGAAAATACGTGGCATTTCATTACCTGCCTTCACGCACAGTGCGACAGAACCAGGCAGGTTCTCTGGGAGCATCCCATAGCACACCAACAGATCGCTCCTGAATGCCACCATCATTCCTGTCATCCCTGAGCCCAAATACAGCCTGCACAGATGAGGGGGTGCAGAAGAGCATGAACCTTTTTTTTTTTTTTTCTTTCCACACGTTTTTTACTGCCTGTGACACTGCAGACCAATTGGGTCACCTATGAAAAAACATCTCTCACCTTCTTTTAGCAGTTTGGAGCTAAATTTAGAATACTAACCTTTAAAGAGATTGCTTGCTTTGCTCCCAGTTCTAGGTTTCACTCCCTGTCAATGCTACACACTGTCAACTGCTTTGCCACTCCAGTCTCTCTCCTGCAAATATGTGCTATCCATGTGGATGTCACTGGTAAACATCACCTGTCTGATTCACTGCAGGTGAACCAGCTAAAAACCCTTTTTTTTTGGAAAGAAAATATTTTATAAGCTGTAACAGCTTATGCATGTCAGAGCAAAGCTAATGCCTCCATATGCTGCCAGGAAACGACACAGAAGATCAGACCAACATTTTGCAAACTGTCCAGTAATTTGAGGTGCCTGGGAACTCCCTCCCAGATGCACAGAGCTCTTAGCAAGTAGCACTGGCCAACAGAAGCAGATGAGCTAAAGCCTTGACAGGGTCACTGTGTTGCCCAAATCTCCTGTTTCTGTCAGTCTGAGCACAGGGTACATGGAAAGCAGCAGGCAGCCGCCTTTGGAAAGGAATTAACCAAAAGGAGAGAAAATCCCTATCACAGTACAACTTCAGTTTCAATCTCCAAGATTTGACAGGGAATATATAATTTAGGGCCATGTCCAGGAAACAAATGATTTTGCAGCCTGACATGGCACGCTCCCCGTTTAGGTGACAACAAGCTTTTTCTGGCACAAGATGCAGACCAGAATTTGACACTAGTAGTTGATTCACTGTGAAAAATGGGTGTTGATTGACTTGGCTTCTTCCAAACACATTGCTACCCAGAGATTAAAGACCACATGGTGAGGATGTATGGAACTGCTGAATTTTATGGGAGCATCTCTCAGCTGCCAAGCAACAAAGAAAGTCTCTGTCTTTGGTGTTTTCAAACTTGTTTGCCCCTTTCTGGGCTTTCAGAAGTAGGAGGTTGGAAAGGGCTTTTAAAAAGGCTAAAAAAACCCCTAATGTGATAGCAAACCCTATCCCTACACCACTGAGAGGAGCTCAGAAGAGGGTTATTCGGTATTTGCCAGCTGGATTCTCCCTTGTCTGGGACTCTGACATCACTGCACGTTCCCCAACAGAAAACCCTCCCGCTTCCTTGCCATCGGCAGCAACCGGCCAGAATGAGGGACCCACATACAGGAAAAGGCAGAAAAACAACACACCAGCACAGACTGTCGCTAAGATACAGTTTGCTTGGTTCAACACGAGAGTTTAGTTTCCTTCCCATTTCAGGAGAAGCTTAATGGGGCTGTAAGGGCCTTACTTGTGCTAAGGCATTAGCCTCAATGGCGATATATGTACAGGAAAGAGAAACCATGCTAAGGCCACCAACTGTCAAGGAGAGCTCCTCTGCGGGGGTTCAAGGATGGCTGGACAACTCCTTCAACAGCTCATTCAAGCTGTACTTTTTTTTTTTTAACGTTTTCATGTGGACAAAATGCCCCACAGCTGCACCTAAGAGACCTTGGCCAAGGAGCAGCCCAGATCTTGGGCACTGTGGGAGCAAGAACTGGAAGCGACCAGACCTTTGTCCCCTGGCCATTGGCTTGGGACAGGTCACTTTGCTTTGTGCTCTATGTGATGAAGACAGCAAGCACCAGCATGCTTCAGAGGAGCAGGAGGACAACTGAGACACTTCTGTCAGAGCAGACACGATACCCAACAAGGCTGCCACCATCCCAGTTAAAATATCATAGAACAGCCAGGAGTTCCTGGTGTGTAACTCCTGCTGTCCATAACCAGTGCTGGGGGAATAAATAATGGTTAAACCAGAGTATTGGGTGCCTGATCTTTAGTTCGGACATTAAAAGTTGATGCAGCAAGTGGGGAAGCATGTAGGAAGGTGCTCTACCCCTTAGCAAATTCTTTGACGTCCATCTGCCTTCCCACCCGTTAAATCCTGGAGACGCCACTGGCGTGCAGATAACTGGATATTGGATCGCAGCCAGCCCTGCACAAGTAAAGGCACATTCAGGCCCAAGATGTTTTCTGGCATCAGTATCAAGCTTCCTTTCTCGCAACTAAAGATGCTTAAAGGGCATTATAGTAGCTGCCTGACTATCAGAGACACTCCCATTACTGTTTGATTTCTTCCTGCAATAACGCATGGTCAGATTCACACAAGGTTTGCAAAGGATCAAATCTGCTCTTTTCAAAGACAGCTGGGAATACCCCTGGAAAAACGTGAAAAACACAGCATGTGTTGGGACCGGTGCCTCTCCCTCATTATTCCATGTAAATACAAGCAATCTGACCCCTCCAAAGAGACTTTGCATTTCTCAGAAAATGACCATCTGTCAGGCAACAAGGGGCGCTCATTATTTAAATTAAGAGTCTATTCCCTGCTGCCATTTTCGCTCACATCTCGTTATAGCAGAGTCTCTCAGACATCCCATTCCCCTAGCATGATGAGCTAAGGTCACAGCTTCCCCCCGCCTTTCCCAGCGCCCATCACCCATCGAGACCCACCCAAAGGATGCCAGAACATGGGCCAGGAGAGCTCTAGACTTGCCATCCAGGGGAGTCATGCAAATCAGGGAAAAAGGCCCCATGAACTGTGGCTGTGTAATAGTGACTTTTAAGCATCTTATTATAAAATCAAAGTTTTCTCAAGGGGTGTGGATACGAGTGGTGGGGCCACACAGAGGTCCCTTCAGAGCCAGGAGCTGACCTTGCATGCTCTGTGGGCTGCTGCTCCTCAGCATTTCCAAGTGACCCGGACTGTGCTGGGGGAAGGGAGGTGAGGCCACTCAAATAATGCAGCTCATCGTCTGTGAGCCACAGCAGCGCCTTCCACGCAGCTCCAGAAACATAAGGGTGGAGGAAACTCAGCAAAGCCTCAGCTCCCCTGTGCAGCTCTGTTGCTTTCCCAAGTATCTGCTGCTCGAGAAGAGAGACCTGGGATAGTTTTTCCTTGCTAGATCTCCTGGTTAAACAGGAGACTTCCCCCCCATCAAGCTAAAAGAATCGTACCAACAAATCTTCAGTTTAACATGATTTGCTAAATGTCACTTGTCACAGCTGGACAGCAGGGAAACGCAAACGAGGAGCCGGAGGAGGGATGAAGCCACGATGCCAGCAGACCTGCGTGGCTTTGTGGCTCTGCCTCAGGCTCCGAGGGCAGCCCCCTCCCCTCTCCAGGCCTTGATTCCCAGCTAGAAAAGAGCCAGTATGGAAAAGCCCTATTTTATTTTGATGATCGGGGGGGGGTAGGCAGGTAAATTAAAGGCCGTAACATCTACATCACTGAAGTATCTGGCTACAAGCAAAGCTGGTCTTAGAAAGACCCCGTTCCTGCTTAGCTGGTGGAACACATCCAGCTTTTAACAGGCTGCTGTCTCCATCACCAAATACCCAGAGATTTAGCAGGTATGAAAATGTCCGACTTCCCTGCGGCTTGGAAGACGGCAGCAGGGGAAAGCTGGTGCCAACCACGATTAGAGAGCACTGGGGTCCAGGTTGACAATTGCACGTCGTCTCGAGGTACCACACGAATGGAGAACTCTGTGCTGGAGGGAAGCTGCACGGCCAGGCACTGTCAAGGTTTGTGAAGTACTCATTCTCTGCTGGAAAGAGCCTGGAGTGCAAACTATTAAACAATAAAGCCCAAACTGCTTTCAGTATTTTTTGTGAGGGGGAAATGCACCGATTTCACTATTTTTAATAAAGCAAATTTTAAACATCTTTGTAGGAACAGGAAAGGGATCTATTAAAAACAAGTGTAGATTCTCCACAAGCAATCCCAGCCTGTGTTTATTATGGATATTGTCACATTGCAAGATGCAAAAATAAGAATCAACAAAGCACAGCCTGTTGTGTCGAATTGCTTTATACTCTTAAAAAAAAAAAAAAAAAAAAAGCCAAAAGGGAGGGGGAGCTTTAGGAATGCTGCAATGACATCAACTCTTCTCTTGATCAAAATCAAGACTGAACAAGTAGAAGTATGTGATCTTTCCAAGCACTGGATGCCAAGTGACCCCATCCCAGGAAATTCTGAGCTGCATTAGAGACTGAGCCTGACATTTATCATGGAGAAGCAAAGAAATATTTAGTGAATGTATGGGGGTTGGCTGGAGCGGGTAATAGGTGACCACGAAGACTGGTCAAACACCAGCATAGCTGTGTGGCTCAAGAACACGAGGACAAATCCCATTAAACGTGACTAATCAAAGATCTGGAGGGGAATGGTCTAATAATGCCTGCTGTTTGCCACCAGGGCATGGTTTTTTCATGCTGCTGAATGTTTTTGCAGCTCTGCATCCTGGTCGTTTGTGTGTTCAGTGTCTGGCCACAAAAGCACCCTCTGCCTGAGCTTGTTCCTGCTGCTGCCAGCTACATTCTGGGGAAAACAAGCAAGCAAAGAAAAAAAAAAAAAAAGAAAAAAAAAAAAGAGTCTCTGGTGCAAATTTAGGAGAGCTGGACCAAAATAAATCACAGAGCTCATCTCTGGAGCGCTCTTCAAAAGAAATTAGTTGAAAGTAAATCAAAGGCTACCATCCAAGAACAGCAATGGAAAAACATCACAGAGGCACCAGTTCAAGCAGTCACTTCAAGAGATGGGCAAGTATTGATAGGAGAATATGGCACTTTGTGTCTTCCCTCTGGAAGTCTTTATTTTTGTCACAAGATGCTTTGCCCCAGGGCCTGCCTCTAGGAACAGGCTGTGGAGGGTACCCAAAAGCCCCAGCTGCACACACAAACAAGGGATTAGTTGCTTCTTGATGGCCCAGATTGCCCATACAAAGTCACAGATGAAGCCCTCCTGAAATTCAGTTCTTCCTATTGCACAAACAGGAACATAACCCTAAATAAAAGGAAAAAAAAAACAACAAACCAACGGTTATTTTCTGCTGGCACTAGAAGAGTCTTTGCTTAATTACTGTGTCTAGCTGGGCATCACACAGCCAAGCAAACTACAGCAGATCCAGAGGAAAACAAAAACAGCCTGGGAAACCAGTGGAAGACGACTCAATGAACTGGGGCTATTTAGTCCCAAGCAAGAAAAAAAGAAAAAAAACCAAAAAAAGATGGAAGGTGGGACAAGATTTCCATGCTTGCAATTGATCAGTTGGGAAGAAATTAGCCTGAAGCAGAGGATACAGAAAACAGGACACAGAATGGATGTTTGGGGAAAAGGTCTTCCCGCAGCTAAGGAGAGCAAAGCACTGGATGAGACTAGAGGATTGTGAGGTGTCCAGCCAGGAGGTCCTTCAGCACAGGCCCAAAGGCAGGTGTAACTGGTCATCCCTTAGGGCAGGGAGTGAGCTCCTGGTAACCGTTCCTTGAGGTCCCACACACAGAGGGGAAACCCATCCCCAGAGATAAGGTTGGTTTTGTAGCTTACATTGCTAAGGAGCATTTCTCCACGTGGATCTCAGCTTTTCCGGGAAGTAGAAAACAACGGGAAGCTGAAGGGCAAGACGGGGAGATGTGGTCAGACAGGACACAACAGAGGCTCAGCAGTGCCCAGCCTGCAGCTCACAGGACCACGGGACACCATTGACAGCACACATACAGCCCTGCAAGACCGCAGCACACCCCCCGGCCACGGCCACCGTTTGGTACCAGCGTCGCTCCCAAGAGCCCAGCTCTGCAAAGGGGGACAAGCGAGCTTTGATATCTCACAGCTCAAGAGCCCCATCCACCCATCTCATGGCCACCGTCTACTGGACACAGCGCATGTCTCCCCATGGGACTGGAGGGGAATGTCTGGGTCAATCCCTACCCATGTCCCCAAGGACTGGCAGCTTTCTCCTACTTCTGCATTCAGTTCCCATTTACAGAACCAACACTTTACACTCCCCAGCCAGCACAGCGCCGCCACTACCAAATCTCTGGTTAAATGAGAATTCAAAGGAACATTTAAAAATTTCATCAATGCCACTTGGACATATGCCTTCAGGCTGTTTATCTTTAAATGAGATGTCACATGTAATTTAGTGGCTATATTAAGTATTGTTTTTCACTTTTAGCCACATTGCTGTGGGCAGCCCCGTATCAGTGCACACCTTCATTCTTCATTAGGAGAGATAAATGAAAATGGCACCATTTTTCTGAATTAAAGTCCAAATATCTGATATGTCAATACCATCTAATGGAACAAAGCACTACAGATTCCTAGAGCAGGTGTTTAATTTGCATGTTATTACTGACAAGCAAGATTAATGCTTTGCTAAATACTTATGCTGCAATAACAAGAAAAGCAGAGGGGGTTTTACTTAGAGTAGCAAACAAGGACAAAATATTTTAAATTCCTTCTGCTCCTCAAGTGATTCTGTCTTTACAACAGAACTGAAGTCTTACAGCTTTCGCGTTTCTTTTTAAATCGGCTTCCCACTTCCCCCACCCCAAAAGGCAGCTTGTGGAGTAAGGTCCTCAGAAAAAAAGTTACGTTTTGATAACAAGGAGGTGCTACACTAGGTATGCCATGCTCTGACTTCCAGGAGCTGCAACATCTCTCCCTGCCTCTGCTGCTAAGCAAGCTTGGGCAAATCTTTCCTTTCTGTGCCTCAGTTTTTCTAGCTGTAAAATGGGGGCAGTGATGCCAACCTTATTTCCTAAATTCCTTTAAAATACAATGTAAAGTCGCTACATGCAAATCAAGAGTTTTCCCTTCGATTTTTGTAACAGAAGATTGCTTAGCTGTTTTATTGCAAGCTGCTGGGGAGTTTGCTTTCAAATTCCATGGACACTTGGACTTCTCCCTCAGAAAGCTCCAAGTTGAACAGCAGGAGGTAGACAGGGGAGATAAACTAGAGACCCCCAAGCAGCCAGGCGCAGTGGGGAGCTTTGGGAAACCTGAACCCCAGATTGCCCAGCCAGGCACCAGGACTGGGAGAGCCCCAGCAGCACAGGCTGCCCTGGCCCTGGCTCACAGGCTGCCAGCACAGCGCAAAGCCCCGGAACCAGCCCAACATCACATCCACTGCTCTTGCTCAGGGCTTCGGTAACACAAAATCAAAACATACCATCTTTTCCATCACCTTCTCTTATGCAGCAAAGAGAAGTGCCTCGGAAAAAGCTCTTTTCATCATACCGCAACACCTTAGACACACCAGATGTGCCAACGACCATTTAGAATAGCTGTGTCATGCCTCGGTTTCCCTATTCCATCCCTGGCAATGCAAGTGCCCTCCTTTCTCCATCCATACAGCAAACCAGCAGTGCAGAAGCCTCTGGAGGCCCCTGCCCACACTGAACATGCCTCGTTGCTCCTCAGCCCCAGCTTGCAACCACCCTGCACTCTGCCCTCAGGAAGATCTGGATTTCCTGAAATTTGTTTTCATTAATGATGATGCTTCTGTGACTACTTTACATGGAGTCAACAACACTTTGGCTGTTTAAGGTCTGTTATGGGTGAGATACAGGAGTTAAATAGACAACAAATTTCTCAGTTATTAAGACGGGTTTCCTTGCAACACAGGGGGCTGTCACAGAGGGCAGGATGACAGCAGGGGTGGTATCCTAAACATTCCAAATGGATCTACAGCCATCCAGGGCAGCTGACTGGATCCAGGCCCTTCACCAACATGGACAGGAGTGATATTGCTCCCAGCCCCTCCCCAGCCCCTCCCTGGGGGCAGCTCAGGGTGGCACTGGTGCACAGCCTCCAGAGAGAGCCGGTGCCTCTGTGGCATCCAGAGGGGTTCAGAAGGCTGTTTTCCACCCCATGCTGGATCTTGCACATTTTTGGGTTGTGCCACCCAGAAATCCCACAAATTCTCCGTACAACCTAAAGCCAAAGCTACGGGACAGTGGTGATGCTCTCGGTGGGAGCAGGGATCTTAACTGCGTCTCCCCTGCCTCAGCCCTCCCTTCAGCTGGGAGAATCTGTGTGGGGAAACAAAGTTTAAGCCTCACCCCAGAGGCATTCAGTGCCCCAGGATGTTTCTTTCTACACCACAAGCCGGCTCTTAGCCTGTTTCCTATATAGGCATATAACAGCAGAATATCATGGGAATCCAAACCGCTTCTGGAACGATAACAATAAAAAAAAAAAAAAAGAAAAACAGAAGTGCAATTAAATTACAGCTCAGGGCCATTTGCTTTATAGGAACTCTGCTCTGCAAAGACTTGCCATAAAAATTCAGCAGGATCATCCTGTTCTCAGCACCCCCACATGAACTTGGAGCCTTTGCCATGGCTTCAGGAGAGCTCCTCTGGATTTGTCCCAGCACCATCATTTTGAAAAAGATAATGGGGAAACACCTTCAATTTGCAAAGCTGTGTAAGTTTATACACATTGGGTGTCCAGCTTCTGCTGTCCACCACTGACCAGACTAGAGGATTTGTGTGTCATCAGATGTAGGAAAAGCTATAGGATAGCACTTGTGTTGAAAATCTGCCATTTTTCCCGTGAACACATCATTTGTCAACCAAACCTTGCAATACCCCCAGGTAACAACTCCCACTTTCTTTGCACACTTGCTCATAAGCATCATCCCAGGTACATCCTACCCCAGAGCAAAATGGAATCAGTGGGTCAGATCCTTGCCTTGATGCAAACCAGCAGAGCTCAGCTGTCCTCAGTTAGCCAAACACAACACAACCAGGAGCTGATCTGGCCCAAGGGAGCTGTGCAGGATAAAACCAGCAGCAGTAGCAGTGGGATGCTGGCAGGGCACACATTGCAACAGCTTTGGGTTATCACCAACAACTTTGCAGGTCAAAGTTTAGATGCAAACCCAGCCCAAGGAAGGCAAGGAACATTTTGGGGCAGCTCATTGTCTTTGCTCCTGCACTTGGACATTTTGGCAGTAGGGTGGGGGAGCAGAGCCCTCCCACCCCACAGGCTGCGGTCGTGGTAGGACGAGACACTGCCCCGTGCAAAGGGCTCCTCTGCACTTCCACTCACAGCCCTGCTCCTCTGTGGTCTGCATCACCACACATTCAGTGCATCCTGGATGCATTTTGCTCAGTTGCCCTTGAACTAAGGCTTTAAAAATTCAGGGTCTTCTTTTCCCCGGGTACCTGGGTGGAGAACATCAGTGATGCGCTCAAGAGAGGGACCTGGGCTTTTAAGTGCCTCACCACAATACGTCTGTAGGAATTCTATAACCTAGTCTTCCATTCATTTTCCACAAAAGTACTTTCATTTAGATTATATAAATAAATATATAAATATTTATTATATGTATATATTATATATATTTATATACTAATTATATATTTATTTATATACTTTTAGAGACAACCAAATAAAGGCTACTATTCACCGGCTGTCAGATTAATGATTCAGAACAGGCCTGCATGCATTGGAGAAAACAAGAGCTCAAGGAACAAAACCAGCGTTAACTGGAAATAAAAAGCAGGAGTGAAGTTTGCATTCTTCAGCCGCTCTGTCCACAGCGCCACAATGCTTCAGCGTCACCGGGAGCCACCACCTCCACCAAGCAAGTCCAACGCGGCAGGTTGGCACAGGCCACATCTGTGTGGCTGGGGCTCCCAGGGGGACACTGACCCAACCCCATCCCATACACCAGACACAAGGGACCGAGGCTGCAGGGACTGACAAACCTCAGCCTGGAGGGGTAGCTCCGAGTTACCACCTGCAACAGAGTCCTTCCAAGGTTTTTGAAAATCTCTGACAGCAACAGCATCATTTGGCCATTTCCACCCTTTCCCACACCAAAAGCTTCCAAAAAAAAAAACCCAACCCCTCAGCTCCATGGTGTTTTAAAGACAATTTTAGGGAGCGTTCTCAGCTTGCAGGAGATGCTCACAGTGGCGCCAGCAGCTTCCCCATCCCTGGTGCCAGTCCCATCAAAGCAGTCACTGATGGCTGTCTTGCAGAGCAAGCCACCCACGGCTAACCCCTCCAACAGCCCTCCCTGAAGGCGCAGGGCAACGAGATGCCCATCAGACATAGCTATGGCTGTGTGGGGACACTGGGGCAGGGACGAGGAGCAGCTGAGGACACTGCTCCTTACAGCTGTGCTAAGGGACACATCCTGCAGTCACACACAGCCCCACTCTGAATGCTTCCCCATGCAGCCGCCCCAGCGGGGGAACCCTGCCTCCCACTCCCATCACCCACACAAGGCAGATGCTCACCCCCTGCACCACCCGCCTACCAGCCTGGCACCAGATTTCCAAGTGCTCGGTGAGGCGTTTAAACACACTGAGCTCTCCTGTACATTAAAGAAGTTTATTTTTAAGAAATGCTTCTTACCTGGTACCTCCTTTGGTTGGCTTGAGGGTACAACTCTGCAGCTCCACAGCCACTTCTACCCTTCCAAACTTGCAATCAAGACAAAAATCTCCAGTATAATCACACAGCCCGGACCCAGCCCAGCTCCAACCCCAGCCACACTGCATAAGCCTGATTTCAGGGGCTGCCCCCCATTTATACCCACCTGCCCCAGGGCTGGTAGGTGGAGGGTCCATCTCTGTTAACGAGCTCATCCCCCTTTCTGGGCAGCAAATGGGGCAAAGGCTTTGGTGGATTATTGGCCTTGAAGTGATCGATGCAGCTGAGGGCACCACCTGGGCCGGGGCTGCGGCAGGATCTGGCCCCTGGCAGCCTGGCTTTCCCTAATGCGTCCCAGGAAAGATTGGTCCAGGGGAATTGTCCCTGATTAGCAGCACCTCATCCCATCGTTAACACTGGCGTTATGAAAAGCCAGTCTCATAGTCCTGGGGAGGAACAGCTGCTCTGCTGCGACAGCCGGTGCGTTGCAGCCTGCGGGCTGGCAGGGAACTGTTGCATTCAGAGTCATTAAATAAAGTAAAAACCTGTCTTGCCACGCTCCCACTGCATTGCATATCAGAGAAAAAAACCACAACAAAACCACATGAATTACTATTGATTTAAATAGATGTGCTTCTGTTATCAGATGGCAGCAACAAATGGCCAGTGACAGGGAAGCCACTTCTCAGAAGCTGCGTGGGGGCTGCCTGCGCACCGGGCTCCACTGGGGGCTCAGCAGAAACACGGAGACAAACGGGGACGTTTCAGTCTCTCAGCCCTCATGAAAGCAGAGCTCGTTAACCCGATCAAAAACTTCAGTGTCTCCAACCTGCTTTTCTCTCGACTGTGCGCTCTCAGCAATTGCTTTAATGTTTGGGAAGGTAAAAGTTATTTTAGCCAAAGCTGTCCTGGGCTGTGGCACCAACCGGAGGAGCCTCTTCACCATCTTCCATCCAGCCCCAAGCCACCCACAGTGCACCAGGAAAGTTTCGTGCGTCCCCATGCCCACCTCACCCCCAGAGCCAGGCGTCGGCCAGTGGCCACAAATCTAAATCTCCAGTTGCCAAATGTGGCAAATTTGTCTGGAGCTAATTTGGTTCCTTCCCATTTGGGGTTTGCTGTTGGTGTCATATTTTGAAGTCCTGACACTAAAGGAGCCCTTTTGTGGGGGATGAGGCTGCTGGCATCCCTGCAGGGGTGGTGGCTGGCAGTTTGGCATCTTGGAGCGGGGGGGGGGGTGGTGCAGAACAGACCCACTACATACTGCTGCCACCAGCAAGTAAATGGGCTGATCTCTACTGGTGATGGAGAAGACCAAGCTCAAGGCACTGAGAGACACTTTGTTCCACTGGTAAACCACAGAAATTGAAGAAATTACCCAACATGACGAATTGCACCATAATGTTGTGGCCACAAGTGCAGTTGGTGTCCCAGTCCGAGAGATGTGCCACCTCCTCACTGCAACCCTCAGCCCAGCCAGCTGAGCCTGGGTCAGGTTGGCTGCAGACCCTCGACTCTGCTGCAGGTTTGCCCAAAGATCAAAGAAAAAGGCTATTTCGGGGAATCTCCTCCAGCAGCCACTCACAGCGGGGAAAACTTTGCAGGCCCAGCAGTGTCTGCGTCAGTGGCTGGGATGTTTTTGGCATCAAAGCTGGCAATGTTCAACGGTCTGTACACAGCGGGGCGCTTGGAGCCTTTTGAGTATGGGTTCGGATTTGTACAAGTGGCTGCCTCTTCATCTGGCTCTGTGTGCCTCTTCCCCCCCAGCAATAACTCATTTCCATGGAAACCTTGAAATAGATGTCCAGCTGGAACACGTCACCTAGAGAAGTTGTGGATGCCCCATCCCTGGAAGCGCTGGATGGAGCTTTGAGTAACCTCATGTGTGGTGCAAGATGTCCCTGCCCACGGCAGCAGGATTTGACTGGATGGCCTTTAACAGCCCTTTCCAACCCAAACCATTCTACCATCCTAAGATCCACAGTAGCTTTGGAAAGTCCTTGTAAATACCATGGCCACAGTCAACGCTTGTGTTTTCAACTCAGGGTCAGACTTCAACTTCTGGCCAACGAGTTTGATATGTGGCTGCCTTGGGTCCTTATTTCAGCAGCATTACAGAAATATGAGCCATGCATCTTTAAATAGCCTGATAAGAGCCTGATCCAGGCACAATTTATGTTACCCAAATGCTGGAGTTCCTTCCAGATAAAGTGTAGTTCCTCCTCGGAGCACAAGCCGCAGAGCTGGTCCCCCCTGGCGCAGTGATTTACATGCCCGATTTCTCCCTGGAGCTCCGACGTCAGGGTGCTGGTGGCTGCAGGAGACACTTTGGCTGCCATCAGTCATTTGCCCTATTTTATTACCCTGGAGAAGCAAAAATAGCGTGGCAATTAATTCTGCAGTTTCGGTTGTGGTTTTGCTTTTATTTTATTTATTAGTAATTACAGACTGAGAAAAATGAAAGATAGCGCGTGGGCTCTATCTAAATAACTCCTTTGCCCACCACTGCGCCCATGCTATAATCTGCAGGCCTGTCTGCACTCTCAGAGTAAACTCTTTAAAGATTTAATCAAACAAATTAATCCCCTAACTCGCCTGTTCCCTCATAGCTGTCATTCAGGAGCCAGCTTATTTTCCAATTTCTAAGAGCCTGATTTCTGCCGAGTGCAATTTTAAATGAAACAGTCCTTTAAAAATGCCCAGATAAAAGATTTGCTCCGAAACCCCCAGTTTATATCCTGGCATTTGCTGTATGTGAAATTGAGATCCATTTAAATTCAGCACCACACCATCGAGCTCGGCTACAGGCAGGGGCTGCTCAGAGCTATTAGAGGAAGGGATGGGATTTAGCAGGACGGGGCTCTCCCCCCAGCCCCACCGCTGTCTGCTCTGACCTTGGCCAAGTCGTTTCAACACTCCATGCTGCTCAGTCGTCTGTAAAATTAGTATATTACTATTTACCTACCTCCAAGAGATATAGCAAAGGTCACTGTTTGCGAAACACTTGGAGACCTTTGCGGGGAAACAGACCTTACGTCATGGCCACTGGGTTTCCGAAGAGCACCCTGAGCCAGACCCTGCAAATCCCGTGTCTTTAACGGGGCTGAGACCCCAGTGCCATGGGGTGAGCTGCTTCTGGACCAGGGCCAGCAGCTGAGATGGATGTTTTTCAGGTCTAGTAACAAAATGCTGCTTCTTGGAAACTTAGCTGAATCACCTCTTGCAAACAGTTTGGTGGTTTAAGTCCTAATTTGACCTATTTTACACTTGAAATAACAAAATAAATAGCCTGGTGACTGCTGAAACTCTGCAATGTTCATCTTTTAAATGGGAATGATGCTGAAAAACCTTTAATTGGTTCCGCCAGCCATTTTTCCTGGAAACACGCCCTGTCCTACAGGCTGCACCAGCTCTGCCCCAACCACCGATGGAAACAGCCTTGAGGTCTGATGTACGCGATGGGGGCTGAGCCATGTCCTTACTTTTTACTGAGATGTTTAGGATCTTCTCTGCAAAGAGATGCTGATACCTGCTGATAGGCAGTGACTAAAAAAAGCTTTATCTTTTTAATTATCAATATATTTAATAAATACCAAAAATTTAAATTTAAATTTTTGTGCTTCGGACTCTTTCAGCCTTTTCATTATAGCTGCACCAGAAAGTGATGCTCAAAGAGATGAGCTGGAGGCAGATGCCTTGGGTCTAATCCTGTGACCAGTCCAGCCCTCTCACCCAGCTTTTCACCAGAGCCGAAGCGGTCAGGCAAGGACTCATCCGGGTCAGATTTAGGGGTTGAAGCACATGAGGCAAAAGGAAACAATTGGGATTAAACCGGATAGAAACAAATACACGATGGAGGTGAGCAGGCATATGGTAAAGAAAGAAAAAACACCTTCACAGTACAACGATGGGGAGTGCTTGGCACTGCGCTGAGTGAGCCCAGCCTGCTGAGCGCTCCCATTTATCTCCAGCGTGCATGCATAGAAAACAGGCTGCTGGAGAAACGAGTTAATAGAGCCACTTCTGTGTTCCCATTTATTGCCCTTTCTTCCACGCATTAAAGGCAGTTGTCACCACTCTTAAATCCTGAGGGTTACTGTTGAGAGTGTTACACCAATACAGCGTATCTTCCACCCAGCTTTAGAACATGGGCAAGAATGAGAAGACTTTCTCAGTGCAGAAATCCTGAGAAAACCAAGCACAGTGACAGCGGCACATGCCCACACATGCCTCTCCATCACCCGGAGAACAACAGCACACCTAAAACCCCCGCAGCCCAACGAACTGCTGCTGAAGATCCAACCCCACGGACAGGGCAGCAGTGCCGGTACGAGCAGGGGTAAGGCTGCTGCCCACAGCCCCGCGGCAAAGTCCCATGGTGGGGCTGGGGGGACACCCTGCTGCCACCCACGGTGCTGTGTCTGCAGGGGGCTGCTGGGCGGGTGCTGGGAGTCACTGGGTCCCAGCGTGGGCACCCCACAGCCCCACGCCCCCCCCAGACCGTGTCCGGCTCCATGGGGCTGTTGCAGGAGCAGCTTTAGCAGCGGCGCTGAGCTTCGCACAGACATCGCTGGATCATTAACCTGAGCTTGGCTTTGAACCAGGGCTTTAAGAGTTTATACAAGTAGTAGCTAAAAGGCATTTCATAGCACACTGCAGCCAATAAGCAATGAATTATTTAGAATATTTTACTAAGAATGATTGCTGATTTTAAAGAGGCTTCCCCACCCCACACCCCCCCCGCCATCGTCCCTGGGGCCTGTAAATGATTTCACAGTAGTAATATAGTAAGTAAGAAAAAAGCCCAAAATACAAAGCCACCTAATAGCGGCTGCCTGGGATCAGCTAAACCATGATGCAGAGGAGAAGGAGTATCTCAAATGTGGTCTCAGCATATGTTTGTTAATTAAAGTAAATACACAACCACAGACAATAAAGCACTGCCAAGAGCCAAGTTCACAAGCCCAGCTAGTCCAGGCAGGATCGTGTACGCTCTCCCACTTATTAAATTTATTATAACTCCCCCAAAATGCTAAAAAGAACATTGCTTCAGGGCCTGACCGAAGCCTGAGGTCCATGCACGCTCCCCAACACGACGCTGTGCGCATCCTGCAGGCGTGATGCTGCGGGGAGCCCCACTGCACAGCCCTGCCCAGCCCCAGCACTGCCACTGGGCACAGCTGCCCCTAAAAACATCTCATCCCATTTTTCCTCCTGTTAGCTCACAGAACTGTCACAAAAATAAGCAAAAGCATTATGGTTTTGCAATTATTTGTGTATTCTATTCCTCCCCGTCCCCCCGATACATAACTGATGTTTGGAGGTGGGCAGGCTGGGAGCTCCGAAAGTGAGTTTGGCCACAATTTCAGAAAATGAAATGGCCGCAGGGCCATGGCCTGGTGGCTGGGGACAAGCAGCCAAAGGCCACAGAACCAGCGCTCCCCTTGGATGATGCTGTGAGCTGAGGATGGCGGGATGCCACGGCCCCGGGGGGGGGCTGGCAAGGCTTTTCCCTGGAGGTTCAATGCAAGCCCCTCCACTTGGATCGAAAGTGAAGGGCGATGTTCCACGCACCTGCCCTGTCCCGGTCCAGCAGCACCCAGAGGATGCTCTGCCTGCTGAGAGCATTCTCTCCTGGAAACCCAGCGGCTACTGTTTGTAAAAACAACAAAAATTCTTATTTTCTTATTTATGTGGTATTTCAGGCTGTGAGCAGTGCTGGGGCGGGGGTGGGGAGGGGCGGGTATGAGAGGGAAGGGATCAGACATTTACTGCCCAAAGATTTGAGAGAGGGCTTAAACTTGAGCAGGGCTGTCCCCAGCTTTTGCTCACGTTTTGGAAATCCATCCTTTCCCAAAACCCTGGGTGAGAAAACTCTCTTCTCCTTCAAAACACAGGTGGGAAGGAAATGCTTCATTCAGGACACAGAGGAGTCCAAAAGAGAAAGGGAAAACAAACCCACCTCCAAAAACTTAGCAGAAAAAAATGTGACGATTTTCAAGCTGCCAGTCATTCCCCTGGATTGCAAATGTTTCCTCTAATTAATAGTACTCTGCTCCTTGAGTGTCCACTAATGATAAGCTCCAGGCAAAAGACCTAGAGCAGGGAGCTCTCCATTGATTCCTGCATTGATTTTTTTATCTTTTTCCCTGTTGTTATTGTACATGCAAATGGCTGGTAATGACTCAACCTTACCACCACTCTCTTCAAGTAACATTTAAGAAAAAGTGCTTTAATCAGAGGACCTGCTGCGGCTGCTTTCCTGCTCAGTTCCCGGGGGCTGGATCAGGGCAACCCTGCGGTGCTGGCCTTGCCCAAGCCCCCCCTCCCAGGGACCACCAGAGCAGGACAGGGCTCACGCACCATTTCGCTTTATTCTCCCCCAAAATTCTGCCCGAGTGTGGGCTGAACCAGGCACCCCGGGGACTGTCCCTTGCACTCCCCTCCGGCCATGACAAGGCTCTGGGGGGGGGGGGGGGGGGGGGGCGAGGGGGGTGGAGGGGACCCCCAGGCACAGCCCCTTCAGCATCCCCCACCCCGCAGGCAGGACCCCGACCTGAAGGGAATTGCAGCTGTCTGGGATGAACCACCCAGCTCCCGAGTGGGTGCAGGGAAAAGCAAAATCATTTTCACGGGGTAACGATTAGACAGGAACAACTTTCAGTCATGCACCTCCAAATCAGTAAGTTGTTGGGGCTTTTTATGGCTATAATTTTAAAGCCCCTACAGCCACCACATGCTTCATTTTTAATCTGCTTTTTTAAAATCAGTTTGAATAAGAACATGGATTTATTCCTTCCACTAAGCGTAATGCTATCAGCTTGCTTTACCTAGACAAAAAAAAACTTCTTAAGTGACGTATCTCCATTCTTCTTTTTTCGGTATCTTTAGTTGGAACTGGTGAGGTTTGTGCTGTATTCTCCAAGAACACTGGCAAAGTGCTATTTTTCCATGAGCATCACCATTGCCTTGCTGCTTTTCCCCCCATAACACATGCAAACGACGCAGCCGTATACCAGCCCAACACACTCTCCCAACACCATCGTGTCAACATAAACCAGAAGAAGAAAAAACCCAGAAGCACCAAATAAATTTTGTTTGAACGTAGCTAAAAAAAAAAAAAGGGGGGGGTGGGGAAGAGTCCTGGAAGAAATGGCTGGTCTTGGTGCTGGTGGGGAGGCAGGATGCCCACGAGTACCAGTGCTCCTCCGTCCCAGACGGCTCTGGACACTTCAGCTGGAAAGTCAAAACTACAGATATTCTTGGGAAATTCCTGATATTTTCTCTTTCTGGATGGACTGGAACAAATCATGAGAGCAGCCTTTCCTCCAGTGTTTTGGTGTTTCTTTTCTGGGAACGTCCTTGGTGCAGGCAGGCAGAGCCAAGCCTCCCTGTGGTATCGCTCACAGCTTGGCCGGCCAGGAGGGATGGCACGAAACCCACGCTGATCCCTTTGCACTCAAGCAAGTAATGCAACTTGCTATATAGCAAAGAGGCGGGTTTTGTTGCAAAATTTTGTATTATTTTACAACGTGACTCCTGCAGCTGGGAGATGGTTTATTCTTGCCCTGAAGAGCTACACTCAGCTCAAAAACCATCCCCGGCAGAACGAGCTGTCCCGTCTCAGGGTCTGACCTCAGCTCCGTCCCACCTGCAGCACCCTGAGGAAAAGCCCAGAGAAGGGGACAGTGAAGCCGTGCGACCCCCCTAGAGCCCACCCAGGCTCCGGCAGCCTCAGCCCCTCGCACAGCCACAGGCACTGCCCCCTGCAACGGGGCTGGATGCTCCACCAAAGTGAAGCGACCATGTCCCTACCCCAGGGGAGCTGGCAAAAAGCTGTGGGGCTTCCCAGCAAAGGTGTCAGCAAGGTTAATGACATTAAACCAAGGTCATTGCATGCTCCAAGTTATGAGTCATTGAAGTGACCCATGACACCCAAGTCCAGGTAGGAGAGGAAGGAAAGAAAGAACTAAGAAGTGGGACAGAGCAAAGAAGGAGCCCTTCGGAGCTGGACCGAGCCCTGGGGGACAGCTCACTTTCCCCAGCTCTCTTTAAGAAACACGGAGCTGTAAATGCCGAACGTACGTTACATTAATCTGATGAGTCTGAGATGTCTAGACAATTGTTGGAGCTGATAGGAAGCTGGCATCATCTGAGCTCTTTGAGCCTTTCTTGCTTTTTTTTTTTTCCTTAAACTGGTAATAAGATTCTTTTCATATTATGCACTGCTGGAAAGTCCCGTTTGCATGCAGACAGCTGCTGTGTTTATAGACACCATCCAAAATGCAGCTAAACACGACAGCTCGCTTCAAGCAGAGCAGCAGGCATTTGTTGAAATTATCATTTCCAGAGGGATTGCAGGAGCTCTCAACATTTTTGCTATTTTAAAGTCAAAGTCTTCTCCTTATGCAAAGACAAAAGTCCCACATTGAAACATGCCTTGGGAAGATCCTGAAAGGAAAGAAAAACCCTTAAAACTGAATGACAGCCTGAAAATCAGCAGCTCCTATTAATGTTAACCAGAAATACAAATGCTGAACTGAACAGGCTGTTCCCTGTGAGTGGTTAAGGGTCATTCTGAAGCACAAGAAAGCTGGCTTGCCTTTAGCACTGAACAAAACGAATACTTGAAATCCTTCCTTGCAGATCTGCAGAGCTAAAATAAAAACAAAGTCGGGAATTGCATCAAAACTGCCTCCAATAAAAATGAAATCCATAAGGCAGGCAGTTTGGGAGGGTTTCTTCCAAGTAGTTTTTTCCCCATTATAACACAACAGGAGCTATTGTACAGAAGAAAATGAAGGATGAGAGTGGATCTGAACACGTGTTTCAAATAAAACACCATTTTCTCCCCAGATGGAAACCCCACACTTAAAGCAAACAGGTAAACTATGTTTAAGACACAAAATACAGCTGGGAGGGAGAAAATCAGCTTAGATTAGAGCTACTGGAATAGATTTAGTGAGGATGCTTTTGTCGAGCGATGCAGATGCTGTCCGTGCTGCAGCCCCAGGTCACCCCCCCAACTCGCTCTGCCTGTGCCCCAGCCCTTTCCACCAACAGCCCCTTCTCCCCGTATTAAGCCAGCATCACACACAAAGCAGGTTTTCACTCAAACCCAGCGTGGTATGGAAAGAGGAGCAGGGAGCAACCCTGGGCTCACAAGCTCTTCCCTTGGGAGCTTCTCCCGGTGGCAGGGGGCCGTGTCCCACCGCAGGGGCAGCGGGGTGGCCGCCCTGCGGCTGCACAGCTCCCACCCGAAAGCCCGCTGCGCGTTCCCTCGGATATAGCAAAGCACACAGTGCCCTCTCCTGCCAGAAACCTCTGCTTTTGAAATACTCCGCCAGCCCTTTCACCCTTGTTTAAGCGATGATAATTACTTTATGGCTTGCTTTTATAAGATGTTGGTCACAAACTACCAGTGAGCTTGAAAAAACGGTGCGGTTTTCCTTCCCCAAGCCTGGGGGCTCAGGCTGCGCCGGCCCCCGCAGCACAAACCCAGACCCAACCGTGACATCTAGTGGGTAAGCGGCTGAATATTCCCCTTCTCCTCTGGAGAGGGAAGAATAAAAGGTCATTTTTCCCTTCCCACTCATTCCTGCCCTCTGGCAGCAACAGCCCCTCACACCTGGCAGCGCGTCCCACCGGGCAGGACGCCGAAGCCCCCAGCCCCGCAGCGCTACAGCTGGGCAGCGGCCGCTCGCAGGGACAGAACCTGGCGCTGGCGGGGAAGAGGGCGATACCGCAAGCAGCTGCAGCCCTGCGACCAGCAAAAAAAACCCCAAAATATTCCCAGCCCTTTCTGGGGTCACAGTAAGGACTCTGCAGCTCTATTTTTCAATAGAAGCTGGAAGGGGCCTCGTGATGCTATTCACCTGCAGACCTCTGTATTTATGCACAAAAACCTCAGGTTACGCAGGCAGGGCACTATACAACATTCCCAAGTCCCAAAGCTTGGAACACTCAAGTTCTTACGGCATGGAGCCATACGTGCCTCTTCCTCCTCTACTAAGGCTGTGGCAACAACTTTGTGCAACAAGCTTCATAAAAAAAGCAAAAAAAGATTATAAATTTAATTAGCTTTTAAAACCAAGTAATGAAAAGTTGCTTTTTATTATTTTGCTCCTCTTTCTCTTTGCAGAAGGATTGCTATCAAACAATACAGGACTGCTGCCAAAATTTTAAGAGCTCAGACTCCTGAAGTCGGTAAGCACCTGGACCCAGAGGCTGTCCCAGCCAAGGGTGGTCTGTCCTGGGTCTCTGCAGGTGCAGAGAGAATATTTTCTTTGTTTCCATTTATTCACCAAATTTAGCACAGCGAATAGTTCATTCAGAATTAAAAAAGACCAAATGGGATTTGGGAAAAAAAGGAAAAGAAAAAGCACAGGGAATTGATTTTATTTTTAATTCAACTGCAAGAGGAAAACAAGAGATGAGACTACGGGAGTCACCATTCTAACACGGCAGAAGGACAGCCTGCAAAACCCCAGCAAGAACTAAACTTTCAATTTATTAATGGCAAACCAAGATAGCAATGAAGTCGATTTTAGATGCAAAACATGTTGACTACAGGTGGTTTCAACTAATACAAAAATCGGTTCATGTATTTTAATTGGGTTCTGGTTTCCAAACATAGCTCAAGACAAATCACTCTGTAAAGGGCAGTCCATGAGAACTGTTTCTTTCATTACAACACATAGGAAGTGTGGAATTTCAGTCTGAATAAATGTGTGCAAGCAAAGAACTCATAAAAATGTGTAAGTCTGACCTAGCTCCAAAGTAACTATAAAATATACCAAGTTAGCAGACACGCTGCAGGGCGAGTGTGTCACTGTTTGAAGAGAATTAAGATATTTTCCTAAAGAACATCTGAAATTATTAAACTTCAGACCCACCCACCCTGGCACCACACACAGCTCCGACTGCATCCCGCTGGAGAGGGCAGCGGCTTGCCAGCGGCGGTTCCCTGGCTCAGGCCAGGTGCTCCAGCCCAGCCGCACCACGGGCTCAGGAGCGGGGTGTCTCCGAGCGAGGGGCCAGCTCTCCTTACCTCACCCAACCTTCTGCTGCACACCTGGTCGTGCATTTTGAGAAGCACTTGGCTGCCAGGGCACGCTGCTATTTTATATATATATATATATATATATATATATATATATCTCTACATAAAACATACCGAAACAGTCGAGCCTGGCCTAAGGAGATGTCCTGCAAGCTGCACGCAGATCACTCTGGCTTCTCCCTTGCTGGCAACTGACCTTGTCCCTACTACCAGGTTGAAGAGGAGAAAGTGCGGACAGACCCAGCTTACAAACCCAGAGCCCCGTTCTCACCAGCCTTTGTGCAAAGGAGGCTGTGAGCTGCTACCCAGGCAGTAACCCCCGACGCGAGCATCCCTGGGGCACAGACATCCTCATCTCATCTGTCTGCAGTGCCAATGATACCCAACAAAAGGCGAAGCAAGGGTGCTCTGGTCTCCCTTCTAGAGCTCAGAGGCAACGCAGGGGAACAGGCAGCTGGCACGGGACCAGAACCGAGGGAGGCTGAATCCTACAACTTGCCTGGAGGAACTATTTTCAATCACGCTAAATTTTAACCACACATGGCAGCATCTCTGCGCTCCAGGGAGAGGGCATCGCAGAGATTCACAAACTCCATCCCAAGTCGGTCCAAAATAAGAAACAATTTTTTCAAAACATCCCAGCTCCTTGCAAGCTGGGAGTCTGGAACAGAGCTCTTCCTCTGCCTCAGGGCAACACAACACACAGCTCTTTTCATCGCTGACCTTTAAATTGTCGGGAAACCAATACAAGCAATCTTCCCTCAGAAGCCGTAGGGAAGGTGAAAGGAGAACACGGCATATGAATAAATGTAAATCCAGATGGGGGTGGGGGGGAGGAAATCAACATTATACAGTGCTGTGCCTGATCAAGGTTACAATTAGGAGAGGAAGCATGGATTCCAGCTGTCATACCCTGTTGATGTTGCTCTGATGCTTGCTGAGTTCCTAAGCCGGAGCTTGGCAGCCACCCTATGAAAGAGGTGCTCCAGGACTGTCCAAGAACCACCGGGATGTGAATTCTGAGAAATCAGTTGTCGTCAGCGCTGCTGTCAGCACACGCCACAGAAAGCTGCCCGAGATGCACAAACCCCTCTGCACCCTGGGTCTGCGACCAGCAGCAGGACACCCAGCAGACAGTCTCCTGCTTGAAGAAACCATTTTCTGTGGCAGGACCTTGTGCATCGCCCCCTCACCTTCATCCCACCCTCAAAGCTGGCACCTGAGCAGCAACCTTCAGTGCAAGTTTTTGTTCACTCACCTTCCTCTGTCCGTGCTGACACTGCCAGCCCAGCGCCCGCATTAACCCCTTGTCAAGGGGCTGTCAGCTTCTGAGCCAGGGAGCATTTTTCTTCATGTGGTTCCTGCTATAAAGCCCCACCACAAGCACTGACCTCCAGAAGAAAACAGAGAAGCCACATCTCTCTCAGCCCCCCCACCCCAGCACCCTTTGTTACACCATCAGCGCTGACAAGCTTCACATGCTGCTGCGGCTTCAGAGCAACCCGAGGTGAGCACGTGTGAGGGGCAGCTGGGAAGGGGCCTTGTTTCATCTGTCATCTTTTCTTTGCACATCAGCTCCAAGGTAATGTCAAGGTGAGTAATTAGCAAAATCCAGAAATGAAGAGAGCTCTCCCAGAGGAGCACGAGCTAGCACAAGCGTCCAAGCCAGCGCCCAGCAGCCCAAGGAAGGCGAAGCAGAGCAGCGCAGCATGCTACACCCTCACAGGGTTTTCCCGGTCACTTTATTGCATGGTTGACTCCACAACGGAGCGGCCCTGCAGCAAACGAGCACCAAGAGAAAGGAACCGGTCACTGTCTCGGTGCCAACACACAGCTCTGGTGTTCGAGGCATGGGACTAAGGGCTGCTTTTCCCAGGTCCCAGCCCCACGTGATGAAAACCTGCCGCCTCCAAAGGGGCTCCCACATGAGCTGCTTGAACCAGCTCCAGCAAAGCATTGGCTGGGCGGCCATGACCAGAGGTGACGTGCCTCCTAATATCCTGTATCCCGCGGACCTCCTTAATTTCACCCACATCATGTTGTTACCACACTGTAACTGCAAAGGGGACCACGAAGGTCAGGCTGCTCCTGGTCCGTCTGCCGTCAGGCAGGGACCCCTCGGCTGTCCCGCTTCTCCCTCCCGACTTGGCCAGGATGGTCCATGCCGGCTCCCTCCCAGCCTGCCGATGGGCAGCAGCGCCAGCATCGCTCCCCAGCCATCAGGTCTGTGCAACAGCAGCTGCTGGTGGGCACAGCTGTGCCTCTCTCCTTGGGGGGGGGGGGGGCAGGAAGAAAACAGATTAATCAATGAAACCAAACCCAGAAACTACAACCATCTGTCAGCTTATTAATAGAAACAGAACTCATGTAAAGCACTGGCATTAAAACTCCAGGAATATCTTTTTCTGGAGGAAACGTTTAGGTTAGCAGCAACCGCAGTATTGGGTAGGGAGAGGGGGGTATTGATAGTGGTGTTTAAATCAGTTTATTGTTTTACTTTGGCAAAATCAAATTAGGGGATTCCCCCCCCTTCCTCCAGTACAGCGTCTCAGCCTCAGAAGGCTAAAGCCTTGTCTACTTATTTTGTATAATCCTCACCCCAGGCCTTCTTTACATCCCTAAGACACCCCACCCCCCCACCCCCCCGCCCATTTCCAAGACCCTTCCCACTGGAGGGACGCAGGTGACAGTGGGCAAGTGGCTCAATAGCCTCCCTGCCCCAGCTCCTGCCCCACAGACGTGCCAGGTGGGCACACTGAAAGCCTGGGGTGGCCTTCACACAGCCCAGTAAAACACTTACAGAAATAGAGCAGCACTTAAACCAGCTCATTTTCACTTCTTGTGCCATGAGAGGGAACAGGTGGGCGTCAGGGAAAGAAAACAACTTTGCAGATTATTTTAAACCATCTCTATTAATCTTCAGACACACATTTCAACTGCATGCATAGTTTTCTCATCTTTCATTTAGCTATAATCAAGTTATTTCTGTACTGTGCTTGATTCTCTTGTGAGAACAGGCAGCTAAAATAAACACTCTGTATTTATGCACATCAGTTATATTTCAATTCCCTTTGGAAAAAAAAAATACTTGATGTGGCCTAATTTTCCTTACCCTCTGGTTTCTCGTCCTTGGAGCACGATGGCCAGAGGAGCTGGCCTCCCTCGCTTGCCCCACGGACGGTTGCTCTCTCTGCGGCAGACAGAGCGGGAGCACCAGGGATGGATGGGGCAGCACCACGAGCCATTTCACACTCGTGCCGCCTTTCTCACGCCTGCCTGGCTGGATTCGGTGCAGCCACGACCGATGTAACCCGTCTCTTTTCTGATGCCTGCACAGGGAACACGAGCAGCCCCATCCCCGCAGCCTGCCGAGCGGGCACCCTGCTCCCCCTGCGCAGCCCCAGGACCAGGCTGGTGTGCAGGATTCACCCCCCAGCCCAGGAGCGAGGCTAGGCAGGGGCGGACAGCCATCAAATAGGCCACCTACAAATATCAGACAAATTAGACCGAGGGTAAGAAAGTAGTAGTAGGTCCTGGAGGTGAGAATAAACCAGCCACAACAATAAAGGCGAGCGGGCAGCAGCCGGGCGCAGCAGCTCAAGCCCTCAGCCTGCTGTGTACAAACAGCAAGGCTGGAGCCTGAAATAAGATCCATGCTCCAGCAAAATGGATTATTTCCAAGTATTTGAAAAGCTTCTAACAGCTGTGGGTGAGGAAGAACACTCTCACAGCCTGGGACAAGGCAGAGCAGAACAGACAGAAAAACAAGGTCTCCTCTAAAACAGAAAAGGCATCGGAGCCCTCAAGAGCGCCCGGAGGGCACAGGCGGTGCTGGCTGGGCACACTCAGGCTCCCACTGCTGAACCATGTTTGAAGAAAATCCTCCTTCAAGATACTTGACAAAACTTGCCCACCCAGAGGGCTCCCAAGAAACCAACGCAGCTGTAAGTCATGTTTTGCAGGACCAGGAAAACACGGGACACATCCCAGTGGACAACAGCAACAGCTTTGCTTCCTCCAGTGACTCGCCAGCAAACCCGACCTCCCCCCAGCACCACCTGGCAAATCTGAAGATGCTGATGTCCAGACAGAAGGCCAAGTACGAATCTAAAATCGCAAGGTAAATAATTTTAAAAACTATGAGGCTTCAGGGAAGGTATCTTTTCCTGCTGTGTGCAACTACTACGGGGTCCTTCTCTGTGAGTAGGGTCTATGGATGCTGCTGCAGTCCATGCCTCCACACACCGCTGCGAACGCTGCCCAGGATCCAGCATTACAGGATTAGGTTAGCAATTATACAGTTACTCAAATTCATTGTCACGTGAGGTGCTTGAGAAACTCCAGAACATCTGTAAGATTTTTTTTTTTTTTTTTTTTTTTGCAGGGCTGCACAGAGCTCTGGAAAAACCTCAGGTCTATTGTGTGTTTTTCCCTTTTGCCTTAATCCAATACTGAGCCGTTTCTCTAGGGAAAAATATACGGGCTTCTCGGCAGCGTTAGCAGTAAGTCATTATTCTTTACAAATTGCAAGTCATGAATTTTAACAACTCTGAGGAAAGTGTTCATAAGTATTTTCCCAGTTTCTAAGATTAGAAACTGAATAGATTTAGCCACAGCTTGTTATCAAAGCAAAAAGGCAGTGACATTTTCAGGATCCACTTTCCGTATAGTACTGCTTTTCTATTGTGTAGTTAAAAGGAATTAACATTTTAAATATAGTATTGTTAATTACTTAAAGTTACAGGTATGTCATGCAAACTGACATAGAACATAAAATACCTCAATGCGCATAATTTCAGCAGATGGCAAGTGGGTAACGTTGAATTACACTTTGCCTTGAACACTGTGTAAAGAAAAAACTCCATTTAATCTTCAACTTCTTAAAGAAGTAATCATCAGTTTCTTCTTAGTAAAGCAACTATTCCTAGGTTTTTAGCTGCCTTTTTTTTTTTTTTAATCTTTGCTGTATTCTGCTTTTATTTTCTCTTGCAGTTCAAGGGAACTGCGATATACGCAGTGTTTCCTAAAATATGTTGCATTGCCATTTGCTGTTAGACTACTGTAATATTCCACTACCAAAAAAACCCCAACGCCCCAACCCCGAAACTGACTCCTTTGGCAATGCAATTATTTATATTTATTGTAAAATAGGATTACTAAAAATAGCAGCTTTTATTTTAATATGTAACACCATAAATTGGAAAAGTATTGGGGATGCCAATACTTGTGTTTATGGGAACGTATGTTAAAAAAGGCTAGCTCTAAAAATGCCTCTAGCTTTATTAAGAAAGGGGAAGGAAAAATCCTCTAATTTACCATGCCTGTCTTTCCAACAGCCTGGAGCAGCGAAACAGAGAGCTGCAGTCAGAGATTAAGGGTTTGCATTCAAAACTGGGACAGCAGCGTAAGTGGTACAGCCTTGTGGAGATGAAAATGCAAAATGCAGAGAGAGCAAAGGAAGATGCAGAGAGAAGAAATGAAATGCTCCAAAGAGAAATGGAAGAGTTTTTTGAAACCTTTGGGGAAATTAACAGATGGAAATAAACAGGAGCACGTTCAGTTTGAAATGGAGCTGAACTGTAGGAGAGAGGAAGGTCACATCCCCATTTCAGCACATACTCCCACTGCAGAGGTGAAATAAGAAACCCAGCAGCAAAACCTAGGCTATTACAAAGGGAGAAGTTGATACAAACTCCTCAGAATCCCTGAACTCCAGGAGCTATGCACCACCCTGCTCATGCCAGGGATTCTTTCTCTCACTGGAAAAAATCTTTCCGGCACTTTGCACTTCCAGCTCCAGGCCAGCCCATGCAGCGTGCTGGGGACGCACCCTGGTATTTCTCAGCCAGCCTTGAGTCTCCTACCAATGCACTACATGTCCAAGCAGCTGAGTGGTTTTAATCAAGGGATGTCACACATGCTGGAGTGTTTTACCAGCCACACCAGAGGTACTACATGGGCTTTAAGAGAGCGCTGAACTCACACCTGCACCCCAAAGCCAGCTGCTTCGGTTAAGAGACAGAGAAACAAGATGACACACCTGCATCTCCACACAGCTCCACGCAGCACAGTGACCTGGCCCCATGGCACAGATCCAGGGCTGTTGTGCAGTCCCTGCCTGCTCACTAAAGGGATACTCATTCATGGAGGAGGTCTCTTACAAAGCCATTTACTCCTCCAGATCACGACTAGCCTCCCTACAGGACTCCCATAAGAACACATTATGCTTAAGACTATCACCAGTAGGCTCCCTCCCTCACATCTCTTTGGAGCTACCTCTCTCTACGCGAGAAATGCATTCACTCTTTTGATACTATTTTGATTAATGAAACATATGCAGTTCAGCATCAAGAAAATAACCACTGTTCTTTTAACCCAGTGCAGAGGAACTTTAACAGGAACACTGGCATCTGTATACTTAAACCTGTAAAGAATTTAAAATTGTATGAGAAAACCATGTGGCTCATTATTTGCTCTTCAGCAAGCTTAAAAGCAAGAGTGAGTTACCAAATAGATGGTCAGTGTCTCGCTAGAACAGCTCATGGTGTGTAAGCAGAAACCACACAGATGGTTTTCTTCTCCCCCAGAGAAGAGCAAGCAGCTGGTTTTAAGATGAAACATGCATCAATCAGAACCCCAGTCTTATCCCAGAGGGCTCATGGAGTGAAGCAGCCCTGCCCTATTCCATGCCCAGGGCAATGCTACAAGCCCTTTACGTGTAAGTGCACACTGGCCAACCACTGCATGCACTGCCTGGTCTCCAGCAGCGACCACTGAACCGCACCTTGCTGCTCTGCTGCCCTACCTTCGCACCAGGTAATCGTGAACCCAGCAGTTTTTAAATTTGAATTCCATGCGCTTACATTCTTGTTTCTTTTCTCCACTTTTTTTTTTCTTGTTTACCTTCTCAGACCTCATTACTATGAGAAAAACAACTTCTCAAAAAATTTGGGTCTCATTTAACCAGTTCCATCCCTCCTTACCTTTCTAGAACTGTCCTGCCAACTTCAAGAATTTGCAGGAAATATAAAGGAAAGGTATGACGCAAGGCAAGGAATATACCTGGGTAATGCTTTGTAAAGCACTTCCCTGCGTGCATGTCATCATCCTGCTTCTTTGTGTTGCCGTTGTTGTCCTTGTTATCTATTAAATGAACTGGATCTTCCTCTGTAGCTGAAGCAGCAATCTCAAAAACATCCTATCACCAAATCCAGGGGAGCTTTGGGATCTACCGGGCATCCCTGCTTCATCCAGATACTCTGCTGCAATGCTCTGTAGAGAAGAAATAAAACTTCCAAGTTCTCCAGGCAAGAAATGACAAAGCTGCTGTGAAAACTATTTCAGACTCTCATAATGTGAAGCTTTTACAACACCAAAGTCTGGCTGAGAGCCCTAGCCCCGTACCTAGAAAGGCAGGTATGTTAACCCTCCCTTTAATACTGGAAAACCTTCATTAAAAGCAGTTAGATCAAAGTAGCTGTGAAGTTTTACTTCACCATCCCTGGAGTTAGAGCAGACAGCTTGGCAAAGTGCCTGGAAACCTCATCACTGTCTCTGCAAGAATACTTCCCTCTTCCTCAAAGTACGTACAATGGAACTATTTTTTAAAATTAGCTACACCTCTGTTTTGCTCAGTGGGAACAAAAACAACACATATTGTTTGGGCACGAGGTGAAGAGAAAATTCCTCCCAAGTCCTTTTATGTATGTACATATATACACACACATGTATATAGCCAGTAGCTTACGCGAAAGTTGCAAAGAAGTCTGACAATCTGATTACGATACTGCTTAAGCACACGGATGGGAATACAGATCCGTCAGTATTACCAGGCGAGCTTCCGCAATTTAAAAAGAACGCATTTCAAAATACGCTTGGCAGTAAAACCAAGTGTTGTTGATGTGTCCAACTGTTGCAGCTGATCAGGAGAAGCAGCTCCAACCAGTCTCAAAGCTGTTCTTCATTCATTTTTCATACCAATACTTACTTTTTGGTTAACTGGAGGCTAAAGTGGTAACTGAAACTTTATGTTTGACGATAACTAAGAGCGTACATCATTTTGGTTACAGAAAACTTCAACACAGGAAGAACCAAGCAGAAGAAAACATTGGTACAGTAAATAAGACAGACTGCTCAAATCTTTTAAGTATACATATTTATTTGTAATTTTACAGTGGCTTTAGTACTGTATTACGATAATGTTTTTGGAGGGAAAAAAACCCAAAAAGCTTCAGAACGAGGCTTTAACTAGAAATTCAGAACTTGTTATTGACAGTTTTCCTTATGAAATTCTAGCTTCCTTAAAGAAAATCAATCAAAAAAACCCCAAGGAAGCATGACTGCTGTCCATTAAAAAAAAAAAAACCACAAACAACCACACCCAAAAAACTTTCTAGTCATCCTGAAAACAAAGTCCAGCATCAGACAAAATAGCCACTGCATTGAAAGGAACATGTTCCTATTGCACAAGCATCGAGAATGAGATATGACATTCAAAGCCTAATTTCATAGGCAGAAGAGGCCACATGTATCTATATAATTAGACTTCAAAGCACACCTTTCTTCTGAAATTATATTCCATACTATAACTAATATTAAGGCCATAAAATCAGAACACTGTAACAAGTGATAGGGCTTGATGCTACTTTTTGTGACATTTGGAGAGAAGGTGGGAAGAGGGCCAAAACAAGACATACAAAGCACTCTGTCGGGAGTTAGAACTTGAAGGCATTTCAAAAGAAATTCTCAAACTGATTTGTGGAGGGTTTTTATTCTGAGTCATTAGATGAAACAGGATTTCATAACAAATCACTCGAGGAACCTATTATACTCCCTTAATAGCATGTCTTCTGGAATACACTATAGAATATATTCTTTGGAATTAACATCTGAATTTGTACGAAAACAATTATTATTTCTATTTGCTACTCCCTCTTTAAAATAGATGAAAATTTGTATAATCTTTATAAATTGTCTTAATGATCAGGTAAGGCTTCACTGTACTGAGTTAACTGCACACAGGTATCTGATTTGCTCTTAATTACATATCTTGGTTACACTGAACTGCTAAAACCACCTGGGGACCCCAACATGTCATATAACTTAAAGAAAGGGATAGTTATGTATTGCTGTCTTTTCTAATTGTGTTCATTTCATTAGTGTATAAACACCTGAATGCAATAGCTCCAAAGATCCAGTGACTACCATGGAAGTTTAAACATTTTACTTTAGGAAAATCTGGGAATCTGATGAAGCTGAAAATGCACATTAGTCATTTTATAAAGTTTGGCTTGCCACCATTTAAGAAAATATTGGTATCAAAAACAGACAAATACACTGCTAACCATCCGTTACATTTTCTTTTAAAAAATTAGCACCAATTTAAGAGTCTGAATTCATAGAAAAGCTAGTGACACACTTGGTTGTTCAAAAAAGTTTTTCCCCCTTAGAAGACAACACAGTAGCATATGCTCACGGGTATTAAATTAGCTGTTATCAGTAAGAAAAATGACTACTGTTTCAGTAGTTAATGAACACAAAATGTTGTTCTTACCTGATTACTTTCTCCTCTGCTTTTGTTATCCTAAGAAACTATGGAGTGCTGAACTACAGACCCAGCTGGGAAACAAATACACACGTACTTACTTAAGTACACCCTAGAAAGTACCAGGGTCTCAGACTAGTATTTCAGAACAGGGACAGTGTCTTCCTGTGGTATTCATAGAGCATCTACTGCAGCAGAGTCCCCATAAGCAGATGTTATGGCCTTACCACAGCATGTACAACTACCTTATGATGCATAGCCAAAGTTAATAAAAAGGGTTTTGTTTAAGAAAAATAATCCTAGCGCTTATAGCCAGCTGACCTTGCTTTAGGAACAATGTTGTATCTTTATGTAATAGATGGCTAGGCAGTCACATTGCTATTCATGTCACCCTACAGGCATTTGAGTACAAGATGTTTCCCAAATGATCTCTTACTATGTGTTAAATTTCAGCCCATAAAAAATTTTCTCATTTCAAATCTCTCAAAACAGGTTTATATTTAAAGGAACACGCTGAGCAAATCTGTCAGAAGAGCAAAGATTGCAACCAAAATTTAAACACATTAAACATTTTTTCATGTTATTCCTTTTTACACCATATACTGGTTGTATTTAGAAAAATCCTAAAGTGCTTCAAACCCAGCAATTAATAAAGTTGATTTGTTTTGTGCAAAACTGCAAGCACCTTTTCTAAAAATAAGCAGCAGCATCAAGGAATAAAAACTTAAACAGTTAAAGGCATTTCCTCTATTTTGTTTTGAATTCTTGGACCACAATAATTTGCCATATTTTCAACAAACTGCAGAAGTGTGCATTTTATTAGTTTAATTTTATACTGGACTTGTTATACATATACTGTTTGAAATAGCGGACCCAGGTAAATTTATATCCACAAAGCAACATTGTGGGATTGAAATCCAACAACTAAATTTTAGCTACAAAAATAGTCATTTTATAGAACACAAACGATGATTATCTCTCCACTTTCCTCCAACACTAATATGAGAAAAGATGGCTTACTTAAAACATTAGTTTAGCTCCAGACATTTTTAGCATGCAGGGTGGGCAAGAAATAAAACCAATTTGATAAGTTGTGTAATAAGCTTTTAGAACATCACTATCACTCATGTAATAGACAATAAAAAATATATGTAAAATAATGAGCCAGAATACACTTTTTCTGTCATATTTCAACATGTTAAAAATAAAATCAAAGACACTCTGGAAAAGCAAAGAAATCACTAGATTCATCTATAGGAACTCAAGTCCAAATTCTGCATCTGGGTGCAGGTGTCCCTGGATCAAAGCCAGTTTTGAGCAGGAATTACACAATACACATCCCAGGAAAGAATTTGGTTCCCAGTATATGGTATCACCAAGTTTAGCATCAAGCCCTGATAGAATCCATATGACATATGTAGAATATACAGACAAAGGCTGTTCAGCATTTACCCCCCACGACGCTGCAAGTACTTCCAAGTGTCACAATCCAAATGAAACACTCCGCACCCCCGTATTGCTGCAAGACTGAACCCGTACTCCAAACCAGCATTATGTTCAGTAAAGATTTGTCTGCACTTTAACATCTCAACTTCCAGCACACACCAACTAGACTGCGCTTCTGCCAAAAGAAGGGTCATCCACGTACTTCTTGGAGACTCAGTATCTCAGCTGTATTTTGAAAGTCTAAACCCTACTTCTTTCATAATATCATAATTTTAAGCCAAATGCAATCATATGGAATCTTTTTTTTTTTTCCTTTTTAATTAATTCTGAATAAACACATACGCTCTGTCAGGACTTAAAGACAAAGAAAACCTCCAGAGCCCTCTGGTGCCTAACAGTTTTTGAAACTTACCAACCAACTAGTTAATTTCTAGTAAAGGTTGAGTTTGTTTTTCATTATGTTGACAAGAAAATGTAAACCCTTACTGGAAACCTTACAAAACTTCAAAGGCTGTTTGCAAACAGTAGTTTCCAGTCATTAGTTTATTTTGTATGATCCATGCAGACAAAGCCTTAATTTTGACATTCATTTTTCATCTTTTTCAATAAAAAAAAACCAGACTTGTCATATCACAGTATTTCCTCAAAGCACACTTACAGGCCACTTATCCAGATTTCAAAACACCAAGCTTCTCTTTCTAAGTTGATTTGGTTTTTCTCTTTTGAGGAAAAATGATACGAGCACAGATGAAATGAACTGTTGAAAACATACTCCATTTCTGCAATGCCATTCAGCTACTCAGTGTTCATATATTTAACATAATGTTTCTGGTAAATAATCTGATTGATAGCCATAGATCCTTCACTTTTTCAGGTGAGCAGTTAAGATTACAGATTGTATCTTCATTGACCACCACTTATTTTTAGTCATCTTTCATAAATTGTTTGTATACTGTGGTAGTGTTAACACTGTACAAAGTCTCTCAAAGAAAAGCAACATTCACGTTTACAAAACTGAGCAGGTTTCTTTATATATATGTATATGTATACACACGCTCACATATTCTTAATCTTTAAATACATATAAATATTTATAAATGCCAAAGTGCAAAAAAATGGTCAATTGCATCACTTTACATACATGATTTTAGTATTAGGAATAAAAGTGATTATATTGCACACCAAAATCTCTAAACTTTTAAACCCCTATCAAGTTACATACGCATTTTGTTTTCCATCAATGATGAGGTTCTCACAGCACTGACAATCATTTCACAAATGTGGCACTGAACTTAATCTGCAGTCAGGAATACAACTATATGTATGTAATCTGCATGCAGTGCATTTATAGTCTATATGTGCACACTGACACAGCATGGGAACTTTAGCATGCATCTGTTCTGCATGTGTTTTCCTGAATATAATCTGCATATGTGCCTTCTTGAAATAGATGTTCATTCAGGTTATTAGCAATTCTGTTTTGAATTATACCAGAATCAAAATCCACAATATTCACAGACATGCTCCAAAGGCAGCAACATTCCTGTAAAATTTTGAAGCTTCAATGTATGCCACAGCAAGAAGACATCAAAAAAGAAGGTATGAGACAGCTTTTCCTACAGGATTTGCAAATAAACTCAGTTAACTGCAGGGGTTTTTTTTATTCCAAGAGTACATACTCAGGCTAACAGTATGTACTAGGGGAAGGTCATATACCAGTTCAAATCATGGAGATCTGGTAGTTACGTTGAAAAAGATAATTTAAATCACAGAATAATTCAGGTTGGAAGAGACCCAGAGGTCATCTGGTCCAACCCCCCGCTGTTCTGAGTGGCTCCAGTCCAATAGGAAAAATTCAAACTCTGCCAATTTCTAAAACACATAGCAGGGGGGAGAAAAAAAGTAAAAATAAAAATTAAGTATTCTAAAGCAGTAACTGTTAAAATGAGCACAGCACAGTGCAATTTCAGTTGAAAAAGATTAAAATCTTGAAAAGTGAAACCCAGTAGATTACTTCCATAGTGAATCACTAATGCTCACTTTAAATAGGTGTCTTTAATAGTTGTTATTTGTGTAAGTTAAAATTACTAAAGTTATGCAAATGAACAGCAACCTGTACTGCTCTGCTATATGGCAAATACGTATTTTTAAATGTTTTTTTTCTAGTGACAAAAATGCACTAAAATATTTCACATATACTGTCAGTATCCAAAGATAAACTTTAAAAGCAAACAACAAGAAAAAACCCAAGCCTCGATATCCTGCAATTCAATTACAGAATTTTAAAGATCCAGGATTCCAGATGACAATTCTGAAGGACTTTGTTAATTTTTAGATTTTTGTTTACCCTTCTGAGACAGTAAAACCTTATTATTTTTGCTACAGCAAATTAAGCTATTAGAAAGGGGGACAATTTTAACATAAAAGCAATGCTTGTGTAAAGAGAAATTGCTGCTCTTCAAACCAAATTTTCTTTTACAAGAGAAATATGTCAGTAATGCAGTGGCTGTCTGGGCCAGTATATTTTATAAGTTCTAGTTATATATTCAAGTCAAGAATATCTGGATCAACAGCTAAATATAGTGCCTTTAAGAAAGTGGTGTTTTACCTAATCTTGTACATCTCTATTACTCTTATAGTTACATAGTTTAGTCTCACATGCACGCACACACAAGATCCTTTAGCAAAATTTCACACCTGTGCAGTCCAAAGTGAATGTGTACAATTTCATGTGTAGTATAACGCAATTCAAGCCCTATTCTACTGCAAATGTTTTCCAATTAAACCTGTTTTGCAATATAGTAGGCAATGTTTATATTATAGGATTCTGAAAACTGTACTGAAACAGCAAATGATCTCTTCCTTATCTCTGACACTGTATTTAGGAAATCTGTTATTAAATATGTATTCCTCCCCCAGCAGAAAGAGAGGTTTTCCTAAGGTGGGAATAGAGCTAAGCTCTTAACTAAATACTTAATTTACAAGTGACTCAGAACTACTGTATTTTTATTTCTTTACTCATGAGATAGAATGGACCCATTAAAAAAAATGGAAAACATTTATGCAGCCCTTTTTGAGGCTGCAGGTCTCTCCAATTCATCTGTCCTTTTGTCAGTTTCCAGTGAATGAAGAGCATCACAGATTGATTTCCTTTTCTGTTTGTTTTTGTTAAAGGACCAGTATCACAAACTAGAAAGTACAAAACATTTTAGCACTCTCTCCTCTTCTACACAGGCACTGTTTCACAGATAAGTCACTCATCATTCCTTAAGATTTAATTAAGCCGCTGTATCTTCCATCCACGTTCAAAAAACTGAAAAAGTTAGAGACACATACTCATAGGTGAAATACAAAGTAATGGCTATAGTCTTTAAACTTTACATTTATCTCCTCTACAAGAAGATAGAATCATTGGAAAGTAGAGATAGAAAGGGCTCAATTAAAAAAAAAGTGCTATGTGGAAGAATAACTGTCCTTTAAACACAGTACTGAGAGCATTCAATGTGTGAGTTCACACTTAGATACAACGCTCCAGTCGTTAAAAGCAAACTGCCACAGTCACACGTTAAAACAAACTTCACAGAGACTACACATTCAGAAAACCTACTAATAAGCAACACTGTACTAAAATGTAAACAACGATTGTGTCACAGAAGCCTGCCAGTCGGGACTGAAGAGTCATGAACCCACTTAAGAGGAGTTATTGGCTAAAGGTCTATTATAACTGCTCACCTGAAATAGGCCGAAACGAAAAAAAGCCTGTAATAGTGTCTAAATTTAATTTTTTTTTGTTCCTTAGACATTGATTTGCTTTCATTCTACAACATTAAGCAGGCAGTTTCATAACAACTGAGTAAAAAAACCAGGCATTACTTTAGCAGAACATGCAGAACATGGAGTTTTTCTACTTGTTTCCATGAACTTACAAGCAATTCAGGCCCAATGGAAGCAAGAGTTCTTTTCCAAAGTCAAGTCTGCAATCCTGGCTGATCATCGACATCCTTCAAGTGGTCCTGTCAAGGCATCGAGGCTGCTGTCTGTATCTGAGGCCAATGTTTGCTCTGTTGACATGGATGAAATGTCATTGATAGATGATGACTGGGAAGGACTGGTGTTGCTATTCACTGCTGCATCTGTGCTAAGTAAACCAAACATAATAAAATCTGAGGCAAGACAATATTACAGGTAAAAATAACCACACTTCTAAGCTCTGAGCATCACTTTTCCCAAGAAATCCTTAGAAAATAAAGAAATAAAAATTAGAAAGGCAAGTATGAAGTTCCCTAGCACTCAAAACCCAAGGTGAACATTAAGAGATTTTTATTCTTCTCCCTCTTTGGGGAGGTGGAAAAAGAAAAAAAGCAATGTACAATGTGAACAGTGACTTGAGTATCGAGAGATCCAATAGATATAGTTAATAAAAGACAGTATAATATTCCAACTACTGAACCAAGAGAACAGCAGCAAACATCAAGGATTCAGTCATGGGCATAAATGTGCACTGTTAACTATTTTAAAGGACCCCTTACGCTATTTAACCCTGCATGAAAGGGACTCATTCATGCAGAGGCACAGAGTAAGCATTCGGCATAAGAGGAGGTATCTATGCAACAGGTGATGTAACATGGCATCGATTATTTCATTTGATGACCGAGCCCTTTGGGGAGAAGGCAGCTTAGGGTGCTGGACACAAGACTTCCTGCAACTTACTTTGTAACAATGAAAAACTACTGCACACGGATCTCCAAAGGCAGATCAGAATCAAAAGTCTTGAACAACAAAACGTCTTCCTACCTGGATTATTAAGGAGGGTTTCGTCACTCAACAGCGCAACAGATCAGCACTACGTACCAGAGTTACACGAGAACTACTGAAACAATGACTAACCTGAGGGCTGATCTTTTACCACACCATTCTTGCTCCTTTCTTCCCAATCCATTACTTCCTTGTATATTAATTCTTGTGAGAGAAGAGTGGGAGGAATGAGAGAAGAGACAGAAAAAACACTGTAAGCTCACAGAGGATTTATATACAATTCACGTACATATAAAGGTACAATTAAATGGTTAAGACTCAGTCTGGACATACAACTGTATTTCTTCTCCCTCCCTCCCCCCCCCCCCCTTTTTTTTTTTTTTAAGGCCTACAGCAATGATCAGAGAATTTTTGAATGCATCACAGAAAGACAGTAAGCATGTACTAAACCAAACATTTTATAAATAGAATAGCTGTCCATTTAAAAATAACACCCATCCACACACCCCAAAACTTTATGTATACCTATGATGCACTAATATTAACTCGAAAAAAACCAAAAACAAACCCTGAAACAAACCCCAAACCAAACAGATTTGGATTTAAAAAACCAACACGTGGATAAGCCCTGGAAATTTCACTTTGATAACAAAACCATACACAAACATCTTTACTCTTAAAGAACAATCTCAATGGATACATTGAGGAAAGCCTGGAAAGTTAAGGGTTAAACAAAATATTGCGTGAAAACTCATTTACTACCCAAGGACAACTCAGGATACAGACACCTGAACAACAACAAAAATAGTCGGAGCTGTAGATTTAAAGGAGCATCCGTTATTCTGTTTGATGTGTCTGTAGTATTGCTCATGCAAGCTGGCTTACCTCGGCCCTTCCTAGAGCACAAGACTCTTACGGCTGCAGAGCACCAGGTACACTTTAAGTTATACCTTCAGTTAAATCACAGTAGCTTGTGAATGTACCCATAGTCTTAATGTAACAGAGTAGCAATATTTAAATAGTTAAGACCTCTTTAATTCTGAGTAACATTTACAAATAGATTCAATTTAACTGACTCATTTTAACTTTCCACCTTGCATTAATCCAAAATAATTGGAAGCGTACCTGTGCAAACATGCCCTAAAGAAAATATAAATCAGCATCAGTACCTGAAATTTAAAGAGCTATTATACAAAAGAAGGAGCTTTCTAAGTAATCAGTAAGGATGCCTATCACCCTTGGTCCTGTGATGGTAGATGTTTAAAGTCTGAACCGCCTCACCATTCACTGTTTTCACCAAAATTAGGAGGTATAATTGATTTCAGTACCACAATGCCATTAATTCTTTTAAGTCAACAGTTTAGCCTATTTGGTCAATAAACGAGCAGTGACAGGAAAAAAAAAACCTCACCAAAAAACCCTCTTCTGCTATTTAAGACATTTAGAACAAATGAATTAGTAAATATTATCAAGAAATATGGCTTAAATAATGCACAACAAGAGAAGGCACATGTTTCTCTTTCACAGAATTTTATATTAAGAAAAACCTTAATTTTTAACATTAAAAAATGTTAAGATTACAAACACTTAGGAACAACAAAATACTTAAGGGAAAAAAATGAAAGCATTTTGTTGAACAGACTTCAGAACGTTACGTGCATATACACATACACATTCACTCCAAATAGAACATTTTTCCGTATTTCCATGACTTCTCATATGGCCACAAGCAGTACTGCATAATTCCAATCTAGCACACTTGTACTGCGAGCCATACACTAATAATACAAGTTATTACAATAAATGTAATTTGTCATGCTCACTTTTTACCTTTCCATTCTTCAATCGCATGTTCTCTTTCTTCCAACTGTGCATCATAGATTTGAGGCGGAGGCTACAAAGAGAAGAAAGTCTACAGTTTATCTACTACATCATGTTAACACAGCCAATCATAACTAAGAAATCTAAAAATGACAGCTTTTTTAGCATTTTACCTTCATTTTCAGCAGCCTATTCCCTGTAACTTGGACACATTCATTCTACAACTCCAGAATTTGTTTTTAAGTCCTGCCCCCCACTGAAAGGCTGTTTAAAAACAACTAAAATTAAACTCACTGTAAGGCTTTATCGGGCCTTAAAGAAAGTCTCCTTTTTGAAAAGATTTTGTAAAGTAATAGGAGTTATGAACAACCGCTTTCAAAATTATCTCAGCTCCACTCCAGCAGCTGTTCCTCAGGTGATTCTGCCCCTGAAGTTGATCCGAAAGGTTTATGTGTGACTTTTGCTAGCCAAAGAATGAGTTCAAAGCATGCTCTTGGCTAAAACTAAAGGTATTCTTTAAAGTTATTAAACTGATATCTTAAAATTGATTTTAAACGCAAACTTACAGCTTCTGCTTCAGCTGGATCATACCAGACAGTAATATAAGGATGACGTAAGGCTTCATCTACAGAAATTCTCTTGTCTGGATCTACTACAAGCATTTTGGATAATAAATCTCTAGCTTGGCTGGCTACAAAGGAAAAATGAAGAGAACATACATGTAAAAGAGCTGTAGAGTTTAACGTCTGACACAGGAAATGAATACTGGGAAAATAGGACATACACTGTAATACAGATTTCACTGGGAAAACAGGCCAAATCCAAGCTTTCCTACACCAATACTTTTCTTAAAACCCCCCCCCCCCCGAGGTCCCACCCCTTTAGCATAAATGTTATTTTGCTATTATCCAAAATAAACCCTGCAGCTGACACCAACCAACTTCTATTTTGAACAGTTTGCTGTTACATCACGGGTCACAGTTTAAACTACCGAACATAAAACACGCTAAACATTTTTAATAAGCTTTTTAAAAATACATCTTGGTACAGTAATGATCTAATTTCTGTCATATCAAATTATTTTTTTAAAAGGTGTACTGCACAGTAACTGGCTACCCATTGTTGCAGTGCCACTTCACTGACATTTCTTTTTTGTCTGTACAATCATTGTAATAATAAGATTTGCTATACTTTGACTTTAGATAGTTACTGGTAAAATTAAAAAACTCCACCACGTTATATTCTCTAGATGGTCAAATAGGCTTTTTCTACATAAAATAACTTGTTAGAGCCTAAATGAGTTACATGCATGCATCAACTAGAAATTACAAATAACCTCCATAACAAGTATTACTTTCAGAGAACACTTAAATGACAATGGATTCTAATTAAGAGAATTAAACAGAATACTGGTGACAGGGAAATAGTTCTGTATTTAATGGCTACTGCTAAGATTCCAGGACGTCATAAATTAGACAGAAGGTATGCAGCTTCTAACATTGACACCTACTGCAATAAACATTTTATATCTGGGTTTTTTTAACTAAGCATACTGCAGACATTTTAAATAAACATACTTTAAAAGAGAGAGAGAGAAAAAAAGATGGAGAGGAAAAAAAAACCCTTGCCTTACTTTTTAACTTGTCACGATCAGATTCTGATGGAAATATCCAGTCTGGGAAGAGCTCTTCAAATTTAATACCAGGATATTTTGGCCTGTTTTCTACATAATTCCTCACTGTAGGCTGCAGTTTCTTCATAAAGTCTGCTGATGGCGTTCCTAACTGTTCAATAACTTTATTCCATTGATCAATATCTGCACCATATCTTTAGGAAAATCAGCTGAAGAATTGGAAGTCTGCACTATACAAAAATATCACTTACAGAAATCTGAAAAGTTAATGAAAACTTGGACAAAGGACACAAACATGAAATTCATTCTAGCATCAACAGTATTCTGAGCTGCCATGCAAAAAGCTAGATTACATAGAAATAAGATTCAGACTTTGTAATCTTAAGGACAGGCTGGAAGTGCTGCACAATCCGTTATGCTTAAGTATCTTAATTATCATCCATTGGCTAGTATTGAAAGCAATCCTTTTTTGGAGTCCAAATCAAGCTTGACTTGGCAATTGTATCCATAGCAAAACAACCATAAGGACGGAAAAGAAAGGCTGCTGTTCAATCTTCTGAAGTACAACATAATACCATCAACACTGAAGATTCTTGAAGGTAGGGAAAAATATATGAAAAACCCTAATGACACATACATCCCATTCAAAGTTAGGAATTTTTTGCCCATCTCCTCAGGAAATTAGGCTTTGGGTTGTAGCGGGGGGGGGCGCACTGGTTGGATGGTTGGGGTATTTTTGGTGGTGGTTTATTTTTTTAATTTTCAACTTCAGAAAAGGTTCAAAGGAGTTCTGAACAGTGAATCCAAATTCCTGTTGTTTTTTTTACGCCAAGACTACTCTATTCTTAAATTCAGAATTTCAGTATTTGATAGGAATTGCACTTATTCAACCCCAGGTTGAAGCATGCCTCCTGTTTCCTCTGGGCTGTCCCTTCTCCCTCTTTTCAAGTGAAGGCAATCCCCCCTAGATGTGGTGACACTTATTATAGAGATACCAGAATCTGCTCTGAATGAGCCTAATCAGGACAACAAAGCTCATTTATCACACTGACACTGCATTAGTATTCCTGGTATTTAAGTTTACTCTGATTTACACTTTACAGGTTTTTCCTGACAAAAAGAACGTGCAATTCCGGCAGTCTAACCATCCATCTTGCAAACATTCATAGCTGAATTCATCACCTGGCACTTCAACCCATCCATTCTCACATTTTGCAACAAAGTAACAAATTTGCTGCACTTCGAATCAAGATGTATTTAAAAAACACTAAGGTACTTTTATTTCAGTTAGCAAGGCAAGAATACAACTAGAAATATATGTATAGTCACTGCTTCATGCTAAGACTTTAGACTTCTAATAAAAAGACTGAAAATTTTATTTGCTTATTCAATATATTCCAATGGAAAAACTGTATTAAAATCAAAACTAAGAAGCCAATATTGTTAACTCTTATGCTAAAACAAAGCACATTAAAAAAAAATTAACATACATCAGGAAATTTTGTTCCTAGTTGAAAAACTGATTTCTGTGAGATCTCCACCAATCTAGATTCAAGAAGATGCTTTTTCTTTGAATAACAGCAGTCTGGTTAGTCAGCTAATCAAATTAAGAGTCCAGAGCACTGAGGGAAAAGCAGAAAAACCTAATGACCTATCCCACTTTACTAACAAGAACTGGAAATAAACAATGTCCTGGATTGCTTCAAAGTGCTTTACAGACAAACTGAGAAGAAAAACACCTTCCCCAGTATAGAGATGGACTTGGAATTAGCTAAGCCTGTTACCAGAAACCCAAATGAGAGAAAACCGTAATTGCAATGTAAAGCAAGCAGGGCATACTATGTGAATAACCTTGCAACCTGCACACACAAAACTACCCTCCTTGTTCTAGTGACCCCAGGGTCAAAAGTAACCAGAAGTTTAGCCCAGGCCAAGTCTATCTACTTACTTTTTGGGACCCTGGAAGAAGAGAAGTAGAAAACAGTCCTTATTACAATCACAATCAAGCATGATTTTTCCCAAGAAAGCACGAATACCCTCTCATGCTTTCTTATCAGCCAGGCAACTAGCATCCTTCACCACCCCAGCAGAAAGAGCAATAAAACCTCTCTGGCGCTGCTAGGCTTTCCATTACTTCATCCTGGGTACCTACATTGCCTGCTTTTTCTACACTTCTCATTTGCAGTGCAACAGCAACTGCCAGTAACTCGGGCCTCCACAGCACCAGTCAGGAGCAGGTTCAGGGTATCCATCGCCCTGGCAACATCAAGCATCTCATTCCACCCCGAGCACTGCTGCAAGTATTCTGGCAATCCCTGTCGACCATATGGGAAAACACAAACTATTGAGTCTTAAGAATAAGTAGGTTTTCCTGAAGACAATCAAGGGCACATTAGGCAACATACTGAACTTGGTTCCTGCTAAATCCCCAAATACTAAGACACTTTAAAATTTGAATTTAAAAACAAAAAACCCCACCCCAAACAACCAAAAATAAAAATAAAATAAAAAAGGAAAGCTTTATGGCTATGCACACCAGCATCACCCATAAACCACACTGTCAAAACAATCCTGCAGCTAAAGGTAAAAGACAGTGACAACCTGACTGAAGCAGTTATCACTCAGGAAATGTTTCAACAACGTCAACAGTTACCAGTATTCCACATTAAAGCCAACTGAAAGCCTTACAATAAGTACAAAACCCTGTAAGCACAGCTACGCACTTTGATAAGATACTGGGGAAGGAGACTCCTTGAAACAGACTGGTGAAGCTTCAGTGACCTCCAGAGAACCACAAATGGTAACTTGCATATTCAACAAGTATGGACAAAATTTCCTTCATTGATTCATGGATAAATCAAAGTAGCCCATGCTGACATGCAGGTGAAAGACACATAACACACATGAAGAATTGTGTTAGGTTGGTCTGAAGGCTTCAAAAGGGAAAACAATAAGTATAGAAAGGAAGAAAGGTGGAAAACAAAAAGACTTATTTAACAATTAATCATTTGTACTACTAAATAATGCATGATCAACTGCTGAAGATTAGTGTCATGAAATTTAGCATTAAAATTGAGAGTCCTCCTCTGTAAGATACATAGGTACTGTGAACAGGTACTTGTATTTTTAGTGGTGGACTCAAATTTTCCTTGCTGACAAGAAAAAATACTATACTTTCTTCAAAATCTTACACCACATGTAGCTATAGCTTCTTATGACCTACCTACATAATGGGCAATTTCAGTTTAATTACATTGTCTGGATTCTACTTATTGACTGATCAATTTTGAATGTCTAGTCCTACAACACGACTACTTTGTCAGGTATTATTTGTAAAGGCTGAAATTGGTTTACCTCCAATTTTTATAAATGGGACTTGATAACGAGTCAAATTTTTACATGTTGTTTCTAGGGAAATATTTTTAAATACATTAAAATCAAAGAACATTTACTTCATTAAACGATCACTGTTGTTCCCTTCATACAGTGTAAAGCCTTGTTTGTGATCCAGTGCTGTATTTTTGAGATTTCCAATCTCTAAGGCATGAAAACATATACATGAGGGTTTTATATGTTTTTAGTACAGTAAAATTTCCAACAATTACTATCGTACAAGAAAGCAGAATTTTACGAAGGCAAATCAAGGTCCAAAAGATTTGAGGGAGAAATGGAGGAATAACAATCTTATAGAAAAAGTAAGCCCAAAATAAAATTTTCATAGAATGAAAAAAACTCCAAAAAGAAAAAAAAGTTTTTCTTTTTATATTAAATAATATTAAGAAAAAAAGATTTCTCATGCAGTGTGCTTGCAGTTAGGACACTGTTGCCCAGCAAGTGCTAATAAGCAAGAAAAAAATCTGACTGAAACCCCAGAAATTGTACAATAAAAAAGTATGTCTACCATTCAAACGAATAGTAAGCAAAATCCATGCATAGTAAAAAGTAACTTTTTATGCTTTTGCTTATAACACTTACCTACAAAGAACAAAAGTAAGAAAATACACTTAATGCTATTTATTTTTTAAACCTAACAGGAACCTTTTTTAAGCTACAAAAAATGAAGCTCTTAATATAAATTCTATGGAGTCAACCAGTACAAATTACATTAAATGTAGCCTACTAAGAAAATAAAATGGAAAGCTCAACAATTTGGTTAATGACACTAATTTCAAATCATACAGTAGATCTACTAAAACATATTATTGAAAATATTATTTATGCTTTTATACTTATACAGATCAAAATAATTGTTTCTGTTGGAAGTGGAATGGGATTCAAGGATGACTAGGGAAGGATACGATCAGTGCCTTGGAATATCACACAACCTTTCACCAATTCTCCCATGATGCACCCAACTGACCAGATATCAACTGAAAGTAAAAATGAAATGATCAAATTATGGAGTATCATGAACAAAAGTGAGGAAAAAACAAACAAAAACATCTAGCATCTACAATAAAACACAACAATATGGAAAATCAAACTGCTAACATGAATTTTCAATCATATCAACACCAACTAACAGTCGCTAAATTTTGTTATTAGCATTTTGTAAAATATAGTCAGTTTACATTTCTGAAAAAAAAACATGAAGAAGGATACAATCTCTTCCTGGGAACAGGACTTTATGCAGGACCATTTCTGCCATAATGCACCCAACAGACCAGATATCCACTATCATATGTTGGGTGCAACAAGGACAAAAGATTAAAGAGGGTTTTTTTAAATACCACAGTTTATTTATTTGTAAGTTCATACTGCATTCCTACAGTCCTGCAGATAATTTATTTTTTTGTCCCATTCAGAACAGCCTCTTCTAAAGTTCTGATCCACATCAGCACTTGCTGTACAACAAGCTGCCTTGCACATTAATGAAAAAGGTTTTTTTCATTATCTGTGGCCCAGCAAGGTCTTGAGAGTCCCTTATTTTACACAGCCAAAGTTACATGTATACAAACAGCATGGTATCCCCAAGCCCATGATAAAGCAAAAAGATGTAGTAGCGTAAGAAGTCCAGAGAGGACAGCACGTTACTCCACAGCTACTAAAAATCAGCAGGTAAAACCCCCAATAATGCAAGTCAAGGACAATTTCCTTGCCAGCAATTTTGTTGACTGAATGTTCAATATATTACAGCTGTGATGTTTTTAATAACATAACACCCTGCCTCTCTTGAGTGCTGTGCAGATTTAAGAGTGTATAAGGCATGGTTTGATAGAGATCTGAAACAGGTTTTAATAATCAGAGATGCAAAAGGGGACCAACTGTCAAAATAAGATGCTTCAGAATGAAGTCACATTGATATAAGGGTTTATTTTTATATTGATGGTTGTTATTTTTTTTAATATCATCCAGCATGTCTCAACAGTTTTTTGTAGAATAAAAAAATGTCAACAAGACAACAGGACAACGCATGAAATGATGTAACAGCAGCAGGGGAGAGGGAGCAGTGTATGTTAAATGGAGACAGGCACACACAGCAGAAAACTATTACATTCTCCAAAATTATTACAGTGTAATATTTGTTATTTCCAATACCACGATTAATGTACTTTAACAGACATGGCAAGGTGAAATCAGCCCTCCCTCCTCCTTTTAAAGCTTTTACATTCTGCGACAGATATGCTTTACACAAAAGATTTAAAGCATTACTCCAGCAACTTACCATTCTCTTTATATCCCATTCCAAGGATAACTTCTGGTGCTCTGTAATACCGCGTTACTACATACGGAGTCATCATAAAGTTAGTACATGCTGTTCTTGCCAGTCCAAAATCAAGGATTTTGAGCGTACAATCTGATTTTACTACTATGTTGCTGGGTTTCAAATCCTAACAAGAAATTACGTCAGTTAAGGAAGGATCAACACAGAATAATACACACCCACCCCTCCACAGTCAATATATGCCACCAATTAATTTCATTAACAACTGCATATTCCTGCTCTGATGTATCTGCTTGATTATACACAGACTAGAGACAAGTTAAATGCTGCACAGCTCGGTACTGAAAAAATTCAGCGAAAACCAGAATTAACATTGTCTGCATTTTTATTTTACGCAATTGTGCACTGCCAGTATAGTCAGTTACATGTACATGTGCACAATGTGTATGTATATCTGCTTCCTTTAACACATTAAGTGGACCTATTTTGAGCATGAATAGTTGCATGGTAAAGGAGACTGTGTTCCAAATACCGTCATTATTAGGGCACAGATCCTAAAGACAACATCGTGAAATAGTCAAGCATCTGTAGGAAAAGGAGCATCCCAACACACAAAGCATCAGTAAGTGTATTTATTAATGACAGATAAGCCACCTGTGTTAACAGGGATTAACAAGTTTCACAGAATTAGGATGTAGTGAACACAAAGTTACTTAATGAGCGAAGAGAGAAACAAAATACTTTAGGAGATATGCCTCACAGGAGCAGTCATTATTTCACCCAAAGGAATACACAGTTAGGGGCAACAAACCATGTTCTCAGGTACAGAACTTCCTTTTCTTAAAGGACATGGGAACATGCAACTAGTTCATGTGAGTTTACATGTTTCAGTAAGGCAACAAATCTTCTGCTAAATGCTGTTGAATTTACTCCGTTTGGTCACAGACCGAGTAATTTCTAGAAGTAATCCCTACTATTCCACTCCTGCTGAACTATCCCAGCTCTGTTCTTCTCTAGCCTGGTTTCTTTCCACTCCACAAAGGTAATTTGTTCCAGTCCCAAACTACTCCTCACCACTTTAGCTTGTCCATTCAAACAGACTTCACACCTCTGTTAAGCTACTCACAGCGCAGTTCCTCTCATTGCCCATTTTCTTGTTCAACCAGCATCCCTTCTGCTGATGGCTCTGTTAGCTCCTACAAGCTCAGGTTTCTCAGCAAATTGCCTCTCCTCTTTAGCTCCACATGACAGTCAACAAGTCAGATGGAGCTCAGCTGGAGTTCCAGCACCTCCCCACCTCAGTCCCTTACACACCTCACTCCATTTTAGGAAAGGCCAGTACCAAGACTGTCTGAATACAGACTTTAACTAACTATACATAGCTTCCTTACTAATACCACAAGATTATCATTGTAGATTTTTTTAGCAAAGTAAGGCAGTAGATCTGTTGTAATTTATACAGCTTCTCAATTACATTTATGGATTGAACATAAAAAAAACCCCACATTAAACCAGAACATTAAAGGCAAGATTGTCCAGGATGTAGGGGAAGAAAAGGAAACTGAAAACAAGCAGAACCAAATAGATGAGTCACAAAATTAAAAAAAAAAAAAATTCAGCAGCAGAACAATGGAAGCAGACAGTTATACGAAGCCTGCAACACGTCTTTGAAATTCTGATTATTTACAAACTTTACTTTTCAGAATCACAAAACAGTTGAGGCTGGAAGGAACCTACAGAGGTCACAGAATCATCAGGGTTGGAAGGGACCTCTGGAGATCATCTAGTCCAACCCCCTGCTAAAGCAGGTTCACCTACACCAGGTTGCACAGAGTCCAGTTTTGAATGTCTCCAGAGAAGGATGCTCTGCAGCCTCTCTGGGCAGCCTGTGCCAGTGCTCTGGCACCCTCAAAATGATGTTTTCCTCATATTCAGATGAAACTTTCTGAGTTGCAGTTTGTGCCCATCTGGTCTGTCACCCACGAGGTCATCTGGTTCAACCCCCCCAAGCAGGGCCACCTACAGCCAGCTGACCAGGACCATGTCCAGAAAACTTTTCAATAGTTCAAAGGATATATATATTTAAGTAGTAAATACTACATTTTAGATTAAACTACAATCTTTAGTAATTTGAAGGGTGCACAGATACTCATGTTTTACCTTTTAATCAGTTCAGCATTAGTTAAATCCACAGAGTTAATCTGATTTAAAATCTATGTACAATACAGTTATCTTTGAACTATGAAACAATCTTCAGGTTTACTAATATTCTGATTAAAGAAATACAAACTTATGAAATAGCAAACCCTTGCCTTCCCCCCTGTTTCATAAGAACATCTATGTTCATAAAGAGGATTGTTAATGATTCTAACACTACCTACTCTGTGGATGATACCAGCTGAGTGGAGATGTTTTATACCACATAGCATTTGGTAAAGAAGGTAAGACATTCTTTCATGATCCAATTCCATATGAATAACCTGGCACAAATTTGCATCCATCAGCTCCATAACCAAGTATCTAAAGCACAAGAAAGAAAGCATTAAGAAAACTTGAGTCTTACTTTTCATATCAGGTTTCAGGTTAGCCTGAGAGATGTTTATTAAAAGTTAGCTACTTTGCTAACAAAAGTGTCAAAAAGCTTACGATAGAAAAAAATCATGCATGACCACAGTTTCAAAATTAAATAATTATCTATTCAAATAGTCTTGCTATTAAATTTTAAGTGTTCAATAGTCCATCACAAAAGGTAAGAATTCCACTAGTTTTATAAACAGGAATATGGAGGAATAATTCCCAGTTTATGCAGCATGAAAAACTAAGACTGTTGACTGTAAGTTGATGAGAAGTTGCAGATATTGAAGTATATAAAAAAACGACACTTCCTTTCACTGTATTTTAATTTAAAAAAGGAAGTTAACAAAAGCACCATAAGAACTAAGAAGGAATTACTGGTTTTCAAGTTAAAATATCATCTGCTTACCCACTTCAGACACATACCCATTTACCCAAGAAGCCCATTCACAAACCACAACAGCATATTCACTGGAACCTATGAATACCCCACCCATTAAGTCACCATTAATCCTTTCTAGACAAACTGACATAGCTTCCTTAAAAAAAAAAAAATATATATATATATTCAGTTCTTAACTGAGGCCAAAAACACTGTTGTGCTGATGCGACTGATGTGGCAAAAAAAATGATATCAGGTTATCCAGACCAAGTTATTATCCTGAGGTGACCTGTTCAGCTAAAGGACAATGCATACAAACCAGATGCATATGCAATCTGCAAAGTATGACAGACATATGAATAAAATGTAAATAGCTTTTTTTTTCTTCCCACTTCCATCTTATGCCTGTAGTGAAACAACTTTCTTGGTCTTTCTTAAAGAAATCTAGAAATAAAGACTAATTAAAAACTAAATTCAGCTTTTAGCTACCCTTTATTTTCAGAGTGTGAAGTCCATAGGATATTGGAAATACAGCTCCAGGGCTTAGGCCAGTATTTGTCAGGAAAATTAAAACAAAAATCGAGTACTTACACATCCTGAAATTCTTCTAGTGACTTCTGTGGTGTAAATACATTCAATAAACTAATTATCTATAAAATAAAAATAAACTTTAGAAGAAACTTTGGCTTTATTTCACAGAAAAATCCACTATAGCAGAAGTTACTATTCAAAATCAAATGCACACTGTTACTATATACAATTTGACTGTTACTTGGCTTCATGTAATTCACATGTGCTGAAAAGCTGCCAATTCACAAATAGTTCAAAACAGCAGCGTGTATGCCAAAAGAACTAAGACAGGACAAAACTACTTTTTTTCTTTTTCAAGTTATATGACACCTATGTCCCTCCTCAGTGCCTGAAATAAATCCCATTCTTTCCCCATAAATCTTATTTTAAATCCCATGTTATGCACAGAATTTTAACCAAGACTGCCTGACAACACATACACAGAGGTGCCCCACGCCATCCCATTAAACTGAACTACGATTTACTGTGTCCAGAAGAACTGCTAAAATTACTGTATTGCCATCCCTAATAACCACTTTGCTTTTATTCTGCTAGTTCTGAACTTCACCAAAAGCTTACTTAAAAATCAAACCTAAAAGGCTAATTGACTCCAGGAAGTTTGAGACCCAAGTGCGCATGTTCAGTGATCAGCAGTTTCTAGTTCATGTTAGCATCAGAACATAGCAGTCACATAAACCTTATATGCCTCTACTTGAGTACTGAACTATTGGCATTAAGGCTTGTTATTTTAGAAGGTTCAAAGACTTGAAAATACGTATGTATTGTCACCAGTATTTCACTTGTCTACCAGTAACTTGTTAGGCAGTGCTGCACTCCTGCAACCCCCACCAGTTAAACACTGTACTTAATAAAAATCTTGTTTAAGCTTGGAAGATTTAACTGCAGTGCAATTATAACAGCTGAATCCACTGCCAAACAGGCTTTGCTGGAGTACAACTTAAAAAGGCAAATGCAATACAGCAAGGCCAGCTCTATAAAGCTGACACTGATGGTAATCCTGTACCAACAACGCAGCAGAAACCTCCTCCTCTTGACACTTCGTACTCCAAACAGCTCACCCAAGACCTTAACCATACATTGTGGAGAACTGCATTACCCATAGCAAATCTTTCCCTCGCTACTTTTCCATTATTAACAGCAAGTAAGAGAGAAAATCCTAACCTTTTATGACAACTTACAGCAACAAGGGAGAGAAATACAATGCCAAACTTACATTTTTGTGATTGACGCATTTTAAAAGAACAAGCTCTCTGTAAGCCCTTTTTGCGTGGGTTTGATTCTGAAAAGGACGACTCAGCTTCTTTACGGCAACATTTATTCCAAGCACCGTATCAAAGGCAGCACTAGAAGTTTTCAAAGACAAGTTGTTAAGTCTCAGGGAGAGAAGGGGCGGGGTGGAAAGGGAGATGGGAGTGAGGAAATAAATCAAGATTGGAGACAAAGCATATCCACTACGCTGTCTATACTAACTTCATATAATTTTCATTTGGAAAACAAACTTCCTTTAAAAACTACGCATACTTTAATAAATACAAATAGGTTAAACAGAAGCCACTGATACTCATCAGAAGTCGTCCTGCCCTCCTTTCTGTCTTAAAATTGAATCTGATGACTCACGACTCACATTCAAAATTGCCAAGATGTAAAAATATTTTAAGCTTACTTGAAATCAAGAAGCATTTCAGCTGCCTAATCTGTACATTTGGAGTATTTTTTGGACACTGTTGCTGACTGACAACGATTTAGTATTTGCAATAGAAATAACTCTTTGCTAAAGGAAAGTCACAACCATGTCTCCGTGACCCATTCTGCAGGCATTAAAACTGTCCTATATGTGGATAGTTTACAATGATAAACAATTGTAGTGCCTAGCAGAAAGTTACATTCATCATCTGGCTTTGGAAAAAAATAAAATCCATAGAATTGAGAAATATGAAAAACTCAGATTGCAGGAGCAATACAAGAGTTTAAAAGTGAACATGGCCATTAATTTTATCTTGGTTTTCAGTTTGGCTTGACCCCTCACTCTGCAGGTTTGAGGCCAAGGTGTAAACTTGCTTTAATAGCTGTAAGAATCTAACACTAAATTGTCTGTATATACAGAACAAGACTAAAGGGGAAGAATATTCTTCATTATAAACACACAGACTATGGCAAAATATATGTGAATTCATACCACAAATTAGTCAAGAGTTCCAATCTTTATATAGTTCCAGTTTTAAATAAGGATTCCCATATTACTCCATTTCCTTTTAATGTTACTTTCATAGGGTAGGAAAGAATTCTCCTTCACATATATTTTCCAAGCATATTTAAGCATTTTGTAAGCTCCTTCCCTATCTCAGCAAGATACGTACAATACCCAACTGAAAAGACCACCACATTAAAGCACTCTTACAGAAGTACAGCTCCCCTGTGATAACAGCAATATTCAAATTATATGAAGTTTACCAGCATAAAGTCACTGCTTTCCCTACTGGAAAAGGCAATACCACTACAAAGCAGGGCTCACCCATGAGATGATGTGTTTTCTTGAAGGCATGTCCCAAATTACAGGTCCCAAATTTGAATCAACGTGCCACTTGCACTAAAGGCTTGCTAGCATTTATTTCAGCTTAGTTCTGTGAAATACGCAAGTCATTATTCAATGATTCACTCTCAGATTTAAAGCCTTTCTGTCTGTGCAAAACAAAATACAAAATGGGAGGAAAGCAACTGGCCAGACAACTGGAGAAACTGTTTTCCTCCCCAATATGAAAGCACTGGTGTTTCAGTATGCACTTCACCTAGATGTTATATGTAAATTAAAGTTTTGCATATGTTAATGACTTTAACCATGCCTGGGAATAATTATAAAAATCAATAACCAACAGCATCTGCATAAATTAGCTGTTCAAGTCAATCATAGGTCAGCAGTGGACAAAGGAGCAATTTTAGAGTAAGTGTCCCTTTATGACCTGACAAATCAGGTATATGGCAAGGCTCAGCCTAAGCACATATGAAGAACTCCACCTGAATCGCTTACTTTGCTCATCTACATGGGAGTGACTGACACTGGAGTTAAAAAAAAAAGAAAAAAAAAAAAAGAAAAAAATGAAGCTGTCTGCAACCTACACAATCCAAGGGGAATAATTAAAAACAGACTGGTAGAAGAAAAAAAAATGGTAAAAAATTGAAAACTGTGTAAGCATCCATGCATTTAATTTACCAAGGGGAAAAAAAAAAAAAAAGACACAAGACAATCTCTATTACCACCAAGATCACACTTCTAAATATCATGTAATTTCACACAAGTGAACAAAAAATATCACAGACATAATTGCTGTTGAATTTCTTTCCTCATCCCTGCTCATTTGAATTCAGAAGAGACTTTTTCATCATGGCAACTGTGTCAGGCACAGATTTTAAAAAAGCAGATTTGCCACAGTCTACCCAATTATCACCTTGGCTACTAACAAAATGTCTACAGATTGTTTCAGCGTTTCATACCATGGAAGAATCTCAATGTCTATGCCACTGTATAACAGCAACTCCAATTTGATCCCATAGGGTCTTCACTGCACTTGTGAGTTTTGCAAAGGGTAACAAACTAATCCCAACTGTTTCTTCAACTGCAAATCTAAAGGTATCAACACAGTCAAAGCTGTGCTATTTAATAAGATCACAAAAAATCAGATTCATTAAAAAATTTAGGAAATCAAGGACAAGAAAGGAAAAAAAAATGTCAGGAAGTTGAAGACAAAAATTATTTCAAAAAAATAGTTTTTTGTAAGTGATTATTCAGTCCCTAATAATTATAAGGCTCTAAATGTATTAATACTTAGGAACAAAGTAGTGCGGGAAGTCATGTATAGAAGTATACTTTGTATATAAAATACAACAGGTATATCCAATTTCTCACCTAGACTATTTGCAGTGTGAGCTAGAAATACCTTCTACATAACTGAGTTATTCTCATCTTCCTCGAGCTTTCATTTATTGCTTTTACTCAATATGTATTTTTAGAACTACTTATTTTCCTACCTTTTAATATCAAAGAAAAAAACTAAGCAGCAGCAATACATAGAATTTCCCATTAATATTTGGGGGGGGGGGGGGGGGGGGAGGGGGGGAATAGCAAGATTCAGACCTCTCCTAGCTGAAGTGACACATGTAGTATTAAAAACTTCTCACCACCAAGTAAAATCCACACACAAAACTCCAGAAATACTTTTCATAATTTTTTTGTTAAACACTGGATGCTTAAAAAGCACCACATCTGCACGTTACATTAATGAATTGACAATTTTTCCAGACAAACACGACAGGATAGCACTCATCTTACACTGACTTTTCTCATTTTACATCCTGATATTTTGTCTCTTTCCTTAGTGTACTATAAGGAATTTTAAGAGACATTAAGATTTTGCACCTTCTTCAACCTGGATATAGCTGTCAGATACTCCACATGAAGATGACAATTTATGCAATGTTTCACTCTGCTGTTCCATAAAACAAGTATTCTGAAAACAAGTCAGTACATCAGATCATTCCTTCTTCCTCTCAAAACTTTGACCTTAACACTACCCAAACTCCATATTGAAGCAGACACCTAATCTAAGTCATAGTTTAGAAATGCAGTACTTCTAATGAAAGGAGGAACACAACAACCACCCTAAATTCCTGCATGCCATCTAAAACAAGCATAACTAAGAATATTTACACCTGCAAAATGTTAGCATTATGTGAAATCTTACTCAAACACTAATAACCAACACACTAAAGAAGAATGAAACACTGTTCTCATTTTGCTTATTTTTGACCTATTAGCAGGGCAAGAGGGGTATCTAAATAATTTGAAAGTAAAGGCATGTTCTCACAAAAATGCATTCTTTTCCTACATATATAAATTATTACGGTTATGAAAAGGCTGAAAAGACACGGGCAGGTGCTGTATAAGGAGTTGCTCACAATACATGAGTCATCACACTTATCCTGCTGAATTTATAGATGAAGAGAAACTGCAAACTGGATTTAGAGCATGAGCAGCCCACCACATACTGTGATTAAGTCTAACATTAGAGAGTTTCTGAGCATATCTGTTTGCTCCCCTGTGTATAGAATTAAAAAAATGCATCAATAAACATTTCTGCTGTTACCAAGTAAGTTTTGCCTAACAAAATACGGGCTGGCACTAGATTGTGTAGAATGGATTGCTGCAGTCTAAAAAACATTTGAAAGTGTTTACCTTTAGCTGGCCCAGAGGTGTGGTGCCATACAAGAGACTAAGGTTCAGGATCAGACTAACGACTCTCACGTCCTGGGCCAGTGGAGGCTGGACACATAGCTGAGGTGACACACCAAGGAAGAGCCGGCCAGCCCAACCCCTCACACAGCATCCCTTTCTGGTTAATCCATGGAGTGACAATGACACTGATTTGCCTCATCCTGCCAGTTAATGGCAAGGCACTGCATTGATGGCTCCTAGAAATGGACAGGAGTGATCGGGAATAAAAGGGGGGGAAGAAAGGGGGCCATGATGAAGAAACGAGTAAAACCCAGAATCTCTCACCATCGCATTGTCATACCTTACACTGCAATATCATAACTACATGGGGAATGTGAGAACTAGAAAAGAAAAAGTGGTTAATGAGAAGGCAATTTGTTGACCATTTTAATTTATGCAGTTATCCAAATATTAATTTTCCCCTAAAAACAAAACAAAAAAATAGGTTTGCACATGAACTATAGCAAGCAAGTGTTTTAGAACTTAGTACATAACCCTGTAGCAAGAGACAGAAATTATCATCGCTATTTTACACTCTGGCACTTCTATCAGGAATACATTCAAATTTTGGTTTATATTTATAGCTTTTTATATTTAAATAAAGTATTTATTACTCACCAAACAATGCCCTGTGCCCCTGATCCTATGGGCTTCAATTGCTGGTAACGTTTCAGTACAGTGAATGTTGAATCTGCAACTTGAACACTGTAAAACTGACTATCACATTTACTGTCACTCATGGTGTAGTGTCATGTAGTTTTCTCTCTCAAGGACCTGGTAAAGTTTTCAAGATCTTAAAGAAAAAGAGAGAAAGCAAATATTCAATCTCTCACTAATTTCAGGCTGACAAGATGGAAAATCTATTATACATATTTTAATGCATATGAATTTTTCAATAGCACACCATTAAATAAGCATTCTTTCAACTTCATGTATTACCACTGCTAATGAAAAATACTTGCAGACAGCAAATAATTACACCCTTCACAGCTTTAACCATGCATGTTTCTATTCCAATTCCTGAAACAAAAAGCAGCTAAGTAAACAACTGTAAAAACAAACAAAACCAAATCAAACAACTCCCTACTCCACAAAGACTACTCCCTAACTGAATTACTACTATGTCCTAGGACTGTATTAATTTCTGTATTACAACAAAGCAAATCATAAATGATGTTTTTCAAACACTGATATCACAGATAAAGCAACAACAAAACCCCATGGAGTCCGCAGACATAGAAGGAAACAGGGTTTTAATAAAAGACTTGATTATAACTGCAAAACAGGTTTCAAATAAAACTGCCCTCAAAATGCCCATGGCTGCTGCAGTTTCTCCAGCACCCCTTTCAACCTAGTTCACTAAGAAATTTCAAGCAGGGCTCTGCCTCCTCACCTCTGCCAGGCAACCCTTCCCTGATCCATACCTACCCAAATCCATTCTCCCTCCCATTTTAAACACACCATAACATCCTACATTATCAGTTAGTGTAATTACAGTCCTGCAAGAATTAGTTTTGTGCTATAGTTTGAAAGAGAATTTCATGCCATAGTAGACAGCAAGTTACATCCATCCGTCAAGAATGAATTAGAGGTAGGTAATTATATTGGAGAGCAAGGAAATGGACTAAACTTCTAGCTCTGAAGTGCTACAGTAACAAAAGCACAGACCTTCAGTTTTCCTGGGCCTCCATCCCTCTTCCAAACCTTACAAGAAAATTACCTCAGTAATTACTGAAGAGGTCTCTAGCAAATTCTCTCATTTTCAATTTCACATTCACCGTGACAGATAGGGTCATTACAGCCCAGAGTAAATTGCACTGTCAAGCATTCCTCGAGACAGAAAACGGGAGCAGACCACCTTCCCCAGAGCAGCTGCCCTAACCACCAGCCTGTACAGCTGTCGGAGCTAACAAAAAAGCACCCAGTCTCTCCCTTCGCTGACTTGTAGAATATTTGTGAGCCAGTGCAAAACGGAAAAGCCTCAAAAGCAGAAGCTCGATTGCCCAGAAGGCAATCCTAGAAAGGCTTACAGCCACACTAATAGCATTTGGTTGCTTCAAGAATTAGAATTTGGACCACTCCCTTGTTAGGTGCACGTAGGAAAGAGCAGCATCTTCTCCCTGGCTTAAGCCAACAGAAGAAGTCCAAGAAATGTGAAAGTAAAACAGGCGAAAGATCTACAAATCCTAATAAAGGCTGGGCATAAACTGAACTGGTAACGGTTAGTCTTAAGGTATTCTCAAGAAATGCCTAAAGTCTCTTCTGCCTTCTAGTTTCTCAAAATCTAAGCAGCATTTTGAGAAGCAGATACTCAACTTTATTCTCTCTAGCTGCAATTTAGACAGTAACTTTACGTAGTATTTCCTCTTAAAAGCTTAAGAAAAAAAAAAGCAGAGGAGAAAGGGTCAGCAAAGGGAAAACGTCAGCTACCAACTTTCTGCCTTTGACACAGCAGCAGTAGCAGGGAGGAAGAGAAGGACATCTGTACAATATTTTTAGGGGCAGTCAGATGCAGTTCCACAACCAAAACACATTAATTTAAGACCAAAAAGCTGCCTTAAGAGGCAACCTTTCCTACTACATCCCAGGAAAAAACTCCACTCTTCTTTCCAACCCTTTTTATTACCCCAAAACTATGGACTCTGAGATCCCAAATTTTTTGATTAACAGTGCCTGAGCAGCCATGATATTTTCTTCCATTGTATGAAGATTCACTGAAAAGTACATTGGAAGGTCAAGATCCTATCTTTAAAAAGGACTTACAGAAAACCAAAAAAGTACAGATTTTGTGTAAGCTGAGCATCAACTTAAAAGACCTGTTAGCTACACAAGAACTATGCTGTACCTCTTGATGGATTAATGAAACACTTTTCTGTAACGGAGAAAAAGAAATAGGGGAAAAGGAAGTTACCCTGAACTAGAGAATCCTTCCCTTTAAGGAACCTTGCCTGCACAACGCCACCTTTTAAAAATCATTTAGAGATCAGGATAAGCTCTTTAGACAAGACCCAAAAAGGGAACTGGGCATCACAACACACAAGTTTTATGTACTGACATCCTTTGCAACTCACCGTGCTGAGTACTTGGCCTATCCCTAATTTCCACCTGGGCTGCAAGTTGCTTGGATGTATCAGGACATATATTACTTCAGACATACACATTAGTGTAAAATTTGGTGCCTAAGGATTGTAGCTGTTCACAGTACTTCAGGTAGACTATTTTGGGGGCAGGATCCCTCAAATAAAAACAGATTTCCCAACTGCTTAGGGGAAAAGTTTACCTGGCAAGTAAATTTCTTAATCCTGAGCTGCTACTGCCCTATCTGAAATAATCTGATTTCTCACTCCAGCTACTCCATACTTCTGTACAGGATTTTTTTTGAAATCTGCATTATTTCCATTTCTGAAATATAAGTTCCCATTTATGGCTTCCTAGCTGCAGCTGCACCAAAGAGGACCAGCAGCAAACCCAGAAGACACAGGATAGTCAACATACTTCTACTTCTTTACAACAGCATGTTTACAATGTTTCAGGATGTTTTTCTATTTTAAAGCATGCACAAGATGCATATAAATTGAGTAGGGTTTTTTTGTTCTTTTTTATATATAAGTTGCTTGTACAATTGGGGAAATGTAAGAATCATAAAGCCAACTGAGCACATTATATGCAGGAAACTTACAAGAGTGGTTTTCAACCTGTAGTTTGTGAAAGATAAATAGAAAAATAACACAACAAACCTACCACCGCCAGGGTTATGAGTTGTTATACAGAATTTCACTAAGAAGTTTTCAGAAGTTGAAAGCAACTGTGCTATAGCATACATCCTGTATTAAACAGTCAGTTCCCTAAAAGATATTCATTAAAATGGCAAGTTATTATTAACCAGATCTATCCTCTGGATATCTTCAAGTCAAAAGCTTATAAAGCAAACAGGTTGTAGCAGTTGGGAACACATTCTCAGGGTTCTTTTGGTCACAGAAATGTTGTTATTGACAACAAACCGTAAGAATATCAAGAAACTTAGCTTGATTTTTAAGACTCAAGCTAAAAAGTTCTACTGCTAACAGAACAAATAGACAATGCATACATATATGAAAAGATACGGAAATTCCGTGCAGAAAATCTGTCCCTGTTCTGTTGTTCACTGTTGTGAACGCACTTCAATTTCAGGTGTGCCTGTTTAAGGCCTATCACCCAACAGCATTGCTCAGGTTTTTATAATCTTTACAGCAACATTATCAACAGGTATGAGTCCAACTACAAAAGCACAGCAAGTTCTCCTGCCCCTCTACTCACAGCCCCTGAACAGCCTGTTGCAACAGGTAAGCACAGCAAGCTGTAGCGGAGCCATGCCCATCGGGCAGCCGTGTGCAGGTGCTCCGCGCCTGGGCAGCTCTTTGAAAAGTCCTTTTTTTTTTTCTTTATGCAATCCAAACTCTTACTGATAAAAGACTTTGCCAAGTACCTGTTACAGCATCGCTCCACTGTTAGATACACGCTGGATGTACCTCAGCACCCCTGCCGGGGCAAGGTGGTGGGAAGAAGGAAAAAGTTTAAACGCGCATCAGCTGTAACTAATTACGCTGCTGTGTAATTATGTAACGGCCCCGGCGCCGAGCGCTCCTCACAGCCCCTCTACGACTGCGGCCGGGGGACAGCCCGGGCCCGCCGCCACGGCGAGGGGCGCAGCGCCGGCCCTGCCCTTGGCTCGGCCGCTCTCCCCGCGACCCCTCGGGGCCGGCAGCTTCCAGGGGACGCCGAACGCCGGCCCGGCCCCCCGCGCCCCCCCCCGCCCCCAGCGCGCTGCCCCCCGGGCAGGGCACGAAGCGGGAGGGGAGAAGGCGGAGGAGAGGCAGCGGGCGCCGCAGCACAGGGGCGCGGCCCCCGCCGGGAGCGGAGCGGAGCCGGCACTGCGGCACGGGGAAGGGCGGCGGGCCCGGCCAGGGCTGCCCCCGGCGGAGGCGCGGAGCAGGAAGGGACTCCGGCCCCGCCGCGTCGCTCCCCCGCCTCCCTGCGGCTCGGCCGGGCCCGGGGCAGCGGCCGACGGGAAACGCCGGCTCTGCCCGCGCTTCGGCGAGCGCGGCCCGCGGGACAAGCCGGGGACTCCAGTCGTCACGGGGCCGGCCCCGCGGCTGGGAGCTCGTCCCGCTCCGGTCCCGGCCCCGGCCCCGCCGCCCGCAGAGCCCCCCCTCACGGCAGCCGCCCTCACCGTCTCCTCCCTCGGCCGAACTGCGGCGGGACGGGGCGCGGCGCTGGCGAGCCGCCTCCTCCTCCGGCGCGAAGGGCTGCCCCAGCCACAATGGCCTCCCGGTGCTCCCCTCAGGCCGCGCCAGGCCCGCGCCCCCAACAGGCAGCCACCCAGCCCAATCGTAGCCCTTTGCTGACAGAACTCAGCCAATAGAATCCCGAAGGCGGGACCTACAAGCCGCTATATAAGGGAGGGCGGGGCAGGACTGCGGTGGAGACGGTGAAGTTTAGGCCAATCCGGGCGCAGCTCCCGCCCCCCGACGTGATGTCATCAGTGCACGTCAACCCGTCACCATATTTATGATGTCACCGCAGCAGCGCCTCGTCACGAGTTGCCGTGGCGCCGGTCGCCCCCGGCGGGTGGGGCTGGGGGTTCCCCACCGCCGCCCTGCTCCAGCAAGCGGGGAGACGTGCCGTGTGAGGTAAGCACCTCCCGTGTGGAGCAGCCCCTCGGGGTGCTACAGCAGATGACGTCACAGATCGGCGGCCTGTCGCAGCACTTCCACCCACCAGGGTCACCTCGCATCCACTTCGGGGGGACGGTAGCGCCTGGTACCGCAGCGGCCCCGAGCGTTGGGCAGGGTCTGTGCGGCTCTACGGTGGGCTGTGCCCCCTTCCCCGGGTAGCCCAGCTATTTTTGACTGCACTCAAATCATAAACCTTCTATACATTACCGTGCCACCTGCCTTGATGCCAGGACTGCTTGTTTGCTAAAACAGGTGCTGGCTAAAAATAAACTCAACATTTCTCCACCTCTGCTAGCACCAACAAGAGCTTCCTTTTCTGTGACTTCTATTCTCGTAAACTATTTTAAAAAAACACACCTGTAATTTAAATAAATCAATTTAATGTATCATATAGACGAGATGACATCAGTTTCCTTTAATAGCTTCACTGCTGAACACGAAGAGGATGCTAATTCTAGACAGTCAAAGGCGCCTTTGCTTCACTTACCAAAATGTGTTGGATACAGATTTACACGTTCTTGGCATCTAGGTCAGATTATCGCTATGCTTTTCATTAGGATTTGGGTCCTTTTATGTGGTTATAAAAAGTACTAGAGCAGTTTCCAGTAAGAAGCTCCTATTACAACAAGCTAGTGTAACACTTTCAAGCCATTAACCTACATAAGCATTCAAACATCTCCAGTTCGAAGCAAGCCTGCAGAGGAGTAGCATAAAGAAAACTTTTACTAGTCAACGATTTAGATAATAAAATAACAGAAATTAAATAATATGGTTTCTGACTGTTCCAAAATAACAGATGAGCAGAGAATTTTTATGTGCCTATCTACCTTATTTCTTTTAAGGTTTACAGGTACTTCCTACTGCTAGTTAGTTTACAACTGCAAAATGTGCTTTTGCAAACATATACATTAATAAAACAGGGCTTTACTTTTAGCTTGAAGATGTAATTAGTATTCTTTTATTTGCTGGTATAGGGTGTTGGGTTCTTTAATATATATTCCAGTATCTGTAGTCTAGATATTAAACGCAAGTTTTTCTTGTCCAAGGAGACAACTTTTATGACCATAAAAAACATATGTAAAAATACAGACACAACTTCTGTTTTCACCTGCAGTAGATTTATTCCCACATTCACCTACCTCAGCAGAAGGTAACACACAAAGGTTTAATCAGTAGCTGGTGTGAACTACAGCAGGAGCTACAGTCAGATTACACTGCTGTATCAGTACTTGTCTGGCAAAACACTGACGAACAGTCACCAAATTAAATTCTCCTGTACTCACGTGCTACAGAAGGCTGGTGATAGGCAGCAAGCTGCCTAAACCTGACACATTGTTTTGAAACACATTTGCTGGATAAGGAAAATTTTAAGATGTGCATTCCTGAGAGACCTGTGTGACACAGAAGGAACTAACCAAAGAAACAGATGAAAGACCTCCGATACTAGGATTTAGGCAGGACTAGGGGTGAACATGCCTCTCCTATCAGAGTACTGTGTGGTGTACCTGTGTTCAGATCTGAAATGGAGTCATCAAGTTAGAAAAAAGAAAAAAAAAAATAACCACAACCCACGAAGCAAGAAGAATTATATCATCTTTTAATTGCATGGTAATTTCATCGTACATTCTTCAAACAGAAATATCACTTGAAAGACATCCAGTTCCCTTATTTTGTTGCACTGTACATATTATGCAAATAAGAGCTGGGGTGGCATACAAAACAAAATGTTGCTCTGGCTTTTCAAATAATTACTTGAAAGAAGCAGAACTTTAAAATATAGCTGGGAATTTACAGCCACAGAAGAGCTTTGCAAATGACTGGTTAAATATGAAACACAGATGCAAAGGGGGAGGGGAAGGGGCAACACACTTCCAGTTTGAGGCTGTAGTGGGAAGAAAACCCTAACAACTGTACACAAGTGTCAACATGCTCAGTATTTACATTCTGAGCATTACCAATGCTACAGATAAGCAATGTACTAAAAAAATAACTTAAAAAAAAGCTATACAATTGTAGTTATAAATACTATATCTTTAAAAGTAGTTAAGTAGTGTAGGCTAAAAAAATGTTCACAGTTACTCTGAAGAGAGCTGTATACATATATTGCACAGTAGAAAAGTTCATTCAGTATACCATGTGTAAACAATTTTTATCTTCTTTGGCAATTTCAGGACTTAGAGCAATATTTGCTGTGAGCAAAAGCACTTGGGTAAAAGGCACATCAAAAGCTTTTAAAGCTGCAAGATAAATCCTTCTGACACTTTCCAGTTAGCACTATCATTCTCTTTCGAAAAATGTATACCTATCAATTCAGAACAACACATTTCTACAAGTAGAACTTGGAGGTCTGGTGACAAAAACATCAGCTGTTCTTGGCTGTTATTCTACAGTAACAGATTTGGCCAAATTTCTTGGAAAGTCCACCTAGAACAAAAAGACAGACTTTTCAGAATCTGGCAGAGTAATACCGACATTCTGCATTTGACAGTTCATTTAGCTTGCTTTTTTTCTATTTCCTAATGAGTTCTGCTTTATTCTAGACACATTAACACACACAACAGACTATAGATCGACAGATAATGACTCACTGTTGAATTCACTCTTGCTTCCAAAACCGTAACAAATACATATTTGTTTTGCACAAGGTACCTTTCCAAAGCAGTCATCATTATCAAACTGGCACACCTAGCCAATGTCAACAGAGTAATCTGTACAAAGCACTGAACTATTTTAGGTTAAAGTGTAATACCACGTTCTAAGATTTAGTTCTCTGGAAAAGTCCCATCTGCACTCTTAACCAACCAAACTTAAGCAAACTATCCTTGTCATTTTTTTAGAAGAAAAAGAATTAAATACAAAGCTGAAGAATTGGCACCAAAATGCCACCTCTACTACCACAGTAACTGCAAGCTCTGCTGTTATCACAAGTTCTTTGTTAGATATGCCATCTAACTAGGTCTCTCGCTTTACACTGGTAGGAGGAAGTTCAAAACAGCACTAACTAGAGCACTAAATATAGAAAGCACTTACATCATATCCTCTCAGAACAGCCAGGTGGAACGAAAGTAACTGGAGAGGAATAACACTCAAGACTCCTTGAAGGCAGTCAACTGTATGAGGCAGCTCAATGGTTTTGTAGGCAAATTTTGAGCTTTCTGTGTCTTCTTTAGAACACAGAATGATTGGACGACCCTGAAAATAAAATTTTGCAGTGTTAAGTGGCTTAGAAATACTTTGAAATACTGGTTCACAACACGCTTGTATGTTTGAAGATGCTCAGGTTGCCAACAAAGAAAATGCCAGTCTTGCATAATGACTTTTGCCATTCACTATTTTGTGAGAGTTGAATATTTTCATCTGTAGGGTTTTACTGTTATACCATTTGCTTCAAAACAAACAAAAACCCCCTAAATAGCCCACATACAATCAGTTTTCACTACTGCTGTTAACTTGTAATGACAACCTGTAATGCAGATATAGCATCATATTTATAACTTAATAATTAGAAAAGAAAAAAAGTCACCAATACATCCTTATTCTGAAGCACAAGTCAGCAGCAATACAACGTGCACAATCTCCCTATGACACTGTATTAGTTAAACAGCTTACCTGTCGAGCAGTGACCTGTTGCAGAGCATTCTGGCACTTAGTGAAACAAGGATCCTTCATTATCACCATGATAACAGGCATTTGTTTGTCTATTAGGGCTAATGGCCCATGTTTCAGCTCACCAGCCAGGATACCTTCAGAGTGCATATAGGTGATTTCTTTTATTTTCTAAAAAAAGCAAATGCCATCAAGTTACTAGTAAATCAGATGAGAAATAAAACCCGCAAGAAGCAAAACACCAAGGCTGTACATCTGCCACTTAAATACAGACACACGGTATCAAGTTGGTATTTTCAAAGATCAGTTAATAGTGAAGACAGGCTTGTCTGCTGGGATTTCTAGCAGGCTGCTGGCAGAAGCAGAGCATGCATGTGCACGTGCATTTGCAGAGAAAGAAATGGAGTAATCAACAGGGACCTTCCCAGCACAACCTTTAACATTCCCAATTTCTGTGAGACACAGATATGCTTCTATTGCACCAGAATGTCCATAACATAATTTATGAGTTTCTCATTTATGAGCATCTCATCTGAACATCAGCACATTGAGTTCTTCTGATGTTGTTTTCAAATGGGTCAGCATTTTAAGTTTGGTTTCTTCAAACAGGCTCATGAAACACTGCATTTATTATGTGAAAGAAACAAGAACCTGAAACCATATTCAGGTTCACCTTATGTATGTGTTCAGTCCAACAGGACTAAGTGCTTTTAGTTGTAGATAGCAGTTTTACTGCAGCAGAATTAAATTGTAATGAAATACTAAAACTATGTTGCAGAAGCCATAAAAGCTTATTTTCAATAACATCCAAAAATATTGAGAGGTTCCTACCAGAGCTCCTTCCAGACAAGTGGCATAATTATACCCACGACCCATAACCAGCAGTGATCTTTGTTTGTACAGTTCAAGAGCTAAGTCATGTATCTTCTCATCCAAGGACAAGACTTCTTTAATCATCTCTATTGGAACATACAAAAAGCACATATTAAAAAATTCTTAAATTTGAAAAACTAGTTTGCTTGTAGTAGGATGTGCCAATGCTCTATTGGAACAAATACATTTAATATAATTCAACCATTGGCTTTGCATCTTTGACAGCAGTTTAAGGATATTTTCTCCAGCTTTATTTACAGTAACAAGTTTAAAATAATTATTGGTTTAAAGCAGTGCTCATACATCCCATTTGTATTTTTAAAGGAAGTTGTGAACATCCGTTTTAAAGTCACCTTGAATTAGTTTCCTTTGATCTATCCTGATTTAAAGTGAAAGACTTTTAAAATTTCAAATCATCAATTTAGGAGATCAAGAAATATTTCTCATACAGAACTACCTTATTGCAATTAGAAAACCCAAGCCATGAAAATTCTGATCTTCCTGCCAAATTTCTTGGAAGGGCGCTTGTAAAATTGGCAATTGGTGCAGAAATTAATAGACCACTTTTCTTATATTGTCCACCTTTCAGGAGGAGGAGGAAGACAAAACTTAAATGAGAAAGAAATATCCTCGGGTAGTATTTTATATTGCCCTTTAAACAACATGCCCTATCCCTCCTCAATCCCAAAATATCAATATACCTGGCAATGATTTTAGTCCACTAATAATTTCCTGTCGTCTTTTCTGCAAGGAAATTCTGTCTTCAGACATCATTAGGCCAAACATTACAAGAGACACAAATTGGCTGGTATAAGCCTGCAGACAAAACAAAACATTTAGCAGTTAAGCCTGCAGAGAGTTACTATGATCTCAGTTTGAAGTGCTACAATTAAAATTTTAATTAGATCCTACAGGGCTGCAGTATGAAAGTCAAACAGAACAGCAATTACCTTTGTGCTTGCCACACCTATCTCAGGTCCTGCATTTATATGTACACCACAGTCAGTCTCCCTGGATATTGAGCTCCCAACCGTGTTTGTGATGCCAACTGTTAGAGCACGACGTTCTTTACAATACCTCAGGGCCATAAGCGTATCTGCGGTTTCACCTGCAAAACATTTACATCTTGACTTCAGGTTGACACAAGGATAGTAATGACTCCTGGAAAGCATAAAACTTTACACAAGTGTGTTCTAAATAACTGCATCCACACTTACACAGTGCGTGCAAAATGCAACTGAAAATAATCTTTCAGCACTCATTGTCTACATATTTGAACCAAGTCTGTACGAAACTTTAATACAAGACAAATCAGGCCCATTAGCCATCACCCTCCTTTGCACAAACATGAAGTAATAAACCAAGGGCTTTTAGAAGTTTTTCTACAGTTTACACTCAGCTGAAGACAAGCAGTAAATGCAGCTCACCTGACTGACTTATAAAAAAGCAGACATCGTCTCTGAAAACAGGTGTGTTTCTATCCAGGAAGTCACTAGCAAGTTCCACCATCACTGGTAATTCAGTTAATTCTTCCAACACTTGTCGAGTCTGTATTCAAGCAGCGCACAGTATTTGTTAATATTGCCACCCATTCAAGTCTTGACATCTTAAAAGTCAGAGATAATTTAAATGGATTCTTACTACAAAAATTGGTAATTACAGCTTACCAGACCCTTAAAAACTACGGTGAAAAAAAAGAGTTAATTTCTAGCATGTAGGTAACAGCATTTAAGCATTAATAAAGAATGTGGCACAAAGGAAAACTAAAAAGAGCGGGACCCCTCAATGAAAGGCAAAGTTTGAGATACAGAAGAAAAAGAAGATTAAGAGTTCTTGTCTAGAACCCCAGCAGCTAGGAGTTATATATATGTTTCAGATAAGGCTGAACATACAGCTACTGCAGCATGGTAACTGGTCCCACAGCCAATAATGATCAGTCTCCGGCATCTTCTGATTTCTTTCAAATGATCCTTCAGCCCTCCCAGCAGAACTGTAAACAAATAGAACAAAAGCATATATCAATAGTGTATTTTATTTTCTAATTAATGTGTTCAAAATTTGCAGGCTTAGTGCAGCCTGAGCACTTGTTCCGAGTTACCTGTGCTGCTCTCGAAATTCACTCTGCCTCTCATCGTATTGACAACTGATTCTGGTTGCTCAAAAATTTCCTTTTGCATGAATGCACTGAAGTTACCTGTTTAGGACAACATTACATAGCAATGCTTAGGTAACGCTTAGGTTTGTTACTTGAAGTCTTTTACAGTTACCAAGAGATGACTTTTAAGACTACCTGTGGTAACAAGCTAATTTGACTGTCTTGTGTTCGCTTAAACAAAAGCTTAGGAATAGGCGAGAAGAAAGGAGGGATTGATAGTTCACTCAAGTTGGTTGGTTTCATTTCCCAACACTGACAACGGAACTGAATTCTTTTTTAAGGAAACTTCTGTGTTCCACTTCAATTCTTAGTTTACAAAGTCTGCCAACAACTACAACAACATGTTAACATTAGTTATATTTTCGCTAATTACTGAGACGAGTAGAAGCATCTAGGACTTTTCCAAAGCTAAAAATGGGTAGGGTCCCATACCACCCATCTCCCCTTGGCTGTAAAGCTTAGAATTGTCAGCTCCCAGTACAAACAGCCTAAGTATTGCATCATTTTTATAACAGATCAGCAGTTTTCTGCCTTTTCCACTACACAAAGAATCAGTAACTATCCATCTTTGGTGATACTCCTTTACAGATGTTTCAACCCACCCTTCATGATTTGCTGCAATTCCATCTGCAACGTTTGTATGGCCCGGGAAGGATCATCACTGGCTGATCGCTCGAGACGGTGAATTGAAAGCTTCCCGTCAGTTACTGCTGCAATGTCATCATCTTCTAAGAAAATTACTCTGTTGGTGTGCTCGATGATAGCACTACAGAAAAAACAGATGCAAGAAAAACCTGACATGTCGGTCAGAGTTGGTAGCACCACTCCTCAAAGCAATTAATATGCCACACAGCACTTCCAGCCCTACTTCTATCTTCCTTTTGGACATAACTACAGATAGAGCCATCTTAAAGGAAATGGCTCCATCTGCTGCTGCTTCTGCATTCTCACAGGAACTGGGAGCACCAGGCTGGGGAACCACAGCACCTCACATCAGCAAGTTCCCACTGATCTGATCTTGCCCCCCCCCCCCCCCCCCCCCCGGACCCCTAAGGTCACGATCTTGTTTCTGTGATAAATGTGTACCAGATGTGTTCAGGTTCCTGCTAAGTTTAGAACCACATCACTTTTTCCTCCTCTGACAGCTGGATTAAAACACCAAAACGTAGGCTAACCCATAGTCTGCCCAAATACTTGGCTGACAGTGTCTATTTGTACCCAACTGCCCTTCCTACACTGGATGTATTTTACATAGAGATTAGCAATTGGCAGATACTGCACTTGTTTGGAGTCTGAATGCTGATGTCAAGTCTTCACATTTTTCAGCTATCTTAGCCTGGGGGCTTCATTGTTACCTGGATTAAAGGCTATTCTATCAGAAAACAATTGTACAGCAGCAAGACAGCTTAAGATTTCCAAAACTATCTCAGTTCTAAACAAAAGCAGTATTTTGAGAAATGTTTAAGTACTCTTACTACCTTGCATCTGAAGCAAAGAAGAATTCTACTGCCTTATCCCCAACAGCATGAAGGCAGGTAGAGCTGTCCAGTCTTTTCATTCGGGAATTGCACATGTTCTTCACATTCTCAATGTTGCCTGTTAAAGAAATCAAACACTTAAATGCAAAGCTAGATCTGTTCAAGTTAAGAGATTACAGACTATACAGGTTCAAGGTATCACAGTTACACGAGTGCTTTGGGGGATGGTACTTCTACATGAACTACACATTCAGCAGCACAAAATACAACATTCTCAGCTAAGAAGCTATTTGGGGCATCAGCTGGTACTTTTATAGTAAAAAACCAATTAACCTAATTTCTAATCATAAAGTAAAAATAATTTTAGTTCTTAAAAATAATGTAATTGGGTTTATCAACTTACATGTTCTATATAAAACAGGAACCTGTTCAGTGGAGAGCTTGTATTTGCTTCTAACCCCAATGAGCAGCGGACTCCCCCTCCTATAAAGGGAAGACATGGAAGTTTATAAAGAGAAAGGTGCATACAAAGAAGTCAAAGGACATCTGTGAAGTTGGAAGATGATACCCTGTCTAGCTTCCTCAATAGGAAGACCCTCTTCAACCCTGAACCTAAAGCCTTTCATGGCAGGTGTTACATAAACTTGGCTTGTTTCTCTAAGATTTGCCGATTGTTATATGGATAATTACCATATGCCTTGGTGATTCTTTCCCCACGAACTACACCCAGGTAGAGAAAAACATATATGAACTAGTTGTTTTCCTTCCGGTAATCACAAAACAGCTTACCACAGGCACCAATTTGAATACTGTTTTTAAACAAAGCTTACTGCCTCTGAAGCCAGCCAGCAATAACTGCAGCGCTCTCTACTACTGAAATACTGTTGCACCCTTTAGCTTTTTAAATTCAGAAATGTCAGCCATCACTACTGCACATTTTTTCATTATATGGGTCATGTGCCACACTGAAGAGCTTATTAAAAAAAATAAATATATCTCACGAGTAAAAGAGTAATTCACCCTCCCCCGATACCTCAGATTACAAGTTTAGCTTCTCTTAATTCCTTCACTCCTAAAAACCCAAACCTGAACCACATATAGAATGGTTCATTTCAGAAGATGTCTCCAGTTAGAGTAAGGGTACAGCTGGCTCTTTCACAATTTTAATAAGGTCTCATTTTTGACCACAGAAGCAATGGGGGTTTTGGTTGTAGTATAAAACAGTCTTTATTCCCACTGCTACTTCACTTGCTACTTTAACTTCTTTACCTTTCCTGAAAGTTGTTTCCCAAGTTATAAATAAAAGCAAAAAAAAAAAAAAAATCATAAATGCTATGACAGCTACAGAACGCAATTTATATAACCTTTTAGAATGATGGCATTTTAGCCAATCTGAACATACTTATCTCAGTCTTTATTCAATGTGAAGTAAAATTGAACCATACCCTTTCCCTTCCCTTTTTGACACAGGGGAAATGTTAGTACACTTTTAATACAGCTTTAGAAATAGAACATACACTGAGCTTCTATTGACACACTGTAACAGATAAAAGGACAGACTATGGGGATGAGTTTGTCAGTGGTGGGTTCTTCCAAGTGCATTATCTGAAATATCTGCAACTGAAAGTGCATTTGCACTGAGCAAGAAAACGTCATCTAATTACTTTTTGCAACTGTCTTTGCATCCTCAAAAAGTGAGTAGTCACAGCTAATTTATTAAACAATATCAAGTTAAAGATTACAGAGAATCAACACAAGCCTCTGGAAATTCTGTGACCTCCAGTCTGTACAGCTCCAATTAGGTTATATTTAATGGTCAGTTGAAGAGATGCTCAGCAGAGCTTTGCTGCACTTCACAAGCATTCCACTAGTGCAGCTATCTACCTTCTGAGTTTTGATTAAGCACTTTAAACATCAGCATTCTAGTACTTTTAAGAGATGTTAGCTTTTTTTTTTTAACGTACAAAAGCATGATTTATATATAAAATTGACTTTTACTAACCTGGTAGCAACAGCTTCACCTGGGTAATGGACGCTCTTGAAAACCAATGCAAAAGCACCTTCCTGGAACCCATGCAAACAGAAGAGGGGAAAAAAAATCCTCAACAACTTATCTCAGTTAGTTCCATCTCATTAAACTGGGGCCCCTCTTCCTGAGCAGGCTGTGAAGGAAAGCTCTTTTCTACTATCAGGAATCCCTTCCTGGAGGGCAGACTGCACCTTTAAAGGAATTGGTCAGGGAGCAGAACATGCACCAAACAGTGCAGCAGCTGACAGATCAGGAAGCGAGCACTTAGCCTCTCTTTATAAATAAAAGCAATACCTTCTAACACAAGGGTTAAGAAAATCTACAAGATGTTACTCACAATCAACTTGAAGACTATTAGACATGTAATTTTATTAAGACTTTTAATAAGACTGTGCACATAGCTGCATTTTATGCATTTTCAGCTAAAATTCTGGAGTTCCTACTTCTAGTTTAAGCAGCAAATTCTCACTAGGGTATTTAAAAAAAAAAAAAAATCTCCACCAAAAATACCCAAAATCCACAACACAAGAACAGACTATACAGGTTCAAGGTAGCACAGTTACGCGAGTGTTTTGGGGGATGGTACTTTTACGTGAACTATACATTCAGCAGCACAAAATACAACATTCTCAGCTAAGAAGCTATTTGAACAAAATCAAGAACACAATCAATTATACTATTAACACAGCTTGCAAACTTGAGGAATATTCTATAAACAGGAGTAAAAGCCCCCTCCTTGCAAACAGAAGAGAGATGGTCACATTCACTCTTCTTGCAGGGACGCCAGTCAGCACCTCTGCTCTTGTTCTGCAGCCAGGTGAAGCCACCCTTCCCCTCAACGAGGTGGCTGCACCACTATTCCCTCTTGACTCATACGGCTCTTTACTTGGTGTATATGCATTTCAGGGCTGCCCTAAGGGAATCCCACAGAGCTGCTTTAGAGAGGAGAAAGGGGAGGTGAAAAGAGTGTAAGAAACTGCTGGAAGGGGAGGGAAAACATCTGCCTGGAGACTGGGGGAGGAAAAGAAAGCAAGCTTTCTCCAAGTTTGCCACACATCTATCAGTGTTTTTTAGCATTCACAAACTAAGTAACAGTAGATTCCCACTTCACAGTTTGGAAACTGGCTATGCCATGAAATCAGTACAGCTTGTTAGATCTATTTCCAAACATGGGAGCCAAGGCATTAGACAAACTTGAATCACAGCAGTGTTTTAACACGATCAGAATAGCCTTTAAGAACACACTGCCCTTTATGAGAGATTCAAACCCCCAGAGGCTCCTACTGATTTTTTTAATTAAGCTGCCTCATTAAAAACTGTGATAACCGCTTTAAAAAAAAAAAACACAAACCAAAACAAAACCAAAAACAACAAACCCCACCAAACAAAAAACGCTGCTAATGCAATTTAAAGATTTACCGTTGAAAAGCCTTTGAAGTTTCCAAAATTCTAATCTCATTATTTGGTCTATTAAGCATTGTTTAGAGGCCAAAATCCATTATTTGCAGCAACATCTAAGGACTGCAGAGAATCTAAATGCATAAATGCAGAATACTAAGGAACCCCAAAAATAGTTTATGCTGTAGTACAGGAAAAAAGGAACTTCCCACTTACCAACTGTTGAATAACTCTTTCTACCAAGGCTGAAAAACTGGTGTCCTCACTCTCTCTGTTGTCATACATGTACTTGATCAATTTGGGGATTGTTTCTGTATACGTTTCAGATTCAAATTCATAGCCTTTGCTCTCCTGAAATACCATATAGAAAAGAAAAAGTGTTTTCATCCTCAGGCAAGAAACACCGAAGGGCCTCCCAGCTGCCTCCCACCAGAAACTGCACAGTAAGACAGACTGCTTGAAGCACTACACCGGACTAGCAGAAATACATCACTATAGAAAAAACATAATGACTTACCCTGTCATAGCTACACTTTTGGAAATACTGTAATAAGACATGTAGTAAGACTTGCTTTGCAGCTGTCAAGCAACAAGAGACAGGAGGGAGCCCACTCCACACACCCTCTCCAAGAATTTGAGCACAAATTGCTACTCTACTCCTAAGTACTTTGCATTTAGGATTACAAGAACTTCTGTACTTCACCAGCTCCCCATTAGGCAGGCTCCTTCACACTACTATTTTACAGATGATCTCAAGAAACTTGAATTCAGATTCCAAAGTCATGAAAGACCGGATAGTAGCTGGTCAAGCGTTTACTTTCTTGTTTTAGAATCATGTTGCCACGGACTCACCAGAAATTTTCTTAGGTCCTTATAATTTGTGATGATACCATTATGGATAACAACAAATTCTAAAAGGAAAAATACATATACTCATCAGTAACAAAAAATTGAGATATTCAACGCAGAACACAAAATTAGAGGGGGAGTGGGAGAGAGTTTAAAAGTACATTAGAAACTACCTGCTATAGCTTTCAGACCTACCGTTTATCACAACATGGACAACAGAAAGCAGAAACTTACAAATTCTGAAGGCATGCAAAGGTTGTTCCAAAACATTAAGACAGTTTTAAACTATACTCACTAGAACAGCACCAAGCCATCCCAAGTGAAAAACGATACTAAAATCTCCCTTTTCCAGTCCAGACAATATTGATGCATTTACATTTTCAGAGTCTGACCTTTTAAAACAGGTATGTTGTACTCTGACTAACTTGCATCAGTTTTCAGAGAACAGATCTCATTAATCTTTCACAATGTTCCTTTAGCCTTAGGAGAGGCTATTTTATTGCAAAAGCGTCTAATATAGCTAGAATGGCAACGGCTTAGCTCTAGTGTACAAAATAGATACCACAACACTAGTACGAACAGACAACATATGTGCTTGATTGAACCACTTCAAATTCATACAGTTCCAGAGTGCTGCAGAGATTACATACCATTCCTTTTATCTGATCTCTGAGGGTGACTGTTTATTGCACTTGGTACCCCATGGGTCGCCCAGCGAGTATGAGCAATTCCAAAATGTGTTTCAAAATCCGTTTTTGAATCCAGGTCATCTTGTTCTATACACAAGAAATTCAGTTAAATAAATAAATATTTAAATTTGAGTCTCTCACAAACACACCACTAGTAAAACACTAAAAGAACTCCTACAGGCAAAAAAATCCTAAAAGTTATCTTCCAGCTTTCCTTTAAACCACTTGCTTTCTTGACATTACACTTCAGATAGTTCAAGCTACTGTGATGAAAATTTTGTTTGCCAAGACTCGAGCATTTTCAGCTAATACCAACAGCTAGGCTAACAGACCACATTACTACAAATTATAATGTAAACGTATTAAAACGCAACTTCAGTTCTTCACAGATGGAAGTACTGCATAAAGCAGACTGTGATGACAGCCAGCTGCTTAAATGGTCATAAATTCTGTCAGAGTCCATGTTTAAACGTTTCAGCTACCAAGCACAGAAATCATTTGAGTAAAGCACCAAGGGAGCCCAGGTCTCAAACCAAGAAGCAACCAAAAGAAGGGAGAATAGACTAGTAATTTCACAACACTACACCTAAAGATCAGCTTGCTTTTCAAGTGCAGATTTGGGGGGCACAAACAATTTAACTGCCATTGGATTACACAATGTAGTTATTTCTGGTACAAAATCGTGACTGTAAGTTCACGGCCCGATTTTCTGCTGAGATACAGATGATATCTGACTGGGAGGCCAAAGCAAAGGGGTAATTTTTAAGACACTTACTGTACAACTCTTCTTCCAGGGCCTTTACTTTTCCTCTTTTCTTAACCAGTTTGATGAACCTTTCTTTATCTTCATTATTATTTCCATCAATTGCCACTCCTGCAGTACAGGACACAGACAAGTATTTAAAGCATGAAATACACTGGATGAAAAAAAGGCCAAGAAAATACAGACAAGCACACACTAGCGAAACATTTTTTTTTCCAGTTATCCTTCAAAGGTATATACTTGGTCTGTTGATTTGAACATAGACATGAACAGCAAACTAGATGAAGACTGTATCAACAGCACAGATGAAAATATAAATGAGCCATCTCAAATATTGTTTGAGGGCAGACTGATATATTTTGCCTGATTAAATTAGCCAACTCAAATTTAAAGACAGTTTTAATCTTCCTCATCCTTTCATTGGGACTCACATACACAAAAAACTGAGGCACAGACTACATGACCCTGTACCGAGGTGCTTTGCTGATGTGTACTAAAGCTCAACCACCATCTGATTACAGAGCTAATCACTCAATTTAAAGTCCTGAGGAAAGTTAAAGAAGACACTGCAAGAACCAAGGTAATTAGTTCTGATCTTTTAATCTGCAAGGTAACAGAAGAAAAATACAACACAAGTCACCTACGTAGCTATTGGTTGCTAAAATTAATTTGTTGAGATAGTTTACATACCTGCAGAGTCATATCCTCTGTATTCCAGTCTCTGTAATCCTTTTATCAGGGTTTCAAATATTTCTTTCCGAGTCCGAGGCACTTTGTAATTTAGATAAGCAAAAATTCCTGTTTAGAGAAAAAGGGGGAAGGGGTGAGGGGAAAGAAGAAAAGATTTTTTTAGAATTTGCGGCCCTTCAGACTCAATTTAAAACCCTTTAAAACTATTATCACAGAGAGGTCCTAAGGGGACCCAACCTCCCATTTAGTACAACTCTTCGTACTGGGTTTTTAAATGGAAAGAGTTCAAATACAATAAAGGAATCGGGACCCTCATTCATTTTCACCAGGCAACACATGCTTTCCTGGCCAGTTTCACTCTCCTCATGTTACCCACCAAGAGTTAAACAGTTGAGAGAGCTTAAAAAATTTCTACTTTTCATGAAAACCACAGCTCAAAATGGGAACATTGTGATCTATTTCATATCCAGACATTCAAAGAAGGAATATATTCACCAGTACTAACACAAGGAGACTTTTGTAATCAAAGTCACGGCCTTAAATACCCATGGGTAGGTACTAGGCACAACATCTATTTCTGAAAGGCTCCAGCTTAATCCTGTGTACAACAGTTAATTCAGTGGGAAGAGAATAGAGAAGAAAACAAAGAAAGGGCAGAAGTCAAAAGGATAAGACAACAAAGAAAAGAAACAGAAGATACAAAACCAGGGTCACCCAAAAAACACGCATTCACCCTTTACGCTGCCTCAACACAATGCTGCCTGCCAAACCAAACTCAGGGACATGAGATCCGTTTGCTTGCCCCGTGTTACTCAGGTCAGCTCTTACAGAGGCATCATAAGATGTGAACTCACTCTTTGCCTACTAGGGCAAACACAGCCTGGAAGAGTGCAAGTCTGATCCCTCTTCTCTTGAATAGACCAGTCATCAACCAAGAAGTGGCTTTTTTTTAGTGCTGGGGTTGGTTTCTCTACCCTGCCCCTGCACAATATTTTTTTTTTTTTTTTTAAGCAAAAGTACACAAGGATTTTTTCATTAGGAGTTTGAAGGATGTTTCTTTCTCTTTAGAAAAGATGCAATAAAAAGGTCACCTGCAAAGAAAAACACAACCATTCCTTTTCTCTGTCTACTGCTCTTTCTGGGACTTCTGCATCTATAAGGATAGATTAGGCCCCTTTATTAACTTTTACAAATCTGTACCCCAATGAAACAGAAACAACTAATTTCACTGCTTCAACAGTTTCTCCAAACAAGTCAGGACTGGAGGCTACAGTCAGCAAGACACAGACTTTAAGAGCTCAACAGATAAGCAGTTCAGACAAGCAAGTGTTTTAAATAGAGGAAGCCTTTGTTTGAAATGTAACAACCTCTTCCCCTTCAATTAAGACTTTTGAACTGTAAATGACTGTAGTGAAGAAGCTGTTATAATGATACACCGATAAATCTCTTATAAATATTGTTGTGAATTCTGTTGTCCACTGGTTTTACGCCATTAATACTGCCGATTTGGCAGTGAGACTAAGACGCTATTACATTGGTCTCTGAATTTATCTTTGAAGGATTAAAGGGTGGAAAATGCTTTTCTGCTACATAAGTGAGATTTATGAGGAGCTCAGCCTAATTATTTCTAGAGTGTCCAATGTTAATGGAGATATTAAGACAATTAGTTGCATTTAAAGAAGTATTTGGGAATTTGAACAGCTAAATACCGTTCTTCACGGATGCTTTGAAAAATGATGCCTCCAGTTATATACAGTCCCTTTAGACTGAGAGCTTGCTGATCATTTTTCCAGACAGATATTTACCGTTCTCTGGCACTAACCACGAACCTCAAGAGCTGCATTCTTCAATTTCTTCAATACGAATTTCTCAACATCATTCCAAAATGTTGCTACACACCTCAGTTCAGATCCAGCTCTACTTTCTAGGCCAGATTTCACAATGTATTTAAGATGCATCAGCCTTGTGCTCCATGTGGCATCTTTGACTACACTGAGCTCCAGGAAGAGCATTCCTTTGGGACCGTCCTTACAATACTACCAGTGTGCTGCAATTGTTAAAAAGATCCTTGTTTCCAGGGAACTGTAGCTGTGCTTCTACACACGTGAATTAGAAGACACAAAAGTCACTAGAGGCCATTTACAATGAAAGCAATAGCTGCAGCCTGACTTCTCAAGGAATATATTATAAACTCTTTCAGTTAAAGGAAATAAATCTTACCCTCAGCACCGTTTCTCTAGTACATTTCTGTTTCATGATTTACCCACTTGCATATTTTCTTCCCTACTCAGTCATCATTTTGGCTAGATTTAAAGCACATTGCTCAACTCACTTAGAAACAACTTTTGATAAAGACTTCTTGTAGCTTAACTCCTTCTGGAAGCAAACCAACATGACTGAATCTTACTCATAAGAGCATTTTGCAATGCTCACAAGTTACTTTATAATGGCCTCCCCATGCTGTTAGATGCTATTTCCAGAGCCTGCATCTCTCCTCCCCAGTGAGGGCTATAGTACTCTCTAAGCTAATGCAATACTGAAATTGTATGTATCAAGTAAGGTAACATTTATTTGTCAGCACAACATAAGCAATGAAATACTTTCCCAAGTTGTGTATACATAGAATCCAATAAAAGCATTTACAAAGTGTTTTACCAGGGCATTGCTCTTATGATCTGAATGCTAAATTTAGTTTCTAACTTTCCATAATCACAGAGTTTGCACAGAAGCATGAACTAGATCAATCACGTATGGCTTACCTTTAGAATCAGATACTCAACACAGAAACAGAACATTGTTAAAAACGTTGTTAAAACCAGCTTTAATCAGGTGCAGACACTGAAAGCAAGGATCTTCCTTTACATACATATCAAGACTTCAGGAGTTTCCCCTTTCTCTTTCAGGACTGCAAGCTGAGCATCAAGAAGAGGAAAAGTTCATTGAGTATCCTTCTGTGGGAAAAATCCACAAGAACTCTTGCAATTGCAAGACTTCACCAAAATCAAGAAGGGGGCAGCCTATACTTGAAGTTTGAACACAATTGTTTTTTTAAAAAATAAAAGGATGCCTTTACTGGGGTAAGCACATTGTTGATGTGCCAGAAACTTAGCTTTGAGAAAGTCCCAGTCTCAACTTCATATCCTGATGAAACTAATTTTGATTTGAAGTAAGTATATCATCAGTTTAAGAGCATCTTACCTGTTTTTTTAACCCTGCATACTTTTGCTACACTATCTTCTTACATTTGAGTATGATAACATTTCAACTTTGTTTCCTAAAGAGCATGTTTATGGCAGTATTTAATGACCTATCTATTTCTGAAACAGAAAGCAATGGGTTTCAATCCTCATGAGCTACCTGAAGTCAGAGAAAACACAGCAGGACATATTTTCAACACTTAAACCTGGAAAGATATGCAAAAATAAAATAATAATTAAAAAAAAATTAGAAATGGTTGGTTGCAACCTCTGGAACTCCTGTGCTTCCAACAGCAGACAGCAAGGAAGACACGGGACATCTTTCATGATAACAAATGTCACATTTAAGATCTCCAGATGCTGATGGGAAGAAAACTAACACTACTCTCACTGCACTTCACGAACGACTGCTCTCTGCCATTTCATACCGAGTCAGTCACTCCACCCCAAGCTAAAGGTTTTTACCAAACTCATGTAACACTGTTAACACCCTCATTTCCCAATCAATACACAGCCCAGATGTGCCAAGTTTCTGACACTATTATTACACATCTCATGGCTCAGTGGTTGCCACCAGTACCTTTGGTTTGCCAAGGCACTGAGCCTAGTCTCTCACCTGAAGGGGCTCTGCTTAGAAGACACCGAGTCTGTCTCATTGATAGCGACTCGAGAGTCGGGCAGGAGCTCGAACCCTGTCACCTCCTGTTCCCATTCCAGTGAAAAGAGGCTTACTGGACTCACTGCCCTTTCAGAGGTTACAATTAAAGAGGACGTGGAGGCAGGGGAAAGACATTCAGCTCAGAAAGTACATTTTTTGGGAGCAGTAACTCAACGCGCTTTCAGTCTGCATCTCACAAAAGAGGTTTTGTTCACGATGGCCAAGAAGTACATGCGCAAGTTTTTCTGCTTTCAGCAAAAGTATCCTTACAGACCTGAGAGGAGGTTTCAGTGAAGGGATAAATAAAGTTTCACTAAAATTTCCTCCAGAACTAAAACACGTTGCCTTAGCACCTCCCAAATTCACACTTCTAATCTGATCCAAAGCACGCCTAAGCGACTGTACGCACGATGGAGGTATTACCTTCACCATCTCGTCTTTATTAGATAAAGGAAGGCGAAGAAACTCACACCAGCTAAGAATGAAACTCCTTCCCAGCCTTTGTTTGAAACCCTCGAACTCTTCCCACCGCGGGCGCCGGGCGCTGCCAGCCCGCGGCCCCGCACCGGACGCGCCGCAGCACCTGGAGGCGGCCGGCAGCGGCCACCGGGAGCCCCGCAGCCGCCGGGCACGGGCCGCCTTCCACCGCAAGGCCCCGGGACAAGCCGCCCGGCACGGAGCGGCCAGGCAGCGGGGCTCAGGAAAGCCATCGCCCTTCCGTGGGAGAGGGGGGCGGGCGGAGGAGCTTTACCTGCCACCGCCGCGAGAGCCGGCCATTCGCCCATCCCACCCCCACAAAACGGATGCGGCGGGGCCAGTCCCACAGGGACCCGGGGCGGGGGCAGCGACGGCGGGTTTCCGCAGCCCCCGGACCCGCTCTCACAGCGGGGCAGCCCGGCGCCCCGCAGCTCAGCGACAGAGCCGCCCTCGTCCCGCACCCCGCCCGGCCCCGGGGCACAGCCCGCTCCGTCCGCGGCCGGCGGAGGTCCCGACCCCGTGTCCCGCCCGGCAGGCGAGGGGCTGCGGCGGGCCCGGGCTGCTCGCGGCCCCTGACGGCCGGCGAGGGGCGGCAGCCGCGGCCCCGGCACTCACCGCACATGGTCGCGCCGCACGGCCCGTCCCGCTGACAGGAAACGCGGCTCCCGCCCGACAGCCTCGCCCGGGGCCCGCCGCCTCCCCGGCTCTTATAGCGCGGCCGGCCCGGCCCCTGCCTCCCCGCTCATTGGCCGGGGAGCGGGCGGTGGGGCCGCTCCGCCCGGGGCCCCGAGCGGGAGCTCCGCGGGGGCAGCGCCCCGGGGGCGGGGGGGCCGCGGCGGTTCACGCCCTGCCCGTGCCCGGCGCGACCCCTGGAGGGGCAGCCGAGGGCTGTGGCGGGGTCTCCCGGGCGGGGGGCGAAGCAGTGCGTCCTGTCAGCGCAGCGTGGCCGGGGCTGAGGCGGGGCGGCAGGGCAGCCCCTCTCCCAGCTTGGCGGGGGATGGCGTCCCGCCGTTTCCAGCCCTTTCGGCCACAGGCGTTCGGAAGGGCGCGCTCAGCAGCCAGCTTCACCTGCTGAGGCGGGACACCGAGCACCTGCGCGTGTGCTGGGCTGGACGGGGCCAGAGGCGAGGGCATGGGGCGCCTGAGGGAGAGCCTTGCCCCCGGTAGCAGGCTGAGCTCTCGGTCGGGCTGTGTGGTCTGTTCCCTTTACGTGGCAAGAAAGAAGCTGCAGATCGGCTGCAGGGGCCTCCTCCAGCCTGCTGCTGGGCTGGGGTCTCCTGGGGCAGAGGCCGGCGGGGTGCGGAGGGCCGCGGGGCTGGCAGCGGGCCGGCAGGCAGCAGGCCCGGCCCGTGGTGGCATCTCCTGAGGGAACTTGCGATCTCTTCCCTCAGGGAGCCTCGTCCAAGCGCAGGGAATGGTGCCTCTTCCAGCGAGTGCCTCGCAGCGTGCTTGGACGGCAAGCATCCACACAAGTAGCTCAAGCTAGTATTTGAACAAACATTTTTTAAAAATACATAATTTCATGATGATTCAGCCTGCTTATAGTTTCTCCTTCCTTATTAGAAAGTACTAAAATATTCATAGAGATGATCCTAGTTATCTCATACATAGAGCTATTGAAACTCCAGTACAAGGCACCTTATATAAGCTAGAACTGAAGGGCTCATTACCTCTTGCATTCCTTTTTGTAGGTCGTTTTTTACCAAAAGTAGTGGTTTCTTCAAACTTCTCACATTTTCTGTTGATGGAGGGGTTGAATGAAAGACAAAGTGTGGAACCTCAAAATTTCAACTGCAAAAAACTTTTTTTGGGGTAAATTTTAGTGCTACTTTAAGAAAGAGAGATTATGTGTCAATTTGAAGGCAAAACCCTAGTTTAGAATACTTTCAAGTCATAAAATTAAAGAAAACAGTGTTAGAAATTCTGCTTTAAATCAGTTTATAAGAAGGAATAAATCAAGCGTTGTTTTTTTTACTGCCTGTGTGAAACAGCTTTGCACACCATGCTCCCTAAAAACCAGTTTCATTATTCTGCTCCCTGTCCCCTAGATTAAAACCAAACAGGCCCGTGATTGGTCGCTGTTGCAGTCCCAGCTCTGTCACTGACCTGCTGTGCGACGTCAAGCAAGTCATTTTGACACTCCATTCCAGTTTGTCTTGTCTGTTTAGGTTACTTTGTTCCTCCTCTGAAGCAATGTCTGATCTTGTTTCCCCCTGTCCAGCCCAAGCAAAGGGGGAGGTGTGTGTTAAGTAGCATTGCTATCTATACTAAATTATACACAATAAACTTTTTTTTTGCTCCCTATGCAACATGCATTTTAACTAATGAGTGGTGCAGACAGTAGGAAAGAAACACTTTTTTTTAACATCTAATACAAATTGCCAAAGATCATGAGTCAGAGCCCAAAATTTCACTCATGCAAGACATTTCATGTTTCCATGTGACATTCCCAGGGAGAAAACTAAACAAAAATGAGACTCAGCTGAAGTATGAACTGCATTAATTAGTAGTTAACATGTCAGTGATAACTTATCAGTCAACGTTTCCCAGACTCATCTGTCTGATGCCATTTGGCTTTTTCGTGGCAAGTGTATTAGAGAATACACTGGTGGGTTTGTTTGGCTTGAAGGGACAGAATTACAGCACTCGGATGAGATGATCAAACTGTTCCCATCTCACCTTGAGACTTGGTAAAATACATAAAAGTGTGACCAACCATATGCAACACAATAAGGATATAGGAATTCTGCTGTACTCTGTAAAAGTGCTCTTCTGAGGAAACCATTATAAGAAAAACCCAAAACCAAACACCAAAACAGAGAGCAGTTTTGTCAAAGAGTTTGTAAAGTAATGGTTCCCATTTTCATGCTTTAAGAGACAGGCATCTGAGAAGCAACAAGGAGGTCCACTGATGCAACTTCCCACGCAAGTCTGAACACAAGTCAAAAGAACAGTCTAAGGATCAGGAATTTTTGCCCAGCTGCATCTCTCTCTTCTTCTGTCTTCACACAAGCGATCAAAAATAGAAGTAGGAAATAGCAGGGTACAGTATGGAGACTACTGTATCACTGCTTTAGCATCAGGTAACAAGGAAGATGCCTGGGGCACCAGTAGGCAAAGGCAAGGAGCAGTGAAAATCATTCAGGATGTGGTTAGAAGGAAGAGGGGTTTATGCTTAGGCTCTCTCTGAGCCTAGTGCAGATAATAGTTCTTACAGCATTTATGATTTGCCCTGAAAAGCAGCCAGCAGCATTTTAAGGACAGATATTTCAAACTAAATTTGCATATTCAAGAGATTCAGATACATATCTAAATAGCTTCTTTTGTTCCATTCCAGACACCAAAGGGGACTGGATTTCCTACTGGGGAGTACCAGTAAATTCAGCTGTCCCAGGGAGTAACCAAAACACTCTCATTAGTAAACAGGGGCAAGAAAAAAGTAGTCGTGGATGTGAACTGCAAAAAGGGAGAACTGTGATAAATATCAGGAAAAAAATAGTAAGAGCAGTTACGCAACAAAACAGGCTGCAAAGCTGGTTTATGGCCCTTTCACCGGTGACACTGCTGGGGGTAGTCCCTGTCCAGTGAGGCAGCACTGACGTGAGTGATCGGTGGGAAGGATGATGGGCGACCAAATGGGAGTCTCAACTCCAGCACTTCTACGATTATGGCTGGGTTATAAAACTCCTTTTAAATTACCCTTTTTGGACTGCTGGTTGGGCGACTACTACATTTTCTGAGAACTAATAGCCTGTTGCTAGATTCACATTAGAATACGCAGCACAAGTTCTTGTATTAACAATGACAATTGGTATTTTTAGTTTTTAAAAAATATAAATATACATATATATATATGAAAGAGAGAAATAACAAACTAGAGAAAAGGAACACTGGTAAGGATTCCCTTGAAGAGTTTTTCTTCCTTCAAGATGTGAAAGTTGAGGCACCAAAGGCAGCCATTGTACATTACACATCATCCTCCTCGCCAACTAGACTCCTGCATTTCAGCAATTTTTATGTATTACTCCAAATGAAAATATTTAAAGTATTGAGCAAAGCTGAGCACTGCCATTACCATCACTTTAATTTTAACAAATGGGGGCAGGGGGATTCTCTACCAAGGCTCTCGAGAATATTTGGGCTGCCAGCTTGATCTGGGTTTGTCTCTTACATCTTCCCAGTCTGATAACAGTGACTGTTGTTAACCAGGAGTCACTCCAGTGAAGCGAAGTTTCACTGATAGAAAAAACAAGTGTAAGGGGCTGACCTTGCTGGCGTTTGAAGGAGTCAGGCTGTGCATGGCATAGTGCTTGTGCGCTTCAGGACAGGACACAACTATGTAAGAAAGGCCGGCTGCTCTCTGCATCCATCTCGGCTCCTCTGTGAGTTTTGAAGAGAATCGGAAGTGCCTTTGAAGCGAAGACAGCAACACCTTTTTTCTGCTAAGAAGTTCAAAGGAGAGGAAAACATGTTTGTTACATTGATGGTTTTCTCAGTTGGAGGTGTCAACTAGCTGTTCACCTAGGATCTGTCTAGGACCAAGGGGTTGCTGTTTTCAGTTTAGAAGTACATAATAGTAATTAACAGCTTTTCATTTGAGAACAGGGGGAGAGTTAATCATCATTTATTACTGCCAGGCAGCTGTCTTTGAAATGCTAGAAATTATGTGTGTTGGGAGTTAACATATATGTGTGAATCAACAGCATATCTATGATTGAGAATCAAGTAGCCATGATTTAATTCAATGATGGCTTTTCAGCAGAATTGTCATGATGAGCATGTGTAATGTAAAACCAACCCAGCTAATCAACTAGAATTGAAATACTTTAAAAACACAAAGGCACATTCAGTAATAATTAATCTAAAGCATTATGTTTGAAACAGCACTAAGTGGTTTCCTGACTTTTTGATGTAAATTCCTCATAACAGGAGCTGCAAATAAGTTAATGGGGAGTGTCAGGGAGAAAAAGAAATGTTTGGAAAAGTCTGTAGATTTTTCAAGCAAGCTAGCTTTTGGTGCCGGATTAATTTTCTCAGCCTTTTGTGTGGTCCTTCAGGTGAGATTGGAGGGAGCAAAGCTATTTCCTTACAATAGCTGGGTGAAACATGTCTATGTAAGAAGTCAAAAAGCTTAAATTCCAAAGATTTAAAAAAAAAAAAACAACAACCAGTAAAAGAAATCAATTCTTTCCAGTATACACCAAATTATAGCTTTGCTGGAAGCGTTTGAAGAAGCGGCTGCTTGTAGAATGGAAAAGGTACCGCAACTACTCCATATGGCTCATACAGCTACATCACACCACAGGACTTGCCACAGCATCACCTAATTCTTCTCCACTAACAGAAAGCCTTACCCTCCTTCCCTGGTTCCCATAGAGCCCTCCTGGCAGCAACCACCCTCCAAGTGCAATAATTCGGCACTTCCCAAGCTGCACTGGCTCACTCAACACCACAGAACAGGGTGAAGTGCAACATCCCCACTGCTCTGGTTAATTTTATTTGTAAGCATATGAACCTGGCTTGCTATTTTGTAAGAATAATTTCATTCCATTCTTCTCTTGATTTGTTTTCACAGCTTTAATACTCCAAAGGTTTAAACTGGCCTGTGAAAGGAACACCTTTGAAGCTAGAAAATAGTTTTGCTGCTGGCTGCCCTCCAGTTTGCCCTTTAGACAGTTCTCTGGCAAGAAGCTCCTGATTTTGCAAACCAACACCTGCTGTGTTGCAGAACACATACCTGTACTCTCCACAAAGCAAAGCAAGGGGATGCTAAATAACAGTCCAATTTTTTCCACCGTCTCTAACTCCTCAATGTTGCTTCTGCCACCACTACCCAGCAAGAAGCTGCTACAGCAGCAGCTGGAAAGAGCTGGAGGGAAGCAAGATGCTGGGATTACGAGTTGTTTCATAAAGCTTCAGTAATCATCAGTTCTAGACTGAAAGAAAACTAATCGAAATTTCTAAAAGCAGACCATATAAGATGATGTGTCTGGCTTTATCTCACACATTCAAATCTGCTGTCCCTATCACTTCCTTTACCATCAAGATAGGCATCAAAAGATTACACACTGGGAACTTAAACACTACCCCTCTTCCCCTTTTTCTACCATTTGTGATTAAAATTAGTAAATGGGGGGACCCAGATTCAAGATACAGCAGTAATTTTTAGGACTGTAATTTTTAGGGTGTGTTTAACATTGCAGCTACAATGTTACTGTTTATTTAAGAAGAGTCTGAAAGTAAAGCGGCTGATGCCCAAACACCACTGAATGCCTACAGGTGACCAGATGCCCCAGCTTTAATAAATACATTAACAGTTATGATAGATAGGCGATGCTGTTGTTTAGTAACTGATAAATGATTGAAGAAACTCATCTCAGGTGGGTTATTTTCAGTCCTGGAATCATAGCTATTGCACTGATACCTGCTCTTGCTTAGTTTCTGTATTTTTCCTTTTTGAGTGCTTGACACAAATTACAGCTACAGCTTCTTTAAGTTGTTTTTGTAACAGCTTATGATCTTGTTCTTTTGGTAGCTTATTCAAAGGAAAATGGCATAAACTATGCTTAAATAAAAGCATTTGTTTCCTTTCACTGCCAATTAATGACTCCTCTATATCTCTGTTCCTAGAGTTTTGGGGTTACTAGATCTGCCATAATCTACCAGTTGTCAAAATCAGGTTTAAGCACATTTGCAAGGGTAGAAATAAAGACATTGCATACAGGGGATTTCAAGATAACTTTTCCATCGCCAGCCATATGTGAAATCAGTTCAGTTCTTGTACAGATTCTCTGTACCTGGGATCAGGAAGCACCTAAGAAGAAATAATTTGTTTGCTACACACATAGTATTGCTATAGGACAGGGTGATAGAGATACTGCTGAGTAGAAGTGTGTTGATAAATTGACAGAAACATCAGTGCACAATCTATGAAAAGCATGCAGGTTGTAAACCTTAAGTTAGCACGAAGCAGAGGAGAAGTTGTGCAGTGATATGGCAGCTCCCCCTCTTCGTCCCCCAGAGTGCTTGTCCCACACCAGCCTACCTCTGCCACTACCGCTCCCCCCATCAGGCTGGTGTCCAGCTGCACACCTATCCCTTCACAACTTCTGCAAACTACACAGTTAACAAGCTATGAATTACACTGTTTTACTGCCAGTAAAAATCCCTTGTATTTCCCCTTATTTTTTGATTTATTTTTAAATATAGTTTTCTCTCTTACTAAGCATAGGATTTTTGTGTTATAGTAAAATTAAAAGTCCCCTTTGGGGTTTGTTTATTCAGATGTACTCTATCTAATCCTAATAGCTCCAATTACTAAGCGGATTTAGAACCTCATGTTTAGGGTATCCCGTGAGATGCGTGAAAGGATGGCATCCCCATGGGGATGTTTACGCTGTTGCACTGTAAAGTTGCCTTTGGCAACCAGTTACCTGTGGTATTGTCTTTGGGCTATGATTATTTTGGTGTGGACATGCCAGATGAGGTAAGCTGTAGGTTAACTGAAAGCAGGAAATCCAGTTTTGAAGCAAAACATTGTCCTCAACTTACCCCATCATTGTTTCTAGGCAAGTGGGAGGGAAGATGATGGTTGTTGCCCCTGGAAGATTTTTCTCTCAGGCACCTTCTTTGATTATAGAAGTAGTACTTCCACTTTTAACTGTGCTGCTTTGACTTGTGTGCTGAAATTGAACATGCATTTCTTAAATGCTTCCTACTGCTTCTGCAAGTTAAAGAGGAAAAAAAAAACCCAAAACAACTAAATCACTATAACCTGGAGAAAATTTAGGGAAGAATTTGAGGGGGAAGGGGAGAAGAGAGTTGCCAGAAAACCAAAAAGGAGTAGATATTTGTGTTTTCTGTATTTTAGTTACATCTTAAAATGAAGTGGTTTTACTAAAATATTCTCCCCTAGTCATGACATTTAATTTCAAATCAGGTCTGAAACCTTCTTTATATGCTGTACATTTCAACAGCAAAGGCAGTTTTCAATTCAGTTGACCAAAACTGGCTGGCAAACTTGAAACCAAAACAGCTAAATCCCTTATTTGTACAGCTGTGTGCACCAGCCTCCTCCACCCCCCATAAATGATCTTGCTGCAGGACATCAACTCCACGTCAGGGCAGTTACCACCAGGTTCTGCAGCAGGCAGACGGGGTGATCACAAGTCTTTTCTGCCTTTACAAGCTACAAAGGTTCTGCCCGTGTTTTTGAGGGAAGCAGCCCTGAAGTCTTCTAACCATAGCAACTTTTAAACTGGTGCTTGTAGGGCTACGCACATGGCATTGTCGTAGCCTAAGAGAACATCCGAATGCAACGCAGTCAGTTCAGGCTCAGAGCTCAGCCTCAGATGTGTTGTTATAATACAGTTTGATTACATTTTAACTTGGAGGCAAACACAGATAGGTGTTGAATTAAAGGCATGAAATGGTCAACATTTAACAGGAGTATGTGCATTTATAAATCTACCTGGCATGAAAAATTGAAATTACTTCTAAACAACCTAAATGAATGTAGTTTTAACTTTTATGTGCTAAAAACTTCGTAAGTTCATGTGAAATTTTCAAATAAGGAACGATTGTATTTTGTATCACATATCTTCCGAGTTCATTTACAACAAGCAGCACTAAAAGAAGGCAGAAGGAAAAGCTTCACAGTCTGTCTTGCATCCGCTACTGGAGTTGGAACAAGAATTTCCATGCTGGAACTGAAGGGAAGAGTGTCGGTTCACAAGCAAGCACCAACACCCTTGGCACTAAGGACCAGAAATTTGCTACTTTAGCTTTGCAGTGATTTCTATGAAATGTCATTTGCTTTTTGAACTGGGTCATACTAAGGAAATCCCGGCTAAGAGTCTTTGCCTTTTCCAAGAAATAGAGGATTATCATCTGCCATAATTACAAAGAAATATTCCATTTTTGTTTTCTCTTAGTGACATTATTTACTGGCTGCCTCAGAGTGAGGAGCACAGACATTAAGTGAAGTAACAAGCCACAGCACCTCCTCTACATCATAGATTAGCAATCAGGGCTGCCGAGGGGTTAGCTAGACCTTCGCTCCAACTGGCAAGAGTCATCATCCTACCTGAATATGGGCAAAGCTTTCCTAGGACATGACTTCTGCTTCAAGGCTGCTATGACAGACACGTTGGATCTGCTCCCCCCATGTCTGCATAGGAGGGTAACACCTAACTCAGCCTGGAAAGCCAAGAGGACTGAGAATGAGAAACAGGGATTTATTTATTTATTTATTTATTTATTAAACAACCGAGTCTCCCAATCCCAAAGTTTACCTAACACTTTTAAAGTCCCAAGGCAAGTAGTTTTGTTAGCCTGTATTTACGTAAGGCTTAGATGATTTCCCAGACTGTAGGTGTGTAAACCACCTCTGCATTCACGACCAATACAGCTTCCAGAAGCTCGTGTTGACGTATCCTTTGTAGCAGATCCACAGTGTGTCCTGAAAGATTTTAGCAGAAGAGTTTTCACATGGATGTTTTCTCTCTCCACCTCCCCTTTACTTATTGGAAAGGTGGCTCTCCAAAACCTTATTATTTGTTACTAGGTTGTTTGTGCTTGTCAGAAAGCTGTTGGCCCTGGACCAGAGCCCAGCCTCACCCGTGGCTGAGCATCAGAGGAGCATAACAAGATAGGAACTACTTGTTGTCTAAAGGATATTGGGAAGTAATGCAGCAAGGAACGGCGGTCCCTGGGGCAGGCTTGGCACACCGGACCTCAAGGAGAATGCTCTTGAAATGAGCCTGCCAGGAGCTGGGACAATACCATTGCCCCCCCACATAGGGAGAGCCTGGAGCAATAAATCTGGATGGTGGGAATAGATGAAAAGCCCATGAAGTGGAAGAAGCAGATAGGAGATTCTGAGAAGGGAGAGCTCAAAGCAGAACCCAGCTAAGAGCTTCTGTGGCAGCGCGGCAGGCCAGCAGCGGGGCTGGTGCCTGGCTCAGGAGGGCTGCAGCACTCCTGCACTTCTACTCACACGAAGGATTTTTCACTCCTGCCAAAATAATTCCAACTCCAGCTTCTTCCAGGCAGTCACATTATTGAAATGCTGCACTTTGCTCTCGCTAAGAGCCTAGAAAACAAACTCATCTGGTAAAAAGTGCAAGCACAGAGTTCCACCTTTCCAAGACACGGCACCTCGTTATCGAAGGGCTTTGCTCCTGTCTCGAGTCAGGATGTCACAGGTTAACATTTGCCATGCAGTTTTTATGTCTGTGCAGGGTTCCTCTACAGAAGAAAAAGGTCCTTGTAGGAAAAGTGACACAGTTTGGACTCTTCAGTGAATAAATTAGCATTACTTCTCCATCTCCCCCCTTTCCTTTAGGAGGTTAGCACAACTGCAGCCCTTTGGTAACAAGTACCATGTTGGTGTTCTCCAAATAAACCTGAATTCCAGAGAAGCTCCTAAGAGCTCCTTTCCTCAGTAAAGGTTTACTGTCACAGGTAAAGCAAACCAAGAAAAAGAAATTTACAAGTGTTTGATTTTTCTGTCCAGTCACCTTTTTTTGGTAAAAGAGAGCAAAGAAACTTGCATACCCCTCACTATGAATTTTCAGCTCTGTTTGCTTTGACTTCTTGTAGCTAAGCCAAGGAATGAAAAAAAATATTAAAACCCAAAAAACAACAACAAAAAAACCAACCCAAACCAACCCATGTCTGAAAATTTCCACTAATGAATTCCAGACTTCTGGACTGCAAAACTATCTGCTTTCTCCCAAGTCATGTTGTCAACAACTGAGCACAGCTGTATGAAGGGCAAGAAAATATTATACAGTTACTTGTGTTTCTACACCCCTGAATTTGCAGGCTTATTGAAGTACAGTAGAGAAAGCCAGTAGGTTCAATGCAAAGCTTTATGATTACCTTTACCTTTGCAAAAAACAGCGATATTACCCTGATCACATCGGGCAGACAGGTTATACAGGTGTCCCATCTTCAGTGTTTTTGCAAAATCTTATAATAAAGAGCCAGTGGGTGTCAAAGCACGCTACCACGGCTTTTATCATCCAACCTGGGAGGCAGGAGCTGGGATGCTGTACACAATGATGTTAAATAGCTCAGAGTTTCTGCTGTTGCACCTGGGCAGCGGGAGCTCTCAAGGAGACAGTATGCATGTAAACAAGAAGAGGGTCCATTGACTTACGGTGTCTCCAAACAAAGTCATTGCATTACCACTGCAAAAAACTGGACAAATCCCTTTGTTCAGCTCTGAGGCTGTCAGGGACACCCATCTACAAGTGGGTGTCTAATGACGTGTGTGCATTGTAAGGGCAATAGCTTGGTTTGCTACCTGGATATGCTGCTGACACTATGGAGCATCCTCTGCAAGAGCAGCAACCATCACCCCCCAGTTAGACCGATCTGATGCAAAGGACCCGGTTAAAGCATGAGCACTAAACTCCTTCCTCTTGAAAAATAGTATAGGATCTTCAGTGACTTCAAGAGGGTCAGGATGACCTCTCTATACCTTACCTGCAGAGAACAGCTCCAGCAGCACAGAGTTTCTGGTCACATGTTAGGGGTTGTTTCAAAGCAAGGACATCATCACTGAGACTTAGCAGCAAAGGCACCAGCCTGAGCCAGCTTCTGCCAGCCTCCGCACCGCAAATCATACCAGGCCGCCTGATGCTTTTCTTGAACAGGACAGAGGTTTTATCTTTTGTCTCTGAAAGGTGGTTTCTAGGTAAACGTTCTTCAGACACATACAGTTGAAGTGATTGCTTCTTACCCTCAGCCCAGTAAGCACATCCTTATCGACTGCAGAGGCAAATATTGCAAGGCAAATAGTTTCAGCTACATCTAATTCTGGTTTCTTTGAGACCCCTATGCTTAAGTGCAACTACTTCTTTTAGAAGTCCTAGATGCATTTAAAACCTTTAAAGAAAGGGAAACCAATTAATCAACAGAATTCATATAGCAATTTTAATGCACTAGTAAGAGGGGAAGGCGAGCTGATACTGTAGAAGGCTTCCTGCATGCTGCTCTTTTCTCTGGGAAAACCCCTAGAACATTTTTAACTTTCAAGTTTCCCCACTTCCTTTCTTACAGCCTTTCTTTTAATAAGGCACAGGGCAAATAGAGGCTTTGAGATAGACATTTAGAAACTAAACCCACATATTTAACATAGAGCCTGTCAAACATTTCAACTCAGAAATACCCAGCAACATATAGATAGCTTGTGCTTCAGTTGTTATGGCCTACCTGAATATATTTTTTCCCAGATAGACTGGGAAAAAGCACAACCCAGAAGAGAGCACATCTTTCCACCTAGGGAAAGAGCTCCTATAAACTTTCATGAACAGGAATAAATACTATTTCAATTATTTTACTGACTAATAAAATCCAAAATCCAGTTCTCGTCTTCCTTTCCTACTCTGTTGATGGTGTAAACCATAACTTATTAATTGCCTTAAACCTGGTAGGTCCCTATTTGGCCACTAATACTAAACCAACATAAGTTTCCTCCTTAGCCTTTAAATTGATAGATCCAAATGTAAAACATAAAATAATTTAAAAAAATCATTTCTCCTTCATAAGCATAACCAGACAGACAGATTTTGGGGGGTAGTAAAGACTACAGCCCTTAAATATAGCCAAGGGTCACCCACAAGTAAGAGAGGTTCAGGCACACAACAGAGTAATTTACCTGATCTACACCAGCTGAGTTAATTCACAGGTGGGGACTATAAGCTTTTCAAGGAAAAATCCCCAATACACAGCTGCTTTGGGAACCTGAGTTCCATTTTCCATAGAGATGGCTTAAGGAGTTAGGATGACATCTGAGCGTTCAGAAGCATGAATTACATATGCGAATGTTGCAACCATTAGGCTCTTCTGAAAGTCACTCTTCTGTAAACTGGCTTAAAATTGAGTAGCTTTCATGGAAACATTCAAGACAAGCCGCGGTGTATGTTGCACGTTACTGCACCAACTACCTGGTTTTGCCTTATAGCTAGTGGGACCTGGACCCCAGGGTTATCCTATGTATCATCTCTTGAGTTAAAATAGGGGAGAATGAAGCTGGAGCCTATTTCTTCCTTTCTTGTTCAGACCTGTGGTTTCTTGGATTTTACTGCTTCTTATCAGCTCCGGGCCAGGTGCTTACTTACTTTACTCAAGCCTAACTACTGGCCTCAGGGAATCCGTTCCCACCAATAATTTGCATCCAGTACCTGTGTGTCTGCTTACACTCATATCTGTCCATTTGCATTGGATATGCAATCAGCTGCTAGGAAGGTTCCTAAGAAAGGAAGTATTTATTGCTAGAAGTTTCAGCAATCAGCTGCTAGGAAAATTCCTAAGAAAGGAAGTCTTGCTAGAAGTTTCAAAGCGCAGAAGTATAATGTTGGGGGGCAGTACATACACTTTGTAATTGGGGCAAGGGCTGTCTTTTATAGGCTGTGATCTCAGATCTGTGCACATGGGTTTTAATAAGCGGAGATGTATGCAGGACAGATTATTCACATCACTTACAATTCAGCGTTTGTATTTGGTTTTAACAGGGCAAAGCATCTGCAGAGGAGAGAAATAAATCAATGAATAAAAACTGTTATTCCTGCTTACAGGGTAAAGGACTTGCCAAAGGTCCCAAAGAAAGCCAGAGGCAGTGTGTGATACTGAGGATGGAGCCCCTGTAGTGTCTGTCCCAACCACAAGCCCATATCTCACCTCTCAGCTCACACTTGAAAACAAAAGGTGATGGAATATTTCACTTTTCCATATAAGAGGTCTCCCAGATAATCTAGACAGGTAGGACCTGCCCTTTGCAAATTTAGCTTCTGAAGACTCTAACTCATTTTACCTTGTAGTTCTTTCTTATTACTGTGTTACTCAGTGCTTTAGAAACCATATCCAAGAAGAGATAGAATGCTTTTGTTGCAGCCAAAAAAAAAAAAAAAAAAAAAAAAGGGGGAGATTCCAGTACCCTTCTCCCTTTTCCTGCTCTTGCTGTCATGTGATGCACATTGCTACTGAAACCATACCAAAATGCAATAAAAACTTTTCCTTCTTTGGTAACCTCTTGCAACAGAAAAAACTAAGAAGTACCCCCTGAGTAAGCTACATCCAGTTCTTGTACCCCTTTTATTAAAGGACAACCTCTAATAAATAGCTTTTAGTGACAACTTAGAGGAGGTTTCAGTAATGACTCTCTTTTATCGGATCTGAGTTCAGTTCACTGAGCAGAAAATTAAAAGGCATGTCTGCAAAATTAATAGGAAATACATTTCTGGCATGCAAAAATACAATTCCTTTCTACCAAATTTGGCTTAGATTTAACAAAGCATGTTCCACAGATGGAGTTTCTTTCAAAAAAAGAATTATCCATCCTAAGTTAATTAAGCTTTAATGTGCCAGTAGGCAGTAAGATACAAAATAAAACTATCCACCAATATTAGTTATATTTTCCCTTTTCTGTTGATGCATTGCTTGCCAGTTGATTGCGTCTTATATGGACATCATTGTTAGAGTAATAATACTATAAGGCAAAGTTCAGCCTATGAGTTTCTGAAAATGTTCATTTGCACTATTTGCAGTACAATATTTGGGGCAAATGGATTCTGTGGAATGAATTTTAAAGTGTTAGAATACAGAAACAATGAATTAGAATATGCTTTTTCCCTATGCGAATTTTCTGATGAAATATTGTTTGTACCGCTTTGAGGGACATAAACTTTTCCAGAAATCAATGTTCATCCATTCCAGTAGTCAGCCAGTTAATGGTCTTTCTTGTGCTGATAGCAACGGAGTGAATTAATCTTTTCAGTTTGATAAGATTTTGTTGCATTCATTCAGCTTTAGCCTTATGTGTATGGAAATAGTTAGGTTCCTCTGCTTTCCATATTTTGATTCAAGAAAAGAAAGAAGCTGGTCTTTTGATCCTGTACTGCTCAAAATGAGACTAAACCCACAGAATATTTTGCCAGATCTTTTGTGGTAAAGCAGTATCCTCACTGTTTGCAACAAGCCTTTCTGCTTCCTTCCACAAAATGAGACATCAGAAGAATGCTGTTGGGAGGGGAAGCTAACAGAAGGAAGGTGTCTTCCATGGAAATTATTTCCTTCTTCCAACTTCATTTAGATATCTAAAAAGCTTCCAAGTAAATGGCTTAGCACATGCATTATATTCCCCAGCACCCCCGCTGTTAGCAGCTGGATGCAGCGTGTCAGCAGTCACTCTTGTAGGAAACATAACAGCAATTTGCAATAATAAAGTATCCATGGACGTAGACTAGGAGCCTCATTTTACACATAACCTGCTCCCAACTTACCTTTGAAGCACAACCCCACTAGCCAAGATGTGAAGCTCACGGTCTTCAAACTGCTCAGAACAGGCTCTGAGCAGCAGATTTCCTGACCTTCAGGAAGTGCTATGAAAGCAGAACATACCCCTTCACGGACATGAAATACTTATCAAGCCTGCTTTCTACTTAGAGGTGTCTCCAAGGTGAGCCCTAGATCTAAGCTTGTGGCGTTTTCCTGTAGCTCTAAAGCACCAGTTAGACTGGGGAAGATCGTTCAGGGTTTTAATGGGCTTCAGCAGATCCTATTTCAACCTCATGCTTCACCACTGAATTTTTTATATGCATGTAGGTACGTCACTTAAATCCAGATCATTAAAAATACCTGGGTACCACTTTGCTTGGTATCATAATGCCTTGTGCCTAGACAACTTGGCAATTCAGGTCTGGAGCCTCCAAAAGCAATTCAGCAGCACTTCCAGCCCTCGGTAGCTGTGCTTTCAAATTATACGTGGGAAGAGAGCAGAGGGAAGGATGTCCTTAGGGAACTGGGAAATAAACCCACTGAAACATGAAAGCTACCCAAGAATGACCTGATATGAAAGATGTTCAGATGATAAAGCAGATTCCCAATACATCTGCCTGACCTGAGGTGTGTATCTGACACAAGGAAGAGGCATTTCCCTCTGCCAGAAGAGCTGTGCACCCTCTCCCAGACACTTGTACGTGCGTACTGTAATCCACCCCCTCCCAGCCAAACCCATCTCATGCTCATGCCCTCCTGGGGTGCCCCCAGTGTGCCTCCAGCTCTTCCTTGTGTGGGTGCTCTGTGTTATCCCTTCTTGGTGTAGGGTTCAACTTTCTGGTCCCCGCCAGTGACTATTTCCCTGACACACACCGCATGAGCCATACGAGTTCCGATAATGAGGATCTGTCTGCACAAAATGTGTTGGGCTTTTTTCTACTCTTACTAGAAGTTACTTCAGCTCTAAAGCAAGGCTGAGTTAATCTGTTCCTTGCAAAATCATCTAAATATTAAATTTATGTCCTTAAACTCTTTTTGAAGTCTTTTGATGAAATCTAGTTTGGAAAACACTTCACATGACTATGCCAATAACTCCTCTAAACATTCTCTCTAGTGAAAGACTGACAGAAAAAATTTAATTCCTTCTTAACTACTCACCCTGCTGTCTGCCTCTCCCCTTGTGCGCAGAAACAGAGTCAATGATGGGATCGTGTGTCTTAGTGACACATACGAGTGAGCTAATGCAGGAAGACGTTGTAGTCAAGATGGGAAATGACCTGTTGAAGTCGTAGGATCAGGTCTTGCACCAGTGGGAATTACATCTCATAATTTTCTGCAATAAATACAGGCTCAAGAGTGGAGTCAGCTAAGCAAGAGGTAGGGAAAAGATGACCTATAGAAAGTCCAAACCATCTTCTAGCTAACTATTTTACATTAAAATTGACAGTTTTGAACTGATGAGTAGGATTGACCAGATGGAAAGATAAGTACGCAGCTACCAAAGACTTGTAGAAGAACCACAGAAATATGCAGTATCCCATGCGCGTTTGCTGGAAAATTACTTGTAGTTGCGTTGCTGAATTGCCTATAGATCCTAAGGGCAGAACCCAGCTGATTACACAGAGAGGATGAACTGTCTGGTGGCATCTTCCTGACTTTTACTGGCCATGACTAGGTTGGCTTTTTGCTGTGTACAACTATACTTTGGGGAACCTGGCTCATCTTCTGAGTCCTCCTTTTACCGGTTTATAAACCTGTATAAACAGACAAACTCTAAGTGTAGCTGGGCTAAACTAGCAGCATAGGTTGAGCCTTGTATTTGAAGGAAGGGTCTGCAAGGAAAAGCATTGAATAGCACAATTTGGGAAAGAGCTAAAGCTGAACATTGTGTTTTGTTCTGGGTGTTCCCAATGAAGACCAACAGTAGAAGACTTGCGTGTATTGTTTCTATCATCTCAGTAGGGAACAATGGGAAGATTTAGGATTCTGTAGCAGAAATAGGACCTGGAATATAGCTAAAGAGGTGAATTCAAGTATCACCATTTTTAAATGCTCAGCTTGAATCGCTATCCAGAAGAGAACACCTCTGTAACATACGGTCTTCCATTGTAACTCCAACTCTCTGAGATCATCGCTGCCTTTGCAGAAAAAGGTCTTTAAGATAACGATGAGGATCGGCTTTTTAAACAAGGTAGCAGACAATAGCGCTAGGTCTGAAAAGCTTCTCATACAGACAGCAGGTTTACAGCAGGGTAAACCATACCAGAAACTAGTTGTAGCAGATGACAGCCTCACTGACATTATACATAGAGCTAGATTTTGGGGTGGGAGATCCTGCATTATGCCAGCTCAACAGTTGTTTTTTTAACCTGACACTGCAGGTTACACAGCAGTTTTGACCCTCATAAAAATAATTTTCTTCTTGATCTTCGCTGTTCGACTGAGTCAGTCTTAAACTTTCCCAGCAGGGGAAACAGGATGCGATAGTAGGTTCTGCTTTCTGTACAAATCCAGACTTGCACATTAGCTAAACCATATTTGCTTCGGGGGAAGAATTGTTGATTATTTTTTTTCTTCTTTCCCATCTGTTTTTTCTTTTCTCTGGGGCATCCATCCTAACATCTAATCCTAACACTCTAAGCAACAACATCAGTGCATGCATGACGCCACTATGAGGTAGGGTATTTATCAGGAACATCAGCATGAGCCAGAACTTTAGCCTCCAAGCAAAGTTACTCAGTGGCCATCCGAATCTTTACACTGAATGTTTTCTTTTTCAACTTCCACCAAAGGGTGTTTGTTTTTATCCACTCCTTTTATTTCCTCGGTAGCAGCAGAGATGTTTTGAATAAAGCAAAGGTGATACTTCTGATTGTTTGGATTCTGTTCAAGGACAGATTTATATGTTTACCCTGGAAATGACTTATTGAATCATACTTGTGAGCAGCGCCAGGGAGCCCCCTCGCCTCCACCTCCCCCAGCCAGTCCTCAGGGCTCTGCCTCAATGTGGTTTTCATTACAAGCAGGAGCTGCTGCAACATTTTCTTCCTTACTACAGTATTTTTCATTAGGCAGCCAGGAGAATAACTAGGAAAATGAACCTCTGTTAAGGAAAAAAATGATTGAACCTATTGGGGGTCAAAGTGCTCTTAGTCTTACGTATTTGTAGTTGTGTTAAAGATGCGATGATGGATGGCGAGTGGAGCCTTATCCTATGTCTATAGTACAGCAATGTGATATAATGATTCACTGACAATGGACCTCTAGGACTCAGTTTGGATCTTTGGCATGTCCAGGTCATTGCCAGCAGTCCAAGCATATTTATTCCGTTTGGTTGCTTTGGTGGTGATCCTACCAAGGAACACTTCTGCTTGCCAGCTCACACCTCAGTGCTGCCCCATGCCAGGCTAACTGAGTGAAAATGATAACCTGCTTCTAGAAACATGAAGACGTTGAAGAAATTCCTCTTGATTTGGCTTTATTTTTTCATGCCTTCAATACAAGAGGGTTAATCAAATCCAAGGTATCTCTCTCATTTCTGTCATGTCACTATATTGCACTCTGGGGGAATACCAGAATGTAAACGTTACTCTGTTGCCTGGAGGAGAAGACAGAGATCCCATAGGTGAAGAAATAATTGTCACTTTTTGGTGACAAAAATATTCATCCCAGTAACTTGCCGAGTGACTGCTCCTTCTCAAAGCTTTTTTGCCAGCTTCATTCGTGTCACATTTCTCTTCCATGAGGGATTAGAGGCTAACTGCCTCCTCAGCAAACCATCCTTGTAGTTATATTACTTGCAAAAAAAGCTGTGACACCAACAGAGAGGTCAAGCTTGTGCACATCAGCCCCGTTCACCCCGGTTCCCACCTGTGCTTGGCACAACAGCAGCCATCCAAAGGAGACTGCCTGCTGCAGACCCCAGGGGCTGTGAACATTTCAGTGCTGTCTTTTGCCCATGGATGTGTCCTAATAAATCCCTGAAATAGTATCAAAGCTTGGAGGGATTTCTACCTCCACAGACCCTCAATATATATCAGTTTCAGAAGCTGATATATATCGAATTACTAGTGTTAGCATCATGGTAGAAGAGAAATTTAATGGAATGACAGAAAAATCTCCTGTTACCTTCTTATGGGGCGAAAAAGTGAAGGGCTCTAGGGCAGAACTGCTCTTTGACATGTTGAGTTACAGCCATAAGAGATTATCTAAAACATGCGCTGTTGATTTGCGTGACCCTGGAGGCAGACACATTGCACACAGCAACTTGGCTTGTGCATTTGCTTGTGCCTTTCTTCAGCTTTCGCCTTTTCTTTTCCATCTCTCACTCCTTCAGTATGAGTTAATTTAGAGGAAGCTTTACTGTGTGATATCCTGCTTTATATGATATTTTTACTTTAATAAGGATAAGAGATGATGAGGCTGAGCAGTGAACAAGTCTGTCTGAACTTTTGAGGTTTCCATGAGAATTCCTGGTCCGGGGTTCAAGCACCCTCCCACAGCAGTCAGTCATGAAGTAGTCTTTGATGCATGAGACATGACAGAGTCACCTTTCCATAAAATGAGACATTCCCAAATTCATATATTTTTTCTTCTGATACTTCCTTTTCAGCAGTCCCTTTGCATGACATAACCCAGTTCTGTTGGTTTTTAAAGAAAACACAAAACCTAGCAGATATAATGACTTAGGATATTGAGCAAGAAACCATTTACCCAATTGTAACTACTTGAATCACTCTCCAGATGTGCCTAGAGCATCCCTACCATGTTACATGAAATTTTCTGGGGCAGAGAAGACCAGCTGCCACGTCTTACAGAAACAGCACCGCACAAGCTCTTCAGTCTAATAGCAAAGCTTGGAGCAGTGTGACATTTCTTGCATTGGGTGGGACGAATGACATTTCATTAATCATTGCTTGTTTTGGAGTTACATCACTGTCTATGAAATTGAAAAACAGGGTATGTTGTGTAGTTTCAATAGGTTTGACCATCAAATTACGCAATTCATCAGTAGCAGAGGAGTGGAACAGGCCACCCTCATGGGTTGTAACTCCCAGTGTGTTTTTTTGTCCTACCTAATGTCTTTTTCATCTGAAAGTGACTAAATCACACTGAAAATGACACAACTGAAAAATTGGGTTCATTGACTTCAGCTTCACCACCAATGGTGTTGAATATGCAGTCTGTCCCAGCAAAAAGACTCCTGTTTCTCACATGTTAAAAATCAGACATAGAACTGCTAGAGTGAGGCTTGTTAAAGTTTCATAGTGGTGTTTTAAATAACTGACATTAGAGATTTTTGAAACTTGCCATATTTGTGAATGGGAAATACACAACCAATGCTCTGCAAATTGCTGCACCTTTCAGCATTACAAGGCCAGACCGGCTGTTTTCAGTGGTGACCTTTGCCCACTCATATATTGCTCAAGTACAGTAAAATTAATACCAAAAGGATGGATGAATACTTTGAGGGATCCGAGCTATGCACTGCTGGGTACCCGGATCCAGCTGGCTGCCCTTTGCAGCAGGGGCTCTTCCTAGATGTGGGCTGTTGCGGAAGGAGCAATTCTGTATACACAGCAGAAGACAGGATCCTGCAGCAGATGCTGGAACTTTCTTGCCAACCCTTAGACCGGAAAGGCCAGCTGAGCACTTGGAGATTTGGCCAGTTCTTGTTCCTGTTGAAGTTAATAGATTTTGGCATCATTCTCAATGGGCAGTGTAATCAATCTTCTGGGGGGGCTTCTCCCACATGTGTGATTAAAGTCTCTGTACAAGCTCCTGAGTCAGTATTTCATAGGTCATTCCTTTAATTGAGTTTGGATTTTCAGACATACAAAATAAACATTGATTTCCTTTGTTAAATGGAGAGCTATAAAACGGGGTTGCATACTTTCATTATCAGGAAATAGTATAATACTCAAAAGTCAAAAGCGTGCGGTTTAGTATGCTGTACATCTAACCCGATGAAAACATCCCATTATTGGTATCAGAAAAAGTCTTTGCACAATAGTATTAATTTACATATGTATTTACATTCATACATGAAGCAAGATGTGGCTAGCCCATAAAAATTTAGAGAATGATAAAGCAGGAGAAACAATATATGAAATGATAATCTTCTCCATCTACAATATTCAACTACATCTGTGTTGGATCAGAGTTTGGCTGATGAGGATGAACTTTCAGAATATGTTGTTCGCATTTTTGGTTCTTTGGGGAATTGGGGAGCTTTTCCTCTGAATTTTCATAAGCTCTTCTTTTTATGTTGCAAAGCATTTACAGAGCAACTCAGCAATTACAGAGTTATAATGTGGTAGATACTTAGTCAGGAAAAAATGCTATACGGCATTTTCACATATTTGTAAACTTCATGTGCCCGCAAAGATGTGGGCAGAAAGCTCCTCAGTGCATAACCGTTAGACGGCTGGGAGGCAGATGCCCTCTGATTTCCAAAGTGGACGAAGTCAAGATATTAGAGCCCGATATGCCACTGCAGCAGCCAAAATCATTAGGGAATAGTTCCAACCCTAAGACTCCAATATCCAAACACAGACAGTCTGAGACTCTACTGTCACACCAGGAATGAAGCTTGGCACTCCCTGCTGTAGCTTTTAGCAGAAATGTCTATCACAAGGTGAGGGCTGAAATAATTAAAGAAAATATAAAAGCCGAGAGGACAAATAGCTGGCTACATTTTGAGATTTTAAGACCCATGACTCAGAATAAATCTTCTGTTATATAGTGCTTCATAATGAATTTCTGTACAGTTTGGTCCTTATCCCACTTGGAAGAGCTATCATTTACTAGGCGCAGTGTCACAGAGCTCATTCAGGGGCATTTGTTTTCCATCGACATGACTTGATGGCCAACAGCTGACCACGTCCTCTCAAACCTCTCAGAGAGGTCCTGTAACTGAGAGATGGGCAATTTCTGTGCGCTCAAGGGCCCACTTCGTTTCTAGTCACATATTCACATGGCAGTTCATGTAACCTAATAACCCCTGCCCAAATCTGCAGCAGGCAACGCTCCCAGGGGCCAAATTTAAAAGCCATGGGCTTTTTAATTCCAGATCTAGCTCCTTCTCCTAAACCATAACTATATGGTTGATTAGAAAGCTGGATTTTAGTAATTGGGGTAGTGCACTGAAGGCTGTATCTAGGAGACCTCACTTTGTATGGTGTAATCAGCCTGTGGTAAGCACAGGCTCACAGGAGTGATGCTGGAAGTACCACACTGCAGTGCCACTAGTGACAGCGTTAGAGTGGGTTAATCCATAAATGTTTTTATAATCCAGAAATGAATCTGGATCTGATTGTGTAGCCCAGGTAATGCTGTCTGCCTTGTTATTTTTGCCCTCTTCTTAATTCCTTTGTTGCTGTGGGAGGTCTTGCTGGGATGTTCCTGATTTCGAGAGCAGTGCAGTGCATCATTTCCCTTCTAAACCAGATTTGCTTTCTCTGTTGTGGTAAGCAGTGAGGCATTATAGTGGTTCACATTTGTTTAGGTTCATGGAAATATTTTTGATGATAACTACTTACACATCCCCTTTTTGTAGCAGCTGTTTTTCTGTAACTTGCATGTGGCATGTTTTTGAGGCCAGGAGATAACAGATTTGTTGCTGCATGTAGACATAATGTACGATGTCAAGATTGATACGCAGTGAAAATCTGCATCCCTTCAGAATGCACCAGGGTTTATTTATTTTCTCAGTTTAAATATCCCTCAGTGATCGCTTGCTGGCTGGAGTTTGGCACAAATTCTGTGTGGCAGGATCAAGGGAGCTGATAGCTCAGGAGTGTTTGAATCACTAAGTCAATTTAGGGGTTAGGAGGGGAATTTTATCCCTACAACTTGTGCTTTTTTAAGGCAGTAAAGTAAAAGATTGTAATAGGCTGCTCTTTGGTTTCTTATGACAGTTGGAATGTTTAGTTTTAGCTAATCTATCCTGGTAAACTGCAGCACGGTTCTGCCCATAAAGCAGGGGGTTGGGTATACTCATGGCAAAGCTGCAGGATGACCAGCCAGATTCAGACCTCACTGCAGAACTGCCTTGCCCTACACCTCTGAAAAAGGGTGACATTCAACCCTGACACCTGGGCATCCCTGCTGTCATTAGCCATACGAGGCTGTACATGAGACCAGTATACAAGAGGCCACATGAGCAAACCTTGGTTTGTATCTACAGAGAAAGAGCTGCCTGGGTTTCCTCGTGCTGGTCACCCTCCATGGGCCAGCACGCTGCGCTCCAGGTGACTTGCTTAACAGGATGTCCAAAGTGACTGGCACAGAAAGCAGCAGGCAAGAGAGACAGAAGACATTCCCATGTAACTTACACTATTTGACCCACTTGGATATCCGGGCTGGCAAAACTGCACAGAGCTCTCGAAGTCCTGCCTTGAACCCAGTGTAGTTCCTGGGGGCTTGGATCTGAATCTCTCCATCTCTTTGGCACAAGGCAGCTCTGACCAGGGACAGGCAGATCAAGTCCCTTCCACACCCCAAGGCTCATCATACATGGGCAGAGCCTCCTGCTGCTTTTTTTAGTGTTTTGAAATAAGAGCATTTATGTGTTTCATTGCAGAAGTCTTCCTTGCTCTCTGCCAGCTGGCACCAACACACACACACACACACACACACACACCCCGGCTTGGCAGCTCATGAGAGAGGGGAAGGAAAGGTGACCAGAAAGTACCAAAAAGGCAGAAATCATGGATTTTAGGGGACGGTCTCCTTCACTAGATCTACAGTTCCATTTACCTTGTCAAGTCTCAAAGTCTTCCAAGTGTCATTCATTAAAAGGAAACCTCAAAGGAGAAACACAGCTTTACTTTTTTAGCTTGTCCCACATGTAAGAAAATGGAGGATTTTCTTTTAATTTAACAACCCGAAGCATTTTCATTTTGCTCCAAACCTAATTTCCTGATGTTTTATCTAACTTCTGGAAGACGAAGGTATCTATCTCCTTCAAATCTCTCCTTTAACTTTAATCACTGCATTTTCATACATGGAATAACTATCAGAGCACCTGAGCGTGCCTGAAGTCTTGTTCCATATTCAGATGTAGAAAACCAGGGTAAATCTATATTGCAAGTTATCAAAGGTAACACCAGTTACACTGATGGTTTCTTTCCTTGATACATGATTTTCTAAACAACAGGAATGTGATAGGTCTCAGCTACCAAGACTTCAGTAAAGCCTTTGGTAGGTATCACCAGAAAAATCAAATAATCGGAGGAAATGGGTATTAATAAGGAAGTGATGATTAAGTAATTTCCCCATCTAAAGAGCAAACACCAATTTTGCACTGAAAAGGGAAATACCGAATCAGCAGTAAAAAGAGGAACTACTGGCTGCCCACGTCACACGGGGTGTTCCTCAGAGACAGATTTTGAGAAACGACATCTTCAGTCAAAATGACTCAGAATGGACACCGATTGCTTTCTATAAATACTTGGACAGATAATGAATGTCTGTGAGAGAGAAGAGCTATCTAAGAGCAATTTTGGCAGGGGAACAGGTGAGGTTCACTGACCACAGAGCAGTTCAGGCTGGGAATTAGGGGTTTTCTCACCACCTGAGCAGTGCGGTTCTGGAATAGCTTCTGACAGGCGAAATCCCAAATAATGGCACCACATACTGTGGCATTACCCTGGAGGGGGCTGTGCCGTAGGGTGAATTATTTACTCCCAGATTTATGCCACTGTAAACCCTTGCAGCATGTGCCACAAAGGTGGCAGCTGTTGTTTGGTCCTGCAGGTATCACAGACTGAACCATAGCAGGGTGATGCTCCAGCTCCTCTCCCAGTGCCCTGTTGTGTGTGCTGGCCTCCAGGCATGGCCACTGAACCCACCCTTTGGCCCCTGCCTCCTGCAGCACAGAAGCATCATGCTGCAGCCTCCAAAAACCTCAGAGAGAAACTTCTTTCTCAGAGCAAAACTGAGCTCAGCAATGCCAAAGGGGCAAAAATCCTCCTCTGCTCCTGGCACTCTGGAGGCAGCAGAGGGCTGGCATGGCCCTCAGGGTAACCAAGAGCAGTCCCAGAGCTGCTTCATGAGGATCTGCAGACAGCACCCCACCATCTGCCCTTCCTACCTTCTTCCTCCCTCTGCTCCCCATCTTTCTTCCTGGTGTGTATTCACCCAAGGGGATGAGGCGGCAGACAGCACAGGGATGACGCCTATGATGGAGATAGATGTGGGATTCTGGAGGGGTTCTTTTCAGCCTCTTTTGTGGTCCTTTCACTACTATATGAGTGGTGCCAAGACATGAAATGTGGCTGCCGATCCTTTCCTGGCGGTGTGGAGGTAGGGGCAGTCCTCTCCCAAGCTGGCTTTTTGTGGGTGCGGTATGGCTGGGAATGGCGGGTGCTGTTCAAAAGGGCAGGAGGAGGGAGATTTCCCCAGCTTCTGCACAAAAGGGTCACAATTTGACCCTTAAAACTGAAGAATGTGAAGTCAGCTTGTGAGGATTAGAGATGTTGGGATTTAGATTTTTTTTGAGTTTGCTCTGCGCTTTAAAAATCCACAAGCATGGAGGAAAAAAATGAACCCATGCAGTCTGGAGCTCTTTTGGCTTCCAGCTCAGCTCAGGATGACTGTGGCACAATCGATTCCAGATGCCGAATTTCCGGCAGTGGCTCGCACACACACACACACACACACGATTCCTCAGCTCCGCGGGCTCAGACATAACCCCAGACTACTACAGACGGCGGAGAGACTGGCAGCATGAGAAAGAGAGACATTACAAACTCCCAAACTCATTCCCCCTGGACCTGACTAGTGCACAGGGTAGTAAATATTTTGGGTATTTTTAGGAGTGAATTAGCGGGATGATGTCCCCTGCCTCTGGTAGCCATGGAGGAGCCCAGCACATTGCGCCAGGAGCACCAGTTCACAGATTTTGGAGCAACATCATTTCTAGCCCCATGGGGTGGCAAACAGCATCAGGATCAGGCCTCCAGAGATGTAGCTCGGTGATAAAAGTGACTGGTTAACCTGTCGCTGGTTGTAGGCAGAAAATTAATGCTCTGATTCAAATTATAAATATTCCAGAGAGAGCTAATGATGATTAATCTGTTGTTACAGAGTTAGTCTTTTATGACTCGTTATTTATTGCTGGTATGACTGTACTCACTCGTGACACCTGTTCCTCATGGAAACATCTATCACCTATTAAATCTTTGTAAGTAATTTAGTAGGGTAACCATCATGTATAAATAATACTTATGTCGCCTTTTAATATGATGAATGACACTAGGGATCAATTGACAGTGCATAACCAAAATTCACAGGATCAAAACCCCCAGATCCATTTTACAGCTTGCATTTTGTAAGGCTGCTGCCCAGTATCAGTAACAAGAAGCAATTAAACTGTAGCATCTCTCTGGCACGATGCGGGAGACCGTCTCCACTCCTCCCATGCAACACAAATCAGAGCCTCTGCTGCAGACAATAGACTCCAGGAATACCCACAGGCAAAGGCTCTAGTGGGACTCAGCACAAGGTCAGAGGAAAGCTAATTTTATTAAGAATTTTTATTATGAAGATATAAACTTGCAATAAAATGTTTGCAACTGCTTTAGGCTGGGATTTTCCAGAAACTTAAGGGGCAATAGGTCCCCAGATCCCACCGAACTGGTACCCAACTCTTACAGGCTTCTCCAAACAGCCCAACCTTCGCTCTGACTCATACCCATTCCACTGCCATTATTTCTTCATAAGATTTTTTTAAGTTATTGTGCTCTTAATTTCCTGTTGCACAATCCTATAGTGATGCCAGCAAAATATATTAATTCAGATTTCTGCATTTGCATTTGAACATTTAAAGGATTTAAATTAATCACAGCTTCTCATTGGCTCAAGGCAAGCAAAGGTGTTGTATACCCGCTGCAGGTTAATATTCCTCCTGACTGTCATTTGCCAATGCCCAAGTTAAAAAAAAAGGCAACTGGATCTTTGCCAGACAGTAAATATTGGGGCAAACCCAAGCCTAGCACAGACAGGTGAACTCCATGAATCGCAGTGAAGACAGGCTGGCTGCGTTGTTGTTCAGCTTGATCCTAAGCGAGGAAGTGTAGTGACAACAGTAAGGCTGTACTCACTATGAGTAATGAACTCCCATAGCTCAGGTCTCTGACTAAAGGCTGCTTCACCAGCACTATCATTATTTCATCATACATGAACCTTCCTTTTTTCAGCAAGAAACCATTTCTCTCAACAGATGTATAAAAGCAGGTTAAGTGGGCGTAAAACTGGGCACGAGCAAAAGATCTGTCAATGTAAGTATCGAGTTTGTAGGAAAGGCTTGGAGACACTCTGACATCAGGATTTACTTCTGACTTGACTGTGCCTCCAGAGCCTCTGTTATGCAAGATTTCTCTATAGAGTGCCCAGGAATGCGAAGGAAAAAAACTCCAATAGCTGCGAAGCATCTGGGCTGCCAGGAACATCTAATTGCCGAGTAATCCAAGTGCCTCCAGTGAGCCACACAGAACAAAGGTGGCTTGCCCACATAAACCAGTGGGCCCATGGCCAAACTGGAGTAAGGATCCCAGCCCCCTGAGCCCCCACCAGCTGAACGTATCTCCAGTTAAAAGATTTCTGTGGGCAATATGGGTTTATCGAGTTCTTTGAGCAGATTTTTGCCCCTGGTTTATGCAGTCCACCCTCACCGGTTTGGCAATGGCATTTGGTCCTTTTAGTCTCATTTCCATTGCAGATTAACAAACATTTTAGAAAAGAGTCTGGTGTCAAGATGTTTGTTGGGGTTGGTGGTTTGGTCAGAAGGGAATAAGAGAAGTTAATTCTCCAGGGGTATATGTGTGTAGTCCTAATTCTTTCTTCTAACCATGTGTCCGGCCAGGCAAATCCACAAACATGCAAGATGGTAACAACTGCAGCCAACAGAATTTTTCTGATTATTTTTCTGTGCACAAGATCTAGTGCTTCTGTACCTCAGAGTCCATCCCAAGTGTGTTTAAGTTGGTGGAAAGACTCCCGCTGGCTGCAGCAGGCTCTGGGTCAGGGCCCTGGGACAAGAGGCAGAGCAGTGGCTCCATTTACTTTAGAAATTCCACCCATGAGTGCAACGCTTGTTGGAGGAGTCCTGTTCCCTCAAATGAAACAGCTCTCAGTGCTCTGGTCTGTTGTTCCAATCACTGCTCCAGCCAGTGACATTTTTGGACATAAATAATTACCTTTTGGACTCTGAGGGCACTGCTTTCCCTGCCAGCCACCTCCTGCCCCCTGCCCTCGTGTCTAGCACTGATCTACAGACCTTTTGTGAGCCTCAGGTGTGAAAAACAGGCCAGTTCCAAGGCCTGAAGTGGAAACTGGAAAACAAACCAAGCTAAATAAAATATCCAAGCCAGGCATTTTGTGCTTATATAGCAACGTGTGCCGCTATCCAGAAAGTCTGAAGCCTCTCCTAGACTCTATAGATGATGAGCATCTTTACTGATGATGGGAGTCATTCAGGTAATTTTCTGTTGCTGTGCCCAGCACTGAAGAATGTGGATCAAACACAGAAGAACCACTTGTTTCCCAACCTGTTCGATATTTACAACCTCTGTTTTCTTAGTGATGGTGCATATCTTTTTCTCCATTTTAGGACATGCCCTGGAATGGTGTGACTGCTGAGTCTCTGAAGAGGGAAAAGAGCTCTTCTTAGCTACCGCAGTTTGATAAAACCAGCATTTCTGGAAGCTATGAGTAAGTCCAAGATGGATATTTAGTATCTGTCCAGCTTACACCGTGCAGCATTCACTATAGATTGTCCAGGCAGCTCGGGGTGAGTCAGCTCTTGTACTGGAACCAGCTTGCTGCAGGGGACAAGGATGGGAGGGACTGATGGAGGGAGAGGTGGGGGCCATGACTCTGCCAAGGGATGGGGGAATGCATCCTGCACCAGCTGATGCTGCGGTACAGCTTGAAGTCCTCCTGCCCATCTCAGTAAACCAGCGGCTGTGTTACTGCCAAGCTCCAGGCAGCCTAATTTACGTTTCTTCGACACTGACATGATGATGCTGATCTCTGAAGTGTGCAGATGTAGCCTCGGACCTGAGACCTGCCTGCATTTAATCTGGCTGCATCCCAGGCAGGTGGCCTGGAGACCGCTTTGGGTTGCACTTGCCTTCAGCAAAGCAACAGGGAGGAAAGCCGATGGTGCTGGTGCCGGTTTGGGGAAGCTGATAAACCTGTGGATGGAAAGGAAGGGATGGCCTGGCCAGCCTGTTCAAGTCCAGGTGGCATCAGAGAACAGATACTGTCCCTATGTTTGGAGAAAGAAATGAAAAGAAGGGAAAAGCTGACTCCAGCAAAGCTAATGCCAAAACTTCCAGTGACTGCACTGCATTTCATAAAAATTTCACTGCATTTCATAAAGATTTCTCTTCAGTGCCTTACATCCACGGTTATTAAAAGCCAGGTGTACAGCTCATTTTGAATAAAATGTGGTGGATATTTAAAGTGATACAATTTGTTACATTTATAGTATTAATAAAGCTAAAGCCTATAAAAAGGAGGCATTTTGGGAAAATAAAATCCTTATGAAAGTTTAGTTAACCCAGGACAGATGTTTCTTCTCCTACTGACAGTCAGCAGTTCATAATAATGGAATTTGCTCCCTTTTTAATTAAAAAGGCTAGTGTTTGTGGAAAGGTGAATAAGAATAGACATTTGGCAAAGGATATTAAAGTATATTTTGAAAGAGGTCTGTTTTATTTCCACCCTCACAGCTGCTCATAAGTCTAAATCTCTGAACTGACTCTGCTGCTTTCGTAATTAAATACGATATATCCCCTTATCTTCTCACTCTGGAAATCACTCAGCGTTGAACGCTCCATTATGCAACTTCATCTGCTCACGGATGGGTGAACATGGGTAATACGGGCTGGTTTGCGCTGGATTCATTTCACTTGCTGGAAAGCAACTGGAAACAATTTTCTATTAGAGTGCTAAGCTTCGTCATTTGACATCAGGCAGAATCATGCGACTTTCCCTTCGAAACGTCACCCTGTGAACGCGACCGACGCTTTCTGGCTTCAGACTGAAAGGTCCTATTCACTGCCCCCTTCCCCAGCAAATCCGCCTCCAGGGGAAGGAGCCAGGGCAGAGCGCTCCTCACGGTGTGTGGTCACGTTTCTCAGGCGCTGGAGCAGAAGGAGCATCTCAGAAGTTTGAAAAAAGAGAGGCCAAGCCAGGCTCAGGCTGTGCGGGGGGAGAGGAGAGAATGGCGAGGAGTGCGAGGGTAAGAGCAGGAGATAAATCTCCCCAGGCCCTGTGAAGGGACTTGGCCATAACCGCTCAGCCGAGGGGGAGCCAGTCCCTTGCCACAGAAGACTTGGCCAGGGACTGCGAGCCTGAATTATTGGTTGGATGAAGGGAAGAGACACAGGCTGATGCGCCTCCCATCAATTTTTCCTGGAGAGGAAAAAAATCTCTCCAGAAATCCAGCCCCAACCTTTCCCCGCACTGCTGCGCCCGCCGGGAGCACACTGGTCTCTTACCCAGGTCAGAAAGGATTTTCTTTGGCACCCAAGACTGGATCATGTTAGGTTTTGTTTGTTTTTTCTTAGACTTAGGGTTGGCTAGAAAACAGCTTTAGCATTTAATAAAAAAATGGAGGATTCAAAATTTATTTTCTTTCAGCTTAGAAATGAAATTGAGACCCTGCAAGAAAATCAGCTCCCCCCAGCTCACCCTAATAAATCTGCCAGCCAACGTGAGCCCAGGGGTTTTGTTTTCTCACTTGGGCTTTTTAGCAAAAATCATACTCAAAAAATTCCCAATCTTTTTTCTTTTCTGGTGGTAGAGGGAAGAAGAGACTGGATGGGCGTTTTCAAACTTTTAAATACACTTGTCAAGAATTCAGAGGTCTGGAAGCGAACACACTTCCTTGGTGAGGGTCGGCTTTCACCCCAGCCGGGACCAGCTGCGACTGCAGTTAGAGGCAACAGATTGTGATAGAAATGCCCGTGACAGATGGCCTACATATATATATATATATATGTATGTATACATACCAAGCCCTGTATTTTTCCACCTTTGCAAAGTGTTTTGTGACCCTCAGATGAATGCTGATGTTTTAAGAGCAAAATATTATTATTGCTTCATTGTGGCAGGAAAACAGCTTTCCATCTTGAGAGCTTTATTAACTAATGTGGAACAAAAATAATTTAAATGCCTGCTAGAAATGTGGAAATTGATTACATTCAATTTTGTTGAATTCCTAGGGGAAAAAAATATTTGTTTTTTTTAATAGCTTTTACATAAATGGACTGCCAACTGCAAAGAGCTGAGCTCCAGAGCAGGGGGCTCGGCTCACAGTGGGAACCAGCCCAGGGCTGACTGCTAACGCGGCTTTTACTCATTGCTTTTTTCCAGGTATGGCTGTCATCCAGGAAGATGATAAACTCCACCACCTTACAATTATATCGGCAAAAACAACTTGGAAAAATGCACCTGAAATTAAAGGGTACCGAAAAGACGGAAAGTGTGGTGAGTGTATTTTCAACACCTCCTTCTGTTGTTCTTCAAGGATAAAATACTCTCTTCTCTACAATTTATATGAAGTTAGAGCAAATCTGACAACTCCCAAAACTACTGGATGCCCTGTGTGTCCGCAGTCACTTTGGCTGGGATGTGCAGAACAGGGTCTGAACCATTCTTCCCCCAGGCTTATCACTGGAGCTGGGCTAGCTCTCCAAAAAATATTCTGTTTACACTTCAATCCTCAGCTGCGCATCAGAGAGCCTCTCGCCAGGTCTGGGGTGTTTCAGCAATTGCAGTCCATCAAATGCATTTAAGAATGCAAAAATAATAATTAAAAAAAAAATTTTAAAAAAAGATAAGATAAAGAGAGCTGTGGCTGAGCTGCTGGGCTGGCGGCTGGGAGGCTGTGGTGCTGCCCTGGCACAGGCAGAGACCAGCCAGGCGGGTGGGGAAGCACTCCCCACTGCCCCACATTCCCCTTCCACTCTTCGCTTTGTCTGTTTGGAGGCTGAAGCCCCTTGGGACAGCAGCATGTGTGCGAGGCTGTACACAGCACAGAGCACTAAGCAGCTACGCTCTCATATCGGGCTTTTAGGCACCAGTGAAATACCAACAAGGATAAATTGGCTTAGACAGCAACACCCCCCTCCTCTTCATCGCCACTAACAAATGCAACCCAAAACCTCCACAGCACCTTCCCAAACCCAAAAGTCCCCCTGAGCCACTCTGAGCCCTACAGGAGCTGGCTGGGGTAGGAGAGCTCTGCAGCTGCGCCAGGAAGGTCAAGGAATTCTGACATTTGTTCAAATAAAGGCTCAAATTCATTTGACTGCTGTGGTCTCTTATGGCTTCCCAAAATCGTATGTATGTGTGTGTGCATGCATGTCCATGAAAACGTGCTGGTAAAAAGCCATCTACATGCTTCTGTTGGTGTTGGCAGGAGGGTGTTTAGCACAAGTATTCTTCCTTGAGGGGCTGCTGTACTGCAGCCTGTGGAGAGCAAGGGATTGAGGCTGAGGAATTTAAAAGATACTTCTATTCATTTCTGAAAGAGGAAAGGAATTAGGATATGAAATGAAAGCTGAAGATAGGATTAGGGCAGATGGAAATAAAGGGTAGGCATGTTGAGTCAAGTGCCTTGTTCCTAAAATCGTCTCCAACGTTTTTAAAACAAAGTTAATGAAAATTTTTCCAGCCATAATTCTCTTCAGATCTGTATTGGCTCCTCCCGTGACTTGTAGCATGCCCTACAGCGGACTTTGTTATTTTTGAGAAATGTGAAGGCAAAGAGATATATGTGCATTAGGAGCACTAAACCTCAAACCTTTACAGGACTTTTCTTGTAGAAGAACCTCAGAACATCTGTTTAGTTTATCGCGTCCAATTGCCATGGAGATGTGAACACCCTCTGTTATTCACAGGAAGATGACATAGCTATTCTTCTGCAAAACAGAAATTGCTTTTTAAGTATTTCCAATCATAAATCAGGAAAACACCCAAAAATCCACGTTCCACCCATGACCCAAAATACCACACCCTATTCTGTCGATTTAAAATAAATGCCTATGATAACCTTAAGCTTGATTTAGACGTGTCCTGCACTGAGAGTGTCAGCAGGCCAGCTTGCCTTCAGACCACTGGTACTGCCACAGCCCTTCTCCGAGCGCAGCAGCAACGCTCATCCCAGCAGAAAGCATTTCTCTGCCTGAATTTCAGATACTGACTGTTCATGATGAATATGCCAGAGTGACCCGCCAGCCCGTGACTCTTCTTAGGCAGCCGGTCTGGGAGACAGTCAATGTGTTTTAAGGAAGAAGACCATTATGATTGCTGTCCAAGCAGAAAGCTGCTAATGGAACAACATACGTGCAGTTATGTGAGCCAGTCTCTAGGCTCTGCCCTGCATTAAATTAAACCAAATTAAATTAAATTAAATAAATCTGCCACTAACTGATTATGTTAGCAATAATGTCATGTTAAATACCAGAGGCCCTGGAATTTTAGCCCCAAAGTGCAGTCAGTGAGCAACCCCAGCGCAGACCTGCCTGTGCACTGCTGTCCCGTGGTTTCCCTTTCCTTTTCCATCCACCTACCAGCAACCCCTCTCTGCATTTTCCCTCTGCCCTGCTGGCAGAAATATGAGTTCCTCAGACACCTGTGTGTGCATCCAACACCAATAAACCTGGAAACCTTCTCCCCTGGACTTCTACTCATAGAAGCACGAGAGGTAAAAGAAGGAAAACTGACACACCACCATCAGCAAGTGACAGATCATAAATTCAGATCATAAACTATTGTCTTTGTCCTTTTGGGAGTGTAGCTGCTTTAAAATACATGTAGAATTGGCTAGAGACTGCAAGCTCCTCTGCAGAAACCTCATTTTTCCTGTTTCCTTTTGTACCCCACTCTCCATTGTCTCAGCATGAGTTATGTCCTCCTACTTGCGTTATCTAAATAATTGGATGTCCCGTCTTTATTTTAAAACAACAAAGCCAAGTATCACTCGGTATGTCACTGAGGCACGGCACTATGTTGGCTGAGGCATCGCCAGTGGTGGCTGCGCACAGGGCAGCACCTCGGGGAGCACCGACGTGCTGCTTGAAAGTGGCTTTGCGAGCTTTAGTGGGGGATGTATCGCTGCTGGGTCCCCTGATCTATTTGGATTATTAGAATTCAGCTGTATTGGGAATTAATTCAATGCCTCCGGCTCTTGCAACATTACAAGGACAATTGCCAGGCACAAGGTTTTCTGTTATAAAACATAGCTTTAGTCTCATAATCCCAGCCTGATATTTCACCCTCCAGCTATTTCCCACATTTTATGATTAAAGTAGGCTTTCAATTAACTTGTCTTATGGATCAGATGCCACCTGCCGATACATATACAAACATAAAAAATGGAAGGTTACTCAGAGGCTAAAGAAAAATCCTGCACTTTATAGCCTGTTTAAATCCACCCAGCTTGATAGAGAGTGGAGCCTGTCGCTGATGGCTCTGGAGGAGGTTGTGTTTAGTCTTCCATGCATCCACCATTCAGCACATCTTCCCTAAGCGCTGGCACTGCTGACCTCTATCGTACTGTGGGACACAAAGGGGATCATCCTGTAGACAAGGATTTGTTCAATGGAAGAAGGCTACAAGCATCTATGATTATTCATTCTAAAAATATTTTAATAAATAACTTCAAATATCTTTCAGTTCATTTTTCTGCAGAATCTCAGCAAGCATTGACCTTCTTGTGCTGTGCTCCTTTCCTGACCATGTGAGTGACCGAGAGGGAACTCCGCTCTCCTACACCTTCACACCATTGGAAAAGCAACCATTAAAATCTAAAGGGACTGGCTAATATTATGAGAATAAAACTAGACATTGCAGGAATTCCAGCCAATATGAAACGAAGTAGACTTATCTCGCTGCAGTTTCCCCTGGGGGAAGCACAGAGAGGTACGGTGGGGTTTGCACAGCATTAGCTCTACCTCTGGCAGCCTCGGCTGGGGGCATTGCCAGCTGAGCTCATCTGGGCCCTTGGCGGTGACGCAGAAGAATTGCATAAATCTATGAGATAACTTGTCTATTCTTCTGGGAGGGAGAGCAGGAAGGTTTTAGAGGACTCTCAACATGCAACATAGTATTTTCTAGTGGAGTTCAATCAGCAGCTTACAAATTTTTAAGGTTCTATAGACTTATACTAAGTGGTCTGGAAGACATAGATGCAAATTTCTGTATTCCCTTTCACAATCTACGTATGTAAAATCTGTATAAGAGGCTGTGTTTCCACTAGAAAAATTTTAGGGGGTCACTATGTCAAAAAGGGTTGGAATCCATCGCTCTGTGCCTTAACTGCAGGTTACTGCCACAATGCAAAGGAGCACTTGGCAGCTGGGCCAAGTGACCTGCCATGAAAAGCTGACCGCAGTCAAATGAGGGATCTGTGCACGAGGGAGCATTAAGGTCAACATCAACAGAGTTCTTAAAGTACAGAAATACCCTAATTACCCCAGAACTACCCTCACACACAAGGTTTCAAGCTGTTTATAACACAGCTGAGCCTTTATTCTTGTAATGCTCTGGCAGAGGCTGCAGGAGAGCATCAAGTAATTTGCCTTTAAGACAAACGTGTGGACGACCTTCACACCTTGGCTTTGCTTTCCATGATTCCCCACAAGCAGCAGGAAGAGAAGATGGGCTCTCAGGAGCAACGTGAAGGGGAGCTCAACTCTGCCGAGTCACTACTCCAGTCAGGCTGCTGGTGGTGCCGGCCACCCTGGGACATCTCCAGGGCCACTTGAGGACCCTCCACCCACTCGTGTCCACAGGGACCTGGGTGAGGCTTTTCCTCATGCAAAAATAGATTTGCAGGTGATGGGGGCTGCCTGGAAGCCTCCCGTGACATCGCGGGGTCCCTGCAGAGCTTTGCTTGCCTTAGTCCCAAGTTTAACCCAGCAAAATTTGGCCTTCTCAGCTCTCAAGGTTTTGTACAGAGGCAGGTTTGGTGCCTGCGTGCCCCTGCCCTGCCTTTGCGGGTACGTCAGGGTCTCGCATGACGTGGGTCAGGGAGGTGACGGCTGCCAGATAAGCTGGTTACTCATCTCAGGCTGGCTCACACTTGCCACTGCGTGCACGTGTACGCTTTGCTTATAAACAACGTCTTCAGGCCCAGCAGTTGCAATTAGGATCAAATCAGGATCCTGCTGTGCTAAGGAGCGTGTTCTTCTGGAGAGCTGTAAATTTATAAATGATAAGAATCAGGAGGGTGGATAGCATACAAGATAATGTTTTTAAAACATCTAATGTTTGTGGGGTGTTTTTGCCAAACTAACACTAACTCTCCTTCTTTGTTTTTTTGTTAGGTGGCCACTAGCTCGTCAGTAAAGTGACTTTGCAGCAAAAATAAAAATAAAAATGGGAACTGAGGGTAAGGAGTCCTGGTCTTCTGAGCGAAGTAGGGCAGGGGATCAAGACTCTATAATCAGGAAAGAGGCAGCGGAAGGAGCTGCCACGTCGACGGGAAAGGGCTGTATCGCTTTCAGAGCAGGCATGGTGCAGGGTAGGAGGAGGTACGGGAGGACAGTGACAGAAGAGGGAGGTGCTGGTTTACGAAAGCCCTGGCAGGTGGGTTCACATGTGCATAAATCAAAACACCTCCAAAGATTTATTGACACCCAAGAAAAGACCGTTGGTTGAAAAGCAGGTATTTATCCCCAAATCATCTTACTTTCAAATGAAATGGAAACAAAAGAATTTAGGAATTACTATTAAGTAATAAAACACTTGTAACAGGGTCATAAAATCCACCCAGTTTCCCTATAAAGGCAGCTGTGATAACAGAGTTGCTTTTCCTTTCCATTTCTTACAAGCGACTGAACAACTGTAGAAAATGAAGTGATCTGAGTAATGCTCGGCTTCACGGCTGGCACAGTCGAGCTGAACTTTTTAAGGAGCGTAATGTCCTCTGTGGGGAAGCTCTGCAATGCCTCGCTGCGAGCAGAGCCAAACCGCAGGGCACGCCAGCCTTGTCCCTGCTGCTGCTGGTTATTGGAAATGAGACTCCAGCATCTTCAGGACACCGCATGAAATACCACACCAGGAATCTATCCTGCGCCACTTCGCGAAAGGCACAGGCAACCTGGTTTCTAAAAGGCAAACAGTGCAAATAGGTTTATACCATTTCTTTTTAAATTGCTTGTTCTCCAATTCAGCTTCTCTGCTGTCTTCCAGAGATGAGCATCTGGGATACTTTCTTGTAGATGCTTGGAAGTGAGGAGTAGTCCCCCCTGGAGTTACTATATCTACCTCAGGGAATGGTGCCAAAGAGAGACAGCACATTATAGTGCCCTTTCTAATATTGTTAAGTGCACAGGGACCACCTGTAACAGAGTTATCACTGTTTCAATCAACTGAAATTATGCTCTAAGGGCAGCTATTGATTAGATGGAAGAAACATGTTTAAATGAGCAAAGGCAAAACCAGTGATGACTTTGAGCTGGCATCCAGTCTGGGTCTTCGCTCAAACCAGAGCTCTACTGCTCCTGGGACCACCTAACACTCCCATTTTCCAGGTGCCTGCTGAAGCTGACATATATTTACCCCACAGCTGGCAGCTGGACTTGAGCATCTGGGCTGATCCGGAAACCTCCTGATGAATTCTGTGGTTTGGGTTACAAAGCAGGCAAAAACAACAATTGCTGAGTTCCCTGCAACATTTTCAAATCCACTTTCTGTACTAAGCTACCTATGAGGCAATCAATCAGTTCTGGCTGGGAAAGGCTGGGATTTGTGTGTTCAGCTGTTACTTGTGATGCCGAAGGAAAACATCTGCATGAAACCAGTCACCTCTGTGAGCAACACCATAAACCAGACACTACAGAGCAGGCAGAACTTGTACTAAAAAACTGAGGATCACATCATATCTTATACAACCTTTTGTATCTTTTAGTGCATTTAAAAATATGAAGCAATCCTTTTAATTATTCATCTTTCAGAAAAAAAAAAAAACCAACCACACAAAAGCAAGCCTTTTACATCTGCCTATACTAGTGATCAGTTAGAGCTAAAACCAGAAATGCCTTTTCCTTTTTTTACAACTTGGTTATATGGAACATCACTTTTCCTGTGCGTAGCAGTACAGCAGTTAAAGAAAAAAAAAATGTCTTTACGGACAAGCTACAGGCCCTTCAAAATACCATCAAGCATTTCTCCTGCCAAATGAGAACAATTTTGCACCATATAATATAGTGTAATACACCCAACACACCCTATGATGCATCAACTAATACTGCATCACTAACAAAGTTACTGGAAGCGATGCTTAAAGAAGTTATTTCTTTTTAAAATATGCTTTTTTACTCTTCATTATCTGCTTTGTTTATCTGACCGGAAGAGGTGGTCTGATAATCTTAATTCAGCCAGTCCAGCACAATGGAGGAGTTTCTTTTTAGAAGCACTTGAATGTCTCCATTAAATTGCTTTTTTCCTTCCTAGAGGCCTTTATAGCCACGCGAAGCACTCCAACACCTGATTTTAAATACACCAGCGGTTTCAATGAGATCGATGAAATTATTCACATTCATTGCAAGAGCACTGAAGTGCTTTGTAGGGCCATGATAAGCAACTACAAAGTAAGTATGAACCAGGTCCTTTGATCTGAACCTACACATCCTCACACTTGGAGAAAGCAGGGCTGAGGCTGCAGTCTGGTTTTCAGTGATAACTGACAGAATTCCTGAAATCCCCTATCAAAAAAGGGTATTTTTGCAGCTTGACTTTATTACTGCTGGGGTCTGGAGCGGATCTCCCCTCTGCATTCCTGCATGCTAATCGCCTCCGATTCCCCTGGATGTCTGTAGCCTGGGCTGCTCCTCCTTCACTTCCAACTCTTTCATGGCGCTGAGCCAGAAGGTTACTTCACCTGCTGTATTTTGTTATGACTTTCTTCCTTCAGCTCTGCGCTGGTGAGATAGTTTGCAGCAGGGCAAGTGTGTTCTTTAGGGCTGTACAAGCCTCCAGGGATGTACGCTAGAAAAATGCACAGAATAAAATCCCCTGAATTATTCTGACCTGCACAAGCATCACCTGAGCACCACAAATACTTCAATGAAAGCTCTTTGGTATGGGAAAAACACAGGCATGGCATGCCCTGAATCTCTTTGGGCAAAGCTCTGGCTGAGCAGCTTTTTTTTTCTAACAAAACAAGACTTACAGGATCTGGCCTCTGTAGGGTAACTGGCAACAGCATCTTCTCATAGAAAGGAAAATGTTTTCCTTCTGGCTGGACCATACTAACCCCACTAATCTATAGTAAAAGCTGTAAATAAATCTTCAGCTTGCCCTGCTTCAGATCCGCTTGGGAACACATCAGATTTCCCATTTCCTTGAGCTAAACTTTTTTTCAGCTGAAACCTGCAGACATCAAAGGTCAGTTGATGGATTCTTATCAGGTTTACTGGAGTTTTCCATGGGAATCTCCGAGCAGGGTACTGTATCTCCACCACATAGGGTGGAGTTGCTCTGATTACTAGTGTTCTGAGCCCCTATCTATATCTAATAGCAGGACTCCATATGTGAGATAGCAGCTGTCTTGGCCGACAGCCAGAGAACTGAACCTGTGACATCTCCAGCAAAAAGCCAGAGCCGCAGGAGCTGGAGCCGATGTACAGCTTTGCAAAGCTAGCAAAGGAGACAGCCATTAACCTGCTCACCCATCAGTAAAGATATGAGCACCACGTTCTTTGCCAAAATGAAGTGAAGCATCCCTTTAGTCTCTAGGCATGCACACTTTCTCACTTTGGCTAGAAAACAATGTCCAAAGGCAGTCAAGGGACATGTTTAACTATTGCACTGTGTGAACCACCACCAAGAGGGGTCGAATGGCAGGGCTCCCCAAAGGAGTGAAAAACATATAGGAGCTCAGTCGGACTTTCAGACTGAAGCACCTCAAGAGGTTCCTGAATGAGGCTCTGTGGCTTGTCTCTCAGCAATTCTATTTTTCTTTTAAAAGACATAGCCTAGAAACAAAGTTAAAATCATTTACACCAGTAAGCAAAACCAGAAAGATTGTCCCAGTCCCACCGTCATGCTAGTGTTTATTTACAACTCGGGTTCTTCTTCTGTGAGCTATAAAAGACACCTTGCAAGGGAAGAAGTCTGTTCAGTAGAGCCTGATCTAGCACCCAAAGCCATCAGCCCCAGGTATGAGAAGATGAAGGGGAGGTTCAGGTTTTAGGTCCTGTTTACAGAGCTGGGCACCACCCTGCACATCCACATCCCTTCTACAATTAACAGCACGTTCCCTGTTGTACTGAAACTAAATAAGAACGAACTGACCAGCCTGCTGGGGACATCCCTATTAGCATGAGCCATCTGCACTGCTGCAGCGGGTGGTTCCTCCCGCGTCACTGCAGTCAAGGTTACTGGCAGGACACCCAGTCTACGTTAGGCATTAGGACTTGTTCCCAGAGCTTTCCTATCATCCTGCCCTGAAAGGAATTTTACTTAAAAACACTGATATTTCTGCAAGCACCACCCTTCAGAAGCAGCATGTTGTAATTACACGTCAGAATCCGGCTACGTTTGACCAGTACCTTCCTATCAGTTGCTACTTCTACACTCACTCACTTGAGAACAAATAACTCATCATCAGCAACTTCCCTTCTCCACTTCAAATGTGTCTTTCATAGGCCCATAGTTTACTAGCTAGTAATTTTTTTTCTGTAAACTGTACAAAAAATAACTTAGAAACATGCAACCTCATTAAGGAACCATTCCTGCTATTAACATTTACCGTGTGATTTACCAGCTGATTGGGACAGAAAATTAATATCCCCTTTTCTGGAAAAGTTGGGGTTTGGCTCAACTACAACTCTGGAAAACAGGAAGACTGCAGTGATAATCCATCTTCTAGATTATCCAGATGAGAATTAATGAGGTTTTACTGGCCAAAGTGTAATGAAAGAAAAGGTAATATTGCCACATAATGTAATAGGCACCTGCCTGAGACAGGTTTGCCCTGAAAAACAGACGACACAGTGACTGCAATGTATTAAGAACTAATTTAAATTACACAGAACAAACTTCTGGAAGATTTGGAAGTTTGGTCAGTTCCCTGGAGAACTGTTACTTTTTCTGCATTTAAGTTGGGAACAGGATCCCAGCCTGCTGCTGCAGAAGTTCTGGCCTGTCAGAATCAAGACATAAAAGCTCCAACACAATTTAATTACAGTAGGCTTGTAGTTCAATCCTAAAAAAAAGCTAAAGAGTTCAGAATAAGCAGAGCCAAGCTGGATCACATATTCTTGTGACAGCATCCATTTTCCTGTAGCATAAAATGTTAACATTTCTGCCTTCACAACTATAAATAGATAGATACAAATATAATAGATTAGATGTATAATATTTTTACACGACCAGCTACACCTGAAAATACACCCCACGTGGGAGGGTTAAGCCTCGGGGTAGGTGTCAGCTGTGCTCTGGCCCAGGTCTGCCAAGGAGAGAACTGTTGTGATCCCAGTGGCCAAACTACAGATGTTGTTGTCCAGATGTGGGTGCTTTTAAGGGCAGTCTGAAAGCAATTATAAACCCAGTCAAACAAGACTGGGTTAGATCTGAGATTAGATCTGAGGTTAGATCACCCTAATTTCACTGAAGACATTTCATTGAAGCTCTGCTTTTCAGGCCACAGCCGGCTGTTATAACATGTAAGTTAAGTATGGTATGAAAGTCCAGTTATTAAAAAAAAAAAAAAGTTTGCACCTTTCTTGGAGCTGAAATATTTCCAAAGCGAGCAGCAAAGTGTCTGTACTAAATAAATCATGGGATGAATGTGTTGTGGACATATGCATTAACTGGGCTGGATGTTTCAAAACCGCTCCGTGTCTTTGTCTGGTCTGTGCAGACATTCTCGCCAGTCCAGTAGGAAGCATCATCTTATCACAAAACTTTCTGGAATATTTGCAGAGCGGAGGGCTCCGGGCACGGTACCCACAGCTGCAGGGCAGGCTGGGCCGGAGCTGGCTGGAACCTGCCCTGGCTGCCAGCACAGCCCTCGGGAGCATCCTGGGCTGCAGGAGGCTGCTCCCTTCCAGCACTGCCAGCTGATGCAACCCGTTGAAGGCAGCTTTCTTGTGCAGGTACACACAGCCCGAGCCCGCTGCTTTGCCCCGGCCCCGCTGCTCTGCTTGCTCAGCACCACCGGCAGGATCCGCACCCACCGTCCTGCGCCGCGTTACAGCGGCAGCTGGGTAACACAGCGGGGGAACTCCAAACCATCTCCAGAAATGTCAGGGGAAGGGAGGGGCTTTAGCTTTCGTGGAAAAAACAGGAAAACTTGGAAGCAAGGCAGACGCTCACCCTCTTGGGAAGCGGTCGTCCCGCCTCCTACCCCTTTTTGTAAAATAAGACGAAGCTTTGCGAAGCCCAATTCTCCTTTTTCCTTTTTTTTTTTTTGGAAATATAATAGAAAGTGATGAAATGAACATGTGCTACCACCTGCTGTCCGGGATTTGCAAGAGCAGCCTCCTCCACAGCGCCCGGCCCCGCTCCCGGCCCCGCTCCCGGCCCCGCAGGCGCCCAGGCTGGAGCAGCTCCGTGCGGGTGGCAGGTCCCTGGATGAACAGGGAGGTACCAAGATGGAGAAAACAGCCAGGACAGTTCTGCACAGCAATGGCCTGGGGTCCTCGCCCACCAGCTCGTCCCTGACACCCCATCATAGCATGGCAAACAAGGGCAAAAGATTCACTGAACGAACCTGGGTTTAAATAGGCAAATTTCTGTACAAGTCACTTCCACACATCGCCAGCGGGTCGTCGGCTCTGACGGCATCGCGGACCTGAAGCAGCGGCACCCAGGGCTGTTAGGAATAACAGCCCAGGGCTCACCAGTACCAAGAACTTATTTAACCTCGTTCTGTTGCTGTGGTGAGCACACAGAGTGTGCCCAGCACATTAGGCAGCAAAGGTGCAGGCTTTTCTTGTGTTAACATAATACTCGTAATTATTTGTAAAATAGAATGAAGATCAATGGAGTCAGCTTAAGTACTCCCCATTCACTGCAGCCAAAGGACTCCCAGGAATCATTATCCTTCCAAAGTCTCGACAAGTAGGGAATTAAACAGGAAAAAAATCCGGTTCCAATTGATGTAGCCAGAACCACGTATGTCCTGAACCAAGGTTACACATAAGACCTTACATGAGAAAAAGAATGGAAGAAACTTCTGGACACATCAAAAATCCACCTTTGTCCTTCTAGCCTGTGCAGAGGTTTTGTGTTTGCCAGGGCCCTGGGCATCAAAGTCACACATCTCAAAGCCTTTACATCTGCTTCTTTTGCAGTATGTCACTGGTACCACTGGTCCACGGTGCCTCTCATCCAACAACCTCACACCTCTACAGCTCATTAATCAACCACTTTACAACTGTTTTACAAAGCTCAGAACTAATCCCTCACATACAATGTTATATAGCTGAGCAGCAGCAAACTTCAAAGGCCAGCCCAGTGCCGAAGACATAACAGGTTTGTCTGGAGCAGCCAATGTGCTCAGTTGTGCTAGCAGAGAGCACACGTTGAACATTTACAAACAAGAAATTGGGAAGGATGTTACCTTTTCCAAGAACATGTATGCAAATAAAGTGTGGCTAAATTTAATGAATAAATTACTCAGATATAATATTTTGATCAACTGCAACAGAAGGTTCAATCGCAGCAGTAATTTCATCGCTACCTTCCCTGGCCTTGCCCAGCCTGTTGCAGTTTGCTCTGAAAGCAAACAGCCCCTGGGTTGGTGTGGAAGTGATCGTTCCTATAAGCCCATTTACCCCAATTTTATCTGACACCATTTCTGTTCAGCCAACATGCTGGAGCAGTAACTACCAAGGAATAAAAAGACCAATCCAGCACCGGTCTAAAGTAGAAAGGCAAAAGATAGTGAGAAAAAAAGGCATAAAGGGGAGTAAGTTAATGACAATCCAGGCTTTACAAATGTGTTTCAAGGGCTCTTCCCTTAGTTTCCATCTGCCATAAAGAGAAGAAAGAAATAATCTATAGGGAAATAAAAATGAGCAAAGGAAGAAAACAACATGTGTGTTAAACCCATTTCTTTCTAAACCTTGATGGCATTTCTCTGCCGCAGCACTCCACATCTCTCCGTAGGCTTGAGCCAGCAACTGGATGCTGGGTTACTTCACTCTCATAGCGTGAACTCGTACTCCTTGCTATTCTCAATCTGTCACATTCAACAATCACATGCAAAAATGACTCAGGCTGCTAGTTGCCTCCGTGTTGTGCTCGTTGAGCATTTGCCAGTTCCTCAGGAGTAGGCTCGATAGTGAAAGCCACACTTTTGGAATTGTGATTTAGCCTGAGGCTGCTGCATAGGCTCAAACATTTTGATTTTTGTCCTGCAACTTTCTGTCCTTTTTTTTTAATCTCACAGCCCAACAATTCTGGACACAGAGGAAACAACGGCAGGTCAGATCGGTGGCTCATTCAGCCTGGTGTTTTGCGGCTGCTGAAGGCATTTATTCAAAGTGCCTAGTATTTTGGAAGGAGCGGAAAAAGCCTTAATGCACCACACCAATCACCAGCTGTAAATGTTGGACAAATTTTCTTCCTGTCACCTGCAGTGATTGCCTGCAAAGCAGGCAATGATTTTCATCTTTTCCCGAGCAAATGCCATTTCATGGTGTGGCCTTTTACCCAGCACAGCTATGGGGACGGAGTGACCCCCCCTCCCCTTTGCAGCAGTGAATACCCTGCGTCAGTTCAGCTCACTGAGATCTCCCAGTGCTTGGAAACAAACCTTGTCCAGTTTCATCATCTCAGCTCCAATGCCTGCCTTCAAAGCCTTCAAAAAGAAATTACAGCCCCAAGGGTGCATACTGTAGCCTCCACTGACTATAGGGGCAGCCCATGGTGAGCAGCTCACGGACACGCACAATAAACGCCCACTCTTATTTAGGTGAATCCTGCCCTGGGGTGTCCCAGAGCAACGGACCCAGCTCTGCAGCAGGGAAGCAAGCTAACGTGTAACTCCAGGAGAAGCTGATGAGTTGTAGTATTTAATTATTTTGGCTGTGTTGGTGTTTCACCCAATACTATGTCATATACCTTCTTTGCAAACCTAGTGTCCTAGGGAAAGTATTTTGTCAATTCAGGTAATACAGAAACAGCCACACTTAACTACTAGCTAAGTTTGTTCAGTAATTCTGTATTTTTTTTTAACTGCCAATAGAAAAAAAAAGAATATTAGTGCCATAGCAGCCTCATGATTAAAGTGTACTTTATCAGTTCAGTGGAGGGACTTTTTTTCCCCACGAGAGACTGTCCTTAGCCAAAACTCTTCAGATTAATAATGATCTCCTATACGAAACGTTCAGCAATGAGGACATTTAACATCTTGGAAATGTGTAACAGGTAGCCAAAGGAAGACTATGTATAACTATAATTGGAAATTGTGCGAAGTCACTTACTGTTACGTAAGTAAAATTGGGGCCTAAGGTTTGATGCAAGAAATAACAAAATTAAAGAGATTAATTCTAAAATCTTCATGCAGCCATTTCATTGTTATTCAAAGTAATTAATCTGAGTTACTAATTTACAAAAATTAAATAATACATCACTCATTCTGTCTCAAATATCAAAAGTAAGGTCATCGGGACGATAAACAAAGTTTGCAACGTCTTCTAATAACGTAGCAAGTGGACTTTATATTCAAGAAGCCTCCATAACTTCCCCCAATTACACAGAGAGCTGTCTGAAAGCATACGGTTTGTGTAAAGACTGCATATACCATATGCACATATCACTTCACTTGCCACTGAAACAGTTGTGTCATGGGTGGAATGTGGCAACTCTACCCACACACAGTAATGTGATACAACAGATGAAGATAGTGGAAAGCCGTGAAACTGCATGGAGAAATTTAAGTAGATTGAGTCCATCTCTACTTCAATGGGAATTAGATCAGGCCCCAAACGAGAATTTATGCATGACAGCTGGATTAACATATATATTTCCTGAAAGACAGTACCTTTATAAACTGAAGACCTCCACAGCGTCACACTAGAGCATTAGTTCATTTTTTATTAAGAGAGAAACCATCATTTTGTAATTCATGGTAATTTCCTCCAGGACATAGGTCTCCTTAGTTAATCTCTTTTGGGTCCTGATCCTACTTAATTTGCAAGGTAGGAGACTACAGCAGGGACAGCTTAGTGTATATTTGAGTTATAGTCCCCATATATTCTGGTTCATGAGCAGGAAACAGTGCAAGCATGAGAGACCCAATTAAGTTAAAAGTTCAGCAGTCTTCCGTTTCAGTGAACTATCAGGCATCAAATGATTAGAGTATTACAGTTTTTTCTTACCCAGGAAAAAACGCACCCCCTCTTATTTTTAAACCCATGCCCAAGCAGCAGTGCTCTGCCTGCCTGATCCACGGTGTGAAATCCTGGCACTCCTGAAGGCTGGAGCTTCCTAGCGGTCGTAGGAAACTAAATCAGACATGCCGTGCCACGGCAGGGGGAAGCTTTACAACGCAGGAGCACAGATGGGATCAGCTTGCAAGTAAATATGTTTCTGTTGCTAGAGAAAAGCGTGGAAAACAACAATGAATAAAGATGAAAAATAAGATGCTGACAGAAGAAGGGAAAAAACCCGCCAAAATGGGTACAAAGAGGATGTGGTAGAAAGGACCAAAAAGCCGGCCAAGCAGTCTGAGCAGCTGGCTTTCCGCTAATGAGAATCCTGCCACCTTACATCAGTAATGCCATTATTTGGCATTTAACCTCTCAGTCGTGACTCCGTAACTAGGCATTCGAGTATTTGATAGCAATTTTCACTATTCACTCACCTACATAAAAGCTCTTGCCGCGAAAGCCAAAGCCTTGTGCTCCCTTTGCAGTGCTTTAAATGCAACCAGGAGCTCTGCTCGTGTAATGAATGTGTGCAGGGCATACCTTTTTCTTTCATATCATTAACTTAGTTTTAATATGAAAAGATGGTGGTCTCGGAGAAAGGTCACCAAGAGCTGGAGAGGTGATTCTAGAGACAAAAATCTGTAAGAAACAGCCTGCACCTAAAAAATGACAATAAGGAAGGAGAACAACATCATGGTTTGTAAGTCCAGCTTCTTAACAGTGTCCAGATTTTAATATTTGATTAGGACAAGTAAGAATTATGGTATTCTTAGGTCTGTTACTTCACTACCACAGTATAGCACAAATACACGCACCAGAGAATATTAATAACTAAATGCTCCATAGACCTGCCAGGTTGATGCAGAAAACAAGATTCAATACACATTTTAAACTGCTACAATCCCGATAACAAATCAAACACCTAAATAAAAGTCATCTAAACATGGCATATGAGCATCTCAGGTGGTGGCAGAGTTAAGTAGTAATATCCATAACTGGCGAAAAGGAGCTAGGAATTCTTCTCTCACTATGGAAATCCTCCTATTAAATGCAGATATTTCTAGAAAGAAAGCTTTTGATCATATTCAACTTCTTAAGTACTTAGTCCATTTTCGTGTAACAACACATATTAAAGTGATGCTAAGGCTGCAAAGCCCACACCTACAAACTGTGCCATCCCAGGATTAAAACTCCTTAATTTAGCTCTGAGGTGGATACGCATAAGGGGAGTTTTCAATTATCTGTTTCCATCCAAGTCTTCTGGAAGCCACTGAACTCCATTCCATGAAGAGGAAAGCAGGAATATTAATTGCCTCAATGCTTTTTGTATGGGGCTTTCACTGTAGTTTTAATGCTCAATAAACATCAAAGATTTATCTTTACTATGCAACTTTGACAGAAGATGTTCTCACATTCACTTGGTAGATGGAGAACAGGCCATAAAACTTAAGGCTGAAATCATTAAGCATGCAATGATTTCAGATGTACAATGAGTGCTCCAAGTCCTCATTTTTCAGGGGACTTGACGTTTTAGGACGATCCCATGCTCAGAGCAGTGTTCCCCCTGATCTCAACAGCCATGGCAGCTATCCTGCAGCTCGGACCCCTGTCTCTCTACCTGGATATATTGACAATGTAGATCATCGTGAAGCTCTGCCCTCCAATTTGGGATCCCTCTCCTCCTCCCAGTTATTCCCTTTTTCCCTCCTCATTGTCTCCTGTGCTTTGCCATAACTTTGCTCTCCTCCCCTGCTTCATTTCTTGCCTCCACTGGGTTTTTTTGCATTTCCTGGGCACAGAAAGTGGGGGACCGGAGAGGACTGAGCCTTGCCACCGGCGTAACCCCGCACCCGTGCTGTGACAGCTCTGTACCTGCTCTCCCTCAGGATGGGGTGATGTTTCTTCAGCTCACTCATCACGTATGATGGTGAGAAAGGACATATCCTCCACGCAGGAGGAAGGATGTATCTTCTACTACAAAGAATTTATAAGTAAAGCAAGCCTCTACTGTACAGCCGTATATAGATACTTCAAAAGAGTATAGCTTCACCAAATTCGGCGATTTAAACAAAGCAAAAAGTACCATAGCTCCGCCACAAAGGCAACTCTCTACCGCAAGTTTCACATCTCTCTGTCAGCACACGGAGGCAACAGGACCTCAGGACAGCTGTGAGGGTTGTTCAGATGGAGCGAGCAGCCCCCCCGTGCCCTCCCCGGCATGCTCCCCAGCTCCCGCCCTGGATGTGTGCCTGAAGAGGGGAGATGGCATGGGTGCTAGGAGTTCTTAAATGACTCACAGCAAGTACTTCTGTCTCAAGGTGTACGGTCAGAAAGGCTGTAGGACATTCCCCTTCATTTTGTGGGACACTTGGTTGTGGCTCACAAGCCAGATTTGGCCCAGCTGAAGCCTTATTCCACAGTACAGGAAGGTATTTTTGGTTTAGGGTTAATGAATGAAAACTTCTGCTCAGAGTATGGTTAAATTAAACATTGTGTTTTAAAAAGTGACTAATTTCTGCTCTAATCTGATTGTCTTTCACAGCAGTACTGCCCTGAACTCAGGACAACAGCACTCCATGCAACATGGCAACTCCTAAAATGTGTGGAAACTGTCATGGGCAGGTAAAAGATTAATGGGAAGGGCTCTCTTTTGATTGATGAATCTGTGACCCTGAGCAACAAGAGCACTTTCCTGAAGTGTATCTGCCATGCGAGACAGACAAAATGGAAGAAGCTCATATTACACTCTCAGATCTCATTAAGCACCCAGACCAGAAACACCGATACTGGCACTGGCCATCTGCTCCGCTGTTTGCCTGGTTACAGGTCTGATAACACTTAGAGGGAGCAAAAGTTAATCATAGGTACAGATGAGCAACAGCACTTCTGCACAGGAAATTCAGTGGAGCGTAACAGTTTCTTTAAAAAAACCCCACGTACCTGTTTTTACTTCATTCTGTTGTTTCAAACCGCACAGGCAAGCTGGCAGTTCAAAAGAAAAATTGTTGACGTAAAAGGCCATAACTTTAGACTCTTCAAATCTTTTTTTTTTTTTTTTTAATAAATAACCTGTAAAGTCATCATAAGGTTAACTAACTTGAAAGCTGCCAAATTGCTGTGATCTCCTGTTAGTCTATATAATGGGCAGTAATACATAATTATTTTTAATTGCTTTTAAATTATTTCCTCTAATGTACTTTTTTGCTTATCTCAGTTATTTGAGAATTACTAGTATTTTCTGCCATTTGTCCTCTGCTTGCAGCGACAAAGGCCCTTGCCAGCAGACCTTTCCAAGTCTACTGTAACATTACCCCAGCATCCATCCCCGAGGAACGAAGCTTCCCTGCAAGCGTTTTTTGAGACTTATGATCAGCTGAATTTTCTTTGCTGAACAGCAATTCCTGGAAAATCCTGCAACGTATTCAAAGACTTTCCTACTGCTTTTGGAGAATTAGCTCTGGGCAAAACGATACAGTCTATTGAGGCCATATCTGACCTAGAAAGTATTAACTGAAGAATGTGCGGGACAGCTGGTTATCAGAAAGAAAAGAAGTAGAGCGCAGGAGAGTGACATGTAGAGCTCCGCGAGCTAGTTCTGAATGACTGTCAGGTCTCCAGAGCCAGCCAAGCCCGGGAAGCAGATACAGGGCTCCTGCCAGAGCCCGTGCCGCATCCCATAACGGAGCTAGCTCAGATATCTCTAGCACAGGACTGCGCCATGCGGCAAGGCGATAGTTTATCATCCAAAAGCATTTCAGATACGTGATATGATAAGGCTGAAGAGAAATCTGAAGTATAGCAGGATGATTTCCAACAGAGTGCCAAAGGGCTCGGCTGTTCAGCAGAGGACGTTCTGTGATCCAGCTTGGCACGCCGCGTGCCAGGGTCATCTTTTTCAAAGCCCTGCTCTCGATGGTTGGTGGTGGTGCTCCTCAGAAGCATGGCCAAGTATCATCCTCCTTTAAATTACGTTAAAAGAGAACACCGTGGTGCACAACAGCATGAGGGCTGTTTATTTCCAGCTACATATCCAGTTATACCTAAACAGACAGGGCTTCAGTTCGTATTTAGCTTTCCCAGGCCAGGAATGGGGTTGTGTATCTGGGGTGATGTCTTTTTCTTTACTATTCCTTTTGATGAGGTCGTGCATACATCACCAATACTTGAACACTTTAACTCTCTGAAAACCAGAAGAAATCCTTCATTTGGACGTTGTTATTTACGACTTCCAACCATCACTTCACCTAGCACCTCTCATCTTGCACAGGGGCAGCAATAACAGCACTTTCAACAAGAATGTCCTTTATTTTTCCAAATATTTTGGTTCGCAGCCACTAATGGGTCCAGTGAAAAAGCGAGGCGAGCGGTAACCCGAGTTTCATGGAGGTGCTGATGGAGGTCTGGTGGCCACCTGCCAGTGCTGATGGCGGTTCTGGTGGCCATCTCCCGGTGCTGATGGCAGTGCTGGTGGCCATCTCCCGGCACACACTGCTCGTGTACATGTCACAGCAAAGGCTCTCAGGTGCAACGTTGCTATTAAAAGACACGGGACACGGAACAGGGAACAGACCCTCCTTCCCCAGAAGCCTCCAGCACAGCACCCACATTTTGCCTGCGCACACCCGCTGCGAGCCCTGACTGGGACCTTCCCGGGAGTTTCAGTTGGTTTTTTTAGGACAAGCAGCTGGCCCCCGGCGGCTGCCGCCCCCCGCCCCCGAGCACCCCTGCGCCCGCTCCCCGCATCACGCCCCGGCCCACACGGTACTTTCATCCACTTTTCCGCCGCCCCCTCCCCTCCTCGCCCCCCGGCCCCGGCGCTGCCCCCCCAGCGGGTGCCCCCGGGTTCGCCCCAGCCTCCAGTGTCCCCCGTCCCCCCCGCCCCGCGTTCCCCTCCGCGGCCGCGGAGCCTGCGCGGAGCGCGGGCGGCCTGGGCAGGCGGGGCGGAGGGCGAGGAGGAGGGAGGAGGGAGGAGGAGGAGGAGGAGGAGGAGGAGGAGGAGGAGGAGGAGGGCCGGCCCGCCCGCAGCCGCTGCCGCCAGCGCCGCCATGATGCTTGTTTGCTTTCAATGAGTGTGAGGAGGAGGCGGGGGGGAGCTGCTCTCCCGTCCGGCCCGCGGCAGGAAACAAAGAGCCAGGCAGGCGGCGGAGCGAGGGCGGCGGGGGGACGGGGATGCTGCAGCCACAGGTAGGGGCGGCCCCGTCGCGGGGGGCGGCCGCGGCGCCTCGCCTGGAGGGGGGGCTCTCGCCCGGGGGGGCAGGACCCGGCGGGGGGGGCGGCACTGCGGGGGGAGGGGAGCGCCGTTATTACGGCCGGGGGGGGCGAAGCCTTGGAGTTTGGCGGGGGGGCTCCCCGCGTCGTGTCGGTTGGGGGTGTCACGGGGGGGGCGAGGCCCCCCTGGGGGGGAGCGGGCTACCGGGGGAGCGGTGGCGCCGGGGGGAGCCAGGGCCCCGGGCGGTTGGTGCTGCGGGGCCGGCCGGGGGGGAGGGGGGGCAGCGCGCCCCGGGGCGGCGGGCGGGGAACGGCCGCGCTCGGGCGGGGAGCGGCGGCTCCGCCGTGGGGAACTTGCCCGGCCGGGGGGCAGCGGGCGCCCGCCCGGTGTGCGGGAGGGAGCCGGGCCGGGCGGCGCCTCGCAGGGAGCCCGGCTTCATTTGCATCGGGAAGGCAATTAAGAGAAATTAGTATAATGGCATCTGGAAGCCTGAAGTTTTTTTTTTGGTTGGTTTTTTTTCCATGTTTTTTTTTTTTTCTCGCTGTGCAATTGAGTTTAAAATAATTAAACAAAGGCAGAGGGAAATGACATCAATCTGGTAATGGCCCGTCCACCCTCCGCGCACGGCTTCCCCGCGCCGCTGGCTCCCCGGCGCCCGCTGCGCCCCACGGCGGGCCGGCAGCGCTGCCTGTCAGCGCAGCGCCGCTGCTGCTCCGGAAGGAGCCGCCCGCCCCGCCGGCAGCGGCGGCCGCGGCCTCGCTGGCACCGGAGCGCGGAGCGGCCCTCGCTCGTTCCGGCGGAGGGAAACGGCGAGGCAGGCGTGGGCCGTGACTGCCAGCCCCGGCAGCCAATGGGGAAGCGCGGGAGGCGGGCCGCGCTCCGGCACGTGAGGCCGCGGGACGGACGCATGCAGGGATAAACAGAGGGGAGCGGCGGCGGGCGGTGGCACCGCAGCCCCCCGCAGCCGGGCCCGGGGTGGCCGCCCGCCCGAGCGGCGGTGACTCCGCAGCAGAGCTCATGGGGACGGGGTGTATTTTGTGGCGTTTGTTGGGCTCGGGCAGGTGTACAGGGGGCGAAAGGCCCGCAGTGCGAACCCCTCGGGTGGGGGTGGGCCGGGTCCGAGCCTCCGGGCTCCCGGGATCTGCCGGGGTGCTTGCGGGGCAGCTTTTCTCCTGTCAAGTTTTACGGAATTTTATTTCAAGCCTAGGGTCAGGTCTTAAAGAAGTAGGTATGTACACACCTGTCTTCACGTATGTATATTGCAAACACTTATTTTACCAGCAGTTTACCCCAAACATTAAAAATCCTTATGAGACCTACTTTGCCTTGTGTAACATCAGAAATATAATCAGAACAAGTACAATAAAACAGGTTTTCTTGTGGTTTTTTTTTTTTTTCTAAATACTGATATCTGTGTTTTCACAACTGCAATGGAAAATTGTATTACTGAAAAAAAACCAACTTTACAGGTGACTATTTGCCTTGTAACTTAGAGCTACAGGTCTTCTGGTTTTTCATTTGATTTCTGGGGCTTATTTTCCTAATCTAGATTTCGCCACAATGGGTAACTAATTCAAAATTTGAGGGATTAGGAAATACCCGTGGTATTTGTCTGGCTTAAATACAGAGATGTGCAAGTGTTGACTGGTAATTGTATTGTATCTTGCATTTTTTTTTTTCATTCTAAAGCAGGTCTCGTAATTGGGAATTTATCAGCATTTCCACTGGGGTAATTTTACAGGATTATCCGCCCTCTGTTCTTCCTGCTGGTTCGTCTGGACTCTGGAGTTTGCTGCTAGCTATGAAGCCTTCTGTGGGGGTTTATTCATGCTATTACTGAAATGGAACCCTTCGCGTTTGGATTAACTCTTAGTGCACTTTTCACCTGAATCGCTTGGATCAGTCCATTTATAAAAAGGATACTACCATGCATCTCTTTTCTGTTTGCATTTTGAAGTTGAACTCTGAATACAGTCTTGATGTGTTCAGGCTGTTTACTTTGCTTGAATTTTAGAGGAAGAACTGAAATATAAAGATAGATGAGCCTGTAATACTGCATGGGCAGGTAAATACTTCTGATATTTTATATACGAAGACTTGAAAGCGTGTTATGAAGGGTCACAAACTGAATGAGCATGGTGCCTTTCAAGGTAAAAATCATTAAAGATCAGGCATGGCTAGATAGAGGAAGACATTCTTCTAAGCCAGTGCAATGTTCTTGATGGAAACCACTCTTTAAAATGGGGTCAAGTGCTCCCAGGATTGAGAAAACTCAAAATCCTTTCCCAACAGATGAACATAACCATCTGTTTTTAAAAGCACGGCAGTGTAAATAAAATTGGTCCTGTTAATCTATCACCAAAAAGCTAGGTATTTTTGTTTGTAGTGCAGTGTGTCGTCGGATTTGGATTATCACCGTGCCTAGGAGGCCAGGCAGTGAACCAGAATTCCTTCTTCCAGTTGTGCAGCGCCTGTTACAGCAGGCGGTCCTTGCTGCAGAGGCGTCTGTTCTGTTTGCTAACAGTCTGTTGAGTTTTAAATTACTTTCATTTTTTGTCACGTAAGTTTGGCTGTACATGTGTGTATGTGTATATACCATTACATATGTACCCTGGCCCAAATAGCACCGCATTAAGTGAAGATTGTACACAGATGGTATCTTTATGAATGAAGATGCCTTTCAGGATTGAAGGAATATACAGGAATTGTCACTTCTTCCATAGCATTTTGGTGGGTTTTTTTTTTTGCTAGGAGAAATATGTAGTATTCAGAGGTTACAATTGTGTATGATGAGCTTGAAAAAAACTACCACTGACCTTAAAACCCCATGAGAATAATTTCAACAGACCCTACCTCTAGATTTTAGTCCTAGTTGCATGAGACAGAGGGTGACGCTTGCCCTGTTGCATACAACTTATCTAGCTTTTTTTTAATCCGTATGTTGAGATTTTACACTACTTTCAGTGTCAAAATACTTTACTGACATTACTGAATTCAGTCTAAATTTAGACTTCTTCATGGTGTAATTTTGAAAGCGTTATACACAAATTGCTCAAACTGAGTCACTGCAGGTTTTCATCTGTTTTGTATTCCTTCTTCAGTGTTGGTGCTTCACATTTGGAAGTGCCATTATTGTACTATATCCTGCAAGATTATTAGCATTGTATTAAGTAATATAATTCACGTTTCTGCATTTAAATTGGGTTGTAGGAGTCCACTCAACAGGGAAGCTTGGCATAAGCTTGGGGACCTGCACTCGCAATTTCTGCATTGAGCAATTTCTGCAGTTGAAGTCCTGAAGAGTTTACAAATGCTTTGGCAGGTCCCATAGAAAAAGCTGTTTAAATGCTTAACATGTACTTTTGAGCTGCTAATTACACTTCCAAGATGGTGTTTATTTAAAAAAAAATAAATTTGGCAACAACTCAATTTTTTCTTTTGTAAGACTGCAACATGAATCCTTTTGTTAATGCCTCAGAGGGCTTTTCTTTAAGTGAAAGAATCAAGGAGGGCCTAGAAGCAGAAAATATATACATAGTTGTTTACTTTAGAACTAAAATACTTGCTGTTAGTATTCTGATTTATGCTATAATGGAGTTCTGCAGGAAGAGATTGATTTTTTTAATTCTTTTTGAGACTGGGAAAGCTGTTAGGTATGCTGTGGAGGTTGCCATCTGGATGTTGTGATCCCAGCCTGGACATTTTGATGGCTGTCTTGTGTGTCTAAGTTCATGTGCCTTATATGCAACCTTTATTCTGCAAATGCAGCGGCTTCCTCCCTGAAGGCCATCCTAAAGTTTCTACACCATTTTATAATACCAGTATCTCCAAAGCCTCCTTCAGCTCTTTGAGCTTCCCCCTTTCCTCAGCAAGGCAATAGCATAGTTTCAGTTTGAAGACAGGGGATTTCTAGAACACACTGAAGCCATGTGACTGATAGCTTATGTCATTAGGGTACAGCATCTTGCAGTAGGTTAAAAGACCATAAAGTATACTGTAATTTAGTATACTGCATGTTACAAATAATCCGTGCAGTTTTACTGCTTGACCTATTTTGGATTATATTGAAGAGTGAGGTGTGGATCCTGCAAGGTGACCTGAACTAAATGGTGTTCCACAAAAGTATCTCTGTATAGATCAGTTTGCAGAGTCAGGAATCAGAAAAAAAAACATTAAGCACCAGCTGTGCTTCAGAGACAGATCCTTTCATGTGCTTTTTGAAACAAAACCCACATTGAACTGACACCTACAAAGACAGGCTTGAGAGTAATGTAAAGCGCTACTAGGTCTGGGCGTGCACTGGCTCATGTTTTATCACCAGTCAGAACAAGGAGATGGCATTGGAACGACTAAATAATAAAAAATATTAAGCTGTTTTATGCCAAACTCTGATCATAAATGCTTTTTAATGTTCTTTTAATTGTCCACCCAACAGAAGAGCTTTGAACACAGCAAAGGTTCTGTGAAGTAAGATAGAGGAGTTTTAGTGTTGCCTTAATTGCAACTCACCTGTAAATAGTACTTTCAGGAACAAGAGTTTTTAGAAACAAGTGATCTCTGTGAAGAATAATTAAAACTAGGAAGGAATCCTTAGTTTGCTGAGGAACATCATGAAAGATCCACCTCTGGAGATCTGAGAACTGATCATATAGTAAGTGTTAGTTATGGCATAGTTGCTTTCTGTGTAGGGAGCAATGGGCTAGATCACTCTGTGGTTTCTTCTGGTACAGTATGCCAGGACTTTCCTCCACTGGCACAACTTGGAAAGCTGCTGCTTTGGTTGCTCATTAACTTCCCATAATCTACGTCAATACAACTTTTTGGAACTAATGCTGAAAACCAAGCCGTGATGTGGCTGGAGTGGTGATTTTTTTTTTTAATTTATTGTTTTTAAGCCACCAACAATAAACCCCACTTTCTTAGCTGGGTGTTGTTGGTTTTGAGTGTTGTCTCACAAACAGCTGCATCAACACAACAGAGAGAGGCGATGAAGTGGAACACGGGGACAGGAAAGAAATCTTGAGTTGGCTTTGCTGTGCAAGAGCATGGTTGTGAAACAACATTCTCAGGCTTGTTGGTTTAATTTGAAGTAAAAACAATCTATGAATAGTCTGGTTGCTTCTATCAGGAAGTGGCTAAATGGCTAGAGCATGAGCTGCATGAAGAAATTCTGTAATACCCTGAACTTCAGTTAGTTTAGCAACTCCTAATATTAACAAGCTTTTAAATATCTAGAAATTGTTTTTTAGGAGGGCAAGGATTTTTGGATTTAGATACTGACATCTCTTCTCAAGCTCTCATTCAGACCTCTGCTGAAAATGAGCTCATGTCCAAACTTCATTTAGAGTAGCTAAGTTATCTCTTACTCCTCAGTTCTATTGCAAGGCTAAGAAAGAGAATAATGTTTTGTGCAGTGACTTAATGTTTTCACCCACAAAACAGAAACGTGGTAAGTATTCTGCAGATGCGTAAAGGAAAATGTGGTAAGGAACATTGTGGTGTATGTGCCAGTATTAGAATAGCTTACAGAGTTGGACTACGATAAGAAATTGTGCAGTAGTTACTCTAAACAATGATTAATGTTCTTCTTCATGTATCATGAAGAATCATAACTAAATTGTCAAATGTGATTGTCTGAATACAGCCAGTGGAATGAGAATTGGTATTGTGTTAAAGTTTTGGAGTGTAAGACCATTCTCATTAGCTTTCTGAAGACATTTGTAGGTGAAGTATTTAAGCCTTGGTCTTAACTGCCTGTCTGCATTTTTTAAACTTGAAGCTAAATGTTTTATGGCAAAACTCTTTCTTTTAAAGTTGATCTTTTAGGTTCCATGTTATTCATACAGTATATACTTATGTAATGCAAATAAATTCTGAAAGTAATTAGTGAACCTGACTGATCTTTTAATGTATTGGCATTTCAGAATACACTAAAATAGAAAATGAAAAAATCTGAACGTTGTATAGTACTCATTAGCTAACCAGAGTGTTTCTAGGGATACCAGTTAAAGGTCGGTCTTTGCCTTGCAATTTGGTTTTGTTTTAATGTTTGTTTTGTATACAGCAGCCTTTTACTATAGGCATAATTACAGACAATTGTTGATAATTAAGAACTATTCTAATCATCTGGACTATGCTAGACTGAGAACACTTGGACTAGTACTTCTGATCATTAGATGTTGTGCAGGGTAGGGAGTGGGAATTTGAGTTGTTTGTCATGAGTCAGACAAAATAGATTATCTTCTGGGTCTGTCTAGAAGATGGAACAGTCAAGGACCTCGGTGCTGAATTACACCTTTGGTATTCTGGCCATTTTAGAGTTCTGTCTTGAAACCAAACTGGTCTTTATAGCAACTGAACATGGAAGTGAAAATTGCTTCTTTACACTAGTGAAACAATGGTAAATAACTTTTTCATGGCTTCCAAGGTTTAAGGGGTTACACCATTAAAATACTGGGCTGCAGGTTGCTCATCGGGTAGCAAATTGTAACTGCAAATGGAGTGGAGGGGTGGCAGGTTGGGCAGGAGGAGAAGTAGAGGTTTGGTACATGGCCCTGCCACACACCTTGTAACCAGCCCTTTTGTATTTCTATAAACAAGTGTTTAAGAACAGCAAAGAAATCTTAATTAAATTTGAAATATCTGCAGGTCAAGACTTGATAATATGGTCTTCTTAAAAATATGAATTGACTGATTTTTTGACTTAACAAAATTTAAAGCCTGATCAAGTGAGTGCTGTGTAGCTCTATATTCTAATCAAGTCTCCCTGATTTGAAAACAGCAAATACATCCTTTGACATTTTTGGCCCAGCTGATGGGAACTGTGATGTTTTGCTTTTCTTAAATTTCAGGGGGGGGTATGTCTCATTTTAGTCAGTTAGGCTAAATAAAAGGTTTTACAGAACTTCTAGTGTTCTATAGATTTTTTTGAAGAATATTAAAGAATTTGTCACATAGTAGAACTTATATATGCAAAATTAAATAACTCATCTGATTAGTTATGTTTCAGATATATTCACATGAACTAATGTGTATTGGCTTAATCAGTATCTTGTATTTATTATTACATAGTTGTAATGCATGTTCACATCCCACTGCATTATCTAAGTCTGAAAAAATGGAAGGGTAGCTTGTGGTTTTGTATTGGCAGTCGTGTAAAATTCTGGTTTTAGAAGTCCTCAAAATATGATGAAGAAGCATTAGTTTGCTGATGAAGCCATTAAATCTTAATATGCTAACAGCCACTAAAATGTGATCCTACCAAATGAAAAAGCACTTGGAATGAATCAATTGACTTTGTGTTGACTCAACAGCATTTTTATTTTTTTAATTTAGATTATTCCAACATTAAGCTATAAATTAGGTTAAAGGGTTCTTGACACTTTCCCACGTAACTATAACACGTTATAGTTGAGTTTCTTGGGGTGCGGAGTGTTTGAGGAGTCATTCTTGTGCTGCTCCCCTGTGCTGCTACAGTTCTACCTGTGCACACAGCTGTTACATGCCATCCGTTGCCAGACTAGGTAAAAGGAAATTTTTAATTCACAGCATGTACTCTGAAAAATTCAGGTGTTACCCTTTAGCTAATTTCCCAGTCGGATTTTTCCTAGTCTTATTTTTTCAATGCTATATACTTACTGTACAAAAAAAAATATTACTTGAACAGCCTTTTAAAAATGAAATGCCGAGAGTGTTTGCCCTAGACAACAAATAATAGATGTTTACACAACAGACATGATGTTTACCTAAAAGTAGCATACTAGTAGGAAAAAACAATACAAAAAATAATCTGTTTTTCTTGCAGCACTGTTGTTTGTATATTTCAGTAGAGCAATCTTGTTCACTCCTACAAAGTTAAATGTAAGTGGTATTTCAATAGATAGGCAAGTCCTCAAATTTCTGTTTATTCAGCTTCAGAATATTTGTAATGTTGGTTCTGATGTGCTTTAGTATGGAATCCTCTATTTTGAGGATGCTTTCATTCTTTCAGATTGTTCTTTTAGGTAGTGGCTTACACCTGCATTTCTGAACTTTGGTTTATCTACTTGCATGGTTATGTATTGTAGCAAAATAAACCCAGAAACTGTATCTGGTAGCAGGATGCAGGTATTCTTCCATATTATGTTGTATACCTGCTAGTAGTTGGGATATCGAAAACTGAGGGTGTGTGTTAAGATCTTTTTGTAAAATAAGACATTGATAGAAATAACACTGACGTGAAATTAAGAAAGCTTTGTAGAAACAGCATTAGGCATACAGAAAAAGCATTTAATTCTCTAGCTTAAGTTTTATGTCTGGAGGGTGGGATGGTCCCTAATAATCTTAAATAAGAGTTTAGCTGAAGTACGTGGAATTTACTTCATGTGAGACTTGAGGTTTATCTGGGATGTGTTAAGTACTTGCTTACTTCCTTATCGTGTTGGCTTCCCTATGAATATTTTCTCCATCCTTTTTCATTATTAAGATGACTATCTAGTTGTTCATGTATGGTATAGACTGAGGACAAATACAGTCATTGACTCAACTCATCAGTTCAAGTGCGTGGATTCTGTAGGGACTGACCTTTATCATAAGCCTGTTCAAGCTGCTGTTGCTTTTCTGTGAGAAGACAGATGTTGCACTGTGTCATCCCGGCCAGGGACAGTGCCTGTTTACACAGGGTTGTTGCTTCATTTGCCTGTACTTCAAGCTGAAATGTTACTAGGTTTCTGTAGAAATTTGGTACTTGCTGAGTAAAAGGCCACCAGTGACTGGAAGTGAAAGCAGCAAGCTTGATTCGTTTTTGACAAGCACTTGTTTAAAGGAATGGTAGTGGGTCTTTTGAGTGGAATGAGCAAATCTTAATTTTTGTAGTGAAAAATTAAATACAACACTATGAAATTACCTTAATTTTTTTTCCATAGTAGTTATTTTTTAGATCTGCTTCTGTTCCCTTTGAAGAGGGTCACTGTCTGGAATTTAAAGCAGTAATTTCTGTTCATTTGGATAAATCTCAACGGTAGAGATTAACCCTTTAAATACAGATTAACATTTCTGATTAGCCTATACATTGCTAGAAGTGCTACAACTTTAAGTTATCTAAAAAGCAGTGTACTTTGCCTTCAGTTAGGATTTCAGACTTTGTTCCGTGTTACTATTTAACTGATATATGGGTGAGGGTAGTTGGAAGCAAGATTCTGCTTCCTGCTGCGTGAGAAGAGATTTTGGGTAGGTGTGGCCAGAAAGACAATTATGTTGTTGTCCTAATTTCAGTCCTGTAAACAGCTGTGCTGCAAGCCCCCACATACATTAGTGCTATACAGGAATAATAATACAGGAAGCTAGTTATAATACACAAATATTTTTTTTTCCTCCTCCCCCTTAGCTTTTGGGCAGTTTAATTCTCTTCACCAGCTCCTTTTGTTATCAGACAAAAGTCAGTGCTGATGCAAGAGTGAAGTGGAAATACACAGTCCTGGGGAGGAAGGAACTGCAGCAGGGCCAGCTTAGTTCTGCTTCATGCATTGAAAAACCACGGTGCAAGTGGCTAGTGTCGGGGGGTGAGGAGGATCCTAAATTAACTTTGAATTCAAGACATGTCAGTCAGTTCAAAAAATACTTAACACGTCAGGGGAGTTGTTGGAAGCCATTTTCAAAGGAAGCTTTGGATTGCTTGGAAAAGAGCTTCATGGTTAAAGGCACAATGTTACAAATAAATGGTGTGGGATGAGCTTCCGGTATTTGGGTTTGGAGAAAGAAAGAATCGCATATGTGCTGTCATTTTCGTATGGAATCTCTGAGCAACTTAATGGCTTATAATTAATAGGAAGTACTGTAGATTGCTTTCTATCCTGCTACTTTTCAGCACCGTAAAAGTAATTTATTTTGCAAGTAATACTGTACTGCATCAATAAGTGGAAAATATACTTATCTTCTTACTTGTGACTTTGTTAGATTTAGATTTGTATAGTTTATTCGCTGTTTTTACTTGAAGTAAGAAGTTTGGGTAATTCTGCATTTGATCAGGTGTGGTGCTGCATTGTTTACTTCCTCCTCCTGGCTATTTCCTGGTTATATCAGGTTATTAGTGATAAGTAATATCAAGTGAGGGGTGGGTGGGGAAGTCAAGTCATGAATGTGTCAAGAGGTTTCAGAAGCAGAGTTGTAATGCATAGTGATCTTGAGACATTTCTAAAGGTACTCGTGTATTTGTAAATGGGATTTGTAGGGGCTGCTTAGTAAATGTTGAAATATTTATTTCAGAGTAGTTGATTAGATCAGATAAAATTGTGTCTGAACACTAACCCATGCTGCTCTCACTTGTTCATTGTTTTCTACAAAGTTTTAGAATTTAAGTTTTCTTTGCTAATTTCAATTTTGATATGGAAGAAGCTGGTGTTTCTAGGAGAGCTTTGGGGGCAAACTTGATATCTGCATTTATAGTAAAGCTAATACCATAAAGAAGGATCGATGGTACTTGGCCTACAGGAGTTGTCTAATACATTTAGTTTTGAAACAGAGTTAGTTTATCTGTGGTATTATAGAAGGCACTTCAGGAAACAGAGAATGCTGTGGTATTTTCTCGTTTGGTTTTGTTTTAACTTACTGCTTAGTCTCAAGCCTTCTCCCCGCTGTGTTTCAATTTCATAAAACCAGCAGAAGGGAAGGACAGGAAAAAAACCATCATCTTTCCTGCCCTGTCACTCAAGGCAGACTATCTTTTCTCCGTTCAAGAGGCATTATTTATTGGTAGTTTACACAGTCATCTGGAGCATTAACTGCCGCGTAGTCCAGCTTCCACTTTACACATGCTATAGCCTAAGAGACTTACCATTTCAGAAGTCTGGTCAGGCAAGGCTCTGGACTCTTCGGTCTCACGCAGCTAGCGGTGCAGCCGAAAGGCTGGGCCTTCAGGCAGCGTCGCCATTGCCAGGCCGCTGGCACCGGGCACAGGCCTTTAGTGGTGCCGGTGCTGCAGCCCTGAGCGCGCCTCGGAGCCCAGCACGCCCGCTCACCTGCTGCCGGCAGCTGTGCTGTCTCATCCAGGGCATTCCCTAACCCGTCACCTCGCCCGGCTGCTCGTCGCCTGACCACACTCGATGCTTTAACGTGGAGAGACAAGCGGCAGCGGGGGCAGGCGCACCTCAACCTGCGAGCACTGGCGCTGTCTCCAGTGGCGTGCTCCTGAGTGAAGCCAGGGCCTGTGCTCCATCAGCCACCTGCTGTCTTAGCCGACTTTGTCAGCTCTTCTAACAGGTTGCCCTCCCTTGGCTTCACAGCCTTCAGGTGTGTTCTTCTCTTTCTGACCCCCATCGTCCTCGCCCTGCACCTTTCCCTGAAGGGTCTTCGCCCCGGCCGCTGCCTTTCCCTCAGTGCCCTCTGTGCAGACAAGGGCTTAAACCCGCGCCTGCGCTGAAGGCTCGAGATCTGTCTAATTCCCTGTGTTGGACCCTCGGCACTGCGGACCTCATCGGCCCCCCTTAGCTCAGTTTCTTTGGGGTAGGGGGGTGTTAATTCTGTGTTGGGACTGTGTGACCTGGGCTGGGAATGGCCAGCCACGCTCCTCTTGAATGCTGAAGCTCTTCTGTTGTTACAACTATTTAAATAACAATTTTAATAACCTGGTACAAGAAAGTAAACCATTTCATTTGCATTCAAACATATTTAAACGTCCTCTTCATTAAAGGTACATAGTCAGGGGTGTGTTCTGGGCATCCATGTCACATTTTAAAGGTGTTCTCCTTCACGAACTGACTCGCTGCCTGTGGTGGCAGTCTGGCGTCCGGTGGCACTTCCACTGCGCGCACCACTGAGAGCTACAGGTGGTGTGAGCTCTTTTGAAAATTATTGTCACGATAGTCTAAAGCTGCAGTTCTCAGTGGCTCTGAGGTCGTTCAACTCCATTTTGTGGGTCTGACTGAAAATGGCTTTAGTCTGACAAAACTGTATCTCTTAATCTGACGTTTACCTCAGCATTTCCGTTTGACTGTGGCAGCTCAGCAGGCTCTAGCTTTGGATTCGGAGAGGTGGAGAGAGGAGGAGAGAGAGTGATTTGTGAAAGAGGCTGATTTTCTTGAACTACTCCATGCTGTGAAGTTTTGAAATGCAATTCAAGGTATTGTGCTTGTGTTTTATGATACCCTGTGAAATGTGACCCAAATTTAGCCTTGCTGGCAGACCCTGAGAACTCTCCAGCTCTACCTGATGGATAACAATGCGCTAACACTGGGTGTGACAGTATCCTTGGTGTTCTGGTGTGGCCCATGTCAGCGATGCTGCCGGTCACCAGGAGCCAGGAGGCTCCTGAGCATTTGCTGCTGGGTTTTTTTGTGGGGTTTTTTGTTTGTTTGTTTTTTCCTCCTGGTAATCCTAAATAGCAGGGAATCATCCACTGTGAGATGCAGCAGTGAGGGAAAACCACCAAGAGGAGGAACTTTAACGAGAGGGAGAGCAATGCCATGGATGGACTGGGAACATGGGGTCACCAGAATCCACTGTTAAAACCTCAAATGCCTAAATCTCTATAATTGTTTTAGCACACATTAACAAAAACCCACTGGAAAAGTATGTCATCCTCTTTTGGTAGTGAGGAGTGATATGCTGCTGGTACCAGCAAAGCTGTTAATTAGTGCATGTGATTGAGTGTGCTCTGGGGAACGTTCGTGTTTCTGTACTGAATGAGATTTCTGTCTCTAGTATACCTGCTTCATTTCTTGAAAAATTGGAACATATTTATTAATTCAGGGAGCTGCAGGAGGAGAAAGCATCAAATGACCAAGGAAGGTAAATGTTTCCTGACAAACTGGAGCATTCCCATATGGCATGGATCTTATATAATTATATACAGCAATTTCAGAAGGGATGCTTTATACATTACTTTGCTATATATTATTGTACTAGTTGTATAGGTAATTGTAGGGAGAAGTTAAGCTTTTACCTTTCCGGTGGTTATAGTCCAGTCTTATCTCCTTTAATTAGCGTAGTTTGAAGAAGAAAGTGTTACACTTGGTGATTCCAGTACCCTGGGTGCTCAAGTGCCTTCATTCTTCAAGGAGCTCCACCCAGCTGCTATTTATAATCTCGTCCTTTTACCCACAATTCACTTTTTAAAGGGGAATTTCTTTTCATTGCAGATATCTGGTTTTGACCAGTTGTGGGATTGGGAAAAGGAGGGAGGAGTGTAAATTAGTAAAAGAGCTGTTGTATTAAAGTAAGCCTGTGGGCTCTAAAAGCTTTGTTTTAATCAAGGTGCATAATTAGCTGAAAGTTTTTTAGAGTTTTCTGTTGTTTATTTAGCAGGTGGAGTAAACATTTTTCAGTAAATTCAGTGTACAGATAATGTTTGGTTGATGCTCTAATTTATTAACAGTTATTCTTTGTTCATTCTCTATATAATTACACATTTTTCTGATGTATTCACTTTGTCCAGGGTTATGAAAAAATTAGAAAGTCTTAGAAGACCTGGTAGGTAGGTGTGCTCTTGATATTCACCAGCACGGCATCTTCTGTACTGAGTGTTATTGGCTAGTATTATAAGGTTGTTGTAATGTGTTTTGCTTAATAATTGCGCGGTGTTGCTTATAATATGTTTGTAAACGTGATTTGAGCTAGCATTGTTTTGATTTCTCTTATTTCATATAAATAGTTCTATAGCTTGTTGCTTGTGCCTTTCTGTATGTATTTGGATGTGATAGCTTAAGATAGTGAAATCTTTGCTATAAAAGCTCTTATATATATGTAGGGCAGTGCAAAAACATTGCTCTTATTTGTGATAAATGCAGTTTATATTGGAAGTCCTATGTAACTTGAAAATACAGCTAATTTGCAAGTCAGTACAGTATTCATTTATTTATTCAAAATAAATTTAAAACGTATGTGTTTGTTTTAAATAAATTTAAAATTTAAATTTATTTATCTATTTAAAATCTACATAAGCTGGTTTTCCTCTTAAACTGACTAAAACCCAGATGTATTTCTCCTGGGACAGAGGAGAGCTAGCTCATGGTACAGGGAGGGTTATGGCACAGGGCTTTATTATGGAGCCAGGAATTACTTCCCCTCCCACCCTTGCAGTGAAACACTGTGAGTATGTTGATGTCCAGGAAAGCTGGAAGGAGGTTGTTTTTGAAAGGAAGGAGGTTTTTTCGGAGAGGAATTTTTGCTATTTCTCTCTCAGAGTCCATGATTGGGTATGGTAAAAAGAGACAAGAAAAAACATTTATCGTAAACTTACCAGGAATGGTGTGAAAGAGAGTGAAATGGAGTTATGTTTCAGTGTTAAACACCTGGCTGAAGAAAGTGATAGAAAGGTCTACTTTGGGTACAATATTTTCAGATTGAAAAGAGTAGGATGAGGGCTGGAGTAAATGCTGTCTTTTTGCAGGCTTAAAGAATTGCGGATCTTTGTGAACCGTTAATTCTTTTCTTGGATGCTGAATTGTGTGAAAAGTTAAGAATTGCAGTAAACCTAGGACTGATACATAGTCAGAGTTATTAGCAAATGTTTTCTTTATAGTTTATATGAGGGAGAATCCAGTGGTGGTGATGGTGATCACTTTCTGAAGTTTCATTGCTGAAGAACATAGAACCTGCAGTAGAATGGATTGATTTTGAAGGACACGGTGACATACTCATGAAAGGTGGCAGGGCACAATGTTTATGATGGTGTACAGATTTTGTTAAGTTATTGGGTGGGGGCTTAGGATGTCGTCCTCCATTGCAGGAGTATCAGGAATCTGTGTTCTTCTCTTTTATAGCAGTCTTTCCCACTTGGTGAAGTTTGTAAATGAGCACGGGTTATCTTTATCTGAAGTTTTAGAAAGTATTTGGAGCAAATGTCCAATGTGACATTTAACTGAAACAGAAATTACCTTTTAAAGAATTCTCAGTATATGATACCTTAATCACTTAATTTTCTTTTTGTTTCAACAGGAATGCCCAAGGAAAAGTACGATCCACCTGATCCACGGAGGATGTACACAATTATGTCCTCAGAGGAAGCAGCTAATGGGAAGAAATCACACTGGGCAGAGTTGGAAATAAGTGGTAAGAAACTGAGGAATGGTCTTGGGTTTTGAACTTCTTGCAAGTTAAGAGTAGCCTGTGTAGTATGATCTTGGACAAGAAGTCTGGAGTGGAGTTACCTGCCTTGAAGTGAGCCAGCACAACAATGCAGCAGCTGCCAGTGTCTGAGTGTGTCAAGGGCAGAGGTTGGGATAACATAGGGAGCTATAGGAGGGGTAAGTTGAGGCAGGTGGGGAATCCTAAAGGTTGGGAAGATGAGGATATGGATGCGAGCTTTTTGTGTTTTAAGAAGATGGGGAGGGTGAAAGCATGGATTTAAGATCTAATTTGTCAAAGAGAAGAGGGTGAAGTTCAGGTTGATATATAGACATATGCTGTTACTTCAAGTAATGTAACAACAATGTTGTATTAGTCTATGACAGTATAGCTTCTACTGAAGCAGAAGTTTTCAGTTTAAAAGCAGTTGTAAATCTTTGCTCTGTTCTTGAGATTTAAAGAAAAAAAAATTAAAAACCCCTCCGAGAACTGTGCTAGCTTTGAGTTACTCTTTGACTTTTGGATCTTTTCTTGAAAAGAAGATAATGCTCAGAATTCATAAACATGAATTCTAACTGGTGTGGGACATGAGTCTCTTTTGATTTGTAGAGTAAATTCTGATTTTGCTACATAAGTGTGTTTACAAGGAAATTGAAGCAAATATTTTAAGAATTCAAAAACAATTTTGTGTTATTGTAAACTTATGCTGAAATTTTGTTTAAATATGGCAGTTCTTTAAGTGACTGCAAAAATTGCCATGTGGTATTTCTAAATGACTGCCCAACAGAAAAATTTATGGAAGGAAGAATAGAAACAGAATTCTTTGAATTGTGAAGAGGCTTTCCGTCCAGATCATTGAATCTGTGTCTTGCTTCAAGGGCCACGTGCCTTAACATGTGAATAGCATTCTTTACTTGAAGGTTACAGATGCAGAAACCTAGTTAAAGGCTGCTTCAGGAATCAGCATTGTGTATCAGCATTAGGCTTGGATATCCACTTGGACATCTGCTGCCTCTGCACAGGAAATGCATTAAGCGATGGCTCTTTCCTTTCATGCTTGGTAATCTCACTATAGACTGATTCCAGCCAAGAGGGGTGTAGGTAGTGAAAAGGATGGATCAGTGATGCTGGCTGGAAATCCTTTCAGCTACAAGGGTTTCTTTGATCACAGTCACCTGTTTGCATTGGGGTGTGTTGTGGGGGGAAGGTGTTAATTCAGTTTTAAAAATGCAAAGAACTATGGATTTGTATTTAAAACCTTCCAGAAGATGTCTTAATGAGCATTACAGTAGCATGAATCCTTTTTAAGAGCTGTATGCATTTGCCTTGCAAAATAAAATGTGACAATGTTTTTGTTTTATTAGTGTTCATGCTGTCTTTTCCTTGCAGAATACTTTGTCATCTAATACAGAAAGCCACAAATGTTTTAACTGCTCTCATTTAAATCACTGAGCTTTTTCACTGCAGGCTTTTTTATGCCACTCACTTTCATATAGCTCACTGGAAATTATATCTGTATTAAACCTTTTTTTACCAGGGGCTGAGTCCCAGTTACACATATATCAGCATAGCTTTCCCCAGGCAGTAAATACAACTACTTTTATTTTGAGAGAAAGTCATTTAAGTAAAGGAACTACAAAGGGGGTGTGTTGGTATAATATTAACCAGACCATTCTTAATATTGGTGAGTTGTGGGGGTTTTAAAGGCCATTGCAAGTAACTTTTTCCCTTGGACAAACTGGCATTAGTACTCTTTTAATGCTTTTTGGTACAGTGAGATGACTTCTGTAAATGAAAAAGGATCCGCTGCTGGCAGGGCGTGGGGGAGAATCTTGGAAAGAAGAAATGTTTTGAGACCTTCTGATGATATCTCACATTCCTTGCATGCGGCAATGTAAAAATCTTGATTCTGTCACACAAAGCCATGTTTCCACCCTTCAGTTTATACAAAAATCATACCGTTTTTTTAAATATCTGGCAATAGTTTGTGCAGCTTTTAGTTGAATGCCAGATGGAAATCCATGTTCTCAACTAAGCATCTTAGTCACCCTAAATATAGTGCTTCTATCTGTTCTTGCCTGGATTAATGCCATAGAATAAAGATTTTTGGTTTGAAAGATGTTGCGTAGAAATAATGGGCAAACTGAAGAGTATCTTTTATCTCAAACACAAACTATATTTGAAAAAAAATCTGTATCTTAGACCTCTGTTAATTATTGAATTCATGGTCATTTAGTAAATACATCTTTTTTTGTATGGAACTTGAGAAAGACAGATGTTTAAAACTTAAATATGAATTGGAAGAAAGCAATCTGAGCATCCCTGGCAGCTCCTTACATTCTGTTATGCATTGCTGAATTTTTTTGATCTATAGATTCGGTGGTTAATGGATTTTTTGTTGAATAAAACAACAATAATGAAAAACACAACAAAACCCAAACTAAACTCCCCCTCCAGTTGCCCCTCCCCGTACTTACAAAATGTGTAGTTACTGATCAACAAAACCCAAACTAAACTCCCCCTCCAGTTGCCCCTCCCCGTACTTACAAAATGTGTAGTTACTGATAAACCTATGTATTTTAAATGTGCTGTTTTCTCTTGTACCATCCTTCTGCAGGGAAAGTGAGAAGCTTAAGTTCGTCATTGTGGACACTGACCCATTTGACAGCTTTGCATCTCAGTGACAATTCCTTATCCCGTATTCCTTCAGACATTGCCAAGCTTCACAATCTGGTATATCTGGACTTGTCCTCTAACAAAATTCGCAGTTTACCAGCAGAGCTCGGAAACATGGTGTCACTCAGGTATGTAAATTTTAACAGGAGTTAAAATTGTTCTCTTTATTATCTTTGCTGAGGTCTAAGCTGGTGCTACATAAATTTTACATTCTAGTAAACTAAAAGCATAAGGAAATTCCTCCTTCCTCACTTCTTTTTACCTGTCTCCCTGAATACTTGGTATGGCCTGTGCAGGTATAGCAATACTGGCTCTTCTGAGATCTCCTGTTCCGATGTACGACAGTACGGAATGAGCTTTGGAAGTGCTCAGTTTGATGACAACCACCCACTTCATATTTTTCCAAGTCAGGTTTCCTCTCTTACGCATCTCTTACCAGACTTTTTTACAAATATTTTTGTGGCATTTTTCTCTAGGAAATACTGATGCACAAGAAAAATTGCTTTTAACTCATAGTAAGGTGGGGAAAGGTCATATTAAACATACATAATCATGCTAGCAACATTTTTTTCCTCTTTATTTCTCTTCAGTATTTTTAACAATAGTTCTTATTCTGTTTATTTTACAACAACTGCAACTTGTGTAATATTGTCTCCTTCCCACCTTTGCTGTCATGTAACTGCATTCCTGTGTAAACTGGGGAGGAGAAAAAAATGTTCTAAAAGCATCTTTCTTCCCTCCCATTTTACAGTACCAAGATGTGCAAAGTTTGCATGGAATGATACCTCCTTTTGGAAGTAAAACATGAATAGTGATGCCTATTTAGATTATAATGAAGTCTGCAGCATTTCACTTTGTAAAAACACTGTTCTGTAAATACAGAAGTGGTTTGTATAAGAGCAAATATTTATAGGCAGCATTCTTTTGCCCTTAATGCAAAGGAAGAGCCTTATCTTAGGTTTATTAGACACCAGTAAATGCCTTCATTGCTTTTAATTTTGAAGACTCTTATGGACAGCTTTCTCAAATCCAGAAAACACTGAGTCTAAAAGTAATGAGAATGTTATGAGAAATAAAGAAGACAATAGAGAAATGGACTGCCAGCACAGCTCTGAAAATGGAAATAAAGCAAGTTTGCATGTAGAAATATCAGTCATTGTGTTATCTACTTTAGAAAAGTTCACTCTGTTGGGGAGGATTAAACTAGCCGATTAAATTGGTACTAAAAGCTCATATTCCAAGGTGTTTAGTCTCAACCTTGGAGGGTGAGCAAAGGGACATTGCTTTTTAGAGCACAGTTGGCAGCTCTGTTTTGTAGTGTGTTGTGTAGTTGTTTTCAGCTGTGGGGTAGTCTGTTCTAAAGAAAGCTTTGCATTACTGTTTCAATTAAAGGCAGTTATTAGTAACAGGTTTCTTCCCTCCTCTACCCACCCCTCAGGTATTGTGAGCTAGAAATCCCACATTTACTAGAATATTTTCACATTCATCTTTGTACTTCATTAGCATCCTTTGATTTTTGTCAGTCTTTTTTCTTTTAAAATATGGTTGTAAGAGTAATACTCATACATGGAGTTAGCTTAGCAAATGTATAGTCATCAGTAGTGTCAAAACATATTATGCTTTCTTCCCAACACTTTTCCCCATTTATTCTAGCTGATTCTATGAAGCTTCAGCTCTTTCAAGTCCTAAGTCTTTTCTGAGTAGAGAAGGCTAAATCTTGTGAACGTGAAATGTATAGCTAAGGTCTAGGATCGCACTAGTTTTCTATTTATGACCTAAACATAACACTTGAATCCACATCTCTAGATGTGAAAAGCTAGTGCATTAACCCACTGTGCGCTCTCTGTTCTCAGTGATTGCAGCTGATCCTTTCCACAGGATGCAGATGATTTCTTTTTTCACTGGGGTGAAAGTCAGGAAAAACCCATAAGCACATCCTATGTGATAGCGCTCTGCAGGGCTCAGCTGTGCTGGAGTTTTATGCTTCAGGCTGGCTCTTACTGCAGACACTTCCCATAGCTTCTGGGAAGTTGTTCAAACTAACAATAATTCAACACTGGGCATAGCTAATACCCTGAGTCTCAGAAATTATTTGTGCTTTCACATGTGAGAATTGATAACGGGTCTTCCAGCTCCCACATCTGAGCTCTGGGTTTGGTCTGTACAGCAAAGCTCACCTGAGGCTCCTTGCATCTCCCTTTTTACTGCATGTGCTTGAAGGAAGAGGTGTCAGAGCAGTAAAATTTCTGATCTTTGCAGAAACAGGAGAAAAAATAAACACTGTAACGTTATCTTGGAAAGCTCAGCTGTAAAGCAGAGTTTCTTGATATGCTTGAAAGAACTTGCGTGCCCGCTTGTATCGGGTCTGGCTGAGCCCCGTAGCAGCCGCCATAGGGCTGTGCTTGTAGCGGTAGCTACAAAGGGGGTGATAACACACTGGTATTTTGGCTGCGGCTGAGCAGGGCTCGCACAGCATCACGGCTGTCCCTCCAGCCTGTCCCTCCAGCCTTCCCCTCTGCTTCGCCAGTAGGCTGGGGGTGGCCAAGATCATGGGAAGGGACGTAGCTAGGAAAGCTGACCCAAACTGACCAAGGGGACGCTCCATACCATATGACATCTGCTCAGATACAAAAGCTAAGAGAAAGGAGGAGGGAGAGAGGGGACATTTGTTATTTACAACATTTGTCTTCTGGAGCAACCACTACACACGTACTGAAGCCCTGCTCCCCAGGAAGTGGCTGAACATCGCCTGCTGATGGGAAGTAGGAAATAACATCTTTTGTTTTCCTATGCTTCTGCATTTGCAACTTTTACTATTGCTTCATTAAACTGTCTTTATCTTGACCCACACTTTTTTTTTCCATCTTATTTTCTCCCCTCCCTGTTCTGCTGAGGAGGGGAGTGATAGAGCGTCTTGGGGGGCACCTGATGTCCCAGCCACAGTCAACCCACCGCAATGCTCAGTAAGTTTGCGGATGCTTGCACCAAGTTGGGCAGGAATGTTGATCTGTTTGCGGGTCAGCAGGCTCTGCAGTGGGATCTGGACAGGCTGGGTCAATGGGCTGAGGCCAGTTGTGTGAGGTTCAGCGAGGCTCAGTGCTGGCTCCTGTACTTGGGGCACAGCAACCCCACGCAACACCACAGATGTGGGGGAGAGCGGCTGGAAAGCTGCCTGGTGGAAAAGGACCTGAGGATGTTGGTCGACAGTGGCTGAACGTGAGCCCCCAGTGTGCCCAGGTGGCCAGGAACGCCAACAGCATCCTGGCTTGTATCAGAAAGAGTGTGGCCAGCAGGACAGGGGCAGTGATTGTCCCCCTGTACTCAGCACTGAGGAGGCTGCACCTCAAATACAGTGTTCAGGTGTTGGGCCCCACACTCCAAGAAAACCACTGAGGGGCTGGAGCGTGTCCAGGGACAGGCAGGGGGCTGGGGAAGGGGCTGGAGCACAAGTCTCATGAGGAGCGGCTGAGAGGACTGGGGGTGTTTAGCCTCCAGAAAAGGAGCTTCAGGGGGGACCTTATTGCTCTCTACAATTACCTGAAAGGAAGCTGTAGCAAAGTGGGTGTTGGCCTCTTCTCCCAAGTAACAAGGGACAGGACAAGAGGAAATGGCCTCAAGTTGTGCCGGGGAGGTTTAGATTGGAGGTTAGCAAAAATTTCTTCACAGAAAGGGTGGTCAAGCACTGGAACGGGCTGTGCAGGGAGGTGGTGGAGTCACCATCCCCAGAGGTATTTAAAAGACTTGTAGATGTGGCACTTGGGAACATGGTTTAGTGGGACTTGTCAGTCTTGTGTTAACGTTTGGACTCAATGATCTTAAAGGTCTTTTCCAGCCTAAATGATTCTATGGACTTTGCTGTGTGGGATTTGCTGTGGTCCCCTTTGCTGTGTAGAGAGGGCAGGTTCCGTGGAGGCAGGGATCATTAGCAAAAGTAATTCTTTCATCCAAGAGAAACTGTGATACCTACTACTGTGCCATTCTTCCAGCTCAGTGTTTTTCCTCTAGAAGAATTCAGTATATTTTTTTGTAATTTATACAGAACTTTTTTTAGACTTCTGCAGTGCTTTGAAAAGCTCTTAGAGGAAAAGTAGCTTTCTAAAGAATAAACTAGTAGCTGTATAATGTCATATAGAATATCATCCCTAAAAATAATAGCTATTTATATCTCCAATGTGCTGAGAACTAGTGGAGGTGTTGACTTTGTTCAATTTTTTTTTTTTAAACCTCATCCTCTTTTCTACGTGCCAGGTGCCTCATTCGCACTTAGAAACTCTAAAATGACACAGTGGGCTTCTGAGTTTCCCTGTAAAACATGTGCTCTTGTCTATGGGATTTTGTATTGGAAAAAAACCCAAACAAAAACCCCACAGTTGACTACGTGTCCTGTAGTCTGGCAGTCGGTTGAGCAGTGACTTATAAAAAGAAAGTCCCCTCCTGTATCTTCTTCCACTATTACACACCCCAGAGTGCCTCTAAAACAAGCCACTTTGCTTTTACCAAGGTTTCTAAATATGCAGGGGTACCGAGAGAATTTCTCAGGAAGCCCTTGTTAGGAAAGGACCAGACAGAAGGCAGAGTTTACTTTTGAAATGCAAGGCTAGAAGAATTGTGTCTCTGCTTCAAATGCTGTCTTGTAGAAATCTGAAAGAGTAACTCTTGGCATCCAAGTTTATTTTGCTTTTTTTTTTCTTTTTTTCTTTTCCCTTTTTTGTTGCCCCAAAATACTTTTCAAGACTCCAGGCACCAAGTTGTAAACACTTTGAAGTAGCAGCTTTATATTGAATATGGTGAGGGAAGTCTTTACTGCTTAGATTGGAATATGTTTAAGGAAGTGAAAAGCTCTTAATAAGTCCAGGGTTTTGCCCAGTTCAGGACATTAATTCTGTTCCTGTCAGCATGTTTTGTAAGTTAAAAAGTATATATTTTGTCTTAACACTGAAATTATGGAAACAACCCAACAAACCCAGCAGAAAATCACTGTTGTAAATGACTGTTACATGGTAATATCATAGCTCTAATCATACTGCCACAGTCCCCAATTTTTTGCTTATTTGTTTTCTGGGATGTAATTTCCCTTTGGCCTTTAATCATAGCTGAACTGTTTCATGGTCTGGTTTGTTACTGCTTCGTCACTTGTGGTCATTGAAGTATTTAATTATTTCCAATGTTTACAAAATTTCTGACTTTTTAAGGTGAACTCACCAAACAGCTACTTTCCTCTGTACTTCAATGTAATGTGTATTTTGTCTCTGGATGTGTTTTACAGCAGGATTTCCCTGACTATTGTTGTTTAGTCTTCGAGTTCTTCAATGTTGTGGTTTACTAGTTAATTGTTTTTCCTTTTAGTTAAACTTCTTGTACTATACTGCTGAAGACAAATATTGGTCTGTTTTCAGCCCTATGTGATTCTTGCTCTGTCTACAGGGAACTACATTTAAATAACAACCTGTTACGAGTTTTACCTTTCGAGCTGGGAAAACTGTTCCAGTTACAGACTTTGGGTCTGAAAGGTATTATTACAACTTTTTCTTGGTATCCGTGCTTGTTTAATGATATCGTTTCTGAGATGTAATGGCTGTAGCCTCCTAGTTCATAAAATGTTACTGAATAGCAATCCTAGATGTAGGTACTTACTCCACATTTACAAATATTGTTAATTAGGGATTATTTAGAAAAAGAAAAGAATGAGTTTGGTGAAGCACTCCACATTTAAAGAGGTTTGCATCTCTTTCTGCAGAGTGAGCGTAGCTTTCTGTAGCTTGCATAGGGGTTGAATACAGTGCTCCTTTAACTAAGGAATAGCCTGCAGTTAATTGTAGATATTCAACTCCAGTCAAAAAGGGAACGTGCTTTGTACTGCTGTAGGGTACTGTGCTATGCAAGCAGTAATTTAAATCTTTCCCCAGGTTTGGTTTTGGGTTGGTTTTTTTCCCTCTGAACTGTATGGATTACAGTGATAAAATTGCTGACCTCAGGGGAACTTGTATCACAAAATCAGGAGCACTGAGTGATACAATACCTGCAAACACTGTTAAGTCTCAAAAGTCTGGGTTTTCTCCCCCTTTAAACTGGATAACCTCCATCTGTGCTGTACGTGAAAACTGTTACAATCGGCTTATGCGCTGGGCAGATGGTGGACTCTCTACTCAGATATGACTGGCAAATAAACTGATGGTGGATGTTGCACTTGCGTTGAGCAGAGCAAGCAGAGGTGGCTCCTGTGCTTGGCCTCCTCAGCTCTGCTGGCGTGTTGTACCATGCCAGTTCATCACTACTGTTACATCCAGTGACCGCCCTTGGGGTGGTCAGTCACAAGACAGATGCAGGAGAGAATGTGGTTACCTTCACTAGAGCTGTTCACACATCTAGTGTTTGGGCTGTAAGACCTGAAACCTCTTAAATAGTTCATAGTAGATGCAGTATCTTTTCTCAGAGATGTCAGCTGAACACTGATATATAAATTCATAACGGTTCTGTCTGTTTTATTCAGCGTTTCCTTAAATCTCTTTGCAGGAAATCCACTTACACAGGATATTCTGAACCTTTATCAGGAACCAGATGGGACACGAAGGCTACTGAACTATTTGCTTGATAATTTGGCAGGTACTGCAAAAAGAAGTAAGTGACCATTCTTAAAACATTTATTTCTGCTGTGTAAAATAAATGTGATTATCACTTGTATCTCTACTTTAAAATGTTCCCGTAGTTTCAACGGAACAGCCACCTCCAAGATCTTGGATTATGTTGCAAGAACCAGACCGTACAAGACCAACAGGTACTGAACACACTAAGGATTTAAAGATTCCCCACCCCCTGCCTCCCCACTAATAAAAGGTGTTGATCTTTACTATCTACTGAAAAAACCCTAATGCTTAAATAACCAATCATCTGTGCAGTGCTGACTGGCCAGCTGAAGTAGTTCTATCTCGGTTGGAACATCTGTTCCAGATTTACCCATCTTTTACTATAAAGTAATTTCTTTTTAATTAATGTCCTTCTCCCAGGAATTGGAAATGTTGTCCACAATTAGTTATATAGTTGAATTATAACAGGTTTAATTGAACATTTGTTGAAGAATTAAAAAAAAAATAAAGAACGTGAGCTGATTTCCCAAAAATGTAGAAATTTTTTCTTTTAAGTAACCAGTATCTTGTCTTTGATTCAGCACTTTTCTTGCTGTTTGGATTCAGGTTATTTTTAATTTTTTTACGTTTTTTTCCTGCATGAATCGTCTAAAATGCAGCCTTTTCTGTTTACCTGTGCACCAAAAATTTTAGTGTATTTCTCAGTTACTGCAGCGTCCTCTCTTTCAGTACTGATGTATGTTCCCCTATTAATTTTATTAAGGCGGTTGCTTTGAAGATAACTATGTTAATGCAGCTTGTCTTTGGCTGTCACCCATTTATTTCAAAATGCTGGGCTTTGACCCCCAGTCAGCCCAAGATTGTTGCCTCAGTTTGCTAAATCTTCAAATAACTGTCTTACTCCTTTTTTCTGAGTTGTACTCCGTGTTTGAGAGGAGCTCCCAATAAGCTTTTAAGCATCTCATTGTCCTACTGCAAATTCCTTAGTGCTTTATAAAAACAAACAAAAAAAACCCTCGAGAAAACAAAACTCAAAATCTGTGCTGCTGGATTACCTGTCGAGTTGCCCCAAACTCTCTCATTATCACTCCTATTCCAAACTAATGAAGAGTAGATGTTTCTTGTCTTTACACCTGAATTGTAAACTTCTTGAGGTGGAAACATTTGCGGTTTTATTTTACCTATGCTTTTTCATTGTGCGAAGGGATCCATACCTTGCCTATGGATCTGTTGCAGGTTGGTGGTGGTAATACGTAAGATAGATTTTTAATTAATCTATTTGAAGAGGTTGCAAACTTTTGTATAGCTATTAAATGTAAATGTTCAAACACACTTACTTTGTTTTAGGCTTTTCACAGTAGAGTGCCAATTAGCATAAAGTACATACGTCTGCTGTTTACTGCATTAATAATATGAAGGGGGGGCTGGTTTTTGTTTTCCAACTAAATACTAGAAGACAGCTGCCATAAGTTAAAACCTGTGATTTATCTTCCTAGAAGGACTGACAATTTTTTTTGTTAGTATAGGTACACATGCTGTGTTTTGATTGAAGCAAATGAAGCATGAATTGGTAAATTTGCAGAAGCAAAAGCCAAGAACGTAATTGTATATATAATTTTTTTGTTGTTGTTAAATTTATCAGTATGTAAGTAAAATTATTGTTCTGCAGCCTTGTTCTCTGTCATGTGTTACAACGTACTCTGTGATAAATATGCTACACGGCAGCTGTATGGCTATTGTCCATCTTGGGCATTGAACTGGGAATACAGAAAAAAAGCTATTATGCAGGAAATCCTGAGCTGCAATGCTGACATCATAAGTCTTCAGGTAAAAGATACACCATTATTTCTTTTCCTTTTCTATTCCCATGTGCTGGTTTCTCCACATTAAATGTATTTGCAGTAAATGATCTGTTTTCAAAACCTTCCAAAAACAGAAGAAAAAAGAAGTGGTGTTTAGAACATTATTTGTTGCTTGACATCAAAAGAATGCTTTTCAGCCACGGTAGTTGGAATGTGAACCAGCAGCTGCTGATCAAAGAAATGTATGTGGGGGTGTTTTTGTGCCTGCATTTGTATGTGGGGCTATAATTGACACGTTCTTGAATAAAAGGCTTGAGATAATCATAACTCTGGGGATTACAGAAATTCATTTATATTTTCTTAAGATAGGGATATTGCTCTCAAATTTGCATTCTCTGATGTACTTAATTCTTACATTTTTTTTCCTTAAATCTAATTTGAAAATGATTTACACTTCTGAAGAGACTAAGTAGTATCAGTCTTCTGTATTTTGCTAATAGTACATTCATGCTGTGCTGTCTCATAACTTTATAGGAGGTTGAAACGGAACAGTACTACAGTTTTTTCCTGGTAGAATTGAAAGAACGTGGCTACAATGGCTTCTTCAGTCCAAAATCTAGAGCTAGGACAATGTCAGAACAGGAAAGAAAACATGTTGATGGTTGTGCAATATTTTTCAAAACAGAAAAGTAAGTGATGTGTTTTGCAAAGCTTTCTATTGTGTCTTGCCCAGTTTCACATTAGTCGCCCTTTTTGTAGCCATTCATTGTTTGTTACAGAGCAATCCTGTTGTTAGAGTGGTCTGTAGGAGAGAAATCGTTCTGTGCACAACTAGCGATAGAAAATCTTACCTTGAACTTGTGTTTAAGTTGGGATTTCATTCTGTTAGAGCATTGCAGGTTAGGAGTTCACTAAATTGTACTTCAGTTGTTGAATGTGTGTCCCCCAACCATTAGGTGTTAATCATAAAAAATGAAAATAAATACTGTTATTTTTTGCTTTTTTTTGAGGAAAGGAGTGATAATGCCCAAAATTGCTGAAGTAAGACCTCAGATGACGTTGACTTTTAGATACATTAGTCTTCTCATAAAGCAGAAGACAAAGGCATTTAATATCACTGCTCACTTCCAAAAAAAAGCCGTTATTTAAGAGCTGCAGCACTTACTGGTTGTGTCATATTGTACAACTGTTTGTATATGAGGGTAATAACTTTGCTTTGTCTTGCTGCTTCCATTCCTTTGTTTCCACAAGTAAATGTAGATGCCAGGTTTGATACCTTCTGGCTTAGAAAAATTTAGTCCCTCTCTATTAAACCTGCATCTTTGAACTAGAAACTGATACAGAATTGGAAACAAGCACTACTTTTTCTCTCTCTCTTTTTCTGTCTGGAAAGAAAAATCTTTTAATTGAAACTAAGGTAATATAAAATACATAAAAATCACTAGGAAAACTATATCCTTTGATTTCAGTTTAGGATTTTATGAAATTATGTGATTGACTGAGATGTTGGCATCATAAATGTGTTTGAGCTTTAATTAAAAGAGTTACCTGTAACATTTCGTTTTGTGTCTGGTTGCTGAAAAAAATATACATGATGTTTCTCTTTCAGATTTACTTTGGTTCAAAAACATACTGTTGAGTTCAATCAACTAGCTATGGCAAACTCGGAAGGTTCAGAAGCTATGCTGAACAGAGTTATGACAAAAGATAACATTGGAGTTGCTGTATTATTAGAACTGCGAAAGGAATTGATAGAAATGTCATGTAAGTCCTATTTAGTTTTATTTTTTTAATAGATTGTATTTTGTAAATGAAAAAATGTACTTTTGTTACAGTAAACCAGAGAAACTAGATTCTACAGATGAATATAACTGTGCTTTGTATGCTCAGACAAATTTATTTCCAAAGATGACTTGAGGAGAAGTCATATTCTTAAATGATTATTTTTTCCCACTCTATGCTTAAGACATACAAAGACATGAGTTTGAGTGTTTTTTGCTTGAAGTTGTATACAGTTATTAAAGAATCAGTTGGTGTTAGTCCTGTGTTTCTGGATCATGTATCTGCATCATTTTAGCTTGTTATTTTCTTCACTGTCATTCTTATACAACCTGTTTGTTCTGCCCTGTCATTCTTAATTTAGGAAATGTAAATTGGTTTTGTAAGTATCGCAGTGGGTACCTACTCAACCTGTATTGTATTTATCCAAATGATATTTTATTAATTCAGATTCTAACAAGCAAGCCTTTTAAGAAGCACTTCTAGCAAGAGAGGTAACTTGTAATGTGGATAACTTAAAATTCATTGCTTATTGCCTGATAAGATATGAGCAGTGCCTGTTTTACTATCACAACCTGAGGAAAACTTGTAATTTTTTAGAAGGACACTATTTGCCTTTACTTAAGATTCTGTTATTTATTGTTAATTCACAGTATTCTTAGGTACATAAGCATTACCTGTAACAAGATCATCTCTTAATGGTCTTGAATGTGAAACATAATTATTTCCAATGTTTTACATCAACTAAAACATTCAGTGGATGTTAGGGGAGTTGTGTGACCCTCTTAAATGGTATTAACCCTCTTCAAGTTATACTGGTATTTTGTTTTATTCTTTCCTCACCTCAAACATCTTGTTTAAAATTCAGCAGTATGTTGACCATGTAAGGTAAATAATTGATTTTAAATTCTAGCTGGAAAGCCACATCTTGGGATGGAAAAGCAGCTGGTTCTCGTAGCTAATGCGCATATGCATTGGGACCCAGATTATTCTGATGTGAAGCTGGTTCAGACTATGATGTTCCTGTCCGAGGTAAAGAACATTATTGACAAAGCTTCTCGTAGTCTCAAACCTGGTGTTTCGGGAGAACTTGGAACCATTCCACTTGTACTGTGTGCAGATCTCAATTCTCTACCGGACTCTGGTAAGATTTTTTTGGTTTTTGTTTTTTGTTTTCTTTTTTGTAGACTGTTTCAAGTTTGCAACAATGTAAATGTTAAGGTCTCACTGTTTGTTTTTGTTAAGGTCTCACTGTTTGGGTTTTTTTGTTTTCAACTTAGAGTATACATTGTTTGATACATAAGCTCTAAAGGTACTAAGAAAATAGAAGGAAGAGAGAAAAGATAAATTGTTTCTTTTGTGAGTGACCTTACTGTCTGTGCAGTAGTATAGCTATGTCTGGTCTTCCAGCAGCATTTTCATTGTTATCTTACAATACAGGAATGGAAAGGAAGAAATATCTTCCCAAAATAACTGGAAACATGAATATGTTGCTGATAATTGGGTTTTCTTAATTTCAAGTGTGAGAAGGTGGGTTCTTCTCTGTAAAGTTGCCACCATACAATAATTTTCTGTATCCCAAATATTTTAAGACTTCTGAAATTCAATACATATCCTAACAGAAAGGATTCTTCAGAGCTCTTCACTAACATGCAAGGTTGTGGGGTTTGTTTTTTTTTCTTTTTTACTTGGCGGCAACTTTTTAGAAAGTGTGAGGTAAGAACAGATTCAGTGATCGCTGCCTTGGCTTTCTCAGGCACCCAGCTGAAGTGCTGAACTCAAGAGCTGTACTTCCTTCTTACTGCTAGTTGGTCCAGTATAATAATCTCCATTTCTGGTCCCCCTCCCTTCCTTCTTGTCTCTGCATGGCAAATCCTAATATCAGTTAGGGTTAATAGGAGCAGTTACTTTTCAGCAGTACTAGAAATCTGATTCATTCTGATCCCAGGAAGGCAAGTATTGCTAGTGGCTATTGCAATAGCCAGTTCATGTGTCTGACTGTTTGTTTTCCTTCCAGAACCTTAGCACAGCTATTCTGAAATTAAAGAGGTATGATCACAGTTTTCCAAGACACAAATCTTGTCAACTTGCTTTGCAGCCTCTTTAACTTTATTTGAAGTACTGTTTCAAAAGCTGGCTTTTTTGCAACATTTTAGCCAAATGTTGAAGGCCAGGACTTGAGCATAGAGAGGAGGAGAGGAGGAAGCTGACTACCTAGCCTCTACAGAACTTTACTTCCACTTTTCTTCATCTTCCCCCAAGTCCGTTCCTTGTTAACCTTCTTGGTTTTCCACGTATATATTGTCTTGCCATATTTTAAAAGAACTACAGCTGACTGTCTTGTCATATGTTGCTTGTATGAGTCAAAGTACCTACACATTCATTTGCTGAATGTTTGTTAATACCTTCACGTGGGCATGTGTCTCTCCTAATAGGTGTTGTTGAGTACCTGAGCACTGGTGGAGTGGAAACAAACCACAAAGATTTTAAGGAACTGAGATACAATGAAAGTCTTACTAACTTCAGCTGTAATGGAAAGAATGGAACAACAAATGGAAGAATTACACATGGTTTCAAGTTGAAGAGTGCCTATGAGAATGGTCTAATGCCTTATACAAATTACACATTTGACTTCAAGGTAAGGACTTGGCTGATATTTCAGAAAAGCTTTCCATTCTGAAGTTTAACTAACGTGATTTGCTCTACAAAATCGTTTAACAAAGAAGTTAATCTGCTTGGGTAGTTCACAGTAAATTCATCAAGTTTATGTTTAAAACATCGCGAACTAGAGAGCCCAAGATTTCAGACTCTTAGAAACCAAATTTTCCTTCTTGTTAGTAACCTGGAATAGATTTGCAAGAATTGGGGTGCTGTTAACCTTCCCTGTAAATATGAAGATTTTGTATTTTAATACTCCAAGCTAAATTAAATAGTACAGTGGGGGCACTTAAGATATCAACTGCAAGGAAATAATCCGTGTTGCTCCTGGAAAGCTCTCAGTGCTCTGTTGCCCAGTGGAAAAAAAGATGGCTCCTTTCCTCTTCAAAATCCGATAAATGTGATTTGAAGCTATGTAGGAGACTGGAAATTACAACCCACAAAAGCACAGCAGAAGTGATATGGGGTGGACTTTTCTTTTGTTTTCCTAGTTTATACTGAGGAACCCACGGGACGCAGGAAGTAGAAGTCTCCTAAGTTGATGTGCTATAGAGAAGGAATGGTAGCATTTCACTTACTCATAATACTGAGCTCACCCCTTGTTTGGAAGAATAACTTGGGCCAAGAATTATATGTTAATAATTGATTTTATTTCTTCTCTTGCTTTAGGGTATTATTGACTACATCTTCTACTCTAAACCTCAGCTAAACATACTTGGCATTCTTGGACCTTTGGATCATCATTGGTTAATAGAGAACAATATAAGTGGTTGTCCACATCCACTTATCCCTTCTGACCACTTCTCACTTTTTGCACAACTGGAGCTTTTGCTGCCTTTCCTGCCTCCTGTAAACGGAATCCATCTCCCTGGCAGGAGGTAGTCAAGTACATTTTAGAGGGCAACCTCAATCTAACTTGTACAATTGTAAAATCTGAATATAGAGGAGTGAGGTATGGCCAACAGGGATTTTTTTTCTTAATAATCTTAATCTTAAATCTAATTATTTGCTAAAGACATAGTAAAAGCCAGGTGCTATCAACAGACACAATTCTGAGCCCTATATACTTTGTATACTGTTCAACAGCGATTGGTGCGTTTGCACCCTTAATACGTTACAATTAACCTTCCTGTTTGTTTTATCCAACGTGACATTTTATGCCTTGAAATAGGGAATTGTTATACAGTATACTCTCTTTGCACAGTTATCTGTAGCACTACTTTTTTGAGGCCAGTAGGAACATCCACAGAACATTCTTCCGTACTTCACTCCCTCCTTTTTCAGACTTGTTTGTAAAATATAGAATTTGAATTTAGCCTTTATTGATTGTATATGAACAACAGAAAAACTGATTTATGAGATTTTGTACTTTAAAAAAAGAAAAATCAGATTTGGAAAATGATTGTATTGTAAACTAAGGCTAAATTTTTATCTGTTTTCATGTGTTATAAAGGCCAGCTTGTAAAAGAGGTTGTCACAGGTTTTCTCTGCTAATGATTTGCACTGTTAGGGTTTCGTTAGCCCTTTTATACTACTTTTTATGTTCAATTGAGAATGTTGCTTTGAAAATCCAAACCTATAAAATCTTGATACCTTACAGAGACAACTAAATAAATTCTATTTCTGATTTAAAAAGAAAAAAGCATAGAGTTCTCACAGAACAGATAAGCTAAGCAGTGAATATAAGTAGACCTGTATGGATTGAAGGTTATTGCTGATGTGTATACACTCAGATATTTTTCTTGTCTCTAACTTTTGAAGTAAAATTTAGGGATACTTGTGTACAGCTTCTTCATTTCTGTTTTAAATACTTGTCCTATCTCCACTGTGCCTGCTTAAATTTGTTCTCAACTAGCACTGCCTGTGCATGCAGAGAGATCCTGTGCATCCTCTTTTATTTTTTTAAATAATGTTAACACTTGTGAAAATTTTATGAAGATACTTTTGTATAAGCTGTGGCATCTTTTTTTCCTTTGTGAAGCATTGAATATCACACTTTTTGAACATGTTCAGGTTATGGGTACACAGTTTCTAGCTTCTAATACCCATGCACTGCTTCTTTCAGTGTCATTGCACAGTGCCGTTTTTCCCACTAAGAATTACTATCATGTGAATTCTCTTTCATTTAAGCGTGTTCCTCTGTTTCAGAAAGTATAATTCCTTGAAGAAAAAAGAAAAACAACCTTACATTTTCTATTGATGAAGCAGTGTAAAATAAATGCATTTTTCAATACAGGTCCCAAAGACAATTCTTCAGATCATTTTTTTTTAAAGTGACCAAGTCTTATCTTAAAGTGTCAAGCAAGACTGAAGTTATAGTGTACCCTCAGTGCCATTTGTGTCATGAAGCCAAGTACATAACAGCTTACAAATTTAACTTGTCTATTTGTATCCTAAAAGGGAGATTTTATCATCTCCTTAAACTAATACAATTTGAATAATCAATGTAAAAAAAAAAAAAAAAAATTAAGATAGAGAGCTTGGTCTTAAACAGCTTTTGTTTCAGCTGCGGGCAGGGAAGCAAAAGGACACTGAGCATTAAGAGAAAACTTTCTAAATATTGTGAATTTTTATATATAAAGAGTGAATTGGTAATAACGATTCAAAATTTTATTGAAAAGTAGTCAGCACATAAGTGTGCTCAAACCGTTCTGTTTTAAGCTGGAAGTAAAAAATTACAAACAGTTCGGTTATGTAAAATGTACATTTTAAAATTTCAATAGGAGAAATTTTGATCTTGAATCCTTGTCTGGGACCTAATCTCTTGGGGTTATTTTGTTTTGGTTTTAGTTGTGAAAACACCAAACATGTCCAGTTTATAATCAGTACATTGAAATGCTGGTAGTATTGCTGTAGTAGACTTAATGCGTAGTGTTATTTTTTTTCTGTTTGTTTTTTTGGGTTTTTTTGTAAAGTGTGAATAAAAGGTGTTTTACTCATGTTTCCTTAATGATGTCTTGGTAACGTACATCATGACAATTTCCAGTTATGATAAGCCAATTTAGCTTGTCAAACTAAGCAAACTATTTTTCTTTTCTGATTATCTGGATTGTGTAATGAGTCCAGAAAGCTTTACAGAAGGGGAAGGGAAGCACTTACTCATTTTGTATTTCTTAGAGGGGGATAATTTACTTTAATAGATGCTGGAGCTTGAGTGCACTTGTTAGATTCTAAAGGTTTGAGCTTTATCCAGTATGTGTTCTCCTGTATTGCTTAGTCTTAAAAAATATTTGAATTTATGACAGCATGTTGAAATATGGCCCCTTGTGCTTTTGGAGACACAACTGTTCCTGCTTAGTCACCTTACAGTCTAAGGGTCCATTTAAGTAACCATTTCCTCCAGCTTTTATACTAGTCCATCAGGTCCCTATCGAAAACCCACTGAATACATTGAAGACACTCCTTTGACTTCACTGGGTTTTAACTGGACTGCAGCCATGACGTGGGGCTGAAGGAAGGAGAAATACTTTGAATATAGGGAAAGGCCAGATGGCACCGAAACAGAGCTGAAATAAACTTTGTCAAACAATCTCAAAGAAAATATATTCCCATGACAAACAAATCTAACTCAGAAGTCTCAGTTTCCAGCTATAACATAGAATAAGGCAATAAACCATGTCTTCACAAAATCAAAATGTTTGCTTCATAGTTTTTAACATTAAATGGTTATTTGCAATATTTTTATTCGAGGTGATTTGGGGTGTTGCCATAATGTACCTTCAGTGTTCTTGTTGTAAAAGCACACATAGCAAAAATCACAGAACATCTTTGGGGTTGAAAGGATTTATTTAGGTTAGACCAGGCTTTTTTCCACTTAAAGTACAGTCAGCCACATCTTGTCTAGTTTAATTTACCGAGAATTCTGGGTGTCAAAGTGTAAGATGAAACACACCTTTAACTAAAAGAGTTGATTAGACTACAAGACTAATGCCACAAGTTACTGCTTTTAACTTAGCTCAAGTAGCAGGGGGAGGGGTGTGTGAAAAGAGCCTATAAGTCAGTGCATGTTGTAATTATTTTGTTCTTTTAGCAGCTTTAAAAATAAAAAAGGTAAATTTGGCTAGCGTTTGTCAAAACTGACTTTAAGAACATTGTATGTATGTATATTTGATGTAACTTTAGCAAATCTCTCAAGTTTATTTTTTTAAGAGCAGACTTAGAAAATAGCTGATGGTTTGCTTTTTCAACCATACAAAACCTGTATGAAAGACAAAATAATTACAACACCATTTGCGGGAAAAAGAACTAATTACACTGTAAAACTGAAAAGAAAATCAGTTAACCGCTTAAGTAGCAAGCCTTTTTCATCCAGCCGGACACAGTATTTTTTAGTATGTTAATTGCTATTCTTTTCTTTTGGTTGCATAAATTTGTAACACTTAAGTGTCTTGGTATGTTTAAGTAGTGTCTAAAATAGAGTATCTTAGTCTTTATTCACAGTACTTCTGTATAATGTGTAATGCACTGGACTAACTCTTGTTTACCAATCATGTAACAAAAACCAGCACATTATCTGCACTAAGCTCAAAGAATGTTGCATTTGTCTATAGGCAGCTCTTCAATAAGATAAATGGGAAACTGAATATGGTCTGATGGTAAACAAGGGCTTTTACTGTTCTCTTCAGTGGAACTTTCTTCTTGGTCAAATTTTAACTAGTTAGTATTATATTTATATACAGGGTCTTCTTTTTCTTTACCAATGTATTTTCCTACTCATAGCTGACCAATAAATCCAATATCTGTTTCAAACCTTCTTGAAGTCTAATTCATATTTTAACTTAATTCCTAAAGCTTTTCCTGAAGAGTTGCGCATACAGCCGGAGTGACTGAAGTGTGGTAAGGGTAAAATGGACGCATGTAAGGAACTTGATAATCCCAGAAAGATTTTTGTGTACTTTCTGTTGCTTTCTAGCTCTGCAGACCAGAAAGCTGCTTGGATCAGCTGGGTTTGGATGGCCAAGTGAAGACCTGGTCAGTAACGCCGCCTGAGTTTGTGGAAAACCCACGTCCAAACCTATTCAGATCTCAGCCCCATGTCTTAATCTCTGGCCATCTTCTGACCTTCCCAAGTGAGTCAGTAAGGTCAGCTGTGCAGTGAAGGGTCCACAGGTTTTGTCTGGGTCGTGTAGACCCTGCTCCTTCCTTGCTCTTCCCTCCCCCCACCAGAAGACCTAAAGTAGGCTTGGGGTCTGGCAGTGGGAAGGGATTCAAAGATTCCATTAAATTACCGTGGGAGAGGAACAAAGTGAAGATTCCATGCATCTATTTTATTTTATTTTATTTTCCCCCAGGAATGAGATTCAACTAACTCTTCTCCTTAGTTTATTTTAATACTGCATTATTTTTGGTATGTGTGTGTGTGTGTGTTTTTCTTCTGTATCAGAGTGTATGCAGAACAGTGCAGACTCTTATGTTTTATCCCAGCATTAGCAGCAAGCAAAACATCTGAGCACATGTGCTGTGTGAAGCAGTGAAGCACACCAGACATCTCACTGGCACCCCTGCATCTCTTCAGAGCTCGAGTTCAGTATGTTGGCACTGCTTTGCTTTGAAACAGATGATCTAGTTCAGTGTTTCCACGAATACCACGTGCCCCGGGGTGTTCAGCTTGTTTGTAGTTTTAATAGTTGTTGTCCTGAAGCAGCTGCAAGTCCCCAGCAGAGCGATGAGCCCGTGCTAGACTTCTGCAAGGGCTTTTTTGTTCCGTCTCATGGGTGAGATTGGAATTGCCACCATCACATGTGCAGTCCTGCCGCTAGATGGTGCGTGCAACACAGCCTTGGTGCGCACCGTGCGCGCACAATCCAGAAAGCGTGGCTTGTAGGATTATTCTTAATATTTGTGGGAATTCAGGCCCTGGAACGAACCTTCTCCAGTGGCAGCTATTGGTTTGGTAATGTCCATGCCAATTAAATATTTGCCTTATAAATCCAACTGTCACGATGGGAATGAAAAGGACTTACCTGCTCCTCAGTGGTAATATCATTCTAGGGCCTTCGCTTGCTGCATTTTATCTGCTTAATGCTATTTTTTAAGATGAGTACAGCTGTCAGTTACATGGTTCCAAACTGGAGTTTATGAGCTCTTAAATAATACCTGCTAACCTGGCACGTAAGTATTGGGAGATCTAGCTGTCGGCAAACATTAATTAATGTGCCAAAATTAATGGAGAGCCTGGTGCCCTGTCCAGAAAGCGTATATGAAAACCAGCATCTCTTACTCAAAGGACTGAGTTGAGCTTGTATCCTGTGGTCCTAAGCCAGGTACGTGAAAATTTGTTTCGCTTTAATTTGCAGTAAAATAACTACAGCTGTTCTAATATAACTGAATACAAAATCACACTGGCCAGACTCATAGTTACTGATCCTTCGTACCCTGTGTCCACTGGCTCTGCAGTGATAGTACAAAGTTGGGTTTGTGCCTTAAGGGGTGGGAGTTTCCCAAATCAGTGCAGGTGACCGCGTGGCATTTCTTTTCTACTGACATGGATACAGCAGAGGAGCCTTGAAATGTCTGCAATTGAGCCTGAAAAGGGAGTGGGAAGGACAAGGAACTGAGAAAAAGGTAAGTGGAAAGGACAAGAATATGCAAAACGCATCGGGTGACCTTTTGGGAGAAGCTGTACTTCATTTAAGGTGAGTGTTCTGGTTATTTTCTTGCTTTTCATCTTCCCCTCCTAACCCAGAGGCACTAATTGTTCACTCTCATAAATGTTCACTTACTCTGTTTGCATGGAAAGTAGTAAGGCTAATTAAGCTATAGGGACCTTTGGCGTATTTTAATATTTTCTTATTCCAAAACAAGCCTTGTATTCCCACAGATTATCAATTTTTAAAAGGTAGGAAGGTACATTCTGGTCAAATCTTCCCAGTGTGTTAGTGGACGGTATTAATGTCCTTTAAAAATGCTAGATGTTTGTTGTAAAAAAGATATACATTACAGAAAATGAAAACATATATATGTTCCTGCTGGGTCTTAATGACTGCAAAGATTTAAGCTTCATAGAATTATTTTTTTTCCCCTAGTGAGTTAGTTTTTCTAGTTTTTTCTAGGGTTTTTTTCTAGTTTTTTGTAGTTCAAGGCACAGGCTGCTCCCTTTGGGTGCCAGTCGTGTGCACTAGTTTCACCACGGTGGCTAATGGTATTGATAGCTATTCAGGGCCTGGATTTATTGATTTTATTTTCCTTCTTCCTTTTCAAAAAATAGTATACGGGTTAACAGTCCACTTTTTGGCCAAGAGGGCTAAGACCTTTGGTATCTGAAGACCTGAACCAAGCTATGGGCTGGTTTCGCTGACCCTGGTAGCATGACACCACCAAGACAGGGATGAGGTGGGGGAAAGCCTAGAGATGCACAAGGATTTCTTTTAACCATCTCCTCCTCGCCCACCTCTCCCAGATAAAGCAGTGAGGGAGAGGAGCGTTAGGAATTGCACGCAAGTTGCTGCCGTGAGCAACGTGGGGCGAAGGGGAGCATCCCGCCTGGCACGGTGTCTGGCCTGTGGCATCACCCGTGGCAGGGCTGCTGCTTCTAACCTGCCAGTCGCTTGATGAGGCTGCACCTTTCCTGTTCTCGTTGATTTGTTCTCTGCAGCTTCCCGGGCTCGGGGGGATGTGAGCCAGGCTCCAGCGACACGCGGGAGCACACCAGTCAGCGTGGTTGCGTGGTGCTGGGGTGCTGCGAACCGAGGCGCTTGTCACACTCGTGTGCTCCCGCAAGGCATGGGGAACGTGTGCTGCCGGCTGTGGAAAAGCTGCTGCTGAAATCTCAGAACAACGAATTACAGGTTACTGGGCAAAGGAAGCAGAGATCTGTCTTGGTTAACCCTCTGAAGATGGAGCTCCCTTTGTCTCAGCGTGGTCGTGAGTTTTCCAGTGAATAACAGCAGCTACATCCAGTACAGAGTCTACGTGCATTGCCCAGTGAGAGAAGAGCAAGTCAAACAGGCTTATCCTTCAAAACTGCAGTTTGATTTTCAGTTTCTCACTTCATGAATGTATGTATTTTTATTCCCTTTGCAATGTTTTAAGACAGTGTGTGAAACAGCTGAGGGTTTATACTGCTTTAGCTGCTCCCTGGGCAGCTGTACCCCCGTATCCGTGTGGGCTGTTCCTGCTCGCTTGCTTGTATTAAACCAGAAATACTTCTGCTGTGAGTTTAGGCAATGCATTACAGGAAGGGCAGGGATTACTCTGTGCAACATTTTCTCCCTCGGGTGGAATCCTTCATCCAGGGACCAGTGAGGGAGGAGGGAGATGAACAAAAGGTAGGAATTTGGGTCTTGGCACAAGACAGCCGACAGAAAATTTTCCATTAATTCCATTGGGCTTTCACTGGGAACACAGGCAGTCGGGTGTACGAAAAATGAAAAATGGAGCTACCACATGTGCATGTAGAACAGGTTGTCTTTCCTGAGAGCTGTCCTAACCCACCAAAGCCCCGCAGGCGGGCAGGGTGAGCATCTGACCTGCAGCACCAAGCACAGGCATTCGCATTCCGCTGAACTGGGTTCACATTTTTGGCTGGGTCCAGCCCTGAGTCTTTGGTACGGCTGTACAATTTAATTAAGCTTTCACATCTGATGGGGTGAAAGCTGCAGTTTCACCTAGTTACATCACCTTCAGTGGACATCCAGCCTTTTCGTTACATTTGTCTTTGTGTTACTCGTGTCCTGTAGGAGCTATTGGATAAAGAGAAAGCACCTGCCCAGCGCTGCAGCACGCGTGCCTCTTACCGCGGAGATTCTTTACTGCCTGTGAAACATCTGTTTGTATATAATGATTTTTTGTTATGGGTTTGGCTGATCTTGCAAATAGTCTAAGAATTATTCCCATTCTACAGAAAACAAAAGTAACTCAAAAAGCCAGCAACCTGCTGAAGGTGCTGGGCGTGTGGACTGCAGCACCCATTGCGCCTGCGCCCCCAGCTCGGGTCCTCGCTGGTGCTGCTGCCTCGTGCCCTGCAGGTGAGCATCACCTCATCACCTCCCGCGAGCTGCAGCGTGCGGAGGGAGCTGAGCAAGGCTGCAGGTGCTCTGCAGTCGGGGAGATCAGGTGGTGTGAGAAGAGCGCGGAGCCGTGTCCGTGTCCTGCGCAGAGCATCTCTCCGCAGCAGGGTGAGCCGTGTGCCTTCGGCCCGGCCCGTGTCCCTCCTCTGCCAGCAGTAAAAGAAATGTGTATGGTGCAGTCCTTTGTTTCTGTAGTGGTTTTAAAAATACTGCTGGTGTGGAACACTTCGTACAAGGTTTTGTAAACAGTGGCTCCTTAAGTAAGTCTGCAAAGGCCCTGGTCTGTGAAGATAAGTAAGTTGGTGTTGTCTGTTGAAGTACAACGGAGCTAGACTAGTTTGGGAGCTTGTACCAGGAGCAGTAATGTCTTATAGCCAACTGTTTTATTATGCTCCAAGCAAGAAACATTTCTCTAGGAAAAAAAAAAAAAAAAAAAAAAAAAAGATGTGTGACAAACTGCTGTGTAAATGCAGCCCTTGATACGGTTAACGAGAAGGGAAAGAATTCTAATAAATACTAATTAGACCCTTCTGATATCTGGGTCCTTGCGGCCCTGCCGTGTCTCAGAGTCTGACAAAGTTGTGACAGATGGTATTAAGTGTTGCTATTCCTGGAAGAGCAGGAAAACAGAACACAATACAATTTTGCAAAACAGTTTGAACTTCATTGTGGAGTGGAATTGATAGAATTGACCAAACGGCATTGGATGCAACAGAATTTGGTGGGGAGGGTTTGTTTCCTGGGCAATTTTGGCAGCAGTTGTTTTCATCCTTATTTTCAAATACCAAAATTTCGAAGGCATCGGGCATCCCAAATTTCTGTCAACCCTAATGGGATGATATTTAAATGCTGACGTGTTTTCCTTTCCACCCCATATTGTTTGCAATGGACCGCAGGAAGAAGGTTTTGTCTTTTCTGCTGCTGATTGAGATTACCAGGTAATTTTCTGTTGTCAGCATTAGCCTTAGCAAGACATTTCTCTCAGAATCCTTTTGTTGAAGACCGTAAAATGTAATGAACTGATGAGCTTGGAGCAGGTTGCACTACCCTTGCTGTCACACGCAATGTGTCATGCCTTCTGGCCAGTTGTGCCAGGAGAATTTTTACAGTGTCAGGAAAATGTGCAAACCCTATAGATTCCTGTCAGCATCTTTCTAATAAAAATGAAAAATTTGGAAACAATTATACTGGGCACCCCAGCTGCCAGTACTACCTCCATGGTGTCTACCTCCATGGAGCAGCTAGTGCGTACCTGCGTGCCCGCAGAGTGAAGCCTGTGTTTCACTGCGGGTTGTGCTTTGCTTACTTGCAGCAAGACCCGATTTCTTCCCTTTGGTGGTGAAAACCATGACTCCCATTAGCCCCCTGTGATACTCCCCTATGATACCACTAGTGTTGGCTTTTGGATTCAGCTATTACCCCTGCACATTTTTCTGGTTGATGCTATCATACAGTCAAATAATTTATTTGGTTAATTACGCTGAGAAAAGGGTTTCAGGGTGGAGACTGAACCAGCTCATCTGCAGCCAGTTTATTGTGCAGCAGATTATTGTTCGTTCTCTTCTTGAGAAATTATTGGATCTGAAGCTTAAAGGCAGCGGAGAATGTAAAACTTCCATTTCCTATCCTTAAAATTACAAGAGGAGGGTTCCACCAGATGCCGCAGCATGGACCAGTTGTCACCGTGGCTCTCGAGGACTTCCAGAACAGGCGATGCTTTATTATTCTAAGACAAGACACTTTGCAATAGATCCTGCTATTTGCTTGTTGCTATAAAAAGATTGGGAAGGGGAGGTGGTGAGGAATTTGTTTTAAATCCAGCTGGTACCAGCTCAGCCCTTGAGGGAAGCACAACACAATTTCTCTTGTATTTCTTTGACCCAGTTAGCATTGCACAAATGTTTCTGATCACAGGACTGTCTAATCCTCTCTTGAATCCTGCTAAATTTTATCTTGTTGACATCCTGCTGCAATTAATTCCAGGAGCTGACCCTGTGCAGCAAGAAGGCCTGGCACTTTCTCTCTGAATCGCCTAATTATCATTTTTCCTCCTCCTGCCCTAGTTCATACAGAGGTTTGAGCAGAGGCAGCTGTGCTGCCAGCCCCCAGGGCTGGGGTGCCTTGCCCTCCCCGCCCCCCCCAGCAGCTTGCCCCCATCTACCGAGCAGCTCCAAGGTCAGGGTGCCCCAGCCATGCTGTCACCTGGCAGCAGGAGCGGTGCTGCAAGTGTTCCCAGGAACGCCGGGGCCAGTTCTCCAGCTCATCCTTACTTGCCTTTCCCAAGCAGGAGCAGAAACGCATGTTGCAACCTCCGTGCTACCAAATTGCAGCTCGCTGCAAACAGTGCCAGCTGCTCCGACATCCATCTGTCCTTAAACTGGCGTCCTGAGTGGGACCTGGATGTTTCTGGATTCAAAACTGGGCATGCCCAAGCCTGTGCTTATATCTGCTTCCCCTAAAGACCAGGAATATTTTTGCTGACAGCACTGGCTCTGCTGTGAGCAGGGACCATGCACAGGTTCCTTTGCTCTTCGTGCAAATCAGCCTTAACCTGAAGCACCCAGCCCATCTCACGGTGGCGGTTTCGAAGGCTCATAGGCTCAGCACGTCGGGGACAGCCGCTCCCCGTGCACCCACAGCACCCAGCAGGACAGGACCTGGTGGGCAGCTGCCATTGCTGACGCACGAAGGGCATCTGGGAGCAAATGTTACAGTTTTTTCTGCGCAGTTTGATGCTTCTGTAGCATGAGCCGAGGGAGAACATGACAAGCATCTCAAACAAAGTTGGTATTTCTTGTGTAACTGCTTTGGAGCCTGGACGCTCAGGATGTGGCATGTCTCTTTTTCCGAAGCTGAGCCACAAGCCAGGTTAGCTCTACCCAATGCTCCATCGAGTGCGTTGGGAAGATACAGAACTTGCAGCCCAGCACCTCTGGTATAAACCAGAAACCATTTTCTCTCCTACGTACTTGTGACCAAGGGAAAAAAATAACAAAACATTCAGCTAAACTCAGCTGACTCATGGATGTCATATTCCAGCATCAGATGAGATGTGGCAGTCTCCCTGCTGGCTGGTTCTGCTTTCACCTTGTGTGGCCACCTCGCTTTGCAGAACAGAGACTTGCTAATCGCAGAGGGGAAAAGCCACGGCAAGTGGTGCGAAGTGCAGGCTGATAAAATGTGGTTAATGCACAGGTTTTGCTAAGCTCGAAGCTGGCTGATGGGCTTCCAGCCTGATTAATTTAAAAGCAAAGACAAGAAATGGTTGACAAAATGCTAATACACACAAATAAACAAACTAATAATTTGATTTCTCTCATCAGCTGCTATTAGAAATCTGTGCTTTAAACAAAGCAGAAAATTGTTCCCATTACAAGCCCATTCCAAAGGACTTACAGGCTCCCTTTGATTTAAAATGGCATTTGGTCAAACGTTATGTAGCAACTACACGGTATTCCAAAAACGCCCAGTTCTACAGCTCCTCACAACAGTCCCCAGAAGTGTTGCCTCCAGGAGCATTAGTTCCAGGAAGGCTGCGACTGCCAGGAACATTGTATCTGTATTTACACAACATGTATTTTGCATCAGCTCTAGCTTGTGCCAGGCAAATTAAATTATACTTGAGAATCCCAGAGCATGGGAAAGCTGAAAGATGTGGGGGCTTCAGGGGCCATCGCTGCTCTCAACTGTGGCCCACATAAGTGGCGCCAGCCACAAAAACACATGTGGGCCCTGGCGAGCAAGGCAGAGAGCTGTGCTTGAATGATCTGACTCTTCCAGCACAAGCAGAAAAGCTTTCAGGCATCATTTAGGATCTCTCTTCTGCCCATGGTTACAGCTGCAAATGCAAACCACTTTGCCATTAATCATGTTGCTGATGGGACATATGAGGTTCTCACTCAAAGCGAAGGGATTCCTGCTTGGTCACTAAATGCAGTTTAACTTCATTGTGCACCATTTATCATTGCTCTCCACTTAGAAAGGCTCAAAGTTAATTAAAATATGCCCTCGGTGAGCAATCAGGCCCAATTGCAGGCACTTCAGGGCATGGGGAAAGCCTGATGGATGCACAATCCACAAACCCCTGCTTTAAGCAGAGCGACCTTGTGTTCTGCCTCGGCTCGTCTGATCTGCTTAAATGATGCCTTAAATTGGAGCTTTAAGATCTGGCGCTTTTTTTCTTAAAACAAAAATAGCTGCGTTTATTCTAACTTCAGAGTTAAAGACCTTTTTTAGAAACTGGTTTTGCTGACCTGACTCACACACCTCCTGCATCCACCTGTTTGTGTGCAGCCCTTAAATCTGCTGCAGCTGGTCTCTGCTTTTCATCATCCCTGCTGAGAAAGACCTGTTCGTGACCTCTCGCTGTCTGTAATCATGTTGGGCTGGCTCGTATTTTAGTTTGCGATCAACATCTGTCATCCTGGCTGTCCATGTGGGCACAGAAAAGCTCTGGTGGCAGAGGAAGGTCCCCGTGTGCTGCGGCTGCTGCAGGAGTACAGGTCTAACCACCAGACCCCACCAGCGAGGCTCACCGAGCCCTTGCATCCTCACCTTTGGGTTGAGCTGATCTGTACCTTTGCCATTTCAAAGAGAAGTATTTGAGGAAAGAGTGGGATAGTTTTGTTCCTACCTCGTAGTCACCAGTTTGTAAATTCTGGTTGTGATTTTCTGTGTCCAAATGCATTTACTGTTTGCGGTAGGAAGAGGCTGCATGATCATGAAAGCGAAATTGCACGTTAGCCCATAGATTGCTTGTGAACCGGTTGCGAAGGCTGAGACTGAAAGCTGCCGGTGGGATTTGGATACCAATTCCCCATTCAAATTAATCCAAATCCCTTTGGCAGTTCTGATGATCTCAATAAATGAGATTTTTCTGCCAGTGACTTCAAATGCAGAGCCTGCCATGAGATTGGCCAGGGAAGCGGCATGGCTTTTATCTCACTCCGTGACCTAAATTCCTAGATAAGGTTTTCTTTCTTGTCTGGAAGCACTTCTGAACAGGCTGTGACTTCTGCAGGTTTATCCTGAGTGGTGATTCCTCAGCTGCTGTTATGTATGGAGGAAAAGAGGGAGAGCATCTCCCAGTGGCCCCAGGTGTACCACGTGTGCGGTCACCAAAGAGGGGGACAGGGAGAAAAATGCTGTATGACTACATGCCATGTCACCCCATCTAACAGAATCCCATTTATTTTCCTCTGTAGGCCTGAGGCTCCCTCGGCAGCTCTCGGTCACCTCTGGCAGAGCGCTCGGGGGCAGGGAGCTGAGGGGCTGTTGCAGCAGCCGATGCTGGCAGCAGTGGGGTGAAAGGGCCGCCCCACAGCCCAGCCCCTCGCCGAGCCAGCCCCAGGTGCGTGTGGAAGGTGGGTGATGTTTTACAGCTGCAAAAGTGGCTTATTCCAGGAACTGTTGCGGTATTTAATTGCCCGGAGCTTGCATGGGGGCCAACGTGCTCATTTCCAGCAGAGGCGATGGTGAAGGTAAGGGCTGTGCTTTTCCAAACAGGATTTATCTGAACCTGAAGGATGGCTGAAGCTAATGGAAGCACCCCTTGCTATCTGCTCTCTCTGTCCTGTGTCAGCCAGGTTTTCTTTCTCACCTCTGTCACTGCACAGCTGGAAGCCCCTATCCCTGTGCTCCCAGCCCCAGCCCCCACCATCCTGCTGGGAGCTTCCCCGCTCCTAGGCTCCGCCAGCCCATATTTCCCTCCTCTCGCCTTGCTGCCCCGTCACTCCTGTGACCCTAATTTGCCTGTGCCTCCATCTGTCCCCATCTTTGCTGCCTCCCAGCAGCTTTGGCTCCTCTGACAAAACCCGGTTGCTTGAGTAGCACTTCAGTTTTTGCTAAAGTAAAAGTGCACTCTGGAAAAAGCCCCTTTGCTCCAAAGCTTCATTCCTCTGAGCCTTGCTGCACCTGACCCCGCACACCCAGTGCTCCACGGGCATGTAGCACCCGCTGCTGAGCAAACCTGGAGCCCCGCTGTGTTTACAGATGCCCCCAGCACTGAGCCCAGCCTGCCCAGTGCCCTGGCCCACAGCGCTGCCCCCTCTCCTGCCTAAGAGGGGTCGGGGGCTTTTCCCAGGGTGTCCCGAGCTGCAGCTCTCTCCTGCTCCTGCACTGCTTTGCTCTGGGTATGGCAAGATCCGCAGAGCCACGAGCAGCAGGAATGGCCAAGCCATGAGCCCCGCAGCTGCGCTCTCCTCCGACACGGCACATCGGTGCTCCTGCCCCTCCTCACTGAGTTTAGACATCCAGGGAGCTCTGCTGGAAAAGTTGATGGGTTTCAGGGATTTAGAGGCTCACAGGACTGTGCGGCTGAGAAGGACTCGGTGCTGGGCACCAGCTGCCAAAGGGGTGAAGTGCAAAGGCCCTTTTGTGCCCCCGCCATGAGGCTGAATATTTTAGCTGCAGCGCTTGTCCTGGGGGACCTGCTGATGCGCAGCTTGGCTGGCCTTAAGGGAAGCAACTGCCTGGGCCCTGGGCATGGAGAGCCTGACCCTGACAGGGCAGAAAAGCTCTACAAGGCACTGGATGTGTGGGGAAAGTCTGGGAGCTGGCTCTGTTGGTGCCCTGGTGGGGTGAGGAGGTGTTTGGGTGGCAAGTCACCAGCCCACATGCTGTGGGCCAGCCCTGCACTGAAAATGACCACCCGTGGTTCTGCAGTAATGGCAACAGCAACTTGATGTAAGGATTTTATTTGTTTCCGCTGTCAAAAGCAGTGATACATGCAGTTGGCACAAGACTTGCTAGGCATTAGTGTCATAAGTATTCACACGGAGAGAAATTAAAATGTCATCAAGGCAATGTGGACAAGCATCACTTAAATCCCAGCACTAACCTGAGAAGGGAGGGAAAGGTGTGGAGGAGGCAGAGTGGGGTGGCACCTCCCTGATCCAACTCTCTCCATCAGCTCTAATAAATGCTGGAGCCACCTTCACTTTTGTTCTTGCTGTGTGGTTAGTTCAAAACACAAAGATGAGAAGCAGTTCAGCTCCATAGCACTAATGAGTTTCAACAGGAGAAAAAAATATTTGAGGTAAGAGATGTGAGAATGAGAAGCTCAAATACGTTCACCTTTTGATCCTCAAGCATATTTACACTCACTTTGGCACTAAGCAGAAGCTGCCTTCTGATTTAATCTGCTCGAGGGTGGTTTAGAAACTGCTTGTGAGCATTTTTATAATTGCAACTTTCCAGTGGTGTTTCCCATCTTAGCTGCTGTTGAACAAACAGCCTGGTCCCCATGCTCTCCTCTGTGCCAAAAGATGTATTCCTAGTAGTAGTTGTAATAATTAGGCTACTATTGCTTTGCCGTTTTCTCAGTTGCTTCTCTTGGCTGGCTACAGAGAGCGTGGTACCCAACGCAGGCACGGCAGGCGGCTCTGCAGGAGCAAGCGCCGATGCGAGGCAGCTTCTCTGGATGGAGAAGCCTCCGCACCGCAGCAAGGGATGACTCGGGCATGCGCTCACCACGCCATGCCTGGACTTCGCCACAATGCTTCTCTTCCTATGGACACCCCGCGTAGCATTCACATCAACTGAATTGCTTTATATATGTTACGTGCTGGATGGTCATAACACACACATGTGGGGTTTTTTTCATGTTTCAGTCTCACAGCACCAGGCGAAGCACGGTAAGCATCGTCATCACAATCGGGTAGGTGGGAACACAGAAGAACAGATATGAAGGGAAACCCAGAAATTATTATTTCACATTTTGGTCCTGTGAGTGCCAGCCCAGTGTCCCCAGGCTGCATCTCAGCCAGAGCTGCTCTTGGCATGCTGTGGAGCCTGCGGGGCTGAGTGCGAGCTCACAGGGCTCCTGCCCCCGCACAGCAAACTGTGGGTGCCCGTGGCGTGCGGCCTGGTGTGGCTGTGACGGGGCAGGGACCAGCGTGACACCTGCATTTTTACAGCTGAGATCCAGGACAGCCGCAGCACGGGCACGGCAAAGCCCAGCCAGGGCTCCTAGCTCTCCTCCTGCCAAGAGTAAATCATGGAGTAAAGGTAACAGAACTGTGCCAGGGTAAGCAACAGGCAAATCTCCACCTGGAGGAGCTGTAATATTCTCCTCTAGCAAAGCCTCATAAAAGACTTGTTATGATTTTAAAAAAAAAATATTTCTCTATGCTACTGCACTAAGAGGTGACCTAGCCAGGGGTATTCTGGTGTCGGCGCAGGGATCTCTCACGGGTCTGCTGGTACCCGTGTGTGTCAGAGAGCGCAGTCAGGGCTGTCCAGCAGTGGCCAAAACGTTGCTTTCAGAATAACTGTCCCCAAGTGCAAGGAACACCTGGCTGTTTGGCATTTGCTGGGAAACAGCAGCAGTTTGATGTTCCAGCAGACCACTTCTTCTCCAGAGCTTCTCCAGATGGGGTTTGTACCCTCTCTAGCTTTTCTCCATGCTCAGGGCAGTTCTGAGTAAGAGGCTGGGGGAGATGCTTGATGAACTCTTGTCTTTCCAAAATGAGAACTAACGGCTGTTTCTTTAGTGGATGTGGCTTGGAGTTGTCCCTCTGCCCACTGATGGGATATGATGGGTAACAAAAGTCTGCCTGACTTACATGCACATTCAAGCCGTTTTCTGTGTAAGGACTCCAGGGAGAGCTTCTAGAGCACAGGGTGGTTGTATATTGTGAATGAAATTATTCTGACCGGTCACTTCTTTACACTTCAGCAATGGCTGGGAGCAAGCAAGCTTTTACCTTTGCTTCTTTCCAAATGCATCTGTGCTCTGAAATCCAGCTATGGAGCATGGCTTTTTTAGGTACCTGGAAACACTCCGAGTATCTCTGCTTAGCAGGGACATCACCCATTACATTTTTGTCACAGTGAGAAGTTTCTCTCCCTTCTTTTTCGTCGGTGCCTGCTGTGTTGAACAAAGAAGACTGCCTTCTCACAGAGCAGCGCAAGGCTGGGTTTCCTACCAGCTTCCCTCTGGCTGAAAATGCCGATAGCTCACCACCATTATCGAACACGGGGCCGTTTTCTTTCTGTCTGTGGTTATTCCCTAAAACTGTTCCCTCTTCTCTTCTGAGGTACCTCAGCTCTGAGCAGACTGCTTCTTTCTGCACTGATCTTGGGGAGGGAAGACTCGGAAAACTGAACACCCGTGGAAAATTGGGTTTCTCTGTGGCTTTTTCTTTCATGGTTGGGGGATGAAGCTCACTGTTTGGGGAAGAAGAGTTGCACCGTGAGTAACCAGTGCTGGAGCTTTTACCATTCAATAAAGCCTTGGAGGAGCAGAGCTTCCCCGCACAGGTGTAGATCTGTGCCAGGGGGTCCTCTCTGGGCCAGAAGTCACCTTCTGCAGGCATGGCTTTTCCCAGCGGCACCACGTTTGAAATTAAATCGGTCAATTTACATTTTGATGTCTCCTGCTGCATCCCCCCACGGGATGGAGACCACCACACATCTTCAAGGTTCTTCAGGGTCTTTCTGTCCTGAACCTTACGGCTGCTCTCAGGAAGGCCTGCGAAGGTGGGCCTGGCAAGGTGGCAGATGGATTGAATGTAGTCATCGCTGGAGTACGAGTCTGGGCTGGCCGCAGTGCTTGTGCGCTTCGCGTTGCTGGTTGAATCTTCCATCGCTTCCTCGTGGGTTTCGCGTATAGTTGGGAGAGGCTTTGAAAGGCTCAATCTTATCCGGGGTGCCATGGCTGCGAAGAACAGACCCGACATGGTCAGCATGTGAAAGCCAGCTGTAGTAAAGAAATCCCAGGCTTGTTTCTATAAAGTCCATGCTACCTGAGCCACCCCATATTTTCTCGTGGCAAAGAGTGGTGTTTATAGAAACTCCATTTTAAAAGTTTTCTGGCAGTACTTTTACATTCATGGCTTCCTAAAGAGCCAATATAACAGAAGCCAAGTGACTATGTGCAGAAGGAAATATAAGATGCATTATAGGTGCTCCCTTCTGGAGCCGTGCGAGGGGCCAGCAGATGAAGCAGTGCGGTGCAGGTGCACCAGCTCATCTCACTGTCCGTGTTGTAGCAGCAAGGGGGGAAACTACTCCCCTTATTTGCTGGTCTGCTTGCTGTAACAGGGCTCTGACTTCACGTTGTGTGTGAGCAGGCAAGAGCTGAACTCAACAGGAGAGGAGCTGACCCACCGCTGTGGGGAGCAGCATGTAAATAGAGTGACAATACAGCTGATCTCTTCTAGGAGCTGTAGGTGATAATGTACAGACTTGTTCATTTTCGTCTCTGCCAGTGGTTCATGCATGTAGTTACGGGGTGGTAGATCCTTCTCTGCATGCTTACGTAGAGTCAAAGGGATTTAACACATGCCCTTTATATTCAAATAGTTACCCTCAACTCTTTTCAGGATAGATTTACACCAAACTGCTCCCACTAGTCAGGTAAACCTTTTTTACAAATATTTCATGCTGCAGTGTTTGCTAACTGTACTGATTTTTACTTTTTTCTCAAAATACTCTTCCCTATGCTATGCTTACCTTCCCTTCTGGCAGAAACGGCCGCACACCCCCTTCCTGGTTTGTTGTTTGTTTTTTTTTTTAATTACCCCCCACAATGGAATAGGTGAATATCTGCCAACATGATACACCTTTGTTGTGCGATTAAAGGCAGAAGGGCTTCGCCAGCTGTTTTAGTGCCTTGCTGTCACTGCTGGCAACAAACCTGGCGCTGTGGCACCGGCTGCGGGTGGGCCCGGGACCCCCCGCGGGCAGCGCCCCCCGAGCCCCTGCTGGCTCGTACTGGTGCGCAACCCAGGTGCTACTGGTGAAGCCAGGCGAGCTGGGAGCTGCTGGGCTGGCAGCGGCTTGTTTGAAACCTCACGGCCTTTTTATTTCCCTTTCTCCGTTCCGCCTGCTCCTGCCTTCCCCTGCCGGCCAGCACCGGGAGGAAGGCTCGCTGCTGCTGCTGCTGCTGCTGCTGCCGCCCCTCGCCGGGCAGCCCCCCCCCGCATCGGGAGAGAATTAACCTCCCGATTTACAGGCGACCCCTGCCGTGCCCCCCCGCCGGCGCGGCCCCGCTCCCCGCCCGCCGCCCCCCGGCTCCCAGCAGCGGCCCCGGCCGCCCCCCTACCTGCGGTGCGGTGCGGGGCGGTGGGCAGCAACGCCCGCTCGCTCCCCGCCTGCTCCCGCCGCGGAGCGCAGCGCAGCGCCGCCGGGCCGCACCGGGGCAGCGCACGGGCACCGGGGGCAGGGCCGGCCCCTCCCCGGCGGGACGGGCCTCGCCGGGCCTGCGCCGCCCCGGGCTGCCCGTGCGCCGTGCGGTGCGGGAGCGGCGCCGCCGAGGAGCCGCAGTGCCCGCACGTGCCGGGGGGGACCCCCACCCCCACCGCCACCGCCACCGCCGGGGCTGCCTTCGCTCCTGCTCGGCCTTGCTTGGCGAGCGGGCGGGTGCCGGGCTCGCCCAGGGGCCGGCTGCTCGCAGCCCCGCCGCCGCCCCGCTCCGCCCCGCCCGCAGCTTGGCCCTGCGGAGGCCCCGGGCCGGCTCTAAGCGCCCCCGCCGCCCCCAGCACCGCCCCCGCCCAGCGGGGCCACGCAGCGGCGTTCGGGCGCGGGGCCGGGGCAGGAGCCGGGGCAGGGGCAGGGGCGGCGGTAGGAGCAGGGGCAGGGGCAGGAGCAGGGGCAGGGGCCGGGGCGGCGGTAGGAGCAGGGGCAGGGGTAGGAGCAGGGGCAGGGGCCGGGGCAGCCCGGGCCGTGCGGGGCGCTGGGCGCTGCCTCGTTAACGCGCCGCAACCCGGTCGCAACCCCGCGTGGCTCCGGCCTCCCCCTGCGGCCGCCGCCGCTGGTCGCGGGGCAGGTGGACAGACGTTTTGCGGAAGGTCCTTCTGCTCCTGGTCCGCAGCAGCGCCCTCAGCGGGAGCCGCCCCGGCCGCTGCGGGTTGCGGGGGGGCCGCGCTGCGCAGCATCCCTGCGGGACCCGGGGACCCCCGCCGCCTGTCCCGCGCTGCTGGGAGGGGTGGGGAGAAAAGCAGAGACCCTAGATTAAAAATCGCTGCTTTCCCTTTATTGCAGAGGCTGTCAGTGTTACCAGCCTTGAGGCTGGAATTGGCTTTGGCGGCTGATTTGGGCACCCGAGCCCACGCTCATCATCCAGCCTCTTTCTATCTCCATCTTCGATCATTTTTTTATCTCCAGTGGAAAGCAATAAGCAGCTTAAAAGACTTGTGTATCCCAGCTCTCCTTTGGGCGTTTTTGAAGCTTGTTGATGTTCGGATAAACAAACCAATTAATCTTTGGGAGCCCTAGATAGATACCAAAGTCAATTCCCATTTGGGGTGTTCTAGGGGAAAATACTGTTACTCCAAATGGGGTCTCTGGGGTGACGCCAGCGCTGCTGGCTAAAGCTAACGTCCACCTGATGGGGCACCAGGGCTATGAGGATGCTTCATAAATAACTTTTGCTTTGGAATATTGCAAGGAATATGTATTTGGGAGGGAAAACATCACCTTATGCTTTCCAAAGTAATGAATCTGTACAGAAAAGAGCTCCTCCAGCCTGGTTTGGCAAACCAGCACCCTGTGGGTACTGGGGGAGCTGGGCAGCTGCATTGAGCTCACCATCTGGATGCAGGTCAGGCCTGGTGGCACCACTGTGACAGCTCAATGATGCCACCACATTGCTGCTGTGCTTGTGCCTGTGGTGACACAGCTGAGCCCTGGGCATTGGGACACAGACATCACTGCCCCGGGCTGCAGTAGCAAAATCCCAGTTTGAAAGGCATCCCAGTTTTGGAGCTCATGCGCTGGGAGGCTGTGCCTGCTGCCAAAATCAGGGCAAAAGACACTAAACTGAAGGTCCATTCCCTTCCCTTTCTGATGAACCCATCTCCAAGGGACATTTAGGGTGCTGTTTTCAAGCTTTCCCAGTAACTGGTAGAACTGTGAATTCTGTAAATTACTGGGTTTTTTCTTTTTATTTAGCAATTTTTACCCTGCTTGGCACCTCTCTGCTTCTGCTCATCTCTGCCCTCCCTCCTCCCAGAGCAGCTGCAGCACCCAAAGGCACCAGCACCCCCAAGGGACGGCCACTGGCTCACGCACGCAATCCTGCCACACCCCTGCCTGCAGAAAAATGGGGCTTTTCGGTGAGCTAGCAAATATTGCGACCGGTGTGTGGTTGGGCAATGGTGACACCTTTCTCCTGTGGTGCAAGCCACTATCTAAAAACATGTCAGCACGTGTCAGGAAGGGAGTGGTGTTAATGCCAGGCTTGGCTGAAGCGTTAGCTCTGGCCAGGGACGGGGTTAGTGCAACCCTGAGCATCTCTAAGCCTCGGTGCAGCGAGATGCTTCTCTCTTGCATGTTTGTCATTAAAAGTTCAGGACAGGAAAATGGTTTGACCCAATTTGTGCCAGATTCCAGATGATTTGTGTTCTCTAATTACACCCCCCGCTACACACCCCCCCCCCCCGCCTGTTAACCTCCTGTGAATTACAGCAAGCAGCTGCTACAGTACACAGCAAAGATATTCCCGTGAAGCATTAATGAGCCTTTTTTGTATTAACTCAACAGAGCTGAGTTAGAAATGTCGCACCCAAAGCTGTTGCCTTGACTGCAGCTCACACAGTGACTGGTGGCGGCTGCTTGTACAAATGCTGTGATTGATGCACACAGGTCTTCTGGAAATTACCAGGTATGTCTTGGTCTTTTGCAACCCCGGTTGCTGCGAGGGCTGGGTTGCTGCAGCCCGTTGCCATTTAGCACAAAGCTTGTGTGCAGGAGCTGAGCTCTCCATCCAGCTGGGAACAGGGGTGGAGTCCTTTTGGGAGGCTTTGAAAAGGCTCGGGACTGATTTAGGCACTCTGTTTCCTTGGGATTTCAATTAAGCTCAGAAAATTACTCCAGGGAGCCTTCGCTGGGAGTTTCTAGGCCATGCTGGTGTCACGGGTTCATCAGTCTGGCTCTCATCAGCGCCGGCTGCCCATGGCTGGCAGAGAGCTTGGTGCCGGCGCAGACATTTTTTAAAGTACTTTGAAGTCTCAGAAAGTGCGAACCATGGTGGCTGCTCGGTGCCATGGTATTTATTTGAAATAATATAAATATTTTTTAATTTATATTACTGTTCTGCATAAGGTTATCTTGTATCTTCGTAAACGTGCTTTTTTCTATACATCGTTTTAGATTATAGAAACACACATCCAGACCCCAGCCTGGCCATCCTAAAGTGCCTGAATGCTGATGCAAAGCCGTCCCTTTTAGGCACACCCCTGAAGAGGCTGGGAAGCTGAGGGCTGTGGATCGTGGCAGGGCTCGGTGAGGACACTGCTGCCATCACTTGAAGCCTTCTCCTACCCGCGGTCCCACAAAACCCCAGTGCTGCCAGCAGCCCAGGGTGCCGCATCGCTCGCAGCGGCTGCCTGAAGCCAGAGCTGGGCAGGGTGGCCTGGGGATGCTGGTGGTGGCTGGAACATCTGAGAAATCTGTACCGAGGAAAGCAGCGAGCCGTGCAAATGCCATTACATATTACAACCAACAAGCTGTTTCGTGCCAGTCAGGCCTTGCAGAAGAATTGTACTTCACTTGCACAGCTTCTTTCCAAAGCCCCCTGGCATTGCTGGCAGGGGGAATGGGGTCTCAACGTGCCACGCTGCTGATCCACCTCTCCTCATGCTGAAAATAAATCCAGGCGGAGCACAGTTAGAGCACAAATGTGCCGTGCAGAAGACTGGGTGGCTGCTCAGCTCCTGGAGAAGCTGCGTTTGCTTCCCTTTGCTCTGAAGACCTCAACGGCACAGAAGTCCAGTTTTCATTTTTGGGGCCATTATGAAACAGCTGATGTCCATCTTTTAAATATGGAGATCAGTTTTATTTTGGTGGAAGCTGTGCTAGTTGGTCCCACAGAACCCCTGGCAGAGCTCACAAAGGACCCAAATAATTTGAATAAACCTGCCATAAACAACTTTTGTTTCATGGAGAGATATTTAATCACAACAGCAAGAACATCCCAGTCACTTGCAGACAGAAAACAGACCCCATTTTGATGAACAAATTACTTGTTACAAACTGCTCAGCATTTGGCTGCTAATCCAAGCTGCCAGCTCACCCAAGACAGGTTTGTCTTCCCATAGCTGTTGCACTTTTTTAATATAAAAATATTTATAAAATAAAAGAGCTTTGCCTGATTAAGTTAATTATATTTTATGCTGTATATTTTATACTATATAACTGCCAGACCAGTTAATGATAACCCTCAGTGGAAAACCCTGCGATGTTACCATCCTCTAAACTTTCTGTTATCAGCGGGAGTTGGGCTGTGTTTAGATAATAAACTCCCAGAAAATAACTTAATTCTTGAACTGTTTTCTGTGGTTTGGGTGGCGGGGTTGATGGCAGCTTTATTTCTCCGCTGCTGCTGCTGTCTGTGTTTCTCTCCTGCAGGTTTCATGCTTGTTCTTCAGCCCCCAGCTGCTGGTGAGGCATGGGCAGCAGTACAACAGCATCTTGGAACACATCCACACTGCGATGGGGACTAGGCTGAGCGGGTTTTACTCCATCTGGTCCTTCCTGCAACCCCGGGATGCAGAGAGCCCTTCTCACCAGATCAAGGGATTTTTCATCCAAAGTCCAGCGGCTGTTTCATAATCGCACTTCTTGTGCCGTGCCACCATCTAGTGGTAACTCAACTAGAAACTCTGCACCCAGAGAGGTGAAGCAGCCTGAGCAGGTTCTCCATCACCAGCCTGCAGGGAACCCAAGTGCTGCTCCAGGTAGCACAGATGCAAAGTGCAACACAATCACATAAGGCTGGTGGGACCACTCTGCTGATGGAAGTGTAAAATCCAGCAGATTAACTATGATGAGGCTTTTTCCACATGTGCCATCCTACTCTGCTCCTCACTGTAATGAGTTTTTAGAAGTGCACTTGCACCTGGTGGTGTTCTGTGGCTTCATCGCTTCGATCCCTGCTTGGCTTTGGAAAGCTGCTAATGAAGGAGGGATTGGGGAAGAGTGGTGGGGAGGGTGCAGGGGAAGCGAGCACAGGAGAGTGATGCACACTCACACACATGTGCAGCTCCTGTGGGATTTCCAGGCATTCAGCCCCCAGGGAGGCTCTGCACCACTTTTGGGACACATTGCGCCAGCAGCCCTCCGGTGGGTGGCTGAAATCATGCTGCACCCCCTCGCTGCCTGTGGGGGCAGGCAGGTTTGCACAGCACTTTGGAGGAGCTATGTTCTGCCTGGTGTAATTGAGAATAACCTGAACAACTGCTTCCCTGGCCTGGGATTGCTCCTTGAACTGTTTTTTGTTGTGGGTTGTTTTTTGTTTGTTTGTTTTTTTTTTTCAGAGAGTGCTCAGCAGAGCCAGCCATGGGACTCCCTGACTGTTTGCTTATTTCTGCACCGCCGAGCTGTAAGTCGTCCTCCCAAGACACGAATATTTGCCCAGGGAGGCCCTGCTTTACCAGCACAGGCTCCTTGCTCTGCCCAAGCTACCTCTTGCTAGTGTTAGCCTTGCAAGCAGATTTTTGAGGGTGTCTGCTGGAAAGCTCCAACCCCAGCCCATTCCTCCTTGTTGAACCAGCTGCCCTCCAGGTGATCCTGCAGCTCCTGCGACTGCCTGTGCCGCAGCAAGGGATCCCCTCACACACAAATTGTCTCACGCCATCTATCAAACAGCTGAGCCCCCTGGCAGTGCCCGGCACCACCCCCCTTACAGCCTCAGCAGTGCATGGGCCAGTTTTGCTTCTTCCAAGGCCAGAGCAGTGGTTCCCATGAAGACAGCAGGGTCTCCCCTCAGCATCTCTTCAGGATGGGGTCCTCAGGCATGGGAGACAGAGGTTGCAAGTGTCAAGACCCATTTTGCAGTGCAATGCGTGGTTTTAGCACTGAGTCTGTGGCTTGCCACTGATGTATCACACGCGGTGGGTTTGCTCTGGGGGGATGCACGGAGCCAGGCGTAGCTTCAGGTACAGGAACAGGCGGAACACCAGTGTGTGGTGTTTGTGGATGCTGTAGGAGTAGGATACTGTATGGGCATCATCTGTGTGAACAAGGTAAGGCACTGTCCCTTCAGCTTCCCTCTTTCAGGATAATGTTCCCTTTCCTTCCACTGCCAGCAAGCTTCTGTTTTAATGCACACGCTGCATTGAGCTGGGTAAACAAAGCCCAGCAAGCGCTGTGGTCAGTGGTGTTTACCCCCCCGCTGCGCCAGGCTTCCTAGAAGGAGCTGCTACCTCCAGTGAGACCTGAGCTGGGCCACTCAGTTTTAGGGACATGAGAATAAGGTTTTCAACTGGATGAAGCTCCTGGAGCAAACACTCCTGGGGCTGTTCCCACAACACGGCTTCCCAGGCTCATCCAGCCCCAGGTACCTGCCTCCATCTACAGGTAAACTTGGAGAAAGGTGTTAAGCTGTCATGGGCTTTCCGAAGCGGTGACAGTCCCCCAGCAGGGCCCAGGGGACAATCACAGTATTTCCCCTTAGAGATGAGGCAAATTTCAAAGCTAAAAATATATTTCTACATTAAAAATATTCTGCCGGTTCCCTTTGCATTTAGCATCACCCCCACGCTGGGGAAATGCTGCTCAGGAGCTTTGGTACCTGCAGGGGCCAGAGCCACCCCCCCTGGGCCATGTGTACACCTGTGTCTGTCTGTCCAGGCTGCCACCTGGGCACCAGTTATTGCCCAGCTCTGAAGGATGGATGCCAAGGGGCCAAAAAGCTGATGTAGGACAGGAAGAGACGGCCTCCTGTAATTGTCATCTTTAGGCATTAAAGACATAGAGAGGAAGACCGGGGCAGGAGGGAGGGGTGTTGGATGTGTTTGACACCACCATGGGTGCTTCTCGTGGTTGGGGTATGGACGTGAGACCCTTTCCCATGGCCGCTATAAAAATCCCAAAATCTTTCAGTTGGGAAAGCAAAAGTGAATTAAAAAATCACCCTTGTCACAGCTGGAAATTAGATACTATATCAGTTGTCACAGTAAATGAAACCCAGGTTATAGCCAATCCACTGTTTTATCAGGGCATTTAAGTAAGTAAATGTCTTTTCCATATTAAAAATGCTGAGGTAGTTCGTTACCTGGTTAAAGAACACACTGGATTGAATGCACTGCATGGTGCTAACTGAATAATCAAGGTAAGCGGGGACTTTTCAAATCCTCAAGCAACAAACTTCAGTTAGATGGGAGAGATTCATTTATGCTTTAAAGGAAACTTGGCTGTGAGGGTGCAGGTTATGGCAGGAAAATGTATGCAAAAGAATTTCATGGAAAGGAGCAATTATTTTATCAATAGGACATGCAAAGCGAAATTTGCCCATCAGTCCTGAATAGAAGCCCAAATACCTGAGCCTTTTAAGCAGATGATACACGGACCAGGATGGATTTCAGCCGAACTTAAAGGCTGAGAGCCTCAAGCAGGTTTAAGTGAGTTTAATTTCTGTGCCGTTATCAACTGAGGTTTTGGTCCAGTGACTTCATATTTGGCCTTGGATAACGGATGTTGTAGCAAGGATGCAAGACTTTGGCAGCAGGTGTATCCCAATTCCACTTCATTAAGATCAAGTTTTAGAAACTGAATTGGTTTTGAGTCTGAAGATGCTGGTTCTTCTTCCCCCAGCATCTCCGCATAATGTTACTTCAATGAAAAAAGCACAGGGAAAAGTCAAACACTTTGCAAAAGAACACAGACATTTGAATTTAATAAATTATAAAATTAAAGATTCTAATTTGTATATACATTTTTAATATACAAGAAATGGCTATTTATTGCAATTTCTGTTAAGGCATATGTAAGTGAATGGAAGTTGCATATAGATACTCAGATGAACATAGCTAATACTGTGCATTGTAGGTGAGTAAATAAGACATTAAATGCATTACGTAATAAAATAAAACATAAACCCCTTTGAGTACTGGTAAAGCACCATTTCTAGAATTCTCAAAATATCTGAAAGCATTCTATGGAGATGTTGTGAGACTAAATATTGAATGGATATATGAATATAAAAAGTGATGCATTCATAACAGATTATGGAAATTTTTAAAGGAATGTTGGTGAAAAAAATGGCAGTAGATTGGAGCCAAGAGAACCAGAATTGGTTTGGGATCTTTTTTTTTTTTTTTTCATGAGGGGCTGTCACTTGAATTTTATGTTTAAACCAACAGAAAAATGACAATTTACAAAGCTGTGTACTTGCACGGTTAGATCACAAAATGCTTAACAGGAGCACATCGCTTTAGCTCTCAGATCTCTGAGATGGTCTCTGCAGGAATATACTTACTTACAAATCTGCTTTAGTTTCTGGGGTTTAGGTTACAACAAAATACCACTCTGCTCATTATGTCTCAAAATGCAGTACCTGGGCAACAGCAAAATGGTTACAGAAGACACACTACAATGATGCTCTTGCCCAATTATAGCATTGTAGAAAAAAGCGGAACAGTTGTCAAAGCTCAACCAACCAAAAAATGACAGCTATTTCCATTGCATGACATGGAACAAAGATCAGCTGAAAGCAAAACCCCTTGGGCTGCTTTTTCTTTATCAATAGAGATTTGCTCTGTTTTCCAGTAGAAGTGAGGTCTATGTCCTTAGGAAATGACCAGCATGGGGAACTGCTGAAAAAACCTCACCTTCTGAAAAATTCATGCCAGCTTGAAAAGAAGGCATCTTTCCTGGTCTGAAGAGACTTTTTTTCCCCCCTCATGCAGCAAGACTGTAAAGAGAAGGCAGCTGGTGACCCTGTGCCGTAAGGAGATGGACCAGTCAGTCTCTTTCCATCAGCATGTCACTGTCTTGAGCCACCTAGACTGAAGCTGCTCCTTCAAATATCATTTCAGTGTTCCCCAAATAACAGCTAGACAGTAGAATTAAAACCAGGGAGAAATAAACCAAATTAAATCTCCCAAAAGGTGAGACTGAGAAGGGAGCAAGCCCTTCTCAAATGCAGATGCCACTAGGCATTGCGTCGGGTCCCTAACGAACACCAGCCCCAGCGCAGCACCACACCAGCCTTTGGGAGACTGCTCCTGCTCCAAGATGCAGCAGAAGTTTCCACCTTACCTGGAAAAATACTTTTGATTTGTTAGATTGCAAACTGACTCACTCTAGAGAAAGAGCAAAGCAGTCAAGTTTCTGAGCTTTGCAGGTTCAGCCAGGGTGTCCGTGCTGCATGTGACGGAGCGAGCCCCGGCAGCTCAGCCTTGCCCAGCCCACAGCAGTCCTGGCTGCTGGGACACACGGCTGGAAATACTCAGTGCAGAACCACCCTGGCCTTTTTTAGATGTTGGGTCACCATGCTGGAACAGGCCTTTCCTTCTGCTGTTTGCTGAAAGGTTACCTGAAGTTGCACCAAATACATTCCTGCCCCACTTGCCATTGGGACTCAACTTCAGAGTCCTTTGGACAGAAGAGGCTGTTTGTGAGGCACCATCTGAGCTGTGGGCACGTCCTCCCCTGGCGTTGCTTTATGGTGCCTGGTGGACTGAGCCCGTTCCAGAAGTTAAGAACAGAAACTATGAGATGGGTTATCTCAGGCTTCTGGAGGTCAGAGAAATGGGTCTCTGTACAAAGTCCCAGAGTAAGCCCGGTACCCTCCAGGCAGCCAACTTCTACCTCCCCACCTGCGGCACTTTGAGCCCCCAACCCCTCTCTACCCTTGGGTTTGTAAGGGTTTTTCCTAAGTTTACTGGATGCTTGGATGTGCTTCCAGGCTATGAAAAAGCTGGAGGTTGTGGTTTATTTTTATTGTCGACAGAGCTAAAAGCAGGCAAATAAATTGAAGGGGAAAAGATGAGTTTTACACTAACCACATCTGTGTAAAGGAAATGTGGAAGGCAAGAAATACCCTGTCTACAGGCTGGAGCACAGCTACAGCTGTCTCCCATGGCACAGCAGCTGGAATGATGTTGACTTAGACACATCTTCCTTGCTCATAAATAGCATGGTGGGGTTTTTTTCCCTTCAGTGCTCATTACTACATTGCTCTGTTTTGCACAGATGTGACCCGACCCCTACGCTGTTACTAAGACTTGTCCTGTCTGTAGGCCACCACAAATCCCTTGGCGCAAGGCTGCTGGGGCCAGCGTCTGACTTGCCTGTGCGTCGTGGCTCCCTAACAGCAGGCAGCCCACGGAGCAGGGCTGGGGCGAGCAAGGGCTACCACATGGGCAACTAAAGGTAAGCAACTTTTGACTGCAGGAAAATGCTTAGTGTCTCAGTAGTTAAAAAAGTCTGAGGTGAGACTCCTGCCACTGCCCCAGCCAAACCAGAGCTTTAGTTTTACTTTTCAAAACCAGAACAGATTACTTTGTTGCTTGTGCTGGCTGCTGCTTTCACATCTGCAGCCACGTCTGCTTGGCCCAGATGTTTCCTAGTGCTCTGGACTTTTACCAGACCCATTATGCTTCCCAGTCTTCATAGTCTTCAGCATAACTCCCATCCCTGAACTACCTGAGCTGCTCCTAAACACTCACCCAAGCGTATCACCCCAGTCCTCTGTAAGGAGGGATGCTCAGTGCCATCATACCAGCTGAAAACATTCTTCCTCTGCTTTGGCTAGTATTTCCATAAAGTACTTTTCTTAAATCAGGTCTTGTCCTTCAAAGACTTCTGGCCACAGTTCAGGCCCGGACAGTTCAAGATCTCAGTGCTGCAAAGACCGCTGCTCCTGCAGGCTCTCGCCTCCCTTCCAGCGGGACTGGCTGCTTTGGAAGAGGAGACTGGGCAGCTCATTCAGCTGTGGTGGTCGAGGGCAGAAAGCAGGGTCACAAGAACCCATTGTGGTTCACCTTGCAATACTTGTGAAGCTCTTTGCCAGCAGCCAGGCCACAAAAGACGTTACACATTGCTGGAAACTCAGAGCATTTCCAATAATTATGTGACTGTACATACAGGCTTGTTACTGGCACTGCTGCAAGCTAAGACCAGCTCAGGCTGGAGGATGAGATCTTACTCTCAGACTGGAAAATCTGATCTAGGAGCCATCAGACCTACCTAGTGGTAAAAGAAGGATTTCAGGGAAGCCCCGGGCTCTGCAGGAGGCTTACCAGCAAAGAGGAAACAAATGGAGGAGTCCAAGCCAGGAGACAGGAGAAAAACTGCTCAAGTGCCACCCGCAGCAGGAACCAGCCACGCTCCTGTCTCTGCAGTGTGAGAGCCAAGCTGCACTCATCTTCTGATCTCCAACCAGGAATTCAAAATGACATATGAAAACCATGATGACCCTGAGGGGAAAGGAAGTACTCAAAGGGTTGTCAGGTTACACATTTTAAAAAGTTTCTAGCAGACCCGGTGCTGTGAGTACACGTGTGTGTGTATGTGTGTACGGACATATGTAAGGGCACAGCAAACGTTCACTTCTGCACCAATAAAGCTGTCCTAAGGGAAGGAAGATAATACAAAATTATTTCCTCCAAAATAACCTCATCCTACGGAAGAAAAAAACATGTTGTCTTAACAAAGCACCAAAGGCAACAAGAATCCAGTCATCTTTAAGTTAAGCAGTATGTGGGTAGGAAAAAAATCAGACCAATAAAAAAAGCACCAACCAACAAAACCCACTGAGGCTGTTGCATTACAGGAACTTAAAGACTATAAAAAAATACAGATTATTGTAAACAGAAAGATTAGGATGTTGTCAGTCCAAGTTGGCTGGATCTACCCTACTAAATGTCTTGCACGTCTTCAAAAGTTTAGGAGAATCCTTTGAAATTGTGTATGGAAATACGTAAACTACTGTTTGCCACTTTTTAATTTACTCAATATATATGGCTACAGAATTTTCTGTATATTTTCTTATGCAGCGCCAGTTAAGAAAGCTATGTAAGCACATGCCTAGCTGTAACCACGGGAGCAGCTCTACCAAAGTCAGCTAAACTGAGCCTGACATGTCCTCAAGTACCTTCCTGAACTGGGGGCTGCGTTAGTGCCCGGGTTTGTGCAATGCACAGAAGCATCACAGGATTGCTGACCACCTGCTTGTCAGTGTTAAAGGGATTTATTATGTCTTGGGACTGTTTTCCTCCATCCTAAGTGTAACTCCCATGACTGTTCCCAAGCAGTTTTACACAGGCATGGAAGACTTACAAGAGCCCATAAACAAGAAACCTGCTAACCTGGCCTAGGTATTACAGTTTGGATTCAGTGAAAGGCTGTCATCATATTGCACTAATACTCTACCATACCCTGTAAACCTAGCCATCAAAGTGTTCCCATTAGCACTTATGAAACAATCTGTCATTTCCATTTATAGTAGGCTTGAGAATTCGGCATCTCTGCCATAGCACCACTTTGATTTCCCCCCATTTTTAGTCTCTACGACATGGGCAATAGTATGATGTCAGTAACATCTCTATAAGAGAAAAACATTGTTTGTGCCATATTTCCATTTTAGTTTATTTTCCTAAGAGTCTCTTTTTTCCTTTTCTCAGCAATCAGCTCCTGAATTCTTTGATTCCTTGTCCTTTCATAAGGTATCCTTCTCCGTGTAATGATGTTGTGCTGTGATACTTCATTATCCAGCCCATCGATTTTATAGGGAACATCCACTGCATTGATTTCTGGGTGCTCCTCAGTTGCATTGGAAGGAGGTGCACGTGTTTTGGAAACAGGAGGGCTGGTGGCAGACTGCGTGGTGGACACTCCCGTGGGAGGGCTGAGGGTTGTCAGGTGCTCCTCCTCAATGACATTATTCTTATTTACGTTAGAATCGGTTACATTGCTGTCCTCTGTTATATTGCTGTACATGTTACAGGACTTGCAACACAGCTTATTGTAACCAGGAATCGAGCAGTAACGAGAGAGAACTTCCATGCGACAAAACATTGACTTGTCTCCTTGACAATGATCTTCTGAAAGAGAAAAAGGGAACGGATAAATAAAGAGCATCTTCAAATTAATCAGAAAAAGAAACACAGCTGAAGCTTTGGCAGTGGGCAGAGGGTTTGGTATTTAAAGTGGGATGGGAAACAGTCAAATGAGTCTTCTATAAGCAGAAGCAGGTTTAGTATTAAACCGAAAACTCAGCTCACTTCAAGGGATGCAAAAGCTGTTCTGAACTGTTTGTACCAGCCCCATCCACGCTATAGACCGTAACACTAATGTTTGGCTTCACGCTCTGGAAGTGCTACCCTTGAAGACCATGCAGCCATGACGAACTGTGTTCCTGCCTTGGCTTAGAGTTCAAAACACACCAGTAGTACTGTGTTGTTGCTAACGCTACATTAAACCCCCAGAAAGTCACCAAGGTTTATACTGAGAAATCTTTTTTCCCCTCTTCGCTCCCTTTAATGCTTTCCTGCAGTCTAACGGTGACTGACCACAGTCAGGGTAATTTGCATTTATCTGGACTGTCTCAGGAAAGCCAAGGCTTAATTTGATGTGTACCGTGTAACTCTCAGAAGTAACCTATCTCCCACTGGAGTGATATTTTTGCCAGGTACCTCTATTCTGAAAACAGAAGCATTGCCTGAGCATGTCCCTTGGTCGAGAGAAAAACGGTGCATTTATCATAACGCTTCTCTCCTCCTGCTAGAAGGGAGCGGATATTTTCAGAACAACCACCAGTGCGGTGCAGGCAAGCCAGCCCATTAATGACTGGGAGACTCAGTAACAAGTCCCAGTTTTTGTGTCGCTGACTGGAAAACTGTAATAAAAAATAAAAAAGCGAGCAATAATTGATAGGCTTTAAGCTGTCAGTAGCTGCTACAACAATCTGCACTGCAATAATGCTGAAATACAGGTGGCAAAATGTAGGCTTAGGCATTAAAGGTGAACTGGTCAAACTGTATTATTGTTTGAGAAACATAAATAGAAGCCTACTCAGAGATTACTCAAGCCCTTGTGATTTCTGCTTAGAGGAGGTAGAGGACCATATGGATTGGCAGCGGATGGATGGTGAGGGGTTAGCAGGGTCCTTGGAGAGAAAGCTACCTGTCCCCTGTCCTACACACACGTCTGCAGCTCCTGTGCCTCCAGGCTGCAGTGATGGAGCCAGGAACTATCAGCAATTGCAGTGAAGGAAAAATCCCAACATGCAGCCCACACTGAAAGCAGGAGGAGTCAGAGGGCTTGTAGGAGAGGAGAGGGCTGAGGGGAATGGCAGACTGACCAGCACTTGGCATAAACAGTAACAAAACATTTTCTCTGTGGCCAGAGAGCTGCGGCAGAGATGAAATCACTTCTGATCCTCTCCCTGCTCTCACTCCATTTCCATCTACTCTTACAGTAAAGGATGAGTAACTCTAATTACTTGCCTTTATTTAGAGTGTACCCGATGGCAGACAGCGTGCTCTAGTTGGTGTGTTACTGGAGCTTTATTTTACCACCCTGCTACAAACACTGGCTTACCCTGCCAGCAACCTTACAGCAAAGCAGAGAACCAGAGCAGATTCAGAGATACCAAGTGAACTCAGAAAGTGTAGGTGTTGCCTCTTCACTCATCCTCAGTTAACAAAATAGGGCATTATAGGTGTTTAATTGGCAAACATATCAGTCTAAAATAAACTAATAACTGTTGCTGCTGCTTCAAAATGCTAGTGCTGGCTGCAGAAGGCGGGAACACCTTCCCTGCCTTGTATTTATGCCCCAATTGGTGTTGCATTTGTTGCAGAAAAGCAAAATTCTGGTTCCTATTTTTGAACATGTCAATTCATTTTCATACTTTTCAAATGCTAAACTCAGCTGCTGCTGAAAATAAAGAACAACTCCTTCCTCAGGAACCTAAGACCTCTGCCTTGCTTTTAGAGACATTTTCAAGCCAGTCTTTAAGAGCTGGAACCGTTCATGTCTGCATGCACAACTCTACACAAAGGACTGCATGTGCCTATACAGCTTTATAGATGTTTTTACATACCATGTAGAGTCCCCCTTTGAATATTATGCCTTGTGTTACACGATCTTAACGCAAGCTTCTCCAAATGGCTTGCAAAATAAAAGCCAACAGATAGAATGTTTAAATGTAGTTTCCACAAGGCAGATCTGTTCTTGGCTTTGTAAGAATCCCTAAAAGCACCTTTAGAAAAATGCCTTTTTTTTCCTATGAAAAATACGTAATGTCAAGCTTAAAAATACATGAAAATAAAACTGCATTATGTAATATGTTTAGTGACATCTGAGAAGTTATATAAATAAACTCTGTAATTTATGAATGTGAGAACGAAATTTTTATCCCCCATCCAAACCAAAATATCCAGATTTGCTGAACTTTCATTTATTTTTACTTGCAGTATGCATGACAGACTGGAAGTATATCTTCAAAACATCAGTAAGAAAAAAATAAATCAGTTTCACAGTCACTTTGGTACACATTAGTCTCATAAAAAAATATTGAAAAGCAAACTGAATTGGCACATCTTTAATATTATGTTAAATACATACAAAACACTAATAAAATATCCCTGATAAACCAAAGTGCATATAGACATAGTGCACAATGCCCAGATACCTTATTGCACCATTCTCTATAGCCACCCATCTCTTGAAACATCACTAAACATTGTCTATTTAAAGGTAACAGTCATGAATATATTTATACAGTTAAACACCGATTATTTTACATAACAGTATTCAGTGCCAGATACGTGTCTTTGCTTTTTCACTTTTTCATGTAAATTGTTAACATGTTTCAGGAAATTGTCATATTAACAGCAAAATTTAAATATGTGATCACATGATAATGACAAGTTTGAAGTGCTACACTGTTGACGACCCAAAGATTCAAAAATGCCACTTTTCCAAAAAATATGAGCAATGCAATAAGGTAGTAATTTGCTCCAAGACTGCGATTTTAAAGTTGATACACTTCTACTATTGGTACTGACTGTCACAAACAGGTTTATGACTTGTGAATTCCAAATCTTCAACACAAACACTGAAGGTGAAGCAAGAATGCCAGTTAAATTTCAGTAAGTCAGGTCACAATCCTGTCTTGATGAAGATATGGATATGCACTGTGCAAATTAACCTCGGATTAAATTTACTGCCTTCTAATAGTTAACATTCAAGTAAAAACACTCCATATGAAGATTAACTGAAGGTACCAGTGTACTGTTTATATTTAAAGCTGGATCTGGTAAATTAATGCCATTTACATTTCAACATTAAGGCATTTTTCTAAAATTCTTCTTCTAAGCAAAAAAAGCAATAAAAATTGAGGTAATTCTGTAGTAGTTCACACTGTTATGTTTGCCAGTTGACACATCTATAGAGCATACATACACACACACACATACAACCGCACCAGTCAAGTCAGACATGCACATGGTGAAAAAAGACCAAAGATGCAATGAGTATAAACAGCTCCATGCTGAGCAGCTGGAGACATCGTAGTCAATGAAAACATCATATTGCCTCTGCCAGGTTAAGAAAAACACCACCACGCAACCTTCAGCACGGACCATGCCTGTTCTGCTTCAGTTTTGCTTCTAAAGTGAAAGTACGCAAAACTGGCAAAAATTGTGCGACGGGAAAAAGGAATGCAGCTTTTCTCAAGGAGAAACATTTCAAACCACCACCGGGAGTTTGGCGAGAGCGGACGGCGTCATAGCAGCATGGAAAGTACCGACAGAAACTGAGCTTCTGCTTCCCAGTGAGCCCTCCACGGGTTACAAACATAAATATGAGGGTCAGGAATAAAAAAATGAGTAGCAAGGGTGAGTAAAGCAACGGTACCGCAAAGGAAAGTGGAATGAAAAAGGTCTTTCACTCATCAGACTACCCTGTCGGCGAACTGAAACTAGAGAGTTATGAGATCTAGGGGTTTTAGATAAAGGAGAACTTTAGCACTACAAGGTGTCATTATTGTGATGTGATCACATTCACAATAAGTTCTCAGTTTTGCTATCAAACTGAACATCATGAACCAGTAAGAGCCTTTTTTCACCACCACCAAGCAACAAGCAAACTGATCCCAGCTCCCTTTCAGAGGACTGCAACATACTGTGGAGATCCAACTTCACACATCCAATACTTCAAGACCTCCACCACCAGTGCTACGCAAGCTCCAGAGAAGAAAGACACCGAGCACCGAGTGCCTGGTGTGAAAAAAAGATTCAGCCCAAGATTTAAACTTCGCAAAGTCAAGGGAACTTTCCGCATAGAGAGAAGAAGAGAGCAAAAGGCAAAGTCCACATTCGGTGTGGCATGCATTTAAGGGCAAAGGCAGAGTTATAAATGGGTCTTTTACTTGAAGATATTTTCTGGATGGGGTAGTCTGGATCAGGTCTTGACAGCCATTGTATCATGTAGGTTTTCTTTGAAGGATCAGAAACATTTCCTTGAATAGAGGAAAAAAACAGATGTAACACAACATACGTTAGCATTAAGTAGCTGACCTCTCAGAAGTGGATAAGCTAAGAGAGTGAGTGGGCTCCGAGGGCAGAGAGCCTGGGGAAGGACTGTGACCGGGCTGTGCACTTTTAGGCAGAGGCTGCTGGTTGGTTTTTTTTTTTTTTTGCCAGTTTGCTACAACTTGTGCCCAGCTCTTGACAACACCCAAGATAGCCTGAAGGCCACTTCTGCAGCAGCACTTGTCACAGCAGCATTAAGTATGTCCTAAGATACATCCCGTCTGGTTTAGTTACAACGCCTCTTTAAAATCTTTGTTTTGGAGACTATAATTGACAGCTTGGTTCTAATTAATTAGGAATCAAAAGCAACCCTGAGAAATACACAAGGAATGAAAGAAAAATATGAATTACTTAAATAGGAATATGTAAAACAGTCTCACCAGTATAATTTGCACAGCTGAAAAGCTAACAAGGATAAAGGCATTAGTTTCCTGGATTAAGTAGGAACAAATTTATTCTACTTTAAAAAAAATTGAGTTAGATAACCCCTGAAGAGAACTTGTGCTTGACAGAATGGAAAATAAGTCTCGCTGAAGATGGGGAAAGCAAAGAGGCATCTTTGTCCATGCTGCCTTTGATTAACCACAACCCAGCAGCCTCTTGCCCAGCCCAGCAGGTCTCAGGGGTGCAGGGCCAGGCCCAGGCAGAGCTTCTCACCCAAGGGACCTGTCACCTGCTGGCCAGATCCAGCCAGCACTGCTGTGCTGAGGTCCGCCCCAGCTGCCCACGCTGCCCTGGGGCAAGCGGCGCTCCGCACCGTGTGAAGAGAACAAGCACGTGCCCAAGAAGCCCATCGGCCACACAACAGCGCTACATTCAGAAAGCCTGCTTAAAACCGGGGCTATGGAGAACCACCATCCCAGGCAGATGTAGCACACAAGTATAAACCCGACTAAGGCATTTCAAACAAGTACAATCAACATAACCTTTTTTCAGCAAGTAACATATGCTAGAGAAGTCAAGCACTTACTTGGACATGGAGGTAGTCTGCAAATCCGTACTGTCTCTGGTTTATTTTCTTTACAAAGGCCGATAGCGTTGTCCCTGGTCCGGCACAGGACCGGGCGATCCTGCGTGCCATTGCCGCAGCTGACAGAGCACTGGAAGGAGATGTACCTGTTAGAGCCCCAGCCACCCTTTGGAAACAACAGGTTAGAAATTAGCTTTTAAATTTTAAACCACTGCCCTTGATTTGAGCCGAGACGGTACGTTCTTTGAACCACCACAGAACCTAAGCAAGAGGGAGAACCACTGCTTTCTCTGCTATGCCAGTAACCGTGACACACTCCCAGAAAAAGCTTGAGCAATGAAATATCAACTGTAAACGTGAGGCCTCTATTCACGGCGTGCACCAGGGATGGCACGTGACACCTATTCAACCCAGTGGGGATAAAAATTGTTTGTGCTTATTTGCATGGTACAGTTCCAAAATAAAATGTTTCTCCAAATGCAGCCATGCTTTTTGAACAATTTAATGGAGAAACGCTGAGGTGAACTGGAAGGATCCAGCATATCAAAATTATAAGAACAATTCCATGTTGCAATATTCTACTCACATTTCCTGCCTTTTGATGACTGCGAAGACTTGCAAATATGAATAGGTGGAACTTCTTACTGCTTTAGTAAATACTTCAGCAAGAAAGGACAGCAACATTGCATTTTTTGCTCACATAATGAGTTAGCCAAAGAGCCAGGGATGGAATGCAGAAAAAGCCCAGCTCCTGACACTTGTTATGAGAGTGACTGAATCCTGTTTTGCCCAAAGCAATGGCAAACTAAAAAGGTTTATGTATAGATGCTCTGTATTTCCATAGTAAACTAGGCGAAAAACTTTGTCCTTCGGGTTATGGACAGAACCTTATGAGGATGAGCAGCTAAATCTGCTGAAGGCCTTTACATTGAAGATGCTCACACCTTTGAATCTCCACAAGTGTTGGTGTCTAACTTCCTTAGGTGCCCTTAATCACAGGGTCTGAAGACTTTGAAGTCTTCTTTACTTGAAAGAAAATAAAACAGCGATAAAAGAATTAACTTCCCTTCTCTCAGCGTAAGTCAACAGGTGAATGACTGTAAGCAGCATAAAGAGCAGGTAGAAGTCGGCTTTCCTGATGCTGACATCTTACGTGGGTGGCTCACAGGGTGTAGGTCAGCCGGCCAGCACCACTGCAGGATGGCTTTACTGCTGTTCTACTACCACCATCTCTCCATCTAACTCACTTTCTGTGGCATTAGGAGCGGTAGAAGCAATACAACCCCTGTGCAGGTATTTATTGTGTCAATGTGTTTGAATAGAAAGCACAGAACAAATGCCAGGATTTTTTCCCCTGCATTTTAAAAATTCATTGCTTGAGACCTCTGAAAAGAGACTGACCTGTGACCAGGGTCCTATTCTCCACTGCGCTGGGCAAAGCTCCCGGTTGCAAGGCCTCCTGCCTTCTGGACGGTCGTTGTTGCAGTACTTGGTATGAACAGACCGGTTTGTATTATCGTGGAGGGGCTGGATACAGCGGACAGATCGTACCTGATATCCTGTTTTCCCACAACTTTTGCTGCAAGGCTCCCATTCTCCTGTAACCCATCTGCGTTAGCAAAAAAAAGAATAAGTTGAGAAAATTCTGTCTGTTGATCTGTAACTCTTAAACACAAGATGTAAAACTAGTTCTGATATGGAAAAAGAGGAAAATATGAAAAACCGTAATGGGTTATGATGAGGGTTATTTGACCGTGTCCCTGAAAAATCAGTAATAAGACCCAGATCTTTAAAATTACTCTTTCTCATTATCTCTGAGATAAGCACTATTCTTACTTTGCTTCATTTGCTTTGATTTTAAGCTGGCCCCTCCAAGACTGCACATAAAAATACGGTAGTTTTTATGTCAAAAGCAGCCACCCAAGGGTGCTGCTGAGCTTCGCAGGTCTTGGCACATGAACTGTAATGTACATGTAATGTAGCATGTACCAGGCATCCCCACAGCTAGTTCCCACAGAAGTGAATCCAAAACATCTGAGCTGTATCTGGATACCCCACGGACCACATTCCCGGTCATGCTAGACACCACCTGCAGAAGTACTGGCCCCCCCAGCTACACCGTCAGTGCTGTGTGGGCTGAACTTGGGCACATTGGGGTCCTCAGTATCATAAATGTTTGGGTTTGGGGAAGGCAACACTCCACTGAAAACCAGAAGGTTTGAGTTCATAATGTCCTCATAATATGAGTTCATAAATCAGTTTGCCCACTGAAAAATGAAACGTATGGTTTGTAATGTGGCACAGTTGAAAATTCTGATCATCCAAACTGGCTCAAGAATTACAGCTACAAATTATAAGGATCTTAGAGAAGAGCAACAAGGAGAGACAGGACCAAAGGAAATTTATGTACACTACTGGAAGCTTGGTTATAAACAAGTAAGTGAAGATATGCAACAGTCTATAAATATTTACAGAATGCAAAGATCTGCAAGAAAGAAATATTGTTCAATGTGAACCGTATTCATAGGATAAACTTAACCAAAAAAATATATATAGTCTGAGGAAGTATCTTCAGTTTGAAGCAATTGTCCTAAAGTACTCATAAACCCCTGGCTTTAGAAATAGTCAAGAAACAGCATGGCCACAAGGCAACGCACTAAACGCTTGAGTTAAAAAGCAAAGAGGCAATTTCACCCCGCTTTCTCTTTGTATCCTATTGAAATTACACAGCTGTGGAGGAAGGCAAGTACTGTGGAGCACAAAGCCATGAATCCTGAGGTGATTTCTGAAACAAAAATGATTTTTTTCCCAGGAATGAAGCAGCAGCATATTAGTGTAGTGGGTGTAGTAGGAGCTTCATAAAGTCTCTTAAATAATTGCCTCTGCTATGTACAAGTGCAAAATGCTCTGATGCCATTCTATGGAAACAGAGGTGACTGAAACATTCAGGAATCCAAGTACAATTTAGGATCCTATTGAGTCTTTGTGGTACCTGGGCCCAATTATATTTGCAGCTGAAAGGAGAATACAGTCCTTCCCAGAGAGCCTGAGATACAGTTAGGCCATTACTTCGGTTTTCCAATAAATAAATGTTAAAACTTGACCCATGCTGAGTTTATGGGGCACAGTTTCTTGACCTTTCTTTCTTTCAAATCTTTTTTGAAAGGAATTTAGGAAATATTGTGTGATATGTTCTACTTATTTGCTCTGTTTCCTAGAATCTAGACTTGATCCCCAGAGGTAAAAGCTGGGATCAACATACTTCTTGCAGTAGCAACACAAAAATATACGAGTGCTACATGTGACAGGAGTAACCTGCTGCCAGTCAAAAAAACATACCTGGAAAATGTGAATTAAAATATTTATAACACTTGATAACTATGTATAGCAACGATGAAGGTACAACAGGCTTACCACTCTGTATCAGGGCAGCCAGAGAAATCTAACAGGTCAAATATTTTTCCTTGTGTTTACATGTCCAAAAATACACTGTGAACTTCAGGAAGACTTGGATTTGAGAGGCTGCATGACATTGGTTTTTCTTATGTTGCACTCTGTAAATTTGTTCTTACATGGTTAACTCACAGTGTGTAAAATCAACTGGCATAAACTGAATTTATGTCTATTTTTTATTACCTCAAGATGGCCTGAACACAAATGTCTGGACCAAGACGGCACTTCTTTTCTAATCCAACATATTTCAGAAGTAATAGGAACCAGCAGTCCCAGAGACAGTATTTCTACAAGCAGAGCATAGCATCACATCCCCACAGCCCTTCGTCTCTGTAATGATGGTGAGTGAATGGAGGTGAAGCTGGGTACCATGCCTACTGCAGCTGTCGCCGGGGAGTGATGCTTACATGGGCTGGGAGCACTCCTGGAGGTTGCACACCCTGCGTATGGGCTTAGGCTTTGGGATCAGCTCGCAGAAACTCCGATGAACCATCTTGTGGTCTGTCTTCCTCCGGCAGCCGTATTTAGTGAATTGGTAGCCTGAAGAAAGACACTCCTCTTATTTTCAGTACTGGTAGATCTTACCCAGGACTTAAGTTTCAAACAAACAGCACACATGCTGTCAAAGGTTGCAAATGGAACTAAAGGTGAACATGCTACAAAAGGAACTGTAAATTGCACTGAATAAACACTTACTCAGGTAGATGTAGCACCCAGAATTACTCATCCCCTTTATTTTTCACTACAGGCTATTATGAGAAAAACAACATCTAGCATTTCAAAAACTTTCTGCAAACCTGCACAGCCACACTCGGCGCTGCAGCCTGACCACCAGCCTGGTGAACAGCACCAGGGTACACCCCTGCCCCTAAAGCCGGGGTCCCCATCACAGGATGCAGCTTCACAAAGGGCTGCCCCGCGACACCTTGAGGTTTGCCACCCTCACAGCGTGGAGACCCGCATCCAAATCTTGCACATTTGTACAATTTTTCAGTTTCATAAACATAAATTGGAAATGAGCCACCCCAGATCTGTGCCTCAAACCATCTAAGTCAGATTTTTAACTCCATTTGCTATTTATTCATCTCTTTCTTAACTTAAATAAAACCCTCCCATGCTCCTGGTCTCCCTAATGTCTTGTGGCAATCCCACACGTTGTGTTCCTTCTTTCAGTTTTAATCAATTTTGAATGCTCTGGGCTTTTGTTTTTACCTCCTCCACAAGGTTTTGAACACTGGGACCATTTCTTCAAAGCCCATTCATATGACACTGAGTCCTCTTCCAAAACATTATTGTTATCGACATTCAAGGAATCTTCATGGATCATGTACTTGTAAGTCAAAGATATCTTGGCACTACCATGAGGAATCACCTAGTAAGCAAAACAGATGCAGGGAAAAAAGATATGAAAGACTGATATCAGAAGCTATGTGAGATGACATGAAATAGCAATCATCATGGCTCAGATGTAAAAACATCCCTGAAGGGATTTAAACCTTTTAGCTTCACTCAACACATATTTTTTTTCCCTGATGAAAAAGTATCTGTATCCTTATGACACAGAGTTTCTACACTGCATAATAAGAAAGACTGTTGTTGATTTAGACTGATTTTTCTTGCCAGCACTGGACTGACTTCATGATACTAAATTTTTTCCATATCCCATCATAAAGGAAGGAAATGTCGTACTAAAATGATAATGGATAGTTCCACTGAAAGACAAGGCAAATTCAAATGCACAGATGATTCAAAGCAGTGAAAAAAATTGTGTTTATTTTTGATAAAACACAAATCTTAGGATAATCCTGGGAATTCCATGAAGCTTATTACTTAATTCTGACAAATGTAAACTATTTAGAAAGAGTTTTTGCTATTACACTGCACTAAGACAAATGCAAGAAAATGGAACTCAATGTAAATAAAGTGCAAAATGTTGGTCCTTTGAAAACACAGTATTTATTCCTCCTTTGACGTTCAGCTGGTGTAGATCAACACATTACAGCTGCTTTCAGAGGGATTCTGAATCAATCTACCCTTCCTCATTGCAGTCTATTGTTTGCTGTTTTGCAATGAAAAAGGAATATAGTCGGGTGAGTCTGGGAAGTGCAGAACTGGCTGTGACCTCACAAAGGGAGCCTGGAAGCACAAGAATCCTGCATCTGCCTTTGCAGGATAATTTTCAAAACATGGATGGGAGGAGGAGCTATTAGACCTATCTGATATGAACCTTTTTGACCTTTTTTTTAACTAATGTTTACATGTCAGATAGGATAAGTAAGCTGGAGAGTCTACACAGTGGCCATTTGCTGGGCCATCCCCAGGAAATCATGGATCGTGAGAGCTGGTTGCTCAACACATAACCCCAAGTTATAACAAGTCTTGTACAGAGCAATGAATTAGGAGAAAGGAATTAAAATACATCTTCTATTGTCTTATAATTGAAGCAGATGCCTTCTTGTAACTCACAAGAGGAATCTAAAATATATTATAGTGCATTATGGCTCTGTAACCCTGACGTTGTGTTCCATGGAAGATGTTTCTCATTTGACTTACCAGAATAACTATCCCATTACGCAGCGGACCCATGGTCTGCACAGTTTCTCTATCATCGTCATTCCGATATTCCCACTCCACACCCATGTCAATAAATACTTTAGAGTCTGGCACATAGTTGTCTTCACTTAGAATGAATTTTCCTGTTTCACGATTTTTAATTGCTAGGAACGACATAAGAAAAGTGAATACCAGAGGTTTTGCTTCTCATCTCAAGTTTTGTTCTGCTCTTGTCCCAGTGGGCGAAGCAGAAAAGACCAGTGTGCTTTTTCCCCCTGTTCCCTCACGGGTCTGGAAAGACTTTTTCAGGTGTTTCACTGAACTCCCAGTGCTTTCCTGCTCAGCTCCAGAAACATCAATCGTCCTTTTTTTTCCCTTTTCATAGCCTGCCTTGCCAGAGAAATGAGGCCAGCACGACTGCACCGCGTGCATCCATCTGCCTGCTCCCAGCTAACAACTTCTGAATCCACTGGCCGAATCTGAGCCAATTTGAGAGCCAGTGGGGGTCCCACAGCTACTCAGCTCTTTCACAAGCTCAGGGGGCTGTTACTGCTCTGTGAGAGAAAGGCTAACCCCCAGCGGGTCCCCACAGCAAGAGAGAGATGCTAGAAAACATATTAATTCTCCTGCTCAAATCCAGCCCTGACACCGACACAGCCCTGCTTAAGGTCCTGTTGCTTTGCAGGCACCTGCCATTGCACACCGTGCCCAATTCCTCTGGTTCAACTGTCATCAGTTCTCCCCACCCTTCACCTGGACAGACTTCAGCCACCTTCGTATTAGCACTCTTGGTTTTCTCCCAGGATGGAAAATTTGCTCCCCTCATTAGAAGAAGCAGGGACTGTTTGCTATTTAATACCAGATTTTCACTGCCTTCTCTCTCTAGCAGCTACCCGAGCACGCTGCTCCCTCAGCACTGGTCTCGACAGAAAGCAAGCTGTTCGTGCCCCCTGTGCTTCGCCTGCCCCACGCTGAAAGAAAAACCTGGTCTGCCCCGGCAAGCGATCGCCCTCCTGATCCCCAGGGCCAGGCAGCACCGAGCAGCAAGGGAAGCGTTCGCCGGTGGGAAGTTGGGATGACTCACGATACAATTAGCAGGCTATTCACTATGAATTTACTTCCAATTAATAACAGCCTATGAGACACTGCTTCGCATTGATTACAGGGCACCGCAAGGAGCGGATTTCAATTACTTTCTAAGCTGCGGGATTGATCGGGCAGCCTTGCGTCAATACTGTTAGCCATGGGGCAGAATCTGAAATGGATTTGGATGTAGCTGGGAAATGACTGAGGACAGGAAGCACGTTACGAGAGATGCACACAAAGGTAATGCATTGCACCCCATAATGTAATTCAGCTCCTCTTCCAGAAGCTTTCGTGCACGTTCATGCCAATGCAGGGACCTTCTGGCTAGGACACCAGGGAATACAGCACAGGGAAATCAAATTGCCAAACAAGTTTCCTTATTTAACAGACTTCAAGGAGGTATGTGGTGTGGGAGGATAATGGGTAAACGAATGCATAAACACATTGTCAGGCTCCAGAGACAAAAATAAACAGCAGAAAAAAAATATTCTGACTGAAAACTTTCCTACTTGTTACATACTTACCGAGATTATGACTGGTGGTGTCTGTTTCCTGTATAAGTAAATGTCTCGCGCCAACAGGAATTTCAAACATCTTTATGTGCCCTTTATTGTAGTATTCGAAAAGATAGTAACTGGTTAGTATGGCACAAACAGAAAGAGTCTGTCTAAGGTTTTTTGATAATTTTTTAAAAGCAGGATGTATTACAGCAAGCTTAATCCAATCCAGTGTCACTCCCATCCCTATTTCTGAGCCAGGTGATGGAACATAACAGGGACAAAGGACTTTGGGTCACAATAAAAATGCCTTAAGTATCAACAAAAGACTCTGCTTCAGACTAAAATGGGCTTTGAATGCCATTCACACCCACAGAGAGAGACCATGCAGGCTCCTGTCTGACAGTGAGTGATGGTGACATATTATTGCAGCACTCCGGTGACTCAGACAGCAGCTGAGTGACATCAGCAGCACAACTAAGTCCGTAGCTCTCCAACATGGAGCACTGAAGCCCTCCTCTATGCATGCACAGTACCTGATACCAGCAGACTTAACTGACCACTGGACAAAAGTCTTATTTTCAAATTCTAGACACATCTTAAAGTCCAGAGAGTTTATTGGAATTAGTGATGCTGTAAATGATTTGTGATTGCTCTGATACTTTCCATCAAACAAGAGATCAAACAAAAATACCTTGAATGCCCTGGGACAAAACACACTGAGTGCACCAACCTTGTTTCTTTGGCACCCTTGAAAATGTTCCTTTCACCACTTTGCAGTGGGAATTATCTCCTCCACAAACACCACACTTATCTTCCTGCTTCGTGGACCCTATGACCCTGTCACACCCAACTTTCTGTGCACAAAAGAGAAAAAAAAAATCATTCTCATTTATCCATACTTTCATTCAAATGAGCCTTCACTTCAGATATCAAAACCCAGACTTCCGCTTCAGCAAAGTACAAATTGTAGTATTTTCCTGGAAGATAAACATCTAAAGGGTTTATAATACTTCCCATTCCTATAATAGCTGTCAATCAGGTGATTATATATTATGCTTATCAGTGGTCCTCTTACTGAAGGAAAGCAGCACGGTTAAGGAAAAGCTCTTAAGCCTCAGTTTATCTTAAAGCAGATGCTGAAATTCCAGGAGAATCCAGGCATCTATATGAGGATAAGCACCTCCACCAGTGCTAGTTCCATTGAAAGATGACCTGCGGCAGATCCCAACTTAGAGAAACTGCCATTGATTTTTCAAAAATAGCTTGATCAAATACTGAGAGAATGCACGTCAGCCATATCTTAACACCACTTTCCTTGAAAGCTGCTGCATGTTCCTAGTTCACCGTACATTCCACCCCGACTAAACCTCAGCAGGAAAAGCTTTCATTGAAAGCTAATCGTAATAGTTCATCTTAAAATACTGCATTAAATACTACTTGTGTAGGTAGGCACTGTTGGAATTGAGTCACATGCAATGTGATGGCAACTGTGAATATCACACATAATATTGTGACAATAATCCTAATGAAATCTCCTTATTGCCCAAAGTGTTATTATACTTAGTCATTCTTGGAAACACTCAAGGTACCATTTAAATTGTTTTCACAATACTAAGCTCTGAAACAAGCCATCAGAAGCTTACCAAGCAGTCTCCCCGCACACAGATGCTGTAAGCGTCTTTGTAGGAGCAGCGGGTCCCATCGTGTACCATCCTTTTCATATACACCACGTCCCCTGTTTCCTTTGATTCACAATACAGGTGGCACCTTTCCTTAGCTGAAAAATGAAATTACCCAAATTGTATGTGTTCAGCTCTGACAGTTTAGTTACTGACTTTGTGAACAGCATTTTCAATAGCGCTGGCTCTCTCTTCTTCCTTGCATACATCACAGAACGCAATACGGTACCCACATAAATGATCGATGCTTATCCCCTTTCAAAGGCTATGTGATCACTGGGAAACTACTGAATCATAAAGCATCCATATGTCATCATTAGGAGACAGTCTTAAAAATAACAGATCATTTACTTTGCTGGGGGGGCCTCTATTTAATCCTGTGTCAGATGATGCAATCTGGCAGAGGTTTCTGCATGCTACGTGACTACCTGCGAGAGATGCAGGTGCCCGCATCAGTTTCTCCTGCACTGCACTTAAATCTGAGAAAAGCAAAAGTCATTTTGCCATTCAAAGCAGCTGCTCAGCACCGAGTGAATCTGGCACCCAAAATGTCTTCAGAGGCAGCTGGGCCATATCGTTTCCTCCTAAACACAAAGTTAATTCTCCCTCATTGTTGTGCTTGTTAGTTGAAAACATTAAACAAGGTAAGATGTCAAAGAGATTTGGAAAAAAAAAAAAATATTGCTAACACATGCACAACCAGCCAGACAAGTATACCTCTTTCTCCTAATCTGTTCCAAAGACCTAAGAACAAAAAATAAAGCTGAAATGACTAGTCAGTGGCTGAATAAAGTTGTATTCCGACAGTGTATTTCATTTTACCCATCTCTCTGGCTGTCCCCAGCCCCGTAATGGGATTCACTATGCTTTCCTTGGCAGTGAAGAGTAGATGGACTTTCTGTTAGATGAAAAAAAATAAAGATTCTGCTATTTTAATGTGATTAAAAGTTGGGACACTTTTCCCACCCTTTAAAACAACAACGACCTTTCTGCTATAGCAGTTCAATTAAAATAAATCTTCACAGGCCCTTTGCGTTCTTCCGCTGTGCAGTTCCATGGCCTCTGCCCTCTTTTAATAAAGTCCTTGTTATTGCTGTTGGTGTCCTCATGGCCACCGGGTATTGGTACATCAGAGACCTTTGTTACTGCTCCTGAACAGCACAGAGATGTCAGGCTAAAAACGTAGGGTCTAGACTATTAAAACAGGTACTTTTTTAGTGCAGATTCTTAACAGGGGACTATTAAGATCACAATAATTGCAGACCTGATGTGTTTGCATACATTAGAAATATTTAGCCATGCACAAGACATAGTCATGTATGCACACACCCCCTGGGTATGTACCCACACCCACCCCACACATACCGTACATTCACTACACGCGATGAAATGAAAATACCAGAAGGTCTGACTGGGTGCCAACATCTCTGTACAAGGGCTTTATTTTAGAGAGGGTTCTTTTCCCATTGGTCCATGGGAACAGTAAATGTGCAAGTGCCGTTAAATTGGACCCTGTTAATTGCAAAGAATTATTTTCTTTCTATTCACTGGTGTTGGGCATGGTAGAGGTGCAGGAGCATGGACGTGACCATGTGCCTGTCTGTTCCCTGCTCCCCATGTGTTTCCTTCTCATTTAGCTGAGGCTGGGAGCTAACAGCCAATGTCTCTATAGTGTCCTGGCAGATGCATGGCACAGGGGGATGTGAGCCAAGCAGAGGCTGCGAAATGGGATGCTCAGGGGGCCTGGAACAAGAGACAGGCCATGGCACGAGGTGGCACGAGGGCGCTCAAGCACACACTGGGGTGTACCCCAGCTTGGTGGCTTTTCTCTGGCCACAGGATGAGATGCTCCTCTCTGTCCCCATCACATGCACAATGTGTCAGACACGTCCAGCTGAGCTGTGTGTGAAGTATATGGATTTAATGTCACTTTTGAGCCACAACTGTATTATCTTCACAAAGTATGTCACTGATATGCCTTATCTTTACAAAAGGGATTCTAAAATACATTAGAGTTCAAGCATAAGCCACCCTCCAGCCTTGTTCTCACACAAAAGCTGTTCCCTCTAATAACCTTGCACAGGTAAATGTAATTCTAAAGGTGGCTGCAGTCATACCATAGTTATATGGGAAACCAGCAGTGCCCAGTGAGCAGTGCTCAGACATCAGTGAGCTGGTTTCTCACCCAGAAGCCACTGAATTTAATAGAAAAACATCTGATTAGTTTCAGTGGTTTTTGCAGCAGACTGCTCCAAAGGCTAAAGCAGAAGCAAAGGTCCTGCGGGCCACAGCGTTCGTCCCCTCTCCCTCTGCCAGCAAAGCTATTTCATGAAATTAAGCTGTGAGGCTGCATCTGCACATCTGAAAATCCCAGACTGCACAAGATGGCATGAAAAGAATGAGGGAACCCTGCAAACTGTTTGAGAAGAAAGTCAGGCAAATTAATTACAAGGGATTTGCTGTTAACTCCTGGCAGAGCATCCTTTCACCGGAATGCGGAATGGTTCACCCAAAGTGACCCTCTCCCTCCCAGAGATGGGTGTCCGGCTGAGGACAGCCCAGGTGCCCAGTACTGGCCCCTTGCCAGGCCAACCCTGCCCTGAAGGATACATCATTCAAATGAAGTGACCAGGTCTAAAGCTAGCGAGCAGCCCTCACCACTTGTCAAACAAGTCGAGAATCATTGCCCTCCGCCTTTTTGTTTGGTCAAACCTCTTCTCAGCATGTTTTCAATACAACTTGGCAATAGCACGGCAACAGCCGTCGTGGCCCCAGTCAGCCAGCTGACAGTTAAGCAGAGGCATTAATGGGAAAAGGAACATTTTTATTCTAAGAGGTGACCTCTGCTGAGATGCCAGAACATCAGACTGATCATGCTGGTTCAGATTCAGCACCGATCCAACCCAACACCTGCCTCCGACAGCACCAGCAGTGTTTGCAGGAAGACGTAAGAACAAACCCGATACTTTTCTCAGAATATTCTCCAAGTTCCTCATAAACTGCAGCTTGGGGACTTCCTAAGTCATGGCTGGAACTTGGGTTTAATAGCTTTTACTGGATTACGGGACTTTCAAGAACCTCTCTAAATAATCTTTAAAACTTTCTGGCCTCTGCAATTTCCTGCAGCAATGAATTCCAGTTTAATTATCTATGTGTGGAAAAGTACTTCCTCTTATTTGTTTTAAATCTGCCACCTGATAATTTTGTTTGATGTTCTGAGGCTTGTGTTATGAGAAACTGGATAATCATTCCATGTTCAGTCTCTCCATGCCAGTCACAATTCTGTAACTCTATCTTTTTAATGTAAATCATCGCTTTTGGAGAGTGAAAATCCAAGGTTATCTAAACTCTCCTCATTCAGAAGCCATTGCTTATGTTTGCTTTGTTTGGGCTTTTCAACCATGGGTTTATTAGCCACGGGGCAGCAGTGAGATGGGCACAATCTGAAAGCTGCATTGGCAGAGTATTTAAAACGCAGGCACACCGTGCAGGTACACGGAGGCAGATCGGTATTTTCCATTCCGCTCTTGACAGTCACCAAATTGATGTTTTCCTAAAGCTATCCCCAGCTGCCACACCTCTCCCTGCAGAGCCCACCTTGTGTACAGAGCCGTCCACATGTACACACTTACCACTTTTTATCCCCATATCCATTACTGGCATTTTTCAACACCAAACTTCATTTGCCACATACAGTCACTTCGTGTCACAAGGTCCTTCTGCAGCAATCACAGTGGGCCTTCTTATTTTAATTAGTTGGAGTAATTTTGTATCCCAAGCAGATTTTGTTACCTCATTCGCTCCCTTCCCCTGCTCACTGCCATGCATGCTCAGCAGCATCCATGCTCCCAGCACCCATCCTTGTGGAACACCCACCCCTATGCAAGCCCATTCCCTCTTATCTCATGATAATTTAAGAGCAGTTACAGGGGAACAGGGTCCAAAGCTTTTTGAAAATCCAAGTACATTATATGAATTGGATCACTCATACACTGATACTCACTGATCCCTCCAAACAACTCATAACAGATCTGTGAGGTATGATTTTCCTAGAAGTTTTACCCCTCCTTATATCATTTTTATTCATGTTTGCAACTGCTTTTACTTTTCACAGGAAAAAGGGACCACTCACCATCAACATGTTCATAGGGGAGCCAGTGGTGTTTCATGTTCTGGTACTCAAAATAAGGATCCCACTGCCGGCACTGCTCCTCTCTGAAATCTTCAAAGTCCTTGGGGCAGTCCTGAGTGTTGCACAGCTGGAACTCGTAGCTCGGCCCCACGCATGTGCGGCCTCCGTTGGCAGGACTGTGGAGGGGAGAGACACTCGTGGTTAGTTTTGCCATTAATGCATGAATCAAGCGTCTATCAAATCCTCTGAGGAGTAATTTAATTCCCAGTCATGTCACTAGGCACTTGATGAAGCCAGTCACGTATTTCTGATACGGAAAATCTGTATTACTTTTAAAAACTTGCTGTCACTATTTATCTCTTCAAAAGCAATTTCTGCAAGTAGAGCCTCAAACCACTTGATAAAGGCAAGAAAAGCCATTTTCTCGGTGCAGCCCAGGAAAGGAAAGCACAACCTGCTGAAGAGACCCATTCACATTCCCCCCTAAGCCAGCAGCAAACCCAGAAGCAGCCCAGCTCAGTGCAGCATCCCCTGGCAGACATGCCTCAGATCGCTGTCGGATCCGGCAACACTGAGCTCAGGAGTTATAGCTGGGTCTGCACCCTCTTCCAGGAAACAGAGAAAATATTTTCAGTAGTACATTAGGCTTTTCCTACATGAAAATAGATTTTACAACTAAAACTTTGCCCACAGTTAAAAAGGTCACTTTCATGTTGCCATTGTAACACAGGCTAAAACAAGAACTAGTAAATTTTTTGTTAACAGAACAAGTTCCATTAGAAAATGCTGCTTCATAAAACTTGGTGGTTTTTTGTTTTTTTAACCACTGATTCTATAATTTTTAACACTAGAAATTAAATCACTTTATCAGCACAAACCGAGAAAGTTAAAAATATTCTGTCTGGTAAAGTCATTTAATTCTGACAATTGTTCCTGTTCTCACTGTTAGGATCTTGACATTTGATGATATCACAATAAGACAGCAATACTTACACATTTCATATCGTTTGTACGTACCAATCTATATCAAATACATTATACTTGCAATGCCATTGAAATTAAGTCATTCTACATTATCTAGTTACTGAAGCAAAACAATTCAATATTACTAAAATTAACTTTGGGGAAGGTTCTGATCTCTGGAGCTTTGTTCCAACTTGGAAGGAAAAGAGTTCGAAAATATTTCAAGACCTTCTTGTTGAAATATCCTAAAAGGTGGATTCAACAAATATTCTATAAAGCTATATGCTTTAAAAAAAAAAAAATCCAGCAAATCATTGCCATTATTTCATACGCACATAATAAAACAAGACATATATAGGGCTCTAAACTTTTACTTATGCTTTATGCAGTAGTGTAATAGCATTTTCAAGATCCTTGTAGCTGCATAACCAGCTTAATGGATGGATAAACTGAGAAATAAAGATGATTCATGACTTGTGAAGGGCCAAAAGTAGAATTTCTGACAACATATGCTATAGGTCAGATTTAACAAGCACCGCTCAACATCCATTACTGCATTATTGCACTAGTAATTTAGCAAGGATTCTCACCATTCATTTGCTCCACATCAGAAAAACATATGGGTGTATGTTGACTTACTGCGGGTTGTCACACTGCCGTGTCCTGTACTTCACCCCAGTGCCACAGGTGCGAGAACAAGAGCCAAACTTACTCCATGCCCCCCAGTGTCCATCCTGCTTCAGGATGTCCGGTGTTAGCCAGATGCAGTGACCTTTAAAGCAATGCTAAAAGAGAAAATTAGATGTCAAAATGATTAGATGATTAAATTACATCATATGAGAAGCTGTGGTACAACAGATTTCATTTTAGGCACAAATTCCGGATATCTTTTTGCCTCTCCAGCAGAAAGTAGTGAGACTCAGTGTTAGATCGTGCCCATGATCCCAAGCTCACTCAGATTTTATAAACTTATGCATGTTAGGTATGCACATATACACTTGCAGAATGCAAGCCTACCAAACTTGTTAAACTGCTCTCAGCATTAACGTTCCTTCATCACGTGTCAGCAGCGGTGATTTTAACACAACAAATACGGATTAATTTAAGGGCAATGGCAGAATCATGGAGGCTAAAGGTGCAATTCTGCCTTTGCCATGGCATGCAGCCACTTCAGGCATCCCTGTGAGCGCTCCTGCTGCAGCACTGTCCTCCCCAGCAGCTCCGAACTCAGCATACGCACTCCTGCAATAAATGTGATCAACGAAGTGGCGTGAAATTAAAGGCAGCCCACATTTTAGACGTTAGCGCTGTTAAATAAAGAACTCTTTCAGTTTCCCTGGAGATCTCATAGTAAACCTGACCAAAATATGAGGAAGTGTTCATTAGAGAGCAGCCCTGGACAGTTCCATTTCTGCGCAATTAATCACGCCCTACACAAGGCTTTCTCTTTTCTTTTACCTGATTTTTAATACAGTCATTCTTCAGAGATTGAAACACATAATTTCCTACATTCCCCAGACCTATAAGGTATTTACACATTTCTGTAAGAGCCTTCATAGCTTCAGTACTGACACTCCCTACTGTCTCCTCTCGTTAAAGAAACCTGCCAATGCCTTTCCACCAGATTCTTCAGTCCCTAATCAAGGCATTCTTTCTTAGCTGAAGTCAGGATGAATTCTTCTCAAGGATCACAGATTCTGGCCCTTTCTCATACTATTTCTCCTTTCATAAAAGTCTACTGATGAAGTGTGGGTGCTGGAAAATATTTCCAGCCCAAGAAATGCCTTTGCATTAGACTGTTGCAGTTTGTCTGCGTTAACGGTTACTGTCGGGATAAGAGCTCTGGCTCAGGCACACAGATGGCTATAACAACAAGTGCAATCAGTCACTTACTTTCCTTAACATTCAAGTCAACAACAACATTTTACACAGCTTAACAAGCCCTGGAACGCAGGAATTTGGCAGGCAGCACAAGCCAAGCATATGGCTAAATGCATGCTGCCAGCAAAAACAAAATCAGAAGATATATAACAGGAGAGCGTTCTTAAGCATAGAGCGATTAGTGATCTGGAAGACAAATTTAAAAGTGATGGATAATCATTAATAATGCTGAATTTAAAGAGAGCATCATTAGTAAAATGGTGACAAGACACAGCTTACTGATTTGCTAATCTGCTCAATGACTGGCTCTTTATTCATGTAATTTATTTTGGTGCTGATTTGGTTGGACAAGGAGTAGAAAAGAGTAGAAATTAAGCTTCAGCTATTTATTCTTTCTCATGACTTCAAATATTCGAAGTCAAAACCTACGAAATAGATGAGTTAGCACAAAGCCAGTTATACCAGTCCTGCTCTGGAGCTGTAACAAGCAGATTTTTCTTAGCGTTTGACAGAACCAGAGATAATTCAGCAAAGCATGAGAGAAATGCAAAATGCTAATATGTCCTTTACTTTCTCTGGTTTTGAAGCTCAGCGCTGTACCCTTCAGGGACTGTTTACTTATGGCTTTAGAGAGGTTTGTTTGAATGAACAGTTTGAGTCATCGGGCTCTGTGTAGCAATGGGACCATTCAGAGATGCAGGGGAAGCTGGCAACACATCAGCTTGTCAATACAAATTTCAGCTGGCCTTGGAAGCAGATGAGATATGACAGCTCCTGATCTGTGCTTGCTTATACATCCTTTTATCAGGGTTCTGCATCCCTCAGGTGTAAGTTCCACAGCAATCTCTGAATCTGTTTCAAGAGCCACGTAGCATATGTTCATTATGCAATGATCCAGGATCCAGTGCTTGGACTCCGCAGAGGAGAGGGAGGGACATGTGATGTTGTGTTTTCCAGTCTCTTTTCCCTGTTTTAGGCAGTAACAGGGGGATTTGGGTTTGCACCAACCAGTAACAAACCACCTATTTGATACTATGACTGGTCACTGGACTGGAAGGCAAACATGGAAAAGTGTTATTGACTTCTCTGCGTAAAGGAAAGAGCAGCACTGACTTACTGGAGGAGCTGGTCATACGCCGATTGTCGGGAAGCTGAGGCAGAGCTATCAGGAGACAAGCATTTGTGTAAAATGAGTCATCCCCAGCTCTGCCTTTTTGTTTGTGGATTAAAAGAAAGGAGCCTACATAAAACAAAATGATTCACAACGAAGTCCTACTCTGTGCAGACCCATGCAAGAAAATGTGTGAGAAGGTAAAACCAGAGATGGAGCACTCTCCGGTGTAATAAAGGAAGCCAGAGCCAGCCCTTCCTATTGCTACTACATTAACTACATAATGAGGTGGAAAAGAGCCAGTTCCAACCACTATTGCCTTCATAAACAAGGGGGTTCATTTAAAGAGAGAAGCATATTAAAACAATTATTCTTTTTTAAATAAGAAAAAAACACCCGTGGGTAAATGCAAATTGTTTTCTTAGTGGAAGACAAGATGACTTCTTGCAGTCTCGCCTATTTTTCTGGCAAACAGGACAGTCCAAAACAAGTGCAATTTCCAGGAGAGGAAACTTAAATCTCTTGCAGTAAAACATTCCACTGCTGTTTTCAGCAGTTCTTTGAAACAACTGCTCTGCATGCCAAAAAAACAGCTAGTGTTCCTGTGGGCTTAACGCATCTGCAAGTTAATTTTTCAAGAAAAGACTTGCAGATCTTCCATGGGTATCTCTACCTATTTTATATCGGGCAGCAACTGGCAACTCCCCTATCTCCTCACTTGGCACCCCAGTTATCTACCAGGTAACCCCTTGTACTGCATCACGGCTGGTGGCCCTCAGCTCTCCCCGCTCTCCAGAGATCCTGTCAGGAGAAGGTTACTTATTTATTTGTATTTCCCATCACTTGCAGGCTGGCCTGCTCCGCTCCATCTGTTTAAGAATAATTAGTTGCAAGAGATAAACTGAAAGCTCCAACTCTGAAGTCTACCCTGAGCCAGTAAAAGTTTCTTCAGTGGAGAATCAAGTATTCTCACTGTTTCTGTGGTGACTAACACAGCATACACTTACCCATCTGTCTCTGAGAGAAGCTGAGGTCAGCTTTCTCAGTGGGAAATTATCTGGATTGCTTTGAGTACACTTTACTGTTTTCAGAAACCTTTCTTCTTGGTCCATTTTTCTTCTCAATAATATCTATTTATTTCAATATTTGATCATTCCCTTCCTTTCCTGACAGACTAAAAAATCATTTCAAGTTTGACTCAGATCATCTCATTAGCATGGTGCAAGCAAAGAGCAGACCTGCCAGGTTTGTGCTGGATCCTTGGCACATAAACCAAATCCAAGAGTAACATCAGCTTGGTTGGCAGGGGCAGGTACCAGGCTCATGCCTCTCTCCAAGAAAAAAATCAAAGGAGACTCAGGTGGTGCAAACCTTTGTGCTAGTCACTGCAGCAAGCAGACGGACTTGAGCATGAGATCTTGCATGAATGGCTTCACGCTTTATTTCTATCCTGTGGAGAGCAGTTAGCTACTTCAGCCAATATAAATGTCTCCCCAGAAGAGTAATAGTTTAAAAAAATGGGACAACAAAAACTAGCGATACGTTTCTGAAGGCTGCCTGGGCTTCAGAAGCTGGAGCCTAACAGTGGAGCTGACAGAACTGTATACAAGTAAATAAATTATCAGCTGAAAGCATATGTTTTCTCGTAATCCACAGAATGCTACGCAGGGTTAAGCTTTGCACAGTTCTGCCTCATCTGCATGGTTCACTATAGCAATTTATGGAGTGTCTTTGACTTCACATCAAGACTCCAACCCTCCATGTGCTTAACTTCACACACCGGAGTTATTTCATGGAAGTTAATGTGACCATTCAGTCACAAAAGTAATTGCAAGTTGCTGCATCATTGAAGCATCAAAAAATTGACAGGATCTTCCTGCTTGCTACTGAAAACTCAATCTAGCTTTAAAATATTCAGGCTGGGAGCAATACAAAATATTCTCTTTCCTTTAGGTTTCTATCAAAACAACAGTTTTCTTCTCTAGCTGGGAAGCTCCAAGAGAATATTTTATTTTTCTATCCCTAAACTCAGCAAATGATCAGTTTGCTGCCAACTAACATAATGGTTGTTCAATGGCTCCATTTGCACAAGGAGACTTATTAAAAAGTTTTTGAAACGGCAGAACCTCACTCTTCTGGAAACTTGTTTCAAATAACCACAGGCACAGAAAAGCTTACATACATTTACATATATTTACTTAAATATACATCTATACATGTGTATACATACACACATACAGACAGCATTAGAAAGTCTGATCTTCCTTCCCGTTCTAAGGGTCAGAGCCTCGGTCCGAGGCGCAGCCTGAGTGTGCAGAGACACGGCCCGTGGCAGCGTGCTTGCTGTGCCATGGGTCTTGCGTCTCCCATAGGTGTCCTTGCCCCTTGATGACAGCGAGGGAGGAGGCAGCTGGGCTAGATTCTCCTCAGCAGCATCTGCTCAGTTTGGGAGAGTGAGGGGACCCATTACCAGCTATCCGAACACCAGGCTTAGGTGAGAACGTCTATGCACCATACGCCGTGTCGGCCTCCCGAACATCGCTTTCATTTCTGGCACGCGGTCCCCTCAGCTGCTGCCACGCCAGGATGTTTCTGTGACACATCAGCAGTGTTGTGATTGGTTTGAGCTTAAAATAGGCCCTGGGAATTAGTGGTATGAAATCATGAAAACTGCAAGTCTCTAAAGAGAGAAACAAATGGATCTTTTTGAATCGGCATCTTCGATTGCTTATGTTTCTGTTCTTTTCTTTTCTGGCATTATTCCAAAGAAAATAGTGGATTAAGTTTGAAGTTATTTTCCTCTTCTTCATGTGCTGATGAGGTATCATGGGAGATGTATCTTAAAGAGGCTGCCACACTGCAACCGATCCCAGCTTTGGGCAACAGACGCATTTTACAGTCCCCATCCTTTCAGGTAAGAGCCTCTGGTATTGTCCAAATCGATGAAGGGAGCGAACAGAGGAAGGCCAGATCAAAGGCAGGGATGAAAAGGAAAGGAACAGATGGAAAAACACTGATCTGATGTGCCTGTATTAAAAATACCAACAACTAATAAACACGCTGGTCAAATGCTGAGCTCAGACATACAAAGTCAGCTGTATAACCTTCATAACTCGTGCTATTTGAAAGGAAATGTTTAGCTCAGACTGCTGAGCCTTATCTAACAAAATAGTTTTCATTTTCTATCATTTTCTCAGGTTCTCCTGGAAGGCTACAGTAAGTTTATTTATCAAAAACTGGGACAGCTCCTCTGGGAATAAAACAGTCATAGTCCTATCATCTACTGAAACTTCAGAATGTGCACGTACTGTCTTGCATCTCCACTGAACTAAAAAGCCTGGCTGTCTGCACAGTTTGCTGAAGCCTTGGATCCCAAGTTCCAGTCCAGAGAAAATTTTTACAGCTGAGTTGCATAACATCCTGACAAACTGTTTATAATGGAAGCACTGACAGATCCTCAACTGTATGCTTACAAGTTCTTTGTTTCTTCTCATTTCTGTTCAAATACTAATATGAATGAATGGCTTGAGGAAGAGGGTGATGCAACAAAATGGAATATAAAGGTATTCTTCTGGAGGTTTCACAAATATTTTTAAGGCAAAAATCAAGATATAGAACAGCAAATCCAAACAAAATCTCTAAGACGCTGGATTCTAATTTAATTATTTTTTTTAAAAAACAAGAAGTAAAGCTGCTACAACAGCAATAATCTAAAGAAGGGAAAACCAGAAGGGAGTTGTTTATATAGAGCATGACTTGCTAGGGAATTAGATTTAGCATTACATTATGTTTTCATAAAAAAGACATTTCAAAACATAACAGCAGCTGCTAATACGGTTCATTTATCGCATAAATGATGTCATCCACTGGGTTTTACAAAAGATCTTTCCAAGTAGCGACATCTTCCTCTCCCCCTCAGTCACTGCATCCAAAGCCCAGGGAAGCCAGACTTTTTCAGCAGACTTCAAAGGACTTGGAGTTCAGATCCACTATGAGCACAGTGTGACATCCACAGAAGGATAACTGAGACGTGGAGCAGGTCCAGCATGGTGGCTGAGGGGTCGGAGCTGTCTGAACCATTGCCACCTCACACCTTCCCTCCACAGTTCCTCAGGCTTCCCTTGACTCTCATCAAGCCAGCAAATCCACCTCCACAAATCTGCCCTTCTCTCCTCACAGTCCTGCTGCGCTGGCATGTTGGCTCTCCATCCCACATCCATCCTTTCCCTCAGGGCAGCCACAGCAGCCTTAGCTTGGCTGTCACCTCTGGGACCACACTGCTCTCTGCACCTCCCGCACTGAGGAGGCCAGTCAGCTTCACTACAGCATCACCGACACAAACACAACCCCCCCTTCCCCAACCTCACAAAAGTCACAGGTGAGTGGAAATTTCCCAATTTTTGGTTCTGCCACAAAGACTTGTGAAGAAGCACAGAGCAATCTGCAGCTACTTCCATGACCTGCCTGAGGACAGGGTTTGATGGTCACACAGCTGCCATGCAGGACACGCCAGCCCTGGCCCATGCCTCCTCCCATCACGCTGCTCAACAGCATTACTTGCATGCACGAGTTCGCCCCACACCTCAGCAGACTTCAGGTCCTCAGGATAGGTTCTTCGCTTGTTCCCCTTGATTTTAAGGGGAACATCCCCAGCTGCACAGAAACACGTGTGAACATACGTGAGCGTGCAGGTACACGCAGCACCCACACTCACCTTTCCTGGTGCACACATGGTCCCGTCCAGCGGAGGCCCTTTCTTTGTTTTGCAGAAGTAGGGGTTCTCGGGGTGGCTACACCACAGCTGTTTGCAGGGATCAAACGTACGGAACTGAAACACAAGAAAAATCAGAATGGACATCGCATTGAGAGCGCTCCCTCTGGAAACTGCAATAGAAGCTGCAGCATGGTGGGGGTTTCCCTTTCCTAGTTGTAAAATGCCAGCTGTCATCACTGATTCCTGAGAAACACTCTGGTGTCTGTGGATTGAGCATATCTGAGCTTTCATACAGAATCATCAGTGACTCTGAAGTGAGATGCCACCTGCATTCGATGGAACAAAGTTGGGCAAAAATGGTTTTACACTAGTGACCAAAGGCAGACTGGGCATTGGGGAAATCAGTTCCCCCAGACAGTAAGACACACACTGCCTTTTCTCACAGCTTCTCCAAATCCTGTTGCTTCATTTGGCAAACAAAACAAAAAATCATGGGAGAAGGAAACGAGCTGCTCAGACTGTATGTAGCTCAGCTGTTGCAATCACCTCTTTAGGAGGATGGAAATTTCAGTTCGGGGTCCTGATTCAATGAATAAATTGGCATTTTACCTACAATAGAAGAGCTTGTATAGGAGAAGATGAGAACCACCCACCACACAATACACTAAAACATGATGTCTGGACATGCTTTTGGGTATTCTGAACAAAGAAGAACAGAAAGTCTCTGTCCCCAGGCTCTGGAGAATGGCTGTAAGAAAAGACCCTCCTTGGCTGGGACATTCTTCCAAGGCAGCATCAGTGGGAATTGTGTCAAGACACAATACCACAGCTGATACTTTAAAGGTTCTCATCCATTATGCAGAGACACCACTTGGCATACATATTCCCGCAGATGGGAATGAAAGCAGAAGTGTTATGTGTTAGCAGCTGCCACACCAGCTGAAAACACCTCTTTCCATTTAATATTTTGTCCTACTTGAGGAGCTGGAGGAGGGAGGCACAGCCCTGCTGCAGAAGACTCTGCTTTCGGAGGCCAATCCACTGAGAATTGGCTAATCTTGCCTTGCTTCACATTTAGATTTTGTCTCTTGTTTTCCTGGTACAAGAAAGTCCACAATGTCATCAAAAGTCCTTGCGAGTTGCTCTGCTTGCTGCCACACTTATTTTCTCATGCTAGGCATCAAAATGCATCACACTTTCCATAAAATTGGATCATAAAAACATACTGCCCTTTGTTAGCACAACAAGATGTGCCACCAAATCCACCTCTTTCACATCTGGCTGGCAGTTTTGTAGCAGAATAACTATCTGCCAGCAAGAGGAGGCTCAATAATGCAGCAAGTTTGTTTGCTTGAAGTCTACAACTATTTATGAAACTACAGAATTATTTCTGTAACTCCAGTTTAAAGAAAAAAGACAGAGATACTTCAGTTGTTGTTCCTTGCTTACAGCTCAGTGGGCACGTCTTTCCTTGTGGGCTTCACTACACTGTCCTCATTAAGGACATTTCAGAGACACTTACAACACTCCTGGATGAGAAAGAGCAGAAGCCAAACTTAAGTACTCACAGCTGTGCACATCATGTACCCCAAACCAAAATCAAAACGGCACTGCTCATTCATGGAGTAGTGAATTCCTGGCAGCTGTGGAAGGGAAGGCCAGTCGTGTTCGAAGGGATCATCACGCAGACAATCATAGGAACTGCAACAGGCAAAAATTACAGTAACAGATGGGGCTATGAGACTTGCACAGTGTTTGTGGTTTCATTGCCTTTTTGTTCCAAACAAAACAGAACCTACGATTTCTCAGATGCTGGTCGTGAAGAGCAGCTAATATTGCAATTAAGCTCAAATTAACTTTATCATGTCGTATCCAACTTTAATGGATTCTATATTTTTTTTCTGAAGCCCTTCCATTGTAATTTCCATTTAGCTTGCAGGTAAATTCCTGTCAGTCTCCAGGGTCCTTATGTGAAAGGAATCAAAGGAAGAATCCACATGAGACCAAGAAGAAAAGAAAGTTTAATTAATTTTCCATTTGTGAAATTTCTTGCTGCCTGCAACTGTCTTTCAAGTGAAGTTTTAGAAGCAGAGGCCAGGGCAACCATCTGAGATTACCACTAAGCTTGCAGTTTTCCTGTGTCCTTACTGAGAAACAGCAGTGCATTTACAAACATGTACTTTCCTGCCTGCTTTAAATGCTCAAGTTTGTTCCCTCTCTGTGTTTCTCCTGACAACTCTCAGCTCCATCCATACTTTGTACAAAGTTTCCTTCCTGCGATGAGTATGGGAGTTTCTCCTCTCCTTCTTCTAAGTTGTGAGGACATAACGTACTGGAATCACACCTGAGTCACGTGGAGGACAGAGGGTTGATGTTAATAGCACTGAATGGTTAACACAGCGTAATCAGTGGTTAATTCACAAGACCAACATGGCTGACTATCTCCAAAATGTCTCTGAGTTATTTAAAAGACATGAGGACACCATACACCAGTCTATTCTTGCAACCATTTAGGTTGCCTTGAAGATACCAATAGCTGAAAGCAGAATTTTGGTTAGATCTACTTCAAAGCAAACCATTATTCTGCTTTGTTATAAGATATTTAAAAATAGCTGTATTTAAAAGAATGTAAAGCAGCCCTCTGCACCAGATGATTTTTATTTAATGGCTAAAGGTCTGAAGGATCTTGCTAATTGAAACAATCATGTTTCCCTCACAATGTTTTTATTCCTTATTGCCTTGCCTAAGATCTCTAAGATAATAAAAATACTGACAAAAAAGACTGACTCATGTTTACTTCATGTATTTGGCTGCATTTTTTCCTACTCATTTTCAGGTTTTGCTAGGTATCTTAGTAGTTTCCCCATATTTTTCCATATGGGGACTTGGTCATAAACAGCAGAGTTTGTCAGGGAACTCCAGCACGGGTCTAGTACCCAAAGTGTCAGGTTCAAAGAGAATGCAAGGAGCATGGATGGAGATGTATTCAATAGCATTTAGGGTACTTAAGGGAAAAGTAACAACTGAAGGATTAATTCTAGCACCACACTTTTTCTTTAGATATCTATTGAAGTCAAGAAAAGCCCTGAGCACTTAAAGGCCAGGGTTTCCTCTTTAGGCAGCACCATCTTATCATTGACAGGCAGCATAAGCAACAAATGGCCCTTGAAACCAAATTTGCTATCTGCAAGATAGATGTGAGACTGCTGGGTAGCAGAACACTCCTCCAGCTAGAGGTTACGTTAGGGAGGGAGGGAAGTGAGCAATAAGATTCATAATAGTGTCTTCTCATAAGCCCTGAGAGGACAGCATATATACTATCAGTGTTCAGAAAATGAAGAGATGTAAATGAAAGGAGAACAATTTAAAATGGACTGAGCTCAAACTAATTGAGAACTTGCATTATAATTTACAATTGATGGGAAGGCATCTCATTCCCAATAGGGTGGGTGGGATTCTTCGTTTGCTTTATTCAACCCCATTTCAGTAATTAACAAAAGGATAAAGCACAAACGCTAGATGCAGAATTGTTCCTACATGCTTCCTAATCAAAGAAAAGAGGCTGCTTAACAGCTACTCACTGGAGATACCGATTCAGCTCTTGCTGGCTGCAACGAGACCAGTGGAAGCGATGAAACGCAGCTTGCACGAGGGGCGCCATGATGCTCCCCAGGCGGACTTCATCCCCACATCTGTTCCCTTGGCCGTCGTGCTCCATGCCTAAACTGCCCCGCACAGGAGAAAGCCAGCACAGTTACATCGCAGGTGTACCCTGAGTGCCCAAGGGCTTGTACCTCCCAAATGTCATCAGCAGTTGACTGCAACAAGCTTCTTAAGTCCCACGACCCTTGTCCACACGAGCAAAGCCATGAGAAATAAGACAGGGTGAGGCTGAAGCTAAAGAGCTAGTCTGTAGTAGTTCCCACGTAGAAGCATTGACCCTTGAGAGCAGTTTCACATGATTAGCTTAATCCACTTTCAAAATAGACTAAAAATGCCTTCTTTGGACTTCTGTGCACATCCGCATTTGTGAATTACTATGGCTAAACAGATCCATTTCTGGATTAAGGATCTAGTCCACTCTCCAGGAGTATTAACAGAAAATCATTCATTCTCCAATCTGGAGCTATTCAGGAGCTTATCTAACTTCTAAAAAATCAACCTTAGCTGAATTTGAAGCGATTTACTATTGTAGCCAAGTCTTTTGCATAGAAAAAAAATGACACCACACTGAAAGCTAGTTCAGACCAGGTGCTGTTGTTGCCCAGTAGCAATCCTGCATTGTTTAAATGTGAAACAGCCTGGCAAGTGTTGGGTGCTTTCCAGAAAATTAACCCAAGTTACAGGTATTTTTAAATTTCTTTTTACTTTATTATGAATATGTTTTCTCCTTTCCTTTGTTAGGATCTTATATTGCATTTCTTTACAAGCACTGTTTGATTTACGTGGGCGATAGCTGTCCATAATTTAAACCAAATTAACAGATTGGGGCTGAATGTGATCTGAGGGATTACAAACATTCTTCAGTGGTATCTCTTTTAAGGCCGTGTATTCTTTTTAATCCTAATTCAAAAATTCTGGAATCAAATACCGTCTGGGTAACAATTCTATGTCCCTGTCTAATTAAGATATGTTTACAGTGATTTCAATAAACTTTGACACTTTTTTGTTTAAAGCCCTTAATAATTCTGATACAACAAAGAGAAAAGGGCCTGCAGGCTTTCTTAGGGAAAGCAGAATAGATGAGAACTGTTTGGAAAGAGCCTTTTGGGAACTGCTGTTCTACCAAAGAGAAAATGGGAAATCAGTGGGTGTTCCCTGCACACAGGCAAACTACAACACTCCAGGAGAAAGCAAAGCGCTGGCAACGGCTGCCGCCCGGTCATTGGTTCTAGTCACATCAATGAGTAAAAGGATTGTATTTTTTTATATGAGAGAGATAGAAGAATTGTAACCTCAGTGCTTGACACCTCGTTTCTATACAGTGTTGTGTCCTTTACCAGCAGTAACATATACAGATTATGTGCTTATTTAATATGGATTGTTTTCAAGAATCATATATTCCACTGACTCAATGAGTTCGTATTTCATCATTATGAGTACTTTACATTTCCATCAGGAGACTATAATACATCATTCAATCTACTCTCACAGCAGCCCTGGAAGATATTTTATTAGCTCTTTTTTCCATTTCAAAATACCAAAATATAAAGCTTACTTAAGATCATAAAGAAAGCTTTGAGAGAGCTGAGACCTAAAGCCAGAGCTAACCCTGAATATTGTTTCTTAACATAAGTTGCATCTTTCCAACGTCATTGGTGTTTGTCAGTCCCAAAGACATTTTCAGATTAGACACAAGATATCCACGGTTCTACTCACACATGTCCAGTTTCATGAGCCACCACAAATGCAGATGAAAAACCATCTTCATGGTTGAGAGTGCAGCTTCGAACAGGATGACACATTCCAGTGACTGGAGCATAGCCTGTGAGAAATAGCAAGCGTTCCAGAAAACGGACAAGTATGGAAAGGCAATGTGGTGAGAAGCTCTGAGCAAACAGATGTCTTCTGTCGTGACACAAATATAGTTGAAGTGGTCCTCTCAAGAGACCTCTGCCCCGGACATTTAATAGTGTGCTCCCTCATCAATGAAACAGATGAAAACAGCCTGCTGAACAAATTAGAACTATATTCCTGGCTCACCAAGAAAACTGCTGTTACCTCTAGGACCATCCTACAATTGTCTTCTCTTAAGTGCATGAAGCACCAGGGGAAAAGGACACCTCATGCTGCTGTGCTGACAGCAGGTCTGGCCAGCCCAAAAGGCACGGGGCAGCTCTCAGATTTATCCTCTCCAGTGAACAAACCCAATCAGGCAGAGCCCTGAAAAAAGGAAAAAGTGGACAGCACTTGGCCCTGCTTGTTCCAGCCTTCTTCATAATGATATTTCTTGGCAATCCTGCTGGAACACGGCATCAACTTCAGAGACTCCTTAATTTACAAAACCTATTTTTTAATATTTGGGTGTTTTCAGGACTCTTTACATACACATCCCATTTTCTTGGCTTCATCAACAGCAAGGAAGTGATCCAATAAATAATCCCACCAGTAAGAAAGGATAAAACAATAAGTGAAGCAGTTACAACTGAAAATGGCCCTACGCAGAGCTCCTGGGGAAAGAAAATGTTGATGAAAAGTCAACAAAAGATACACAATTAAACTCTGCATGCCTTGCCTTGCTAAGCGACAAATACAAATGCAAAACAAAACCTGATCTGCATCTCACCTTGCATGCCAGATGGACCAAAATCCTGCCGCGTGAGGAAGATCGCGTGGTCGTGATACTCCGCGTGCCCAGTGTCAGGTTTCTGTTGCAAGTAGGCCCAGCGACACACGTTCTCCAGGCTTTGTGAAGGGTTCCCAATCTCTATCAGACTCATAGACTGCACATGTGCAGGAAGAAAAAGAAAAAGACAACAATAGCTGTTTATTCAAAGCTTTGGCAATTTTTTTCCAACTTGTTCAGGCACTTGACTAAACACCCCGTTTCCATTACAAGTTTGTTCTTAATAAAGAGACAATTACATTTCAGAGAAAAAAATTTACTGGTTCAAGTTCACAGTTAGATTAAATGTGGTTTCTTCATTTAATGAGGTCTAAGTTATACCAAAATAATTAAAAAAAAAGATGTAACAGAAGAAAAATAAAAATATGGACATCTTAATGACAAAACTGATATTGTATTGTGCTGAGTGTTATTATTTCTGTGCCACTCTGGCACCAGTTTGCACCATTGCTTCCAGTCTGGACATACAATTTCTGGATGGAGCCCACGCCCCTGTTGGAACTGCAGCAGCTCTTGGCTGGTGGAGACAAACCCAGCATGGGGACGGGTAATGCCTAATGGTCAAGGGAAGCAAATCACAACAGCAGCAGCCAGCCAGCACCCTGCCCTGCTTCATCAGCCACTTCTGACGTGAAACCGAGCTGTTAGGGCTGTTTTGTCAGCCCTTTGAACACTACTGGGTGCTCTGTAAAGGTAAAAACTAAGTGGACTTTTTTCAGCTGTACTTGAATCAGTACTTTCAGAAACGGACTTTCCCAATGACTGCCTTTTAAAGTGCATTCCCTTTATCCCATTCCCTATCTGAAGATCGTTCAGAATCTAGCCCACTGTGGTACACTGTTCTCCCCATAAACCGCACGTTACACTGGTGGTATGCCGATATGGCTTAGCTGACTCAAATGAGCTAACATTAGGTGCGATGCAAAGGACAATTCTCTTGAACAAGAAAGAGAAAGGTATTTTTAAATCCACTTACTAGATTTACCTCTTTTCAAAACAGTACTTAAGAATTCCCAGCTAATTCAACTTAATACTGCGCATTGCTAAGACTTAAGAAAGCTTATTGTATGTGGGATGCTATAAAATGTATGACTAATTGACCCATCCCAGGCCTTCCAGGATTTGTAAGAACTACATATGTAAACCCTGGCTTTTCATTTGCAAAAATTATATTTCCATGACAACACTGTAATCATAACACAAACCACTACAATTTACATGCTATACTGTACTGTAAGCATTTGTCATTCCAAAATACTTAATGTAGAGCAAAACCTAGCCTGGGCCAAAAATAAGAGAAGCAATATAGTTTGTGTTTAAATACAGATGTATTTGACGTGTCCTCTAATTGAGCGCATGATGAAGTACACAGAGTATTGACTACATGAAAAAGAAAATCCTCAAAGGGTTGTGAAAAAACAACTGGAATTGATAAAAAAGAAAAGAAGTCTGCCAAACTGAGGTCTAATTTTGGCAAAACTGGGATATTACAATCCTGCAAATGTTCAGAAAAACAAATTAATAAACCAAATAGAGGCACAGTTTGGATTCTGATACCACTGTGGAATAAAAAAGTTGTAACATAATCCCATGCTGGATCATACTGCTTCCAGCCATAATTCCCTTGGAAATAACTGTATTTAAATGGTGGGACAGTTGTGGTACCGTTATTGCATCTTCGTATATTTATAAGAACAGACTTAAACAAACTTTGAGTGACTATTACAGGGTAAAATCCTGGCTCTTCAAGCAAAAATCCTATTCAGTTAAATAAGGTTTTACTATTGTTGAGGTCATTAATAACATCCATCAGTGGTAAAACAAAAACAAACAAGCAAACAAACAAAAAACCAATCTACATCATCTCCATGTTGTTCTCATTTCTCCAAAGCTTCACAAAAGAAATCAATCCTTCAAGGACTTCTGTGAGAAATCTTACTGCAAGATTGAAAAAAGCAAAGAATGCTGTAAAATGAAGTTGAGAAATCTCAAGTCACGTGTATCATCTGCTAATAGTTCTTTGTCTCATAATGACCTCCTCCTGTACCTTCTACCAAATGAAAATCACTGCATTGTGTAAGATGCATTGATCAGAAAACAAACAAAAAAATACACACTATCAACATGTGTTTTATTTAAGGGTATCCAAATATTTTCAAAGAAATCTCTGCATGATCAGTAAACAAGCACAGAATATAAAAAAGTCATTATTTTCCAAATAACCACTGTTTTACAGCTTTCCTCTGTCATATATCACCTCTTCCCTTCCCACTAAACTGAAACCCTGCGGGTGGACTCCAGCACAGAAGTGAAAGATTAGTCTCTGAATGAACAATGCCGCAGCTTGCAGCACTTTTCTGATGAACAGCAAGTCTGCCAGACCAGCCTGCCGCAGCGCACCCAGCAGCTCCCACCGTCCGGGCATCCCATTGGCATCTGGCATGAGTCAACAACTGGTTTTACCATATACTTAAGTCAACTCCGAGAGCAAAACCACTGGTTTAGTCCAAGAGCATCTCAATGCTTATTTATCAAAACAGTGATTTCAGAGTTTGTCTTCAGGCAAATGGAAGGAGCACCAACTGGTTAATGTGGAGCATTGTGGGGTTTTTTGCCTCCAACACAATGGGGAAAATGAGGAAAATCCCTTTGGCATAAGAGGGGAAACTGAGAATGCACAAGTCTATAAAACATGTTTCAGCTGACGGCTTGACTTCTTTGCCAATGACACAATTTTAGCATCAGAAATGTGGCAAGTAAAATTGAGCCTTACTGCTCTTCTAAGTTGGGAAACAAGGCATCCAGTAGGAAGTAATTATTTTAAGCGTGTATGTGCTACAGATCTAAATAGCAAGTCGAGGTTCTGTGTCAGTGAGGAGTACTTCCACAGAGTAAGAGGAAAAACTCAGTCTACCTGCTGAGTACTAAAGTCCACTGAGCGCTCAAATCATCTGCCCGCTAATCCCTCATCTTCCTTCACTGTAACGTAGCAGCCTGAAAAGAGAAACCCACTTGATTCACAACAAATTTTGCCCTAAATTCCTACTTTTTGCAATTTGTCGAGGACTTCCGAATCAGAAAGGCTCCAACAGCACTAACAGTGAGTACTGCGTGGCCAGGGAACAGCCAGTCTAGGGTCCAAGTCAGCTTCACAATTGCTCTGGTTCAGACCACGGACCACATCAGCCACAGTCCTCTGCTGATAGTAGGCAGTGGGGTGCCCCGGGAAGGAAACTAGAGGAGTGCAAGTATAACGTAGTATTTTCCTCCAAATAGCTTCCAAGGCTCCAGTGGTCTTTAGATCAGAGATTTCCTGAGCCAGACATGTCTTTATATTGCATTTTTATTCCCTTTTCCAGCTGCCTCGCCTTCACAGATAAACACTGTCATCCTGCAAGGAAGGAGCTTAGGAAATCATGGGACCAGGCACAGCTTGTTATTAGACAGGGCAGATGTAATATGTTTTGTAAGGATGTTGTCCAAAAAATTTACTCTCATAGAGATATCAGATAACACTTGATATTATTTTCTGTTGGAAGTCAATGGGGAGCTTTCATCAGACTCAGAAAGGCCCAGCCCCTTACCGAATGGACGAAGCGAAAGGAGAAGGAGGAAAAGAGATGAACTGCGTACAGTAATACGGGCTGTAAGTAAAGGTAAAATCCCTCTTTGTCAGACCGCAAACAGAGAAAGTCTGGGGGCTAGCAGGCTGCATCTGGAGGTGTAGGTGTTACTGTCGGCCAGCAAAGGGCCCACACTGTCAGGAAGACACAGGTCCTGCAGCTGGCTGGGAGCTCAGACCTGGCTGGGAAGGACCTCTTTCCAAACAGGACAGCAGGCCTGTGGAGAGCATTACTCAGCTGATCAGCAGGAAAACTGCCAATGGAAAGAGAAACTTTCCTTCTCACAGCAAGAAAAGCAAAAAAATCCGTGGGCATTTCAGAGAACTGCTGATGGAAACAGATGGAGATGTCAGCCAAGAAGTGGGAAGGCCTCAGTTGGGAGAACATCCCCCAGGCGAGGAGACACCACACAGGGTTACGAGGACATTCTGCCCTAGAGAACCAGCTGAGATGCTTGCTCTCAGAAATGCAGCATCTACTAAAGCCTTTCCATTTTCTTCTTTTTTGATTCTGCCTTAATTTCTTCTCTACTCCCTTCCTTCTTAGATGGAAGCAGCAGAAAAAAACTGAACAAAAATAGAAGAAAACGGAGTTGCAACTACCATTTGTACAAAGCGGTTGAGCAGGGCAGTAAGAAATGGTTGAAAGTCGTTACTACATAGATCCAGAAGCCTCTGAGCCTTCTTTGCTACATGCCTTGTCTTTTGGGAAGTTATCTGTGTGATATTCACTTCTCTGTTACAAAGACCATCATTTATGAAGCTGACTGGAAGGTCCTTCAAATACTTGTGGAGGTTGTTTGGCAAGTAAGAAATATGCCGATTTTTTTTCTTTAACAATTTCAAAGCTACTTAGAAGAAAACTGCAAATTTAGTCTATATTCTACCCAAACTTTTCAAGAATGTTCACGTTGCCCATACATGTGAAAGACACACTGGTATCACACATAGAACAGCAGCTTTCCTTGACCGTTTTATTCATCTGCCATTTGGCTTAACTGGGTACAACTTCGCGATGGTGTTGATGAGCAAGTACTTGAATTAAGTAAGAAATTTAGGCTGGTCAGAAGCTTGCTGGAAAAGGACCTTTCCTAACTCATCCATTAGGTGGTGCTCCAAGAGTACCAACGGAGAAGGCTTTGCTGCTCTTCAGTAGCTCCAGAAGAAGGAGAAATGCGCTTAACTCGCTAGGCTTCAAACCATGGTAGCAAAAGTTGGACCATAGCAATGCGCATATTTGGGAAACAATCTAACATATGACTTTCCCTTCTTGAATGTGTAAAGTCTCTGCAAAACACACTGTTTACATTGCTCCTACTTGGCACTTCTACTGTTTATTGGATATTCGATTAGATCTTACATATTCTTCCCTCATCCTGAACAAGACAAGCAATAAATAAATAAATATAATTATTGAGTGACCATGGCAACCGAACTAACAAAAATAACTCATTCAGCACACTGTCATTTTGCATTCAAAGGATTTGTACAGCTTTCTTATGGCAGCAGTTTGTAAACATTTTTCAGTCTCTAATTCTGTATAAATGTAAGCAGATCAGGAATACAAAGTACTGTTTATCTATCAGCCAGCTCTACAGTCTTCAAGGTCCCAAAAAAACACACTGGGAAATTATAAGCTATGAGTCCAATACATAAATAAGCCAATTCAACAATTTACCCAGATAAAACCCAAAAGTGATAGTATCTCCTCTCATCTTTATCCCCACACTAGACATACGAAAACAGTGCAAAAATACGAACAGCAGCCAAAATGCTATGTAGTATGTAGGTTCTGGCCTTGCAACTTAGCCCGTGCAGAAATGGTTACTGGAGATGGCCAAAGGCTGGGGTCATCTACCAATGTCAGTGGAAGACTAAGACACTCAACTCACATTAGTGACCTTCTAGTACAAGAAGAGGATGGAGAAGGCTCAGGGGGATCTCGTCAAATTAGGAGGAGAATGAAGATGACTGAGCCAGAGTCTTCTCAGTGGTATCCAGAGAAAGGAAAAGAGGCAATGGGCACAAAATGAAAGATAAGAAATTCCATTTAAATGCAGGAGTGTTACTGTAGTTTTACCGTAAGAGTGGCCAAACATTGGGAAAGGTTGCCCAGAGAGGCTGTGGAGTCTCTGCCTTTGAGGACATTCAAAGGCCAGCTGGGCAAGGTCCCAAGCAACCTGCTCTAGGTGACCTAGCTTCGAGCAGGGAGGTTGGACTAGATGATGCCAGCCGTGCTTCCAAGCACAGCTATTCTATGGCCCTAATGTACAGCTAACATACTCCTTGCATGGCCAGGCACAACTACTCTCAGCCAGTCTTCATGTCTTCTCAGGACAAGCAGAGACAAGGGGAGCACCCATCCCTTTCCCTCCAGTCAGGGTCAACAGCAAAATGTTAAGGATGAACACCAGATTTAAGGGATAAACCCGACTTCTCCTTCCATCCCAGCTGTGTCACCTGTGCCACCCTCTGGGAAACAGAGAGAAAAACCTGGCTCAGACCAAACCACTGTTTTCCATCCTGGCTGAGCTGAGAACATCTCCCCTGCTTGCATCAAGCTTAGACATGAAAAGGTCAGATGGCAGAGATAAAGAGGGCACCATTTTATGAAAAGATCGAAGGTAAAATCTTGTCCCAAATGAATGCAACAGGAGCTCTGCTAATACCTCAGACATAAACAACTGAAAAATCCTTTTCAGCTGAACAGCCCTTTCCTACGAGATTTTACTACCTTCTTCCTGAACTGCCATCTTAAAGCCATTCGGTTTTTCTTCCCTCCCCTAATCTTTCTGAAAGGCCCTCTGCCTTCGTGGTCAGGTTCTTCTTTCAAGTTGACCAAGTACAACCACTTGTGCTGGGGCCAGCCTTCGTTCATCGCTAACGTGGGGTTTTGCTCCCTAATGGTTGCCATCCCAGATGCGTGCAGAGCAGACACAGCATCCCTCAGCCCATCCCACCCTGTTCCAGTCAGAATACGGGTGACTCAAGCTGTGCATGTGGCTCCAACGGAGAGTTCAGCGGTGTCCTGCCCTGCCACATTCACATTTCCCAAGAAATAATGCTCAAAAATCCTCAGGTGGCTGTATTTATTGAAACCTCTGTGGTTCCTGCAACAGTCTTTCTGACTTTTTTTTTCATTAATAACTATCTTAATTACACCCATCCCAGCTAACGCGTGTGCTTTTCTCCGCCGCTGTGCAAGGGCAGCTCATCTGCACACAAAGTCACCATTGTTGATGGACAGAGCATGGGGCTGGAGCCAGGAATTTATGAGGTCTTATCCCCAGCCTGCCAGCGGCCTTCTGTGTGGCCTTGGAAAATAACACTTAACGTCTTTAGTTTTTTAGCTGTAAAACGGGAATAATCATATTTATTCATTCACCTCAAAGAGGCGATGAGAGGATTTTATGTAGTGCTCAGGATTTAAATGTTTCCAAACAAAATTCATAATAACCAGTCAGGGTTTTTTTTAATCCACCCTCAGCTCATCTCTTGCCATCTCCTTTGCACTTGGTGATAGTGGTTGCTTTGCTTATTCCCCTGAGTATTCTACAGCTAGCTGGATTACAGAGCCGTTAGAACCAAAATAGGTCTAAATGGAATAATTTGTCCAAACATGGAATTATATTCCATCTCAAATGTATCCACAGTTTCCAAAATTTGAAACCAATCTTCCTACTACTGAAGTCAAGAAGGCAGAAGCAAGCCAGCTCATCTTTTTCTCATTTGAAGAAAAATACACCACAGGTACCCTGTTTACTTACTTGCAGTATCCCATCACATTAAAAAAGCCTGTGACTTTGGGAGTCAAAGTAATGAAAATGCAGACAAATGCCTGGCAGCTTCTGAAGCCACCACAGACATGGAGCAGCCTTTGCAGAACACCTTCTTTCTTAATAAATGAGCGGGCACCAGCCAGGCATGGTCAAAGCCTTCACATCAGTTGCTCTGGCATGTCAGATAGCATTGTTCATTTTGAAGTGCTAAGAGGAAAGTAGGGAGTCAGGAAAGGGCTGGTAGCTGCAGTCCGCCTACCCCTGCGCACGCTGCCCGCGTCCCAGCCTGGCACGCCTTGGCTGCTGTTCCCTCGCTCCAAGTCCGGAGGCGATAACCTACACAAAGTCCTAATTCAGTAAAACCATGTCAGCTCTTCTGAATTTGCCCCTGAAGTCATTTCAACATGTGATCACCAAGGAACGTCTTCCATTTTTTCATCTTATCAGGGCAATTAATGCAATTACTGAAATTATTGAAACTTTTGGATGTACGGTTGCCTGTGTTTGAAAATATTAAAAAAGTACATTTCAAGGAGCAGAGTACCTTCAAGCAAGAACCACTGAAAAGCTGGTTGCTATGCAACCCAAGTATTATTGTCCGTATTATTCTTATCAACAGATGACATATTGTATAAAGTAATATAATCCTCTTTTAAAGAAAACCACACTACAGTAGAAGGCTGTTCAGGGGTGGAGAATTGGCAATAGCTCAGAGTGCTGTCATAAACCTGACAGTGATGGTACATACTTCATCAATTACAGAACCATAATGCAATTATTATGATTATTTAAATGGCACCCTTGATAATATATATAAATTGCCTACAATGAAGCAAATTAATCTGAAGATACCAGCTACATGCTTTCAAAAGAAATGCTTACCCAAACAAAACTGGGAGAATATTCTCATGTTGTGAAGCCAACCAGGCTGCTTCATTCCTGCACTGCCTTAACTTGTACACACGCCCTTCCTTTTATTATGCACTTTGAAGATCTATTCCTAAAAACTGTTAGTGCTGATGTGTGGGACAGTAAAATATTGAAGGCTTTGTTCTAATTCCTCAGAACAGGTTCAGAAAGCAAGAACTACACACCTTTTCTCTCTGTTTTTCCACCGCTAAATAAGCCCAACCCTACAAAGAGAAACCTCCTCACCTTCTACTCCCTGGTACTAGTCCTTTGAACAAGAGCTTCAAAAACATGAACATAAAAAAAATGTATTCTTATACAGTCAGGGCATGGAGGCCCCCACACCACCATGCAGAGGAGCTCTGAAATGATACCTTTTACATTCATCTTACTTTTTTCAGAAAGCCATAAATTGCCTTTCATGTAAATTAAGAATCAGATACAGAAATGCAAGAAAAATTATCTTCATGGTTATTTAGGGCAAGCTTGTGATGCTAGAATTATTCTATTTTATGCCCTGCTGAAACCAGCAGGATAACTCAGGAACTAAAACGTTGTCCACTGCAGATTACGGATCTAGAACCCAGAAGCAGACTACCCACAAGGAGATTACATAGTGCTACCCGCAACTGTTATTTTTGTGATGTGGCCAAAGACCCACCAAGAAGTGAAGGTTTTCATGCTCCACCCACTCTCCTCTCTAAAGAGGATTAATATGAGATTGATAACTTTCAAATTATCAATGGACAACACTTAAACCTTCACAAAAAAATAAAGATTCTTCAGGTTAAATGAGGTCTACAGTAGTTACAATCTGCCAGCAGAAAAATGGCAGATGTTATCAGAGCTCAGACTGGTGCAGTTCTATAGAGCTAAAGACGGACACACATAACAATTATGAAATACTTACGAAATAAGGACAGCAAAGAAGTGACTAGCCCATGTGCTAATTCTGCTGGCTGCTACTACTACTTTTATGGGAATGATTAGTCAATCTGCAATCCCTCAAATTGCAGCAATCACAAAGATATTTCAATTATTTTGTAATTTAAAGTTAACTACACCATGAACTTTCGATCACAAAATGACAAATGTGACCTTTTTTACCTTTTATTTTAGGACACACATCTGATTAAGCTTATCCCAAGCATGTAACTACATCATCATCTATATCACTGCAGGAAGGGCAGAGATGGATTGGTGTGTTCCCACATGGGGAAGCTCCAGCAGAACAATTCAAACCAAATCCAGTAACTGGTCTCCAGCAAAGTCCAGACTAAAATTCAGACCTCCCTCACTTGTGCCAGGGAGGAAAATTCTTAGCTGGTATTGAGCAGGGTAAACTGGTGAATGTCAGTGGAGCTTCACCACTGACACCATCTGTGCTGGCTCTTCACTGATAGCATTTCAGGAACTTGCATGAACACACGCGGAGTCTTCCAGAACCCAGGTTTGTTACATGAACATGCAAATGCCAGCAACTCCAGTCACAGAAAGGTACATCAGATTTTAACACTCTGCTTTGAGCAGCTGGGCATGCTGCTGTATGAGAGCGCACTAAAATTGCATGTCCTTAACCAAAGCATTTGTCAACATAGTCACATCGCCCTGTTCCTGCTTCCATGGAATTTCATGTTAATTTGGCAAAAACAGGACACAGGTACTGAACAGTTCAATACTTTTGAAAACCATTTAGTATTTCATTCCTCTTTACCCGAGTTTCACCTGTAGAGTAACCCCTTCCACAGAAACAGAGAACAAACCCTTGGTGTTCTTAATTACAGACCTGATCTGCAGAGCTCCTGCCTTCTGGCCCCTATCCCACAGAACTCACACCTAACTTTAAGCACATGTGTAGTCCCGTTAACGTTAGGCACAAGTTTAAATGAGTTCTTGGAATAAGGCTGTAGCCCTCAGCATCTTGCAGAACCGCTTTTGTGTTTACTGTCACTTACATACAGTTCTACCACAACACCTTGTGTTTTCTTTAGGAACCAAAATGTTAACTACGTTTCACAGATTATTTCAAACAAATCTGAAAAGATAGACTGCCAGAGCTAAGCAGCAGCTTAAAATGACACAGGGAAAACCCAGAAGAAATTGAAAGTATTTGAAATGTGATGTTCAAAAGATAAACAAATATATGTAAACATAGAAGTTCTTTATATTCATAGACCGGTAAGGACAATGTATGAATTAAAATACAAAGCTGATACACATCACCAGTAACTACACTGTTCATAAAAGAATGAAGTTCAGAGATATCGATGTCTTCTATTTAAATTAACCTTTACTTACCTTGCCGTGGCTCAGCAGGATTATCCTCACCAAGACAACATTAATGTGAGCACCCAGGGACTCATCATGATAAATTTCATTAACCTGCAAAAGAGTTCAGCACTTTAACCATGGTATTGGCAACAAGGAACTATGAAAGCAGTGATACAGCCGTACCTTTTATGCACTGCCATTAAGCCAAAGATCACTTTGTGATTCTACATAATACAGGAAAAATTCCACCAATGTAAGAGGGAATGTTTTCTTTTCTAAACTCTGCTGTAGCCTCCCAACAGCTCATAATTCAGGAGATCATTTAAAATCAACACATCATCAGAGACTTCATATTAACAGGTATTTAAGTGGCAGCCTAAGCATACCTAGACGTATCACAGTGCACCTACACAATGCAGCTGAGCCAATCCAACAGCTACTGATGCTAAGAGGGAAGATTCCCAGCTCCTCCCTACCTCATGGCAGTGGTGTGTCCCCAGCCCAGAGCCCAGTAATCCAAGCAAAACCCTGAAGAGCTCTCTGCTGGGCCAGACTGTGCATGGGGAAGGCGACAAGTGAGCAGAGGGACAGGACCTCTCTCCTGAGAGCCATCTGCTGGATGGGCTCAGCTGCACCCTGTAACTCTCCCATCTGGGACCCATTACATCACATCACACTTTGACAAGAGGATACACCTCCTTCAAAAAGTGTGGTTGGCCACATGGGCTGCCTTTATTGTGTGTCAAAACTAATCAGCGTTAAACTTTGCAAGCAGAACAAAAGCTACAAAATGCCAGCAAATTAAAAACTGTCTTCTCTCTTCACACTAGAGCTACATAACTGAACGTGCACATGGGGAAATCACCGCAGGAACACTGAAAAGAAAACTGTAAATATTTGAAGTAGAGAATGAAATGTGGATGTATAAAGATTACTTGGGAAACACTGCTACCAGCAAGCTAGGCAAATATTAACTGTTAGAGGCTGGTGTGGGTATTTGGTGATGCAGACTGCATGAGACGCAGCCAAACAGCAGGAGGTTAGCTTTACAAATTAGAAGAGGCAGATGAGTTTCCCTGCAAGGCAAACATCTTTCCTAAAACCTCCTTCCCTTGGTAAAGGTTGCACCAAACTGGACTGCTTTGCTGGCTGGACCTAAATTTCATTTATTCCTACAAAGTAGATTCATTACTACAAGCTAGTAAGTAACTTTCAGAAAACCTTTCATTAGAAACATAGTAAATAATGTCCTGTTTCTTCCATCAGCCCTAGTTTTAGTGGTCTGTCTTTTACCTCTATAAAAATCATCAAAAATAAATACATCAGTGTAGGTTTTGCTAAGCAATCCTCACTGACAGTTTAAAGTCAATTTTAATTCATTTTTATCAGTATTTTTGGATATTTTTTATCCATTATTTTAGGATATTTTAGGATACCATCCTAATTTTATGCCTGGTAAAACCCAAGTTTTCGGAAGTCCTGAGCATCCTCTGCCTGTGGTAAGGAGGCAGCGTGGCTGGACGGCGGCCCCAGGAGCAGGCATCTGCCTGGGCACCTAGGGAACGTGCTGTCGGATGCCCGGGATCCAGGCTCGTTGCTCATTGCTGAGCAGAACCTTGGCTAGAAGATGGTGGGTGAGGAACCCATGGCTACAACCAGCTTCAGGGGCCACTATTTACATTACAGCATAGAAGCGGCTGATCTGTTCAGATCTGCTTTGTAAACAACACCTTTGGAAATCAGATAATTTATTTACACGTCTATATAAGATTTATTTTCCTGTATTTAAAAATATCTTTTACTTTGAGGACCATTACCAAACACAGATTATAAAGAGGTAAAGCATAAAAATGCGTATCGCTTCACGAAAATTCTTTCACCCAGGAAAAAGACCCTTGCGTGTTGTCAGGGGAGGCAAGGATATTAATTTGCCTCGCTCTTCATGTAGTGGGAAGAGAGCACACACATTAAGGATATGAGGCTGAAATAGGCTGTAAATTACATATACATGAAATTATTACCAAACAAAAACTCCTGTGTATAGAGGACAGTAAACACAGCTTGTAAATAAGTACTTAATTAGTTCATAAAGCATAATCCAAATGACTGCACACCGCTCTCTCATTAACTTCCAGAATTTAACCTAAGCCTCTTTTAACAATAGTTGAGTAACGGAACAACCGTATCGCTGTTGCGTGCCAAAATGAAACTTGGCTTGAAAACGTTAATGGAACAGAATTGAAACACTGTTTGACTGTTCCTGCAAATGACATCTAACAAACAAACTGTGAATGAACAGAAAAGCACAAGCGCTGTAAAAAGCTGCTTGGTTCTCTTGGAATACTGGATTTTCTGCAAGACAGTGGGTCAATTCAAAACTCTGGGTCTTGGTTTCATTAATAAGGATGAGTCCAACCCCTCTTCACACAGCAGCTGAATTGAACCCTCTGCGCCCTTCTCTAAGACAAACCGTGGCTTTACTAGAAGTATCTCACTGCACATAGATAATACACTGAAATAGATGCTTTTCTTCTTTTCAGCACGGCCTAAATTGCACCTATTTGTTTCAGGAAATTATTAAAGGTAAGAGATCCAAGCAACTGAAAGTTGTGCTTTCAAATGTACATGAAAAGTGCACACACCGAAAGGGCCTCCACAATCCCTAGCTCAGATTCTCCAGATTTCTACCTGCTCCTTTCAACAGGAAAGCGAGTTAATTTAACGCAGTTCATTGTATAGGGCACAAAATGACAAAATGACCAACCAACCTGTGGTATCAGAAAGCTCCAGGCTCTCATCCAGCACAACTGCTGAAATGTTTGTTTCAAAGCAGAAATTATCATGAATATAATGAATATATGTGTTCAGATGTCTGTGTAATGAATACACATCGGTGTGAAAACAATTACATAGTACTTTTACAGCACTGCATCTCCGTGTACTTCAGTAGGACATCCTGGTTTACATCAACAGAAGAAAAATCATAGTCGATCTCCTGTTGTTCTTACATCAGTAAGTCTAAAATTATGTTGCTGCATAGGAAAAGAAAGTACACAGAGGCTGTCCCAATATCACACAGCTCCTGAACTGAAGGCAGTGAATGAATTAAATCTTGTTAGATGTCCTACAGTGATTCAGCATTTATAGAGGGTGATGAGGAAGGCTGGGTAAATCTCAAAGAATTCAAAGCATGGTGGAATACTGTAAAGAGACTTTCATCAGGCTATTGTAGTTCACAAACTATTTTGGGATAACTTTGGTTTATTTTTCTGGGATACTTCAATCAAAGCAAAACATGCATTTCTATTTAAAGTTTCTGTTCAGAAATCAGGTTGGCACAGATTGGTGCTACATAAGAAAAACAAAGACTTCATTTTTTTCTTCTGTCCCTCCCTGCTTATTTTATAATTCTTCTGCCCTGAGCAAGTTTCAAGTCAGCACAGTAAGCACATACAATACATCAAAAACCCCAACTAAAGACAAGCTAAGTATTTGTGAGATGCATCATGCTTTGTAACAGAAGCACTGCAAAGTTTTTAACATTGAGCAAAGCAGGGCCCAGTCCCTCAAGTGAATTTTGAAGTGTGCTATAATACAAATAGTAATAAAGAGGCTGCAGTTTTGCTAGTCTCAGCGTGGAGTGGGTTACCTACTGATACAGCTGGCAGGATTTTTAGGGAAAGTCAAGTGGTTCCCTGAATCTCTAATTAAACCAATGCACAACAGGAGAATTATCTGCATATTTTGGCAAGTCATTGGCAAAGTCATTCATGCAGTTTGAAGGAGTTACCAGCATTGCAAAGTTTGTTAGTGTCTGCTATGCAAAAGACAGCCCACTTCATCACAACATGGCTCCATCCCACTGAACCATAAATCATCGCGGCTGAACTCGTCCCCAGGCGCACCCTCTGCAGCGCCATGCACTGCACCGTACGGCTGGCTGAGCACCGCATCCCCAGGCTCCCTGAGAACGTACCCCTGGCGGACATCGCACAGTTTCCACCTCTGGCTACCATCAACCTCAAACGGATCTGACCCAGCTACAGCGGCCATCAGAGGGCATATCTCATCATTTGGAGAGGGCACAATACAAGATGCAGTTTATGCATCTGGCTTTTCAGTCACCTCAAATTGCTGATCCATCCAACCCAATTAGACTGCTCTTTGATCACCCAACATCCTTATGTAACTACTGTTGCAGAAACTACCGATGGCTACGTGCTCTCGGGCGGAGCAGGGACCACGTGTGGATCTCTGCCAGAGCGATAGCGGAGGAGCTGGAGAGCATCAATGTCTTCCCCATGGGATGGCAGAGCTCCTGGCAAGCCATTGTTTGAGCCCAGCCCGAGATGCAGCTCATTCATCAGATCATAATTATCTGCAGCAAAGCCTCAGTGCCTGGTGGGCATCCAGTGATTGTCTATTTCTGTAAGAAATGGCTGTTTTGAATTACAGAATAGGAACCAGAAATGTCATGGTGGATACTGAGCACAAAGTTTTGTAATCTGACACTCCCAAAAGTGTTCCCCTCTCACTTTATTTTTCTGTGCTCCCACTTCAAACGCCACTATCCTCTTTATTCTCATCGCCTCCTTTATGCTTTTGAAGATCCCAAACTAACATTTCTAACATTCCCAAAGCTTCATCTTAATCCCACAGGAATAACATTACATCAATTTCTCGTGAGATAAACTATGGTCACATATAAAGTCATCAGGCAAAATCCAGGGCTCCCAGTCTCCCTTTCTAGTCCTTACAAGGCATTTCCTCATTTCCTCAGAGAAGAACTCTTTTTTTCTGAAATCTTTGTTGAGCGTCACAAGGGACAAAGAATAATGAAAGCACACCCTACACATGAAACCTAAAAGGTCAAACCGTGATCTCAGATTTGGAAAACATATATCATTCTGCTCAAAACCACAGGCAACAGGCAGTTTTAGAAGAGCTTGGCAACGTACATCCTGAAGTGGAGGTAAGAATCTGGCATTTTGTATGCAAATATGGGTCCGAGTCCTGATTTACCTTCCGTGGTGTGAGAGTCAGTAGATGTTACCAAGTCCAAGTTAGCTGCTTCTGATCAAAATGAAAAACATTCCCCAAAGCAGATGTGTTGGCAATACACGGGGTAGCTTCATGTTACGGGTCTCTATCTCATCTTCGACTGTAACTTTGGCTTTAGAAAGGTCATAGACTTTGTTTTCTGACTTCATGACTAATTTATTTTTCTTAGTTCCTCCCTAAGGCTCTTGGAACTCCTCATTCTTGCCCACAAACCACCGCTCTGAGAAGTTTCTCTAAACACTGTAAATTACCTTTGCACCAAATGACTCAGTATTTTTCTGAATTACTGTCTCAAGACCACTTTAATAAAATCAACTATCGTATCATAAAATAATCAAGCAGATTCATTTATTATAGTACTACAAGGGATAAGGGCATGGTTTCAATGTAATAAATATGATGACCTCTTCAAATCTAAGTGGTTTGGTTAAGAAAAGCATCCAAAATTTGAAAGCTGATACTAATTACCCATACTCCATCACACAAACCACACTGTCACAACTCAAAAGTTCCTAACTGCAACCTTTACAGCTAAAGTTCATGTTGATATTTGGAGTAAAGGAAAAAATATCTGTAACTACCATCTACTTCAAGGATGGTACCAAAACCTGTGTGATGCTCTGTGCTATGTCCAACAGGGCATCAAGGCACATTCCAGCTAATAATAATGAGCAATGCTCACCTAATTGACACTGGAAATAATACCCCTGTGAAAACGAGTAAAACCTGTAAGAGTTCAGAGAGGGCGTTCTGCAAGACCTCCTCAAAACCCAATCACAAGTACAACTTCCACTGTAGTGTGGCAATTAAGATAATGAACAGAAATAATCTCATGAGGCCTCTTTAGAAACTGTTCTTCTCACTAGTCACAGCTACTGGTTTATAATGAACAGTCAAAACATGGAATTAACTCACATGCATATATTGAAGTTTTCAAACAAGCTGCAATTCAACTATTGACAGCTGAAGTCGCTCAGATGAATAGACCTGGACTTGCATTTGTTATTTGTGGAACTTCTTAGAGTTCCTTCAGATCTGAAGTGTACATATTGAAATGAACTGAATTGAAATAATGAGTATCAGTGCTTATGAATTACTTAGGTTTTTTTTAAATGCAGTCAATTCTATATTACAAATATTCTTCCCGTCTAAAAAAAATGCTTTTTATTTTAAGAAGCATGATTCTGAATACAGGGTGCACCATTATTTCAAAGTATTCAATCATCACTTTCTTTTTAACAGCTTGAATTAGACATGCTTTCAGGTTTTCATCCAACTGCCAGTTAGAAACCGATGGCATTTCTGCCCTTTCCTCTCATTAGGGACTTGCTGCTCTGTACCTGCAAATCTTCATCCCTCATCAGCCAGAGATACGAAAGCAGAAATCTCATCTATAATAGTAGTATCATGTTCAACCTATTAAAGAGGATGGATAACATATTCAAAAGTGCCTCAGGGCCACAATTTCAAAGATATGTAGTGCTGAAAGATGCAGGTGAAAGACTCCGGGGACTTTCCAAAGCCCCCAGCTGCATAACTCCCATTGACTTCAATTATTCCAATGAAAAGTTGTTTAATGTATTTGTTCTGTTCACTTAAAGTCCAGGAGGGCATAATCCCATGGGCTAATTTTTAAAACTGATTCTCACTGATTTCAAAGGCAAGTAAATGACTAAATATTCAGATAAATCTAGCCCAAAGTGAGGCATAAATCCTATTTAGAGTCTATCTCTGTTTGAAAGAATGGCAGTTAGGCACCTGTCTCCTTTGAGGAGATGGGTTTAGCATCGCAAACATTTTGGCCATATATCCATTACACAGATGTAACAGAGGCCAACCTCTAAATACCGCAATATCACATCTTTTACAGTAAAGGGATGGAAAGGAAATTAAAGACTTTTTCCCCTGAAAATTGTCCAAAAAATCAAAAAAGTTACATACTTTTGTAGACTTCTTCCAAAAAAATGCAGGGATGACAAGTGCCAGCATTTGAAAACGAGGTAGTTGAGGAGTTGAGGAATATTGTGGAGGAAGAAAGAAAAAGTATACAAGAAAAAGCTAAAACAGGGACCTCAATGGGGAAAAAAACCCACAATATGAAGAGGGGCATGGAAGTTGAAGACTTGAAGTCAAGACAGATAGAGCCAGTATGTTCAAAACCATTTGCAATTAAGCTTATTTCATGAGACTTTGCTATTTGGAATGACTGAAATATTGGAAGATCACTTAATCTGCTTCTGCCTCTTTGGGAAGTCTGTTTTGAAGATATCCATCCTGGATGTGACCCTAAACACAGGATTGTAGAGGCTGAAATATTCACCCTAATCAGTAACGCAGGCTCAGCCAGATAAATGTACTGGTGAGTCTCAGGTCTGCTGCTCTTTCACAGCAAGCAGCAAACGTCCTGCTTCATCCTGGAAACCATTTTTAAAAGGACTACGAAATGACCAGAGAATTTCAGCCCCAGGGCTGGCTACTACCAGAACCCACTTTAGAATTGTTTAGGTTGGAAAAGACCTTTAAGATCGAGTCCAAACGTTAACCCAACACTGCCAAGTCTCACTAAACCATGTATCCAGGTGCCACATCTAAGCACCTTTTAAATACCTCCAGGGATGGTGACTCCACCACCTCTCTGGGCAGCCTGTTCCAATGCTTGACAACTCTTCTGATGAAGAAATTTTTCTTCATCTCCAATCTAAACCTCCCCGGCACAACTTGAGGCTGATTCCTCTTGTCCTGTCACTTGTCACCTGGGAGAAGGGACGGACCCCCCCTGCCTACACCCCCCTGTCAGGCAGCTGTGGGGAGCGAGAAGGTCCCCCCTGAGCCTCCTCTTCTGCAGGCTGAGCACCCCCAGCTCCCCCCGCCGCCCCCCACCAGGCTGGTGCCCCAGCCCTTCCCCAGCCCCTGCCCGTCCCTGGACACGCTCCAGCCCCACACAACCAGCCCCTGGGCCCGGCCTGCCCAGCCCCCTGCAGAGCCCCCTGCCCCCCAGCACATCGACGCTGCCCCCAGCCCGGTGCCACCCGCAGCCACACTGAGGGGCACTGGCTGCCCTCGCCCGGGGCACTGACAGAGACGCGGGACAGGGCTGGCCCCAGCCTGAGCCAGGGAACACCCGTGTGCCCAGCACCAGCAGGATGTGACTCCATGCCCCGGCCGCTCACCCGGGGACAGCGCCCGGCCCGGCCACTTAGCTCAATAATGTGCATCCAGCACCCTGCTCCTCCTCCCAAAGCATCCTGCAGTGAAATCCTTTTGCCTCCCAAGCAACAAGATTATTCTCCAATGCCACTTCTAGACTTGTACTTTTCTAATATTTCCCAAACACTTGTATGAGCAGACAAAATCCCTGGGTTTTTTAGCTGCCTTCTTGCTGAAATTAAATTACCTTCCATGCTCTTGAGTAAACTACAGAGCAGCAAGATACGGCCCAAATATCTCTCCTCTGTTGCAATGCTCCTGCATGCTATAAATATAAAGTTAATTTGTGCAATGTGTGGGATCACGCTTGGAAATGAAAAGCACTGTGCAAGCTAATATCCTTCCCAGGAAAAAACACAGCATGACGTACAAAAGAAAATGGTGCAAGCAAGAGGCAGCCGAGGGTCTCTAAAACGAAAACAATGGCATATTTTCCAAAGATTGACTGAATGTCCTAATGGTGCTGACCAGAGGAAAGAGAGGATGTCAAGAGAAACCAGAGGTTTTGTATGAGGAAATGACTGGAGGATGAAAAGGGGGTGGCAAGAGGCCGAGCTCACTGAGGTGAAACGGCTGGCGTACAGTCAGGCGATACATGGCTGCAGCCCAAAGTGTTAAAAATCCTCTGGCGTCTATCACCATTCGTTTGGGAGTGACTTCACTTCCAAACTTCGGGATAAATATTAGCACAGCTATTCAAGATACCCAGGACACCCAGCCCCTGTTTTTTCTCACTTTATGGCTTTTAGGTGTGGACTGTAACACATCACTTCAGCAGCACAAAACAGATTTTACTGAATAAGTCATTGCGTTGGGCTTGAAAAAAAATATTGTTTTGATTGGGTTGGTGGTAGGGTTCCACCCAAGATCCCTGGGAAAAGTTCATTAAGGACAACTGCTCACACCACCACACAATGAAACCAAGGGCAGTGGGGAGAAGCAGCCATGCTGGCAGTTCCTTCTGGGGAAGTGATACCGTGCCTCCAGGAGCTTGGGCATAAAAGAGGATTCACCTGGGATTTATTTCATTTTTGGAAACACAGAAATTCACCTATTTGGACACCCTCTTATCTTTAGTAAATATTTCCACTACTATTTTATTTACTTACTATGCATTCTGTGACTTTATGCTTACTACCTTGTTACCGTACGAAGCTAACTGATTTTATGCTTAACGCCTTGTTACTGTACAAAGCTAATTGATTACAACCATAAAACCAGCAGGGTATGCACAATCGGATGGTTATGGTAGGATCTTCCACCAGATTTAAGAAGACAGCTGGAATTTTTTGTAGCTATCTCTTCTTTTTCAGCTACTCTTGGACCTATGCATCTCATTAGCAACATACTGCATACATGTGTTCCCAAACAACTAGAGATCCTGAGGCTTTTTATATTGGGCCCATTTCCTACCAAAAAAACCCCCCAAAAACACGACCAAAAAAACCAAACAAACAAACAAAAAACCAAACCTGAACAACTATGCAAGGAGGTAGAAAGGAGCACAATGGAAGAGTCACTGTGCGAATTTCAGCAAAGGAGATCAAAGCAATAGTCTACGCTGAAATACACCTTACATCCAGCTAGTAATGAGGGCAAGAGCTGCAGGAGCGGCCAGCTGGAGTTATTCTGCTGAGAGGAAGAAGTTCTGTGTTGTGATGTCCTTCGACACGATACAGGTTCCCAGCATTGCCTGGTATCTGCAGTAACAAACCCCTCTTGCCTTTCTATACTGGAGCAGTGCTTGGAGAGCTGGAAACAGAACTGGTTACCATCACCCATCCCTCCCCCAAAAACAGGGACTCCAGAAACCAGCTGAGTTTTGCCAGAAAGAACAGGACAACACTGATGGCAGCTGAAGACTATCCAGAGCCTCCTGAAGAGGCCTTGGGGATTTCAAACAGCACCTCGTATTTGGACACAAGGCAAGGGACACATCCTCAGTCCCCAAAATACACGTTTCTATCTCAGATCTCCCAACAGATCAACTGCTGGCCCTGTGGGTACGGTTACACAGGCTGCACTTTCTAAACCACTTGCAGAGACAGCATGCTTAAAAGTTGTCATTTCTCACAATTTGTGCGCTGGATGGTTTGCTAAAATTAGAAAAAAGTATATTCCAGAGCTGGAACATTTACGGCTTCTTTGTCATTACTGTAGTTTAACTCTTAAAAATAGATTTAAGTGACATGATAAGTAAAGAGTCCTGTTTAATCTATTTCAGCCCATTTGCCACATTCCTGGTTTGGCCTGTTTGGCTTGTTAATTTAGAGATGTATAAAACCATCTGTTTCACTGTAGACTTTGTTTTAAGCCTCAGAGGAAACAAACCACACAAATAAATGAAATTCACTATGTCATTTCTGTTAGAATATATGTATTTACAGCCATCAGACCAGGCACTAAGTACCCTATAACTCTAATGTTAGCAAAGGTTTTTAACTATTTACAATACTGTTATAAAAAATCAGTGCAACTGAATTTATATCACACCAGGGATTTTCTTAAATTGTATTCCACCTCTCATTTAAAGTGAAAAACAGTGACATTCCACACATTGGTAGAGAATGTAATAAAGAAAGAAAAAAACAACCTTCATAATTAAAAAAAATATATCTTGGAAAAAAATACATCCCAGGCAAATGTACCTAACAGCCTGGATTTCTGTCCATCTATCTGCCTCTATGGTTTGTAATGCCAAGAATTCACCTACAGACGCTCATCCTCTTGACATGACTGTAAATTGCAGCAGTCATACTCTATTTGTTAAAAACAGAGCAGACCCACAATTTTTTACTCAACGATATTTCACTAAGAACACACATTCACTGAACCTAAAGACTTTACAGAAGCGTGTTTCGCTCAGAAAAGACTCCTGCTCCAGACGAGAATGAGAAGGAAGAAAGCCATCCCTGAATCAGTTGCCTATGAAGGGAGCTACCACTCGCTTCTATTTTTTGGCCAGAAGAATAAAACATATTTTGATTTTTATTTATAATATAGCTAATTTTAAAAAACTTGATTGTTTTCCCGTAAAATAGAGTCCTTGGTTACTGACCAGGGTACTACAGGGATGCTGGGGCTGCTGCATTGATATTTAGAATGAAAAAATGGTTCTTTCAAATATGACATTCTCTAGTCTCCTTTCATCATTACTACACTATATAGTCTGTTGCACAGACTATGTTTCTGAAGATTAAATATTTAACTAAGGAAACCTAAAGATGTCAGTCATGGAGTAACTACTAAGAAAGTTCAGTGGTATATGGCATAACATTTTACTGCAGGGTGAACAAGGAGTAGGGAGGTGGCCTGGGACCCAAAGTGGTTGTTGAGGAATCAAAGAATTTGACTGAATAGTTTTAAAAATGTATAAACCAATCAAAGTTCCTAATAGAATCTTATTTGAAGACAGGTCTCCAAACCATGGTTTTCAGCAGGGAGCTTAGGTTAAGGGAATATACAGCTAAAGCATAATAACTTCCAAGAACCTGAGCCCCTGACCCTGTGTCCCCATCCACCAAAGCACACAAGCAGGACTTTGAACATTTTAAGAGTCCCACAGTCATATTCTTCCTTGGCTCCTTTCCCTTCTTTCCTTTCTCCCCTTTCAGCTTTTCTGAAAGTGGCCTGGATTTTCCTCCTCGAGTTATTTTATCTTCTGCCATGAGAAAAATCTGTTATGTCTTATTCAAATGGCTAAACCAACCTACATTCGCTGTCCTTTCAGTCCCTTCCCACAGTGCAGTTAACGAGGTGGTACTCACAATATTCATCAGGGTCAGCAGGTACTTCTGAACATGTTCTTTCCCATGGAACTGAACAACTGAGTCATCAACCCCCAGAAGGACTTCGATGTTGTAATCATCCTCCGTTGCATGCCTTCGATAGCGCTGCCTCGATCTATGCACCTGGTCTTCAATAAAGCTCAACGCACTGTCGAGACTATCCAAATTAGTGAGGTTAGCTGAAATTAAACAGACAAATGAGTTATCAACCAAGAGAGGTTCAGGCTCAGGTCTCAGCTAAACTGGTATAAATTTGAAGTGGCAGCATTTGTTATGTTCTGTGTGTTATATAACAGCATTAGTTCCACTTAATGTCAATTAAAAATTACCTAAATGAGACAGAAATCTGACACAAAATATTTTTACTTCGCAAAGTAAAGCAATACTTTCCACAAAGTGATATTGTGGAATAAATGCAAGGCCAAAAGGAGAGCAAGTCATACCAATGTCTTGATGAGAAGAATGGAGCTATCTGCAGTACAATACTTACTGCTTAAAAGTACTTTTAACAAAAGTACACCATTCAGGGGCCTTGTGCTACCAAGGATATCCTTCATATTTGAACAATTAAAGATAGACACCATACTTCAAAATCTGATCTTACTGCCCACAGAATCCCATTTCACAGCAAGTGCAGTTGCCAGTATAACCTTTCTCTATCCAGGCAGGTACTAACAAATTAATCCCTCCCACTGCAACACATCCGCTCCTTTCCTTGATACACACACATGCATTTCAACAGTAGTGACATGGATCCTCTTTATCATTACAACTCAGGAACACATTTTAGATACACCACATTCACCATTTTTTTAACAGCTTTCATCCTTCATTCCCAATTTGCCGTGTCACTTTGCATTATTGTATGTCAAAGACCAATCCATCAGGCACAACAGTGGCCAACTTTATTACTAATGATTTCTAACAGTCCCTGTGATATGAAAAGCACGTTTTCTGACAGGATGGGATAGAGTTAATGTGGCACCTACCTACTAAAAATTAACATGAAAATATGGAATCTTGACATTTCACCCTACAGAATAACAATGGTTAGCATTAATATTAGTATTATAATTTGCATTACAAGAGCCCTGGAAGCCCCACCGAGAACCTCTTGATTTCTAAGAACGTCAGAAGACTTGCTCAGAGAAGCAAAGAAAGGCAGCGAGAGCGCTGTGGATTGATTAAAGGCTCCCCATGCTTAGTTCCCAGAAACATAATAGGAAGCAAAGGGAGGAAGCTAAAGCCATCACCTTCAAAGCAGAAATAAGAAACAAGTCCTGGAAATGTTATGAAAGTGGATTCTCCATCTTCATTTATTGAAGTTTTCACATGAAAACTGGCTGCTTGGAAAGGGATGAATGAGTCACCAGATCACCAGGCTCATTACAAGAACATCTGTGCTCTTGCCTTAAGACCACTGCCCCAGGCTGCCGTTTCAGCAGGTGCTGGGCAATGCACAGCCTGAGCAGAGCCCCGCACAGCTCCCCGCTGTGGACCTGTACAGCCTCCAGCTGCCAGGAGGGATGCACGCCCAGCTCCCCCAGCCCCCACTGCAGCGTTCCTTACTGCCCCGTGCTTCAGGCTGCGCCTTGCACGGTGAGATGCTTGCCTCTGTGCCTCCTAGAAGAGACCTCCAGGCAAAGGACAGTCCCTGAAAGACGTGTTTGCCTGGGCAGCTTCTTACCATTTCTCCACCAGGATTCAAGAACATGCTTGTCGTGAGCCCCACAGCTGCTGGTCACCGCATTGCGCTGGCAGAGCTCCCCTCGCTCACCAGAAGGACAGAAGGCCCCACGCGGTGGTCCTACCTCCCCGTGGAGCCACAATGCCCTTCTCCTGAGAGGGCGGCATTTAATGCAGCTGATAAGCACAGCCACTCATTGCCAGCCTCAAGGCTCCCTGCAGCTTCTGCTCCTGGGTCCACAAGTTTTTAAAATTAGTCTGGTCAGAATCCATGATTCAGCAGGAAAATTTACTCTTCACGCAGAGCCCAGCTGTCACTCCCAGGTTTACTGTGGCGGGGGGGAACGGGTCTGGCCTTGCGGCAGTGGAGACAGCTCTCTATCAGGGCTCAAAACCTGCCAAGCAGCCACTCCAGCCCTACCTTGCACTTTACTCCAGTAGGAAAACTTCAGTGTTAATCCCTGCTACTGCCCAGAAGTAATTACCTAGCTATCAACAGCAGTCTCAGGGATTTGCTATGGGATCACAGGATAATCGTATGTTCGTGATCTATAAGGCAAGTCACAGTTACTGTAAAATTTGACCATAAATCCCAAAAGCTCTCTAGAAAAGTAAGACTGGGCTGGCAGAGGCTGCAGGTCATGTCCTCTCCCTGCTGCTCACAAAAAACTACAGTAATCAGCAGCAAGGCCAAGGCAATCAGACCTGCTACTGCAGAACAGCAGTGCTGGGCAGGCGAGGAGAGCCTGAGCCCTGTGCTGCAGCTGCGGACGGGCAGCTCTGCTGGCTGGGGGTGCTGATATTTTGGTGCGTGGTTGGTTGTCAAGGTATCTAGAGCTTTTGTGCTTTCATTTCTTTCCCTTATGTGTCAAAGCCAAACTAGCTCCTAGTGCAGTATCTTTATTTTGCTGCGAGTAAATCAGCCGGAGGCAAAAAGCGATCTTACCGTCCTGTGTTTACCATTCTTCAGTGAAAACTGCCTGTCCTCCCTCTTTGCTCCTCACTTCATCACTGTCACACTATAGCACTTACAGTCCTGCCGAGTCCCGAGAAAAGTTATCAGGAGGTTCCCTGGGAATCATCTTGCTGCCAGTGGGTGCCAACCAACTACTTTAAATTTTCTTTGGAGCATAAAAACTTCCCACATCCAGACTTACCTTCACCCCTCCAGCATTACCCGCTCAAGACAACATGCCCAGTGGGCACTGGTACCTCTAGGCACCAACCTGATGTGCTTCCCAGCAGTGAGCAAGCTGCACTGGCTCCAACTGGTGCTAGAATCGGCCCAAGACCAGCAGCACTACTCAAAACATTCACAACAGTAGCTGCAAGATTTTTGATTCATATCCCAACTTCCCACCAAGTGTCCTTTCCTGGGAGGCTCTCCTGGGACCAGCAGGGATGCCTCCACACACGGCCTGACCACAGACTCCTGCTCTGGTGCTGCTCTGCCCACCAGTCTCTTGGATGATGAACTGCCAGATTTACTGGCCCAGGCTGTGTTATTCTCATGTTGGATTTGCTTCTAAATAACAGCTACATCCAAATCAAGTTAATACCTATATCTTACGACAGAGGCATCTCAACTTCCCTTAGTCAAGGTCAGTAACTTTGTTGTACCATTGTACTGCTAACACTGCGCTGAAAAGTCTCAAGAAAACTCAAAGAACTAAGACACCAAACAACTCTTTCACATTTTCCACGTTACCTTCCTTCTGATCACCCCTGCACATTGCACAATAACACCCCAAAAGTCATCTCAAACTGCACTGTGTTTTCCTAAATCATCCCAAGACCTCTCCATCAGATGTTCATTTTCAGCAACTTTTGCCAAATCACTGCATCAGACACTAATTATTGGTGCCAACTTTGTTCTCCATCTCCCAAGAGCAGACACTTGGCATTTGCAGGGGCTAACAATAGCCTGTGTTGAAACCTCCTCCTTGCTCCTGCTAAGAAAAATTCGTATTTGTGAAAATTAACCACTGAGAGACAAGGTTGTATTTTGCTCTTGTGTTGCTCACCCAGAATAAATAAAAAGGACAGCAGCACTGTAACACTTCACAGAAAAATCCCTCAAAATACCTCCTTTTTCTAAAGCCAGCTAAAAACTCATTGGTATTTCAGTGATTTTCTCCTAACACTGCAGACTGTCTTCCACTGAAGGAATAAAAAGTGCCCAAGTTGTCAACAGAAGGGAAACCTGTGCTTCTGGTTTAAGCATAACATTAGGAGCCAGGCAGCCTGGCTTTTGCTCCTGCCTCTGACACTGATTTTCCCCGTGGTGCCGGGAGATGCAGAAGGCAGCCAAGAGCTAGGCAGCAAAACTGCCGAGGGAAAAGCATGTGCACAATCCCATTCGATGCTGCAGTCTGGGGCTTTTTTGGGTGCCCTCCATGTTTGCTTGCAGTTAATGCAGGCAAGTGATGCTAACTGCTTCTAGGCAGCAAAGTCCTAGTTGTTTGCTGACTCAAGAACCAATGTCCCCAGCTGTGACAGCCCCAGTGATGCATTAATATATGTAAAGTACATCAAAACCTAAAGAGGACAGGTCTTTATACTGTGCAGGTGCAAACTGCTTACAGCATTACATGTCACACTAGATCCCTCTCCTCCGCTCCCTTCTCCTAAGCAATGTCCAATACCCTAATCTTTTACCTAAACTGTTCCACTTTTCAATCTGGTATTTTATTTTCTGTATTGGCTCTATCTGAGCTTCCACATTTGCTGGGACAAGAGGTCTGAACACCCAGTACCATGGCAGCATCCTCCAGCCTGGCTCCGATCCCCAACTCTAGGACAGGGAAAATTCACACGGACACAAACATCAGGTCTGCCTTTGCAGGCCTTCAGAAGAATTCTCCATCTGTGACAGTTTGGGATGCCTGACAACACCCTGTTCTCTGAGAGTTCTTGCCTTGCTCATTAATCTTTGATATCATGTGCTTTACAGAAACCTAATTACATGACATCTCCTGATTCTGCCTTACCCATCGTGGCAGACAAAGCTCTAAGTGATGCTGTGAGTTACTGAAGCATGAACATGCTGCCTGCCACAAAAAACGCCTCTCCCTGTGTTTTCTGTCACTCCCTTTAGGACATCCACCAGAAGCATAGTTGCTGACTTGTGATCTTGTTTTGTTTTTTTATGATCCCTTTCAAAAAGGTTCATGGAAATACAGCTGCACCTACAGTTCTTAGAGTCCCTTAAGAAGCTACTGCGATTTAATAGCACCAGCTTTAGGGTTCCCCAGTCTCACAGCAGCAATATTGTCCTAATAAAGCAGTTTCTAATTGCTTACCTCCTCTTTGTGGTAGGGGGAAGAGGACTTTCTGGCAAGCCCAGAGCAGAGACCAGGACAGGCAGCTGGGAAACAACTGCGTGTCATGTTCACAGCCATCATCTGTGGCTTGTCAACACAGCAACTCACTGGAATTTCGTTTCAAATATGACTGTGCAGCATTCAGGCCAGCCAGCCACCATTTCAAATGCAGCTTGTTTGCTTTTGCAGACACTTCATCTGTCACGGCAGGAACAGACAAACACCTGAGCCGACTGCTGAGCACCTTCTCTGCAGCCTCACAAGGATCAGCACTTCTGACGCACTGTTTTGCTGCCCATCTCCATTCCTGGGACACGCTCCTGAAGGGACTCCTGGCCTCCCACTCCTTTGTGTGGCTTGCTGCAAACCACCAAGTTTTTTGTTGGGTTTTTTCTTTTCTTTTTAACCCCAGTGACTCAGACTGAATCCCAGTGAAGCACAGCTGGAGCCCATTCTATTGCGGTAGCAAGCGTATCTGCGTGCGCAGCACTGCGGCAATGCAGAAGCAGGGGCACCCACCCCTGCCCAGCTGCACCGCAACTGGTGGCAATGCCACTCTGAGCCTGGGACTTGGGATTTCGGCGTAGGCGTGAGGCCATCCATCACTTGGTGCTGCGAACGCAGGAGGAACAGGCTGTGTGGTAGGGGAGCAGGAGGAGGCAGGGTGGACTGGCTTTAGCTCTCAGCTTCCCACTGCTCAAGTACATCTGCACCTCTGGAAAAGTACCAAACGCCCTCAACAGCTCGACAAAGAACTGCTCTTTTGGGAATTGCACTTTAAATCCCAAGTCATCTTTCTGTAATGCTCCCTGCCACTTATATGCCGTAGGCTTCTGTCGTGTCTGTCCTCTGTGATCAACTGACACCCCAATTAGCCCCCAATTAGTCTGTTCGTGTATTGTACCAAAATCCTCATTTGCCTTCATGGTAAATTGAAGCCCAACCCATGGAGGTTGGAGGCAACAATGAACAGTCAACAAATCTTGCTTTTTATCCCTTGGCAATTTTTTCTCCCATTTTTAAGTTCCTCAGTTCGTGGTTTTGTTTCTCATTCCAGATGCGCACAATTGTGATGTGTTTTGTTCATTTGCATTTTGTTTCATTTGTTTGTTTCTCTGATTTTTAAATATTTTTTACAGTTATTTCTGCTGGGCTTACTGTCCTGCTCACCTTCCTCTCTGCTTTCTATTTTGTTTTCCAAATGTCCTCTATTTGTCTTCCTTCACCCCCTTAACCATCCTGCTCAGCTACATTCGTCTTTCATAATTTATAAATCCCGTTCCCATACCACAGTCTGCATTTGGACCCTTCTGCTATAGATCATTCACAAGAAAACTGGGTAAATCCAGCGAGGTGAATTAAGATGGAAGAGAGCTCCTGTGAGGTGAAAGCAAATTGAAAATGGTCTAAATAAGAGAAGCAAATCACACAGTGCACTAGATACACGATAGAAAGTTAGCCCTGTTTAAAAGGCATCCCTGGGAGGACACTGCCGCAACACAGTTTTAACTTGGAGCTCAGTTTTCACAGGATTCTTGTGATTTCTTGAATCACAGGTTAACACAGTGGCTGTTACTTGGTAAATCCTTAACCAAGAGCAATTATCGTAGCAGAACTCTCTTTGGGTGTGTGTTCAAATTCCTCCTCTTCCACTTTTTTATATAAACCAAAAGCAAGACCACACTAGTAGTCTAAAGACCAGGCATGCATCAGGCATCCTACCGAGGTTATGAATCCTCATCCTGCCCTTATCTGCAAAGAAGCAGTACTGTAAAAGGAAACTTTTGGGCTGCGTGCCTTGCTAACCACATGATCTCATTATGAGTTCCCTGCCTCTTAATTTACGGTAATGCTCTTTCTGGTCAAATCACATTTTAACACACAGCCTGCTCCACCTTTCATCTGTCCGGGGGAAGTTTGCCAGGGGTGTCAGGGTAAGCTGGGCTGGGCTCTCAAAAATAGGTCTCAGACTCGAGCTGTGAGAAGGCCAGCAGATACAGCAGCTGAACTCCCGCTAGAATGAGCTGGTCATGGCGTATGAAGTCAGGAGGATTTCGAAGTATTTAACAGTATTTCAAATACTGTATATTTGGGCCTTTATAGAGCAATATTCTTGTAAATTTCTTGGGGCAGAACGATTGTCCCATATTCGCAGATCAAATGCACATTCTTGCACTAATAGGCACAATCACTGTTCCCTTTCTTTCTTGTCACCCATGCGACAGCGCAGCACCTTTAAACCTCAGGACACGCTCAAGTGCCTGCCTAAAGCAGAGTTATAAAGAATAACGAAGCTGAAACCTACCAAAGTGGCAAAATAGAGGGGGGGCTTTCAAAAACTTCCAAAACCGGGGGGGGGGGGGGGGGGGGGGGGGGGGGAATTGTCTTTTCCAAAGGATAAACCAATTAGCGCCGTGACAATGGCCAGGTGGACGATGTGGCAAACAGCCAGGCGAGAGGCACTAAGAATAACCACAGCTAGAAGTTGCCAAGGAGATCTTTTCTGGCATGTCACAACAAAGAGAAAAGGTATTACAATACTAAAAAGAAAAGTTGAAAACTAAATTGATCTCATCAGGGCCACAGTCACACAATGAATAACATAAAGATGAGAGATAATTGCACTGTTAAAAGATTAAGTGAGATTGAGGTAATAGAAAAGCCTGAGCTACAACTTCCCCCCCCCCAAATGGTGAAACATATTGTGTTACAATTTTAACTTTCATATTACAACAAAATAGTCAAAAAGGGGAGATGAAAGGAATGGCAAACCAGCCAGGCAAACCAGTCTGTGCGACATGGTTGAAATGGAACTCTCTGAGAACTGAACATAAGTTTTTTCTAACAGCAAAATTTACCCTTTGGAAAATTTTCAGCTATCAACCTTAATAATGCAAACAGAGGTTTTACAATTTAGCACCAAATAATGAATAAGCAGGAGGTTTCTAACTCAGTGCTTAAAAGTAAGCTCACAAAGGGGCAAAAAGAGCTACTCTGAAGAAAATTAATTTATGGGCCAACTTCTAAGTTTCACTGACTTGATTGGCTGCATCTGGGAAATGCTTACCTTGCAAATATTTTGGCAAGTCATTGTAAACTGGCCTGTATTCCAGAGCCAGTGACTTGCAAATTGTTGCCTGATTTACCACATCCCACACGTACAGAGAGCGCAAAGCTGCCCCAGGAAGAGGGCTCTGTCCCTTGCAAACCCTCGAGTGCATGGGTGCACCCATGCCAAGTGGGCTTTGTTTAACATGACTCATATAGAGCTACGAAGGGGGCTCAACACTCTCAATCTCATTTGCAGCTAATGCATAATTAATTAAACTGCAGAGTTCAGCCATGTCTCCACATAGGCACTCGGAGCCCCAGAGATCCCACCCGAAGTCCCAAACGCAAAGCCTTCTTGCTTCCCCTGGAGCAAAGGATCAGGATCTGACCCACAATTTACTTTCCTCAGCCAGGCTCTAACGAAGTGTTGATGGGCTATTTGAGTCCTAGTTTGCCACCAAGATACTTGAACATCCAATCCTTATTCCAAGCATGATTAAATTACAGCAAATTAGCACATTAAGTAAGCTGCCTAGCTGACCTCCTGGCTTTGTAGGTGACATGTCTAACAATCCCGCTTGCATTTTTATCAGAATGAAATGCCAAAGCATGGTACAGGACCTGAATAACAACAGGTTACAAGGGATGGCAGTTGTCTTTCTGTAAGACAACTATTCTGCAAGAGGGGGATATTAAGTTTAATTACAGTATAACAAAAAGCATTAACAATCACACAAGTTTAAAAAAAAAAAAAAAAAAAAAAAGTCACATTCCTAGCCAGGGCAGGGGGGGTGAGAAGAGGGAGAAAAGCCCAAGAAATACATAAATTAACTACACATCACTGGAAATACTACTGAAAAATAATGGCTAAAGCAAATACTTTCCAATGCTTTTTAGTCATAACCACATAACAACAAATCTTGCCTTTTGGTAAGGTTTCAAAGTGGAATTATTCCATCCTTTTAAAAGGGGAGCTCTCTTGCTGGGTAGAAAGTCTAAGTTGTAAATTATACAATTAAATGTTTTCAATGTCAAGTATAACAAACCTAGTATAAATCTCATCAGTGTAAATAATGTGTCACACAAATGACAATGCAAACACTCCTGTTTTCTATATAATCATAATGATCTTTTAATTAGACAAAGTAAACAGTCTGCTTGTTTCACCTTGTGAAGAAAAGCATAGGAAGAAAGTTTCAAAATTCTAGGGTGAAAAATGTGTGCAATTCAAACTACCTATAAGTTCAACCAACTTCTTGTACATCTCAGAATGTTATGTCAGAAATCGGCAGTCAGGAAAAAAAGGTTAATTTGAGTTTCACAAGAAGAAAACATCATGTGGCCAGTCTGAGCAAAGGCAGCGCAATGTACGATGCCTTGGCTGCTTCCTCTGGCAGGATTTGAATCAGAGCAAGAAGGAGTTATAATTTTACCTATGTTTTGAAAATATCCTTGTTGCTAAATCTGCTTGGACCTTCTGCAATAACAAAACCAGCTGCAATTGATTAGAGACTGTAAGAAAGACAAAGCTAACTCGGAGGACGCAGAAATTTCTTAAACTTCAAAATGACAGCAAAAAGCCCTGAAAAAGAGAATGAGTCTCTGCTCTAGTGAAAGCACATGAGGTTTATTCCCAAGGAGTTTCAAAATCAAGGGCAAAGGCTTCTTTTCTTATTTTTACAAGAGCTCTGATTCTGTCAGGCGCTACAAAAGGCAAACTGCTAAACACTGCCCTTCCTATTGTGGTGCGTGGGTGGGAGACGGGGTCCTGATGATGATGGCTGAGAAGGGATGCTTCCAAAATGCAGCACACTTCATGAACATGTACCAGGGATGGAGAGAGGGGAGAGGAAAGGAAAAAAGAAAGAAAGAAGCTGGATGGATGCAAGGATACCAAAACCCTCTGGGGAGAAGGCGAATCGAGAGGTCAAAGTTGGAACACAAATGCAAAAAAGGAAAGTAAAAAGAACTCATGGTTGGTCTCCATGCTGCAGTTCCCCACTGCCCCTAGGATGGCGACGGCAGAGCTTGCTCCCACCTCTCACTCCCCAGCCCTGAGAGCCGCAGCCTGGGAACAGCCTCGGAGTTCTGGGGGCACTGGGATGAGGGCCTAGGTCTGCAAGGCAACCCGTCTCCCCTGCGCACGCGAACAGGGCTTTAATGTTTCTTTTCCAAGATAAATTTAGCATTAATATCTGCGGGCTTTAGAGGGATTAGAGGAAGGTCAACATGCAGTTGTTTAGTTTTCTGGCAGGTCTAAGATATTTTTAATTCCTTTTGGGTCAAATGGACTTGAATACCGATTTTTTTAAAAACTGAAGAAACAAACAAATCATTTCAGTTCATCTGAAATCATGTTTTACTTATTTGACATGAAATCAAGCACTTCAATTCAGGGACTTGTTTAAAAATACAAGATATTTCAAGGGAAAGAAGGGAAATGGTTTGTTTCAAACCTGCTGCCATGAAATTCTTCAACATTTTCAGGGTTTTTCTTTATCTGTGTGAAGCTCAGTGAAAATTCAGTATCTTCTATTGACAATAAAAAATTCCACCCAACTCAGTTGCAAGTGCCAGGACTAAAGAGAGTTTCCATTTGCCTCTTTCCACCACCTATCCCCCTTCCTCCAAAGGAGTGATCACCACTGCAGGACCTTTGTATTTTCGTGGGTTATTCACGTACTATTGACAAGCAAGCTGTACTCAGCGCTGCCTGAGTTGTCCTTCAGATTGGCTTGCAGCCTAATCAAACTGAGGTCGTTTGTCTACTAAATGAGATGTAGCTGGTAGGATGTAATGCTCCTTGGCAGGTGATAGAGAACTCTCCTATAGGGACAAATCAGACCCACCGCACCTCAAAATAAAAGCCTTTCAAGAATTATGTAGCAAGGAATTTATCTCCTGAATTAAAAACAGCATCATCTTTGTCTGTGTAAATACGGCTTAAAGTGGTCAGAAACTGCATTTGTATTCACTTTGCAGAGTGTTATGAAATTGCTTTAGTATTAATGACTACTCTGCTCTTACTACAGGCAATGAAATCAGACTTTGGAAAGCACAATGTCCAGTAAGAAGGGATGGGAAGCCTTTTACACATATTTATGTACACACATATATAGGTACACTTATATACAGGTACACACACACATAATCATTGCTAAAGTGAAAGAACTCTGTATTTTAACGTGGTATAATGGTGGTTGGAGAGTTGGTGGATAAATCACTTCTGAGCTAACATTTCTATTAGAAATGTTTTTAAAAAGAGTCAAACGTGTTGGAAAAGTATCAGATGGAACGGCAAATTGAGATACTACATTTTTAAAGATTCAGTTAAATTCTCTTCAAATGGCGTTAACCCAAACTGATGCTAAAAAGACTAGACAAGTCAATGGCTCTTGAGAAACAGGAGAAGCTGTTAAGGGTAAAACCAGACAGCCGCTCCAAAGCTTCAAGTAGTTTCTGCCTCCTGAACTGGAACAGTGTATAAAGACAATTTAGCCTCTAACCTGTTACTTTTGCAGAGTAAATGGGAGATGTCAAAGCCAACACCAAAAAAACCTTTCAAATTGCCTGACCAAGCAGTTACTAAAGCAATTAACAAGTTAACCGAGAGCTCTGCTGACATACATAGTAAACGCTACTATTAATTAACACTGTCTACAACTGATTAAAATGGAGTCACTCAAGGTCTGGGTTTCTGCAATGAGTTACAGGTTTTATCCGAATACTGGAGATGGATTAGTTGGATTCTATTACTTGTTTCTACCTAGTTAAGAACTGGCTAACCAAGCCAATCCTAGTGTACCTGATTCTAAAAATGCCTGTGATCGGTTAAACAATGACCATAGGAAGAAATGGAACAAACACAAAAAACTTCCATAAATCATTGGCTGTAACACCATAGTTTATGCTTCATTTTAGGAACCAAAAAGCTGTCCATGACTATATCCATCTTCTTTATTCTTCCAAAAAATTAAATGTTTATCTAAAAGTACTGATCATACAAACACTAAAAATATTAACACATACTGTGCTAACAGAAGTAATAACATGGTCCTCTCATCTGGTCGGAACAGACTCTATCCTCTTTCAGTTCTTTGCTAAGCAAGAGAATATTACTCCTTCAGTAGTTCAACAGAGAAATTCTTTGTATTTTCCCATTACCCCAGTAAGAAGTTACAAAGCTAAACACTAACTGAACTGACTCAGGTCTTACAGCATGGGGGAAACAAGGCTGGAGGGAAAAGTAGTATCTTTTGGTAGCTAAAGAAGGCACACTTTGGGTGCCAGGGTCTCCTCAACAGATTATTGCACCCTACGAGCATAGCTTCCTACCTGGCTCCTCAGCACCACCAGTACCACAACCCCTGTTCCCTTCAGTCCACCTACAGCATCTGTTCATGCAGATCTGAGACCACAGATCAGTGGTGAAAAGTCATGTTTTCTAAAGTCACACAAAACAGCGTTTACTTGTCTGATGACAGTGCTATTCAATTATGCAATAAGAAAAAGATTTGAAAATACCACAGTCAATAAAGACTCTACTTGGCTTCGCTGCCCTGGAAGCCCCCACGAGTCCTCAACAATTACTTTGGACTTGCAGGACTCCGAATGATCCTCTGCAGTGCGGGAACCGGACATGTATTTATTGAAGCTGACACTAATCAATACCCATGACTTTCTCACTGGTTTCAACTTTATTAAAAAAATCATATCAACAGCTGCTACTGTCCCACTGAGCTCCAAAAGAAAGCAGAGGGTTGATGGTATCTAGGTGCTCTCACTGCCTGGTTCTCCAGCTTATCTTCATCTGAGCTCCAGGCTGCCTTCAGTGCAAAGTTTTCCATTTGACCTTTGCTATACTTCTCTTAGGATCAAAGAATTTTAATTTATTACTTTTTCACTCTTTCCAATCTATTTCTGGCTAATCTTCTCAAAAATTTCTAAAGCATTTAGAAAGGTTTCTTACATTCTGGTTTTAGTCCAAGGTGTCTTACTCTGAAATACTGCAGTGCAGCTGGGCAACTGTCACATTTTGCTGAATAACTGGTTCACCAAAACCAAGTTTTGATTGTTTTGAAATGATTTTCAAATTGAACTACAGGCTTTTTGAGGGGTAAAAAAACCCCAACAAATAATGGAACAAGGACTCTTGTTTCATTTCAGTGAACATATATACCACAATATCAAAGTGCCTGACCAGCTCAGGCTACAGCAGAGGCAGGGAGAGGAGAACATGCCCGTGGGGTGTTCATCTTCCAACGATAGAAGCCAGCTCTAGCTTGTGAAGTTGCAAATGCTGCAAAGTTAGTCCATGCCTTAGTTCTCTGAATTACAACGTGCATTAAAGGGATTAGTCCACAGAAAAGAGCTGAAGGGCTGCACCTTGCTGAAGGACTGGAATCTGTGGGAGTTTGATGTGACTGGGCAATATGAGGGAGATCCTCAACCCTCCAGCCTGAGAGCTTGTTTTTTGCAGAGACTGTCTAGCTCTAGGCTATTACCTACTCCTTGACTCAAAAGGCCATTTGAATGGGAGACTGTTATCCAAGTCTTTATCAACCTTTCTCAGCCTTCCTAAAAAGCAGACAATACTGATTCTGAGCTGTCAGCTGGGGGGCGGCGGGGAACCCACACCAAAAAAAAGCCCCACCACAATGAAAAAGTATCAGTATGAAAAGAAGGGAAGCAAAGTAGCTAGCAAACGGAAAAACCTTTTAAAGGTGAACCCACAAAGTAGGGGTGTCAAACTGCGGTATGAAATGAGTGCAGCAACCATTACACGTGGCATGTGTCAGCTACCTCTCCTGACCGAGCCTTAGCGGTCAGCTCTGCACTGGGGTTTTTATGTTTGGGGGGGTTAAATATTTCCAGACAATTCCACTAAAATTATGCTTTAAAAAGTCATCTGGAAAGCCAAGTAATGCTCTGGGAGACAAAACAGAACATCAGTATTTGGATCACCTGAAGTATGAGGGAATTCAGCAAAGAACAAAATGTCTGAAGCATTAACCTGCCAGGATTATTTCTTAACGTCAAAAATTTCAGGTCCATTTGAAGTCTCACAACAGAGAAACTAAGGCAACCGATTGAACTTCCTTGTGAAAAGATTAAAAACCCCATCCTATAGAGTACAGCATGTGGTCTTGCAGATACGTCCTGAATTCACCCAGGGAGACTGACGCCTATTGCAGAAACCCTGTTACCATTAGTCAAGGCAAAGACAGGGTAAAAAAAGTACTTTCCTGTCCAGTTGCAAATGCAGCTCCTCTTTGTTTCCCAGCCTTCCAGCCCTGGATTTAGTTCAATCCAGACATTACCTGCAGCTATCGATCTCATCAAGGCCAAAAACATGCCCAGTGGCCCATGAGCAATATCCTGCCACGCTGGTATCAGCAGCTTAACTTGAACAGAGCCGCGTTTCCACCTTCTCCTTGCGACTCAGAATAACCTCCAGAAAATCACCACCCTTCCCCAAAGACAAGTCATGACAAAACCCCAACAGGTAAACATCTGGAAATCGTTATCTACCACCTGTAGATAACCCAAGGAAAAGGTTCACGCCAAAACGTGTGTGTGAGGGGGAAGAAGGGTTGTTTGGGTTTGGGGAGAAGAGTTGCTCTGCTTGGCAAGCACATGTGGAATACGACAATGGAGCCAGAGGGCTTTGGGGAGAGACATTCCGACGTGCTTTCAAGTGCTGACCATTGATGGAAACGCCAGTGCAGAACTGCAAGAAGAGATGCAAAAAAGAAGCGTTGATGGCACAGAAGCATACAGGTCTCAAAACATGTATTTGGGAGGAACAGGGGACTGAATAGAGAGGAAGAGCCAAGTGACAAAGACACAATGCACAGCTGCCAGCATGGGGGCTGCTGACCGCTGGTGGTTTCATGCTCTCCCGCACCAGCAGCTCGTCTTTCACAGGCTCTGGGTAATGCTGGGTAGAGCCGACTGACCATCTGCTAGGGATGAAAATTTCCAGGTAATTGTGAAGGAAGGAGCTGCATTAAACCTCTGCCCCAAAGCAGGTGCCCAGGGCTGCAGGCTCTGGCACCGGCTGAAGCCTCACTGCTGCTCCCGACAGGGGTGAGCACAGCAGGAGCACCTCTGCACTGGGGCGGGATCGCAGGCGGTGACACAAACATCTTGGAAGGCTGATGAAAAATGCTGAGGAGAGAGACTGCCACAACAGACAAGCACAGTGGAAAGGATCAGGCTGGCAGGGCCAAACAGAACCATTTTGTGTATGAGGGATTATCACAGCTCGGCCGGCACCAGCACAGCCTTCTCTCTACCCCTGCCTTCCCGACACGTTATCTCAGAATAATGTGCATGCAAGTAACACCAGCTCTTAGTTTATGGAGTTTACCCAGATTTACTGCTCTCTGGGGAAGCAGGGGGCTGATATAAAAGTACAAGATCCCAGCTAACTTTCTCCACTTCCCAGCTCTTCCACTTGGCACCTTGGGAAGGTAGGGAAAGAGGCCAGGAGGAGCCAGGCAGGGGCTGAGCTTGTACCAGAGCAGCCAACACAGGGCTGCAGCCAGCACCCACGCCGGGCTCTGCACCGCTGCTTCTCTGCACCATGACGTGTGGCTGCTGCTAATGCTCATGCCAGATCTACTTAGCCTGCAAATTCTGCAGGGCAGGGCATGACCCCCAACAGTGCTGGCACCATGTTATCACGAGGCATTTGCAGTCCAGGCTGGGTTTTAGGCACAACCACCATGTAAGCAGCTGATAACAACAAGCCTTCTTCTTCTGGAGCCAACTGCTTCCTCAAACTGCTGTACATCTCTGGCTCCTAACATCAAGCTAGCACAGCTCCATAATTATGGATGTAGCATAAGGAGCAGACAAGCTGAATTAGGCTTCCGATTGCATGTCTAATTTATGTACAACTGCAGCAATTACAGATGCAAATTAAATAACTGTGCAGAAAATGGGTTTTATTAGCCATAACTAAAACCCAATAAAACTCAGTAGCTCATGCACATCTCTGCACTAAATGTGCCTCTTTAGAATGTCAATTAGAAATGTGAGAAACAACCGGGATTTTCTGTTTCCTAATCTGAAAATAAAAAAAATAACAATAAAGAAGGATAAGCTGTCACAGCACATGTCTTTTTTCCACAACAAAATGAACAGGAGCTCTAATTGGCAATTTCAGAGCAACACATTATTTTACAGACAGCAGTTCTATGCAGCTTTTAAACACATTATTTATACTCAGTCTTTCATGCCTGACATGGCTGAGAAAAAGTCTCATATAATAAACCCATATGCTAAATGTAATTCAGCTTCAGAGGAAGCACACTCTGACTGGCAGGTTGGGATTTAAAAGTTCAAACATAAAGCTGAAGAACACTGTGCTTAACTTCACAGCCTTTCTGAGATTTTGGAAGTTGGGCACTTCTTAGCATCATGTCAACTGGGTCCAGGGCTGTGAAAAGCCCCTCTGGATATTTTACCTCTCTGGATGAAACCACTCAAATCTTCTGTCATTCAGACTTAGCATGAGTGCTGCCGTGTCTAGGGACCCAGCGCTAACCTATTTGTTTAAAAGCAATAAAAAAAATTGTACCCATTAAATCAAGGTTAATCCTCCAGCATAGTTCTTATACAACTCCCTGCTATGTGTGATTAAACCTACTCCATATATATGTAGCACAAACACCTGGATAAAAAGTTTATATATACCACGGTGTGTCTATGCTGTCCATTTGCTTCATTCCCTGTTTTGCAAGGGAGAGGGGATTTTTCTGGCTGGCAGCACTACACACATGTGAGTTAATCACTCTGGCTCTGACCAGGAGTGACTGCTGGCTCTCAGCATGGGAACCCTGGCGTGTTCCTGTACAGCCACCTACACACAGCAGGTCAGAGCATACCACCAATACACAACATAGATACAACCCAAGATTTCCAGCTGCAGTACAGATAATTCCCACTATACATCACGTATCCTTCCTTCCCCACCCAGCTGCAGGCAGAGGCTTAGGAAGGGCTCCGTTCCTCCCCAGGCACCTGTGTACATCCCAGGCAGGGTGGGATTGCACCAGCTCCTTCCCCAGGTGCTCTGACCAAGCAGGGCCAGCCCCTGGACTCCAGGATGAGGCAGGAACACCCAGCTTCTCACATGGGGCTGGCAGCAGACACCAGAAGGGGAGCAGGCAGCATGCCACGGTTAGCGGGTCCCCTTGTCTCCAGGATCTTTCAAACGTGGCTTACACTGGTACACTCTTCTCCCATTGGCATCCATGGATGCTCTCCACTTCCTCAGCTCTCCCACTTCATGCTGCGTTACTTCCAGTACAGCATCTTCCTCAGCGCACATGGTAATACAGGTAGGACTTGGCACATAAGATTAGCAGCATCTATTCCTAAGCCACTTCCCAACAGACACGGACATGGTCCTGCATTCAGTGCCCTCCCTGCCACTGCCCTGAGCTTCTTCCAGGCCACAGGATGGACACCCATTCAGGATGCAGAAACCTCCTTCAAAATTTAAATATACCACATCCACTGACTTCCCCTTATCTCTTGTGGCAGTTATATTCTCAAACAACTCCAGCAAATTACTTAAGCATGACCTCCCTTGCCTGAATGTCTGCCAGGTAGTCTTAATTAAACTGTGCATTCCCATATATGCTCTCCACAACACCCTGAGGAGAGGTTCCCAAGATTTCCTCATTTTGTGTATTCCCTTGGATCATCTATCATTAAACAGCAATAACGATGAGCAAAATGAAAAAGACAGGAATAGTTTTGTACCTGCAGAAATATAGCACACAGAAAACAAAGAACTAGAAATCAGTTATTAGGCCGGACCTCGCTCCAAACAGAGATCCTGAGATGCTGAGCACTTCACTACAGCTACTGAAGTAAAAGATTTTCAAACATTGTGGTGATGAACATGGAGTAAAATCCAAAGATGTGTTCAGAATGGATCTTATCCTAAGAAGGATAATATAAACTGCTGAAAGAGAAGGACGAGAAATATTGATTCTGCTTCTTATTTAAATAATAGGACCATTTACATGGAATCATTTCCAGCTTTCCTAACTGACTCATATCAAAGGCATTATCATCTGACAACTAATTTTTTATGTTGCAGTTCTAGATTCAGATGTTCCAGATTCCATAAAAAGCTTTAAAAAAACAACCCTCAATGAGCCCACTCCCCTTCTGAAACTGGTCCCCTCCTCTTACAATGTTAGATCTACTGCCAGCCTGAGCAGGTGCAGGAGCATCCTGCAGCCACCAACCCCCCCAAGCTCTGCCAAAGCAGAGGGGCAGGCAGAGCTCAGCACTCGAAGGGAACACCTTCTCTTAGAGGTGAACTGCTCTGGAAATGGTGATTTTGTAACACCGGGAACAGCCGAAGGACAGAGACTGCACCACGCTCTCCAAACCTCCAACTGACAGTCACATCAGTGGGGCTGTAACAAAACTGCAGCGGCAGCCTTGGCCTCAGGAGCCTGCCACAGAGAACAGCCAAAGAAGGTGAGCAAGGTAATGTAAGGCACAGGTCTATTAATCCTGCCAAAAAACAATTTAAGGAGATTTAGGATTTACACTTATCCTATGCCTGATTTAAAAAGATATTTTAAGTCATGTCTTTGTTTCTAGCTGTGTTTTGTAGCTGACCTATTTTGGATTTTCTTTTACTCCAGGATCAAGATACGTACAGAAAAATGATCTGGGCTGTATTTGGACTGACGCAACAAGATTGTTACCTAAATTCTGAGCACAAGGCTCTGTTGTGGTTGATGAGTGAGCCAGAGAGAAGTCAACTTGATTTTGTGATCCAAGCTCAACTTTACATAGCTCAGCAATCAAAGAAATGCTCTGCTACTAACAGCGTAATGAAATCTGGCAGCATTTCCACAGCAATGCATACAATGTCCTCTCTGCAAAGTCATTTTTCAGAAGAGAAGTATACCCACAAATGAACCATGCCATCAAAAAATTCCTCCACTGCAACCTATCCCAGGGAATGTCAGGCAAATAAAACCCCAGCTGGTCACACCACAACTATCCCATTCATATAACACAGGAGTAGCTGAAGAGAAAAAAAATGCTTTTAATTAATATCTTAATAATTCAAGAAACTACCTGTTCTTATGCCTGCTGCCGGTGGTCGGTTGGCTGAGGTCACCAGTGTGGGGCAGAGGGTTAGGATGCTGGGGAAGGAGACAAGAGGCAAATGATGGAAAGATGGGAGGAGGAGAGTTATACACATGGCCAAACTTTGCCTCCTTAAAATAGATGAAAAAATCAGGGGATATACTATTTTATGGAGCAATGGATTTAATAAGAGGATAGTTACAGTGATTCATGGTGGTCTAAAGAACAAAAAACTATGTGAGATAAATGAATTACATCACAGTAAATGCATGGGTACATCCATTTTGGATTTGGACCTTGTATGTGCAACTGGTGTGAAACCACAGACAAGACTTGGTATTGACATCCGTGGTTTGTGGGCAGCACTTCCATTACCCAGGCAGGAGGCAGACTCACTGCAGCCAGCACACCTATTGAGATTGTCTAGCTAGAAGACATAATTTTCTTACAATGCATACAGTGCATGTGTGTTACAAATTAATAAAGGCTCGGGTACAACTATCAATAAAGATGGACAAAAGTTAAACTATGTGCAAAAGGTTTCTGTGCACCTGAGGAAGAGAGTCACTTTCAGTCTTCCAAGCAGAACGCCACACACCCTGACTCTGCTAGTGCAGCACCCCCAAGAGTCAATACAGCACCAGATGCCACTGATCCGTGCCAGGTTATGCGAGGTCCAGAGCACACTGCCTACAGAAACTTGCCAGAACAGAAATCCTTTTAGTACTTTAGATTTTCTTAAGATTCACTTAATCTGCCTTTTTAAAGTACATTTACAAAAGCAGAAATGATCAATAACTCCACCATTAAATTGCATTACTTTGCATAACTAATTTGGGACAATACATTAAGTAAATGAATTAATAATCCTTGAAATCTACATACAGTAGGACAACAGCTTTAATAGCAAATCCCTGCTGGAAGGAAAACCAGCAATTCAAACAACTCATTCAATCTATGAGGCAACTTAAGAAAACCAGAAAACAATCAGTTTCATATTGGAAGCAAGTGGATTAACTTTAAAAGACACCAGCATAGCAATTTATAGCTATTAAAATTTTTTTGACAACATAAATTTCCAATTTCAGCAGCCAGAGTAGGTGAAGCTTTAAGCACAAAGAGCTCATTGATTCAATATGTCTGTACAGTTTAATTCTGAAAAATCAATCATTGTGCATTTCCTCCAACACTTTTTTTTTTGTAGCATCCTCCTAAACAATTTATTATTATTGCTTATTGCTAAAATAGAAATGGTGATTCCACGACTCTTAGCCCTACTAAATCAGTATTTAATGCTGCATGGCTGCCCTTCTTATATAAAGGGATAGCTTGGTTTATTATGAAGAATATTATTATTAAACATTTCTTGGTTGTGTTTATAGCTTGTGGCTATTATTTTAAGAATTTTCTGTTTTCTTTGAATAGGTTTCCCTTGCCCCACCTACATCATGTCAAGCTCTTGGAATCACCTCTAAAGGAAAGGGTCACTTTTGGCTTATGAAGTATCCCCAGGCAAAAGCCAGAGGCTATAAACATGAATTTTTCATTATATTAATTGTGCTAGTTTAACTATGCAACATGACTCTTCAAGATAACCAATACGGAATTTTAATTGTGTGTGAAATATTCCGTCTCGGTAAGCCCCCTTCCTAACCTTTTTTATACTGGAGGGAGCTTCTGCCAACAAATACTGCATCTTAGCTAATGCACAACTTTCTTTGTAATTCACATTCCTGACCTTTTATTTTGACATTTTCACCTCGTATATTAATTTCTGCCTGCACTGAATACTGCAGCATTATAATTACTTACATATAAACCTTTCACCACATCTTTCTTTGGACTTTGTTAGAAGATGCTGTATATCAAATAACAGCAAATTTCACATTAATCAGCTGGCCTTTCAGAAGAACAGGCTGCCAGCAGCCGGGAGATATCACACCTAGAGCCTCTGTGCCACCAAGCATGGGTCAGAGGAGCTTTCTACTTTGAAAGAGCAACACAGGGCACCCAAAAGGGAGAACCCAGCCTTCCCAGACCTCCCACGGTGTCTGTGGATGTTTCCCCTGCCTTGCCCTTGCACAGCTTTTGGGCAGCAATAAATTAAGCAGGACACCGAGCACCCTGCCTGCGCCTCCCAGGAGCCCCACTGCCCCAACAAGCCTTCAGACAGGCTTGGCAGTTACCTTTCTCATCCTGCTCTCCGCATTAATGGATATTACAGGTAATTGAAACCACATTTTCCAGTGAGTTTATTACCCACATCAAGAAAAAACTCATATAAACCATGCAGGTTTTACTGTATATTTTTACCTACAGCATATTCACGCACACTGTGTTACAAATGGGGAAGATGCAGTGACACACTGAAGCAGTCACATTCAATAAATGGTTTTTTCTCACCTGGTTTCCACGCTAGAAGCAAGGAACAGAAACTGCACGAGGCATAATTCAGGTGATCAGCTCTAGTGAGGTGGTGTCCATTGGACCTGACACCTTCTCAAACCAGTCCGGTGATCCCCCCAAGGGTCTGCCACAGTAAAGCGGCATACAGCAACCAGCGCTTTGTGCATCCCCGTAGGCACCAAACTGCCACGCGAGTCTGACCTGCCTCACCGGGTGAGAGGCGACCTGTTTGGTTGGTAACAAGCACCCAGTTCAGCAGCTGTTCTCCATGGTATTTCTTATTTTTCAGGACAGAGATGAAAGCCTCCAAACTGCCCAGGTGATTGCGATATCCTGCAGTGACTTCCATACACCAGCATGCGTTTCAGCCCTCCTCTATCTTGCTGGCTCTTCTTCCCACAGCACAGCAGTGTTTAAAGTAGCATCTTTCCAGGGACAGGCAGGTGATGGCGTGACAACCCACGGCAAGCAAGAGAGGGACTTAATTTCTCAAAGTCCCAGTCTAACTTCTTTCTAGTCCTGTTCCTTAATATGCCATAAAAAGCATTTACATTTTTTCCACAGCAGCTGCCTTCAGAAAGCCTCTTGGATGTGATTGCGCTAAATACAATTCCAGCCTTTTTGGGTTTTTAATCTTGTAGTTACAGTAAAGGAATTGCAAGACCTTCACAGCTGTCACAAATTTTTGATACCTAGACAGAAGAGATTTTCAAATAACGTGTGCAAGCAGCACAGATGTTGCTGCATTGTTCTTCCAGTTTCCATTCTGCCAAGGCCCTTAGTTCTGTTATTTACCATGGAGACCAGTGAAAAACTAATCCAAATATGTGGGTGAATTCAAGTAACCTTGTCAATAGTTCTGAGAAGTGGGTATGTGCTCAGCAGAGCAAGAGAGACAGAAAAAAACCAGCAAAGCCATTTCAAACATCATATAGCGTGAGCCGCAGTCACACTGAAACTATGCATCAGTGGAAAATATCCGCAATTCCGTTATACATCCTTTTATTTCACTAGCTAATAAAGATGTAACTCAATTGTTTGCAGACAGACACAGTAGAGTATTCTTCATGTAGAGATCTAAGTCATCACCTAGTATCCTGAACATTAAACAGACTGAGATTCTGGAGAGATGCTTGACATGCAGGATAAAACTGCACAAGAGAGAAAAAGAAAGATGCAACAGCTGATTATGTACATGCTACCATACGTTATATACATTTTCTGAAGTAGAAAACTATATAGGGATAACATCACAGAGATGTTCATGGATTGCTCAGCCTTTCCGGTTCCCGTAAGGCATTTCATATTTCTCTTCCTTCCTCTTTTCAAGATCCTGTCTTGTGGCCAGTTTAGTGCTAGGCCTTAAACAAACTCTCCACTCCAAAATTCACAGGCATATTTTCAACTCCTGACACTAATAAGAGATTTTCCCACTAGCTTGGAAAGCCAGTTTCATCCTAATCTTTGCAAAATAACCAAAATGCAACTAAGAACATAAGCATTACTAAGCAGACATCATCTGTGCCAGAGATAATCCTGTCACCGAGAGGACTGTGAGATGTTCAGCCTGTATTTTTGCTTTCCAAGACCACCAGAATACTGTTTTGTTAGTACACTTGAAGCTATCATTAGCTCAACTGACATGTTATTTTATTGGTCTCAAATTCAAAAGACAAGTCAGCTCAAAACTCCAACCACGATCTCTGCTTCTAACTTGCTAGAAGAAGCAGAGAGCTCACAATCAATGTCCCACTATTTTTTAAATACCAGTTCCAATCTCTCTGAGCGGATTATTTCAAAGCTTGATCCCAGCCTGCTGCAGTGATGCTCTTGTGGAACTCCTGGTAATGGGAAAAGAGCAAGCAACACCATGGCTATTTATCAGAGCACATTGTAGGAGAGAACTTCGTGCCCGTAAAAGCACAGCTGGGCCCCATGGGTCTGTCCAGGCACCAGTACTGCTATTTAATCACTGGAAGCTGGAGAAACATTCAGAAATCTGGAATGCAAGTCAGTAAATTAAACAAGTGAAGCTTCTCTGTTCTTTAACTCTTACAAAGAATTTTTTAGCAAAATTCTGAAACCCAGACAATACGGATGCTTTATTCCTAGCACAAGGAAATGGTAAGAAGCTTTCCCAGGCTTGGCAAAGGGTGAATGTATTAATCGCTCTGGGGTTTGCTGTGCGGTCAGTGCGTACCTGCACAGTCTGGGGGATGTTTCAGAAGTCACAGCTGCGATTCCACACGTTAGGCTGAGCCAAGTCTGGAACTTGGAGCGAAGCTCCAGCCATCTTCATCTGAAGGATACGGTATGTCATGCCCAAAGTAGCAGAGCTTAGTCTCTAAGAATAGCATCCTGCCCTGACAATGCAGAAACACATCTATTTTTTAACTCACCATTTTAAATTAATCAAAAAAATTGGCTCTCTAAGACCCTTGGCAACATGTATCGCACCAGGTATTTGTTCCTTCTCACTAAACAATTGAGCAGCTCTCTTCAGCCTTCCCACTTACGCATCTCATGCCATTTTTTATTATTTTGTTTAATGAACGTGAAGGGACATTTTCCTCTGTTATTCTTCAAAGTCAAAATTTTCCTTATAGAACTAAAAAACCCACTTCTAATCATACCAGCCTCCTTCACGCAGCAGTTCCACACAGACCGATCAGCAGCCCTACGGATATCACCACTGCTGCCGCTGCTGCAGGTAATTCCCAAACACACACACATCCTTAGGAAAGTTCCCCTGTGGCATGGAAATTTCTGGCATACCCTTGGCTGTACAGGACAGGTCACAAATTATATCCTGTCACCAGCCCAACACTTTGCCACTGTCCAGGACAAAGTCCTCAGCATAATGGGCCACCTTCAGATACCAGGAAAGCTGACGCTCAGCAGGACATCAGGCTTGCTTTGCAGAACTGTCCTCGTCTCATTGCTTGTGGTGAGAACTGGAGCAGCAGTTCCAAGGAATGGGGCAGGTGACACCTCAGAACAGAAAACCCTGCTGTCTTTTCCAAGTACTATTCAAGGGAAAATATATGTTTTATGCTTCCTTTACATTCCTGTGTCTTCACTTGCTAGGATTTCTGAGTATGATCTCATTATTAGATATAACTCATTTTTATTACTCTTATTTTAGGGATAATTGCATCACCCCTAAAATATATCATCTCTTTAGATTGTTCCCAATTGTTATCTCAATATATATATAGTAATTTTTGGCAATATGTTATTACCAATCAAAAATTACTCTGATTCTTTTCTACCAGAGCTGGAAGTAAGTCAGTTAAATTTGTGCCAGGTGAAAACAAGGTTAGACTTATCTAACCTGAAACACAGAAGGATGCTGTCTCCATGGCTAATGAGACACTGTTTAAAAGCAAGAATATATCCTGTGCTATCCCAGCCTCATATATTAAGTAAAAGTTGGCTCAGTAACAGCATAAGCAATTTGTTTTGTTTAGTGTAGGAATGGTCTACAGTTGAGTGCAGTAACAGAAATTGTATTCTGCACAGAGGGTAACGAGCCCTGGGAGAGGCACACACAGCCATCGCCATAAAGCAACACTGTCTGCACAAAAGTTTGTTAATCTCTGCCATGAGACATTTCCATTAAAACATGTTTCATAAAGCCACAGGTTCGTTCTGCCAAAACCAGGCAGCTAGTCCGACTCGTCAGCAAGCAGAGCCGTGGAAGACCTCAGACTCTGTTTAACGACCATTTCAACAAAACTTGCATTTACCCAAAGCCCAACAGCAATTCATGTTCTGCACCTTTTCCCAAGCCAAACCTGAATCCAAACCTACATGCCCACACACTTTTCTTTGTTTTGCTATAGAAGCAGGGGATAAATTCTTCTAAGACCTGAATACTCATGTATCCGTTAGAAAGAGCACTCCAACAGCAACTGGTTTTTATATTCATCATAATATTCAACAAGATCCTCAGCACTGACTTTACAGTAGGAGATAGCATAAATTTAAGAGATGGAATTAAGATAAGAATAAAGAAGACAGAAGAGAAGGCTAAAGCCATTTATTACAAATACACAAAAGAAATATCACTACAATTTCTAGAAATGATGGATTACTTTTTTTTCAACAGGCCCCGAAGGTCAGTCAATTTAAATGACTTTGGAAAAAGGGAACATGTTAAGTCTGAAGCTGAAAATCCACCGCAGAGAACGTCTAGACAGCGAGTCTTAAATCTCACTCCTAAATCAACTGAGCTGCAGCTCAGCCATCCCTGCCATGTTGTCATGCCGGGTGAGAGACAAGTCTTGGTGAGGAGAGTTCCCAAACACAGCCGCAAAGATGAGCCCTGAGTGCCTGGGGCACTGCCCGAGGGTGGGTGACAGTCCGTGCCACCCTGCAGCAGAGATGCTCTGTGTAAACAGTACCACACTGGGTTTTTTGAAGGGGTCAGTAATGGTCTGCCTGAGCTTCCAGGTGGATTTAACAAGCACATCTGCAGCAGCAACAAAAGCAGAAGCAGTAGCCAACTTTTTAATCTACAGATCTCAAAATACTTATAAAAGAGACTTGTATTGTTACACCATGGTACACAGAGAGAAAATGCAGCCCTGGGAGGCACGGTGACTGAATAGAGAGTAGATGTCCCAGACCAGTGCCACCACATCCCCACCTCCACCACTGCGCGTTCTCTGGAGGTACCCACTAACTATTCTCCACCTTTAATAATAGCAGATCTTCCAGCTCTTATTCACTTCAGGTATACTCTGATTGCAGGCATAAGAAAACTCAACATCCTCAAAAGTTTAGTGTCTGTTTTTCCCCACCAAAAAGAATATAAAGCTCCTTTTTCTAATTTCTAATTCCACTGGCTTTGTGGACCTCCTTCCAAGACTCAGAAACAACATCGTGTTGTATTTTGTACACCAGAGGGTAAAAGCTGTAAATTGTATCACTTCGGGTGCTGTCTTCTTCAAACATGATTTATCAGGCTCAGCTCACCGTGAGGAACATTATGCGGGGGAAGAAGAGTGATAAATGTCATTAATGACTGGCCTGAGAACACACAGGACAAAACAGTGCGATAATGAATAGTGTGGGATTCCTACCTCCTGGTCATGGCTGTGTACCATTAGACAAAGATATTGTTATATGCTACAACAGGTTCAGACAACACCATTCTTTTGTTTAATCCATGAAAAATAGATTTAACAGAGAAACAGACATGCGGTAATTCAAAAATAACAGAGAAACTTCTCCTTTTTCCTCCTTTTTCCTTTTTAATTTCTCCCTTACGTTCATTCCTTTGCTTGCTCTTCCTCCTCTCCCTCCCCAAATATATCCTTTTGGTGGTGGTGGGTTTTTTCCCCCAGATAAAGACAGAAAGAAGTCATACCACCATTAATGAGCCTGAATCTGCCGTTCCTGGTTTGACACTAATTTCAGAAAAGCTCCCGAAGCTAATAAACAATTAAACCACAGAGGAAAGGCACCTGGAAGATGTATTGCAGAAAGAATTAAAGAGCAATTTTTAAATATTATTTTTTTTAGCTAAGCAGCCAGAAAATGCAAAAATATTCTGAGCAGTCTGATGGCTTTGGGATTCATGGGGTGAGACTCATGAATTTGGTAGCAGTTGTATGCAAACATCAATAATTGTGTATAGCTGTTCCAGTGAGAAGAAAAATAGATAAATAATAAAAAAAAAAACTTAAAGAATAAACGGAGAGAAAGAAACCAAGGGGTGGTGCAGAAATCGAAATGTCAGAGAATGTCGCAGGCAGAGGGTAGGTATGGGAATAACAGATCCAGAACAAATCTGCTGGAGATGTTAAGAGCTGGCAAAAGATCAAAGCGATAAGAAGCAGGAATGGAAATAACCTTTAATTCTGTGCCTATAAGAGGACATTGAAAAAAAACATTGCAGCAAAGGCCAGCCAAGGTAACATGGAAAGGGGCCTAGTCATGCGCTGGGAGCTCTGCTCATCTCAATCAAACCTAAGGCTTTTGTCCTACTTTAAAAAGCACTCAGCTAAAACCAGAGCACAGAAAAGCTCTGAAACAAAGCTGAAATGTGTTGGGGTTCTTTTAGTAAACCAAGGTTTTAATTGCGGTTTTCTAACTCTTCAGACATCCCAGCTCTGCGAAGATGTGTTTTCACTCCTCTTCCAGACATGGAGGCAAGCACTGTCCATAAGGAGTGCTATTTATGGCACCATGCTTTATGAGGTGACACAGCAGAGAGACAAACGACCAAATCCCCCCTTTCCTCCCAGCACCCTGTTCTGCCTCTGAAGACATTCAGAAAGCAGGTACTCGTCACACACCAGACAACCCTGCTGCTGAGAAGCTGTACACTGCCCCGACCGACCACCGCTTACTAAGAAGACAAAGCAACAAGTAGATTGTCTTCTCATTTGAAATCTGGTCATTATCGCTTTGCTACAGAGCAGGTACAAACCTGCCCTGCTGCTCCACCAGTCCAAGTCCCCTCCTTGGAGCGCTTACAAGCTCTGCCAAACCTTTATCGACTTGTCTTCAAAGCGCAGGAACACAGCTTTGCTGGAGCACCGGCAAATGCTGATCTTCTCTAAACCTGAGCTAAGATTTTCTTGAATTCAGAAGTGTGCATGGAGCTGACAGAGAATATAATCTCAGATCCAAACATGTTCTATCTTTGAAACACCTGCTTCTACCTTCCTTATCCCCACCCCAAAGTGCCAAAACACTGCCAGGGATTTTACTGCATCGTTCCAATTTAGAAATCCCAGAAGAGAAGTCTTTACTCAAGTAACTAACCCAGTTTGGCAAAACTTGAGATGCTTCAAAAAAAATTGGCTAAAACCTGGAGAATTGCTGAGCTTTTGAGCAGTATCTGAAGTGAACCACAGGGAAAAACTGAGGTTCGTTTATCACTAATTAAGGGCTTAACTGACATTACCAATACTTAGCATATGTTCTTCCCTATTTGCTTCCAAGAACAACAACAGGCCTGCAAGATTATTTTGAGCTTGAGTCTGAGTTGAAATAAGGTGAACCATACCTTAGGCCAAGAAAGTTTTCCAGAAGGAACAAACATTTTGTGTACTCTGAAGTCAATTCTAAGACACAAAGTGTTTGCCCAACTTCAGCACACACTGCCACCGATAAGCCACATTTCCAGCAAACTGAATTCAGCTTTATTCTTACTTCTTGACTTCAGCAATTTCAATTTGCTCATATAAATCTGAACAGTGATAAAAGATATTATAATAATGCCTGTTTCATTAAATGAGCATATTTTTTGAAGTTGCGAAGTTTTTCCACAAGATAGTTGCACAGTATTCTGCCAGTTATAATAGGGCCAATATCCCATGTACGTGCACAATGTTTTCTCTAATGCACCCAGATGCAATATACAATATGGAATACAATATACAATATATGCAATATATATTTGTGAACTACCTAAACGGAGCCCTATTAAAGACCACAAAAAGGCTAAAATGAGGCTCTGTGGAGCACAGAACTTGCTCCACAGCAAAAAGTTAATCTTAAAGTGGATTTCTTGCTATATTATGGTCTAAAACTACAGAGTGTCCACTAATGTCCTTACCTGTAGGCACATATGGAGTGCCAGAGAACTTGCTATGATGCTTTTATATGTGAAGGTTTATACGTTCAGAGGCTCAGTTATCATTATTCATGTGAAAATAAAATTTCAGAACTGCAAGGCAATATGGAAAATGTCAAATGCAGTTCATCTCATTTTCACATAAGTTTTTATAATCATCATTTCGTCAACACCATTTAATGTTGTTGTTTGTTATACAGGGCGGGAAATACCACTCATTTGTAAAAATTGAACACTTGGTTAATAAAAAAGCATATTTATTTACTAAGTTTTAAAAATCAATCTGGCTCCTACTAAAGCTGGCAGAAAATGTCATTGATTCCACTGGGAAAAAGGTCAGGCCTTCAAACACGGGCCAAAAAAATAAGGTTTCCTACGACTGTAGGACAGGTATCCCACTAAAATGCTAAAGCCATCAGGTGCCAGCTCTCCTGCAAATACTGGGTGGTGGGACGGGGTGGCACAGGTGGTCTCTCCCTGGTCTGGTTCAGCATCACCCAGCTCCAGTGCAAGGAGAAGGGCTCAGTGCTTTCATAACACAACCTGGATTTGGTAGATGCACCCGAATGGAAATCAAGAGAAAATCTTGTCATTTTCTTCAGGGATCAAAAATGTCATCATTGAAAGGTGCTGCTATTTATTTTGTAATATCCTGCCGCATACCAGTTTAATATGCTTATGGCTGAAATCCTGCCAGCTCTCCCTCCCTACCACCTCTGGTATCTTTTGCTAGAAAACCAGTATTGCTGGCATAAATAACTAGTTGGCACCACCCAGATTTCCATCCACTATGAAAAAGTCAGCTACATCCCAGACTATTTTTAGTGCATATTTAGGGCCCATTCAGGCTTAACTTATGCCTCCTCTTAATTCAGAGAGTTAAGAATAGTATACAGTGCTTTAAAATTGATTTAGGAAATATCTAAATGGAAAACTTAATGACCTTCCAGTGACCCAAGATGGATTTAAGTGTGATTAGTAACAGAAATGAAAAATCATTTTCTTGTGATAAAGGACAGTCAGCTTCATCATTATGATGTTATAATTTAGTCTTAAACCAATTATATTTTAGCTTTGCTGGTGTTTTACACCATGTCTAGTGAAATAGTTTTATCTATCAAAATCCAAATACAAGCTCAGTAGCTAGGATCTTCTCAGGCAATAAGCGCTTCCTGGTGCCTGCAATGTCTTCATGGAGCAAACACGGCTCAGCAGTTTTTGAAAATGAGGCCTTTGCAAAAGTATTAAAAACTGGAACTTAGCAGCTACCTTCAAAAATGTAGGCCACCTGTTGCACTCAGTGGAAAAATAATCAGAATGCTTGTTTGCAAATCCACAAGCAAGCCAAACTGGCTAGGAAATATGATTTCCCTTCCACAGATTGCCAAAGTCAACTGTCTGGTGTAAAAGATGCTCATTTTTGAAATTGCTTCTGAGGGAAGACTATGCACTAAGAAAGGCTTATGGGGACTCAACTGCAAGTACATCCCAGGACACAGTCCTTCATGAGAGAGAAAGATGTCCTGAGAAGTCACTTTGCCTGAGTTCAGATTTGAAGAGGCATTCAGCATTATTTCAGGGGCTGAAGGGAGAAAGAGGAAGAAAAAAAGTTTGTTCGGTGACGCAGCTTGGCATTTTGTGGCAGCAGATGAAACAGGAAACACAGGATCAGCGTACACACTGATAAAGCTTTGAGATACTGTAATGAAATCCTGACCACTTAAGTCAAACCATGGCTGTCCGCCCCGGTGTTTGGAGTCTGAGCAAGAGTTAGGAGCCCTGTACTCCAGGGCTGTCCTGCAGCAGCACGGGGGGAATGCTGGTTATCCTACTGGAGCCTGTGTTTGCAGCTTGACGCGTGATTTATGTATAGGAAATGGAGGATATCAAGCTGAAGAGCAGTGTATACAGCCAAAAAAGTCCTGCAGCTCACCAGTGCCTGGAAGATCAACTAAGAAACCTCTTTCTTCACCAAGCATAAGAAAGCTTCCATTCCCATCAAACACATTTCAAAGTGATTTTAATGTAGAACAGGGAAAAAAAGTATCTCAGTTGCTGTACTCTGAAGTGGGGAAGGTGGGGAAAGATTAGAAGAATCCAGATTTAGTCCTTCAATGACAACTAACACACTAGAAAGTTAGCAGTCACAAGTGGCCCTAATGAAGGAAGCCAAAGACGACATTCCTCTCTTCTCTTAGCAGTCAATTCATGCATTTAGCTCTTCTGAAGACATTCTCTTTAGTATATATATACATATGTGTGTCCAGGAGTCTTTCACCCATCCAGAGTGACAAATGCCAACAACCTAAAAATCTGCCACTGGAGACTTTACCTGTCTCCTAGAAAGTATAATTGCTTTCTTGGTATCACTAATGAACTGAAACTCTGTAACCTACATTAAAGCTGTCAAATCTTGCAGCCTACTAATATTCACAAAAGCCAACATAAAATCTATTTTCTCTGCAAACATATACGGTTTTCACTAATTAAACCACAGAAAACAGAGGCATTTTAACTGACTTGTCATTTCTTAGACACACGTTGCTTTACTTGAAGAAAATTTTTTATATCTGGAAAAACTAGATTAGCTTTAGAAAAATGACCACAAAAGCAGGTTGGCACATTTATATGATGGAATACAGACAAGGCCTTTATTAAAAACGGCATTTCTAGCTATGAACAAAAAAAAGTTTAATATTAAATTTTGCTTTCCCACATCCACAGGAAACTTAGCCATACTGCCCTCCATACTGCCAAACACTCTCCTGCCACTTGCATCACATCAGTCAGAATACTTCACTGAAATCCATGGCAAAACAATTAAGCAGAACACTACTGATTATTTGGAGACCTGAATGGACTCAGGTTATCGTCTCACTGAGCTCATGGACACACGGAAGAATTCTGGTGATATAACACGCACTCCACTTACCAAACTAGTGGCCTGATAGCCTTAGAAATCCACTGCATCTCCCAAAGCAGAGGTGAAGTATAGAGAAAAATAAAGCCAATGAAATGAATTTCTGGAAAAATGAAATGGAAAGTAAGGGCTTACCAGGCTCCTGCCATTCATCAACTGGTTGTTTCACCAGGACGTGCACAAGAGTACAGATCTGTAAAATTAATTGGGCAGCATTGCAGGTGAGCTATGCTTTTTATGTCTTTAAAAGCAACTTGGTGCCAGGGTAAGGAGCCTCCTCACTTCCACTCATCTTCACCTCATGGTTGCACATTGTGTAAGTAGATACACAAGAGATACCAGTTAGCATTTTAATAGCTGTTTACAAGTAAATATTACAAGCATTTAGGAAGCTACCTTCTTGGCTAAATAAGCTTTCATAATTCAGCAATATTAGCTGTGTGGAATAAGAAAGAGAAACTGCAGGTTAACTCAGAAAAGGAGATGAGGTGGTTTGCCTTTATTCCTTCCTGGATACCAGCAATTGCTGCTTGACTTCTCTGTCTTTTCAGTATTATTCTGTCTATGGCCTTTGCTCAGTAGTTCCAGGAAGCTGGCCTTTGGGTTGAAATCCTGCACAAACTTCATGCAGCCACCCCAGTGAGATATCCTTTAAATAATCCCGGGTTTGTACATTTGTTGCACAACTTATTCTTAAGAACTGTCCACCCGGTATACCCAGTAGGAAGGTCAAGTCAGTTATGTACAATTTACAAAATCTTAGTTTCATGAGCTCCTTTCCATCCTGGAATCTGTTATATGAAAGGTTTTTCCTATAAAAATATTACGTAGATAGAGTAGAATTTCCCTGACGCACCCAGCTCCACAGCTGTTGTTATCCTTCCAGCACTCCCTATATCTCTCACACACGTTCCCCTGCAGACAACTCAAACTAGGTCACTGTCCGTGCAGTGAGTCACTGTGCCCAGCTTTAGCATCTGATGCCGCTAGCTGTTTAGGAATCTACTCACCTTAGACCCTATAAATAGTCAGCAAAGGAAAAAAGGCATCTCCAGACAGCAAGTCACAGAAAAGACACCAGGCTAGATGCTCCAAGTCCTTTTCCAGAGGAATTTCTCTGTTTCTGCTGACTGCATAAGGTGGAAGCCAAGGGACATGGGGTGTGCAGCTGTGTGTCAGAGCTGGGTGCTACGCAGGGTGCTTTTGTACTGTAGCTACTGCAAAACCTGATATTAACCTTCATTTTAAATTCTTGGGGATGGGCACAGAAAGACTATTTTCCTGTAAAACGAAACTCAAAAGAGTCTATCCATAATAACTGTGCTCACATGCCTGCAATTCTTCCAAGATCCACACCGTTGGCCGATGCTGCCCCTGCTCCCCGACTGCTCCAGCAGCTGGGGCTGGGCTGGCACGTCGCCCCAGGCACCGCTCTGGGCAAAATAGGCTCCCACTGTCCCCTCCTAGAGCCTCAATAGCTTCCCACATGCACGAGAAGTTCCTCTGAGGCCCTGCCCTAGACCCAAAGGTTCACTTCATGGCATTATTTTCTTGATGAACAACTAAGCCCACTTCTGTGTAAGCACTAGGCTGCCTAATGGGTGCCCAGTTTTTACAAGCAACAGAACAGGAGGTAGAAGGAAATAAAGCTGAACAGACGATCTCTGTCCATCCCATGTTTGCTTTCACTGGATAGACATCAGTACTTTGCAATCGTTTTCATTCGCAAGTGGGGCTGGGAGCCTTAACTGGTGTGTTCGGTTGTAGTGTGTTATATGGAGCTGAGACACTTGAGTGTATTTTCAAAACCCAGAATGTTCAGAAAGATTATCACTTCTTTTCAACCACTACCCATATTTCTGCTCAATGGTGTTTCCATAATCTCAGCTCTAGCAAATTTCAACTCATTGAAACCACTGGTTAGTCAGTAATGTGCCATTTAGCTAACGACTGTACACTCAAATGCCTCACTCTGTCCAGCATAGCAGACATGATTTATTTTTTCAGTACATTTTAATCACACCGCTCAAAATACAGGCTGCGGCGAGCACGTTTTGTCTTACGGCAATTTCTAGTCTCTGTTAAAATCAGGGACATCTCATGCAAATTGGTCTAATTCAAATCTCAGAAGACAAGTATCTGCCCCACCCTAGCACTGCAGCAGCAATTGTCATCAAAATCTCTAGAAATTTATCAGGGCAAAGAAAAACCTCAGTGACTATTTCACTGCATAGTCTCTTGATACTGTCTTTTAAAGAAAAACATTTCTTGAAATAAGGAAAATCAGTTAAAGGTGGCTAGACTGGCATTTATTAAATACCACTTATCCATAGCATCCATATAGATTATTTAGGCCTTCTCCAGTAGTCTGGTGCTAGAGAATACCAATGATTTCACTCAGCTTTAGATTAACTCCCACTGGAAGTATTTCAGGAATCAATCACTGCCCAAGCATCCATCAGAAAACACTTTGGATCATAGCAAGTCCAGTAGGAAACTGCATTAAGTACAGATTGTCCTTCAGCTCTCTAATACAGAAAAAATAGAAATCCCACGTTTAAATAGCATTTCTAAAGCAGCAGTGTCAAATGTTTTCTCAGCCTTAGAGGCTGCTTACTGGAAATACCTTAATTAATGCCTGTGCAACCTTAACCCTGGTCACCAGCGCTTATGTATTATGATGCTTATTTAACGAGATGCTCACATACTCATTTTTTTCCACTGAACCCCTGACCACACAAACTATAAGCATGTGTAGGCATGAATCAGAAGAGGGTAGTGAATAATTTTCTGTGGAATCTCTTTTATCACTTGTTGCAAAAGATGAGAAGTGTGCTGAAAAGCATCTAAGGAAGGAATACAAAGTGATGTGCTGGAGAACTGAACTCTACTCCTATCACCTGCACCACAAAGATTTTCCCTTACAGGTACCACTTCATTCATCAAGCGATCCAGCTTGAAATATCAACCTTTGATTTTCAAAAGCCTCAATCTCTTCTATCTGCAAGTGGCCATTACAGTTGCTCAGTGTGTTTTACGTGTTTAAATCACTTTAAAAAAGGTGCCTCAAATGGGCCAGCCAGAATGCAAGGAAAGCTTAAGCTTTAACCACTGGTTACTCGGTTCCCTCCTCTGTAAGATGTGGAAAAAATACTCTCTTCTCGTGGAGGGCTATGAAAACAGATGCATTAATGGCTGGGAAACGTTCAAGCACAGCAGTGATTAGTGTCAGGGGAAAAGCCTGGAGGAAGTTCAGTCATCAGGGCAGGATCTGAAAAGGGATCAGGAATGAAGGCATGAAGGGATACTCTGGAGAGCAAAAAGAAAACAAAATCCCAAGCAGATGCTCCCCTGGGGAGCCTTGTTTACTCCATTCATCAAGCAGGACCTCAACAGCATTGCCAAAAGCCAATCTGGCTGAAGTCTCCAGTGTAACTTGGCCGTGGCAGGCACCTGACATAAAAAAAATGTGGCCCAAACCAGTGAAGTTTGGCAGTTTTTTAGGAAAATTAAATCAGAATTCAATAATAGGAAGCATCATCAACGATAGCTGATTCTACCCACTCTGCTTACAACTCTGCCATCTCTCAAGATAAACCACCAGCTTCAAACTGCCCACATAGACATTCATTGAGACGCCTGGAGAAAAGTACCGCGCTGCTTTGTTCAGGCAAAAGTGTGAAATTTATCATATGCCTTGCTTTTTTTCCTTTGCTTTCCCTTTTCCCCTTACTTCAGACTGACAAGTGCAAATTAAAATTTCACACCCAGTCTCATGCAGGGAGCATGAAACTTTGGAGGATTTAGGTAGATTTTTCCAGGATTACAAGGACAGCAGCTGCCCAAGTCAGCAGCACTGAGCCAGCCCTGGCCAGCTTGCCCTGCCCTTGGGCAAAAAACTCGTGGTGCCAACATCTAATGGGGACAAAATGCAGATGATGTACTAACAGCATTATTGCATATACATATTTATATTTTTATTACTGGTAATAAAAAATATTTATACTGGAAAGTACGCTCAGATCAATCAAATTGAGGCCACAGACACTATATCAACAGAGGTTTGGTTCTCAGTGTCAGCGCAATAGAGCCACTTACAAAGCAGTCAAAGATAACCAAATGGTACTTACATCAAAACACCTAAAACTTAATAAATGATTAGTACCGAACACAGATTTTTACTGTGCGATTTCTAGAAACAAGAAAGGATTTATTACTTTGGACCATTTTTTAGATATTCCCTGTCCTTAGAAGCCTACTGCTAGTTTCTCTTTCTGTGGAAGCCTCACTAATCTACTCCATGTTCAGGCAATGGCTGAGGACAGCAGAACTATTGCTGAGATGCTGACCTTTATCTCTTGGGCATGGCTGTTCTATGCCAACCTCAAGAACACTTCTGGCATTGTTAAAGATGAGCCATGGAAAACAGTAGTAGAAGACAGAAACAAAGATGTAAGCAAGAGGACAAAAGGAAACTGCCTGAAGTTGTGCCAGGGAGGTTTAGATTAAATATTAGGAAAAATTTCTTCACCAAAAGCCAGTTAAGCACTGGAACAGGTTGCCCAGGGAGGTGGTGGAGTCACCATCCCTGGAAATATTTAAAAGATGTATAGACATGTAACTTGGGGAAATGGTTTAGTGGTGGACTTGGCAGTGCTAGGTTAATGGTTGGACCCAGTGATCTTAAAGGTCTTTTCCAACCTGAACGATTCTATGATTCTAAGATTTATAAATTGTAGTACTGTGGGGTACCAAGCATCTTCAGCTCCTTTGTTACCCTTAGCCCTCAGAGACCTCTGGAGATGCACAGTGAACACCACCTCCATCAGTGCCTTCTATCTCCTTCACAGTTTTGTTGGACAATCCACTGGTCCTTGAGAAGTCCCATCTCTCGTTGCAACACAGTGTTATTTCAGTACCACTAAAGAGCAGCAAACGAGGGAATAGCTTCGCAAAATCAATGAGATGTACTTTTACATGCCAAAAACATACCATAATACTCTACTAAATGGGAGTCCCTGGGAAAGTTCCCAGTAAGCTCAGAGGAGCCACAGCTTCACAAAGCTTTGATTGTCCCAAATTCTCTAATATCTTTTGGGTAGAAGCCTTCATTTGGCATGGTGTCATTTTTGACTGTCAATTTTTGACTTTCCAATTATTTGTTAAGCAAAAAATAATTTTCAAAGCACTTGGGTGAATAAAATTATTGCTTTCAACTTCACATAGATTCAGTCTTATCCCCATTGCCAAACTGCTGCAGCACAGCAGTGCTGGATGAGAGAAAACGTGTGGATGTTAGCAAGTGCCGCTCACTTCTGGATTTTTCATTACCTTGAACAGTGGAGCTCCCTTTTTGTAACATTAATTCCCACCAGTTCCTGCTGACATTCATGATTTAACTGGCAAGGACCGCAGCGAACTGCTGAGCAATCCATTTAAAGAAACAGGTTGGATATATTAGCTAGGAATTTTCTGGCACAGGTTCCTGTGTTTTGGTTCGTATATACCGCAGCACAGACATTCATGATCTACTTTTCTGTTTGCAGAGAACAACATTCTCCCCATTTTTGGAGACAATCTAGCACATGGAAAAGAAAGAGGTGGGGCTAGAGTCAACTCTCAGTTGTGCCGGTAGATATTTAGTGCAATGTCAACGAAGTCAGTGGCTTTGGAGGGTTTTGGCCCACCACCAGTGTAATTGAGGAAAGTCATCGACTCAGTATCTCTTACATAGCTCTGTATGACACAGACCTCGGAATTCAACACCTGCGTTATTAAGGTTTTTGTTTGTGATTGTATTCGGTAACTCTGAACTTTTTTAAGTCAAAGTCAGGATGTGATGCCACTCTAACACCATGCAGCCACAACACTTCTAGAAAAGTATCCCTTAAAGAAAATAACTACACCCAGTGTCAGGACAGCACTGCAGGATTAACAGAGTCCTCCACATTTGAATATTGCTTTGTCCCAGTTCTGAATGTACAAAAAACAGCTCTGCTCTGTCAGGATGTTTTAATCACTGAGACTTATTCAGGAATACAAACATATGAATAAGAGTCATTCCTCCTTCCAAACACCACCAAACCACAGCAGAACATGAACTCTGCTCAAGGACACACATTTACTCAGCCGATGACTACGTTGCCAAGCTGCCTACCCATTTGCTTTATTTTTCTTCTTCAAGGGTGTGGAAATCTTTGTTCACTTAAAGGCATCCTTCTGGTTTATTGTCCTAGATCACTTACCTTCTGAGCGATGATTATCATCAGTACAAGCAACAGTGTGGGTAGTGGGATAAAGGTGCCTTATCCCAAGCAGAATTTGTCTTCCCACAGAAGTAAGTTACACAACAACACAAGCACAGTTGCATCATTTTAACTACAGGAGGTTACATTAGTACGATTTTTGTATTTACATAAAGATGAAGAAAAAAAATAATCATCTACAGGAACTAAAAAGTACATCTTGATTGAAAGATGGCTGAGACAACCTGATAACAGCTTATGTGTCTAGAAAACACTGGCACATGGAAGGGAAGGAATTTTAAGAAGAAAGTGGGGGAGGGTTAGCCACAAAGGATAAATTGTGAAAAATTATTAAACCTTAGACCCAAGAAAATATTTTTAAGCAGTGAGATCATTTAGACTAAAATGTAGGCTCCAAGCACAACTTGTTGAATTTCTTTCTCTGGAATTCTTTAAATAAGCCTGAACAATGCGCAGGAGTGGCGGTAGACAGGCTTGGGGCGTACTGAAGGACCGGAGAGATAGTTTCCATAGTAGACAGTGGATACTGATACTGCTATACAAGTGACCTCAAAGATCTGGAGTATTTGGCTTCTGAATCATAAAGAACGATAAACATCTCACATTCTACCCACATTTCCAAGGTTTTGCTTGCACTGAAAAATCATACATCAGATGGTATGCAGAGCGGCGCGAGGCAGAGACAGATGCAAAGAGAGAGGAATTGTTTGTAACCATTGCAAAGCATCCCTCCGCGGGGAATCCTGCGTTACACAGAAATTAAGCACATTTCCTACCTAACTGGTCAGGGGAAGTGAATATGCAGAATGGAAAGTAACAGCCTCTCCAGACGAGTAAAATTTGAGAATACCAACGGTCAAGAAACAGATTGGAAATAGCAAGTCAAAACAGGACTTTCGTTTTAATTCAGCAAACCATTATCAAACACTCAAAGCTAGGAGAAAAGTACAGCCAAAACCAACTAACAGCAAGGAAAATGCCTTCAACCATATGATCTGAATGAATGCTTATCCACACTCATGTAGAGAAAGGCTGGTATGTATGAGCCTGTCAGATCAAGAACTTAGAGCCTTGGTGATACACTATTTGCACCAAATTTTCAACTTCCTTCTTTAATTTTGTTTTCCTTCAGCTAATTATGCATCACTTGGAAAATTCAAACTACATTTCATTCCTGCTTTGATAAGAAAGATTATAAAATCAAAATAGGCTCTTAATTTAGACAAAATTTATTGTATTTTTCCAGAGGGGAAAAAAATACGAAACCAGAAACAGAAAAAAACAAGATATACTTTTGTGGGTGGCTTCTTGCAAAACTGGCAAAAGAAACCCACTGCTTTCCAGTTTCACTTCTATATTCAGACATGTTTGCATAACTTTTACATTTGGAAAGGATCTTCCATATTTCAGGGGAAGATGGTTCTAGTAACAAAAAAAATCTTTACCCAAAACCAAGTTCCTTTTGTATTCTTCATTTTTAGTTTAACAAAGAAAGCTTCATCTTATTCAGCAACACAATCCAAAAACCACTGAAACTTGATTCTTATCAAACACGATCCTAACAAAGCTCTTGAGAACAGTACATCCTTGAGACTAAGGTTTTGACATTAGTTTGTTCATCCAGGCTCCCTCCTACTTCTGCTCTTTATCTTCCCAGAAATTTTGCCCAGGTGGAATTAGAGAACACTGGCTGTTTGTCTCACATTTCTAGATGTCCAGATGTCTGACCAATGTACTGGTGTTTTGGACGACTCCTCCATGCAAGAGCACTGGTCATGAGGTAACCAACTTCATATGCACAATAAATCTAGTGCAGCTGCAATGTACTGGAACAAGTGAGCCACACATGTACCCAGTAAATTTGAGATGTCCTCCAGCACAGTGTCACATGTGCAGAGCACGCTCTAAAATTTCCTGAGCACACACAGCAAGCAGGACACAACTGGTATGTACTGGGTTGACAGTGTGCAGGTAGACCAGTGGTGCAGGACATGCACACCAAGTCCCATACATCTTGCAGATTAAGTCCCACATGACTTGGACAGCGCAGATTCACGGTGGTCAAAGCACACACAGATCCCTGTTTGGAAAATCCTGGACAGAGTGACAGTCCACAGGGCCTAACAGATTTGTCCAAGTCTCATTAAAATACATCAAAAAGCAGGTGACACTGAAATTCTTCATGAAGCTCGATCATTTAGCCATAAGGATACAGACTTCTTGCAAGATACAGCTATATCAGCAAAGAACAACACTTCAGATTGGAAGGCAGATTGGAAGAATCGAGTCTCTTGACACTGCTTAATTAAGCTATGCTGCTTTTCACACCAGGACTGCCAGCAGAAGGCAAAACATATTGCAAGCATACAGTTCTCTCCACAACCAGACACTAAATGGCACTCCTCCTTTGCTTCCTCACTCTGCTACGTGCCGTTCCACCTTGCCTACCAAGCACCCTGGCAGGGAACCATCGTGCACGGAGCGTGCACCAGAGCTGCTCTTCCCCAGCAATAAGGTGAGTTGTGCCGCTGCCCTCACCCAGTCTGCCCAGGAGCCAACACAAGCCCCTCAGCCGGCAGCAACAGGGCACTACGTGTATGTACTCTAAGCACGAAAGTTTTCTTCTGGCAAAGGGTGAGAGCACCAAGCAATGAAAGCAGCGGTGTGTGCCTTTAGACCGCTCTGCAAAGGGAGAGCAGACCCCAGCCTGGATTTGCACAGCAGCCCCCTATTGCAGCCCAAGCTCAGCGCTTCCAAGGGAAGGAAATTCACCCCGAGTTCTTGGTGGTGTTTCTGAAACATACTGTTAATCACTTTGCGGTTTATAAGAGCAAAAAGATAAATGAAGTCTGAGGGTTTACCCTGACTTTGTCATCAAGGTGATAGTGAGGGGGAGAAACGAGGAGAGCACCAAACGTGTATGCAGAGGTCAGGCCAGGAGTTTCCAAGTGTGTAGGTGCCTTATTGATCCCTCAGATCCTGAAACCAATAAAATTACCTTCTTGAGATCCATTTCTATACAGGCTGAAGACAGTAATTTCTCCTGGTTATCTAAAGAACTTGAAATTTGTTTTGAAAAACTTGAACATTTATTATAATGGAAGTGAGAAAGGTACCTGCACACGACAGTGACTTCTGGAAGAATGGAGAGAGACCAATACTGCAAGATGCTTTTGGCGTTAGCACACAGGGAAGCGTGTTTCTCCCCTTTTCAGCTGTAACAGAACTGAGATATGCTTTGCTTAGATTTAGTGGATATTTTAGGATTTGGGGAGCAAGGATCACCTTTTGGGTTTGTGTTTCAAGCTGAATTTGCCCATGAACAACAAATCCTCCTAAGTGCTAGCACAATTATATCAAATTCTTCCAACAATTTCACTATAAATTGGAAGAAAATAAAATGAGAGCAGCAAAGGCCTCATGCAATATGACATCTTGGTATACAGTGGTCAAAATATTGAGGGGGTATGACTGGTTCCTTAAAAAAAAGAAGTGGCTCAGCTGGATGAGATAAAAACAGAAGAATTGGAATGACAAACCAGTAACAACAGTTGTTAAAATTTTAGGAATTTTCAAAAGAAAAATTTTAGGCTTCTTACAGTCACACTGTAGAGTTGGAATAGTTTTGGTGAACGGAAGAAACATACAGAAGAAGAGCCCAATGCTAATTCAATCAATTATTGAAATCACTTGAGCATTTTTCAGAAAATTGGAGCAGAGGGATGAGAAGAAGGTACTGCTACATGACCACAAGGCAGTGATTTTTGGAAAGTACTATGGGAAAGGAAGGCACTATGTATGTCCTGCAAATTGGATTAAAAACAAAGCATGAATGGAACGATGAGATTAAGTACAGTGAAGCACATATCCCAAAAGAGGGCTGTACAATGAAAATTCAGAAAATTATATAATCAGAAAGCACCAGAAGGAATGGAGGCATGATTATTACTGACAGAGCTTAACAAAATTACATCCCAGCCCTGAATGCATCTGTACCAAACACTGGAGGAAGGCGTACCTAAGCAGGTGATAGGAAGCAAGACTGCACTCATTAAAAAGAAAAAGGAGCAGCTTGCACTGAAATCCCAAGACATATAACTTGGTTGCTTATGATCTGGAAGCTTCTTATCATATTCATTAGCGACAAATTGGTTGAACTGGTTGGAACTAATTATGTGTTTCTTGACATGAGGAAGGGTATCAACAAAGCGTAAGTGGGGAGAGAAAAAAAAATAATAAAAAAGATCAATTCTTGGTGGCCGAGCTGCTGAAGACAGAAAAAAGACTCTGCCTGAATTCTGAGCAAATTACATTAATGTGTATGACATTGTCACAAGCCTGTGTGCTAAGTGGTGAAAGCACATCTGTTGCAACTATAAAACAGCACGTACAAGCGTACAGTCTATGCAAGCAACACAGTGAAAAAAACCAGTAAAAAATAAGAATATTTTCCAAGGGACACTGATAATTTTTCATGAACAATGAAAAATGTTGCTGTCTCTCAACAGACATAAAAGCAGTGTCAAAGAGTGAAGTGTGGTGTGTCTTTGTTAGGAACACCTGGGTCCATTTCATCACATCAATGGATACACTCCATCATTAGGAAGACATAGGTCATATTCTCAATGCTTGATTTTTAACATTAGAATTAGCTCTCTCAAGTTAGAGATTAGCTTCAATGTGTTCAAATGAATCTCAAAGTAAATCACAAAAATCCAGAATGTACAAAATTAATCAAAACAGAGGCAGACAAAGGCACTTTGCAATTCAGGCAAATTCCGCCACCCAGTTTCCCACAGCCTTGCACTGGGTCTGCCCCCACTAAGCTCACTGGGAACTTTTCCATTAAAATCAGTGTGAACGGGATCAAGTGCATGGCTTGGCTGAACCTTACCCACTTGCCAACCAGTAATTTATTATTACAAAGGCGGTTCCCAGAAAATGCATTCATATAAGGTCTGTGAGAATTAGCTATCACATAACATGCATTGCCTACAGGGATTTTGAAAGACACTGTAAATTATTTGGTGGGAGTACAGTTCCATCTCACATTGCAAAGACTCCGAGCTCTCCTTTAAAAACTTTAAAAAAATTAAAAAGAAGTAAGTGTAAGGAAGAAACATGGCCTTTTAGCTAAGGGATTCTTTCTCCAAGAGATTCCTGGAAACCCCCACACCGTCGCTTCAGAGACATTTGGCTTTCCAGTTGCCTGACCTGAGACCCATAAGGACTGTAAACCCTACTAGTGTGATCAATCTTATCTGCTGCAAATCTTCAGGGCTTAGACAGACCGGTTTCCTTGCAAAGAACGCTCTGCCCTTTGCCAGTGCTTTCCGCCAGGGTTTCAGCAGCACAGAAGGCCATTTAATTCTCTGTGAGACATCTGACAAGAGGGTCCCAAATGGAAGAGCAGGCAATCAGTTATTACGGACCGGTAAACACCTCCACATAGATCTAAGGCTTAACTAATTCAGGCCGTGTGCCCTTCCACCCACACCCTACCGCCATCGCCAGCAGCCAGTGTAACAGCAGCATGAAAGCAGCCACATGAGGCTCTCCTGAAGTCCGCTAGCACCTCTAATAAAAGCATAATAGGAGTAGCTACAACATCTTTACAATCATCCCACCACTATCACACATCCAGCCACAAATACAAACCAGATCCACAGCCAAAAAATGGCAGAAACTAACCCTCAGGGCTGTCTTGGTGTTACTCACCACCAGTGGAGTCTTAAATAAAACTTCCACTGAACTTTCAGCCCAGACTTTATCCCAAAGCCTGTGTTTTCTCATATGTATTTTGTTGCTGTGCTGTTGCCTGTACATTTTGCAGCAGACTGATAGATTTTGCCAGCCTTCCAAAATATTCTGCTTCAGTAATTTATGACCTGCAGGTCAGTATCTGAAACACTCCAATGGGTTGCCATGGAGATGTCAATACCATCCGTTTCTCTGCACACATATAATTGGGATATCCGAAAAATACCTAGAAATTTAGAAATTATATTCAAGTCATCTTACGGTGACTCAAAATCAGATTTTCCCCCTTTGTTATATTTTACACTGGAGACTGAGCAGCATTTTAGGTCTGCCTGGGACATTTAATACCCCTAGCTAGAGCCTTTGGGCTGCCTTTTTCTAACCATTTCATAGTTTAACAAGTCTCCAGAGGGTCTGCTTAAAGAAAAACAAAGCAAAAAATACTTCAGCTTGCAAGGAGAATATAAAGTTAAAATGTATGATTTTCAGCCTGCTCTTTAGTCAGCACTTTCTTAACAGGGACTGGGAAAAGCCTAAGTCCAACTGGCAGGAAGCATGGCCAGTGAGCCTGTGAACAAGGATTCAAGCCCAGATTTAATCTATGGCTTTAGACAATACATCATTTTAAGCTCAGATCCTTGAAAGAACTGGTTCCCCAATCCCCATGAAATCAATTTTTTTATGTATTTAAAAGAAATCTGCTTTAAAAGCCACCTAACAAATATATTCAAGTGTCAAATATCTTGGGTTTGGCATACCCAGCTTCAATGTGAATAGTTGTGTACAGGAACACTGAGATGCAGAGATCTCTGTAAAATGGGAACCAAACATCTGCCCTGCTCCACAGGGAAAAAACCATGCACAACTGCGATGCGTTCGTTACTATATATTATAACAGTGTCTCTCTAAAAAAGGAAAACCCTAGAACGAAAGAAACCCAGTAAGATGAATGAACTCTGAACACTGTGATATAGTGAAGCTTAATTAGACAAAAAGGATTGCTGCCCACTCAGCAACAACAAAACAGCTCAAAGGATGCAATTCTCAGTGCCCATTAATTTCATATATATTAATAGTCAGTCAAGGGCAATTTCTCATGTCACTGTTTGGTTACTGTTGCTGCAAGTCATACCAGACGCTTTCCCATGAAGTCACCTGCGTTTGCTGACCTATGGGAGAGTGAAGTTTCCAAAATGTCACTGCTTGCCACATCCAAAGACCTATTCAAAACCCCATGTCATTTAAATGACACTGCCAATTTATCCTGCAGGTGCTTCACAAAAAAAGAGACCAGACAGAGAAAACAAAATGATGGTTCATATTTAAAAGTTTTTTTAAAAAATCCCTACACCACCAAGGTAAACTTTCTCTGGTGACTTCCCTGCTAAGCATGCAAGGTGGTTTGTGAAGGGAGGCGAGGGACGGGCATCTCAGAGGCAGCTGCTTCAGGCATAAAACATTTCTCAGTGTCTCTCACCATTCACAGTCAGCAAGCACCTTCAACAACTGTAATATGCCTCCACATGTACAACAGGAAAAAAGATCTCCTTGACAGCCAAACAGACGTGGTCACAAAGCGCACAGATACCTGACAAGATTATAAATATAAAAAATTCCCACAGGTGGCAGTTCATGGAAACCACTATTAGGCTTTTCTTTTCAGGTTACTTTTAGGACTGAGCATGTCTCACGTGTGACTCGTTCTTTGGATAAAAGAATCCTTCCTTAAATGTTCTGTAAATAATCACTCCAATTTTTAAAAAGCTACAATTGTTGAAGCAATGTTAAAATATTAGGGTTACCGTCAAAAACCAAACAAACAAAAACCACAAACACATGTCTTTTTTTAAAATTGACAGTCTGTAGTTGCCAAAACCTGCAAAATGTAGCAAAGCCCAGGGAAATGGATTTCGTTCCAAGGACAACTGTCTGAAGCCCAGCAGTGCTAAAGAAAGCGAGCCTTAGCACTGCAAGGTTCCTGCAGCATGACAGCCTCCGAGCGGGCCCGCAGCGAGGGACTGCGGAGGCTGAGCTGCCAAGGACCACTGCCCTGACTCCTCCCTGATGCTCGGCCCTTCAGGATTTCTGGCTGCCTTTCCTCGCACACCCATCAGACAATACTGCAAAGGGTTGATAAGAAACCTCTGAAGAACTATCTACCTGTAGAACTGTCAGCTCCGGAGCTGAAATAAAACCAATCCCTAATCCCCTCACCATCCAGATTGTGATTAATAATTTTCCCCCTTGAAAGCAGCACACATTGACGGGCAGGTGAGCCGTGCCAGATGGTCTGAGCACACAGACAGAGCTGGAACAAGTAAGTGACTGCACAAAAACTCACAGATAAAAGGAAGAGCAAAGATGCATACCAGGCTTTTGATCAAAGACCTTGCTGGAAAATAAAGTATGCGGTATTTAACCCATTAACAAGCACTGCAGTTCCAAAGAGCCGTGCAACATCACATATCGAAAGAGGCGCCAGTTGGTCTGCAAGAGACTTCGCCCTTTGCACCAGGTGGACAACAGAACCGGGTGCCAGTCTCTGTGAGGGTCTCTTTCCAGATGCTCAGCCAGCAGAGAGAAGGGTCTCCACTGGCACTGAGGAAAGCCATGCAAGGATTCAGTTGCCTGCCTCAGTGCTTTTGGACCATCCAATAGCCTCTACCTGGTGACTGCATCCCTTTCAGCAATGCGGCTCAGATAGCAACAGCTGGCAGAGGGACCGTGTGGCCAGCAGGGGAGGGGACTAGTCTGCCATTAGCACAGTGTTAGATTGGTTTAAACCAATTACGAAACTATGCCCTTGTTCTTGTTACAGTAGCAGAGTCTCAGCAATACAGGATCAGGATGCAGGTCTGTGCAGGCAGTGTTGCAGGGTTTGAACTAGGCAAGAGCATCATGCCACGTCCCAGATGCGATGGCAAGTCAGTGAAGCTGCTGGTGGCTACTGCTCACTAATTGGCCTTTAAAAGAAAGGGTTCAAATCCAAGAAGGCACCACTGCATTAACAAAATAATCATTGCTTGGCTTAAGAGTACATCATGGACCAAGACAGTCCTGTCAACAGAACATTTAAAATCTAACACGCAAATGTTAGGTAACACAGCTCCTGAGGTTTATATTCAAATGAACAAAGACAATTAAATTCAAACTATTACCGGCAAACATGCATGTGAGACTTTATGCCATACACAGTCTGGGACAAAATATTTTGAAAAATAATTATAAATCATTTGTAACGTGATAATCTAGAAAAATCAGAGTTTGCACTCATAATTTGCAGTAACATAGTTTCTGCAAGTTTATGTTACTTATCCCAGTTTCAAAATAGTGTTTCCGTTCTATAGAAAAACACATATTTTCAAGAAGAAAGTAATTTACTACTGTACCAAAGTGCAGCTTCAACTGAAATCACTAATTTTGCTGGCTTTTTCCCTGGTCTAAGATCCTCTTGCCTTTTATAATTTCAGGAAAGCACAGGGGAAAGGAGACTTGCACTAGCTGAACACCACTGTTGCTTGCTTTTCAAGTGAGTTATTTTTACCTAAAAAATCCAGGCAGCCCCAAGAATTGCTTAGGGAATTCAAAACACAGAGAACACAAATAAATAAGCAAGAGCTACAAAACGGCTACAGAAAGTTATTACCCACCACAGGCTCTAGTTATAAACCAATACTCTGTAGACCATGCACCTAATTCATACCAACCATTGGGTTACTACAGGTATATTCCCCAGCCTCCCACAGAGCGTAACACGTGCTTTGCTAAAGCAAAAGCATCAAAGCAGCACATGCTTCCCTGCTCATCACTGCACCCGCACACACCAGGGGAAGAATCAGGCCCAAAGACCTGCATCCCTCTCTCACCCTAACTGCAAAAGGCAGGTGAAATTCTCGGTGTCCCTCTGCCAGCTCACTCAGCAGGGAGTAGTGGCGAGCAGTATTTGTCTGCGCTGCTAAGCTGCCCCAGCGCTGCTGTGTCTCGCCCAGTGCATGGGACTTGTGACTGCAACAGGGAAGGGAGGCAGGACAAGCAGTTGTGCCTGTGCTGGGAGATGGATTTAGGGCAGTGGGAAAAACAGCCTTTAAAGCGAACAGTGCATAATGCAGTGATTAAATGCGTTACAATGCATAACCTACCATATACACAGTCAGCTGAAGAAAACAGCCCTTTAGCTCGGGGATTAGCTATGCAGCACCAGCTCTGAGGCACGGAAATACTCTCCCTTTAACCAGCGTTGAGCTCATGAGCAACAGCGTTTGCCTGTAGGACATGCTTGTGTACAGCAGCCACCATGAATTAAATTAGTGCAGAGAAAGACCAAGTGGTTTGTTTTTCATTCTCCACCTGGGTCTCGCACTGTTATAAACACAGTGACCCTTCCAGTGTCCCTTCTGCAAGTGCTGAGACACCAGCAGCACACAGCACTGCTTCAGTGGCTGGCCACCGAGGAGCAGATTTCACACAGCTGAGAACAGTCAGAATCAGCTGGAATACATTTTTAATCCTTGGACCACTTCACAAGGCCTCACATGGGGCTCTACTGTTACAAGAAATGACAGAAATGTAGATGTCTCAAGGATACCCATCTACCTTGCAACTCTGGGCTTGTCCGTTGCTTTCATTTGATGATGCCTGGAGCTTTTAGCCTGATCAAACTATTTTATCATCATTATCATGGACAGCAGACAAAATTTATGCCACTTCCAGTCAGGAAATATACAGAAAATGTTTATCAGCATTTTCTACTAGAGCTTATTTTAGTGACGCATACCAGATGCTATTTTGCGTATTGTTATTAAACACAGAGCTTGAATCCCATGGTACAAAACAGCAGACACTACATGCTACTCATATTTTTGAACTTTCAGTTCCAAAATCCACTTCCTAAACAGAGATACGGGCTGCAGAACACTTTCAGTTTGTCAGAATATTAAGGTCTTTCTGTGAAGAAGTTTCTCCCTCTTTGTGCCTGGCAGAGACATCAGAACCCGCTGGACCATTGCCATCCTCTGTCTTTCTCAGCAGGTTGGACAACATGAACACAGCTTGCAAATAAACAAACCCCAATAGGATGACACTTTGTGGGAAAAAAACGTAAATGTGAAATTGCAAAAACCATGTGGGTGTGCACATACATTTTCATAAGCAAAAACTCCTCACATGCCTGTGGGCGGCTGCACACACTCACATGCAAGCACTCGCACAGGCTCTGAAGGCAACGTTTTGACTTATGAACTGGTGCTCCAATGAACTCTGCTCTTCCACTGGGTTATTACCAGCAAGAAACAGGATCAGCTTTCAGTAAAAACAAGGTTTATGTTACTCTTGTCCAAAAGGCAAATATTTTGTTCTCTCTTTCCTCCCAGGAGACTGAGAGGCTAAATTCATTAAGGACTGTGAGATCGATGGATATTATGAGGAAGAATAAAAATGAACCTTAATGAAATCTGTTGTAAAATGTTTTGTCTCTATAAACAAGCAACTGTTGACTACATGTAAACATAAACAAGTGATTAATCAAGCTTAGTTTCACACACACCCAGTGCTGAATTAATTGACAGAAGAATGTGATAAAATAAAATGAGCACTTTCCCATTTTTCATAAAAATTTTGCAGGAGTATTTGTATGAGAATTGAAAACTGTTGTTTTGTAGACCAATATCAGTTTGATTATATTTAGCAGCATTTGGTAATGTTCAAGTCCAGCTGTAAGCTGTTCACAACAATCACTTAGGAGAGCCTTATCATAATGTTTGAATTGGTAGAAAGGCTAAAATTAACTCATCAGCCGAGAAAGAAATTAATTTTATTTTGACATTAGCTAATGATACCAGTAAATGAGTGATATTTAAATAAGCACAAATAATTAAGTTGTTCACCTTTAATTCATGCATTTCTGAATGGAAGTATCTTGCTCCAGTAACATGCCTCAGCCAAAACAGAACCCACTTCCATTCAGAATAAAAAAAACATTTAGCCTAAGGCGCATATCTGAATCCCACTGGAATTTATTTGGCTTAAGTGCCTGCTCAAAGTTAAGCATGTGCTTAAGTATCTCCTTGAAGTCTACGTGGATCTCAGGCTACCTCATGAGAAAGGTGGGGACAAACACAGAAACTGAGCTTCTTAAGACACTGTTATTCTGTTCCTGTATTCCAGGTTTAGCAAGTGTTCGTTACAGGAATGACTGCACTTCTGTGGAGCGCATGGGAGAGGGAGGTGACAGCTCAGCACCAGGAATCCACAGCGGAGCCGGCCTGTGTGGCAGCTCCCTGCTCCCCGTCCCAGCATCGCCGTGCAGCAGGGTTCTGCACCACTCCACGCCACCCCACTGCTTTTCACTTAGGTACAAGAGGATTGATGCTACTGGTGAAACAAAACAGTGCTGCAGGGACTACAGATTTGATGTCATGAAGAAATAATGAGAAAAGATTTAATGAGCGTTCAATTGTTCTGAAAGCGATTTTTAGCATCTGGAAAAAAGGAGATGTTTAATTAAAAGCACAAGCCTTTTGAAGATGCAATATGCTTTCCAAAGCACTCAAATATTCAAAAAAGCCCACTGTAAGAGTAGCCTGCACAGCTTTACAGTCATCCTGATACACATGCGCATCACCACGCAGCTGCAGTTACATGAGTACTTCCCCTCCCCTCCAAAAAAACCACAACAAAATTACTAATACTAAAAAAAAATAAAAAAATCAATTAACTTCATAATAATTTTACTTCCAGACAAAAGAAAACTGACTGTCCCAGAAGCACTTCGAAGGATTGACTTTTCACCTGAGACCATTCTGTGGCCCAGCTAAGGCCACCTGCTTGGGGAGGTCTATGGTAGAAAATTCTATCAACTCCGGAAAAAAAAGGTTATTGCTTGTATTTCACACCAAGGACATGTAAGAGCATTGTTCATTAGCCTTCACCTAATCATCCCAGATGATTTATTGCACTGTTATAAAAATAGAAACCTTTAGATTTATCCTAAAGTTTCATATTAAAATTGCTGCAAGGATCTTACTTGCCTGTGCTAGCAAAAAACTGCTTCATCAGCTGCACCTATGGTTGGGAAGGGTGACACCCAACGGCCTAAGTTCACTCTCTGAAGACTTGCTTTTTCATGAGTGCATAACCTTGCTTCTTACTCAAAAGTTGATTCACAATTGAATTCTCAATCTTTCCTTTCCCAGAAAAGCCCCATGAATCTGCAATGTGAAATTCAGAGAAAACCCAAGACAGGAGAGAAAGACAGATGTATTTATCATGCACAGATGATGTAGCAAGGAGACAAAAAATATTGTCATCAGTGCCTTACTGACTGCAAAATAAGGGAACAGTAATTAATCAGCAGGAGTACATGCTGAGAGGAAATATTGATTGAATTTGAAGAAACTTCAGTTTCCTGAAGGAACTGTTCCCCTGCAAAGGTAACCAGGAAAGTTTCTGTAAATTAGAATGGCAACCAGCCAACCTGCAGCCAATCTGAGTGTCATTTCAGGCAATCCAGAAAAATATACACCAGATGTACGTTGGTTTTGAAAAAGTAATTTAAATACATTAGTAAATCAATGGCATTGACAGTTTGATGGACTATGATGGAGTAGTCTTCCTCTGAAATATCATCTCTAAAACCTGCAAAGCTCTGGCAACTGAGTTGCTACAACTTTATCATATTTTTAACTTCTTAATCTTTTCCAGTAACTTCTAGTGTTTGGTTGTTTACACTTAAATTGACATGGATTTCTCTCCTGCTGAATCGGCCCCCAGCCCCTCAGGACTCCAGTACGTCCCATCAGTGTGAGGAAGAGGAAAGGCTTTTGTCCTTCTGCATTGTGGAGGGGCAGATGTCACTAACAGGACTGAGCAGCAGTTCTGCTCTGACGAGGTTTGGGCATCTGTCAGAAAGGAGCTGGTTGCTTCTGCTGAGTAGTAGCAGCAACTTATTTCTGTCCTTTTACCTGACTGGTATGTGTTGATGGCCCAGGGGATGTTAGCCATCCTCGACATAAAGGAAACAGTAGTAGAATTAAAAAAAAAAAGACAGAGAAAAGGATGGGTTTTGCCCCAAGAAGTACACCATGGGGTCACAGAAAATGATCCCATCTTTCAGCACCAAGCCACTACGCTTCTGAAGGTCTGACCGCAAGGAAGCCCAAGTATTGCCCTGGGAAAGGGATCACGAGTCTCCAGCAGAGGCTGTGAGTCCGTCCACCCCGTCAGCCCAGAGCATATTCATGATGGGACTTGCGTCAGATTGGGTTTGGCCATTCCAAGGGATTTAATTAGCAGTAAAGAAACAACAGTCTGCCTGGTTTAAGCACATTTGGAGAGTTACCTTGCTGTCTTCCTTCAGTAATAAACTGTTCTTGGCTAAGGTCATCTTTCATCTGCACAGTAAATAAAACTGTCAAGTAAAGCTGAGTTTCTGTTTCTCATCAGTCAAGCAATACAATAAAACTCGAAGCAGCATATTTAGACAATGATTTTGAGAGAGAAGGCAAACATAAGGAATTTTTAGTATAATCATTTCCTCTCCGTTGATCAACATAACAGACACAGTAATTTAGCTGGGGAAATGGATATTAAAGCTTACAAGCCTGATAATCAGATTGTCTTTAGAGGCAAAAATCAAGCTGGTTTTCCAGACCTTGCCATAACCATTAATTAAATACTTGCCATCTCTTCACTTAACATCTAAAGAACCTAAAGAACTCTAAACACCTAAAGAATATTTAAGCAAAAACCCAGCAGTCTGAAGAAAAAACAACCTCCCCTAGCATGCCTATTTTATTCTAGTTCTATCATGTAGGAAGTTTTACTGCTGTCAAGCAACATTTCTCTTCTTTGTAAGAAGGAATTCAACTGGAAATATTAAAATATTTTCAACATGCTGCTTATTTTTATCTAGAGAAAGATAAATTATTATATGCATGCAAGTACTAAAAGCAGTTGCCAGAAAAAATAGGGTTTATTCCCACCATACCTGCAATACATCAACCACTACATGACAATATTTCTTTCCAAAACAATTAGCCTAATTTGTAACGAGCTCGCACAGAATTTCACAGTACTACTCTGCTGCAGATTATTACTTGCCTAAAATATGATGCTTACATTTTTCCAGTACATAACAAATAGTATTCTTTGAGAGGGGAAAACCAAGTAGAAATATTACACCCTTTACTCTGTGATTCTCACAAACACCAGATAATCCTGCACCAGTCAAAACACAATGATTCAGGCTGCCAAAAGAAGTATTTACTTTTCCCAATATTCTGATAGCGTTTTACGTAAACACAGAGGCAAACCTGGTACGGTCTGAAATCAGACTAGAGCTCTGCTGCTCATTTCATGTCCATTCTCTCCCAGCACATTCCACTTCTTAAAACCCTGCACGTCAGCAGAGCCTTCATAAAAGAAGATGCATACCTTGATCTCTCCAAGGCTTAGGAGGCTGTGGGTTTTGCTTATTTGCATTTTTTAAACAGATGGAATAAAATCTCAGCTTCCCTTACTATAATACAAGATAGATACCAGCACATGGAAAATGCTAGACAAAAGTGCTGTCCAGTCCCCCTTGCCGTACCTGTTAGCACAGTTCGAATTTACTTCCACATTTGGGAAAATGCAGATTTTTTTCTTTATGCATGAATCCACCCTCACAGCAATAGAAAATGGATCTTCCATTAGTCCTAGTTGTCTTTTGGGGAAGATCAGCTGCCCGTCCACTTCAGGGACCTCTCTGCTGCTGTCCTGCAGCTCTGTGTTGGAGCTCTCTGTCTGGGCAGCCACGCACATTAACTCGGGATCTCCAACAAACCAACACGCAGAACAACTGCATTTAGGAGACTATGGCCCCATATAGATTCATTATGAGAATAATTAAAGTCAGAGCAAGTTTGCCCCCAAAGTCTCAAATGGCTAAAGACGACCACCCGCTCAGGCGGTGTGCCGGGCATGAAGAGCTCTTCATTTCTGGATGGAGACAGGAGGCACGAAGAGCCCCCCTAGCCCTGTAGAGCCCCATGCCCTGCGCCGCAGGAGGCTCCCTACACCCCGCTGGGACCTCCGGCTCCACAGCCCCAGCCCCACTTCTCCAGGTTCTCCCCCGCAGAGACTTCCCTCCCAGCAGTCCCTAACGGACCTGCCGACGGTGGGAGTAAATCCCAAAGCCCTTGTGCGGTGCAAAGTCCAGCACGACCGCTGCCCAGCGCAAGCCCCTCATCCTTGAGATGATGACTGACCCACTCAACTCCAAGTCCATGGAGCTTTCAATTGGTTCACCTCCTGTTTCACTGGGGAGAGAACAGCTTGTCCTATTTCTTGTGAAAAGAGTGCCAGAGACAGGAATATTTATAAGGGACTTGTATCTATCTATCCAAACCCAAGCATTCAAAAATCATGACTCACAATCCCCTCCCAAATCATAGGATTAAATTAACATATCATGGGATTTTGAAAGATGCTGTCTTAAAAATTATGGACTACTATACACTTTGTGTTACTCACTTTATTTACACAGTCAGAAACAACAAAGTTTTTATCAAAAGTTAAAAGAGCCAGAAGCTCACCTAGGGAGAAAAAAATCATCACATATTCATGAGATTCCTGGAGGCTGGACCTTTAAAAATAGTCCAAGCGTTACAATTCATCACATGTAAATTTATGGGACTTGGCAACAATGCAGTTGTCTCCAGGGATGGTGGAAGAGGGGGAGTGCTCTTGGTTAACCTCTTTCCCCCCCCCCCCCCCCCCAAACAGTTACAGCATGCTGAAAGTGCCCTACTAAGTATTTCCTAAATAAGCTCATTGATTAATTTAAAGCACTATGGAAACACGCAGCACAGCATGTTTATCAACACCCAGTCACTAAATATTTTGACATTTGTTAACCAAAACTAGATGCATTCTGGAAAAAGACAAACTGGAAAATAAAATTACAGTTTTTGAAAGCATGTCCTTTCCATGCCTGTTGCCTAGAGCAAATCAGAGGTGGGAAGCCAGGTTTAATAAAAAGTAGCAGAGAACAGACCAGTTTCGGAGTGGACATTCAGTGGTTCTGTTAAAGACAAAGAGTATTTCACGGGGGAAAAAACCTGTACAGTATTGTGGGCTTTGCTCTAAAATAAAAACTAATCGTTAATCAGTTTTACAAATCAAAAGATGGTGGATGGAAGGGAATATTACTACTCTTAGGATTTTTTTCCTTATTTTTAAAATTTGAAATATGAAAAATCACAACTATTCCTACCCGTCACCGACACCTGCTGTTCCAGACACGGTCAGTGCTACGGCTCAGCCTGGCCTGCCCGAGTTCAGCCTCACTTTTGCTTTTTAATCCTACAGTGCTGGCTGATGGCTATTATGATTTTGTGCCTTTGTACCAGTGCCTATAAACTTCAGCCCTTACACAAGCCCTCAGCACAGGAGAGGTGACAGACGCAGAAGTCCGGTGGCATCACACACTGCATGTAGCTTTGCTGCCAGCCGCGGTGGGCAGCCCACGAGCAGCCCTGCCATCCGCTCCACAAGCGGCCACGCAGCACGGCGCTGCATTTCAGAGAGGTGTTTTCAGATACTGCTGTCAGAGCCTTCCTCTAGCAGGTACCACATGCCAGTAACTGGAGCTGATCTACAATTTCTGCCTTTCTGTGTACCAGACTCCTACTCCTGAGGAATATTTACCATCCAAAAACAAAAATACTGCCATAAGGTGTGAATAAAATCAAGTCTCTTTTGTTTAAGAGGAAACAGAGTGGCTGGCTGATATTTTCCAACACTGCAATAATTTTATAAACACCTACTAAAAGAGCAACTTCCATCCTATGATTATGTGATTGTGGCATTCAAATTCCTGTATCCCCCAGCTCTGCTCCAGAACAAGTTCAAAGGCAACCAGAAGAGCCCAACGCAGCCTGTGTCAGTCACAAGGTACATGGACCATACTGATGGCCAAAGTGAGGCAAAAAAGTTAGCTGAATGCCATTGCTTGCTTTCTTTTTTCTCCCCGTTTCAACTTGAACATTGAGAAATTTATATTGTTCACTTGACCCTAACTTCAGTGCCCCATCTCTGTGATTCAGATGGTTTCTGGGGATTACTAAATGCAAGAATAGAGTGTAGAGTAGCATTTTTACAACAGGTACCATACTCTTTCTCTTTTGAAAATGATTAAGGTAGCCATAGTAGAGGGATGGGGATCACTGGGAAAATTTCTACAAAGGACATTCTAACACACTGCATTATAGTTTAAAACATATTATAGTAAAATAAGATAATACTAGGGTATGAGTGGCAAATAAGTCTGCAGTTTGGTACACACATTTGGAACAAAAATGTAGCTCTTCTGTTGTTTCCACTCAAATGACCCAGTTAATCTCAGTGTTAACATCAGCTGTCAAAACATGCACTTACCAGATTTGCATCCTTTATTCAGAAAAAAAGGTGCAACATCCAAGCAGTTACTGGAGAAATAGGAAATACTACATAGAACAGGTGTTTATGTTTAGCTCCCGTTATTCCATCACTGTCTATCACATACTTAGTATGTTAAATTCCACACTTGGAAACACATAAATAAGAACGTTTGTGTTCATATCTGAAGATACCATTATTTCACGGCTGGCACTAAATCCAGCCCAGTGAAGACACTGTCAGCGAGAAGCCCACATACCATGTCAGCCTCCGTGTTCTTGCTGCAGCTTTTGTAAAGCCAGCACTGCTACCTGTCCCCAGCAGGCACAGGCACCTCTGCACTGCTGCTTCATCCACCACCCCCTTCTGCTCTGACCCAGGGACTCATTGGGACGCATGACATTATGCTATCTCCAGAACCAAGGAAACTCTTTCAAGCATATACAATTCCACCATCCTGGAGATGGTTTTGGCTGCTGCAATGCTTGCTTACCCCAGGTAAATAAAGTGTTCAACTCCTTCCCTACTTTTTCATCCACAGAGGAATTAAGAACACATTTCCATTTTCAAGAACAACAAAGTCAGAGATAGCAGATCACATTGGCTACATGCCTTCAGCTACACTTTATATATCAGCTGGCATTAACATCTCTGCCTTACCTTTATACACGGCATCCGCATTCTCAATAGGAAGCTCCTTCTTGGCAGCTGCTCTGCGATAGACCACGTGCGTTCTGCCTCCTCCCTCTTCCTCCTCCTGGGCCCCCTTCTCCAGAGGTTCAATGAAGAACTCGTCCTTGTCTGTGCGAATCATGCCAGCCTGCAGCAACAGGGCAGAGATCGAACATTTTGCATTACTGCACATACAGCAGACGTTGTAAGTAAACAGTTACAATATGCTTAAGCACACTTTAGTGCTCTCTAGAGAGCAATTAGGATGCAGAGAGGAAACGAGGTGAATTCTTTATTAGAGCAAAACGAAGCATCATTTCCCCAACTTGACAAGAAAGGACAAAAGATACAACCCCGAACCAAAAGGACTTCTCCTTGCACCACATGAGCAAAGTACAGGTCTAAGGATCTGTCTAGGAAATGCACTCCATTAGAAACCAGCTACAATGGAAGTTACTATGACCTTAGCTATCTGTCAGGCCCAGACCGCTCCAGTGCTTACTACCTTCTAAATAAAGGATCAACTAGTTCAGTGTCATAAGTGGATCCTGATGTGCAGTTCAACAGTCAAAAAACAGAGCCTTTCTGTTCAGAAGCAAGATGGAAAAGTACTCTCTTACATGCAGACAACTAAGCCTGGTGATTATTTACCCCTTGATGCAAAGGGTTTCGCTGACAAAATACTCTTCAAGAATTAGCCACAACTAGTTTAAAAAAAGGTGTCAGTAGTGCATTGCTAAGAGATAAAAACTTGTTCAGACATGCTGGTATGAAAAAGAAAAATTTGCACTTCTACAGAGCACCTCAAATGAACATCACCCAGATGATTCTCACCATGTTCAGGGGAAACCCTCATAAAGACTGAAAACTTTAAGAAGTCTTTCATTATCTTCATGCAGGTCAATCAACTTGGGCACCTGGATTGCCTGAATTTGTCTCTTCTTGCAGTCCTGCCCTACTGCAGAAGGTCACAGCAGCCAGTAGCTGCCTTGCAGAGATAGTTGGCCTGAATCAGTTTTCCTGCATATGTTTGCACATCTGTGTTTGAGAACTTAAAGTCATGAACTCTTAGCTTGTAAACAGAAAGTCTTACTATTAACGTGAAAGAAATTGTTTCAATTATTATTGAGAGAAGCCCCAGATCCAACCTTCAGAAACTCCTTCATCATACTCTTTCCCACTAAGCCCACTGATGATCCTGGAGTCACTGGACTTTCACACTGGGCACAGCAGACCATGTTGACGCTGTGACACACATCATCTTGCTATCTGAGCTCCTGGGAGCCAAAACCCTCTGCTGGGTGAAGCCCCACCTCAAGATTCCAGAACCAGTTTGGCTCTTTTGAACTGAGTACCCTCACTTGAAAGAAGCATCATCTAAACACTCTTATCGTATCCCAGCACTGAAGTTCTCATACAATGCATATTTTTCTTCTACAAGCAGCAAACTATATTCCTACTGCTATAAATACAGTATGTTCTTTGGTTCCCTCCTTGGAAAAATGTCAGGTTCATTTGTCATGTCTTAACTTACATTAGGCAAGATTTCCAGTCCCAGATTTCACATATATATAATGTATACAAAAACAGATTGAAAGAGAAGGATTAAAGAAGCAAAATTATATCGAAGCAATTTAAACTGATGCCATCCTGCCTATATAGAGGAAACTGAATTCGAAATCCTGTCCTGTTTCTTATCTAATTTAGATTCCACATCAGATACAAAAAAAGGTGAGACAAGCTCAGCAGCTCAAGGAAGCTAAGACAACTGAGAAAATAAGGGCTGAACCAGAGAGACAGCAACTGATCTTTTACTGTAAAGAGGAATACATAAAAGATTCAGAATTTATGTCAATCTAATCTATATTTTAATTGTATACACGCACACTTCCTCTGGACATTAAATATTATATCCAGAAAATGTGAAGTATTTTTATGAGAAATGCACAACTAAAAATTAAGAAGAAACAAGCATATGCATGCTCAACTGCACAGAGTATGATGCACACACCATACGTACGCCCAGGAGAAATACAGAGCGCTTGACTGTCATGTGAAAAAAAAAAGTGATTTTGCTTTTTGCTAGTAAGCTGCATGGTTGCACATATGTTCATGTGTATTTCTGGATTTATTAAACCTACTATTAATTAAGCAGCTCGTGCCAGATCTTAAAGTGCAGACCATACCTCAGGATCCTGGTGCAACCACTGCTGTACACTGTATGCAGCAGGAGGTACTGATGGGAGTTTGGAAGAATTTTGATCTTCTAAGAAAAGTAACAGATAGGCAACTTCTATAATCAGTAGTTGAACTGATTAACAGAAAAACAACTTTTATAGGTGAACTTCAGCTTTTGGGGCATACTGGCCTTTTGGAAAAGAAAACATCTGGTCAGAGTGAAGACTCCCCCCTAAGAACACAAAGGCTACACCCTGGGACAGACTTGTAAGACTAAGCAAAAGAGATTTGAATGCTGGTTCCCAAGACATAAAACCAGCGGTCAAATGCTGATGTTTCCTGCCCTTTTGCATGAAGGGGGATTCACGTGGCACTGAACACTGCCAAATAGCAGGCCATCCATCAGGGACTCGTTTCATACTCTGCTTCTCGGATAGACACAACACCACGATGAACATCCCCATGGCAGTATCCTCCCCAGTTCCACTGGAGAGTAGAAAGAAACAAATTTAACCTTCAAACACAGCTGAATATTTCTTTTCTCATTTTAATCTTGGGACTACACTGGAATTTCTCTTTTCCTTTAGTCCTGAGAAACACATCAATTATTTTTGGTCAGAATTATTAGGAAAAAGTTAGTGTGTGTTTGACTTGTTAAAGAATTAGATATATATATTGTATATCCTACACAGTCTTTGATTTAGCCAACACATTATCATGAAATAAAATAAGAAAAAATAGCTGTTTAAGACTTTAGGTAAATTCATTTAGACGGCAAGGCAGAGTTCCTACAGCAACCCACAGTTCAAGCCATCTGCCTAATAATATACCCACAGTTATAAATTATTCATTAAGAAATACGTGGGGCTCCTGAATGTCTCCACCACACATTTCCTGGCTGCTTCGAGCAAGACATTTAACCTCTTTACTTCCATTTCTCCACCTCTGAACCAGCATAACAACAGTCTTGCAAGATAATTACAAGGGCTGATTTGTCTTTTTTTTGCCAAGTGCTTTGAACATGAAAAGCTCAAGATGAATTGCCTAATGCATTTTTTCTGATACTACTCAGAACACCGTCAAACAGCCACCATGAAAGGGAGATTGCTTTTAGTCACCAACTCAACACCAGTGCTGCACACAGCCAAGCAAGCAACATAAAGGCATCTGGCAGCAGGGGTATGCTCATGCCCTTCACTCATCAGTCCTGTTCTTACCCACAGATGCCATCACCCTTGTGCCAGTCAGTCATGCCAAGACATCTGTCAGACAACCATCAAGTTTATGATGACAAGAGAGAGAGAGCATTAAAGTTTCTGCAATTTCCTGGAGAATGCCTCTCAATGACTAAAACAGAAATGCTGTATTGTTTGATCAAATCTGTGCCTTCCCTTTGACACAGGTTAGACTAGAAGGACTTCAGAAAATTCTTGGGCCATTGTCTAGACATTTACTCCAGAGGACGTGAAGGCAGAATTAAGCCTTTCAGTTACCAGTTTCCCCAAGTTCTGAACAGAAGAACTGTAGTTACTTTCACAAACTTAGAGCTTAAAAGTAACCGCTAGCAACAGCATTTTTCTATCCTGTACAGCTCATCACCCACCCCAGGACTGCCGTATTTCCAGGAGTTACGGATTAGCAGTCCCTCCCCTGCACTGCCACCCTGAAGCCACACATGTGCTGGGTAATGCAGAACTAGGTGTGGGATTGAGCACCTCTGTGGAAAGGATTTCCAGTTCTCGAAAAAAACACTGTTACCTCTTCCCCTCCTCTTCTGGGAGTTCTAACTTGAAACTAAATTGAATATGGGAATATTGCTAAATAACAATAGCAGCAGCAACTGTGTCCTGTGACTAATAAAAATATAGATTAATTGAAAAAGTGTTTGCCTTTGGAATGCACCACACTGTAGCAAAAAGCCTATAATATCCTACCATTTCCCAAAGTGGGACATCCCCAGGCCTTCCTTCCAGGGGTTTCCAGAGCCCAGCTGCAAATTACTCAAGTCAAGCACTGCTTAGCACTCATTAATATGCATTAAAGACTACAGCAGAAGACAAAAGGAAACTGCAGTTCAGAGAATCAAAACCTCTAGTAAGGTTAGTAAGGCAGTTATTTAGAAGTGAAAGCCACACGGGAAAAAGTTCATAAGGAAGGCAGAGAGTGACTGTCCTGTCTAATTAAGACAAGAATTACATTGATAAGCCACTAACGAGTCCATTGCAATACATAGGGCCAGGGTTTAGAGCTCCACTAATCTCTTTTTGGGGTAACAGGGCTCCCGCACATCCCTGAAGACCTGCTCCCAAGGCTTTCAAGAACCTCAGGATCTACAGATACCCGCAATGGCAGTGGCCACACGGGCTGTCTGCCCAAGGTAATTACACTAGTCCCATCCACCACGCGGGAGACCTCCTCTCCAGCCCGGGAGACCTACCAACAGTCTGCCACCACACCACAGAGCTCAGCTGAAAAACAGGTCTCTTCTCCAGTCTCCTTAACATCCCCAACCCCTCTTGCATTTCTAAAGACATTCTTTAAAAGTCTATTTTGACAGAAAGACTGCCTGTATATTTGGATCTACAGAAAACTCCAGGTTTTAGAGTGTTAGCTCCTGTGGATAATTAAATGTCTTGCTGGCTCTGCACTTGGTGAGCAACTTAATTGTCTCCTCATTGCCATTCCCATCACAGCTCCCTGTTCTAGGCTGTAATGAAGTAACCTATCTAGCTGCTACTTCAGGACTCCAGAGCCTCAGCCCATCCTGTAACTGCAAGTTTAATTAATGTTCATTTTCTTCCTCATTAGTACAGCTTTACAAAGTTTCTCATTGCCATATAAAGAAAGATTTACTTCCCAATCTCCAAGCACATGATACAGATAAGAAGCTAAAAACTAAATGTGAACAAACCTGAAATTAATATAAAAAAATCCAAGTGTCTGCTTAGTTAATTAAATCTGTAACCTTCAAAAACAGTGTTTCAGAAACTCTTAGAAACAGCACTTCTGTAAATAAAGAGCACTCTATTTTTTTTTAGTGTTTGATTCTGAAAAAGGTAACAAGCCACATGACATATCTGTGCATGAACAAAGTCTAAATACAGTTCTGAATTTCAAGTGATCTTCTTGAGACCAAATGGAGGTTCAAACTATCTGATATTTAACCTCAGCGCCTGGGTTCAGAGCCTGCACTCCCTGCACTGTCAATGAAGCCTCCAGAGGGGAATTTGCAACATGGGATCCTCTCAACAATCAATTCACAGAGAAGCAGAGAGGAGAGACTTGCATTTCACTGTATAGTTGCCAAAAAATACTCTGTAGATTACTTGAAAGAGAAAATATTTATATTTGCGGGGCAGCATATTGGACAAGGTTTTGTTCTATTTTTATATCAGTACGCCTGTACCCTAAATACACAACCACATGTTTGACCAACACTGGCACTAGTATAGCAGAGAATCTGAAAGCAAATTCTACATGTTATTTTTATTTACGATCCTTCACTAGGTCTTAGAACCACAGGAACATCCTTTTGCAAACAACAACAGACGTGTCCTCCCAACACTAATGTCAAGTACGGAAATATTAGTTCAATTACCTTAGAATGAACCTGATGCACTAGGAGCTCCAATGAGCAGAGCAAGATCACCCAGGAAGTCTGCAGCACAACTAAGAACATAACACGGACCTTCCAAACTCACCCCTGCCCACATGGGCTCTCTCAACATTTTCAGTTCTGCAATGTATTCATTCCCAATCACACAGTACGTTGATTTTTGGCATTTTATTTCTATTTAGCTCATTCATATAGATAACAATGCAAAAAAGAGCTTCTTATGTCATTTTTGCATTTAATTCTTTGAGAACATGCCTCGAACTACCGAAGCATTACAGAAGAATAATTGGGCAGTGCTGCAAATTCATCTTTCTTTACAGTGGATGAAGGTACTGAAAGAATTGTAGCAACCATTTGGAACATGTTGCCACGTACTGTGCTGTATTCTGCTGCTGTAAAATTAGACCAATTTATGCAGTCCCAGTCTGGATGGGGAAGGGGAGAAAAAGAAAGTTTTTAACTAAGCATACCTATTTTTACTACTGTTAAGTCTCAAGGAGTATTTTTCCACTTTTTTTCAAGTCAGCTTGCAATTAAGTTGCTCTATTTTCACATAACCTCAAAAAAATGAGGGAGGAAATAATGTAAACACACAGCAATTACACAGACAGACTGACAGAGAGGCAGAGCCTGCTGGGTGACCCTGTAAAAACTATATGTTACTTAGGGTCCCTATTTATCCACTGTAGAATGGGGATAAGGTCCCATTTTTAATGCACTTCGAGATTCACTAATGAAAAGCACCGTACCACAGCTATTTGTACCAGAGTGCTTTCACGAAAGGCTGCTCTCATACAGTCCTGGTAGCTCAAGGGAGGATGGGTATCCATCCATTCATACTTCCACTGCTACCAAAAATAGTTTTGACCCTGGAGCCTAGCTTAGTCACTACACAACTGCAGGTGTGATTAATAATAGCAGTGGGACAAATCTGCAGCCAATATAACCTGAAGTTAGGAGAACTGCATTCATTTATAGCAGATGAGAATCTGGACCCAAATCTTGGATATGTATGGTATAACTCCTTTTAGAAACTCAAAAGGGTTTTCTGTGGTTAAGAGACACAATAGTGAGACAGATTGTGTCTCTTTCTCACTGAGCCATCAAGAAAACAGACACAATTAAAGTGATTTCACAAAGCAATACCAGCAGATTTCAAGACAAGCATCTTGGCCACAGTGCCTGGTGTTTACCAGTGAACAACAGTAAAAACATTGCTTTCAACTTCTCTGCCTTTACAAGAAAAGTACCAAATCATCACCTCTGTTGCTCAGTGCCTGCCTAGGGCCAGCAGCAATGCAGGAGACCAGGACCAGAACCCTGAGGACCACTTCCCTCTGGTAAATCCTGTCTCTGCCTCATCCTAGCAGCTGCTCACCTCTGAATCCTGGTACATCACAAGACATAAATCTCATTTTCAAAAGGTTTAGGTAATACAAAAAAAACATGGTTTTCTGCAAGATTAGTATCTGTGGCAAATACAGAGTGCAGCCTGCAAAAGTGTAACAAACTTCAGAGCAGGTGAACTCAGAGCAGACTTCCCTGCAGCTGCTATACAGGGAAACAGCATCGCACCTTTGCAAGGTTAGCTTCCAACTTTCAGATGCCTCCACCACAACAGCAGGAACCTCATTTCCATTGAGTTCAGCTGCAAGAGCCGAGTAGCTTTTTAAACAGAGACAAGCAGTTCTTTTAGCTAAAATAATGCTTAAGCAAGAATATTTTGGGAAGTCTTTAGGCTTGATGTCCACAGGCATGTGTAATTCCAAGTGGGAAAGAGTGAGTTATTAAATAGCTGTTAAGAATGAAAATGATAAATGCGGCAGATCTTGCAGACTCAGGGGACTGTAAATTTGATTGCTGTTGTTGCAAGCAGGGAATAGTAATTGCTGTTCCCTGCAACAGAGTTTCTCAATTTTAATCTTTCAGGGAGGAAAAGCATGAATATCAAATCCATGAATTTGCTAACAGCAAGATCCAAAAGGATTAACCTTCCCAGTTTTAACACGAGGAACCATTTGAAAGAAAACATTTCTGAGGTCACTTTGACAAAATGTGTAGTTGAGTCCTACTCTCAGCAATAAAAATGAATTGACATCCTGCAAGAAAACAAAACCGGTCCCACTGTAAAGGTCTTCAGCTCAAACTCTCACAAAATGGGATGGTTGCTACACAAGTTCCTTTCCAAAAAACATATTTGCTTAAGGCCCAAATCACCACCCACTGAAGTCAACGGGTGTCACATTCATAAATCTCAAAGCCAGGATTCATAAATGGATTCATAAATATTAAAGCAGCTTAGTCTGACCTTCTATATAGGAGAGGCCAAAGACTTTCACTAAAGCATCGCTGCAGCCTCCCAAAACCAGTCTTCATCCTGAATTCAGCAGAGCTGGATCAGATCCGTTAATGGGTAGGAAACAGAGTCTAGGTCTTTGCTATGGTAAACAAGATTAAAGGATCTAGACCACAAACTGGAGAAAAAGGTTTATTATATTAAAAGAAGTTTTAATATATTAAATTCATCCGAGTTGAAACTTAGCATTTAAAGTCATTTCAAATTACACTGTAGGAATCCTAAATCTTCCCTTTAGAAGATGTCACTGTAGCAACATTTCATATTCCAATGAGTGTGTGAGCTGCAGCTCTGGCCTGGGCCATTCCCACCTGCTCCTCCTCCGCTGTGCTCTACCACCCCTTCTCGCACAGCAGCCCCAGTGCCCACGCAACCACACAGCGAGCAGTTCAGGAAGCTTACCCCCAAAATCACCATCCTAGAAAGACACACATCTTGGCAGAACCAAGTCTCTCTGGTCCACAGCTTCTGATGTCTGCTACTACACTGAAAGCAAGACCCCCAGCAGGTAAAAATTCCCACCTGGGAGAGAGCATCTCACACCCAGTTCACACTGTTCCATGCAGCAGCTCAAAACCCAAATCTGGCCACAGGTCCAGGGGTGACTAATGCAGCTACCCATGGCTTGGAAGCCAGACAGGGTCCTTCTCTGCTAAATGCAAGTTCTACTTCAACTGGATGCACATAAGGGTGAGGGGAAACAAAAGTACCAAAAGTTTGCTAGAGTTGGAACTTCTTTTCCTTTCCATATCCTATAGACAGGGTTATTTTAACCTTCCTTCTCTCACCCTGTATTGGAGAAATGAACCTGGAAAGGGTTTATCCAAATGAGAGCATGAAAAACTAATGAGAGATGAGCTTTCAATTTTATACTGCACTCAGTTGTAGGCTCTCAGTACAAGATGTCAACAAAGTGCAAGATTCAGTACAGAAACTAAAATAATTAATCCCTGGAGGAACAGGCTTATTAAGAAGGATTAAATCAAAGAATAATGTGCACTATTTGTCTGTATGACAAAGAAGAAGGGAAGCATATGATAACTCTCCAAGATTTGAAAGCATAGAGAGAATAAGAATTGCTGATGAGAAAAGCTTGGACATACCAAACAAAAACAAAAAGAGAAACTCTGACAGAAATTTTAGCCTGCCACATTATAGGCAGTCTTATGCAGCTCAAAAAACAATAACACCTCCCCAAAACAAAACAAAAAAACTCAAAAGCTTGTCCTTAAAAATCTGTAAATTAACATTCCTTATTCTTTATATTATACTAGTACATACAGTTCAAGGAACAAGGCTTAGGCATTGCACAATAACAAATACATTTTAGCATTGCACGATAACAAATAAATTTTGCAGAGGAAGAAATAAAGAACATCAGTGAAGCCCAAACCAGGCTCTGGGAACTTTGGCAGTACCTGGTGATCTCTGTCCTTGGAAAAACAAAATCAAACATCAGCTGGGCCTCTTCTTCAAGCCCTCTCCTTGAGCGAAGAGAGCCCAGCCTCTCCCAAGGCTCTGCTTGGTCCTGACCGAGCCAGCGAGGCAAAGGGAAGTTCAGGGCAGTGGGAGCTTGGCTGTTGCTGGGAAGAAGCTGGAGGTCTCCACCCCTACCTTCACACACCAGCCACAAAAACAGAAGCCAGACAGACCACCCAGAGACACCTGAAGCAACCTGCTCACTGTTACAAGTGAGATAAAGTGCACTCACATATAAACGAATACCGTTCCTTAAGGGCCATGTATATGCATCCATATGGCAATCTGCTAAAGCAAATGCTGAGGATCTCACAGCATGTCTGGAGGTCTCTTAGGAATCACTGAGGAGTTGGTGCTTGTGGGCATTGTGGGCATGAGGACGGAGGTTCTGACTGACAAGTGGCAAGTTCAGACCAGGAGTTTCATCATGGCATTGTTTTAACGTTCCCAGTCTGATTAAAGGACAAGTCAAAAGAGACAGTCCATCATGGCTGAGGACATGAGCTGTAGATTCAGTGTGTGGATTCAAAGACCAACAAGCGTGACAGGTGATGGGGGTACGGCTTCATACAACACACATTTCAGTTTTGGAACCCCTTGCCATAGGAAGTATCTACTAAGAAAACAGAAGGCTACTGACACTAAGGGACCAAAGACAATCACTCACTACTGGCCAGCTTTGTAGAGAAGATAAGGACTCACATGGACATCTGGTCCAACACAGTATGGCTCATGTGATTTTCTTTCCCTCATCTTGATCACCTCCCATTTTTTATGACTTTTGCTGTGATATTTTTCTCCTCCACTCCACCAAGGCCGCAGCTATTAATAAAACAATTTAATACTGTCTGAAGTGAAGAACAAGAATGTTCCCTCTGCCTGTTCCTTAGACTACGGCTCCAGTAACTCAAGCTTTTCACCAAACTCCAAGCAGCAGAAAAGAACTTAAAATACTCACATGCACACACAAAACCCTAAAGGATACAACCACAATTCCACAATAACAGCAGAAATATGAAAAAATAGCAAGTGTTGAAGTAGAAGGTAGACTGTTAATAATTTTTATTTTGGAAAACAAAAAGCACTCCTTATGCAAAAGTTAAAAGAAAAGTGCCTGTTTTCTCAAAAAAATAGAAATTAAGCCCCAACCTTTTTGCAGCAACTAGATAGTCAGAAGTTGAACACAACATATGCTGAGTCAAATGGAGCCTACGAAAGAAGCACTGCCTGAAAGTAAGAGAGTATGGAAAATAAATGCAAAGGAAGAAGCATAAATCAGCCTGTAAATCTTTCAGAACTACTAGAAATCAAGTTACATACCATATGTCAGTGGGCTAGTATATTCACACCAGTAGAGCTGGGTTAGTGCCACCACACATTCTGGTAAGTTTACAAGTGACATGTGTTTATTTGGACAATACTATTACCACAAAAGATATCAAGGAAGTTCTTCGAGAGGCAGTTTTCATACCTTACAAGTCTTCCATAAAATGATGTGCCTTTCTTATTTAAAGTTGCCTGTAAATCTCATGAGATTGCTTTAAAATTAAACAGACATTATTAATTTAGACTACTAGGCAGACAGAAAAAAACCCAAACATTTGTAGTTCTTGAGCCAACAACAATGCTTACAAACTTCTCAAAGTCAATTGTCCAAATATAGTTACAAGAACTACAAGCCAGGAATCTGGATCAGAGGAAATATCAGAGTAAGAAAGCCAGTTATCTCCCCTTATAAATGCAAAAAAATGCTAGTTTTCAAAAGAAATTATCAAATAATCTGTTTCAGCTCCACCACCCAAACCCAAGTCAGTTATTGCAATCGTACCTCTAAGTCCTGCCTAGAGGAAGAACGAATACCCACCACAGGGCAAAACACTGCTGCTCTGTGTTCCTCGAGGGCATTCAGAATGCTGATGAGGATACCCATTGGTAACATGGGGGTGGTGTCCAGGGCCTGACAGCGGAACATACCTCATGCAGAAAATAGAGGTTCCAACCAACTCATGTGCATCCCAGACCAGACAGATGAACACCCTGGTGATAAGATGTGGCCATATGACCTGTGAGCCACTGAGCTTTCAGGATGAACTTCCAACATTTCTGAAAAACTACAACAAAGGTCAACAAAATCCCTACTTTTCCAATTTAAATTTGCTGCTAACTACACGATTCTGGTTAGAGATATCACTATCAGGAGCCCAACAGACACAATTCAGGAAGATCAAGGAATGAATACGCAGGAAACTGTTAAACGGAAGCTAACACTGACAAAAAACTAAAATGCATTGGCAGGAGCATTTAACCAACCTACACATCTTACAGAGTCCTAAATTAGCTACTTCTAACTCAGGTGAGGGGCGGATGACTATTGTAACAAGTTCAATGAAGATTTCCTCTCACTCTATAATCAAAGCCAACCAGCACCAAGAAAGAGGGAGGGGGGGGAAAGGATGATTAAAAATGAGCTAAAAAAAGATAAGACAGATGGCATTATTATTTTGTTACACAAGTCAGTGGCATAGCTGCATTGAAAACACTGGCTTCAGGATGCCTGCAAACACAACCAAACTGAGACGTTTCCAAAGAAGTTGAATGGGAATGACCAGAACCTTAAAACGACTCACATTTCACACAGGGAGACTGAAGACATTAAATAATCTGAATGAGAAAGACAGGAAAACAATTAATGGTGCAATGAGGAATACCTGAAAGTCATCTCTTCATTTCACATTAAAGAGAGAGCATCAACTAAATTAAAACATGATTTCCCCTGCCTCCCTCTGCCTAAAACAAATCACAGAGTAACTCCATAGTTTTCATTCTCCAGCTGATATCTCATAGCAAATTAAAGACCTTTAATACAAACAGTGAGGAGCCTCAGAAGCTCCAGGGTGCCCCAGGAAGAACAGAAGCAGGTCTGGACTTCTTGGTCCTGGACTCCTGCCAGACCAAAATACTTTATTAAATGAAAATGCCCAGAGGATCCTAAAGAGAAAAATCTCTTCTAGTTTATTTGTTTAACTAGTGATATTACTTCATATTTACGGGTTGAGTTTGTACTGGTAGCTTTTTATTTTCACAAGTCTCTGTTCCAGCTGACCCTGGTTTCACAGTACTTACACCTACTGTGACAGTTTTACAACCTGTTGTAGCTGCCCCACGCAACACCACCAAAACTGAGCTGTTCTTTTGGTAACACCATCAGGTTTCATAGCTATCCTTCAACAGGTTTCTAATTCTATTTAGGTACCTTATCTCTATGGTAACTGCCAACCCTATGGAGCTTCACAGCACTGTGCCAGAGGAAAGCAATCCCTCATCCCTTGCTGGGGAAACAGGATGCGGGAAAACTGGAGGACTTCTCCAAGGACATGGAGGAACTCAGCAGCAGAGATGGAAAACCAGATGTCCTGAAGGCCCAGTCCAGAGCATGAACCACAAGATAGCCTTTCCTCTCCTACCAGCAAAACCTCATACTCCAAGTAGCTGTCAGCATCAGTGTCACTTCCAACCATACTGCAGTTCTCAGTTTACAAAGCAGGAGCTTTAACGGATACAACCTTATGTGCTGCATCCCTCTGCTACTCTGCTGCAAAGAGCTGGCAACGAACAATGCTCTCCTCCAGCTGCTCGCCACCAGCATGGCCACCAACCCAGGCCAGCCGCTGCAGTGCGATAAGGAGCTTAACACAATTAGACTTCCACGGCATTCATCGGAACTCTGGGGAGGGAGGAATTTCACAAAGCTATAAAGGTTGTTTTAAAAAGTTTTCCAGATTTTATAATTTTTCACACAGTCTGCAATTCTCCTTCCTGGCTTTTGCAAAGTGACACACAGCTGTGCTTCAGATCACAGCTGTGACTTTTGGCAGCAGGTGGAGGAGGCCCGATGCTAGGCTGGGGATGCCAGCATCAACCCCAAGCCGCCCGGCACTTCTCATCAGCGGGGAGGGACCAGTCCCCCCCAGCAGCATGGCAGGGTGCGGTGTTGCAGGCTCCTGCTGCATCACAGCATTTCCAAACTACTGAATCCAAATTTGGATCTGCTCTCCTGAGTAGAATCAACGTGAAAAAATGAACACACACACGAAAGGCAGTGGGGAAGGCACAGGAGAAAAATTTAATGAGTGTTGGACTTCCCCCCATTTTAAGGCACTTTTCTTTCTTGTGTTTTCTACTTCAAGTTTTTGTTTTGTTATTTCTGGTCTGTTCTGGTGTTATCCAGGCTTCTACCAATTCTCAGCATCTTCTTTTCACATCCATCTTTTCCCCAGATTCTGAACATATTTTCTGCCTTTTCCAAAGAGCTCGCTGGGGTTTGTGTAGTTGCAGAACAGATGGCACAACACTTAGATTTGCTTTAGTAAACAGACAAATGTGATTGCTTTGTTCTTCTTCCCTCGCGTCTGTGCTTGGTGGAGAAGCGCGCCTCGGAGAGCCAGGCAGCCAAGGGCAGTGATGGAGCAACGCTGTGGTCAGCAGCCGGGCAGGACTGGCCACTCGCCAGATCTCCCGGAGCCGAACCGGTACTCAGGCAGCATGGACAGGCGGAGACACAGCATCTCCCAGTCAGCAGCACAAGAACTAAATGCAAACAGCCACCTTCTCCCTGGGTCTACAGGAATAACAAACCTTGGGAAAGCAGTAAAGTGCAAGGGGAGGTGGGGAGAATGAGGAGCACAAAAGAACAAGCTACGCTTACTCTGGCGGAAGAGCCTGAAGACAAGTACTGTCATTCCAAGCCATATTTCAACCTCCTAAGCAGCCTTCCATCAGTCAGAATTACAGTATGTGGAAGGAACCTGTTCCGTCTTGGAAAGCCAGAGGCCACTTAGTCTCATGACAGCAGACTGCGATCAGACCCAGCTTCTGGAACAGAGTACTGTGCAGTGAGAATTAACCCCTGGCCTGCCAAGCACTCTCCTGTGGTGGCAGAAACACAGAGCAAGCCATCCCTGCAAGTTTTGACTGGTGATGGATGAAACATCCAGGTTTTTCAGGTTTACAGATGGATTTAAAAATCCAGGTATGGCAAGGTCACATCATGCTTATACAGAGAAGACTACTCATTCTTCAAGTAGGCACTTATGTGCCCATGAAGAACAAACATATAGGGCCTTCAGTGGCATCTCCAGCAGTGTCCCTCAGTATAGTGGTCCAGATTTCTTCTGGGCACAGGTGCCTCGTAAGAGAGAGGATGATGATGAGTTTATACTTCCAACGGATCACATCAGCAACCAGATATGTGTTTGAAAGAGGTCTAGGCTACCAGAACATTTCAGGTCACCCCTGCTTTGTCTTTCTACAAAGGTTTAAAATTAAATGGCAATTCTTCTAGCCCTCAGATATGATTCTTGCCTTCCTCTTACTCCAGGCTATCAGCCTTTCCTCTTTCTCTACAAAATCACCAGCCCATTTCAGAGGGACCAAAGGGAAAGTACTTCAGCCCACTTTGACTCATTAAGGAGTTTTCAGATACCATTTTTTGTTTCCATTTGAGCTAACACCCATTTAGAAATATGGTAAATTACCATGAGAAGGAGATGCCATTTTTCAACCTGTGGGGATGATCTTAAAGGAGGAAGACAGGAAGTACAGGAAGGTTAATTAGCCCTGAGGTCTTGTTTTGGGAAAAAACATAGCATGTGAAGAGAGGGATTATTAAACCATCTGTGTACTCTCAGACCTCAGACTCCTGGTTTTATGTTGGGCTTGTGATCTTCAATGTACTACATTTGGGATGTCTTTGCTTTATCAACCAATATTAGTACAGACAAAATTTTAAATATACTAATGCAGCCTTGGTTATAAACACATCACTATGTTCATGGGAACCAAATTATTTTAGCATGAACCAATTTGCTCATCACTCACTAAATTCTGTATTCATAAATGTGTTGTACATGTAGAACTGGTCACTGCAGGTAATGGCACTTAACCACAGCTCTGACAGAAACAATCTTTGGTAGCTACTTCCTACATTGGGCACAGAGGAGCAAGAGAAGTGAGCAGAGCAGTGAAGGTCAACATTTTTCTATCATTTTTTTTAAGGATTTTCTTACAGAGTTTTCCACTGAATTTCTATCGTTTACTGGGGGAAAAGAAAAAGTCATTTTAGTTCAGTCTCACAGGGATTGAGAACAGTGGTTTTTTTCCTTTTTTAATTTGACTTTTTCTAAGACCCTTTACATATCTCTCAGGAGTGAACTTTTGCTTTCTTCCACAACTTGCAGAGTTTTCTTTTAAATTAGAAAAATGCTTTAAAATTAATTGCATTTTAAAAATAAGAATAACTTCAGCTTTCTTGCAGGCAGCTACTGAAGGGAATCACATGATTATGCAAACCACAACCGATATTTTGGTGCCAAAAATACAGCTCAGCAGAGAGATGTATAAATACTGGCCAAACCTTGGAAAACAGGGGTTACAGAAGTAGATAACAGAATTCTCCTTTCAGCAGTTATTCTAATTTCCATCCTTTTTAACTTCCTTGGAAAGGAAGCAATTAAGAAACAAACATTTCTTCAGCTCTGCACCATCCATTTTTTATTGCTTCTTTCTCATGGGGGAAACTAAATCGCAACTTAAAAATTCTACTTAATGTTTCCTTTTGAAAAGCAAAGTCACTCACTATGGCCAGAGCCCTCAGTGCTCAACCCCCGTGCCCAAACAACCATGGGGCTATAAACGCGAAACCTCAAGAACTACAAATTTCAGGTAGCAGCAGTGTCTGGAACTCTGTGCTTCTCTGAGACTTGCACGTGACTCTGCAGCTATCAAGACACTTGGTGCAAGTGAAAGATGTGTGCAAACAGAGGTTTTTCTGATTTTACAAGTGATTCATAGGGGGAAATTGCCAAAAGACCCATTTGCTTTCAAATTCCTTTTTGCACTCTGCCAAGGTAAACTTGGGTATTTGTAGGTTTCTGTTCAGTGCTTGCACAAATTTTATAGAGGGCTGAAATTAACATGCAGGGACTCTTAACTATACCTCATTAAAAAAAGAGCTGAAATACAATTTATTTTCATATGCATAAAAGAGTAAGTAAATGTGCTTTTCAGACCTCGACCTGATCTTCCCTCAGTGAAGCACGCATGCAAAGAACCGCCAGATACCTGGCATGTGCATGTACTTCCAAAACGACAGCCAAGGCCTGATATTAGGAGGCCCCTGTGACATTAACGGGAAAAAAATAAAACATTAAATTAGAATATCAGTACCACAGACCAGCTTTGCAGTGCATATACATACAGAGATCAGCACAGGCCATGTGATCACACTGTCTAATGTGACTACAATATTTTTTAAAACCATTTGATTCATATGGAAAACATGTGGATAGAGAAGCCTAGAAAGAGACTCCCCATCTGCTGCCTTCTCCTCCAGTAACTCCTGCCTCACTCACTAGTCGGGCTAACCCTGCAACTCTTCTTAGCAAGGGAAGGATTAACCATACACTCAGTTCTTGCTGGAAATGCTGAAAGAGAATAGCCAGCATTCTTAGTATCAAAACACACGGCTGTAGCAAAGACTTTGGACACTGTGCTTAAAGCATGTCCCTTCATGCAGGGCACACCTATGGGTGTCTGATCTCATTCTACTACAATGCAGAAGAAGAAAAGTGAATTAATTGGCTGATTTTTTTCCATTTGTTCTCCACTGATCTGTTTTGCATCTTTTTAGTTGAGCAATACTGATAAGATCTAGGTCCTCTTGAGTGAGCTAATGCTCATTAATAATACACATTGGTTTACTGGAATCTGTTCTTCTTCCTTCCTGTGACCCAAGTGCAAGGAGCTGTGCACTGAAAAAAATACATAGATATTTGTAATTTTGTCTTATGCATTTCAGACAGTACAATGTGCCTCCTGTATACACAGTTTACAGATGTATAATGTCAAATGAAAACAGGTTATGTTCATCTGATCTATTATTAACCAAGAATCTTCTGCACAGATTTGAGTACATGTTGACTTTGTGAAAACCTAAATATTGCAATCAACAGTTAAGAACAATACTAGACACCTACATAAACAGAGAAAAAGCAGGAAGAATTCTACAAAGCAAATGAGAAAATGTTAAACAGATCCTATCTTATTGCTCTGACTCTGTTGCAGTGGAAAGGGGAGAATAAATATTGAACGTGCAGTATTATCATTTATTTTTGCTGAAGTAGTTCAGGAGTAAAGAGTTAGGCGTTTCATAAATACACAACCCACAATGCATAAATATACAACCCACACAGTGCTTATGATCAAACTACAGCCCAGTACACAAGGACTAGATACAAAAGCAAACCAGAAGCGGGGTAGACATCAGGTAATGAGAAAGAATTACGATCTGCCAATACGCAGCAGCTGGAGAACTTGAGCTTGCATAACTCAAGTGTAGTTACCCAGATGCACATGGCAGAGACGACATTGCTCAGCTACATGCTGCTACGCAGCTCGGGACACTGCGGCTCAGGCACCTGCCTCCTGCAGTTTGCATATAGAATCACAGAATCATTTAGGTTGGAAAAGACCTTTAAAACTGAGTCCAATCGTAATATGCACAATCCAAGGCACAGAGCCCCAGAGGCTGGCTCCATATGGGAGGCACATGTCAAACAGAGGGCATAACCATGCAAGAAATGATGAAAAAGCAACACAGGTTACAACAGATTGCCAGTTATCAATTCAAATGCGACAAAAGATCCCTGTAGGCAATGCTATTTCAGGAAGTGTCTACCTGGCAGGGGAGCAGCTGAGTCTGGGAGCATGGGTTGCCAGTCTGTGCTTTCCTGAAGTTGCACTTCCAGTGCTCATCCAACAAAATAAAACATAGTTGGGGTAAATTATGCACACTTCTTGAAGTTCTCATGGGATTTTAAATTGCATTTACAATGACAACTTGATCACTGAGACAGACTGAAAAAGAGGCAACAAAACAGGGTGTTTCATAAGGTCAGCATCGCTTCCAAACTTGCAGGAGTTCCCAACCTCGGCACGGTGTAATAAAGAGTGTGCAGCCAGAGCGATTGCAGCCAGCAAACTTGGCGTAGGCAATAGGCAGCGCCTTGTCAAATAAGCAGCAGTATACATGTCTAATGCCTTTAATTTTGTATATTGCAATCTGGTGCATTAGTAAAGCCCGTTATAATGGGCAAAAGAAAGATTGGAGCAATTTCTACAGATCAGTGTGCTTGGAAGTATTACATTAGCTTCCAGATTTGAAAAAGTGCAAAGATACATGGTTCTCATTAGATGTCGAGTTTTGTGAAAAATACAGAAAAAATATTTGAAGGTAACTGATTCTTGCTACTGTGCAAATGAGTCAATATTGTTTTAAAAACACACAGCCACAAACAACCCACAAACCAGCAATAATCTTATATAAAATTTGATAAACTCTGGACCCGACATGGACTTGTTCTGACCCATTATTAGGAACACAGACAAAAAAGTCAGAGCTCTTCTTTACTCACTCTGCAAGCTTAGGCCTGAAAAAGTCAACGTTAAGAGTCTGGTAACATTGTCATGGTGGAGACAGCCTTTGTATATCAGTTGCTATGAAAATCAGAAGTTTCAGAGTAGGCACAAGACAAGAAGAAATTTGACAGTTTATTTTTGTTAATGAAATTGCTTCATCTGCCTTCTAATGAAATAAAGTTTTGGCAGAACAGCTGGCCTGAACAAGAAATTCTGGCAAATATTACAATATTCTCATATACTCATGAATCAGAATGCTCTGGAATCTTAGTCAATTCTTTCAACAAAGCAAAGATCAGCAAGTTAAAATAAACTAATAAAAAATGGAAAAATAAATCCTGAAATTTTTGTGTCCAGTGTAACAGCTGAGCTTCTGAACATCAGCTGCTCACAACAAATCATTTGTGAATGAGCTACAAAGTAAGGACTGCTGTCAGAAGTTACTAGGTGCATAATTTTAATTAACAACTAAATTCAAGCAAGTCATGCTTTATTCCCAGGCAATTCAAAATAGAAAAAGGTGACATTCATAAAATAAATTACTCTTTATGAATTATTCACCCAGTTCTAATATCTTTTTCAGAATTTCCAATCTGTTCACTAAACCCTACTGTGAAAAGTTCAATAACATATTCATTAAAATAAACTTAATGTAACTGAACCCTGAAGGAAAGCATACAAAGATCGGTCGTTACAACTATCTGCTCTGCATCTGAAATTCCTGTTCTACACAAATGCAGAACATGCTATCTTTCCTGTGGTTTAAAAGACCTATCAACACCTAGCCTACAATTGCTGTATTTCAAAGGAAACTGAAGATATCTGGGCATGACCTACTGACCTACTTCAAGACAATCACTGGCAGACTTAAAAGCCGCCGCCTCTCCCCTGACAGTGGCTGGCTCTCATAAATCTCAAGATGAAGCCCTGATCACAGAGCTTTTCCCCTGCCATGTGAAAGAACATGCCAAAGGTAAGGTGAATAATGGGCTAAGGAAGTAAACTTTCCATGTCTGACCTTCCCATTGCACTAAACCACCACCTGGGTCTGTCCCCCAAGAACAGCAAAGAGGCGTACAGGCTCCTGAAACAGCAAGTCTCTCAGTCCGCATTGCCAGGACGCAATTACAGACCCTCTGGTGATTAATGAACGTAAATCCTACAATGGAGGCAAGCAAACCAAATGTATTCACTGACCTTTGCTTGGGGAAAGCCACATAGAGATGAATGAAGAGGAACTGGAGCTGCCGCTATCTGTATTACTCACCATGGAGAATTCACTTCTCCCCCATTAGTAAACACAAAAATATGTAGTTTTATTGGCAGCCAAATAGCCAGGCTGTGGTCCTCAGAGGATAATCTGGCAGTCATTGCTGCAAAGTTTCTCCATTTGGTTTGATATTAAGTTAAATAAGATGTCTCGGATCTCCCTCATAACAGTCTGGTGTGTTATCTCCCATGTATATTAGGAAGGCTGTTTTCTGGAAACCTAACGTATCATTGTAACTAGCATATGTCAGGGAATTGCAAATCAGCACATTACAGAGCACTGCTGTAGTCCCAGCCCTGAGAACAAAGTTACCGCACCAGAGGACAGCACTGTCTGTACATCAGCAGAGAAGCTTCTGCTCTGCTGGGAAGCCGAGCGTGTGCTGCTCTGGGCACGGGGGGATCCCAAATGTCAGGCAGCACCGAAGGAAGGAGAACCGCCACGCAAATTTAATATTTACATTCTTTCCTACAATTTTAGCCAGATTGTCAGTGGTTTGTTGGCAGTTCAAGCAAACCCATGGAAGTATATGAAAGGAGGAAAAGAAACTTGATTCTGCATTACCTGAGAATAAACAAGAGCACCCAGGACAGGTAGTGATGTACCTCAGAGCAGCTTCTGTCCCTCCAGGTCACCATGACCAGGGGTGAAGCCTGTGCTCACAGAGCAGGGACAAGTGACATTGCTGCACTCTGTGCTTCTTCACATAGGTGATGGACAGAGGAGAGGAGAGCAGGGAGGGTGGCTCTTTGGAAGGCTGGAAAGGGGGTCCATATTCACTTCCTGAGAAATAGGTCATTTATGTCAGCATAAGTAAGTTACCTCTGTTCTCAATTAAATAGAAACATTTTCAATGTCCAAGTTCTCTACAAATTTCAAATTTCACATAGGCATTTCTGAGCAAATTTAGGGCGGGGGGGGGGAAGTATTCTTTTCAGAAAGAAAATGGACCAAAAGCTTCCAGCTAACCCTAATGGATCTACAGCTGCGTTCCCTCTGCTACGTCACCACCCCGGCCCCATACAGTCCCAGCCTCCAGTCCATATTTCCAAGAAATATGACTAACGTGCCGGAGGAATAATCTGATGACTCAAAATTCTGGAGAGTAAAGTCTCAGGGCAGCACTGTATGGCCTGAACACAGCACACACTCTGACCTACCAACAGTTTATGGACCTCTTGAACACAGACAGGCTGCAGAGGCAGTTAGAGGAGCAAAAGCAAAGGAGGCCCCACATGTTGCTGACTTGATCCCTGCTGTTCACTCCATGCCAGCCTAATACCCCAGAAAACATCTTCCATGGCGTCTCAGCACACCTACAATTGAAAAAAGCCTAAGATAAATCCTCTATTTGCTGTGAGCAGGAGTGAAGATGGAACAGGAAGACCCATGATTCAAAACCAAGAGGAGGAAAGAAAAGAGAAAAGATGGGAAAGGCTCAGTGGGAGAGAAAGCAGAACCTACAGTAAGGGGCAAAAAGGTCAAACAGAAATGAATCAAATGGTGAGGAGGAAAACAAGGTTTACAACTGCAATGTCACAAGTGGTTTGCTATCCAGCTGCCACCAATGATTTTTTTGGAACAAGAAATTTGTATCACAGGAAATACAAGGTGATGAAAAATGACCAAGCCAAGAATATAATTCAGTTTATTCCTCACCACATATATGCCTGCAATTATTTCTTATTATTCTTATTTTTTTAAAGGATAGGGAGATGGAACCAATCCCATCACACTGTTCTCTGAGATCATTGCCTGGGCGCAGCAATACAACACAGCCAGCAAGAATGACCCGCGGCAAGTGAACACTTGTGCAGTTCAACAGCTGCACATTGTTTTAAAGATGAACAGAAACAGACAAAATACATTTTGTGTTATTTTAATATCTACATATATAAATATATCTGGTAGGTAAAGGAAATCGAAACCCAAAACACTAGCAGACTGCCAAAAGCAAAAAAAACCCCACAGTACTGCTACTTGCTCCAAAGCAAACTGTTTGTCTACCTTCTTCTAGGAACTTTAAAAGATAGTGACAGAAAGCAAAAGGAGATTAAAAAAATATATATATAAAAAGAAGAAAATTACCACATAAATTGAAACCACATACAGGAACCCATATGCGTATAATACTCCAGCTCATGGTATGTATGTATCGGCCCTATAACTCACAAGTTCAGGTCAATACTCCCCACCGTCACCGTTCTCTCTCTCTCTAACACATCTGCTCTGGGCATTATTACACTCTATGGCTGATTTGTTCATGTAGAGACAGAGGGAAAGACCATCTGTAAGTAACAGTCAACTTACATTATTAACAATACAAAAGTAGTTTCCCTGGAAAGCTTCACAGATCAGAGATGAAGTTGTCCTCTCTGGCAGTGAGTTTTGCGCTACCTGAAGGAGCAGGTGGGGAAGGCTCCTAACCCAGAGGAGTCTCTCACCTGTGATCACAGGAGCAGAGAGGCGAGAGGCTGACGCGACCCCATTCATAGCTGTCAGCCGCATCGGGCCCAGCACTTTTTGTAAACCATATTATTTAGAAAAAAGTAAAAATTGTGTGTTCTGATTTGTGATTGAGCCGTGCCTCCTTCCCCCAGGCAAACCAGGATCTGAACCTCAACAGCCCGACAGAAGGGGGACAGTGGTCCCTGGGCAGTGTGAAGGTATTGCGAGAGGACAACTCCACTGCACCATGTAGATGTTGCTACAACTGATTTAAAAACAAGGCTGTGGGCACCAGTCATGAAAAGAGATCTCAAAATATGTGTAAGGGGAAAATTTATGTGAGAGATGTTTCAGGTGCTTGGAGTAGTTTTGGAAAAAAGTCATAGCTTAGCAGGCTTCCTACCAGATAAGGAGGCATCACAATCCAAAGCTAGAGGGGTGAGCAGAAAATGCAGAACTAAATGCTTCAACTAGTGCCACAAAGTTAATACACATAAATTAAAGCTCATTAAGTCCTGGGGAACATGCTCATCTGGAACAGGTGTTTGCTCATCATAGCTTAATCCTACCCAGAAGATGAACATACAGCAACTACACTCGCTTTACCACCAGATGAGCATCCTGTCAGGGGCTCGATATGCCTTTAGCTAAGATCCCACAATTTTAGTGAGTTTTGATCAATTTTTTGGTGCCTCAAATAAACAATCCTCAAGCATTGTTAAAGAAATCTTAAGGCTACTATACATATTTCGGGGCAAGAAGCAACCACTCACAGATTCAAAGTAGGATGACTTTATGCTCGCTATTAATCTTCAGATGCCTGGGACTGGGACATTTGGCTTTGGCCATTTTGGGGGCAGAAAAACTGACTAATGGGAAAACAGATGTTAACTGATATGATAAAGCACTTATTCCTAACTTGCAGAAACAACACAATCTCATTTACATACAGTACACCCCAACTCCCCCTGCCATCCACAGAAATGCAGTACAATCACGGCTCCTGCTCCACAGCTGTGTTTCCTCAAGGAAGAAGAGAAGGATCAAGAATGCAAACACACAGAATTCCTGTTGGTAGAGAAGCAACAAAAACAAGATTGTACAGTCTGTGAATTCTGACTGATAATCTAAGTTTTTGCCACCACTTTTCCCTCTCATTGCACCACCAAAATTAAACGAACCTGGAGCCAGTTATAAATCGGCCTTCATAAAAACAGGATTTGTTTTCTTTAAATGCAAAGAACTCTACCATCCTGCAATACATGAATTCTGCAGCCTTTGCACTTTAAGGAACATTAATTCAAATGAATACAGTAGCATACCACTACCATATATTACACTTTGTTTTTACAGATGTCCATAGTTTTCAAATTGAAAGATAAAATAATGCTAACCCAGGCAGGAGAATCAGGCATGCAGGCAAAGTCGATGTACAGGTATGAAATATAAAGTAGGACTGGCACGCTGACAGGGCATTGCTATTCTCTAGGGAAAACTAACATTATAAGAGGGTAGAGTGTGCAGCTTGAGAACATCTGAATGGCTGAACACAGTTTCCTGTTTACATAAATTAATAGAAGATTAGTCTTTTCCAAGGTTTGAGTTCAGCAAGTGACGTGTAAATTCCATGTGACTCACAAATCCTTTGCATATGACCCAAGTGCACAGGATTTTCCATCCCGGTCAGAACTTGGGTCCAGCATTTTCCTGTATGGCTATTTCTGGGAAGGGCGATAGAAACCCTAAGATACTACAATCTTTTTTTCAATCCACCCTTCTAAAGACATATGGGACTGGTCTTCCTTGGTAAATTTGTTTTGCAGGAGCAAGCCTGGGAAAAATGCAGACCAGATGGCAATATACAGCGATTATGAACCATTCTAAGAAACACACAGATCTTCTCGGTCTGAGGCCAACGTCCCTGCAACACAGCACTCGGTATTTCTCCTGCAGAATGGTGAATGATCTTACCCACTCCATTCCCAGTGTAGGGTTTAGAATAAAACTGAGAGCACTCCTCTACAGATGGCAAATACATTGCAACCACGGGATGGTAAGAAAGATGGGAAGCAAATTCTTACCACGGTGGGAATTGCACCTAGTGTCTGTATTCCTCAAGATGAATACTCATATCCACCTCCACTGAATTTTCAAGCCTCGCACATGCCACAAAAAACAAGTAAGATCAGAAAAGCCTCATAGCTTCATTTGCCACTGAGGTCAAGCGCTATTTACTACAAACAGGGACTCTTTGATGACTGCCCCACTGCCAGAGTGGAAAAGGACTGCTCCCAGCAAGGACGGACATCACACTTGCTATACACTAATTGGAAGAATCATATGCTGGCTGTTTTAGCTGGCCTTGCAACCTCTTCACACACAGTCCGAACACTCCTCGCGGGAAAGCTGGCAAAACCCCCAGAGAATTACAAAATGATGAATTTTGCTTGGACAAGAGAGATTGCCAGAGTTAATTATGAACCATTATTTAGACATACTGGTGAGGAAGACATAACAATCCTCAATACTCAGACTTATTATCAAGCCTGCCAAATTCATGCCTCTGGGTACAACATTGCACGTAGACCAAGAAATTTCTTCAGAAAATGGCACTGATGAAATTTTATGAATAAGCAAAACATCCCATTAGCAAAGGGTCCCTGAACATCCATTAGTCAAAGGAGCAATAAAAGCATGGGATGGAGCAGCCTACATAGTCACTTCTTGCCCTGTCCCAATGACATGGATCGTGAGAAACAGATTTTCAGCCATAAAAAGACCCAAGAATGTTGATAGCTTGGGAATAGGCTGAAATTTTGCACTGTTAACTAGATGGACCAGGAAAATGAATTGCCAAGAAATTAAACCAAATGTAATTTCCCATCTTGGGCTTTTTTATCTTCTGGACTTCTTGCAAATCAGTCATTATGACAAGAAAGTATCTTAAAATTAACACAATGAACACAAACCCCATACTGCTAAAGCAAATGGCGAGTTAGAAAAAGAAAACATTTTCATCAATGTCTGAAAAGCTTTGCTGGCAACTAACAGAAGATGGGAGAAATACTACAATAAGAAAATGAGAAAGGTTGATACATGGAGAGTGGCGGGGTATTTGGACAGTATAATACAGGACAGCTACTGAGAACTGCATTAACAGCAAAACTCCAAGCCACTCCTAACACCGATAATGGGGGGTGTTGATGGGACTCTGGAGAAATGCAGAGTTTTTTCTCATAATACACGATGACCAAAATCAAATGTCTGTGCTTACTGGGCCAACGACAGACAACAGTTTGCAAATGTTTCTGTCTAAATAGAGAAAAATACAACAGCAGTGTCCATGAGCCTACTGATGGCCTGTGAAGCCCCAAGGGTTCCCAGTCACAGTAACGTAAGAGCAAATATTCTCAGTACTCTGAGACTCAAAGATAAAAGTTTGATATCCCGTTTCCAAAGGCATCCTAGAACTGCTTCCTTAGAAACTATATAAGAGTAAGGCAAGCAAGTAGTGCTGTTCTCCAGAATATACTTCCTACTTCCAGCAAAGTGCTAGTCAGGGATTTCCTGAAGCAGTGCTGGTGCTGTGGATACTTCCCAGCCCTTTATCAATTTTTCTTCTGTGATTCTCTGTTGGCTTGTTGAACTCATGCAACACTTTAGCATCCACGGTATCACTCACCAAGCAGTTCCATGGCTTTATTGTGCTCTGTGTTGGCTTCCTTGTGTTTGTCTGAAAATGCTTTCTGTAAGTTTTATATGATGTCCCTTAGTTATATACGAAAAGACATGGGACAGTGATTACCTATTTGCCTTCTCCTGATTTTATAGACCTTGATATCTCAGTATCTCTCTCCATCTCCCCTCCCCTGGAATTGTTCTGCCCTTTGCAGCACCCTTCAACTGCCCAAAAAGGAGACAGGTATGTGGTAGTCCCTATTCCACTCCCGGGGTCCAAGCACGCAGTTTCACTTAGTTCCCATACTGTCGTACAAACAGTCCGACCTCCCAGAGTTTTGTGAAAATGCTACGTATTATCACTGCAACTCACTAGCTGTTCCTCTCCACATGCTAACTTCTGTAATAGTTCTGCGTTTCATAGCTTTGTTTTATAGTATTTGGTATTACACATCATACCTCCTGCAAACTAGCTGCAGAGATCCCATCTACTTGTTTAGCCTCAGTTCATACCTCCTGCAAACTCACTGCAGAGATCCCATCCGCTTTAGCTCAGTTCAAGGTTGAACTCCGATCTGAATGCAAGATTTGCAAGTTATAATTCAAGGTGACAGAACACTACAGCTGATGAAAAGTGACAGACGGCAAAATTAGTGGTTTATTGTACACAACCACAGTCTCTTCTATCCCAGTGAAATATTTTTTCTACCACTATGAAGTTCAAGCAATTCATGCTTAGAAGAAAGAACTCATTTCACAATTTTATCACTGCTGTTATGATACCAGCAGGAGTTTCTTTTAAAGCCTGCTCTGGCAGGAGCATAACTCCCTGTGAATCTCTTCCTGCATTTAAAACAAAACAGCTCTAGCTGTTGTGGTTGCAAAGAAGTGATTGAACTTTAATGCAATCTTAGAAGCTCAGAGGAGGCAACAGATATAAACCCAAACATGATGAGAAATTAAACAACAAATCTCAGGATTTTTAACCAAATCTCATTTTCTGAGCAACTGGATTTAGTGCACGAACCTCCCTCTACACTCTACAGACTGTTTCCTACCGGTGTGCAGGCTAAGACTTAGCAGGCTCCTTGGGTATTCAGTTCACTGGGAACTCAGCTCAGGCTTATCACCCTTTTGGGGAGGAGGGAGGCTGCAGTTACAGGTTGTTTTGCAGGGGCTGCAGCCTCTCCATCAAGCTCTTGCTGCCTCAGCAATCCTATTACCAATACTAAGTTATTTTTAAGCTAGTGCATGTAGTCTACACAAGCTGCAATCATACCTTTGACTCGAGGGCAATACACCTAAATTGAGTTCGTGAGGACTCTAGGTTGGATTTAGCAGCTCAGAGCTTCCCTCCTCTGCTTTCTGTGGTTCAGAGTACAACTGAAGCATCTTTTTCATTCTGTACATCAAACCAAGTTACAAAATAAATTCACATTCACTCTGAAATTCGTGTTGTAGTTTGTATCCAACTTCCATGTATTAGTGCATGTTTGTAAGAAATCATCGCATATTTTAAGGCTTTACATTAAGATGGGAACCTAGAAATGGTTACAGCCTCTCTAGGAAATTGGTATTCCCTTACAGTTTGTTAGATTTGATTCAAAACTTCTTTTCAAAAGCTTCTCTGAATTATTATTAGCAGCTTTTATACAATGTTGAAAACATACAGATGAGTTTATAAATAATATGAAGAACATCCTCTGTCTTGAAAACTTAATCATGGAATGAGTTAAGTTGGAGTCAGACTTTACAATCATTTTCTCAATTTGAGAATATAAGTGGCAATATGCATTCATCTCAACAAAATGGTCAGCTAAATGCATGTTTAGCTGAATCAATCAGGAATTTATCTGACAATCTTGGCATATATAAAACTTATTTACAGCAAATTAAAAAAAATCACAGAGTTTGAAGATAAAAAGCTTCAAATATTCAGCACTGTAAAACTGTTCTGCAATTGTTCTCAGCAAGATCAGTGGCACATTCACCAGCTACGTTTCACGCCCAGCTCTGGGAACTGACCCTACCCATCCTCCCTTAATTTGTTTTTGTCTTACAACTTGGCAAACTCTTAGCCTGTTGCTTACTTTCACAAGCACTGACACGCTTCCCCAGGACCGCATTCAGGCCTCAGTGGTTTCCAACCATGTCTGAACACATTCACAAGTGCTACTGGGAAATTCCCTCATATGTTTCAAGGTAGCTTGCTGAGGAAATATTCCAGTTGTGAGATAGCAATTTATTATTTAAAAAAAAAAAAAAAAAACCAACAAAAAAACAGATCACAGATCACATTAAGTGGCTCCTACATCACTTTCATTTTCTCCGTTCTCTAGATACACCGTAACTTGGCAGAAGACAACTCTGCCCAGCTCCTATTCTCATGCCAGGCTTTTACATTCTATATGTCTCTCTAAAAACAAAAACCATTTTTCCCCCCCTCTCACTTTAGACATTGTGTGTTTGAACACCCATCAGTGCCCTCTCACTGTCCAGACAGCCTAGACTTAAGAAAGTCAAGAACCACAGGCTACAACCAGCTCTTTAAGCTGTGCAGAAAATTTGCATCCCACCTGCAGCTCACATGGAAAAGCCACAAACTGTTCAACAGTTAAGACTGCATTAAAAAAAAAAAAAAACCTCTTTATGAAGCCTTTCCACTATTTCACAGAGACTGCTTTATTTTTTGTAATATAACCTAAAGAAAGTCTTTAGGTATACATATTACAGGTAGGATGTTGAAATAAAAGCTGGACTGGCAGCTAACCATAACTTCTCCAGGAAAAAAAAACCTGAATGAAATATCATTAAAGGCAGTGAGCTGGTAAGTGGATGCTGCAGGTCAGAGATGGCATTAAATGCAATTTCCACAGATAGTTCAAATGGTTCTTCACAAAGTAAGTCACAGACAGTACGCCACCATCCTTCATCAAGTCCTGTGATTGCTGTACAGTCACATGTGCTTCTAAACATACAGGAGAATGAGGCCTCAGCTGAACACACCACCTTCAAGCAAAGAGGACTATCAAACACCTTGAACTGAATACAAAAACGCCATCCTTCACGTAAGGAAAAGATCCTCAGTCTGACATACCACGCCCAAAGTCACACCATCACAGACTTTTGAAAGGCAGCACATATTCAGTCAGATACATTTCATTTGGATATTCCCTAAGCAGACAAGTTCAGCATTTTGCAGCCACTCTCTGCACCCACTCCCAGAGCTCACATGAAGGTGTTTCCCTGGGATGTCAAGGGGAAACTGGTATTTGGAAAGGGAAGAATACTCTCCAATTTTACCACTTCAAAGTCTGTTTGGTCCTTCTGAAGCAGAACATCATGTTCATGGAGTTGCTGGGTAGGAGAGGATAAGGAAAGGAACATCTTTTCCTGAAGACCTTCTGCTGTGCCTTTCTGAAGGTACCAGAGGAAGAGGAGCTCTCCCATCCATCTTCCACAAATGTCAGCACTGACACTCCTATGGGTCACTGCTTTGGTTTAAGTGTCAGCATATCATCACCTAGAAGCTCTTAGCAGCTGCATGAGCTGCAGTCAAAGCACCGTAGACATCTGTTCAGAGTGGCCAGATATGAATTACAATCCCTGACAGTTTCTATTAATTTACATGAAGGTCTGTAAGTAAAAAAAGAAGCAAAAAACCAAACCCCGCATACACGCATATGCCTTCAGAACCAGCCAAAAACCCAAGACAGGCAGTACCCATTTATCTAGACAATGTGACAACAACTCCTGACACGTAAAGCTGTACCTTCTAATCTAGCCAATTTGTAAAACTACAGGAATTCATTCCAATGCTACACAGCAAGCACGCTCCAGCAGAAAATCAATTCCAACGAGCAAAGGGCTGTGGAAAGCACAGAATACTTACTTTGGTGTTTGGTGAATGCTGAAGTGGTTATTAATTTTTGGTTTACCATTATTATCAATATATTTTGCGATGCATGCACCTAACAAATTTCCAGGGAAACGGGTCATCAGACAACACAATAGTAACCTTCCTGCTCACAGGTTTGCTGGTTTTCATACCTTTATAAACCTCTTCAAAACACATCACAGACCTCACTGGATGATGAAGCAGAGAGAGAAAAAGACTTTTCCAATGCATTCACAAAACCCCACAATTCCAGACACAGAGACTAGCTCTTGATACCCTACACCCCCATTCTATCTACTCTAAATTGTTTTTATACAGCAACACATACTAGTGCTTTTCAAAAAAAAAAAAACCAAACAACACACACAACATGCTTCCTATGTCTCATTTATGAGACAGATCCAAGTACGAAGTCATTCCATTTTCCCACCATTAAGTCAGTTTTTGCTGCTTAACACACCACTGCTTCTGAGCACTCCAAATTTTACAAGGAAATCTCAGGCCTAAAACAGACCAGATCAGAACTGCAGATCCCCAAACCCCAGATCTTGAAGGCAATCAAAATTCTAAGTCTGACTGGATTTTCACCTTGAGCGCAGAACATGAACTGAAACACTTAGATTCAAAAGCAGGTAATTTTCTCTACCTCTAAATATTTAAACAATGTATTATGGTGGGACATTTTGTGTGTTGTCCATCTACAGCAAACAAATGAGAACCAGCGGAAAATCCTACCACATCCCAAATATTTGCTGGCAGGCTGAGAAGTGTCACTGTCCATTGATGGGCTCTTAAAAAAGCACAGCTCTGAGACACCTGACAGATCACTACGGCAGGGAGAAGCTCCCACTGCAAGGACCTTGCCTGCGGGGTCGAGCGCTGAGTGGCACAGAGCTGTGTTTGGCAGCCCATGATGGAGGGACACCCTGGAGACCACACTGAAGGAACTCTTCCACAGCCCTTACTGATTATTCAAATTACAGCGGTATTTTGCAGAACTGAGTATCAACCAGAGTGCTTGCTCCTCCCGTTCCCAGTAGGACCGGAATACCGTAAAGAAGGAAGGTAACAGACTCTCAAATCTGAAATCAACTTCTAATTATTGACGTATTTGAAATCTATTGTCTTTGTAATTGTAAGCAACTGTACATTTACTCTTCTTGTTCTATCAGAAACCTCACAGGGTCACGTTTCAGTTCCTGTCTTTAAACATACACGATCATATTCATACAGTTATCTTTTAAGAAATATTTAAATAAAGAAACAATTGCAGTATGTAAACAACAACTTGAAAATCCAATGGAAGAAGCATGCTCAGGGTCAAGAAACAAAATGAGAATATGAATAACTAAAAATGATATTGAAAAAAAAAAAAAAAAATCATGATCCTGTAACTGGGGGGTGGGGGAGCAGGACTGAGCCGGAATGCTTTAAGTTGACTTTACTGCAACATATCCCCAGGAGGATTTAAACGCAGCAAATGAGAGCAGAAGCCTTGGTGCTCAGCCCAAGAGCTGTCTGGATCAAAGGTTACAGAAGATACCGTGAGGCTACATAAGCATTTGTACTTTGACATGCAGGACCTCTTCTACACCAGGTTCTGCCCACATTCTGTGCAAAATAACAGTTAACAGTAATATCTATAAAGTGTGTTCATAATACAATGATATAGCAGGTCTTTTGAGTTCTTCAAAGGGATTAGCAAAATTAACACTGTGCCAGAAAAACAGAAAATTTCATCTTTCTGTTTGTTTTGCAACCAAATAATGACTGTTTAAGCATATTTTTCCTTTTATGCTTTGCTTGCGTACTGGAATATCTTATGGATGTGAAATTTGCTCCTGCCTACGACCCCTGTTACCCTACGCAAACTGCATACTTTACAAGAATATTTAATTATAGACCAATAATAAATACCAGCATGCCATGATAAGCTTATTTCACAATACCCATTTGTGTTACAATTTTGATCAGTTATTTTTCACATTTGGTGACAAGGTTATGGCACAAAGAACTCCACCAAATACACCTGCTAAGGCACAACAGACTGCAAGCAGTGAGAAAAACATCAAACACCCTTTTTATAGCAGTGAGCATATACATTTAATGGAGCCTAAATGGCAAAGTATCATGTCTCCCACATCTTTCCCCATAAAGACAGGTAAGCATTAGGAGCAGCTTGCTTGCCTGGAAGTGAAACATGCATTTTTCTATGGCAGCTTACCTTAAATTCAAGCTTTCAACCTTAAGGGGTAAATAGTGTGAGGATTTAAGAATCAATCTCAGTGAAACACATGGAAGATTTGCTACAGACTATTTGAAGAAGAGGAAAGAAGCATTCTGACAGAAAATTATTTAGGTCACTGGGATAATTCATTGTATATGCCCTAGAATTTACAATGCCACTCACTATGTATACATTAACAGGTATATTGTACTCTTACATCAGAATTTTGACACGTGTACTTCACAAACACTGTTATATTCAATAAACATCTTTATACTCAGAAGACATCTTTCCCTGTGTTTTTAAGGGCCAGAAACCTTGTCTCTTTTTTACCATCTCATCTCTACTACTGATGAATGAAACCGCAACAGTTTCAAACCACTGTAAAATTAGCTGCATAACCCTTCTGCAAAGGACAAACACCCTCCAGAGTTTTTAATTCTCCTCATACCTCCTACCTGCTGACCACACAAAACACTCTCATTCCTCAGTATCACTCCCATCTTACCCAAGTGCATTTTAAGATCAATGGTTTTCATCACATCTTTACCTTGATATCAGGCAAGCAAGAGGACTGTCACAGTGCCACCTGACAAGGCGTGTTAATACAAGAACATTGAGGAACTAACATAGCACCCTCTGCCTCCCATTCCCATTTCCAATCAGCTCCACACAACTCTTAGAAGAAAGACAGTGTCTGCAGGAAGAAATTTTATTCCATACTTTTTCCATTAACATCCATGGGATTTCAGAGTGCTTCATACTTCCTAAAAATCAGGTCCAACGTCAACATTCGTACCTTTGGAGACTAAGGAAATTCCTCTGGCCTACTCCATACTTCTCAAGTACTGTGCTAAGAGGTTAGCAATCCACTTAAAGTCACAAATCAGGGTGATGACCCTTCAGGAGCTCTACCAATACCTTTGTTGTTAAAAGAGTGCATATATTCTGGTAAACTAGCTGCAAAAAAGAAGTCGATCAGAAAAATTACTTAGAAAATGCTTTGCAAAAACTTATCATTTTCAGCCGTTTTCCAAAAGTTCTGGTAACGAACAAATGAACTACGAAAGATCCTTATCTTGCCCTTCTTCTGCATTTAAATTTGCTAATTATCCCCAGCCCAAGAGGCAGCCTCCTAATTAAGAACTAAATCTTGGCTTGAAAGGACACCAGCCAGTAATTACTATTGCATGTTCATTTTCATTCTCTGCAGCTTTCCATGATGTTTGTCAACACCTCCTTTGCCTTTGGATATTTATTCTTTGCTATTTTCTCAACGAGGACTTACCTGTAAGGAGAACGGATGCCACTTTTATTGAATCTTCTCTTTCTGTTAGACTCTTGCAATGCACAGAGTCTGCAAAATCAACACAGTGCTGGAAGCAGCAGGTTTCAGTTACTGCAATTCCTGAATGAGCAGGAAGCTCATAATGACTTGTGGCTTCATGTCTACGAGACAGAACTCTATCCTCCAGCTCACCAGGCTTCCTAAACAGACATGAGATCGTAAAATGGGCCCTTGGGCTCTTCATGTTCATGTAACAATTTCACTGACCACAGCAGAATTACTGCCTATTTTCATTAGTGCATGGCAGGGAGTTGTACTTCCCAACGTCTTCATCCTAAAATACTGAAGACTTTTCAGATTTAAATTGTTGAAGTTAAATGTATGTATCACAAAGGAAATTTCAGCTGAATTGTTCCATTTGCTTCAAAAGTTTACAGTAAGAAAAATTACTGGCTATTTGTAACCTCCATGATCAAAACACACATTTGATTGTAGAAACTGGCAGAACTACCATGGAGACTTCTACACTTGCTGAATTTTCTGTTTAGAGGGCAGCATAGTGTAACTGTAACACAAAACCCCATCTCTGTCCTAGCCCTGCCACTGACCCATCTATGTATTTGCCACAGATTGCTGGGTTGTGAAATGCAGATGAAAAAAGGGACAACCTCGCATGGGTGCTGCAAAGAGAGGGATCGTGTAACACAACCGTCTGCAGGAGCAGCAGAAGGCATGCAGGAGCTCTGGAGGGTTCTTCCATTCTGTGCTCTTAAAATTTAATTTATCTCAAGTTCTTTGATATCCTTAAATAAAAAAACATTATTCAATTGAAGCTCTTTTTATAGAGCATTTTGCATATAGAAGCATTTTATAGAGCATGTTTCCTATGGGTTTTAAAGGGGAAGGAAATAATTTTTGGAAACATTAATAAGAACATAATCTGACTAATGTCCTTATTATTTTAACTTTATTCAGATTCACCTTGTTCACAGCAGACTAATAAAATGTGTATTCTATTGCAGTGGAAAAGTGTAGGCATTCAAAATAAACTGTAACTCCAAAGTTAAGTTCTAAAAAAACAAAACCAAACCCAACATGGATATACCTGCAACCCATCATTACTCCAGGCACCACTTCCAACTATTCACAAGCCTTTTCAGTAGCTTTCAGTAAAGTTCCATCACAGTAAATTGAGCTATGCAGTGAAGTAAAAATTTAGAGAAAGTGGTAAAAATTGTCCTTCAGCTGCTTTCCTATAAAAGCCAGGGCCAGCTTCAGCTTTGGCTAATCCAGTTTTAGAAGTTCTTGCAGTTTACAAGGAAACTTCCTTTGCACAGAGCAAAGCCGAGCTCCGTGCGTCACGCTGCAGGATGACACCAAACACACGAGTACATTCTGTGCAGCGCGAGTAATCTGCACGGACTGGATGTCAACACTGTCATATGTAGTATTTGGCCATAACAGTGATTATTTCAGAAGCAAAGGAAAATATCTTGAGATGAAAGTCTTAGCAGGTACAATAAAAGAGGTAATATGGAGGCTGTGAAAGATCAGATTGAGATTCTTACAAACAGATTAAGTTCTTACAGTTGGATTACAAATAAGCATTAAAAAAAGACATAGCCACTCTTCCCCCGTCCCCCCCCGTCCCCCCCCCCCCACTTTTGGAGAAAGATCAAAGGAGGAGGAACCGTGATGAGAAAATGCCTGCAAATCACAGTGCAACAAGAAAGAAAAAAAATGAAACTCACACATAAAGCTCTAAGTTTCAGGCAGAGTTTCTCTTAAATTGTAGGCTGGGAGCAGTGAAGAAAGAGATTGTGCATTTGTAATCATGATGGAAGCAACAGAACATCAAAACTGTCCTAGGCATAAAACATTAGCTGGGACAGCAAGCCCACTGCCTAAGCCTACTACAACTCTGCTCTAGCCATAAATTTGTCTTAACATAACAGGCTTTCAGTTCCCATGCTCCTCCCACACTCCTGGGTGTTCCATTTATTTTTTTTTTTTCCATACATATGTGCAGAGTATCCAAATACGTTTAAGAAGCAAATGGCTCTCATCCGCTCGTGGCTTTGACAGCGGGAGGCAGAAGCATCACAGAACAGGTAGACCTTGCCTCTGGGAGCCAAACAGCAAAGTACAACAAGAGAAGAGAGGAGAAGAAATTTCAGCACTGATCTCCAGTGATGCTTTGCTGGTGGAGCCTGCTGTGCAGGTCGCAGAGCAGGGGCTCTCCTTCTCCTTTTGCAAATAGTACAGATGCTCCACGTGGCCCCAGGCAACGGGAGGGACGCACAGATGTGCCAGTGCCTCACTGTGGTCTTTTTAGTATAATTTATTTAAAGTCTTTCTAAAATCACCTTTCAAACTACAACAGAGCAAGGGAATGGTAATTAAAAATAAAAGGAAGTTTTCATCTGTTTCATCATGATCAAAGGAGAAGGTAAAGAAGCGTGCAAATCCTGAGGGACCCACGTTCCCCACTGCTGCACAGTCAGCTATTGTCATAAAACACAGATCTGTATTTTATTCAGGCAGTTTTGCTTAACAGGATATTTTAAGATGCAACATCTCATTTTCATGAGGGGCCTCAGGGGACAGAGTAAAAACACCCATCCTGACCAAGTAAGAGCATTTAAATATCAAAGTAACCGGGAAAAAAAAAAGGTAGAGCAAAAAGCTTTGTCCAGCTACGGAGACTAATGAACGATGACCCAAGTTCATTTACCATCAGCTAACTGAACTTTCTTAGTGTAAGCAGGGTTTGGGATAAATTGGGACATTTATTCCAGATGACAGGACTAGAGTAAACAAATAGATGCTTTTTAATTTCCCTTTTTACTTCAGCGTCCATAAAAATTTGATGGCAAAGGGACCGCACTGGGGAAGAGATTGAAGATTTAGATTAGTACAAGAAATACATCATTGCCATCTGAGCAAAGGTTTCCCTTCAGAAACAAAAAGTTAAGTCCAGAAGGGTTCATCCTTAGAGAAAAGGACAATGAATTTTACCCTGGACATTACATTCCTTGTACACATCCCTGATCACCTCTCTTCTCTGCTGGCACACCTGTCTCCTGAGCACCCCTTACTTCCCCCTTCACAAAAGTAGCAATGGTTTAAAATCTTCTTGCATCTTGTGAGGAAAACAAAACAAACACCGTCACCCCTAGTTAAACTAAAACTGGAACATTCAGCTGCGTCTGTGTAAGTTTGGCTCTTCAAATCTGTATTTGAGCACTTAAAAATGACGCAATTTTAAAAGCTGCTTGAACACCCAACTTGCTTTCATTCCATTGAAATTGTGGAGCTGGATTAACCATTGACTGCAGCTACCTGTGTCAGCAGCCCAAGAAGATTACAGCCCTGATGTCACATCTTAAGCAGCACCTCAAATTCAAAGACAATTCAAGAAGGGGTTAAGAATACCTTAGATACCTTATCCCTGAGTAAAATAACACCACTATCTCACACAGCAAAGCATACACCAAGCAAAACCAGTTATCAGTATGCTATGCATGAGTACATCTGCTAAGTAGAACCACCAGAATATCACAGAAAGCTCTATCCCGTCGTCATTTAAGAACAAGAAAATTAAGCAATGCAGTGCCATGTATGTAACAGGGACTTTACATGGACCATCAAGTTGTGTTATCTCTAAGAATTATCTCCTTTGTTAAGTATAACATCTTGTTTAGTACATGGCTTTTATGAGTTATATCAATTTTTCACAAAATATTATCTCACTTCTTATTGCTGTTATTTAAGCCTCAGAAATAAAAGTTTTTCCAAAACCTTTCCCTAATTCAGAAAAAAGCCAAAAGCCTTAGGAGTCTACTGTATGCTGTACTTTACTCACAGCTATCTCTGTTGAAGGCTTTTTTAATTACAAAAGGCAAATGGCTTTTGGAAGGCACAGGAGTGGCTCAGCAAATTATTGCCTGAGGCACAGCATAAAACCCAATGCCGACAAGGGGGCATGTTCAGAATTTTGGTCTTAAAGGTCAGAAACACCAACCGTAATGAAAGATGGTTTGATTTCAAAGTGCTAAGTGATGGCCATAGTCCACAGATTTTTGTCAGATGTGCAGGAAAAGAGACTCCAAAAGGAGAAATCAGCGCATGCACACCTGGTAGAAGAGCATCCAGTAATTTACTACAGGCATAACAGGACCTTAGCTTTTAAAGGCAATATAATTGGACATGTTTTGCCATGGTTTTAAAAGGCAGTTTTCAAAAATGCACAAAAAAAGAGATATCATAGATACGAAACCTCTAGATAAGTAGCTGCAAAATTCGCTGCCTTGTTTTTGGATCTGGTCCATAGCCTGGAGACAACTGTGGAAAGCCTCACTTGACACCAGCGATCAAGGTCTGAAGAGCTACAGTACAGTGAGAGAGAACAACAGGAACTCTTCATGGAGCAGTCTTTCAGATATATAAATTTCATTTTTCATATGGGAGGAGGGGGAAGAGCTCGCTCCCTCTGGAAGAACTTGAGCCAAAGTCCTATTAGTAAGAGTAATACTGATGCATATGATTAATCCTGCAGAATCCTAGACATCACAAAATAATAATACCAAAAAAAGGCAGTGGAGACTCTGGAACTTTACAGTATAACTTTTGCTTTTCAGATAATTTTTTCTGATAATTTCTGATGATAGATATATGAAGCACCTCTGATAAATGCAAAGCAATTTTTTCAAATTAAAAGTAATGGTTTTGTCCTAGATCCAACTCAGCATACAGTTTTTGTTAAGAAATGCTGCCAAATTCCATAACTTAATTTGAAAAAATGAACTTTTGCCGTAGTATACAAATTGCTACATTCCAAGTACATCCTACACAGCCTGGCCAAATTACCACAGTAATAAAGCTTAGCAAATAGCATTTTCACTTGTCCTGGCAAGTCAATACAACAAGGATAAATGTTACCTATAATGCTTTTAGAAATATTTAGAAATCAAGGTATAAAGCATGGACATGAATAACTCACTGTAAGTAAATGTAATAGATAAGGACATGTCTAATTTTTCTGGCCAAAACCCGTATTTTTAGCTACCATTCTCTTATGTCAGATCCTACTGTCCAACGAATCATTTGTAATTTTGGCCTTTTAGTTGCAAGCTCATCTCTTTTGCATTTTAAGTCCATACTATTTCAGGGAGTTCTGCTCAAGTCTTTCCTCATCCTAGTTTACACACTTGCATAACACAACCTTATTAAAGACTACAATCTGCTGGAAAAGGCTTTCTTCTGCCTGGAACCACAGAGAGAACTGAACTAAGGCGGGCATCGTTTCAGCAATAAGTCAGACTATTTCCAGTAAGGCAAACTAAATAATTTTCTGTCCTAATTACTTTGGATAATCTTGAATTTAGCCTTATGCCATCTCTCTATGTAGTATTTAGCCATGAACTGGAGACTTGCTAATGCACCCTGACCTGCTTAATTGGAAACTGAATCATAATTGATATCAAAACAGATATCAGAGGAAAACGTTAGCCAGTTCACCAAATTTCCCATCCCTTCCCATGCCTGAAAAAATTTCAACTGACTCATTATGAAATTACTTGAAGAAATGAGATATGGAAGAGCAGAAACAGCCTAATTAACAAAACAGGAAACAATCAGAGGGAGAACCATTTTGTGTAGTGGGTGCACTGTCAGATTTTTCAAGTAAACCAGGCAAAGGTTGTGCTTATACTCATGTTTCCCTGCATTGATGGTACAGTTTTCTCAATACCAGATACTACTGTGAGTTTAAATAAACCTGCCCAACAGCCAAGTTTTAGTAATCTGCCTACCACAGGCAGATCAGCTTAAAAGACGTTCAAAATCTTAATCTCATCTCTTGAGAATAGAACCTCCTCCTGTCTGTTTCAAGGTTTTTTAAAAAAATATTTTTTCTCCATTGCAGAAGAATGTATTTTAACCAGAAATAGGCCAAGACTAAAACATTTCTTCCAAGTCCTTAACAATTCAGGTGGGGCACCCATCCAAATCTGCTTTGGACGCAAGTCAGATCCAAAGATTGAGAAAAACTGTTTTCTTGTTCCAGTTCAAATATGGACAAAATCTCAAAATCTGTCTTGAGACAATGAACATATGCCTCAGATGAAACACGATTAAAAATACTGTTCTCCCTTCATCTCTTGCTTTAATTCTCAGTAGATGGTCCCACTTTGCCCTCCTCCAGCATTACACTAAGTTCTGCTGTTAGTCCACGTGACACTGAAGCAAAGCAATCTCCTTTTGCCAGCTACAGACTTTCCACCCCTTTTTCCTGTTCCAATCCAGATTTAATACATTAACAAAACATGGCTCTGTCCCTTCCATTTCCAAAGTAGATTCCCACAGATTAATACACGTGGATTTATGAATCAACACATTGGAGGTTTAACTTGAGAAGTTCTTCCCCTTACCTTCTCTTCCTGTAACTGCACTTCATATTCTCAGCTACAGGAACTACATTAGAATAGTTACTTCCAAATTCATTAATTAACGCCTTAACCCACCCCACAGGAAACTAGCAGAGGATCCTTTTTCTGCAAAACCCTGCTGGTAACGAAGGCTGATCAACACTCAGCACATGTTTAAAATCAGCAGCTTTTCCTCCTCCTTTACCCCTCATTCATTTGTACTTCCACCTCATAAATGTAGCTTTCAAAAAACAAAAAATGTCATTTATTTTTTTTTAAAAAAGCAAATTGACTTGCGCAGGGTTTCTTACAGGGTGACCACCTTTCTCACACCAGCAGCTGTCCAGAACACACACGGGTGATGTCAGACACCTCCTGGCATTCTGCAGTGAGCTCTTCCAACACAACTGAGCCAGGTTCTGAAAATGGGACAGGTAAAGAGGCACAGACCAAAGTTGTTCTTCAATCAAATGTATGTGCTGTACTCAGAGGCACCAGTAAGCAACCTGTTATCTGGGTGGTTAACTACCTTCTCCTTTGATATTGTAAGAAAAACAGGTTAGCACAATTCCTTAGAAGCTTAAAAGTTCAGCATAACATATAAGAAACACTTTTTTTCCTACAACAATCTGCTCTTTGGCACAGCCTCAGAATACTTTACTGCCACGTCTTACTTTGAAATGGGAGGATGCCAAGAATGAGATAAGTGCAGACATCCATGACTAGGAAACACAAGTAAAAGGCCTTCTCCAGAGCCAATTACAGCCTTCAACAGACAAGCACTTAAAAAAAAGAACAAACAACAACAATAACAAAAAAACCACCACCCAAAACTAAACAAACAAAGAAAAAGCAACAGTAAATTTGTCTCTCTGTATTCAAGTAGAAACACATTTCTTTAGATTAAAAGGCTCTCTTTTTTGTAATTAAAATTTCCAATATATCCATCCAAATTGAAATAAAGCTTTTGTTTTTTCAGAACTTGAGTCTGAATTCTCAAAAAAATATGAATGCCCACATTATTACATTAAAGAAGAGATCATTCTTTATCTGCTATTACCCATTCAATGAGTGGAAACCTAGATTACAGCAGAGACTTGCTGTGAGATATAACTGCTTTAGTGGCCAGATTTGTCTCCTGCCAGCTCCATTTAGCTTTTGTCTTCCTCAAAAGTCTGATAGTGCTTTATCACGTAGTTTTATAAGCAGTTTTTCCACTACTAAATGTTGTGATCAAGATGAAGCAAAAATGCCAATGTTACTACAGTCTTCATTTGAAACCATATAGTTTGGCCCATTTCCTTTTGGAAAAGGAAGAGTTAACTTCAGTCAATTAGGCAAAAACACAGTATGAATACCTTATAAACAATTAGGAGAGAAAAACTGAGTGAAATTAAAAAAGCCACAACAAGTAATTGACTATTTAGATTCAGCATCTTATACACTTAAGCCTATCTAGGATCCCAGTCTGACCCATTCTGCATCCACCGTTCTTGCCTAGTTAGAAAAATCTGGGTGTTTAAAGCCAGCATCTTGCCAAGAAAAGCCAACAGAAAGGTAAAGACCAAAAGATAAACTGCAAAAGGGACTTCTTTTGATGGTACAGAACCATTTTGAACCTATAAGGAAGATCTCAAGAGAAGCAAGCAGGGGACGACCTACGTAACAGGAAGACACCACCAAGGTATCAAGTCACCCAAATAAAACTCCAGCTGAAAACAGCTCTGAAATCTCTAACCTCAGAGAAGTTTACAAGTGAATGTGCTTCAACCAAGTCAGTCCTACTGAAACTGAAAATTACCTTCAAACAGCACTAGAAACGTACTTTAGCTCCTCTTCAATTGCCTGACTTGTTCACATTGCCTCATGCAAGAGTTCTGGCCTCTTCAGAGTCCTTGGCTCCACTTTTCCTTCTTTGCTAAAACAGTTTACGCTCATCACTGCTATTGCACAGGGAAGATATAAATCATTTTTTTTAAAAAGCATTAAAACAACTGCAAAGCATTTTGGCACAGGTTGGAACCAAAATCAGAAGAGGACAGTGAAGCCCAGCACACTTTCACTTCCTCGGGAGTCTACAAAGTAGATCCAACAAAAGCCAACAGCTCACAGTTCAGAAACTCAGCTGTGTGGGCTTACATATCCAAAGGGATTTACATATCAAAGAGGCAGCTAGTAGGATATGCAACCCCCCCCACAGTGAGTTAGGTACTTCAAACTCATTGTAGGTCAAGCAAGTGAAGACCGTAGCTCAGGTGCACGTAGAAGGTTCACTAGGTGCCACTTATCTTTTCTAGTTCCCTACATAACCCTACTAAAATTTGCACTTTGGACTGAGTTATGGAGAGGGTAGGTATATGTGTAATAGTTTGGAAAACCCACCATAGCCTTTGGTATCAGTGGAAGTTTCAAAATCTTTTTCTGAGAAGTTTGTTTTGAGTCTCGGACACTTTATCAGGCTGGCTACAGGCACGACTACAGGAGATTTTGTGGTCTGTGTCGCACAAGAGATCAGTCATCAGCGTCATAAACTTTCTTTGCGATATTAAAAAAAGAAGGCAAAGGATACTTTTGTGAACATGTGCAAAAACATTCATTGCTGACAACTCAAACTACTGAACTAACTTCAGCTGATCACCATGAACACCACAGAAGAAGCTAACGCTCACCAGACCCCTCTCAGCTGTTGCACCATTCACACAGCGGCGGTAAAGTGGCAGGAGCACTGACAAGAGGGAGAATTCAAGAAGTGATTGACTTGGTTTTGTTGAAAGTTTCCACACAGAGGAGAATTTACCTTTGGCCTAAGACCAGGAATGAAAAACTCTCAGTCCAAAAAGAATGTTTTGGCCAAGACTGCGCAGAACATGAAAAGGGGGCTTCTCGTGAGAGCTCAAGTACTGTGGTTAGTCCGGCATCTGCTGTCACATGTTTTACATTTTCCTTTCTTAATGATATTATGCTCCCTGTAAGTATTGAAAATAAGAAAGATTTACTTATTTTACCCATTTTTCCCATACACTCTATTAGCACCATTTGCCAATTTATTTCATTTTTTATGTATTTCAGGGATTTTCGATGCACAATAAACTATTCAGCTCAAATTTCATTTAATCAATGTTTTATGTTCAGTTTGTGAGTTCCACGAAGACGATCAACTGTGTTTTGCAAAAGGTGGTACTTGGACTACCTTGAAAATACAATATAATGTTACGACTATATAGTGAAACATAATTATATACACAGAGTACTCCAGGAAATCTTTCTTTTCCAGTACTTTCCATAAACCTTAATCCAGAAACTAAAAAGATTTATTTTTTCCAAAGGAATGAGCAATATGTGCTTGGTAAGGTAACTATTCAGAGGATTAAAATAAAGGATGAACGCAAATACATTGCTGAATTGGAGCTTTTATGCTCTCTTAAGCCCTTCTTGGTCTCCCTAAAAGTGAAATTATTCTGGTAACATCCCCTAAAAACCATCCAAGTAGTAATGACCGAGGCAACCACAAATACAACAAGAGAATAATGAACCCAACACTTCATAAAAAGAGAATTACTATTACATTCACTTTCATCTGTTAGTTTTTAATTGTACTGGCCCAACTAACTGAGCAATTCTCAATTTCAGAACTGATGTAACTGCTATTTTATGTAGGTAAAATAATACTACAGTCACTTATTGCTGAATTCAGCTGAGCTGATGCCTTTTGAGCCAGCACTACATTGCCACTTCAACTGATTTTCTCCAAATGGCCAAGGGAGAGATGCTTTACCTACCTCCTTCTCAAACAGCTCATATGTACGGTCTGGGGAAGCTTAAAAGAGGGAGATAAAACACTGTCACTGAGGGAGGAGGGTGTATACGTCGCCGTTTGGAGCCCTTCCCCTTTGCGACCCAGTAAGTCTCTCTCCCACACCCCCAACTTTACCTCCTCTTTATGTGGGGAGGCTGAACTAACACCTTGGTCATGCAGCGCTTCTGGTTATGAAGAAGGAACCCAGGGAACTGCAGCTCAGCAGCAGCTCAAAGGGTGATAGTACCAGCAAAAAAGGACAGGCACAAATGCTGGGACTCATAAGTCCTTTGGAAGAGGCAGGCCGACTTCCTTCACTCAGAAGGAGTGAACACAGTGGATAATGCTACATTTAGTTTGGGACTCAATACGCAGAAGAGGCACAAATGAAATAAGGATATGACTCAAAGAAAGGACAAACACTTTACAAGAGTTCATGTAAGGACAGCTCTGGAGAATAGGCAACATTTCTTACAAATCGGGGCAAAAAAAGGTAATACTGAAACTCCGTGATTCCCTCAGCAACAATGGAACAGAACTTTTCCAGTCCTCCAAGGAGGATTTGAGGGTGATATTTATTGGATTACACTTCAGTGAGCAAAAGATGCAGAGAACTAACAGAAGACAGGAATATGTGTATTTGCACACACAGAATTTCAAGAGAATCAGCTGTATTTTGAAAGCAAGGAAAGGCCACTCTTGTCTAAAACTGGATTTAAGGAACACAGAACACACAAAGCTTTATGTTATTTGTACTAAATGTTTGGTTGGTTCAGAAGCAAAATAGAAATTCTTTATCTGAAAATTAATGTCTGCAAACTGACCAGAAGCCTTTTATTTTTTTCCAAAAAAAGACTTTTTATATGAATTATCTCATTTCCTGATTAGCAGACTAAAAGTATGAAATTATTCTCCCCTTGGCTGCATCCCAGCTGGATCAAAGCACTGGCCCAAGAACATACTGTACTGGTTTATTTATCGAGAAAGTCCAGGAGAAATTCAAGCATCTACTTCTCATCTTTCCTGATAAAGTTATCAAACCCAGAATGTAAACATAGGCTGGATAAGTGGTATATGACCAGATACTTGCCTGGGTAGTTTTATACCTGGTTTTTGTTGCCGTGTTACTCCTTCAGCACAAACAGTACCTGCTCTGCTTTTGGAGCAGAGTCCATGTACAGTCCTAGATGACAAATCACCAAAGTTCATTACACCATCACTTCTCTTCCCAAGACTCATGGGGAAAGATTTCTTTCATACCTGGAAATACCATCACTTTACTGAGGGCTGGAGGACTACAGCTCATGCAGGAACTGTGTGTGTGCGTGGGCCAGTGGGCCCGCCAAGGGCACAGAGACATGCCGTAAGGAGCGGGGTGTGAGTGAGGCACTTAGGCATAATTCTAATAGTTAAATGTCGCCGCGATACTTATTTTCAGTAAATACAGAGGAAAGAATCTACATGCACATTGGAATGCACAGGGTCATCCATGAAAGGAGTCTCCTGCTCCAAGCCATAAAGTCACAAATCAAGCCAAAACGAGCCGTTAACCTGTTTTTATTTTAATGTGGAGATATACCATTGGAATAAGAACTTAAGGCCATGACAAGCACTTCTGGGCAAATCAGCTCTCTCCTATGTAATTAGGTGAAAGATAAATCCAAATACACACTGACAGCCAAAGCAGGAGAGCAGTACTGTTGTGGGTTGACCCTGGCTGGGTGCCAGGCACCCACCAAAGCCATTCTGTCACTCCCCTCCTCACTGGAAAGGGGAGAGAAAATATAATGAAAAGCTCATGGGTCAAGATAAAGGCAGGGAGAGATCATTCACTAATTACTGTTGCAGGCAAAACAGACTTGACTTGGGGAAATTAGTATATTACCAATCAAATCAGAGTAGGATGATGAGAAATAAAATCAAATTTTCAAACACCTTCCCACCATTCCTCCCTTCTTCCTGGGCTCAACTTCACTCCCAATTTTCTCTGGTTCCTCCCCACCAGCAGTGCAGGGAACAGGGCTGCGGTCAGTTCATCATAGCTTGTCTCTACAGCTCCTTCCTCCCCAGGGGCAGGGCTCCTCACACTCTTCCTCTGCTCCAGCATGGGTCCCTCCCACAGGAGACAGTCCTCCATGGACTTCCTCAACATGAGTCCTTCCTGTGGGCTGCCATTCTTCACAAAGGGCCCAGCGTGTATCTCTGCCATGGGGTGCAGCCCCTCAGGCACACACTGCTCCAGCCTGGGCCCCTGCACCACTGCTGCCAGCACTCCAGGCTCCTCTCGCCACAGGGCCACAGGTGCTGCCAGGAGCCTGCTCCAGCAGGGGCTTCCCACAGGTCACAGCCTCCTTCAGGCACCTCCTGCTCTGGCGCGGGGTCCTCCCTGGGCTGCAGGTGGGGGTCTGCCCCACCACTAACCTCCCTGGGCTGCAGGTGGGGGTCTGCCCCACCACTAACCTCCCTGGGCTACAGGTGGGCGCCTGCCCCACCACTAACCGCCCTGGGCTGCAGGTGGGGGTCTGCCCCACCACTAACCGCCCTGGGCTGCAGGTGGGGGTCTGCCCCACCACTAACCGCCCTGGGCTGCAGGTGGGCGCCTGCCCCACCACTAACCGCCCTGGGCTGCAGGTGGGCGCCTGCCCCACCACTAACCTCCAAAGGCTGAAGGGACAGCCTGCCTCCCCATGGTCTTCAGCACAGGCTGCAGGGGAATCTCTGCTCTGGCACCTGGAGCGCCTCTGCCCCCTCCTTCTTCACTGACCTTGGTGTCTGCAGAGCTGCTGCTCTCACATAGTCTCACTCCTCTCTCTGGTTGCAGTTGTGCAGTTTTCATTCCTCTTTTTCAGTACGTTATCCCAGAGGTGCTACCACTGTTGCTGATGGGCTCAACCTTGCCAGCAGCTGGTCTGTCTGGAAGCCAGCCAGCACTGGCTCCATCAGACATGGAGGAAGCTTCTAGCAGCTTCTCACAGAAGCCACCCCTGTAGCCCCCCTGCTACGAAAACCTTGCCACACAAACCCAATAAAAGTATTCCTCTCGTCTGGAACAATTAGAACTATCCTTCAGAAAGGTGTCTGTATAGATACTACAGTGAGAACTGATTGCTATCTTCCAAAGAGCAATGTTAAGATAGTCTTTCAAAAGAGATCAATAGGCATTTTTTTATTAGTCACATTTTTGGCAGCTTGCCCATATCTGCAAATACATACTTTAGAAGCTCAAATCAGCAGCCAAGCCATGCTACATACAGAAAAAGGAAGACAGTAGAAACACATCTCATAGAACTGTATTAGTCCTCCCTCCTACCTACAAGTTTTACGATTATGTCTGGCCAGTCAAACTAACTCATCTTTACTGCTCACTGGAATACCATCCCTTCTATTCCCTCCTAGCTGATTAGGTCTTTTCTGTTCCCCTTCCTCACTTCTTTTATTTCATAAATGTTTTGCAAATATTGTCAGTTGGATTAGTCTGCACTTCACCTGCAAAGAGTTCACCATTCACAGGGTTTAAAATACAAACCAAGACAGCAGCACAGAGAGATCTGGTGTACATCACTGTCCAAAGCCCATGTGTGTCCATGGTCGAGAATAACTCTACTGAACATGGTACAGCTTGAGAAGCAGGTGCACCTGCCAAAAGTCAGGGAGACAGCCCAAAAACACACAGTGCAGAGAATCAGACACAGAACCCACAAAGAGCCCTAGGAAAAAAACTAGACCTTGAGTTAGCCATTGGGTGGACCAGCCTTTGAGCTGGAGCAGGACTCTGTGTCCCGTTGCTTGATTTATTTTGAGTTCAGTGAAACAGGACTTCTTATATTCTTTGTAAACAAGCAGGAGGTATGAAGAATATCTGACTCCATCACCTCTCCCTAACTTCAACTACCTGCAAGAACACAGGTTTTGGCAGATCTTACTCAGGTCCAAAGAAGTAGTAGTATGTGTAAATGCTTTATAGTTTAAATGTCACATGTTGATGCTGACAAGTTCAAGACACAAGAAGAGGTTGCTATGGAAACACACGCTGTATTGCCTGGAACATAAGGCAACATTTTACATTAAAGAAGGAAAAAAACCCTCGGACCAACAGTTGCCAAATTAGGTTTTGGGTGGGGAAAAACTAGGTTTTTTTCATTTATTCTCTGACAGAAATATTTTAATTTAGAAACAATGAAGCTAAATGTGATGAAAGCATTTACATTGTATTTTGGATTGCTTCCCTTGCCTCAGAACAAAAAGTAATTTTATATGGAAGGACTTTCTTTTGCAGTCCATATACAGCAAATCCATCTCTACATTCCCATGTGCTGGAGTCTCCATCTAATTTTCATTTTATAATTAATGAAATTACTTCAACGGACGGTCATGTTCTTCGAAGAATTAATCCTGTAACTCTTCTATAACCTTACTTATCTGTGTACCCACACTGGCCAACAGAACTAATATCTGAATGTAATTGATCAGAAATTCACAGAATTGCATCTTTGAAGAGTCAAGCAGCTCTTAGTTGCATTATAATCCCACTTTTATAATCTGCCACTGTTGCAAGGTGATGCCCCCCCTTCTGGGGTATCACTGTGCAGTGGCATCCTTCAATGATCATCCGTCCTGCTGCACTCCCTTGCCTTCTCAACAAGCACAAGAACAATGTTAAATTCCCCAAACAACGGTTTCACTCTGCAGGCTCCATCAACAAGCTAGCCTGATTCTAAGACACAATTCCCACACACCCATTTCCTCAAAAGAAAAAAACCTTTTCCAATTAATCTTTCTCTCATAAAACATATAGCCAGAATAATATTTTTTCTGTGAACTTCCTATTGTGTAACCACTGGATATGAAAGGGAAGATTTAAAAAGAGCTGAGGTGGGGGTCTACTCCAGACACTTTATTCTCAGAAGCACAGAAGAAAGTTTGAGTTCTTAGGCCTGAGACTGATTCTTTCAGCTTTTCCTACTTTGAGTATTCTACAAAATTTCATTTTACTAGGGCATTTATTTGGTTTGAATTTTTGGCTATCACAAAAGTGACAAATCTACAAATCTACAATTCAACTTAAATTTATCTCCAATCTGCAACAGCACCCGACAAGACCTTTGTGATTTTTGCACGTAGAAGGTCAAGACATGTTTATAAACACAGAAGATGGTGTCATGGTATCATCGTGTCATGATCAACATTTCTGCTTGATAACTTTAACAAAAATCTAAAAACAAATTGCAGGCATTATTACTTCATAAATACCCGAGCAGCGAAGGCAAGGAAAACCTCTTTTTTGCTAAATTTAAGAGATAGGATGTTCAGTAGATGCTAGCACGCCTGAAGACAAACATCAGAAATGAAAATAACCTTGTGAACTGGCATGAGAATGCTACCCTTCATTGTAAATGCATTAGCAGGGAAACAATGCCAGGAAGATGTTTTTAGAAAAATTCTCATTTAGGGCTGTATCTTCAAAGACGCCTAAGGAGAACTGACATCCAAACACAGATGGGCACCTAATGTCCTCAAAACTTCCACTTACATGGTTACAGTTAAATTCCAACACATCTGATTTGTTTAAAATGTGAGGGGTTTTCCAACCATCCCACTGTCATAAGGAAACTCCCGTAAATGCTTTTTGTGTGTGCTGACCTCCATGTCCCAACAGTGCTGTAGGCTACTGAATTCAAGGACTGCTGCTGCCACCCAGGCAAAAAGGGTCACAGCAGAAGGAACGAGGAACAGTGTTTCTGAGTTGTAAAAGCCAGATCATTTTTGCATCCATCCAGCAGCGCACATAAATTCATTTACTACTGTATTTTTACATGACTGATTCTGTGGCTAGTTCCATATATATACTTTTTTAAAAAATGTAACCCACTTTTATGTAGACTTTCCAGATGTATAGTATATGAACTTTTCCCTTTACCTTCTACTGACAGCATCAGTCACACTGAAAAACTCTTTTCCTTTCTTTGGAACCTAGAAACTCTGTGGCCCTTAGAAACCTGACAAGAATATTCAAGCAAAAGTAAGTGCAAATTATTAGTACCTGACTTCAATATTGTTTAAAGTCTATCTTTTTCTTTTGTCATACCTCACTTCCCTTTTCTTCTTATTCTTACCTTCATTGAATAAATGTATCTACACAAACTTGTAAATGGGCAGGACAAACGTAAGGATACAAATTCAGTTCTCTTAAAAATCCACAGTTGTATCTATTTCAAAGGGACTTAGGCAGAGAAATATGGAAAAGCTCATCTGTAAAGATATTGAGACTTTGGCTGCAGTTCACTCAACTTCACAGGGTTCATCGCAACAGTATTTGGCTCTCCTCTATTCTGTTTTCTTCACTGCTAATGGATACTTTACTATTTAATTAGTGCAGCGTGATCCAAATCCCATCAAAGTCAATAGAACTCTTTTCATTTATGTTAATGGGCTTTGGACCAACTCCTGAATTAGTACCAGAATCAAATAAAACACCCTTAGGAAAAGAATAGATACACCAAGCTTACACTTTAAAATACAATCTTAAAACCTTCCTAAGGTTTTTACTTGCTTTAAAGTAAATCTCATTATTGTACATCTTATAAAAACAGCTGGACAGCCCCTTTTTGCCAGTCGGATTAAAGTGTCAGAAGGAACCTAAATGTATGTACCACTTCCCTGTGAAAAACCTTCCCACGATTAGGACAGCAAAAGGTTACATCTTCCTGAAGCTTTTCCTGTGGCTCCTGCATCGTGCAAGTACGTGAGGGTTCACCCTGCGGGAAGATAGATTTGGCAATGCAACTGCCTTTACAGGGTCTTTCCCCTGCACACTTGTTATTTCTCTGGCACCACCTTAGTTGTGCTAACACAGCTATCTGCTGGGCTGCTCTGAAGAAAACTTCACTGTGATTAACCCATTAAGGCTGTTTGGCCAGAGAACATCCAAACCTGACCGAGTGACGTTAAGACAGTCAATGCCCAGCTGAAGAAAGCTCTGTTCAGTGGAGCAGTCAGTATTAGATGTAACACAGTTGAACTTCCATAACCACTTGAATCAAATTAGCAGGTGAGAGCACCAGCTATTTTTATCGTACTCACTAGAGAAGAGGCTTTCTGCTTTTAGAATATACCCTAGCTGCTGCAGAAATTAATGAACCACAAAGCAAGCAAAATGATCCTATGTAAACAGGGATATTAAGCCCTCTTCTGATACTTTTGACCCATTTTGGCAATACCAACCAAGCCACACAAAGCCACTGTATCATTTCTTACACAGCAGCATGCTTTAATTGACTGGCACATTGAACAGCAAAGCTTTTTGCAGAGTTTGACCACAGAAATCACATTCAGAAATCACATCCCACCAGTGCTGACTCAGCGGCAGAGCCACAGAATACTTTTTTAAATTCCTAAAAGCCCAAACAAAAGAACAAAACCTGTGCTGTTGGTTTGGGCAGGGTTTTTTATTTCACGCTAGTCCAGCCTGGCAGCACAGTAGACTGGGAGACAACTTTCCGTGAAAACAGCTTTGGTAGAATGTTAGTAGAGAAGGAAGAAAATTCAGAATGAGGATGACAGGTGCTTCAGTCCCTTCTGGGCTGGAGCTGTGAACCCTTCCCATGGAATCAATCACAGCAGCTCTGGAGGGGACTGTCCTGCAGCCCACTCCAGCTCTCTGCTCCCAGTTGCCCAGTGCCTCTGGGCAGCCCTGACTCACCTTATACCAATACATGTACTGGTTTGTGAGATGCAACAAGTTCCGTTTGCTCTCAAACAGAGTCAGTATTCAAGCCCTGCCCTGCAGACTAGCATGAGGATAAATGGGGACACCACGTCTTGCTTTACTTTCCTTTCTGAAGGTGCTTGATAAAGGAGAATATTCACTGAACAACAATTTTGTTGTGAATAGCCAAGAAATACAGTGTTTTCAGCTCACTCCTGCTGCATTGGGCTCCTCATAAGCTATTCTCATTATGTCAACACTCCAGTGTCAGGACTCAGCATCTTGCCCCGCTGACACTGATCAGATGTCTCTAACTGCTCTTTCCTTTGGCCTTTTTTCTGACCCATCCCTTTCTCCCAAATCACACACAGAGACAGTCATCTTGATCCTCTGAACCTTACACTTCTCTGCAGGAACCACAGTGCATTTTTCCCCAGTGAAGGAAGTATTTCCAGCTCATGAAAAGGAGAGCGGTACTGCCCGCCAGCCCAGCAGCAGCCTGTGGTGAGATAGATTTTCAAACAATCTGTGTAGCTTTGGAATTCAAACCCATTAACTGTGGTGCAGCGCATTAACCACCGCTTGGCAACAATTTCTCCACATTCCTCGGCAAAGGAGCGATGCTGACAAGGTCCCTGGCTCTATGAAGGTAAGGAGAACCTACAGGCTCAGCTATCACCTACAACCAGCTTCAGGGAGGACATCATCACAAGGAGAAAGCTGCCTCCACACAGACTAGAAAACATGAGTATTAGGGCTGATCTAGCCAGTGCACTGTGTTGCCCTCTGGCACTGCCTAGTGCTTTCATGTTTCAAGCACCAAAAATCATAAATAGTATACTGGAGTACCGTATTGCAGTACTCTTCACAGATTAAGTCTATTCCCAGAGTCAACCATACTTTTCTCTGTAGCTATCCTCTGATGCTGTGGCCAAATGCAGCAGATAAAGTAGTCCAAGAAGACGAAAAAAAAAAAATTCTTTATTAGGGACTAAGTCAGGTGCTTAGCGATATTCGAGCTATAATCACCACCTGAAGGGTTTAGAGCAAACGTCCCTGCCTGCCCACTTTTGCCTTTCTGCTTTGCCCCCACTGCCACCACTTTACAAGGCTGGAAAACACGCACAGGGCCAACTTGCACGGATGCTAAAGAAGCTCATGGAGAACAGTTCCACAGGGAACAGCAACAGGACTCTCTGTATCAAACTTCAGGCAACCTGCACTCCTATGGCCAGCACCAGTGATGATGGTATTTTTCTGATCGGTATGACAGAACACCCCCCAGCAATATTCATCAGGTGGTTCACCAAAACATGAAGTTTAACAGAACTTTGTTTAGTGCTTTTTTAAAAAATTGTACAAAAGGTTGGCAAGATAGCAAAGAGCCAAACGCACAGCTTTATGACAACACGCTCAATGTGTGTTTCTGTCACGGTGTTCTGCTCCCTCATGACACTGTAGCATCACAGAAAAGCTGTACGGTTACAGTCTACTGATTAGAAGTAGTAAAAAATGCAACTCCCCTGAAGCACCTCAATGATATTTCAAAACTTCTCTAAGTTTTCAGTTTGATAAGATGTTCCAGGACTTTCTAATCCATGTTCAGTTCCCCTCTTTGAGTGCTAACAACTCCTCCATAAAGCAGCCTATGAAAGATCAGAACTTCCTCAGAAGAGACAGGAGTCAGTCTATCTTCATCATTCTTTCAAAGGATACTTCAAAGCATCTTATGATTTGTCACCAATAGCACAGAGGTCACTAAGCAGCCTCTATATATGAGGTTCTGCTTGTGACTCTGCCTTTTATAATTAAGAATGTGATGTCCTAACAACAAAATAAAATTTAATCTTAAGGATTTAGTAGACTCCTTGCAAATGTTGACATTGTATTAAGTCAAAGCAATGGACTCCGTGGTATGGAAGACTTATATAGAGGATTAAATTTGACCTGATAGGTCTCTGACATCAGTGCAAAGTGGTCTTTACATAAACAAATACAAAACAAAAAGAGAAGAAACCAACAGTTTCCCACAGTAGGATAGTTAGCATATACTGTAGGACTTGCAAGCAGTGATTCAATATTCCTAAATCATATCCTTGGGTTAAAGACTCTATGGAGTTCATTCTGGAAGCGCCCTATAAAAACATTACCTAGGCACGAACATTTCTTAAATCCACAAGTCAAAGCAAACACCTCTTTCAATCACCCCAAAGGAACACAAAATTGCCAGAAGCAGCTAAACCCTTCAAAGACCTAAATATATCCATCACGGGTAAGTTTCACATTACTAATACCGTATTTATTCAACAGTTTTGCCAGTGGTGTCATGATTTCTACAGGCTTGCATGATAACATGAAAACGTGACAAAAATTACGTCAGATGGACAATTCAGAGATAGGAAGCCATAAGACCCTCATTGAGCCCACGCTGTGCGTGAGAACAAGCAGTTCCCACGGCTGTGTCTTTAACCTATCTGCCCATTCGTGACCAAGGACTCTGAGAACCTTCAAAGACACCAGGATCCCTGGTCTCCCCTTCCAATGCATTTCACTATTTCCAAGTACGTAAACAAATTCTGAATACATTACTTAACAAAATCTCATGTTAATAGCATCTACACATTCACAGATTTTGTGTGTCCTGCTGCATCCCAAGAACGAGTGTATCTCTGCAAACCATGGTAGCCTGTAATCCAGACTGTCAGAGGAGGGCATGTCACCAGAAGTGTGAAAGCATTCTAATTACATAAGGCCAGGTCCTCCGCTAATGCAAAGTGACAGAGCTCCCAGAAATCCGTGGGGACACGATGATGCAGGTTAGCAGAGGTTTGGCTCATTATAATTGAATAGACCCAACTTCTAATTTTCCCATCTAGTGACAGATTGTTGGAATCCTGACCACTAGTATCTTAGAAGGCATTGGGGAGTTGAAAGGAGATTGCATCAGGAAAGTAAACTCCAGTTTGGCTGAAAACATATTTACAATCCAGGAGTTTCAATTAGCTGTTGCTGCGTTATCACGAAAGTCTGTTGACCAGATGTGCAATTAGTTTTTCTCGTGTTGCTCTCTCTCATGATTTGGGTTTTTTGTTGGGGGGATTGTATTTGGCATTTTGGGGGTTTTTTTGCAAGTGATGCTAGTTTTATCGAGGTCAGATCTAATACCTTAGATAGTCAGAGAAAGCTCTTCCCATCAGCACACCTCCAGCAGCACAGCAGTGAAGCGGGGCAGTCTCAGGAAGCAGAAAAATTTTTCTCCTTTCTGGCCCCATCTTCATAAGAAGGAGACAGAAGAGCTGTCAGAATGAGCCTGCAAATTCAAGGCAGCTGGAATTGCCTCATCCTCCTGGCATGGACAAGAGAAGGGTTTCTCCTGATCCCTCCCCCTTGCTTAATGCATCACCTCTTCTGTGGTGGGGATGTGGTGTGAGACAGAAGGGGAAGAAGGTTTAGCAGAGCTATTTCAGTTTTAGAAGCACACAGTTCTGTCCTGTTCCATCCAGCATACGGGATATAAACAGCAATGGGAAAGAACAGCTGCACTTGAGTCTCTCGTACTCACCTCCCTCACCACCACCGCACCAGGGGACAGAAAACAAGGTGAAAGACAAGGTTATGATGTGGAATACTCCGTGGCCTGCTTTTTGTCCCAAATTCTTTGCTAATCAACCTGCCCATACAAAGCCAAATGAAGCCAGTGAAACTAAACACACTCACTTCAACAGCTTTGGACTAAACCCAAAGGTCAACTACTTGCCATGGGACCTCCCAGGCCTTTATGCAAAATGATGCTGGACTATGACACAAAAATTGACATAGATCTGGGTTTTGTATGATTCTCTGTTTAGATAAATGCAAGATATGCTGTATCTTCATAGATTCCGCATTTTTATTCTATTTTATAAGATTCATAAGATTATTGTTGGCCTTAATTAGACTGGAGCAAACTAACAACTTTATTTTCATGCTAAATTACCCCTTTCTACTGAGGAGTTTCAATGAATTCAAAACATCTTGTAAATGGTCTTGTCTTTCTTTGCTTGACTATTACTTACCCAGACTGAGCTTCACATTCCTCTTTTAGAGTGGTAAATCATCCACTTTTACACTGACTGCTTATGTCAGCCTTGATGTGCTGTACCTTTGCAAACAAATGTAATATTGACAGACACCTCTAGCATTTATTTGGGGATTAAATATTTTGGTTTTCTGATGAATGGCGGATCTGCATTTTCACAATGAAACCTAAAACTATTAGAAAACTCTGGTTTCAAGCTTTATTATAAATCTCAAATCAATCCAAATTCATCCCTAAGACTTCTTCATCCCTAAGCTCCTTATTGGTACTGAACTGAGGTGGTGTAAAATCTGTGCTTCTGGGAGGAGGGGTTTGTTCCCAAAAGGTAAAAGACTGTGACCTTAGGTAGGTTCACACTGTTCTACAAAGAGGTGTTTTGAAAAGTTTCAAAGACATATTTTTATCTAGCTATTACTTACTTTGTTTAAGTATATGAAAATTTTTAGACATTTTCAGCCTTTCAAGCTTCAAAGCCTGCCAGCTTCCAATATAACTCCTGTCACGTGAGAGTGTTGGCACGTGAAAGACTCTTGGCACAGCTCAGCTGTCTTCATCATCAGGTAGTGATTTATTTCTCAAAGACTGTTTTTAAATACATTCCGGTCTGCAGAATGCTTTCCAAACAACATCTCTCACATTCCTTCCACAGCTCCTCTGCTTGGGGAAAGAAAAAAGCCTAGCAATGTTAACACCCTGAAGAATCAAGAAGTATATTCTTCTGCATGCATGTTGGATGAACATGATCTACTCAAAAGTCATGATTTAAAACAAATGAAACCACTATTAAAACAGTAACCACAGCCTGTACTGCCACCTATCCTTAGTTAATCTCTGCATTTTCTGCAGGCTATTTATTGACTTCCAAACTACAGGTTCTGTCCTGTAAACGGGTCTGCCTTTCAACTGACGTGATGGCCATGGACACTGGCCTTTGTATCAGGCTTGGGAGACACACACTTGACCACATCAGAACATACAAGACACATCTGCTTAGGACACGTATTGAATGTTAGCTGTCTTCTGCCTATGGCGGGAAATACCAGCAAAATTGTCAAGTCTTTGAGGTAAAATCTGTGCTTTCCCCTCTTCCCTTCTAAATTCTATCGTTTTACTGTATTTGTATTAGTTTAGCTTTTGAAATACTTCTAATAAGCCTTTTCTTTCCTGTTGGACTTGCCATAGTATTTTGATTTTCTCCATCCTACGCTCTACGATATTCACTACATCATGCCAAAAACCACATGTTCACAAGCACAACTTCAAAAAGAAATCCCTCCTACAGGCCAAATTGTGCAAGAGCAGCAGTGAATCTGCAGTCCCTGTCCTGAGCCTGCAGTGTGAAGGTGCCTTTGGATGGCTCTGCCCAAGGGGGCTGATACATGCCCAGAGCTCCTACTGGAGGTGCTGGAAGCTGCTGCTGCAGCCCAGCAGCCCACAGGGCACAGAGGGAGAATGAAGGCATAATAGAGGGACTACCGAGCAACACTGGGAAGCAGGCACAACAGCAGGCCGAGATTTATGCTCAGGGCTCCTGCAGAAACATGCTGTGTTTGGATACAAAATTCAATCTCTCCCACCATTTCATGGACTGCTTCTTTTAAGTACTGTAAGTGATCGGGTAAAAGAACAGAGGTCAGGAAGAGCTGCTGGCCAGCCTGCTAGTTAGCCACACAGAGCTTAAAGACTCAGGGTCTACAGCGAGATGTGGCACTGTGCTGTCCTAAAACCTCAAAAAGGTATTTTGCTTTTATGTCTTTTAAAGACCAGTTTAACTGTTGACCATATGCCAGGTATTTCCTCCTAGTTTTCTTGCTTCAAAAATCTTGTAGAAATAGTTCACCTTCATTAAAGAGCAATAACAGCAGCTACCTATATATGTACACCTACTGAAAAGAAATAACTTAAATGCATTAAATTAGCTTTATCTAGGCAGAAGGAGCTCTTCTTATCCACAAAGATATCAATGATGTTCACCGACTTTCTCATTACAGGACTAGTAGATTTCATGCTTAATTTCAGTAGAAAATAGATTGTAATCTGTCCCCTGAGGTCCACAGGGCTAGAGGTTAAATGCTGGGAAAAAGTAATCTGACCATATAATGAAATTCAAACACAGAGGTGGCAACTAAAGGAAAAGTTAAAGGGAATGACTGTAGGAAGGAAGTAATGTAGCTTTATTTATAGCTTACCATATCAAAAGAAAAGTGATAATATTGTATTTTGCAGGTGTAAGAGTCAGAAAGTACCACAGACCCTGGGCAATTTCAACCTCTGAATTTTCCATGGAGCACTGCACAAGTGAAGAATCAATTATATTTATTTATTTTGAAGATAAAGTTCACAGGTGCAGCAATAAAGAGGCAAAATATTAAATTTGACATAAACCAATACAAAGGGAGTAAGAAAGAATATAAACCTGAAGGGAACGCTGATAAACTGTAACACACTTAGGATACCAAGACCAAAGAGTAACAGCAAGTTGTACAAATGGGACTTCGATTTTAGCAAGGAAAAGTTTCGGAAAACAAACCAATCAGTAGATGCAGTCCTACAAGGGACATGAAGGGGCGGGGGGAGGAAAGGCAAGTATTAAATTAGTGGTCAGGGCAGGTTTTCTTTGTGGCATCAGAGAGGCTAAAATGATACTGAAGTTACCATGTTCAGCAACTGAATGTTCTCCACTTTAGGGGCAGGCAGCCCATGCCACATGTAACACATGCCAGTGGACAAACTCTCTTAGAAGTACACAGAAGACAGAAGAGATCTCCACTTCTTGCTTCACTTTTACCATTCAGCAACTTGGGTTTCCCTCCCCCTGCTTCTCCCACCCTCCCTTCCACCATCAAAATGACTCCTCTCTCCCCAGCAGCAAACTTCACTCCTTTCTCTGATCCCATAACATTGCCTTCCAAAGGAGGTGTAATTTTCTTGCAAAGTTAATAAATAAATAAATAAATAAATCAAGCGGAGCTACAAAGTGGAAAGCCATCACCCACAGAACAGTATAGTAAGTTTGTCCAAAGCTTGAGTTCCAATTTCTGACACTCAAAGGCACAAGTAAAGCTCCCTTAAACAGACCTATTTCAAAATCATGAGAATAAGGGTCTGGTTTTACAATACAGCTCACAAATCTGTTACCAAAGGAGGAATCTCACTTTTCTCCTCAAGCACAACTGAGGGTGTTCCCACTTTCATTTCTTTGCCTATAAAAACGTCCATCCCACCCCGCAGAGAACCAGTTCAAGCACCTAAACTGGCACGCAGCAGTTCACTGGATTGGCCACTGACCCACTCACTGGGTTAACTAATGTATGGTGGAGTGACACAAGCAGGGTGCCAGAGCAGGGGCGGAATGGGAGCACCGGACAGGGAGCAGCCCAGGGAACAGGCTTACCCCTCTCTCAGCAGCAATGAGGTGTTAAGACAAAACTCATCTGTTCTGTAAAACGACACCTTCAAAACAACATACTTGGGATGATTTTCACTGGCCTGCTGATTTTTGAGACTTCAAAAACCACAGCTTGCATCTCTCTGTCTTTTCCTTGAGGGAAACTCTTACTTAAAAACGCTTACTTTAAAGAGAAAATGGTTACTTAGAAGAAAAAAATAAAAAAATTGATGCTGAGGTTCACACTTAGGACTCCAGGAACTCCAGATCTGAGGAAAGTACCAGACATTTTAAGACCTGGGAATAACTCAGAAGATCTATAGCAGAGAGATATGAGGAAGCAACGTGCTCTTCAGCACTTGAAGAGGACACTCTTCTTTTCAATGTTACAGTTTAATAGAACGGTGCTGAAAATAGCATGTGAAATGTGGGCCTTTCATTTTGCAGACTATTAAAACTGGGAACCCGCTGTGTCAAGACTCTGCAAACAAAGATGAATTTTAAACACACACAGATAAAGGGGCTAAAGAAACCAGATGTGATGTGTTCAAGAACTTACTGAAACTTTGGAAGAAGGAAAGCAATAAAGGGAGAAAGTGATCTGAAAAAGAGGGTGTGCGTATCAGAGCCATTCACAGGAAGCAAATGCAAGGTTGTGCAACCCCCCACAAGATGCTGAAGACCTGCTCCCTGATTCTCTGTTTTAATCAGAGCCAATATGAGAAACGTCCTAGTGTGCAATTAAGTAATGGCATGACCTGCTTACAAAGCAACAGTCACCATTAATAAAAAGTACTCACAAGTAGGTCAAATAAAATACTAGTGTGGTCTGTGGAAAAAAGGTCCTGCTCCATGCAACAGCTGGAATTCTGGTTGATCAAAAAAAAATATTTTCCAACCTTCTGCAGCAAAAGGTAAACATGTAATTAGCTCAAAATGTGGGAATGTCTTGCCATTTGCAGGAGTCTGCACTGCTAAATTCTCAGAGAATATTGGAACACCTTGCTGCACCATGAGGAAGCAGTGAGCTGGTAGCTAAGTAAGCTAATAGCATTATTCGAGGGACACACCTTTGAAAGCTGAAGGGGGGCAGACTTCTCAAAATAGATGTTCTGCTTACCCCAGAAAGTAATTACGATCCTATCAAAATTAGTTACTATTTTTGGATCTTTCAAGATGGAAAGTAGAAGAAGCCATTAAGCACATTTTCTTGGACGCACATGGTTTAATATTCTGGTTGGAAAATTAGTTCTTGTGTGGTCAAAGAGAATAGTACAGCTGAGATACTACCACAATGAGGACAATGAAACACAAGGTCAAATAGGACATAAGGAAATACCTATCTTTTATCCAAAGGCCTACAACATACCACAAAGATACCAGTTTTGATTGCCTGAGGATATTCTGTCCAGATGGTGTCCACCTGTATGATGTAGAAAACGACTTACTCTGCTCTCAGATAAAATGTAGGTGAGATGATCCATGCACAGAAGATACAAAGAAAAAAACAGCACTTACTGAAGACGGAGTCTCTTTTAAGGACAGCAAAATGAGGATAATTTACTCCACTTACAGGCTGAATCATAGTGTTTACAGTCTCTGTGTTTCAGACTGTAACTTTTAAAAGGAAAAGTCTCTGCAATTTACACAGCAGAAGGGGCTGTCCAACTAGTGGCTGATGTTGGCCAGGGACATGAACAGCAGAAACACAGAGAATGGGTTATGAAGCAAAGTCTCTGTCCTGTGAAAATATATGGATATGCTTGGATGTTAGGCATCAAAATAGCTCCACTGCTTTCTGTCACGCAGGTCTTTTATATCATGTGTGTGGATGTGGATGTCCAGTCAGATTTTGACTGTGCTAAAAAGTACATACATGCTTGGTTTAAGCATACAGAAACCCCAGCTAAATTCAAAAGACCGTGTGGGTTAATGGAGATCCCACTCCAACCATCTGCAGAGGAAGGGGCTGCTGTTTTCTTAAAGAGAATGGCTTTTAAATTTTGTTCTATACTGTGTTACAGGGATTATTTGCATTTCTTCTAACTCTGTGTTATAGTTCTACTTGTCCAAAAAGCAAAAAGCCCACAGTGGGTTTTGCCATTACACAAAAAAACAGATGGCAACTTTGGTTTGATTTTGGTTTAATTTAAAGAGAAAATACTCCCAAATTGAAGAGATTATATATGCCAAATTTTAATCCACTAAAAATGGATGCAACCTGATCATAATGTAAATGCTAAGAACTTAGCATAGAAAAAAGAATTACTGGAATAATTTGTAGCAGGCATCTGTTTTAACTGTCAGGCAGTCAACCTGAACCAGACTTTGAAGGCAATATTGTGCTACCTTGAGTTCTGCTTTTTTGCTACATCACAAACTAGTGTAATCCAAAAACCAGATAAAAAAGAAACAAAACTAAATTGTAAATCCATATGAAAGCAGGAGATGGATGTCTAAAACGAAAAATAACACAGTTATATAAGCATGTTTGTCTTCTGGTGTATTCGTTGTGAGCAGATCCTTCATCCTCTTATCCAGGTATATTACATGATCCACCTAAGGTGAGTTAGATTCAGCTTCAGCTCTGTGGCCAATTCCAAGAAAGCACCTCTGTCAGGGAGGTATTTAAGAATATAACCCTAAAACTCACTTACTTCAAAAAGCTCAAGCTCATGCTCAAAGTGAAGCTGAATTATACTAAACAAGGATAGATTTCACAAGGTGTTTAAATGTCTTCAGGAATGCAGAGAACGTGGCAGGAGGGATGGGGGGAGTATTCCCCCTGGAAGGTGAAATGTGGGCATTTCACACGGATAGTTGGAATTACTCTTGGGAAACGCCATTGACCGAATCTGGAACCTGAGCTCCTACATTTACAATTTACAAATTATATCATATGAATACACCCTTGTGAAATAAAGACTGCAAAAAATAAAAATATTCCATTATCTGATTTTGAAATAGTAAAGAAAATACTAATAGTACAAATAATACATAACAAAGTCCTGGGACAACTGACAGACATGCACTTACACTGACAGCAGCCAAAGCACTGGTTAATTCCTGAAGATTCATGACTGGCCAGTAAAGTGAACGGATCACCACAAACCCACCCAGGTCAACTCCGTACTACAGTTACTATTAGTATTGGGCATGAGTCTAAAAAGCACTGCTGGCGTCTTAAGCATTTCTAGAAGAAATAGCAACTGGGCAAGCAGCCAGCCACCAGGCTTCTCTCAGTCTGCAAGACTTATTACAGCAAACAGTAAAGGCTGAAATGTTGTACAGCAAACCCTGCCTATTTCATCACATACGACGAAATGCTTATGTCCGTTATACTTGCAAGGTGACTATGGCTTGGTACCCCAAGACATGTAATGCTTACAGTTCCGTAAGAAAACACACAACCATTGATGTCCTGAATAGCTTCCTTTCTATGTGTCTACTTCTAATAACTTTCTATTTTAATGATAAGATAGTGAAATTTTTGGACAGATGATACTTTAACTTTTTAAAAAGGAAGAGGATTATACTAATGAAGCAGAGCTAAGGCATCATGTTGTGTTACTGAAACTGATGTTCCTCTGCTTCAGTGGGTGCTAGATCACACTGATTATTAGACATGAAGCTGTGATCCTCAGTCTTTTAGGATCCTGTCAGTAAGTTTGACTCTGCACTGCAGCCTAATTTAATCATGTGCTCATTACCCATACCAGATGTGGTGCTGATATTGTGTTTCTCCTGTATCTGCTTCTGTTTAAGCACACATTCTAGCCCACAGACTATGAATGTTATGAGGAGACTGGGAGAGAATTTATGTCTCTGAAGTCCCACAACCAAATACTGCCATCCTGTCAACCTGAAGAAGACATTTTTGGCACATCTGCCTCAAGAACTGCAAAAGTATTTAACAAAATAGGAAATTCAGATGCATATCAGGTTCATCTGCTGGGGTGAAGAAAGCAAGTTCCCATAATTCAGGCAATAATCTGGAAGAACTACCATAATCCTAACTCTTTATTGGTTTATGGCATTTTTACAGTCTCCATTCTCCTTCACAACTAATCTTTGGAGAGGACAACCAGCTCCCTCATCCTCCAGCTGCATCCACTAGTAAGGATGTGGCCAAGGACCAAGAACATACTCAAAGCGCAGTATCTTCCCCAACAGTCTGCAGGCCACAGACAGCTGACCATGTTGGTTCTTCCCACCCAGTGGAAAATTAGTCTGAATGCTACCATGCCAAGATGGTACCAAGTTGCCCGGGGTGTTCTTAAGTTGGAAAGGTTTCACAAAACTTTTTGGTTTAATATGGTAAAAATCACATCAATAATTCAGACAGCCATTAAAAAAGCTTCTGGTTAGCTTTAACTTTCCAATGATTTGTAAAGACCCGCTTCAGCCCTGAAAAGACACCTAGACTACATACTTCAGAACTTCTCTTCATTTGTCTCTGATCTGATTTTTAGGTCAACACAACTAATTTTGTTACTGACTTCCATTACAGAAAGCTGAGAGTACCCAAACTAACTGTGTATCTCCTCAGTCAGGGCAGGAGATAATTCTGTATATGCATTCATTGTACCTTTTGATTTTTTAGAATTATTGCAGATTAAAAAACTTCATCATTTATAGTACAGTTCAAAAATCTGTTTGCAGAGCTACTATTTTCATGTAAATTCCTTCCAACAACTTCTCATTTTGGCAATACCAACACCACCAGACAGACCCTTCTCAGACAATAATTAGAAAATAAGACACAGTTGGCAGTAAAGTGCAAACCAAAGGGGATGTTCAGAGGAAATAACATCAGAAGTTGGCAAGGTGGCAGATGCATTCACTGACTTGAACCAGATTCAGTCAACGAAAGTTTGCAATGTAAAGATCAAACTTTGAAACTTCAATTCAAATGTTATTTCAGCCCTAATGTCTGGATGCAAAAGCTGGAAGCCCATCAGAAGAACAGACAGATGTCAAACCACCTTCAGACACAAGGACTTTGAGAAAATACTAGGATTTAAACAAAGCACATTTATAACAAACAACTCTAACACTTTTCAGTTGACAACTCAGTTGTCAGAGAGCTCCACCATCACTATCTCCAGAGTCATCTAGAAAAGGAGGTGGAAATACTTGGGGTATGTTAGAAACATCGGCCATGGTGTGTGTATTGTTAGGCAACTGAATGAAAATCCATGATACTATGGAATTTCTCCTCTGAGAAATTAGTTTACTTCACACTGAAGTAAACTAGGTGTGAAGAAAAAGATGGACATAGAAAACGAGTCGAGAATAACTTTGTCCATGTCTTCATTCACATCTGAAATACCAATAAACCCAAGAATAACATACAGCCCAGTGGTCTCTAAAAATGTCTTGTTAGTAATACATTGCTCCAGAGACTCCTCAATACTCCCTGCAAACACAACAAATAAAAAGGTAAACGAAGAGACAGTTAAGCGCAGTATTAACTTCAGTGGGTTAGCTGCTCATTATCGCTGTCCATGGACCGGTGGCTTTTGGGAAAACGTTAGTATAATTTCTTGGAGTTCGTGTAATTCTACTGATACCTTTTTTAAACTCTCCCCCCACCAGAAAGAAAGAAGCTGAGATGGAGGGAATGGGCAGAGACAGAACATAGTACCCAAGGGACTGAAGTTCAATTTGTTGTTCCACAACAGACTTACTGCACAATCTCAGGGAAATCATTATGGCCAGATGCTTAAAGTTATTGAGATAATGCTTCCTGCAGAACAGCTTCAGTAACCTAGGCAAAACCAAACATGCCTCTGCCCTGCAACACTTACAACGTAGATACACACTGGAAGAAACAGTAAGACATTTCCAAATGTATTAGCAGAACCAGAGAAGTTGCAGTGCCATTCGAGAACCAGTGTGACATCCAGATTAGAACATGGCAGCTCCCACACTAAACGAATTCTCCCGCTTCTCCTAATGAAAACAACAATGCTGGAAAGAAGCAGGCACACAGGTTGTAGATATAGGTTGAAAACTAAAATTCTTTTGGTAGCTTTCTGGACTCTAGCCATTTATGAGTGCCACTGATTTGAGGCCTGGTTTCATTCCTTTGCATTTGAGAAGTTACAAAATGTGAGAAGAGCAGAGCTTTATAAACACTTTGTCATTTATACATGTAACATGAGGTGCTGGATCTTTTGAGTCTTATCCATACTTTGGCTTTAACTCCTGTTGTATTTTGTCATAACTCTCTTCTCCAAATATAAGGAGACCACACTCCGGCTTACACGGGGAGGAAGGAGTAAGTTTCACCACTGCCCTTACAGTTCACACCTGTGCTGATGAGGTTGCACAAGGCAAACAGCAGCTGTCAACAGGATCTTCCTCCACCTTTCAGCAGAGATCAACAAGGAAGAAGGGCTCTGGCTCCACCCAGTTCTGCAATGCCCAGAGCAAGTCAAAAACGATCAGTGCTAGGTACAGGGAGAGCAAAGAACTTCTGCTTCCCTACCAGAGGCAGGCTTGCAGGCTCATTCTCTGCTTTCTGAATTGTTCTTCTTGCTGAGCCCTGGTGTGCCTCTTGCCCTGTGCCAGCTGTCCACATCAAACAACTGCAACATTAAAACCTGCTTCTCAAAACAGGAATGCACATGGCTAGGAGAAACCACAGGAAAGAGTAAAGGGAGAAGCATTTGATTTCATTCCATTCTCGGATAGCTGACATACTATCTCCATACATGTTATCTTCTTGGCACAGCAAATTAACAACTTTCTATGATAAAATAAATAGAAATACAACTGACTCATCCTGGCTTTTTATGCAGAGAACAGAATGCATTAAAATTAAGTAATCTCAAAATTAGGAACTCTCAAGGGTAGAGCAAGAAAATACTGGCTGGATAAATTGTTCATGATCAAAAACATAGCCCTTTTCTCACTAAACAAATTGCCGTGCAGTAATTACTGTTCAAATGACAGTATGACAGCTTAGGATGTCAGGGACAAACAGTTGTAATTTGACTGCTGACCATGCACTCCAGAACAGAGAACTGCAGCAAGTTGTAAAACACACAGTCTCACAAAATGTATCACAGGGAGCTGTTTTGCTCGTAAAACTCAAACTCTTTTGTGACTTTCCATCAATCACTGGATTAGGCAATGAAACTCACCGAATGAAAGATCCATGAAAAGACTGAATAAATTAAAAATTTTCCAGGGCAAAAAACCATGCTTTACCTACCAAATTTGCTTCCAGGGAAGTCCAGCCCATTATTTGGGATTAACTCTTGTAAAATTTCCCTTTGCAGACTGGAAGTGAGAAGCGGAAGCGGATGCCGAGCATGTGCCACTTCATCTTCTGTTTCAAAGTGTCAGACACCTCAAGTAACTTTACCACAAACCAATACAAATCCTGGCTTCAGCTGCTCTGTTCCAGAGTAGCTGCCACAGAGCATGTGCTCAAACTTGTAGTGCCACTGTCTGTAAAGAAGTGCCTGGTGCAGCGCAGCTATTCCCACACCAGGGAACATTACTTAATTTGCATTCACAGTTACCATATGAGGTGTGAGTTTCTGACAGTCCACACATTTTATATTTAAAGACTGTAGGAAATTAATGTAATTATCTTTGATAAAATAACAAAAGTAACTTACCAGTCCATCGCAATTGCTGATAGCGACTGAAGCGTTTGGCAAATCAGTGATATCCCCAACATAGAGGCAATTCCCATAGAGAGGTTCAATGTGAGTCTCATCAGAGTCCTCCTGCCATTCAACTGTTGCTCCAGGCGCCACTAGCCTGGAGTTTGGCCGCAACCTGAAGTGAAACTCTCTTCCAAAAACAGTGACATTGTAAAATATTTGCTCATTTGCTGCTTCATGTTGCAAGTCCTCCGCAGCTCTCCTGAAGCGTGCTTTTGGTGGTCCAGACACCAAGTGGGATAGGAACCTGCCCTCTGAATCGGTGCTGGTGGGGATGACAAGGCTGTAATCCTCTATATTCCTCAGAACTGGATCTTTACAGGGACAAAGCAAGAGAGGAAAGAGATACTAGAACTTAAACACATCCTGATGCCGCGGGATTTTTATTCCATTATTCATTAGCGCAGCAGACACTTACATAAGGCGGATGGACACTGCACTCTGTACAGGCACTTCATTCACCAGCACTAAGTGTGCAGAGTTCATTCAAACTTGCCTTTTGCTCCCCAGAACATCAGCCGGCAGCGGGAGCCTCCCCACACCACAAGGACCCCGCACTCCTGCCCATACCGCAGGGTCCCACCACCCTTTACTCACCCAGCCGGGACCCCGCACCCCCCACCCAACCCGGTCAGTGGCCGGGTCACCTCGGGGACTTTGGGGCTACCCAGGTGGCCAGCTGACCCACTCCGGGATCTCGGAGGGGCAGGGGCAGGGGCTCGCTATGCAGGTTGCAAGCCTGCCAGAGAACGGCACGTCCCTCAAACTGCCCCCGGTGCGGCGGGGATGAGCCGGCCGGTGACGGGGAGGGCACGGGCAGCGATCGGCAGCGGTCTCCGCGGGAGCCCCCGGAGTTTCGGACGGCGGCGATGGCCGGGGCAGGAGGAGGAGGAGGCAGACGACCTGCCATGTGCTTCATCCCGCACGGGGAACTCCAGGCACCGAGCCCTGCCCGCCCGCCCGCCGGGGCTCGCCCCCTCCGCGGGGCAGGCTGCGGGCGGCCGCGGGCACCGGCGCAGCGCTGTCACCGCCGGCGGGGCTCCCGCGTCCCTTTCCCCGTCCCCGTCCCCGCCTGCCGCTTGCAGGAAACAACTGGAAACCCGACAAAAGTAGCCGCAGAAGAAGTTCAAGGGGAGCGGAAAGCCGCGGGGCGACGAGCCGCCACTTCGGACGGGCGGGCTGCGAGGCACCGGCGGCGGCAGGGCAGGGCGAGCAGCCCAAAGGCGGCGGGGCGGCCGCGGCGTCGCGGCAGAGACCTACCTCTGTCCCCGGGGCGCCGCAGGGCGCCGGCGGGCAGGGCGAGCGCGCAGCACAGCAGGAGGCAGGCGATGCCCGCCGGAGGGTCCATCGCGGCGGTCCCGGCCCGACGCGGGGGCCGGCGCCCGGGCTGCCCGCAGCCGGCCGAGCGCCGCGCCTCCCGCAGCCGGGGCGGGCCAGGCGGCAGCTCCGCTCCGCGCCGCTCCGCGCCGCTCCGCGCCGCTCAGCGCTGCCCCACGCCCCGCCGCCCGCGCATTCGCCCAGCCGCAGCCGCAGCGGCAGTGGCGGCCGCGCTCCCGGCTCGCAGCGAAGCAGAGACACCAGGAGGCGGCGGGGGTATAATACTGGAAACACAGGGCGTGCAGGAGTGAAGTCAGGCTGATTGACAGAGGCGCTGCCACACGGCGCAGCCGGGCCGAGGGGAGCGGGGACTGCCCGCCCTGCCGCCCCGCCGGGCAGCCCCGAGCGCCGCGCCGCCCCCGGGACCCTGCCGCTGCCGGGACCCTGCCGCTGCCGGCGGCGCTGCCCGGGCCGGGCCCCGGGAGCGGCGATCGGGCTTGGCCGGGCGCGGTTTGCAGCGAGAAGCGGCACCCCGGCGCCGGGCGCTGGGACCAGTGCCCCGCTGCTGGGGCCCGCGGGCTGCGCCGCCCCCGCTCCGGGCTGCGAATTCCCAGGGAACTGGTGGTCCAGGGAGACCAGGGCCAAACCAGGCAAACTTACGGCACCTCGGCGTGAGTTTTGCTGGAGTCTTGGGTTCCCGCTGAAAGCAAGGACCAAATGGAAAAAGTGCCACCAACGCAGACAAGCCGCGATCAGAGATCTTCGTCTGATCGAATAAATTACTCCAAGCAGCCATTTCAAGGGAAAAATCATTTGGATTATTTGCTAATAAGACTGAAATTACTTGCTCCAAAGCAACCTTATATTAAGTATCCTGCAAATGGAGAGCCAGACCCTGAAAGCATTCAGGAGTACTATAAATACAATATAGAAAAAGAGCCTTTAAAATAATTAAATAATCAAGAGTGGCCCTTATGGAAAAAACCAAGTTATATTTGTTTCCATATGGCCAGGATAAATGCCATACCACTTATTCCTTTCAGATAATGTAGATATTTACTCAGCTGTTACATTATCATTTGCTGTTTTCACCACTCTAACCTTGCAGAACCCTAACAGCTCTTCTTGTTCGCCCACTGTCCTCGCCAGTCCATGGCCCCAACTACCACAGGCCACTTCGCACTGTATCTGCATGGATATCCCTCTGGAAATCTGTATGCAATGGCTTCCTGCAGGAAGCTGGTCCTTTGCCAAGGAATTTTCCTGGGTATCCTTCACTCTTCTTGCTCCTTTACAACTAAGGGTCCAATTATTACCTTCCTCCCCTATATTACGAACACAAGTGAAGGGTATAGAACAGTAACAGCTAGATAGTACTGCTCAATGCCAGTGACTAGTTTTTACAGACCCCAAGCCTAATTATGGCAGTATGTGGTTTTGTGCTTGCTTGGTTTGCTGTTCTGGTTTGGTTTTCTCATTTTTTAGGTTAAGGATTAAAAGGGAAAGATTATTCTGAATAGTGGAGTAGATAATTTTTTATATTACATTCAAACATCCCTTTACTTATCTTTTCAAATTACCTCTGCTTGGGATTTCTGGCTGCACCGGGCTTCTCCCAGTTCTTCCTTTTGGTTTGTTTTTCTGTCGGCTTGTATTTTGTTTTGTTTTGTTTGTGAGTCCATATTGAACAGCTTCTCTTACTTAAAATCTCATATACTTTCCTCAGTACATAGCTGGTAAAGTTCCAACTTCATTTTTATTGGACTTATATTTTAAGCTGATGATGTGGCTTTTTTATGTTCCATCCATCCCATCCTGCTCAAATTGAAATAACTTCTGCTTCTAAACTTGAAAGGGAGAAGGATTGGCCCTGTATGTGAAATCCAAGTTCTTATTTGTATATGATGCATCTAGAAAAAAATAAGGAGACAGTATATTGTAGAAACACAAAACAACCCAGCCAATAGTTCTACTAATTAAGATGAATTTTTATCTTGAAAAAAATTGAGGTTAGAAAATATGCTTTAACATGGATAACAGCTGTACTGCACAGTAATGATACAAATAAAAAGAATCAGTAACTGCCTTCATGTAGTTTATTTCTATACAGAAACCAAGTTCTATGTGCATGTTATTATCTTATCGAGGGGAAGGGGGGGGGGGGGGCGGGACGAGACCCAAAAGCTCCATGGGCTCCAGGGGTTGGTGGGGCTGTTTTACAACCTTCTTTAAGATTTTAAACAAAACCAAACTGAGAACAAGTGTCAAACAACCAGATCTGCAGTTGGTGTTTCCACTGAACTCACTGGAATAAATCCTGATCCCCCACTAAAGTCAGTGAGAGGTTTTGCCATTGACTTCAACAGAGCCAAGATTTTCTGCAATGGATTCACAATGCCAATTTAGACCAACTGAGGATGTGCCACATGTGCAGCAATGACCCCATTATCCTTCCAGAGGAAAAATGGATCTGTGTTTGACCCTGAGGAGGTGGTCCAAGGCATGCCAACCACCACAGAGCCCAGAATGAGTAAAATTCAAGAAGACAAGTTCTTACATCCCTACTGTAAGTTCTTACATCCCTACTGTAACACTACTACAGCAGAGAAATTCAGGGGAATACCCTCCTCAGAACTAGTTCTTGCCCATTTCCTAAACTATTTGCCCGGGATTCTTGACATGGGCAGTCAAGGTCACTGCCTAGGTAGGGCCATGCCATGGCTGTCTCCAGCAGGATGCTTCAAATTTTTTTAGAATTAACTAGAAAAATTCAACATTAAATGTATGTACTGCTGCATTACTCATAGTCCACAAACCTCTAAATTAATTGGTATGAATGAAGTCACATCAAGTTTATTTTACTGGAATGAAGGGAGAAGGACTAGATACTGTAACTGTGCTCTGATAGTTTGATCTGAGGGTATGCCTATGCTGCTGCCAAACATGACTACAATCACACAGATGCTTGCCTTTGCTGGAGACAGGCATACAGAAAGGAGAAAATGATGGTATGTGTCCTGAATGAGTACCTAGTCTGAAGGAAAGGTGTTCTAGCAACTTATGCTGAAATATCCAAAGTTATTTTAAACAAGCTAGCTGAGGCATGAACGGCACTATAACTGAACCAACATGGAGTTCAGCACAGACTATCTGAGTATTTACCTGGATTTACAGATCTTCTAGTCCACACCAAGTCTGTGCTATCGATTCCTGTTCTAGCTAGGGTACATCTGTATAAACTGCAGTCAAACCTTCCCTGTGGAGATGTTCTCTCAACATTTAATTTTGCTTAGTAAAATGAAAAGATCCTAAGCTTAAATCACCAACTGCTGCTATGGAAGTATTCAACACACGTATAACTGCACATTGCAACAAGCAACCTTGTAGCTGAGATTTCCAAGATCTCTGTTTTCAAGGGAAAATCCGTCTTTTCCCAATGTTAGTGGGGCTGTGAGGGGAGACGCTGGACTGCAGAACTGTGCGTTCTCCAAAGGGCATGCCATCACCTGAACAGGTAAGAGTCTGCTTACAGCCCTCATGTTCCAAAGGTTTTACATGAGAGGTTCCCCAGAAAGGAGAGTTCTCATTTCTGACCTCCTTATGAGGAGTACAATACCTTTCTGCAAAAGGACTGTAAGTTGCCTGCATTGTTTCTTATGCAGATCATTGTCTTTGATTTCACCCTGAAGTGGTATGCCTACTTTCTGAATATGCAACATTAAAAAAATTAATAAAAAAGAATAAAAATTAAAAGAGCATGCCAGTTCACTTCCTCTACACTTGACATTTCCAGGCTCTATATTATCTGAACCCTTTTGCCATTACATGGCAATATTATATACTACCTATAAAAAAACCCATGTATTTAATGCTAAGTTTGAGGCAGCATATGCTAAAGAGCAGTAACTAAAACTGGAACAGTCCTGCCTTTTCCCCCCTTTACCTGAGCACAGTAATGAAACAATCCATCACAGAAAAAACAGACCAATGTAACAATTAATAAATTACCAAATCATCAAGCTCTTTTTAATAATTTAAGTTCCACTCCTTTTTTAAGAAAGTGCAAAAGAAATATTCTCAGGGAAAAAAAAAAGTTATAAGAAACTAAATTAAAGCAGTAATACCCAGGCTAGTCACTTTGATTCCTGGAGTAAGAAATATGGTATTATTACAAAAAAATATGTACATCTTTAATTGGTAACTAACAAAATCCTCCCTACAACAGGGGAGTTACTGATTGTATGAATATTGATTGACATCTTCTCTGCATGCTCATCCTGAGATTTCTGAGGAACAGCTCCTTAGCCCCCACCAGATTGCCCAGGCAGGCCGGTCGTCAGAAGACTTGGGTGATTCTGCTGAGACAGAAGCCACACAGGACATGCCCCAGAACTTCAGTGGCTTAAGGAAATTTATTGACAAAATTAAGCAGTTACATGGTAGTTTTGAAACCTGTCGCTGCTGGACAATGGGACTTAACTCTCCCTTTAGCTATCTAAGATTCAAGTGTACAGCCTTCCAGGACAGTAAGGAGCAGCAGGCATTCTTCCCAACCTCGCTCCGTGTGTCTGCTGCCCACGTAGGATACCTGCAGCCTGAGACAGTAAAAAGATCAGGCTGCCTGTAAATTGCACGGGCTAAAAGATTAATCTGCCAGATGCTGGCCATATAGGGACCAGCTGTGGACACCTTCGTGGGTCTGTGCTCATTGATAGAACAGGTTCAGATTCCTTCTGCACTGGCCCAAAGCTCCTACCTGACTACAGGCTTGCAGCTGAACTGTATGCACACGTTCATTTGCACTCAGAGGCAGGGGAAGAAGTAAAAAAACCTAGGAGTAGGGATCCAAGTTTCCTTTACCTTCTTTTGTATTTGGTTCAGCCACTTTGTCCTGATTTTGTGGCCCACAGTAAACGTTCCATCTTAATTCCCCTTTACATTTTCTCTGTCAGCATAACACATAAAATTTCATTGTTACCACTTCTTTCACTAAACATCTGTATTTAACTGCTAGTATAATTGTCTTTTGATAAATAGTACAATCCCTCCCCTACGTTTTCACCTTGATTATTTCTGTGCAGATTTATTGCCTCGCTATTAATATTCCAGCCATGTGATTTATCCCAGCATGTTCCCGGAATACTTGCCTTCCCTATATAAATATTTGAATGATCTTAATTTCAACTAATTAGTACTGGGACATTTGATTTCCCTCTTGAAGAATTCTCATTTGTTACTAACCAGTTCCTTTCCAGTTTATGAGATATCTATTTTGAGGGGAGAAAATAGAGTCACTGAACGAACCAAACACTTTTTCAATACTGTTCTACCCTTCTTCATATTGTTCATGTCAATCCAGTGCCAAAATAACTCTCCTAGGTCTCAAATCTCAGAAACATCAAATACACAGTCAGTGACAATAAAGCATTCCCATTCTGCCTGTCAACATGCTTCAGCCTTTAAAGAAAGACAGAATTTATCTAACATCTTATGCCACAAATTTGGGCAAGTCACTACATTCAGATTTGTGCAAGATCTGGGAGACAGAACAAAAGTTAGATGGCCCTAAGATCTGTCACCCTCTGGGCATCTCTTTAACTGTCAGCTTCACCTACAAAGAAAGCTGCGGACAACTAGGCCCCAGTCAAGCGGTTTAGATTTTTTTTCCCAGTGCAAATCTAGCTATACGTAATTTTCCCTGAAAAACATCTAGCAAGTTTGGCCGAAATATTTTGGCTGTGTGCACTGCAGCTTTTTAAAAGGAGAAGAATCAACATCTTCCAGAAGAAACATGTCTGGAGGAAAAACATGTTTCTAGTCAACATATTAATTTATTGTTGAGAAAGAATTTTGACGGAGCAGTTTCAACCAGCCATACTTACAAATTGTTCTGCTAGAAAGAAATCATCTCAGAAGCATTTCAGCCATGCAGACTTCTTCACCCTCCAGAAAAAACCACACCACTCATTTTCACTGATTCACCCACTGCTGACAACATTAATCGGTTGTTCCATCTAAGCATTGTTTCAGTGAGTAAGGATACACATGAGGAGTATACATTAAGAAACAAAGCAAAAATATTCTTTACAACTGCTAGAAAATGCCTCTGAAATATTTTTATATAAATCTAATTGAGTACAGACAAAAAGCAGGACTTTCCCCAAATGCATGAGTTAAGAAACATGAGAAATTTTTAAATTAAGCCTTATAAGATCTTCAGATTCAATTCTCTCTTCAAATAAAACAAATTCTGCTTTCCAGTTGCCTATTTCACAGCTGTAACTCTGATAATAGGACATCTTAGTAATTTATATCTTCACTAAAAACAAATACCCATTTCAAAGAGACCAGGAGATTTTCCAGCCTCAGAATCATTATTTGTATATTCGTATTGAAGTAGTGCCTAGAAGGCCCAGTGGAGACTGAGCTCTATTGAGTTACTAAGACAGTGAAGAAAGTGACCTGCCTAAGTACAAAGTTCAGTGCAGCAGTTCAGTGAAACAAGTAGAAAAATAAGGATTTTCATACCAAAATCACGACAGGTGGTATAATCTTTCAAAAAGTCACCCCCGCAATCCTTATCTATTACTTGTAGACACACTTTTCAAATAGTATTTATTCTTTATGTCTATAAACAGTTTATCTGAATAATTATTACCTTTAACAACAGAAGTCTCAAGCTCTTTCCTTTCTCCCTTCTCACCGCCTACACTACCACCTCGAGAGATGCCATGCATTTGCAACTTAGCCTTTTTTTTTTTCCCTCCCTTAATCATGCTTTCTGGGAGCTACAAAGCTGAAAGGGACAAAAACCGTAAATAATTGTATCTTCAGAGATGAGTTTAAGCTTTAAGCAGTGGCAGAAATACTGAGTTCATATGCCAGCATTGTGCTTGATCAGAAAAGTCTTTACAAATTAGGTTAAGGAAAATTTACTGCTATACAGAATCCTTTATTCTAAGAGGTTTTTCATCAGTCACAAAAATGATAAAATTTCTGTAGCTGCCGTTTAAGTATATAAGTAACTCAAAAGGAAAAGCACAGGAGATTACTGGGATCTTGTCCAATATGGAATATGCAGCCTCAAGTCAAACAAGCTCAGAAGGTTCATGGAATTTGACTCAGTGAGAACTGCCAACTCAGGGGGAAGGTCACAATCACAGAGCCTAAAAGATAGAGGAAAACACTTCTCAGGCAGTCAGGAGATGGAAAATTTTGGGGAATGTGCATTTTCTACCTTTATAATAGGAGATTTGTGTTGGAGTTGTGAATTTTGCATTTCCTCTAGCTCCAGTCTCCAAGTCTGCCAAATTATGTGACATTGCGCATGGAATCTCTGCCTCATCCTTCAGTCATTCAGATGAAGAAATGAGGGCAGGGATTATTTAGGAATATTTTAAAGCAAGCCTCTTGCATCATTTGTCACTGAGAAAAACTCAAGACAAGGACTAAGACTAGAGTAATTCCTGTTCACCTTTGTAGTGCAGAAATTGAGTCCTATGACTGCCTTTTTTTTAACCCCAGAACAGAACTTACTCGAGTGTGAGTTGGCACTCCTAGAGTGTACTATAAATTGTGTCACACCAGCATTGAAAGAAAATAGCATGGAAAATCTCTAGTAAGCCCAGGGCTATTATTGAAACACATGCAGTAAAACAACCAAATGTTTCTGGCTGTTCTTCAGCTTATTCTTCAAATGACATGATAGGGTCTAGTCTGTAATATGAATAGCTCTAACTTGGGTAAGCATGCTGTATGTTTGCCTTATAAACTAATAAAGCCGAGGTTATGCAAAAAATTGTTGCAGCTTAAGAAAGTCCAGTTTAGTGGAAATAATAAAGCAAGTTCACAGAAATGGAAATTTAAGGAAACACATTCAGAAAGCATAATAAGAAACAATTTTCACCTGAAAATTCAAAGCTGTAGAAAGCTGGCTTGGTGCAGCAAATGCAAATCATACATTAGGCATTTCAGAGCCCCAAGGGAACAAAGGGAAAATCTGGATGTTTCTAATGACCTTCTTCATTTCACAAATGTAATAAAATCACTTTCAAACAGATATCTAATGTTTCACAAATTTATAGCTGGCTTTTGCTCCACTTTCAACCAATAGCTGACAAGTAGACTGCAGTGTTCAGTCCATGACCTGAAAGCTTGTTAGCAGCCTTCCTTGTTCTTTGGTTCTTTGTATTGATTTCAGAGTATCACAGGGAGTATCTTATGATTGTTCCTGTCCTTTATAGACATATAAATCAAGAGTAAATTCACTGAACTCAGAGTTGTGACCCTCATGTGAAATGGATGTTAATACAATCAGAATCACCTACTGACAATGTGTTTTTGAATTATTTCAGCCTGCTGTGCTTATAGCATCCCAGCCTCTAACATGTAGGTTTTGACAATTATTTAACGTGCATTTCATAGTCAGACAGCAAAGAATCCCTAAACACAGAAGCAGGTGAAAAACATGAAGTATGTCTACTAAATGTGATACCCCACAGTTTATTTCCTCAGCCATCATGTGGTAATTTGGGGGCTTTGGGGCTGCCTGAGTTTCAAAATAGTTAACCAACCACAGCGTAGTATTTTATCAATCTGTTTTCATTCTCACAGTAATGATGTGATACTACATAAGGGATACTGTATCAATGATCAAAGTGCATATGCTTTGCATTCCCTGACAATCTTTCCACCTATCGTAACTTCTGGATTCTGTCTTCTTTAGGCAGTGTGATACATGAATTACTGAACTTCAAAAGCGGTCCGTGTATCTTGTCTGTGTCGAAGATGAATTCTTTAAAAGCAGGAACAACTCTTTAATTTCTGATCTGTCTATGTTCACAAGTGTGAGGCTTGTTCATTTCTCCAAAGCACTTCTGAAAACAGCACAGCAGACCTGCAGGACTCCCTGCAGCTTTCTGCAGCTAGAAGGCATGTTTTGGTTGAGCAGACAGAGCCATCAGCCACCAGAAATAGCTGTGCCTTTCATTTGCATATTTGCTTCTAGCATTCCTGTTTACAACTGTTGATTATTCTTGCACACAGTCCTGCTAGGGAAGTGCCTGAGTACTAAAATGACAAATTCTTGCAATGAAACAGTAGGTAAAATGACATCTGTCTCTTAATTACAACTGATGCAATTCTTGATAGAACATGTCTACCTAATGTCTTACAGTTTAATAAAACTGTAAAATATCCATCATCATTAGATGACATATTACAAAAATATTTAAACAGGACTAAATTATAAATAATCTTTCTACACTGAACTTTGGGCAAGTTCTGTGGAGACTGAGAACTTCTGTTGAATAGAGTACAGAACAACACACACCCTGCCTAAACACGGTCGGTCTGTCATTGCTGGTCAGACTGAAGGCACCAAAACAGGCCAATGAATCAGTCAGACTATCAGTTTTGTAGACTCCAGGCTTCCGGCCTTCTCTGGAAACATTCCATACACTACAGAAGAGAATTAAGTTGGTTTTCCTTTTAAATCAAACCTACACAGGCTCGTAATCCATCAGGCAACTTCACAGCATATACACATCTGCATAATCCTCCTGAAGTTGCATAACTCTCCAGCTGTCCTCATAAGAGGGATTTCATTCTGTGCCTGACAGGTTTTGCAAGAAATACATGTTCTGTAGAATATGTGCGTACTGATGTGCATGATACTGAGGAGGATTCTTAAAACTAATCAGTTTTTAATCTCTGTACCTTCCTTTTGTAAAACCTGCCTTCAGGGTGGTTGTGTACACACAAACACAGATGCACAAACGAAGAAACTTGTATCAACTCCTTCGGTTCTAGAAGTGACTCTGGTTAAAATTTTTAACAAGAGCCAAATATTCTTCTGAATTATATCTTCTCTTAGAAACACGCTTGAAATAATCTATAGAAATGTTATGTGTATCATGTCAGCTGGCAGTACTTAATTTAATAATTTAGTACAATAGTAATCATGGGACATCTCACATAGAGTGCTAAAATGTATGTAGAATCTTTACAGTTTTCAGTATTATAGCCATTTTCTAATAATGGTAAAGCCCAAACTCTATCCTGTTTTACATAAATTAATCAAAAGCACAGACTTCACCATAGTTTGTAGTTCTGGGATCTTACAAACCATTCAGGCACTACCATCAGTAACAATTCTTTTCTTAACCCCAGAGCCATACTACAGGTAGTGTTTGAACAGTTTTTTAGATTCCTGACTGGCTGTCTTAGGAAGAAATAACTCTGAGTAAATTATACTGATTATAAAATACATCAAGAGCAAACAAAAGTGGAAATGCAGTTGTAGCACAAACCATACACAAATCTGACTTTGTCTACATGGAAAAATGAATCTTCTTAGAGAGTTACAAATACCATCTCCATGATTCCTTCATCCCTTCACTCTAAGCTGTTACTCAAACATTACTTGCTACTGGATATGTATGCATCAAAAATATGAGCAATTCTGATTTTGAGGGACAAGGGAAAAACAGCTGCTTTTTAGTGTATTCAAGAAATCTACAGTATTTCTTCCCCCAGGTGGCATTGTATTGTAGCTAGTAGCTGCCAAGTTCTGTTGGAAGAGAGAAAAGAAAATGCTCCTTACAACCAGTCTGAGTAAGTATTTCTCTTTTCCAAGGTTACTAAGACAAAGAGTTGCTTCATTCTTTTCCAAGTTTGTTTAGAATTTTCTGTATTTCAGTGTTACACCTGTCTTGCTTACTGATGGTGCTCTCCCTGGCTTCATCCTTTAAATTCAGTTTTAGCACAGACATTGCCATGATATCGTACAAGCTCAAAGCTTTTCATGAAGTTTATATTCTCTCCTGTTTTTAATTGGACATGGCAAGCACGAGAGGAAAAGGGAAATAATCTTCAAAACAAAATGCAAATCTAATGGTAACTGAAGGATGGGCAGTACCTGGCAAGTGCCTAAAAATTCTGCTCTCAAACTTGAAGGGAGGACTGCAGTGCAACCTGAGCTGCTGGTGACCAGTGTTACTACATAAACTGATATTCACATGGCTCTGACCTTTACTAAGGCCTAACTGAAAATAGTTCTCAAAGCTCTCTGAGGCCATTAACTAACTAGATTTGAATTTTGCAGTTCAACCTCTTACAACTTTAATATGATTATGACAATATCAGTATTAGAGAGGATTAATGTACAGATTCTCTAAAGAAAATATGCCATTGGCAATTGCAGTGAATTAAGAGCCACGATTATAAGTAATTATTTGAATCACTGTAATGCCAAGTAGATTCAAACAAGACCAGATAATATTGTGCTAAATCCTATTAAATACAGTAAACAACTCACTATTTTGTACACATCTTACTGTTTACATAAACAAGACATAATAAATGTGGTAAGAAAATCACTGGCAGGGAGTGAGGGTATAACTTGCCTACATTCATACAGCAGGTCAGCTGAAAAATCAAGAATAGAATACAAGTCTCAATGGACCATGTAATCATTACCTCAGAACATAATCTAACATTACCATAATGAATCTGCATTTCACTTGGATAAACATTTGTTCACTGTTACAAGATTTGGTAATTTGGTACATCAGAACAGTGAAAGAACATGCAACTTACATTAAACATCTGCATTCAATCCTTTCTTAGATATTACTTCACATTAGATGTTGATCAAACAGTATTTTAAATGAGGCAAGAAATGAAAAAGGGAAAACGTACACATCATATGCTAAATACTTATACACTGAGAAAAGCAAAAAAAAAATATTGATTCTTGTTTTAAGGTCAGCCATGTGCCTTCACCCTAATAGGGCTAATTACAAAAGAAAAAAATTGGCCGCTGCTGTTATAATCATTAAATGCTGCTTAGTCAAACTGTCACATTCATAATGAAACTATTTTACTTAGTTTAATATTTAAGTTAACCCAAAATACCCAGCTATTACCCTTTATGTACTAATGCTCCTGCATGTTACATGGTGTTTCTCTTCACAACAAAAGAGAAGTTGAGCTCCATGGACCTGCACTCAGAAACTACAGGATCTGCCATCATGCGAACTTGACATGAGATTTCAAGGCAAAGGTCATCTCCTTCTCAGCACCATCCCCATCTCATTCAACAGGCTTCTGAACCCACAGTTTCCATCTTCTTCCTAGGAACTCTTTAGCTGCGCAGGGGTTCATATTTTTTCATTCCTGACATGACATTTTAAATTGTTTAAACTGAGGGACCAGAGAGATTGTTATTGTAACCAATCTGCAGGTATTCAGATCTCTCACACACATACCGCATGGCTGCTTGGAACATCATGGCAACGGCAGTAATAGAAGGTTGGATAATACTGATGAAAAAAAGCTTGCATATTTATTTTAGAATAAGGCATCAAGGGAAATTAAAATTGATCTGAAAGTTCAGCAATCAATTTGGGTTTGAATACAAGATTGTTTGGAGGCTCATCCACTTTTTACTCTGCAAGCTGATCTTGCATCTGCCCATTTTCTCTCTGTGCACACTATTGAGACAAAGATACAGCTTACTGTGAGCAAGTCTATGATGTGCTATCCACTGCAAAAGAACTGGAAGAAAATGTTGAGTTTTTTTCAATTAAGACAGAGGAGCAGACATTTCCGACTGAGACGCAGCAGATGGCTGCCAGAAAATGGTAAAGAATCCAGGAAGATGAAGGGCGAGGCAGCCTGTGGGCTTTGGAAAAGAGACAAGAAACCAAGAGCAAATAAAGTGTTCTGTATATGCGGGGCAGAAAGGTTTTGAGTGGCAAAAGTGTGTAGGACTCTGTCTTCATGCACTTTTGCTGGCATCCTTTTGGTCCTGCTTCAGTAAGCTTCCCGTTGCAAATTCAATTCTAAACACAAGTGCTGCACGTCAGCAATAATTTAGCATTCCACATATGACAAGGAAATGTGTCTATAAGTGCTCTGCTCTGGCCTTTTTGGCCTTTTTTCAATACAACTGTAACTGGAGCTGTATTTCCTGGGAAAGGTGGCCTTATTCTGGTACAGCAGTACTGCAAATACTTTTCTTAATATTGAAAACAGTTAGCATTGGAAGGGTTTAGACAATTCCACAGGAAACCCATCTAGCTGTGGAGCTTAAGAAACATTTTATTAGCAGTACTAACAACCTTTATAATAATAATAGGCAAAGTCAGTACTTCCGTTCATTTACGTTAGAAGGTGTTGATACAGATGCTTTCTTTGGCAAGATATGTTATTGTAATGATCACATTTCAGAAGGGTGGGAGAGGAATTTCTTTTGTAGCTATCTAAAAATAGTTTTTGAGATATCCCAAATGCAAGCGTTTTTAGCTTCTCATTCTGAATCGTTCTGCAGTTGCTTATCTGAAGCCTCAAGATAAAATGTAATCAGATGCAGTAACACAGGACTGCACATCAGAGTTCAGAAGTATATTATTTGATCATGGCTGGGGTTCAGTGTGTTATGATTAGAATGTGTCCCCATTCTGGGGACTTTTTTGGCACTGATTTCTAGAGTTCATAACATCTTCATAGGGAGCTAGATTTTCAGCATAGCTCAGCTCCCATTTCAGAGTCTCGGCAGAATAACCATGTTTTCTGAGGAGTCCAGCACCCTGATGTTCTCAGCCTTCTCCAAGGCAATGGCAAGCTGCTTTGTAATCCAATTCCTTTTCATCAAAACACAACAAATCCAGGCATTGCTGACTGATTACAGCCCCCAAACAATCCTCTCCAGTAAAAATACCCATTCATAGTATTTGATTGTATGAAAAGCTATTGTTTCCTCCTTAATCCATTGAATATCTAAGGTGATTATTTCAAAATTAAGAATGCTGTGAATGCAAAATACAAAATTCAACAGCTCTGTGAGCTGGTTTATAAACAAGTCCCAAACTTACCATACACCAAACGCAAAGAATAGTTATTGCAGGGGGTAATATTCACCACTTATGGGAAAAAAAGACATGAGTTTTCACAGTCTTCCTCATGGACCACAAGGTCTCATCAGTATTTACTAATCCACTTAAAGTGATTTTGTACATTTCTTTTGGCACACACACAAAAATAAAAACACCTTGTATACATCTTCTGAATGTAATTCAGTAGCTGAAACTATATCGTGTGGTCATTCAAATCTTTGAAGGTAGCTTGTATTTACTGCATTGATCCTCCTCAAGACCCATGGCCTTGCACGAGATATATTAAAGGCAACTCAGCGGTGTGCCTGCTTTTGCATATTAACTAGACAAAGTTCTCCTTTAGCTCAAAGATGATACGTACATGGTTGGGAGGATAAGAACAGCCACTTCCACCATCAATTGTTAGCAATGGCATTCAACCAAGTAGTGATTCTTAAACCTCTGTATTGGCCATACCACAATATTTACAGAAACAATTTGTTCACAGTCTCTACTGTTTGTTGGAAGCTATTGTAAAAATTACGCTACTGGGAAGCTTGCTAGATATCCTCTATTATACAGAACAACCCACATTACAATCCCAAATCCTACGTTTCTTATTAAAAGCAAGCAGAATGTTACTTTCTCCATATTTTCTCACCTGCAAGCAGCTGCTCAAGGCCTTCAAAACATTATCATGAAGCTGATTTACATTTCTGCATTAGATGAAAGGGACATCCAGGGGAAGACTGGCTGTAAACACACACATACCCTTGAGATTTATTTTCTTTTTTAGTTGCATTTCATTTCTGTACAGTTTCTTCTTTCTGCAGTAGAACATTTCATTTTATCTATCAGAAGTGCACTACTGGTATGAAAGCAAGAGAGGGAACCTAAAACTCATGTAAAGGTAAAGGATGCCAGCGGCTCACAAACAGCAGGAATCAGCAAAGCGAGGCTGTGCTTTATTTTACTGGAGGCTGATGGAGCAACAGCATGAGACACACAGCTCTCACCAACTTCACAGAATAACATGGAGAAAACTTCCACAAAGACACTCTGGTCGTACCTCCCACTGTTGTAGGAACACAGTCTGAATCTGGACTCTTGTTTTTATTGGCATCTTGATTAATTCTATAGAGCAATCAAAGTAATTTGTTCCAACTGTTTTCTTCCAAAACAACTCACATTCACTGCCACACCTTTGACAAAAACCCAAATTGTTAACAAATGGCTGAGGTCTCAGTCACAATTAAAACAATTGTGAAGCGGAAATAATAGTAACAGAAACACAGCCCAATCCAATTCTTGCTGGGGTAAATTATTCCTGCAGAGACGTGGAATTGTAACCCAAGGGTATGCAATGACTTTTTGTTATTTGGCTCAGTGATCTCTCACAAACTAAGAAGTATGACTGCAAAGTAGTGCTGCTGGTATTTATTAGCATCAATGCCCTCTAATAGCTGGCGTACAGACTGAGTGGCACAGTACTGTTCCTGTGGAGTTCTACCTTAAAAACACAAGCTTTTCCTGTTCAATTTAAAGCATGTATGACATACAGTAATTGCCTGTCTTGATTGCAACATATGGTTACTGGTGAGCACTTCCCAACAGCTGGCATGACCGACTTGTGGCAAAGGATTTTAAATCAGACATGCCCATGTTTCAAAAACTTATGTGCACTTACTTCTCAAAAGATGTCATTTGCATCATCCACACTGAGGCACAGCCAAGCATCAAACAAAAAGTTTGGGAATAAACACACTGCCTTTCTGATAATATGAGATTAGCTGCCATTCTGTTCACTTACAGAACAGATGTTCAGCTTCCTAGTCACCTAAAATCATCCTCCAGGAATGCATGATTTATATCTAGCTGCCTGTATTTAAAACATTGTGCATGGACAGCAGATTCATTAACAGATTCAAATAGCTCACAACATACAAGATGGCAATTGTTACTTTTGTATCTAGGTGTTTAGTAAAGAAATTGCTGGAAAGTATATGGAATTGCTGATGTTTTTAATGACAAGGGACACAAATGTCAAGAATGAAGTATATAATCATAGTGAAAAAATATGTAATTCTGAAGTATATGCACTTCATACTGAAATATACACTGAAAGTACCAGCTATAAATGAATTTTCAAAATTAAATACCCTGCAAGGCTCAGGTGTCCTGGAAAATGTTATCTTTCAATTCACCAACTTCTTGTCTTGAATTACACAATGACCATAGCAGCTGGTTTTCTACTTCCCATATGCAATTTTAAAATATAGGGGATTACTCAATATACAAGATTATAGAAACGCTTATTGTGTTGAATTTTATTAAACATTTTATAAATATAGTCTAGCTTCAATATGAGAAATTAGAATTTATGTAAATTTTAATCTGAGCTCAAATATAAATGTAGTAATCTCCTTAGACCATTTCACATACAAGCAACACCTTACAATCAAAGTCAAACAGACATAAGCCATTTTAATCATATATGCAAGAGAACCTTCTGCCTTCTGTTTCAAACCCCCACATTTCCCTTACATTCTTTTACCTGAGCACTTACAATCAATCCTCTATCTCTTCCAGCCACTAGAAACAAAGTCACTTCAACAAAGTCACTTCTAGGTGATCAACACACAAGCAGCCCAAACACCTATGGAATAAGAAACTAGAGATAAAGTGTGGTTTTCTTTTAAGACTGTCCTGATGCCGATGCAGACTTGTTCCATGGGAAATACTGTGTCTCACTTGGCTTCCTGCAGTTCAGCTTGGTCAGTTCCTATCTTTCAACCTTCCTCACCTTTGGGTTGTCCTCATTACCTGTTCATCTGAATACTAATTATATTATTTATTGGGCTGAGAATAGGAATAGGTTCTGAAATACCATGATCACCTAACATTAGCTGAGTAAGGGCTTCAGGACTGCCCACTTGGTGCTATTCACCTTTCTGCAAAGCTACTGTGTCTTGCCTCTTAATCTTTTTTGTTGGTTGTCTCTAAATTCCTTTCACATTTTTGCTATTGAGCTGGCCAGAACTGAATTTATTATTTCCTCCAGATATATTAGCTTGCACTTCTCCAGCTTGAATCTCATTTTGCTTCCTGCACGTATTTCTGAGCTCTTTAGATCCCTTTTTATTATTTCTCCTTGCTCACTTAGGTTTGCAACACCTGTCAGTTTAGCGTATCATTGCACCATTAGAAAGCAGGGCAGCTGCAGGGCAAGCAATGCCACACTGCCCTAGGGAAACTCCAAGCAATAGCGGGCTTAAACTTTTGAAAATTTACCCATGGCAGAGAGAAGGCATTGGGAACAGGTGTAGCTGAGCCAGTGCTTAATCTGCCTGCAGATGAAAGGCATACAGTGTTGCTTCAGAGACATAAAGTGACTGTGGCCATCATTTTGTCTGAAGTAGCTGCTGTTGCCCAAGTGAGATTTTACCTGGGCGTAAGGGATCTGAAGCCTCTCCATTACCCAGTGAGTACTGCCGGGTGTTGGCATATGCCCATAACACAGGTGTACCTCGGCATCCTCCCAGTGCCTCCTCTTTGGGGAGCGCTGAACTACAAGACAGTTCCTTGAAGCCATGATTCAAGTACACCTTTTTTTTTTTTTTTCCCGCCTCCTCTGTAGACATTAAAACATTTTAGGATACTTAGGACTTTAAAAAAAAAATGAAACAGCCTGTAAGTTTGGTATCGATATTCTGAATTCCAGTGCTATTTAACTCCAAAATGGAAGCATGGGGATTAAAGTTTGGGAGACTATGTTCACGCTGAGTACAGACATTCCTTTCCCTTTGAGAATTTTTAACTTTTATCTGGAGCCTAATGTTCGGTTTTTCCGTGACATTTTACATAGAATTAACTATTCTCCTCGTGTCTTATTATTTCCCATGGCAGATCCCAGGGTGATTAAATTACAATACTGACAGCTACCTCCAGGGAGCACTGAGTTTCTATACATGTGACTTACTGGGTACTACATCTAACCAGCTGCAAGCAGCAGCCCACCTAGCAGTGCAGTGATTTTGCCTACCTTTGAGTAAAGTCTACAGTTTAAAACATGAACATTAGCTCTCTCTGAAGAGAGGTGGCTTTTCAGTGAATTCATGATACTGCCTTCAACAAATGTCTTCCCAAAAATGTGCATTTATCCATTTTATTCAGAATATGGTCAGTTGGGGGTTTATGCCACTTTTCTTATCTACTAATCTAAACAGGAATATGAATTACTAAATTGGTTTTCTAATCAATAGTAATTTCAGCTGCCATCTCTTCCATAATAAAACCTTAGATGTATAAAAAACAAACTTCAGTGTAAAAATTTGCTGTGAGTACTGCTTGTCAGGAGCTTTTTTTGGAACCATGTAATTGTGACGGACAAGCCTACACCCTGCCCTTTCTCAGCCTCGCAATAAGCAGTCAGGGCCCCTCCCTTGTTCTTTACACTGGCTGCAATTATGGTCTGAGTAAATTTAGGCAAAGATGTTGATCCACTGACAACAGTAAGCGTAGAATCCAGACTATTAAAGAACTGAGGACTATGTGTATAATGTCCCCTTTAATGACAAAATAGAAAAATTATACCATGCCCTTAACAGCAGAGTCCTCATTCAAAAATAGAGCATTTAAAGAATAGCTAAAAAAAGCTCTAATTGTTCATGTCTTTCAGTTTTCACAGTTTGGATAACAGCTTTTATAAATAAATTATCTGACTGATCACTTAACTGAATCACCTACCCTAACTAAAGCACAGTACATGGTATGGCATACCTATACATAAAGATGGTGGATAGAGCTCAACTCCTAAAATGACCCATCTGTAACAAATGTATATATTTATATGTTAAAATAAATATCTTTGTAGTGTTAAAAGGGGATTTCGTGAGGTGGTTTTTTCCTCGTCATTTTTATTCAATGATTTACTGTGGTAGTTATGTTTAGTTTGAAATACATTGTTCTCTAATAAGTACTAAGATAAAAGAAGTTACTTAATAAAAATGGCCCTTACTTTTAACTGATTTTCAGCCTGACTTCACAAAGTGACACTTATAAAACTCTTCTAGCTTTTGAATATTATTGATGATTTTCTTTCCTTTTTGAATAGTGACTGTGGCAAATAAAGCAGCTCCTCCAAAACATGCTGAGTAAAAAACTATTTCACTTTAAGACTTCATCTCTTCTCCTTTCTGACTCACTTTTCTTAGAGACCCAAATAACAACTCACACATTTCCAATGACTCTTCATTTTAGGCAGCTATCTAACATTAGGCAACAATATGGACACCCAATATTGTCAATGCAGCCTGGAGAGGGAAATTCAGAGCATCCTCACCATGTAACTCTCTTCGCAGTATAATTTCCTGGTTAAATGCAGACTCAGAGGTCCTACTGCAGGCAACTGAATTAAAAATCTAAATCTGGATGGCATGAATGGGTTAATCTTAAGCTCTTGGTTTTGTTATATAGGAAGCTGAAGGAGACACACCTTTTACTGTAGAATTGGGGTCTTCATAAAACCAGAAACGCTTAGCAATCTGTAGCTGAAAAAAGTATGGTTTAATTCAGAGGAAATATGATGTTAAGAGAGTCAAGATAGCCAATTTAAATTCCTGTTCTGCCACAGACTTCCCCTGTGACCGTAGGCAAGTCACTTAAGGCAAGATTTTTATGGGCATCTGGACATCTGACTCCAGGGGATTTTAACTAAGTAACTTTGCAAATCTAGCCATTGAGCTCTATTCTTTAAATTTCCATTGGCAAAATGTAGACAGAGTTATTTCCTCTCTCACCTTTTACCTACAAAAGCTTCTAGGTGAAATTTTCTGTTAAAAGAATAATGCAAGGCTGAGAGACTACACACCATGGTAAAAAATTCCACTACTTAAAAATATTCTCTAAAAAGATTATGACTTTGTCTAACCTATTGTTTGCAAGTTTTGGGTGTAATTCTTCTGATTCCCTACAGCTGAATAATTGAAGTTTCTTCACAAGTATTTGCTATCTCCATCTGAAAAGGACAACATACGTTCAACTCCCAAAATAGAGCATAAATATTTGCCATTCAAATACCTGCTCATTTAAATATAAAAGTTAGTTTCCAAGATCTATCCAGCTAACCTAACTTGACTGTGAGCCTCACACCAAGATTCTCCCATAGCTAGGGCAACTCCAAGCAATGGTACTACAGCCTCTGTCCTACTCTTGGACCCCAGGTATCCTTCACCTGCCAGCCACATTTGTGTTCGGGGTCACAGGACATGGAAAGGGACACAGCATGGAACCTGGCACTGCAGCTTCTATTGGAACACCTTCTCTAAATGGTGTTGCTAACCGTCACAGAAAGGTGGTAGGTACCGCAGTATTACATCCACTCCATGTCATGTACGATGTCATTTCTGATACACTTCCCTTGACATGGCTCAGAAGCCAAAGCAAAAGAAACTCAGAAAGTTTCCATTAATGCTCGCCTATGCTACTTTGATTCACTTTCTGCAGACATTTTGCCAATAAAACACAACACAAGCCAGATTTCCTCTTGCCATACTTTCTAACAAGCAGATGACTTGTGGATATGTCATTCAGCTGGGTTTTCACCTGGAAGAAAGCAGCACACTGCCTACACTGACTGAAGTGACTTGCTACTAGATTTAATTGGCACATACTTCTTTTTGCATCATTCTGTGCTCATACCCATGCCTTGGCTGAATCTGATGGAATATATTTAAAATGTATTAGCACTTCCAACATACTGAAAGCTTGCAATACATATACTGGGCATGACTCCAAATATATATGACCTCATAAGGTTTCATGAATTTTGGACATTATCTTGTTTTGAAGTTATTCTTAGTGTAGAGTAATGGAAGTTTTGAATAACAGTACCTACACTAGCTAAGCTATACTCACATTTGTAATGTGCCAAGGGGATCATAGAAACTCTACATTTAAGTGAAGCTTAAAAACCAGAATTATTTCAAGTAAATGTATGTAAAATGACATTTTATTCACTAAGTTATTTGTCATCAACCCTTGCACAAGTTAAATAGGCCCCCAGAAACAGTTTCTAATGTCTTTTAGCAAGCTACTGCATTATGATGAGCAGTACCTTGCCCTTTGAATAGTCCTATTGATTTTATAAGGTTGGCAGAATGGGGACTTAGCAACTGCAGATGGACAGCTATGCCGTTCTTAGTTTATATTCATTGGGTCATGTTTAACAATTATTTTATTTAAAGGAGGATCTGCCTCCTCTCAAACCAAATGTAAATCTCCTCAATGCATCTAATCTGGGCATTTCTCCTAGTTATTTCCCACTGACTTCTGTTCAAAGATGTTGATCCCACTCAATCAATGACAAAAGCTCACTGGTTTCCATGAGGCAGGGTTTTGCCCTTATTCTCTGGGTATTATTGCCTACTATAGTCATCTTTGGCCTATTTCACCATTTTTCTGCCCCAGACTTCATTAATGAGATATTTCCTTCAAATAAAGCTCTGCAGTATAAAGCACAGCATGTTTTCAGGGCACATTTCTTCTTTTCCAAGTCTGACTATTTGGCAGTGTACTTCTCACTTTCGTTTTTGTTTTAATCCTAAATCTATTGCTGCTATGAGCCTTGCTTTAATGATTCCCCTATTATATAATCAGTTGTACCTCCAATATTACTTGATACTGTATCTAGAAGTATTCTTGTCTTTTTCATCTGATACACTTATTAATTTGGGAAGCAATTTTAAATTCGTTTCAGTGGCACATCCTTAATTTCCAATATTAATTATATAGTTCAATGTATAACTCTTATATACATCTGTATTTTACATGTTGGCATAAATAGTGTCTCAGATCATCTGACCATAGCCATGCATTACAGCAGCCAGCTTACCTCATACTACTTTGTCATGCTCAGAAGACAAAAAACAACAGCCTATCTTTTTGACGGTACATGAAGGAAGCCATGGTATATTTAAATAGCTCTAACATATTCCTTCCCATGTGAAGGTTCTCAGCTCTTTTACTGTAATCTCCACCACTGAAACAGGAAAATTTCATTTCCTATTATGTAAGTACTGGGAAAAAAAAAAAAAAAACCACCAGGAGGAAAGTTTCTGTAACATCCTAGGTCAGTTTGTCCCTTGGAAGATGGTAAAGCTTTTTATCTTTGGAATGAATATCTAAAATTAAAGTTTATCCTTGCTACAGTTCTCTGCTGGTTTTATTCCAAATGCAGCAACAAATGTATTGACTTCTAGGTTTAGCATACTCCCTGTAGATCCTACATTAGTTGGGGGCCTGACAGGAAAACTCAGCTGGCTCTAACCCAGAAATGTTATTTGCCATTTTATGTAGGGTTCTGCCATTGAAGAATATGTTTTAAAGGTTTCCCTTGGTGTCTATAGAGAACATGAATCAGCCTACAGAGAACATAGAACCTATGACTTCATTCAGGGTGTTTTAGTCTTTTAGGCAAATCTATTTAGTTTTTTCACTCTGGAGGACCTTGATTTATCCCACAGCAAGATGCCAGCTACCATATACACATTTACTCCAAGAGAAAATTCTTGTCATCTTTATCTCCTACTATCTTTTTTTAAAAAATGTTTGTTCTTTTAGCAAAAACACGATGTACAAACACTATGCCCTTCTCTTGGCAAAATAAATAGTTTTCTGTACGTATTCTGTTCCTCATTTTTATCTTTCTGTTATTTTTTATTTATGCACCAGTAGCATCTGCAGACCTCTGTCTGGAATGATGTTCATATTTTCTTGATAAACCTCTCATTAAAAAACAAGGTTCTCCATCCCAAGTTAGTCTATCCTTTTTTTCTTTTTTTTTTCATTCATTTTTTCATACATCACAGACCACTAAAATGGTACAACTTTACCAAAATAAGCAGAGAAAATACAAAATCACTAGTTAGACAGTTGTCATGCTCTTGGAATATGTACAGCATTTTCTTCCCTAATATTCTGGCAATAATATAGTATTTTATTTGAAATCTCACTTCATTGTGCTTTGAGCATGCTCTTAACTTCCCAACGACAGCCAAGTACCTCCTTCCTCAGTCTATTGATAGACTGCTACAACAGATACATATTAATAACAAATCAGGGAAGTCTTGTTAAAAACAAAAGGGAACACCACCATTGCCACATGCTGCTTCCACCTGCCGTGTTTGACTTCTGCCTCTCACTCCCAGTTTCCCAGCAACAGCATGCTCAGTCAGCCCCCCAGTCAATAAACAGCACTGAGCCCAGCAAGGAATTACTTCAGATGCTTCAACCAAAAGTCTAGAAGAGAGAAGAGCTATTGAAGAGACAATCATCACTTTTATAAAATAACAATCCCTTGCACAGGATTGCATGTTATAAAGCTTTGATAGCACAAATTACCTCCTGTCCCTTTTTATGTGTGCACTAAGAATATTTGACAGGGTTTAATACCATGTAGTTATACCAGAGATCAAGTTGATCCATGACTATTTTTACAGAAAGTATCACAGCAGAGCTAGAGTGACACTCAGGTATAACTGTATTTGGGCCCTGGACAAAAACTAAATAAATGACATAACTTTTAATCACATTTTCAAAGTGTCTCTTAAAATAGATTTTTACTGCGTCATTTTCAAAGCTGTGGTACAGCACAACCTAGTTTTATGTATTTTATGTTCTATTATTTTCCTTTTCAGTTAGGACACCTGGTTGTGCAGACAGTTTTTATTGCTTCAGTTCTGGGCAAATCAGTATCTATCAAACCTGGAGAAATGCTGCAAAATTTTACTTCCAAGCTGGCATCTTAAGCTGTAGCAGTGGGAAGATATATGAATAGAAATAAATTTTCCGTAAGAATTTAAGTAGATCAGAACCTAGGATCCAGGAGGCTTGACCTCAAATAGCCAGTGAAACATTTCAGAACAACACATAAAAATGCTAAATTAGATACATCAGGAGTAGGATCAGGCTCATACAGAAGAGTGAGCTTTGCAGACTGGAGTAGTAACTTTCACAGCCACCATAAAAAAAGCCTTTAGAATTTCATGCCATTATTCCCACCTTGGAGCTCAACAGTTTCTGTTACAGGTTGCAGTTACCAGAAAGACAACAAGCATTGTGAAACAGTTTTGCTCTGTTAATTGAGCAACCAAAGATTTCCAAGTAGGATGAAACAGCAACATTTCATGGAAATTTTATTGGACTGTGTAGAATATATTTGGTGAACTATTGATTTTGCCGGAGAATTCTACATTTGTAGTGGGCTTTTTAACTTCTCTATGGAATTTGATAGGGACATAATTCCTCACTAAAATTTATAAGATGTTTCAAAAACCTTACAGAGATTAGCTTTTCACTTAAGGTTGTAAAATGGTTCCATAAGGAAAGAGATAAGATGCAGAAAATTTTTCATTTAAGCCAGCTATAATTCAGTCTGTATTTCTGTCAGTAGTGTATTTTAAGCAGTATAAACAATCCTCCCAAAGACAGATCTAGTTAAGTGTTTTGTGATACCAAGATGAAACACTATGTTTTTATAAGGCCAGATCCAAAATTTAATGAAAGTCAACTGAAAGACTGCTTTTATTTGCTCAGTTTAGTGAGCAGTGACAGAACTCCTATGGAATTAGTCTTGTCCTCATTTTTTCTCCTCAAACCCAATCAATTTCTCAGTGAAGTTTCTGGGAATCTTGCCTACCACGGCCAGTAACTTTTACCTCCAGCCTCCAAAGTGTGAAGGGATCAGCAGAAGGGCTTTCTTATTCCTGTGGCACTTCCTCTTCTAGAGAGGGCATGAATCAGAATGGCAAATGTATTGAAAATGTTTCATTTCAGCCCATTACTTTTTTTTCTTTTTTTACTAACACAAGGGATAAAAAGGAGAGCTGGGTTCAGATGGATTCATCTGATTCAAATGATCTCCCTGATCTGTTTTGTGAAGTCCAATGAAAATGAACATTGCTCACTTGTTCCTGGCTGGAGCCAGTCACAACCCTATAGCAACTTCGATCCATTCGAAAGAACTGTGTTTTGTTCCATCCTACAGCAATAATCACTATTTTCATTTTATTTTCTACCCATTTTACTTCAGATTTCAATCTGTATTAGTGGATCTCAGTCAGGGGGATGTTTTTAGTGAGAGTGGCTTAAATTAGACTGAAGTATAAATTAAAAAGTCTCCTTATTATGCCCATAAAAAGTATTTAGCTTTATTATATTTGTGTAGAGTGACTGTGACTTTTATCATCTTATGTCAAATCTTAATCAGGTTTGAGTGTAAAATGAGATCAGACAGAGTTTTACTCTGTCCCTTTTTTCTTTTCTTTTTCTGACCAGCATAAACCTGAGATACAGAATACTGATTTAGCTGTTACCTTTCTTTTTATTTTATTGAAAGATCTCTGCAGGGATAAACATACTCTTCTGGGGCTTTTTTTTTTAATTAAAAGTGAATAATAAAGTAGAATGATCTGATAATGATATGGACATAAATTCACACTCCTTTGAAATTTGTATGAAGTTATACAACACCAGAGTTTTATGAAGTCCAGCATATTCTTCCATCTTTCTACTTTCAGTCTGTATAAATCCTGCATCACACTACAGTCATTCCTTTTAACTACATCTTCTTCCTCTTTCTGTATTCTCTGGAGTATTAGAACCTTTCTTCATTACTATTGTGAAAATATATATGACAGCAGTAGTTGGAGTGCAAGGAAAGATTACCCATGTGCTATGCAAATATAGAATAAAAACCAGTCTTGCCTCAAAAGGTTTTAGTGTCAAGCCACATGTGAAGCCACGTGGCTTTTCCACACTGTTTAAAATCTTGTCTGCATGGCTATACTGACCAGGATAACAACAGATGATCAAGTATCAGACCCTAAGTATTGCCATGTATCTCCTTTCTGCAGACATTTTATTTTAGAATAAAGGATTTAAAGGATTATTCTGGAACAGAGCATTCCCACAGGAAAGCAGAGGCACGGTGGCATCATTACAAAGGAATAATAACACCCTGTAAACATGACCTATGTTTTACCCCACCTTAAGTCAAGGCATTCGAAATCCCTGTAGAAACATTCAGGTGCTCAGCAGTCGAGCAATTATACTCTTGATCTCTGCAGTGCCCTGTTCTTTAGGAAGGTCTCTCTTGCTGCAGTGAAGCGCTATAGTCTCTGGAAACTCAACGAAAAAAAGTTACGTTTATAGCAGGAATCTCTGTCAGCTGACTGTGATTCTCAGACTACAGGATGGGACAATAAAATGCGTGGTGCAAACAAGGAAAAGTGAGAAAAGTCAACTGAGAACTGCTTCAAAGATGTTCAAACTAGCTGCAGCAAAACTGTATGTTTACAGTAAACATTTATTTAATAATAATTGGATTTTCCCCAGCTAAGCTTAAATGCACTAAGAATCACATCTTTTAAATGGAACAAGACATTTCTGGGCTGTACTTCTGTTTAAATTCAGTTCTTGACATTACCCACTTAATTCTGACATCACTTACCATGTCCCATCAAACACAGCATCATATTGGAAACAGTGAAAACTTGATGTTGCTAAATACTTTTTCTTTTAATCTAAATCACTACAGCTTCACTGGAATTATTCTGACTGACACCCATGTGAGAGAAGAATTAGGTGTTTATGCTTGTAGAAACAGTTTTCAGTTCGTTCATTATCAGTTCTGGTCTTTAAAATCAAGTTGCCATTTGGCAATTTGCTACTTCTGTTTCACTTTTATCATTCATAATGCTACTAGAGAAAAACACTCACAATGGAGAAAATTATCACAGGCAGAACAACCAGCCAAGTCATAAAACAAGACCTTTTGTTCCTCCCTCTGTGAGAAAAGAACACTATGTACAGACTGAGTTCCAAATCATAAAAGCCCTAAATTCTATAAATCTTCCCAAATAAAATTAAAAGTGGCAAATTTATTATGTAAGTCAGATGATACATCTGCCACTGTGGCGAGGGACCAGCTTATTTGAGTCCAAAGCAAAAATAACCACGTGCCATTCTGAGGAATTGTCAGTGCACGCTTTCCCTTTTAGATTAATCTTCATACAGCGTAATTTGCAAAAAAGACCATAGTCAACTAGATAGCACACTTTGACTACTGTCTGAATTAGCAGTCTGACTGACCACTTGTAAATTGGCAATTCTTCAAAAGCATACAGAAACTGAATAGTAATGAGGATTATTTGTGCATACTAAAAATGCAGACACCAAAATAAGCTTTCCGCTGTAAACTGAAATGAAAGAAAATTGTATCCACAGATGGAAAAATTTAGAAGTAATTAGGGATTCTGTGAAGGAACTTACACATATTAATCTGAGCGAGGAGTTGAAAGAAGAGGATTACTTGAGGTTAAAGCTTACTTTTTCCTAATCAGATATGGCAGTCTTTCGGGTAAAAGAGAAGTTTTATTATACACCCATACAGCCAGGGATATTAGGAATGTCACTGCAACTAGTATGGTGAATGGTAGACTGCAGGACATGGAAAGACATGTGCTAGGATAAACTGCAATTTGGTATCTTTACTGAATGAAATAATTTGCTCATTCATATGATAGTGCAATAAATTGCTTTCTACATCCCTGTTATACTGTTATTGCTTTGTAAGGATGTGGTTTCATAATCAGTTTAATCCCATCTAAAACTGCAGTGTCACCAAAAAGCTCCATCCCACCTTCTGTCCTGGGCTGGCTGAAGACTAAGACAGATCAGTGGCAATTCATCACAGATCATTTCAATCTGATCATGGAAATGCATCCTGAGTAAAACATTGGATCCACCAGTATCAGTAGTATACACTAACTTCAACAGGTCATAGATCACCCTGTTAACTTGTATTTTGATCTATACTATGTGTTTGATCATAAATTAAATATATGTTTGCATGGCTATGCGTACAAAGTTTCTGAACCAACTGTGGGCAGATCAGTCACAGCTAATAACGTCACTGACTCACTGTTTAACCTGGTTTTGTCTAAGAACCAGCAGGTTTGATTCCTGCTGCTATGAGTCTGATACTGTCACAGGCAATGCTTAATAACACTGAACTAGTTTTAGATTCTTGGGTACAGAGGTGGTTTAGGAAAATGATGCTGCTATCTTACTTTCAGAAAAAAAAAATAAACACCATGGATTCACCATAAATATGCACTGACTAGAGAAAGAACATCTTTTCCCAGACTAACTCTGCCTGATTGTACAGTTGGGATGTTCCCAAGCTGCCATGTACTATTTGAATTTTTCCACAGTGAGTTTTGAACATTAATTTGCAGACAGAAACAAAAAATAGTGGTTTGGGGATACAATACAGCTAATTTCTGTCAAACATGCTGTCCAAGGATTTAGTTGTAAAATTTTCAGCAGTAGTTGGATATCGTAATACTCCATTCCCTAGCCTGTATTTATTACAGTAGGCATCAGCATATAAAAGGAAGTGCTATCCTTTACTCACTCTCCTGTATGGCGTGCTTTTAAAGTACAGCTGTCTACCAGATGCAAGAAAATTAAGACATTTAATTTCCTCTCTCTGTGCATACGTCTCATTAATGTTAATGGCAGCTAAGTATGAAAGTAGGAAAAGAGCCACTGTGAACAGACCGAATATAATAGCTCACCCATTTCAAATAAATCTGGTTGTTTCAAGAAGAAAGGCAGAAAAACAGTCACAACACATTGTACTTATCCTTCAGCATGCGACATACAAATTCATACTTGATTGATTTGAGAGCCACAGTGGACATTATATGCTGCACAGTGTTAACCCTTAAATGCATCACCTCCAAAGTCAATAAAATTTCAAAGTTATTGAATATAAAAATGTAATTATTGACTGCATATATTTTAAACTGCAGCTCCTACAGTGGTTTCCTGTAAACTATTTTTAAAAAAATCTTTTCCCTGTTTTGTCAATTTTTTTGTCAAGGTTTTTATCTACCTGCATTACTAGGTGTTCTGATCCCTTTGTTTTGTCAAGGAGGCTTTCAGAGGTACTAGATGGGGCAGACAGAAGCAGATTCGTGTTTTTTACAGTTTGCTGTACACCTATGCTTTTTACTAAAAGGCATAATTTGCCAACCATGGGCGTAACTCCACCAGTTAGGCTGTTGAGGGAACCAGTAGAAAAGCTTTGCTGTGCACAGAATGCCATTATATTTGTACTTAGGTTGCAACACTTCAGATTTCCTTATCTGAACTACACAGCTTGATTCCAGAAATGCACAGAAAGACTGCTTGGGACATCTGTATCAGCACTTTATTTGAGGCAGAATCATATTACTGCTTCCATTTTACTATTGTCCTTTGTGTTTTATACTTACTTCATGCTAGGTGGCATCTAGATGTCATTAATGAAAAAATGTAAACTTTCTCTGCACATTTATATCAAACAAACTTTTAAATCACAGAATGGAAACAATAAGAAAGACCTTTCCAAATGTCCTTCGTCATCATTCCTGAATTTCTGTTACTATGAGGATCAAAACAATTATTGGTTCCTTTGTGAATCAGTGTTAATTTCCTGAGCAATGACCGAAGTGGGGACAATGTGGCACATGAAACTGTTCCACAATACAGCAAATCAAGTTCCTTTTTCAGTTCCAATTGAAATTCTGATGCATGTACCAATAAAAGAAAATTAAAATCTGTCTCAGAGTGCTTTTGACAAATTTAACAGTTTTTCCAGCCCATCAGTGACACTGTAATAATCAGCTATTCCAATATTTCCTTTTTGATCCATACAGTGTTTACAGTTAAGTAAAAAGTGTTTCTAAATAATATATACTTGTCAAAGAAGGTATTTATGCCCATTTTATCTGATACGGGTTTTGAACAGATTAAGAATTTCTTGGGGATCATTTACTATGACCTAGAGATTCAAGCTTGTGACACAGAGGAATTACAGGATTAAAATTCCTGTTACAGATACACTAAGAATCCAACTCATTGCTATACTGAAATCTCCTATTCTTTTGTTCAATGCGCTATATTGCTTGTTCATGGTTGAGATATAAGACTGATTAATCTGCAGTTCTACAGAGGCAGATTTTAAGGTTAATTGCAGAATTTCATTGTATCTAGACTGTTTAAGCCTCCAAGTGGTTAGTGTCCTAAATCTGAACTCTCTTCCCTTTCACATAAAAAGTATGTGCTGTCCTCAGAACCTGTGGTTCAAGGCATAAGCCAGACAAAAGTTCTATCACAGATTATTTTTCTCTGTCTTTTAAATAGTGCATAGACATGCTTGCAATATAAAAACTTTCCAGTTCAGGAACTTTGAAGCTGAAATAATGTTGCCTAAATAATATCTTGTGACTGATTTGTGTCTTTGCTTGTTGTATAATTCAATGGCTACAAATACACTTTTAAAGTCTCAACACTTCATAGAAATTAGTTTCTTTTAGAAGATACCTTCTGTGAATTTTCAAGTTCCACATTATAAAATCTTTACAGGAGATCATCATCTACCACAAAATCAGTGATATGTATAGAAGTTCTTCTAGTATTAATAGAACAAATGCAGGAGACACTGCTTCCTCTGCTAAGTTTCTTCATAGCAAATATATTTAAAAATTAGATACCACTGTCTGCAACAAATGTTCACTGGGACTTTGATTTCCAAAAAAAGACTAAAGAAAAGTTCAGTTTGAAGGGTTCCTCTGGATCCAGCACAATTAGGCACTCAGTTGGCCAAACCACCCTACAAGCCTATCCAGAAGAAACACGCTTAAGCCCTCTGCCATACAGAGAAGACCTTTCTGAGAAGACTGTAGTGACAGCTGCAAATTAGCCAATCCTACAAACTCCGCATGAAAATCTTCACAGGGCTGATCTTGGGTAATGAAGGGAAGAGGTGACAGGAGGTGGCATGCAGCTAGCTCTGAAGGAGACCTGGTACTGTCAGTATCCTTGGCCATCCAACTGCTGGTCTTCTCCCACAGCCAGGTTAGGGTAACAGCACAAGCTGCATCAGCACAGCTCCACTGCTTGTTCCTGAGCACAGCTTCATATGGCAACCATGCACGACCCACTCTACAGCCACATGCACCCCAAGCTCCGAAGAATGGGCCACTCATGAGACGTGACAGTCATTAATACTGAAGTGACTGCAAAACCAAAACAAGGAAGCAGCTTTCCTTGAGTACGCGCACTGCAGCAGGCCACATCTTCAACTGGGAAGAGAAAACTGCGTATTCATGCTACTACAGAGGACACAGGAGGATATCCTGGGCACAGTGTCCCCATACTGAAAGGCCACCATATGATCCTGCAGTGCTTTTATTCAGGTGGTATTGGGTAGCAAATTCATCTGTGTAAACTTTCCTAGATAGTCCCAACTTTGTGTGCTGTGCAAATAGATGTGATCTGTGGCAGCTGGAACACAGGCCACACTCCTAACACTGTGGCTGTGCTCCACCATTCTACACAGTGTTCCACACTGTGGCACAGAGGTGTATTAAACTGTGCCCAGGAGTGCACCACGGCTTCAGCTAGCCTCCTGGATAGGCCACTGCAGTTATAACAGACACTATTTCCATCTCATTGTGATGGGTGTCAACTCTGAAAATGGCTTTTGAAAAGTATAAATACCTTCTGAAAATTCATAGCCATTTAAGGCTCTCATTCATTGCATGTGTTAACTGGGTAAGGGTTTTTTGTTTTCTAGGCTCTGAGCTTCTACAGAACAAGGCTTGCAGCACCAGACAGGATACAAACAGCCAACTATTTCCATACAGCCTTTCAAATACATACTCATGCATCCATAGCTAGATCTACGACAGTGCTTTCCTGTTTGCTCTTCCCATTGCCCACTTTTAAGCTGGATCAATACAGTCATACAGGAAATTCTAAAAATCCACCAGAGTTAGTATATAATTGCACCTCAGTGGTCAGGTCACTTACAATACTTGTAATATTCTTGTATACAAGTTTTTACAGGCTAATACTCAGCAGTTTCTTATATTTTCATTCTGCCATTGCTGAACACACCCATCAGTGTCCCCAGAAGTGACTGCAAAGAAGCCCATGGGTACTTTACAAATCCCCAAATAATTATGACGTTCCAAATACACTACACAGTTATTAGCTTCAGATTGTCCACTGATTGCCATTTCATAACAGAGAAGAAATGTATTATTATCATATTATTAGCTGTTTATGGCTTGATAAAACAATCATTTCTAATTTGCAGAGATGTGAAAACACAAATCTGGAAAATATATTTGTATATATCACATCTAAAAAACTCTATGAACCAAAACTAGATTTTTTTAAATTAAGTATTATTCTCCATATCACTTATTATCACAAAGGATTTAAAAGGCAAGGTATAAATAGTCCATTCCAGCATATACTTCTAAAGTCCACCATGTATTTAGAGCAGAAAGCAGGAAAAATTAAATAGGAGTTGACAGAAACAGCATTATAGAAAACCATGTACTAATTTCCAAAATTCCTATATTCTATTACTTTTCTTTCTATCTGGCATATACATATACTATATAAAAAGATAGAAACATGGAGGCAAAAAAAAGTAGAAAATTATAAGGAACTAAATAACAGCAGCTGAGCAATAGTAAATATTTCTATCTTCTTTTACAGACTGTACAAGAGTACTCAATGTAATTGCTCACATTAAAGTTGAAATTCCACTTAACTGTCTGACAACCTAACCTTTTGCAAATTTTTTACAGGATTATGAAACAGTAATTGGATTTTCTTAGTATTAGGGAATTGTCACAAAATGTTTATTTGTTAAATTAAGTCTTCTGGTATTTGTGAGATGACATATCAAATAACTGTAATTCTATCCCAAAATGATCCAGTTAATGTAGATTAGAAAACTCAGAGATAATCACTCTAGTTTAATATGCTTATACCAAGGATGAGGAAGGCCCACACAGCACTGCTTGTGCTTCCTTAAATCTCAGTTTATAATGTTAGCCTGGAGTGGGATGTAGTCTGATTGCAGTTTTGACAAAAAGAAATACTCCAGCTACCAGGAAAGAACAATAAAGTACATTTTTCATGATCTCTACCACAGGTAATTCAGCAATTGGTTTGAACTCTGCTGAAACAGTTTAAAATATGGTTTTATCCATCCCTTCTGATCCAATGTCAAATACTTGGCACACTTACAATCTATTCTCTGCCATCATATGAATCGTAAAATATTTTGCCTTCTGGCTTCACCAAGAAATACATTTAGGAAGTCATAAACTCTGCTACCTTCTCCTTTAACTGGTGTTACTAAGTCAGCTACAGTTCTGTGGAATACATCAGTTTAAGACTGTATAAATTAATTCTAAAACAAACATTACTTCCAAAACCACCATCCACCAAATATTTATTTGTATAAGGTTCATTTCCTTTACCTTTTCCAGAAATAAAAGATTTATTTTATTAGGTAATTTTGGTTTATGCTCTGTTCCTATCACAGAAAATTTTTAGTAACTTTATTAAACATGCAAAATAACTTAAAATAATTGCTTTCAGATTATTTTTAAATGTAAGGGCTGTTACTCTGTAAGAAAGACTCTAAATGTGGGTAGTTTTACATCCATGAACATCCTGAAGACCTAATTATTCAACCAATTATAAAGGCTGTGGCAGTGGAGGCAGCATGAAAACATGAACACAAAACATAAACAATGAGGAAAAGAGAGAGAAAAATCACATTTAATAAGTCAAACATATAAGAAATTATTTTAGATTAGCAGTGTCTTTGTATCTTTAATCTCGGACAGAAAATTTCAGGAAAAAAAGGGGTAAGACTCAGAGTGCTTTGAAAGAAACCAAGCAATACTAATCCAAAGTCAGCAGTAAGAAGTTACATAAACTCCATGATCAGGACATTTAGGAGAGGCTGGCTATGCATCCAGATTCTTCCTAACTGGAACAGTAAGTTAAATATGAACTTCGCCACATTCCAGTCCCATCCTTCAGAACCTCACACCACATTTGTGCATTCCTTTTTAATCAAGCTAAACAGAATAATTCTAATCTGGAATGCCACAGATTATTTCACATAATTTAGTCTCTTCTTTTTGGTAGGTCACCATCAACCTCTAACATTATTATTGCTATTGCAGAAAAAAAAAACAAACCCAGTAGAGAAATTTAGCTATTTTAATGAAGATTCTCCAGTCTACTGATTGTCAGTTCCTAGTGCATCTAGATTCCCTATTTATATTTAAAACATCAGACGTAAATATTAGTGTAAGCTTTTGACTTGTTTTCAGTGGCCTATCTATATAGCGATGTGTGCAGGAAACAGTCTGTTCTTTGAGATCCATTTTCAAATTAAGGCCCAAATAAAAAAAAAATTCCTAAGGTTTTGACCCAGAATGCTAGAAATCTTCAAGACCAAGTATTGCAAAATAATTTGGAATAATAAAACCCTTCTGACTTCAGCATAGAATCAATTATTCAGGGACAGATTTGAGATTTTCACTCTGAGTTTGAGTATCTCACTGATGAAATCAGAAGGTGTCAAGACTGATTTTCTTGTCACAACTGCCTTCCTGGTACTAATTAAAAACAAACTAGATGCTAGTACTATGCAAATAAAATAAAATAAATAAAAAACAAACCCTGAAACACAAAAAATTACAGTAATATTGGAAATAAGTGTGAAAAAAACTCTGAGTTCCCAGGTGTCTTCAAGATCTGCAGCCAATATCTGTTTCATACACTAAGCAGCAAAATAAAATCTCTACCAACTGTAAGAATAATCAAGATGTGAATTGCAGCAACAAATAAAAGAAGAAATTCCTGAGACACAGTGTAAGTTTCACCAAAGAAGTTGAAGAGCAGAGCAGTCCTGTTCAGGGTGTTCTGGGAAATTTCCTGGCCAAATCGTTTCCACTTTCTCACACAGCTAAAAGTGAAAAATTCAAACTCTGTTGCCCAGAAAGCTAAGGATTACACTGGGGAAGCAATGTGCTACTTTGATCTAATTCCACCTTAACAAATGTTTCTCATCTTAAGCCGATGATTATACTCCGCAAGTGCAAAACAGACACCATGTTAGTGTTGGCACTGCTGAATACTGCCTGCACCAGGTAGCAACTGGTGCTGAAAGATCCATATGTAGTACATCTGTACATCATCTACCATAATGGCATTATTGCAATTCAAACAGCAATAGATAACTTTCTAATATTATCTAGTATTACGAAGACTAAAGGGAAATATATCTGAAGTTAAAAATTGTTACCAAGCTACTATTTCTATATGTTAGATTCAGAGTAGAATTTGTGTTTAGTAAAGATTTTTGCATAGAGAAAGGTAAAAGTTTTGCCATGTTTAACCACAAAAAAGAGAAAGGCTACCAGAGCTCCATTTCCCAACTCGTCTTCTTCTGGCATCGAGCAGATCAATTGTCTGTGTCATGTTTCCCAGCTGTACAGTACCCGCTCCTGTAAAGCACTTGCAGTGCCTCTTTAGTAAAGGCAAAACTGGCCCAGGGCTTCGCAGCACAGCAATACAAGCAAGAAACACTGGCAACTGAAGGGAAAGTGGACCAGGTCACACCTTTCCCAGGAAGGGGAAGAAAGGGGGGGGAAACTGGCCAGAGATCTGGAAAGGGAGCAAAACTTGGCTGCTTCTGACATTGTTCAAAGGGACGAGGTGAAATAACATGGGGTGACAGATTTTTCAAAGGGGCTTCCTGCACTCACACCTGAACTGACCATGTTATTACACTGGCTTCTCCTTAGGCAGCATCAAGAGCCAGCTTGCCAGTGCTCTGGCAGTAGGTCGGGGCTGTTTTTTGCTGCCCCTAATTGTCTTGCTGCCTTAGGTGACTACTGCTCTGCCTAGGCCCACTGTGAGCCCTGAAGAAAGGTACAGAAAATGCAGTTTCATTACAATTACAATGAGAAAAGCCTTAGCAATTCATCATGTGAGTTGCTTACTTACCATTAGAGGTCACTGTCCTGCTTATGACGTATCATTAGCTACATTTCATTTTAGCAAGATGTTGTACACAAATAGGTAGGCATTTTAAAGCCTAATAAACAGTAAGGATACAAGCCATTATTTAAATCAACAATAAAAAAAAACTTCTTGATATAAAAGTCCTGTAGAAAATTGAAAAATAATGAAGAAAAATGAAGAATACCTATCAGAATATGACAATTATCTGTTCTTAAAGGTCCAGTAAGGTATTGAGTAGATGGTCTTATAATTAAGAAAACTACTCGGCCAAAGAAATATTGTCTTTCAAATGCTTCTCTTTTTGACATTGAGTTTTAATTATTGAATAATTATCAATTCTTTTCAATGAAATAATCTTTTTTATTTTGATGACTACATGATCCCATAGCATGATACCCCTGAAACAGGAAAGCAGGCTTGTATAAACTGGCTGTTTGAGAACTAAGAGGTAGTAATTAAGAAGGAAATCAGTGAGCTGATGAGTGTTTTGCAGCTTTGAAAGACAGCTCTTGGCATACCTTCAGCAAGAGATCTGAATCAGACCGCAATGCCTTAAATGAGTACAGAGGGTATAATAAAAATTAAGATTGTGACTTCTTGTGTCCCCATCCAGTAAGAGCCAGGACTGGAAATGTGAAAGTCAGTTGCAAACCAAACAGGAGAGCAAGGACTACTGCATTCAGTCATCTGCACTGAAGACAAACGGACAAGGCCATTTCCTTCTGGAAAGGCCTCAATATGGAATTTTCTGTAAGTCATTCCTCCTGGGGGAAAGAGTAGAGTTTGATCTGTTTAGGATGATAGTGCTGTCTTACAGTGCCCTGTGCCCTCCTCTGGCCCCTTCAGCCTCTCCAAAAATTACTGTCATTGTGGTCAGTTCTGCTGCACCTCCCTTAAAAACATATCGATCAGTGAAAGATGTTGAATGAACATCCTTTTTCTCCACTCGAGACCAAATGACATAGCACTGCAAACAGCAACCTCTGCTCCCTTTTACATCTGCCCACTAAAACTGTGCCACCATGCTGCTCCTGAGATGTCATAGAACTAAATCTAAATCATGTCTCTGTGAGGTCATAAGAAGCTGGAAACACACCAGAGGAGATGGTAACTTTCACATCTCTGAATTGACTTCTCATGGGAACAGAGAGCAATCACATTAGGAAAAACACATAGATGAAGATGTGTGATCACCAATTCTCTTTAGTTCACTCTAATGCCTTCAGAAAAGATTCTCTAGTTATGCAGTACCTCACATGTACAACAACACAGAAAAATCTCAATATTTGTTAGTATAAAGAACCATTTAATGCTTTATGATACCTTTGGATTAAACCCAAAGTTACCGAAAGGAGTTTTCTGAAATTCATTATAACTACTGTAAAATACTGTTATGGGTTTATAATCCAATGATTACCAGTTCTGCCATTCATATTTAAGTTATGTGGTCCTTAATGAACTTTATCGAAGCATAAATGCACATCATACAGGTTAAGAGCATGAGAACATGAAGATGGCAACTATGGCATTCAATTGCTTCTCAGTTTTAATTAGGCCAACTGGGAGTATTTTAGCATAATATATTTCAGCTGTAAAAAATACCACCTTTAGAGATGTACAACCTCAGCTAGGCATTTGTAATATTTCATCATCATGCTCAGGATTGTTCCTCAGCAGTGAATACTTCATCACTAGAAAGAAACTCAATAACATTTTTTAAAGCAAAGGTCACAAGCCCTGCACACTAAGTCCTTATTACAAGCTGATGATCTTCATAAAACTAAGTCACTCTCATTCTAGTAGGGAGTAAAATCTAGAGGAGAAAGAGCCATTTCCTGTGCATGTGACAGCTCTCTGTTAATATTCTGATGCTTCATCATATTCTGTATAATTCACTAGCCAAAGTACACTTTCATCACATTTGCACAGATGCTGGGCTGGTCACGATAAAGGACATTCATGTTACATAATGACACAACCTTTTCCATAAATTTTCAGAAAGTGCTGTCAGCTAGTGGTACTTGCCTTGGGAAAAGAGAATCGGGAACTGCCATAATGGTCCTGATTAAGTATTCTTGGAATATGGAAATGGCAATTCTAGGAAGATTATAAAGTTAGCGTTTTCATTAGTCTCCAAGACCTACTGCTGAATTCATCCTCACATACTTATTAAAGAATACTTACATTTTATCACAATAATGAAAATAAAGAAGTGTAACTCCTACTATTTAATCGACTACTCCCCCCCTGTAATGGAGACTGAGCTATAAGGATGTTGGCAAACTTGCTATAGAACTTACAGAGATATTTTAATCACAGTTACAGACACTAGACTTTTCCAGGACATTTTGGGTGGACCTGGGTATTAATCACACATTTCCATTAAGCAGCTTTATTTTGTACATCTGTTCAAAAGACTATCATAAACGAACATTAAGGTGATTCTGCAGAGAATTAAAGAAGCCAAAAATAAATATTGCCAGCACATTAACAAGTCCCTAAAAGTGAGGAGAGATGACAGATACAACTTTTTTCTTTGGTGGTGTTCTCTGTATTAAATTACAGAATCTTTCAGGAGAAAGAGAAAAAGAAAAAACTTTCTGAAGTTGCATCCTTTATTTATCTTTTTTTGCAATGTAACAAATACTTGCCAGGCTGATTACTCATACTAGGAGGAATTCAAAATGTCATTCCAGTTTAAAACAACTTTGAAAAATGAGAGCCTTTTGAAGATAGGCCAAAGCATTTAGATAAGTCAAGTATGTAAAGATCATACATTTTTTCAATCACTAACAGATTTGTATGATGTTTTTAAGAAGTATTTAAGAATAATAAGTGACTAGGAAATCTGAGGCTCAGTTCTCCTAAGGGAACTTTGCCACTGATGATAGTAGGTAAAAAGTGAGGCCCAGTAAAAGTATCTCCTCCGTGTAATTTTGATCCTCCATGTGTTAAAAATCATGCACATTAATGTGTTAGGAACTATCTTCCATCTACTCCACTAGGAGTAAAGGACATGCAGTAACCAAACAGACAATTTTTCACAGTTTAAACTCCCTTTTAGTTTATGAGGGGAGCGTGATTAACAGGCATACTTTAAATGACGATTAGATCTAAATCTAACAAAGGTCTCACCATTTCTAAAGATAAGTAGCAGAAAATAAGGGACAGAATCTGGAAGCCTTCCTCAGGACCACATTTACTTTGCCAATTTCAGCTGAATTGCTCTATCAGAGAGCACTTTTTTCCCAAATAAGAATGTGAGGACTTCGAGCCCTGAAATGTAACTCCGAGCCTTTGACTGTTTAGTGCAACACTAAGAGCTATGAGCTGACTCACTTGCAGGTTTACGGCTAAGCAGTTACAGACACATGTGGACAAACACACACACACCCCAGGCAGGGTGATGAAATGTTGCTGTTGCTGAGGAAGTAATATGACTGACAAAATTCAACCTGCTTTTCTGTGATCTAGTGCCATTTTGAATTATACAAACCCCCAAAACACTCCACATTAAGATGAAACTATTACTGGGAGCAGCTTTATATTTTGAAGCCTTTGTTATTGTTTCTCGTGCTCCCTTCCAACTACTAATAATGTATACTTTTACAACATGTTCAACTTGTACTTACTTCTGAAGAAGGGGACCACGCAAGGTGTTGAAGGGAGTTCTTTGCAGATCGCTAAGGCAAAAGAAGAAAGGGAAGCGGAATACATTTGTCCTAACAGTTTTGTCTATAAGAATTGTACACCTTGTTTTAAAAAATTCCTTGTTCAGTGTTAGCAGAAAGAAACTCTGTATGTGCTTCATTATTATGAAAGGAAATGTAGAAGACATACCTAAGCTTAATGAGATTTTGGAAAATAAATATATATCTTGTCTGTGTGGTGGCGCTTTTTAATGAGTTTAACTTTTGGTGTATAAATAAATATTCTTCAGATACCATCTGAATAATGTGCAAATTAAAAAAGGCATAGGGTAAGCACATCAGTGCAAAATTTCATTCTTTCTACAGTACAATATTTGTTGTTTGTTATCTTCTGTAGGCAGCAACTGATCATTCTTTCCTGGATGTGCTTAGGGAAATCATGAATTGTTTGTTTTAGATAATGATGTGTAGCATTCATAGCTACTTGTGACTTTCAAAAACTGAAATTAAAGATTCTGAAATATCAGACATATAATTAAAAAATCCTTCATTGCTCAAGCCTTTTGCTAGCTTCATTTTCATGTGATTGGGAAAAAAATGTTTTCTTGCATGCTTTGCAATATGATTTAAGTTAAACATAAGTTCACTTAGCTGTGTGGATATAATTTGATTTTATAAGAGTTTAAGTACACTAGACAAAACTAGCAATCTACACTCCTGACCTGATCAAGGTTGTGCATCAGTATGCCAGAAGCTTTGAATTCCTTTAACAACTGAGTAAAGAACAACAGGCTCATTTATCAAAAACCTTTTCCTCCATTCTCATTTTACTCTTCCAGTTACCGTGATCTTTCTTCAAGGCTTTGTATGCTGATAATGTAAATGTGAACAAAGGACACCAAGAAAATTGTAAGTTTTTGAAAGGTGTTGACTGAGATTTTGGTCATAGGCAAGTACCTTCAATGCTCTAGTAAGAAGGAAACTAAATACAAGTTGGGACTTTTTTAGAACCTAGATAGTACAGTAAACTTTGTCTTTCACCCTGAAGAACACGACCAATGTCACTTCTCAGGTCCACTGCATGGATTTATGCTTTTTTTTTTTTTTTCTTTTCATGCTGCTATGATTCAGCAAAGCATATAGCATTTGCTAATGTTTAGTATCTTATAAAGAGATTGACTTAAAAAAAAAATCAGATTTTTTTTTTTCAGAAATAAACATTGAGTTATTTTCCTTTGCTTTAATGCTTTTTGAGTCTTTCTGGTTCACTTTTTAGTGTTCTACACTTCTCCAACTAGCTGTTCGACTTAATGGAATTACTGTCACTCTGCTTGATAAATTGGGTCAGTGAGGGTAAGGAGTCCAAAGCAGCCAAACTTAGCCCAGAAATGGCAGCAGAAATTCACTGTACTGGGCACAGGTTAGAGGTCAGAAGTCTCTGAAACATGGTAAATTTTAGCAGTATTTGAATGGCATTATCCTTGTTGTGCCACAAAGTAGGATTCTTAGCCAAGGGCTAGGACCCAGCCATGCAACGTGTGTAGCAACACAGAACCAAAAAATTATCTCTGTCCAGAGAGAGCTTACCATCCATGCAAAGAGATAGGAGATAGGTGAACATAAATAACCACAAGCAGACCACAGTGAAGCAAGCAAATACAGGTACTACCTGTTAGTGTCATAAACTGTGGTGTAAGTACACCAACAACCTAATTGCAGCCAATTTTTTTACAAGCATCACTGGAAATGAGATTCTTAAAGAGAAATACAAAGTTGTATTTGAGGACATCCTTCTGAGACCTGATTACTAAAAAGACTTCTCCCAGCTACATTAGAATTACAGAATTGGAAAATGCATTTTTTCTCTCCTTGGAGAGCTTTCAAAGTGGTATTCAAAAGCAGCTCATTTCCCATAAATTCATAAAGGAACATCTGGACTTAAAATATCCTTTCATCCTTTGCACATCATTTTAACACTTTCCCCTGACACTATTTTTGTCTTCCTTCTTGGATTTATTAACTCCTAAGTAATTACCTTTGTTTCTCTTAGGTGTAATCATTGCTTGGGTCAACATTTTCAAGGAGCTCTCACAGCTTTAAAAAATGTGGTAATCAACATTTTTTTATCATTATTTCCTGTGCTCTTCTTCCTTGCCTCCTCTGCAATGACTGCCAAAGCATTTCTTCTAGCTTTCTGTGTTCTGCATTTAAGTACTTCCTTCTTTTCATCACTTGGGGGTTGAATATTCTCTCCTTTTAGTTTAAAACTGATCTCTCATTGTTACATTGTCTTGAGCACACAAGAAGAGAAGCTGCAAAAAAGGAAGCTGTGATGGAGAATAGGCAAGATTCTTCCACTTACACATTCAGCTGATGGCTATACTGTTGGTTTATGCAAAGGTCTCTTTCCAGAACTCCCTCATCTTTTATCATACAAACAATGAAAAAGTTCCATAAAACTCCAGAAGTTCACACATGAAGTTTTCACAGCAATATTCCTGTGCAAAGCAGGTATTTACAAGCTTTGCAGAAAAGCACAGAGAGCACCTGTAAAACCCTTTAGCTGTCCTATGAGATCTGTGGCCATGGTTACACAGCTGCTTTAATCCAGCATAAATCCAGTCTGCCAGTGAAATTGGGTACTTCTAAATTCCCCTCTCTATGGCACTGCTCCTTCTCATTGCCTCTCTGATGCTGGCTTTAGCTCTCCCAAGATTGCACAGCAAGAATGATAAGGGAACTGGTGCAACTGCAAACTAACCCAGCAACCCCCACACACACAAATATTCATTTTTAGTCATATTAGCTCCCTGATCCAACTCATTGCATAGCTCTACAAGCACTAACCCTGGAGAACAGTGGACATATACAGCTAAGGGTGAAGTGCAGGGGCTGAAGATACTGCTCTGTTTAGCAACAGTCACCTGAAAATCAACTGAACGCAAGTATGATGTTGCAGCCTAGTCTCCTCCTTTCTGTGCCTGGAAGTGCAGCTTTCCAAGCTTATTGCTACTGGTTTGTTCTCCCAACTCCTTGTTCTAGAAGTTTGAACTCATGCTAACACTACTTCCTGCTGAACATAGGGAAGAACATGCTTCAAACAGACTCAGCTCCTGGTAAACAACTCTCTAGCAATGTGCAAACGGGGCAGACTGCTCAAGATTCATCTCTCAAAGTGTTCCCCTGTGTTCAGTCATGCAACAGGAGGAGGAAGGCACTCAACGTCCTCTGCTGTAGCTGAGGTTTGTAGTTTTCACTAGGGTTCTTAGGAGCCTCAGCTTCCACCGTGTAATCATGACCTCTCTCCTGCTTTGCAATCCCACAAGCCAGATGCAAGCCCTGACTCAGGTCAAGCAGATCCAGTCTGGCATACAGAACCACGAAGAGGCATCAGTGTTGGTTGAGATAGAAGGAGAGAACCAGGCCACGTGCCTCATGGTGCATGAGGCTTAACAGGTTTGGCACGCTCAGCAGATGGCTGCTTAAGATGTTTGAATTAAATTAACTTCCCATTTTCTTCAGTGTGAGGATTCCTAGCTGCTTTCCCAACAAAATGAAGACATTAGTAACCACATGACCCAAGCAAGTGACTAAAAGCTGATCCATAAGAAAATACACTGACAATGTTATTTGATTCTAATGACATTGTAACACATACCTTGTTATCTTGATGTCCTAGAAAAGGAACAGCACAGGAACCACTGACTTTCATTGCAACACTTACACTTCTTTCCCAGCTAAGTGAGAAAATGCAAGTGATCAACTGGATTTAACGCATAATCAAAAAATCATCTACTGCAAACAGTGGCGAACAATAAAAAATCCTTCTAACAGCCAGAAAGAACCCTTGTTTACTCCCATAAAAATCAATAGGATCCTGCTTTCAACAGAATCAGAGCAAAGGATTCAATAATAAAGTCTAACCCATGACCTCATATTTACTAAAAGTCATTTTAAAATGAACAGCAATCATTTGTTCTAGCAAAATTAGCAATTACCATTAAAATTACTTTGATCCTGCTCCCATTACAGTCAAAGGAAAATGCTTCCTTTAACTCTCTCTGCCACAGTGCTGCAACATCAAGTCTGCAATGCCAAATCCTATAAAAACTTAGGTCCAGTTAAGAAGAGTTCTCTTTTTTGCATATGCTTCATTCTATACAAAAGCTCAAGTCCAGGGCAGTTAAAGATGCTTCCACATTGTGAACTCAGACTCTTCAAGTTCAGACACACCTTTACTAAATCACAGGGTCAGCAGAGTCCTGTTGACCATATGTGCAAATCTTACACGTATGTTTTATCACCTTGCTAGTAATGGCCATATTATTCACAGGAACAGATCAATAAAGTATTACAAGTGAAAGTTTTTACTATTGTCATTAAAAATTGACACTGAAGAATAAAATGTTTAGGATTTACATGGTCCTGTGGTCATGGTTTAAAATTACAGCCCATGTTGAAACAGTTAATAGCACTTAATCTACAGGAAAATAATTCCTAAAGCACTCAATTACAAGGCCAAAAGAAACATTTTGCCAACTTATATGATACCTAGATAGTTGAGGGTTAACAGGGTTAAGGAGAAGGTGAATCATCTTAAAGCTCCAGCTATAAAGAATCCGCATTCATATAACATTCAGAAAGCAGAAAAACATATACTTTAGGGGAAAAAAATCAATTAAAAATCTTTCTAATAAGGACTTCCCTAAATACATATATGTTTTAATTTTTCTCTCTTCTTGCACTTTTGCATTAGGACTTAATGTATGTTATACAAGTACAATTATATAATTACAAAAATCCCCATAGCAGAATTTAAAAATGATCTGAAACTGTATTATTTTTAAATGTATAGCCACATACCCATGTACAACAGCCCAAATTCAAGAAACATTATTAAATAGTTTGAACAAAAAAATACATATATTTTTAAAGCATTAAGACATATCACTGCTTCCCTGCTGCATCAACTCACAAAGCTGGCTAAAGAAACCTGGATAATTTTAAAGAGCAAATCTGGTGTTGCTCAGCAACAGCACACCCTGATAGAAAGGATGCAGGATGTTGGAGATTTAATATTAGGGAACTGTGCTTGCAAGGAGAAAAAAAAAAATAAATACAATTTATTCATACAACGCCCATAAAATTGGGACAGCTTAAAAAATAATAATCAGATGAAGTGATCATGCTAATATTAATCTTTGTATAATAGAGTTAAGTAAAAAGTTACTGCCTGGAACCAATGAGCTGGCACCACAGTTCATTAAATGGCATTGATGTTTGCACTGTCTTGATATGATATGACGAGAAAAAAAAAGTAGTGCGTTTTATGAGAATTTGAGAGCAATGTTATGGCTGAAGACTTTAGTTCTGGTACTAGCTTGGATGAGTGTTTGCCAAAGTGAGGACTGAATAAGAATGCAGACTTCTACACTTTCTCCTGAACTGGAGGAAATCCAATGCTCTCAAAGGAGAAGATGTCTTAGACAACACATGCCTTACTTTTGCTTTGGTCCCACAGACGCAACTCTCCCATTCATTTATTCCTGATCAAAGTGGCGAGTCCTTTTTTGCTTAAAAGACAAGTATTGTGATTTTTCATTTGGAAGTCACTCTGGCTAAATGTTCCATGGTGTTCTTTCTTATGTAACATACAAAAATTCCACAGAAAAATAATTTTCTATCTCTCTTTACTCAGCCATCCCTTCTACTACTCTTAGACATTACTGAGAACAACTGCAAGAGAGACTGAGACTGCTTAGATGACAGAAGGCATGACAGGATTTAAGAAACAACAAAGATTGACACGCGACAGAATCAGACTTAGTGCTTTGAAAACTGAGCAGCTAGACCTGTATGAAGAAGAGAGAGCACTGCACACCAGACTTCACTTGTAAGGCTGCTTATAAAAAAAACGTATTTTGGAAACAGTGCAATTTTATGTCAACAGCTCTGAGGATACTTTATGATAAACACATACTGTAGTCCGCATGTATGACAGACTACTAGTGCATCTCCATTGATTACACAAACTCAAAACGTACAACTTGTAATCCAGTACGATTTGGAGCAAACTTCTCTGCCTTGGTCGGTTTTAATACTAATGGATTTTTACAGCAAAATACAGGACAAACAGTGTAAAGGTACTTCTACTCACAAACCCTGAGGACAGAACTCAGGTTGTGGGGCTGGCTACAAGACCTCAGTCTTCCCATCAGCTGGCCTGAAAGAGACCCTCTTTAATCATGTACCTCATTGTGTTCCACATAAAACCCTTCTTGCTCCTCCTAGACATACAATTAAGTGGATACTTAAAATGAGCTATAAACTCATAACTGCCTGAAATTTTATCAGCCTACTAGAAAACAGAAAAGAGAGACTTTCTCAGAAATAAACTCTTAAGGACTCTAAAACATACACCTGAACAGAAGGACATTAGCTTCTGCTCATCAATGTGCTGTTGAAAGAGTATTATTAGGACTGCATAAAAAACTTGTTGCTAAAATGTTTGATTCTTAGACACCTGGTGATAATAACACAGACACTAGACAACTGCATTACTCTTCTCTCTGTCCTAAAAGTAAATGTCAAATACTGCAAGATTCGTTGCTGCTTCTCCAATGTAAAACTCATTTTATTAAACAGGAGTGATACCATCTTGCCTATTAAATGATGGGCTGCAGGAGAAACAAGTCTGACAGCACTTCTCAGTGAACCTGTCCTCTGGGTGACTACCTTTGGTATGACCCAGCTATACCCTTAGCTTGTCAGAAGCTATTTACATCAAATAACATCAAACTTTCATCGAAAATACAAAACAAAAGCTCTTCAAGCACCTGCTGTCCCAAAATGACAAAGAAAAATGTAGATTAGAACGAAGAAGGATAAATATTTCATAAAAATAAGCATTTCATTAAAATTTCATACTTATAATTTCTCTTCCATTCTGGGAAAGGGGTTTTAATTAAAATCTACAAGGCACAAGTGTAAGGTGAAAGGCAGAACTAATATCCTCAGGAGAAAAAAAAAACAGAAGGAAGAAATCATTTCCTAGGGAAAATCTATGATCAAACTAATACTATGCTGAAGATTTGACACCTCAGATTTCCCCACTATTGACATTCCCATTCTCAAAAGGCACAAAGATCTTAGCACATTCTTCTAAGTGATACTAGAACTTTCTTGAATCTTTGTTCTCAAAATGTTGGGATGTGTTTGCTGCAATCTTCAAAGCCACTTGGAGTTGTTTTTATATCAGTGCAAGGCCAGGCCCATGACTGAGCCCTTAGCTACATATGTCAAAAACAAATCACACTTTACTGAACAGTAATCAGTTATGGTATTTACAAAAGGAATTGTGAGGATGTGGAGTTATGTTGTAAATCATTGAGATGAAGTGGGAGAACTACAAAATATCAATGTTAGAAAATAAGTAAGCTACTCTAATTAGAGTTCTTCTATCCTTTTCTTAGCCCTGACTTTGCAGTGTATTTTTATTTAATAGAACTGCAGTAAAAAGAACATTTATTCTGCAAACTTTTGTTATGCTCCTCAGCTATGCAGTTCTGGAAAGGTAATTGTGTGATGCCTTTATAACCATGCTTTCCTGACCTGTGTTTCCCCAAGTTCAGAAAAACAGTACCAGCTGAGATGAATGCACTGAAGAGGATGTGTGGTTGTTTCACAGATGCTACCTTGTTAATTTCCAGTGGTTCAGAGCCTACAGCTGGCTCTTATGTAAAACAAACAGTTCCTTTTGGAAGAGAAAAAAAAAAAAATCTCTGAAAATGCAGAACAGAGCTGGTGCAGATTATATAAACCACAAGATAAACAAATGGCCTAAGCCTATTCCATAACTGTATTTTTTGCTAGAAAGCTTTTGAACAATCATAATCTCTTTGAAAATATCACTAAACCAAAGTCTTGGAAGTCTATCCATGACAAAGTATTTTAACAAATAGCATGTGGATTATAGTTTAGAAATTCATATAATAATAATAATAATCAGCTATGAAAACTATCTTCCAAATTCACTTTAGTTGCAAAGGTGGAATATATCTCATCTTCTCCAAGCAATAAAAAGAAAGGAAAAAGATTAGATGCATTCCATAACAGACTCATCAGAAAAGTAGAAATAGTAAATCTAGGATCACTTCCTTTAAGAGAGAAAAGGAAGGTTGGGAGGGAAATGGACTAAAAAAAGTATGTGTGAAACAGATGGGGCAGATTTCCATGAAAAGAAATCATAAAGCACTAGGAAGTCCCATTTCAATTACAGAATTTTGTAATTATTACAAACCTGCAGGTATTTCATTGTGCAGCATCCTTTAAAAAAGGCAATTTTTTTCTTATACCTTGGACACAGATGTATAAAAAGTGATGGAGTCAATTATGACTTATCAATGCTTGATTCAAATTTTACACCAGCAATAATTCCACAGCCTATCATCGGATAAGGAATTCAGAATTTGACTATGTCCTTCAATGCTATATTATGATTAATACAAGGTTTTCATGTTTGTATCCTTCAGCCATACAGTGGATTAACTTACCAGAGCACGAGACTAACTTTTGCCAGGTAACATATAATTCCTGCTACCGCAAAAAGTTACTGATAACTATTATCTACCCAGGGGTCCTCAAACTTTTTAACCAGGGGGCTGGCGCGCAGATGAAGTGGCAGGCAGTCATCTGCAGCTGCTTGGTTTCCCCCCCAACCCCTGGTGGGGGGGCTGCGGGGGGGTTCTGTAAATACCGGGGGCCTGAGGACCCTGGGGGGCTGTATCCTGCCCGCGGGCCGTAGTTTGAGGACCCCTGATCTACTCCAAGAGTCCATCTTTATAATTGTAAAACTGAATCCAGCAAGATCTTTCAACACAGTGAGGTAAAATGTATCCTAAAAAGTCAGCAAGTATTCCCCTAACAGAGTGACTTGCATTCTTCAGATCATTTAGCAATGACTAAGGGATGTTTTACATTCAATTTTGAACACATTCTAAATTGTAATCTGTTTTGGAGAGATCTGCATGTGATGATAAAGGAGCTTGTTGCCCTTTTCAGTTTATAATGTCACCAGAAATTAAGTCTATTTAACAGATGTGGGATTCATCATTTCAGCCTTTAACTTGCATTAGAAAGTCACCTTTTTGATAACTGATCCCACTGTGTGTTGTATATACTGCAAGTATCAAAGGAATTCACATAAAATCAAGTTTTCTCCAAACAAAAAAGATGCACTTTCCCTATATTATAACTAAAAAACCAAGTCTCCTAACACCACATTTCTAAGCAGTTTATCAATGTAAAATCCTGGCAAGCAAAATAAAGTGAAATAAAAAGTAGTTGCACTTTAAAACCTGGATCTTCAGCTTATCACAGTAACTATTTTATCTCACCCATCATAGCTCACTAGAGTTAACAGGAATCAGCCACCTCCCATAACCCAATATCATTTCAAGAGCCCATTTAAACATTTTAGGAGAAATACCTAATAAATACTTAAGTCTTTTTCTCAGTATTCAAGTTACTTTTGCTGTGAGAAATGGTACATTAGATGACTTGGCACAGGAAACTTGAATTCACAGTTTCCTGAGAGGCAGGTGCACCACAAACTAACTCCTGCAATTTTTCTGCCTCAGTTTCCTTCCTATGAATTAGGAAAAAACAGGAAGGAAACAGATTGATTATGTACTGTATCCTCAAATATTCAGGATCTTGATCTATGTATATTTCATTTTTTCATTAAAAATAGATTTAGTATGTTTTTATTACATACAGCTGGTCCCTGTGAAGAGAGTATCAGTCTTACTCAAACCTGCTATCAACACTACTGAATTTGATACGATCAAACTAGTTTCCCTCTTTTAAACTGACATAAATTTGAATGTAACATTGCTTTATGAATACTCTCTGTTCACTGTTTCTTGCTACTTATCCCAATGCAGGTGCAGAAGTATTGAAAACTATTTAAGAAGGACTATACATTTCTCTGCAGGCAAAGGAAGGTTTAGACTAGACAATAATCCAAATTTTGTTGCAGACAGGAGTCTTAAAATATCCAGGCATCATGCATTGACAACAAGGACAATTGTTTCCCTAGATTCCTTAAAAGTAAGGTGGACTCATGTTGCACTTTGTGTAATTGAAAATATTCCAGTAGCATATAAGGTAACTGTGATTAAACTAATGCTGGTGTTCCAAATCAATTTCCCTTACACAAATTTACAATACAAGAATTCATTAAGACAAGGAAGAAGCAGGTCTGATATATGAAATAATATTTACCTAGAAGCTTTGGCCAAGATAACTTATTCTCAAATTCCAACAGCAAATTAGTTCCTTTCTCCTACTTCACTGCATTTCGTTTACATATGTATCAGGTCCTTTCACAATAATCATAACAATTGCCTCAGCTTACTGAAATAAACATTAACTCAAAAGAAATACATCAACATGCAGATCCTCAAACTGAACAAGGGAAAGAACAAAAATTAGCGTACATCAATTCCTACATACTTGCAGAGGAATTGTAGAAGAATTAGAGAGGAATGAAGGCAGGTTAATTAATATTGGTAATATGCAGCTGTGGCTTATTACTGCTAAGTAGTTAAATAGCACTGAGGAGTATGGGATGGAGATAGCTGGAAGCGGTGAAGGAAGCAGAGAGAACAGAGCCCTGGATGGAGGAGGAGTAGTGTGGTCTGGCCTCTGGAGAAAAAAGAAAGAGCACAGATAGTAGAATCTGACCGATAGTAAAGCCTTATTGCAGCCTGATAGCTTGCTTGTGCTGCAACACATACTTACAAATTTCCATAGTTGTGAAATTGTGATTAGTTATGAAAATAAGCTAAAAATTAAAATTTTAGAGTTTCATGACAATCCAGGAGGCAATTCCAGAAGAGTACTCATTACTTTTCCAGACAAATGAAAATACTACTTACCTTTTTTTCACCATTCCCTTTTTTCTTTTTCTAATCAAAGGAAAGGCAAACAGAAAAAGACCTGATCCTACTCTCATATACGTTAGAGTACTGTGTCAACAGTCCTCAGTGGAGGGATTTTAACAGCATCACAGTACTACGGCACATATCTAACTCTGCTTCAGTCAGATTCTTCATTTACTTCAAGTTAGGGACAAACTTAAGAGCTGGGGATCTACAATAAGGAGAAAGTGAGACTCAGTTCTAAACCTGAAGATCCATTCACCTTAAGGAAACTCCATGACAGTCATTAACATGTCAAGCTCATAATTTTTTTTTGTTCTGTGTCCTGTGATCAATTTTTTTAACAAATTTGAAAGAAATAATAGTAGGAGCTAGGCAGCTCTCCACCTAAGAGTGGAGTAAGTTGGACAGCTCCACTGAAATCAGTGCATTAAATGTCCAGCTAACATAAATCTCTCCGGGACCACTGAAGTTAATCATGAGCCCACCAGTTGGAGTAAATTCACATACTCCTACTAAAATCAATGGCATTAGCTTTGATTTACGGCCACTGAAGAAGTACTGTGGTGTTATATATAACAAAGAAAAGAGAAAGATCTGATATAGTTGTAGGAAACTGCTGGGAGGGGAGCCATAGGACTTCATTTTTTAACACGGAGAGTCTGAAACTTCTGTAGCTGTTTGAAATACAAGGTGGGCCTGATTTTGACTCTGTCTCTTTCCAGGCTCAAGGACTATTGAAATGATGTGGCTTTTTGCGTAAATGTCTCTGAAGCCAAACCTTGCATAAAATGAAGAGGCATTGATATCGCCTCTATACTAAGCTGGGAGGTCAGCTTCTGCAGGACACCTGTGCAGTTAGGGAGAGAGCACAAAGTCCTGAAGGGCAGTTCAGAGTGGGAGTCTCGTGCTAACTGGGATTTAACCCTCTGGAGAAGGAAGCCCTGCTCCCTCTTCCTTTACAACTGTGGCATTGTAAAAAGGTGTGAAAGCTACTTCTAAGCTTTTAGGTGTACGCTTCTGTGTCCTTTCTAGTTACCCTACCCTCTTGTAAGGAGTTATACAAGATGTTAGTGACAGGGACTCTATCATACCAGTCTAAAGCATGTATTAGTTTATGAAGTATTTTTCATACCCCAGTGATTTAGTATAGACAGGAAATTGAGTGTTGCAGCTGTACACAAAAGGAAACACAAATACGATACCTCCTCAGTCTCTGTCATTACTTGCCCCAGTTTTTCCCAGCTCAGTCAAAACCACACCATTCTTCCCACTGCCTACCTTTCATAGCCACCTCTGCCTCACCCCTTTACTTTCTCCAAAGTAGCAAAGGGAGAAAAAGGTAAAACTGCTTTTAGCACAATGCTACTCCTTTTTCTCATTCCAGCTGGACCATTGTGTACTTGGCTTCCATGTCTGTTACTCTGACTACTTTGTGCCTAGCACAGAATTTTTGTTATAATCCTGTGAAACATGCCTTAGCTCAAGGTTTTTCATTTTCTGATTTACATGAGTATTTTCAGACTCACATGAATTGTTATAATGATTGGAATCCCTAGCAATAATCTGTATTTCCTCAACAATTTATCTTTTATATATTTTGCTTTTTAATTCTGTGGAAACAGAAGAAAATACGATTAGTGCTCAGGTTAGCAATTAGTTGATAATTGTCACTTTCCTTCTCAGACAAGTTAAGTGTGAAAACATCTCTTCTCATAAAAATCAAGCTCTGCTTGAATCATTTTTCCAGAATAACAGCAAGGTTTGTATATACACATTACTGTAATAATGTCAAAGTTCAATCATACACAGAGTTTATTAGATTTTGGGTTATTCTTTCCCTTGAATTATTCATTGACTATCTATAATTTCCAAAAAATAATTTCATAAAGTACTGCAGAAATAAAACTCTTCATATATAGCACACCAATGTGGATAGTATTTATGATGTACTCAAAGAAAGATCAGCCTGTTGCATTAATCATGTAAAAGTATTGAAAAATTATATTTAATCATTTCTATTTGAAAATAAAACCTGCTCAGAGCTTTAAAACCTGCATGAAACCTAGAATTAAATTTCATACAACATTTCCTGCAACAATATACATAATTATTCAATATTTCCAGGTTTGTCTGGTTTTCAGTAATCTCTCATTTAATTTTTTCCGAGTTGTGAGTTGTACTTAATCTTTTTTATTTAGTAGGTTTTGCTTAGAACATTCCAGATTTAATAAGGAGAAACAGTAACAGAAAAGATAAAGCCCTGTCCTTTGATCAAGACAAGATGAACAGCAAGACATCTCCTTCATGAAACTCAGTTCTGATTCTGAGGACCACCAGGACACTAAAACAGCTTCAAGCACCTTCTGTGCTTATCCCAGCTTCTGCAACAAGAAGTACCCTTGCAGCTCTGTGCTAGCATGCTAGGATGGGAACACAGAGTGTTCTTACAGAGTACCACAAATTTCCTTCAGGACCATGTGTAAGGCTGACTCCTCCATTCAGCAACTGGATGAAGGAAGCAAATGTGGCCTGCTAGAATTTATCACTTAGGGACACTGAAATTGTAAGCGGCATTAGTAAGACTAAAAAATTCTTTTGAATGCCACCTAGTTAAAGAATGAATTTTTCCCTACACTTGACTTCTGAAAGCGCTGAACCATGCTGTATTTCAATTTGATCTGCCTGACAATTAAACTTTCCAGGCTTCGCTATGCTCTGCCTGTACAAAGTCAAGAGAAAGTTAAGTCTGAAGACACAACCTGCTCTTCAGTAAGCCAAAAAGCAAAAGTTCTGCCTAGTACTTCTGGCAGGCTCCCACGTACTGTAAGCCAAGTCATGCTACCATCTTTCAGATGTTTGAAAAGCTAAATACAGTATACCAATACATCTAGTTTGTGGCACATGAAATCAAATGGAAAATGAGTGAGCATGATTTTTAATGAATCAGAATATACTGTCATAGAGCTTCACCTGCTTCAGGACTGTAGGAACATTCCATAAAGTCAGTTCTTGAAGGCTGGAAACTGCAAATGAACATGTACTTAATGAGAAAATAAATCTATGAAAGTATAATAATGCTTTTATGAACTCTAACAAGCGAAGTGTGTGTTTGTATGGAATATATAAACCCATATATATAACTGAAAGCTTTTTTCAGAATTTTAGGGTCCCTGCAAAGGAAGCAAGGAATAAACAATTGGTATAATACTAACAAGCTCAGCTTTTAGCTTTGAACATTAATAACTTATTTGAGATAGCTCAGCCTCCTGTAGTGTTTCAGCTGATTTTGATTCTCTTTGTGCAGAAACCTTTTAGCTAATCATTTTCATCTCTGTGTGTCAATAAATCTTGCATCTCTAGGGCAATGACTTTTACTCAGCAAATGTTAAGCAGAAATAAAACTGCCCAGAACAGTCTAAGCATGAGAATTTCAATAAGAATTTAGCAATATATTGATCCACTTCTCCCCCTTCTGACTTTTCATTACTATGTCACTTTCACCTCCTGAATTCAATAAAACGCTAAAATAGCATGTGACTTACGGGCTTTAGCCAACCATACTAAAATTATTTTTGAATGTCTTCTTCACCAACAGCAAACTCAGAAAAAAGATTTTACGATACTAAAGGCACTAGAAAATGGTCAATAATCTATTTTTGAAGGGAAGAATTGTCAGTCACAGATTACAAGTAATGACCTCTTCTATAAATACAGACAGAATAAAAAGCAGAAATTAGAAAATAAAAAATTAATATACGCAATAGTAGGAAAACAAAGCCTGTAATGAAAAGCCATATTGCTATGGATTTCTATGTCATTGTGAAAAGGAAGTGCAGAGACAACAGATAGTTAATAGAGCCACACAAATGGGCCACTTAATAGCTGGTGCAGCCGCTGGTTCTAGGGAAGTCAGTGGAATCGGGCTGGTTTTGTTGAGCTGAAGGTCTGTCCCAAGGCACATGCTGTCAGTTTCAGTGGAGTGACACGGACTGGCATTAGCTGGAATCTGATCACAAGAATCCAATGCAGTCACTAGTTCAATCAAGTTTAAATTCTGTAAGTCAGAAGTTGCATTCTTTTACAACAGTGTTACACTGTCCACAATCCTATTGCATTAACTTTCTCTGAACCACCTCTATTGTATTCTCCTGATTACTTCCATAGACCAGGGATTGCTGATGATGCATATCAACGGCATATTAGAGAAAAATGTATAGGGAAATCTATTTCAGTTCTATCAAGTATCAATAAAACAGGCAGTCCTGCAAACATCTGTTTGGAAAGTAGTGATTCTAGCTCTATTATGACTGACAGCAAGAACAGACTCCTTGAAGAAAATGAAAATATCTTGGTATTTACCAAAGTCAATAGGGAGCAATCCATACTGTTAAGTATTGGTGTTTGAGCCTTATGACTGACTCACTGTTAGATGATGAAAATGTCTCAGGGTCCATTCTTTACTAATTCTATACAAACAAAGAGTTGTTTGCAACTGTCTGCAATTAAGGAAAGCAAGACTAAGGACTGCAGCAAGACCTTCATACAGCTCAGGGAGCCATAAATACAGATATACATTCTTCTTTGATAATCACCCTCACTTACACTTCTGACTTACATAGTTCAAATGTGTCTTTGAAAGTTTGTTCAGGAATTCTTGCGAAATTTAAGTGCCACGGTTACTCTAATAATCTAAGAAAATTAAACATTGCACTGATGCTGGCTCAGGTGTATTTCTAACCCCTCTGCAAGCTCATTCAATTCAGCCAGTGGCAGAAAACTAAGCCAGGCAAAAAGAAAAAATAGGAAGTAGCCAAAGCCAACAGTAAGGACAGCAGCATGAAATTCTTTAAGGTGTTAAGAGCTGCTAAAGGACATTTGAACAGCTGTTTGATCACACAGAGTATCACAAATAGGATATTAACTTCCAGACTAAAATTCAGAAGACTGTTTATTTGGCTGGAAATGTATTCAGACTCCAAGGAGTTGGAGAACACACCTGGCATCCTCCTGGTGCTCATCTTCGCTTCATTGTCTGAAGTCATCTGGTATTGCCATACCTATCAAAGGCTTTTCTTTTTTTTTTAACTGAAAGTAACACAGCAAGGTTAGTTACTACATATGCTATCGAGATACATGAACTCTTCCTCTGGGCTTTTCTCAGATTTGGACTACCAGCTCCTTGTCAAGCTTGTTCCTAGATTTTTTTTCTATGTACTTGTCTTTTTCTCTTCTTTATTGTCATCTCATACAGACACAGGGGTCTTCCCAACCCACCCTTCCCACTAATAACACTCTAATATTGATTTGTTATAATGGTTTAAGCTTTTTTCCAATACAGAAACATTTCACAATGGAGCTGTAAAACCCAACAGAATGAGTTTCAGCACAGTTAGAACAGGTTGTTTTTGTCGATTCTTAGAATAGTCCACAGAAAACAGTCCATGCAGGTGGACTATACCAGGTGAACACCATACCAGGTGAAACTACTAAGCTATATTGACATCGAGATACAAAACCACACAAAAGTATTTCTGACACAATTTCATCTTCTGATCAAGAATCAATTGTCTTCTCTTGCCATCTTCTCTGCCTGCCCCTTCCCCTGACCATGGAAATAGCTGAGGTCTGCAAACACATAGTGTGATTTCTCATCTTCTTTAAGCATCTCCTGGAACCAGTTAACTGGAAAACAATTAACAAACCTTTCTGTAAATCATTCACAGTTATGTTACACTTGCTTAGAGGCCTTTGGAGTATCCAGTCTGTGTTTGCTCTGAGCTGAGTGAAATGCAGATCATTAGTACTTCTTTCTACTTGCTCCCCCGCAGATACTCAAACCATAAGGGCTTCTAGATGTGCCCAAGTATATTGAAGAGCTACACATGACAATATATCAGAGAAATACCAGGGTGGGGGTGGGGGGTGTGGGGAGCAGTTTCCAGCAGGTTTTACACAGCTGGGCCCAGACAGAAATGGATAACCTATATATCCAGCTAAGCTATAACAGGAAAAGTGTGACTGACCATCCTCTGTCAAACTGATGCCACAACACAGCACAACTCCACAAAGAGATGATGAGCTCTGGAACAAGATCTGTTTTCTTTCAGTTCGAGAACAGACATACCAGAGTGGGGTTATGATCCAAGATTTACACTCCCACATGTTTTCCTGCAAGCATTGGAAAAATGGCAATGAAAATAAAAGAATCTGGCCATTAAACAGAGTCTACATGCCAAAATGTAGACAGTGATAAAAAAAATCCAAGGTAAAAGGACGATTTACAACTGTGTTACTAAACCTTTTACTTAGAAGTAAAACTAACAGTATCCATGTCCTGTGTATTTTGTGACAATGCTATTACTTTGCTTCCCAAAGGACAGAGGAGTGTAGTTGGAGTGTAGTTACATATCTGAAAGTGCCCAGAATACACCTGAACAGAACAAAGTCTTACATAGCAAAGCAACCATTGGAAAAATTATGTTGCACTATCACAGGCAATTTTTGTCAGCAATGTGTCAGTTGAAACACAGCTGCATTAAGAACTTGCTTTTGAAAGTGCATTGCTCCCTATCCTGAGGTGAAAACAAAACAATTAATTCAGAACTTCCTACAGACTGAAAATTACAAGTTTGTATCAGCTCCATTCTGCATAAAAATGTCAATTCAGCACTGACTGAAATCTCCTACACCTATTTCTGCATTGTGATAAACATAAGCTTCAGTAACACAAAACAATCAAGTTCTGTATGCTACAGCCAACCAAACTGTTAACTAAGCAACTTTATAATGATAAGTTGATCTCATCCCCTCCAAGCATCACTTTCAGCATCCAGCAAATGTTAATCATAATCACATTTGTCCTAGCACAACATAACACTTCAACAGAATGCATACCAACAGAGTCTTTATGTAAATATTCAGAAATGTTCCCTGAGGCATTTTTTCTGCAGCACTTCATGCAAACTTGTATACTAGTTCACTGATTTGGGTAGATACCTGCCTAGAAAATACTAGTAATGGTTTTTAGTTGTTCAAGGTAAAAATGAGAAAATTAGAGTTGCTTTGTTTGTGTTTAAATATGGACATGAGCATATTTTCCAGTTTCTCTAATATGAGATTTCAGCTTTGGTTTTCATAATATTGGAAGTGTCAGGAAGAAATAAACAAATTCTGATATCCCAATATTTTTTTATAACACAAAAGATATGGTGCCAATAAAATTACAACATAAGTATGTATAACATTTAACAGAGCTGTCTCAAAAGCTAAACTCATCTCAGAGTTCTGAGTGCCTTAAGTATTTTTCAAGGTGACACTGTAAATTCATAAACTTAACCATAAAATAATTTGAAGTTTGATACAGAGTCTTTCACAGATTGCTCCCATAATGTCCTCATATAACAAAGGGAAATTGTGTAATTAGTTGTGATAATGGACTCCTTAAAAATTTAAATTTAGCTATGGTTTCAGCAAGAGAGTCTGCACTTTATTAGCTGCAGTTCAGATGAATGATCTACGAGGTCTGCTTGTTCACTCACTGTGTGTATCCCTTCTAAGATTAGGAACAATCTAATTACAAATAATATTGCCAAGAACAAATATCAGAGAAGAAAAGCTAGAATAAAGCTTTCCCCCCTGCCCCCAATTGCCAGCTGAGCCTGTTAATGTTGGTGTGGACTGTGGTCTTATTTCAAGCAAAGGATAATGCATTAGTCTAATGCATTAGTCCATTTCACAACTATTTGTTTATTATATCTTTTAAAAATATTGTGATATTTTCTAAAAATAACAGGGCCTGCACAAAACCTGCTGATTGTTAACAAAACAGGATACAGTTTCAATGCACAGAATGTATTTAACACTAAGTAAAATGAGCTGCAGAGAAGAAACAAGCTTTGGTTTATGTAATGTTGTTGCCTAATCTCTAACTCTCATAATGGGAAATAAAGTGCCTTTTATGAGGTTCTAGTCCCTCCAGAGTTATTTGGTAATAATGACTTAACAGGCAAAGTTTGAAAGTAACACCAATTTTTAAGCAAGCCAGAATCACAGCTCTTTGGAGATTATCACTGGAGATCAAAGTCAGCAACAAATACCCAGAGCTGAACAGAGAATGTCAGGGTTGTTTTCTTAGTTCATAAAAGCTTCTGAGTTTTATATGGTCTCCTTGCAAATTAAGATTCAATATACCAGTCAGCTGTGATCTTTGGTGCCTTCCACACCTGAATAATATTTTCTGACATTTAAGTCAAGCTAAATCTGAGTGTCTTAGTGACAATAATGAACTCTACACTCAGAACTGTATTAAAATAAGGTTTCTTAGGTTGGGTTTCCTAAATTCCTTTGCAAATGTGGAGATAGCAGCAGAATGAGCTCTTTTAAGATAATCCCATGCCTTGTTACAACATTTCAAAATTAAGATAAAAATTGAATGTATCAGGGTAAACAAAAATGTAAAACCCTGTAAAAACTGTATTTTACTTCCTATTTTACAATGTAGTGTTTCTGCAAGTAGTACAAAATAAATTTTTTCCTTTTTAAGACTGAAAGGTCTGGGAATTCTGAGAGACAGGAATTCCATCCAGCAAAAACTGCTACTTCTATAAAGACATAGTTCCTACTTCCTAATACTTCCTATTGTCATCATCAAAAAAACATAACATGAGGTTCTTTCTTTTGTCCTTTAGAATTCAGTGTAGCAGTCAGAAATACCTCATAAAAACAAGTGCATGAGATTCTCAGGTATCGAAAAAGCAACAACTGCTTTTAAATTCTTATGTTAGGCTGGTACTAAAACAACAGAAAAATGGTAGGTAGGAGAAATGTGCTAAGTAAAAAGAAGCCACAAAAAATACCACACCACTATATTAATTTTTTCAACAAAATTTAAGCCATTAAATTACAAACTCAGGAAAACAGCTTACTCAGCAAACACATAGGGCTACCTGCCAGCTATTGAGTCACAGCAGTGCTGGTGCTACATGTTTCTCCCAGCAGCTGAATTTTCATCAAATTCTGCAGTATAGCAGGTAGGAAACTATCACAGTCAAAGGAAAAAGACAAGTATGTCTGCGTAGACAGTGATATGCAAATCAGACTGTTCATTAACAGGTCTAACCAGCTAAACAGAACGAGAACTAATCAAAAAACTGGCAATACATAATTTCTGCGGATGCCTAATTTTCTGTGTTATCAAGGATCAAATTCTGACTATTTTATTCCTAAGCAAGATAAGTCAGCAAAATGAAGCATATGCTAAAGTTAAGTATATTGTTAAGTGCCACCTATAGAACATTGCTTTCTCAAACTGAAGCAAATACAGATGTGCTTGCCAGCTTGCACAATTCACAAAGATTAGATTTCTGTATTGATGGTCTTCTATAAACAGGGAAGAAAAATGTAAAATTCCAACTAATTAATACTTGACATGTTTTAAAAATAATGCACATGGGAAAATTAAAGAGGTTTTTTAATTCTGAGAGGGAGAGACTTACTAAAAAATAAAAAGGAGTGCACTGAATTTTTAACTAAAAAACAAAAATTCCTCCCCTGCAACTGAAGTAATTTGTAATTTCCCATGGAGAATAAAGGCCCCTCTCCCAATTACCTGTTTTTATCCTTGCACTGACTCTGCCACTCATTTGACCCTCAGTGAGCTCACTCAACTCTCCAAACTAGCAGAAAAATACTGAGGCGTTGTTTTTTTGGGTTTGTGGTTTGGTTTGGGGTTTTTTTTTTTTTTTGGGGGGGGGGGGGTAATTTTCTGGTCATTTAGTTTGATGAATCAGCTCATGGTAGTGTCAGATGTACCTGAGCCAAACAGAAGGAAGATGAAGGGAGGAACATGCTGCTGGGAATGAGGCCACGGAAAAGGAGTAAGAAGTTGCATTGCCCTCTTGGAAGTTGTGAGCTACTGCACTGGCTCAGACATAATGCAAGATTTAGTACAAAAAATGAACTCCCACAAACCTGTGCAGGAAAACATCTGAGGATATTTTGTTTCCTACAAATGATTATCAGTGCTAATTCCACCTCTGCTTCCTATGCTCCCTAAGAACAGTGTATGTTATATTTGGTCACATTCCACTTTGCAGCTACCAGCACCTATGTACTCTACATCTGCCCTGGACGATAAAGGTTTTCTGGAATTTTGAATAAAAGTAACAGTAAGACTCACAACTGTGATCATGAAGAAGGTCCCTACCCTGACAAAACTTCCCAAAGCAAATTCTTAACAGCTTTCTGTGGCTTCTGTCCTGTTAATAAGTATAAACTAATGTTACTTCACAGAGATTCAGATCTCCTATCGATTATTCACTGTGGAGATTGGAACTTCAATTAGCAAAATCTAAAATCACTTGGTCACATTATGGTTTTTTGTTTCCTTCTCTAAAAGCAGGGATCATATCTTTAATTAATGCTAGTTAAGTTCATCTTTATGAAGCAATAAAAAGTCTAGCTAAGAAAGCAACGTGATCATGACACCATCAACTCTGCTCATTCAGGTAACATAAGGAAGGAGATAATTACAAAAAGCAGAACTGAGAACAGAGTATTCTGAGGCTCCAATTTCAGATCTAGGCACTACCTCCACTCTATCACAAGACTGGTTTTAATAAATTTCAGAGACACTTTAGCCACAAAGCAAGTATCTTCCTTTGGACTTTGTGCTCAGTGGGTCTCAGAGCTGCTCTAGAAGTGAAACTTTACGTAAAAAGTAAAATCAGAAATCAAAGAGGTCACTGTTCTAATTCTGATCTAAAATCGAAATTAAAAAGTTGGCTAATTAGGAAGCTCTACAGAGTGTCATAGTCAAATGAAGAGAGATCTAGATCAGAGATTATTTTTATAAATAGTTAACTTGCCACCTAGGTCCCTAGATCCATTATTTTTTTGTATCTGCACTAACTGGAGACTAGCTTGAAAAAAAAGTTATTTTTATGCTAAAATCGTGGCAATGCCTATATTAGGAATCAAACTGTTTTTTCTTAAATTGGGTTTTACAAAACACAGGCACAATGGTAAAAAAACGTAAGTCACTCATATAAGGAAAAAAGTTTAAAACTTTCCTCTATTATCATACAGTCCTAGTCCTCTACAATTTACTTATCAAAAAGTTGAAATATGTTCAAAATCCTCTCTCATATCCAGTCAAAACTTTGCTGTCTTTCCTTTCCTTCCTCTTCATTTTGGGATCCATCATACCTGTATCATTTCTTAAGCACATATGGATTTTGCAGCTCAGTTTCTACAAATAACAAATAACTAAGATACTTTATTTTCAAAGACACGTTGTGAGCTGAAGTTAGAAGCCTGTGGCAAATTTAGTTGGTTTTGTTAATGAAAATTTATAGCTTTCACTGTGAAACGTTTTCTCTATGACCAGACATAAAAGTAACCTTAACTGCAAGCACTCCAGTTCTACCGCAGTACTTTACAATATCTCTTTGTTAAAACAATAGCATTAATATATATTTACTTACTCAAACCACATTAGCTCTGATTGTGCCAGGAATGATAAATGCATTTAGTAACACAGTAGGAAGTTCCCATTCCAAACAGCCTGCAGTCTAAGTGGACAAAATGAAGGAAGATAGTGACTATTTTGTAGAAAGAAAACTAAGGCAAACTTCTGAATCATGAACAACGTAAGTGTTAGGACATAAATAAACTACCATAGATTTGGGAATAGAACAAAGATATTCTAAGTCCCTCTCCAGTGTCTTAGCCATAAGGCTTCTCCTTATGAATAAAATGCAGTATGACTTAGTATTGAACTTCGAAGTTTTTTAATCAAACTGTGAAGCTTTATAATCAAGTAGTATTTGTCTTACATATAAACATATTTTCTCCAAAAAGCAAAACCAACTATTTTTTTGACACCATGCAACTCTTTAATGACTTTTCAATTTACAACTATAATGCAGCCAGCTGTGACTGCCTTTATATCCCATTTACTCATCTTTTTCAGCAGCATATTGGTTTTCTCTTTTACCTGAAACTACTTGTGGATTTTTCAGAAACAAAGAAAACATTAATAGTAAACTGAAATTTGCTCATCCTGGGAAAGGATGCCTGATTGGCAAGAACCATCATATTTGGAACTTACGGAGATGCACCTGAAATGCCATCCTTTTGTAAGAGTTCCAAGACAGCAATGGTAACACACCAATACAGTACTGTGAAACAAAAGAGATTTTTTCTCTCATTATTTACAGACTGCATACGGCAACCCTGAAATGGTTAAAGACCCAAGTAGGGCCTCAGTATTACGTGAAAGTTAGCACCTTGGGTGGCCTTATGCCCTAAACCATTATAAAGCATTGACTCAAGGGAGATCAATACCAACATATCCTGGCAGTACTTGAGTTTGGAGCTTATGAAATCTGACAAGATCACCGCTTGAAATGGTAATTGGCAGAGAATGGCAGGATTTTTTATTGTTCTTATTATACTTTAAAAATAAACATTTTGTTTATGTTTATTGGAAAAACAACAAAACTGTTTAACTTCAGCATTTATTACTATTTTAGGGCCTCACATTTTTCTTCTGTGCTTCAGTCAGTAGGGTCATTTTCAGATGAGAGTTTGGGGGTTTTCTTTTGGTTTTTAAGAGGGATATTATTCAAATACAGGTCTAGAAAATTTTGCTACAGTTACTAATACTGTATTTCCAAGCAGCAGTCAGAGCAATGTGGAAAATCTTCTGGAATTAATAGAATAAAGAGGAAAAGAAAAGATGGCAAGACACTGTATCTTAACAGCTGGATGCCAATTACTACTCTCTGTTAACAAAACACAGCCATCTACTGGAGGTGTCTTTGTCTCCCCACTTGCACAAAGTGGCAATTCAATTAGAAATCTCTTCCTTTCACACAGCTCAAAATTTTAAACAAGTTTCACCTAAAAAGATTAATGTTCTCCACTTCATTTCATTGAAGCCATTATTGTGCTTCTTTATTGCCACCCTAGCTATTATAAATTACGGCTTTTGCACCACTTGATAAATTCTGTAACTTTCATCTTTGTGTGCTTTTAAAGCTCACCCCTAAGAAGGAGGTCTTCTGTATAAAAAGGAACTCTCTTGATCACGTGAGATAGTTTAAAGAGATCTGTATTACATGAGGTGAGGTGTCAACAGAAATTTGCCATGGTCTGCACTTCTGGTTAATGCCACCTGTAGCACACTAAATATATTTGGCATTATTAGACCCTTCTAATTATTTTTCTAGCTGAAAAATTTGCAGTGCTTCCTTGGTTGCTCTGTTTCTCAGGTTTTAAGGAAGGAAGTTACATATGCCCATATGACAATACCGCCAGCATTCAAGGTTAAAAATATGTCAGGAACAGCATAAATTGAGGCTCTAAATAGAACAAATTTGAAAGAATCATTTGAAGGCTTCTGGGGAGAGTTTTGTTTTGGGCATACAAGCTTTCAGTCTAGATTCGGAACATGTTTTCTTTTCATTCTCCTTATCTAAATATGGCTACTTCAGAGCAACTCCTAATCATGAAGTCCCTAATCCATTGGTTACTGGAAGCTCTTGGCATTTACCTCTTTCTAATTCTGGTCTTTTTTTCCCTATGCATTTACTGCTGGTATGATGCCAGGAGCCCCTATGACTGACAAAAGATGAGAAGGACGTTTAAGATAAAGCACTTCAGTAGTAAGTCTGTCATCTGTTTTACTAATCTGCCATGTGGAGTCCCTGCGAAGAACTCAGGGCGGACAGAAAACTGGGGGTTGAACACAACATCCATATAGCAAGCAATTCTTCAAACACATAATTTGGAAAATATGAGCTGTTTCAGTGCATTAAATTAGCAAAAAAACTATTCACTTTCGTTGTATTAGTTTTCTGCCAACTCAGTGCACTGAAATGGCTCAGCAACCCAATAACCAAGGGAGTCAGGGAAAGGGTTTGGCCAGAGGCAAGAGATAGCAACAAGGCAGAGAGCAGTTAGATTGCCTTAGGCTGCTAGAGAGCTACAGCCTTAATTTCCTGTCATTTTTTACCTTTGATTGGTTTATCAAGAGGTCAGATAGGGAGCAGTTCTGTTGTAAGGAAGTGGGAACACACAGCTGGAGGAAAAGGAGAAGAGCAGCACTCTAGTGGCCCAGTTTAGATTAGTTTAAGCCACTGGAGTCACTAGTGCCCTATGTTTTTCAGTTCTGTTTCCAAAGATGAGATGCTTACATATGATTGATTCCCTCGAACAGAGTAGCAAAGATATTTCTAAAGGTTTGTTGGTGAGAGATTGCTAAGCAATCTCACTGTTAACATCTAACCTGCCAACTCAAGTTTCCATCTTAATCTTGAAGCATGGAAAGGCCTTAAGAGAAATTAGCTGAACTTGTAATGTGAGGGGAACTGATAACAGTGAAACACTAAAGCTAATTGAGCTATACACTTGCATTATCCAAAAGCTTGGGTTTCCCTTTTTTTCTGTGGGTAATTAAGGTGCTTTTGCACATCTGTAAAACACCTAGTTCATATTTTCCCTCCCCCCCCCTAAGAATTCCTATTGAATCAAAGGTTCTGGGAGTTACCCTTAAATGTGGCAAACCAACTATCAGTTACAGCGCTGCAAGTATAAAACCTTTGAGGAAAGAGAGGGGAGAGACAAGATATTGTTTCTATTAAAAACAAAACAAAAATCTAGCTAAACATTTTTTTTACTTCACTTTTGGTTGAGGCTCTCTAGAGATCTTACTAATTAGTATGCAGTGGCATTCACAAAGAAACCAGAAAACAGAGACAATCAAAGGCAACCAAAAAGCCAGGAATTGCATTTTTCACAGTACCTGTTGCAATCTTTTTTAACGGTTTACTGCATTTCACAGATGCAGCTCAGTTAAAAGACCTCAGTTACTTGTGGAGAAGACTTAACCAGTTTGTGCCACAATCTGCCTTCAGGTGCACAGCTGCAGTGTCACCAGAATTGTGTGCAAGCACCTAAATGTTCTTTAGTATCTTAAATGGAAACAAGATTATTTTAGTATTCCTATTGAAGAAGAAACCTACCACTTAAATATGTTGTAGGAAGCTTAATATCCTTTGCCTAATTTCTTTTTTTTCCTTTTTGACTGGAGCAGCAAAACACTCAGTTATCTGATATGTGCAGTACTTTGCAAAACTTTGAACTCTTCTAGAACTCTGCCATTCTTAGAATACCATTGTCTAGTAATTCTAAAATAATTTTGCATAGATTTCTGTTGCATACAGTGAACTTGCAAATTCACAAAGCTTTTCAGAAAATGTGTAGTCTAGAACAACAAAACTTGCATCTGCAATTGGACAAGAAGAGAAAGACAGAAAAATACTGGGCACTGCTCACCACAGATAAAGTGATTGTATCATGATTTTTTGTAGCCGTGACATAGCAAATCATCCCATGTTATTGGAGGTGGGTGGAATTCTCTTTTAAGTAGAAGTCTGAATTTCTTTCAACCTTCATGTATAATAGATTAATTTTTTTTATGAACTTCCAATATTTTATTTTAAAATATACAACTAAAATAACTAACAATGTTTTTGTGTAGCATAAAGGTGTTTTTCTAGACTTGTCTGCAAACTATATAATGTATTTCATTGACTTATCATATAATATCTAACAATGTTTTCTTCTGCAATTTGCAACATTTCTGTTACAGTAATATAATATGAGCCCATTTCTTCAGCTAATTAAGTCACATGTAAGTATTCTCATGTGTCTTAGTTGGAAACTGCATTAAGTAGCAAAAATGTCAGCACATTTCAAGGATACTGCATTCATATCTTAGTAGGATTCAGCCTGTAATCATGTTTATAATTCCTTTGACCCTAAGCCCCTCAGCTGAGTCAATTTACACCATTTTTCTAAAACCTTCAAAATTATACTTGAAACAAAATTATCTGCAAGCGATAGTAGAAAAAAGCCAAGCTAGTAAGAGCCAAGAAAAAAAAAAGAAAAAACAAAAAACAACAACAGATAAGATGTGGAAAATGTAACCCAAAACCATACAGGTTATGAAGTCTATAAATTACACTATTCAAACAGATTTGTTCTGATTTCTGATTATTCTAGACCAAATTATACCATTTATCCAAGCATCCCAATTCTTGTGAAGTGTTTGGAATGTTATGTAACAAATTTTAACAGACCGAAATCTTATGTAAAATACTAATCATTTCATAATCCCACATGAAACTATAACTGGTACGTGACCCTGAATTCATTAACAGCCAGAATTACGTTAGAGAATATTCCTGGACACATACTCAACAGCGACAAGTTGAACCTCCAATAAAAGCTAGTCAGGCAACTACTTTTTCTCCAAATGGCCTCAGTTAGCACAGCTTACATTACAGAGCACTACACCTTCAGGGGTTGCTCAGGTAAGCATCTTAGCTTGTTTCTTTTCCTATTTTAAAAACTTTGTTCCAAGAAAGTTTTTACAGAGGCGTTGTGTTGTTGCTCAGTTCTGTTTCCAACAGAAGACCACTTAAAGATGGTCTCTAAAATCTACATGATTTTTAAGGCTGGCACAAAAATATGGTATTTACAGCCCCTGCTGGGAAGGTGACACCTTGTGAGCTATTTGGTTTTTCCCCCAAGTAGCTTCACAACACGCTACTTGCTCCGTGCGTCCCCGCTGTATGCTGGACGCAGCTCCACGGATAAAGTAGTAGCATAGCATCACCTGGTGGGAAGTTCTGCTTGCTGCCTCTCTTTTTACGGTACAACAAATAACGTTCAATAATAAAAAGGAAAATTGGTTTATTGTTTTTACCTGCTTTCTGATATTGCACATTCCAGTCCATTATATTGCTATCAAAAGCTTGCTCCCTCCCCAAAAAAGCAGTTCAGAGTAAAACAATGCAAATACTACACTTTTCTTCAGACTGTCATTCGATATATATCTGGTGAATATTTGGTCTTAACCAGCTGATTTAAATATATACTCAGCTCTGTTGCTGTTCTTTTGATTCCATGCTAATATCTGAACTCAAGTTTCTCTTCAATATTCTGCTATAGCTTTTCCTTTATTTACTACAATAGCACACATTTCCCCTTAATGCTATTTCCATTTCTACTCGGTGACTCTAATGACCTTTGAAATGAAACAGCTGATTCTTTCAGTAGCAATGAGGATTCTTTTAAAGGATAGCACTAGCTGGTACATTCGAATCAGGTAGCATAAAGTTGTAGTTTTTAAATAAAAAGTAACAATTGCTTTGACTCAATACAGGTGTGATGACACAACTGGAAATAATCTTTTTTAAAAATATCACTCTAATTAGAAGTGATTGGAAAGGATGTTAGCTAATTAGCTGCACTAGAGGTAGAACAACAGCTAAAACTGTTGCCTCTAATAACTGAATCACTGTTATAATGGGGGAGTTTATTTACAGCTGTGTAATTTTTTTAAATGTTGGTTTCGGGCTGGTTTTTTTATGACTTCCTAGAGGAAAATGTTACCATTTCCTGTTTTTCCTCCAATGGCATTCACTTACCCTAGTGCCCAAGGGGAAGAATGATTCAGTGGTTTAAGGAATGGGAAGGGAGAGAATAGTCCAATGCAAGCAAGGAAACCTATACTTGTATTTGATGCTGCTTTAATCACTGTAAGATTACTTTTGATAGTTGCACTACATACATGTATACCTATTGGCACCACGCTAACACAAAGTGGTTGCTCAGATCTTGGTAGATCCAGCTTTACTCAGCAATGACTGAATTCTTCTCGCTGAATACTGTGATTTGTATTGCTCAGTGAATTTTCTGTAATATGCTGCTAAACACACAATGAGCCAGGGTGTGAGGGTTTTTTATGTTATTCCAACTATAGCTACACTTGGTATTTATTATTACTAGCTTTTTAAAGGTCAAAAATTTGACTAGCTCATTTGCAACTTAATCTATGTTTTGCTGAGAGAAGCTGTTACAGGAATTCAAGGAATAACTGACAGCTAATAACAAATGTTCAGCCTTTAGCATACAGTGGCATTTTTGCTGACTTAAAATATTTAAAGTGTGTGACTCACTTGAAATGTTAAATGGCAAACAAAGTTTCTTAAAACATTACCTCAAAAACAATAAATCTGAGATAAAGAGCCATTAACTACATAAACTGTCTTGCTAAGTATTACTGCATGAAAATTAACATTCCTTTCAATAAAATATGTATATAATATATATTCTTTTCAAATAATATAGCTTCTTCTATTTTAAAATTAACTATCTTCCATTTTGGCTAGCCAGACTTTTGTCTTAAATGTACAGTTTCCTGATTAAAATGGAATCCTTCAGAATAATCTTTTTCTGTACTTTGAATTCACCATTATTTAAATATTTCAAATGTGAGCTGTTGTTGTTGTTGTTTTCCCTCTCTGTTAAGAAGAGGGGGGACACAGTAAAACCAAACAAGGCCATGCAAGATCTGCATGGAAAAGGAACTGAATTTCACTTAGCTCAGGCAGCTCCATAATTTAGAAGCACCTTATTGATTTCTATGGTTAGGAAAGGCAAAAATAGTAGTGAATGAGTCACTTCATTCCCTGACTAACTTTTCAGTGAGCCCTAGCAATTTTAAGTATTTTTGTGATCACACAGAATTGATGTTTATGGACTCTGGCAGGCCCAGTCAAGCCACATAATGGGCTTTCAAAAGAAAACACTGTTCATCTTCACATGAGTAGCGAGAGCTGGACTAGTGGTCTTTAAAGAGTCTACAGTGGTGAAATATTATTATCTGCAGTAGACAGAAATAAAAATAAGCCCAGTCTCAAAGCTAGAAGTGAATGGTATCCCTCCTTGATAAATCTGTGAATCAAAACCAAAGTAACACCACTTTTTTCCCTTTTTTTTTTTTTTTTTTTTTCAATGTGCTTAAAGCTATATACCCTATGAACTGCATCTTCCTTGGCTGCCCCAAATGACTCCTCAGGAAATTGTACTTTGTAAACAAACCAAACATCTTTAAGTTAGGGCTCACTTACAATGTTACAAGACTTCTTTCTTGCTTTAAAGTAAGAAGTGTGAGGGAAGGGGGCATTTAATGCATCAGTGGCTGACTTCATAACATTTAAGTCATTTTGACCAAACAGTAATATGTGAAGCACAATTAAATTGCATGGCTGTGTCACAAAAATTTTAGCAAATTTCTTATGTACAGTATAAAATTTCCTATTTGATCTCAGTAGACAGCTGAAAAAATGATCAAATGTTTCTGTCACAGCAGCATAAGAAAAGATGATCACAGTCTATGTGGTAGTTTCACTTCACATTTTTACAAAGTAGCTAATCATAAGGCTGTGAAAGGGAGTCTGATGCATCATTATCTTATGGGAGCACCATACTGAGAGGTAAACAGGAGTCTTGGATTGCTCTGATTTTCTGTCACAAAACTTTTATGCCCTAGTCTTCAGATGTATTGAAAAGAAAAGATATAGCAATGCTTAGAATTCTGTTTTGCTTCTCTAGCCAGTATTGCCCTGACTTTAATACCGGGTGGATAGTAAAAGACAGAAAATCAATGTCAAGTCTTTCTCAAGTCACAGAGAAAGTCACTATTCATATAGTCAATTGCAAGATAGCAACCTACAAAGCTATTAAATACTACTTCCTTATAAACACAACCAAATACTGCTGGAGTCCACAAGATGGAGTAAAACTTATCTCTATTCAACAGAAGTAGCTTAAAGCCTACACTTAGCTCTTATGAATTGTGGGTGAGTAAGAGGCTGCTGATCTCTGAATTCTCAACAAAAATATAAGAGCTTCCCTGTGCTTTGTGGAACAAAAGTTGTTAAAGTTTGAGTGTCTGAGAAGCCAAGAAGACTGAATAAATCTTAAAGTAGCTTATAGTAGGAGAACAAATAAGATACAGACCTGAAGATTTATTTTGCTGCAAGACTACTGAAATTGATCTTCAAGTCTCCTAACCCCTTCTCACATTTCTTAAAAAAAAAAACCACAAAACCTAAACTTGGTGTAGCAAAGAAAGGTAGCATGCAGCACCTACTATCTCATGGCTAAATGAGTGATATATCTCAAGCACATACAGTTGCTGGATGTAAAAACAGGTAATAGTCACGTACTAGTAGGCTACATCAATATTTGAGATACCCAGTACGATCGAACTTTTGTACCAGGGTGATTTCAGTTCTCCTTCATGATAGATCTCTTCTACTAAACACAGCCCAAATACAGTAACGAAGTAGCCTTACTGACTACAGTTATTTTTTAATGTCAGTGATGCAAGCAAGCACTTTTCACAACGGTGAACCTGTCATACCAATCCACCATTCTAATCAAGCTACAATGAATTGAATTGTAGGCGGACTAATAAAGATCTCTTTACGTTGTCACAACTTAACTGCACAAATCTGGGTTATCAAAAGATACTACAAATTTTCTAATTGAAAAGAATGTTTGGGAACACTGAGAGCAATCATATCCTGTAAAGTGTATTTTTGTTACTTTTGTAACTTGTTTAAAAGTAAATTCTTCCTTCGTCTTCAATCCCCCCCTCCCCCGAGTCTTTAACTCAGAACATCAAAAGTGCTCAGTTCTGGAAGGGCTTGCCTTACAACCCTGCTTATGCAAGCAGCAGCTTTAAAACCGTTCAGCCGGCTCCCGGGTACCTGCCCTGCAACCTGCCGGCGGCGGGGGCGGGGGCGGGGGCGGGGGGCGGCCGGCTGGCTCCATTGCTCATGACTGGTGTCATATGACACGGTAAAGATGGCCGAAGGGGAGAGCCGCACCGCATCTGCCGCGGAAATAAAAGAAGACTTCGAGATTATCGACAAAAAACAGATTCCTAACGCGACTGAATTGAAAAACGAGGAAAAAGAGAAAACGGAGGAAGCGAGGTGGTCCGCTCCGATCTTGTCACTGGCCAAGAAAGCCTCGGAAAACTTGGCGCTGAGCTATGGCAGCGCTCTGAAGTCTGCATCTTTGGTAGGATTCATATCCAAACCAGTCAGCAATGACAGCACAGCAAAAACAAGTATGGTTATGCTTATTTAGTAAACTTGCTTTTATGGTGCGCAAATAAGTTTGCTCCCGTAAGTGCTGTTGATCAGTGTCAGTGATATGTGGTTAATACTTTGACTTTATTTTTTAAAATCTAATGCTGCAGGGTTTTATTTAAGCAAAATTAAAAAACAACACGGATGCAGAACTTAAAAAAAATTTACTATAATCAGAAGAATCCTAAACTCTTAATATAATTAGGGAAATTTACTTTAGTTTTATGCAGTAGGCTTTTATTTGATTCCTTTTCTCCCTCTTCCTTAAAGTTCACCCCAGCAGCAGCCTGACTACACTCGTATGTGATATAACCAAATTGTTATCCTTCCTAGGGTCCTGGTTCAGGGAAGGAACTATACTGTACTTCTTGTATAGCTTTTGTGCCAGAAAGTGGACAAGTGAACTAAGATACAGATTTGTTATAAATTACTTTTTAAGAATGCTAAAAATGCCTTCTGTTTAACCACAGCTTCCTTTATTAAACATTGTATTCATAGATATAGAAACCATACAGATTTGTGGAACAGGTCTCTTAGAACCGAATCAAAAGGGCTTTAGTTGAATTAATATTGAAATTAAATCTCAGTGAGATTTGTAACATGGAAACAAAAACATCTAAATGTAGAAGGAATTGGGCCTGGAGTCTTGAACTTCAGAGTCTGGAACTAGCACTGAGTGGTTCTGGAGCAACGCAGCTCATTTGCTAACCGGTGCTGACCTTTTTGTTTTTAATATTAAGTATTTAAACTGGAATTCTGTGGGGATTAATTGTGACTGCATGGTGTAATAAGCTACTGCTGATGAACTTTTTTTTTTGTGAAAATTCCTCAACGTTGCATAGTGAGAGTTTAAGATAAGTTCTGTCCTGAAAAAAATCAGATTTTTGTTTTTCCCTGCATCTTTAAGTCTCACACCAAGCTTCTCACAGATTTGTTTCCTGGATGCTCATCTTGAGGATGAGCTAACCTGACAAAGGGCAGAATACCCTATTTTCTTCAGTTGCATTTGGAACAATGCTGTGAATAGATGTAATTCAAAACAACATACAGTATTTAGCAAGGGTTGGAGAATAAAACATTCTTTTGGCTGAAATGGAGCTCCCACACTCAATGGAATTTTTACCACAATCTTTCAGCTTCTTATCTGTAAAGTAAGGGAATATAACACTATCTTCCTAAGTTGTTCAAGTATTCAGATAATACGTTGATGAGTTTTATAGAAAATTGCCTAAGGAAAATCTGTTCATGACTTAGATGTGAAATGTGAACAGACACAAAATCAACTATTTTGCCTATTCTACCTATTAATTTATTACCTTTGACCAAGCTGTATAAATTCAATTTTAAAAAGTTTTTTTTAAGAAATAAGCTGAGGCCTGCAGGACCACTTGTGGAAAACTAACACCTTGTTCCCTGCTGCCATCTTTTTCCAGAGATTTTATAACCTCTACCTGCTATTTCAGATCTGTTGATCACATGTAAACAGTGCTGCACACTATGCGTATATTTGGACATATAGAAAGATGCATCGTAAAAAATGGTGTCTGCCATTGAAGAAACTATGTCCTGCCTTGCAGAGAAGGCCAGGAGCTACAAATCTAAAGAATACAAATCAAGACTTGCAGTCTTAAAAGACCAAAAAATTAAGTTAGCTTTTCTTCATGCTTCAGTGTTTTGACTTGAAGTGTGCTAACAAGGCATAGGGCTTCAAAAAGACATTAAAAAAAATAATCTGTTGAATTGAATGAGATGTGAGATTGTGTGACTGCATTCTTAAAGACTGCAGCATAATGTCTGATCATCTGCACTTAGGTAACCCCGATTCCTAATCTTTGAGGCTTGGCTAATATATCTAATACCTGCCTATTTTGCATGTACCACCTTGTACACAGTTTTGCAAAAGATGTACTTGACTGTAAATTCTCAACAGTCTAAAAAATACTGTTCAAGTAACTAGCTTAATACAAACCTTATGAAGACACTTGAGTTTACGTTTCTGTTTGTGAAGAACACTGCATTCACAAGGTTTTTTGTTAGGATTTTTTTGTGGGTTTTTTTCTAAGGCTTGTGGATAATACAGTGTGTAGCTTGAGCAAGGCTTACAAGTAAAGTAGTCCCAATAAATTAAAAATTCAAATTCAGGAAACCATCAAAAAAAGTTAGCATTGCTACTGAAACATCCCAATACTCAAAGTCACTGATTCTGTTTGTGCAGCCAGTGTTTTCTTGTTCCTGATGTGTAACCTAATAATATTGGCATATAAATTCAAAACATTACAGCCATTTTAATCCTCAGTCTCAAGACATTATATGCAGTTTTGAGGCATCTGCTACGTTGACTATAGTCATGGATACAATAGCCTACGGAGAAGATCAGACTTTGTGTGCTTTGCATTAAGATCAACTTGATTAGAATGACTGCCTGTTTTCACTCTCCTGATATGGATAGAAGTTTGCTTGGTTTTAATCGTAGATTAACATACGTGCACAGAAAGGAAGGTAATAATGAAAATTAGTAGTGAAAGAGACTTTTGCAAGGTGTTAGTGTTAACAAGCTTGCATGTGACTGACGCAGGGGCTCTACCTTATAGACTCGGGTCTTCTGCACTGCTATTCTGCAAGAGAGTGTGACCATGTTTGATCCACAGGTGACAGCAGGATCCTCCTAACGCAACAGAGCTGGCTCGTAAGGGTGTTTAGGCGGCCACTGGTCTGAGGTTGGCAGCGTCTGTCAGAGCCTGTTGCTGACTGAAGGAAGAGCGGTAGCCGGCCGCCTGTTTGTGCTCGCCCTCCCTCAGGTCTGGAGGCGGCGAGCCTGCCCAGCATTGGCGGCGCGTAGGCGCCTGCACTGGGCGCTCGGCTCGTTCTAAAATGGCGCCCGGCGCAGCGTGGGACCCACCCTCGCCGCGCTCGGTCTCGCGAGAGTTGGGGGGGCGGCGGCGCTGCGTGCGCTGTCGCCGTGGTAACGCGGGCGGGGAGGGGTCGCCTCGGCCCGCGGCGGGGGCTGCCCTGCGGCCCCGCCGCCCAGGTACGGTCCCCGCGCAGCGCTGAGGCGGCGCCGGGCCCGGGGGCGGGGGGGCGCCGCGGCCTCGCTCCCCCCGGAGCCAGCTCTCGGTCCGCGGGTCCAGCGTGTTGGGGGCGGGGGGACTCAGCCGTGCCTCATACCCAGCTCTTCAGGCGCTCGCCTCCGCAAGATGGAGCCCGCGGCGGGGAGGCAGCGCTCTGTGAGGGTGTCAGCAGGAGCGCGCGTCTAAAAGCAGCTTTTCTCTCTCTACCTCTGTCATCCCCCCCAGGTGCGCGGTACCACGCCATGGAGGAGCGCGCCAACCTCATGAACATGATGAAGCTCAGTATCAAAATCCTCATCCAGTCGGCCCTGAGCCTGGGCCGGACCCTGGACTCCGACTTCCCTCCCTTGCAGCAGTTCTTCGTGGTGCTGGAGCACTGCCTCAAGCACGGGCTGAAAGGTGGGCACCCGCTCCCTTGCGTGAGGAGGGGCGGCGAAGCGAGGCCCTGGCGTGGCTGGCCGTGTCTCCTCTGTGACTTCTGCTTGATGTTAATACCCATTGCGTACACCCTGCGATGCTGATTAGTATTACCGACATAGCTGTGCAATTGCCTCCTCATATACCCAGTATTTTGTGCCTCCTAAACTGTCAAAGTATTTTTAATGCCCCCTTTTCGCTGACATGCTAGGAGCCAGTAAGACAAAGTAAAGCGTGGACTAAAATTTGTAACTCTGGAGTTGGAAGCCTGTCACTTTCCCTCACAAACTTCTCTGTATGCTCCTTTTAGCAAAGAAGACTTTTATTGGACAGAACAAATCGTTTTTTGGTCCTTTGGAACTAGTGGAAAAACTTTGTCCTGAAGCGTCAAATGTAACAACTAGTGTTAAAAATCTGCCGGAGTTGAAGTAAGTCGATTGTTGGGGATGATGCATTTCACCTGTACTGCTGGGAGAAAGAATCATTTGTGTAGTCTCCCACCTTCCTTAATGAGGTCTTGTTCCCAAAGCAAAAAATAGGGTATGTAGGAGGCATTGACTTCTCCAAGACATAAGGAGGATATCTCAAAATATTCAGGGCTTCTGATTCAGACAATGCTGTCAGATTGAAAACAGCATTTGGAAACTTCTATAACCTTGCTAAAAATAACTGTAAAATCTTCACAGATATTTTCTTTCCTCTTCTTCCCCTTGCTTTTATGACTTAGTGGCATTTTGTGCATGTGCTAGTAGTATTTAATTTGGGTAATTCAGGATGATAGAAGTAGACTAGTTTTAGTGGTAGGATGGAACAATGATTGATTTATGGTGGTAGTTGAAAATATGTCTGTCTTTCGAAGCTGGGAAGACTTCACATATACTTTCCCTTTGCTAAAGCAGTGGATATACTTTAATGCTTCTGTGTTCTGGAGACAATGCTTCCTTTCCCCAGGGATTTTTATTATTATTGGGTTTTTTAGTAAATAACCTTCATGTACCTTTTTTAAGGGAGAATTTTGAATTGCACAAATCTACTTAATAAAACGCTTTTTTTTTTACCAAAACACGTAACTTTTCATTTTAGGACTGCTGTGGGAAGAGGAAGAGCTTGGCTTTATCTAGCACTCATGCAAAAGAAACTGGCAGATTATCTCAAAGTACTCTTGGACCATAAGCATCTATTAAGGTAACTACAGGCGTGTGTACGTTGTGTTCAGTGAATCACTGAAACCTTGCATTGCTGTAGTAAGAGGTCATCAATTAACCAGTTTAACTTTAAGCTTGTTCTTGCAACCTGCAGAAGAGCAAGTTGTTAATTGTTTTTGCAGTGATCTTACAGAGGAATGAGTATTTTCCGTGAGAGTTCTGCATCTTCTGCCTTGTGCAATACATGAGTTAGAAGGGACTGATCAGCTGAGCCTTATAAGGGCTACACTACTGTTTATATGATTTCAGTGATGAAAGTACCATTATCATTGTTTGATGTGCAGTGATGCCTTATAATATTTCTTCTAGTGAATTTTACGAACCTGATGCGTTGATGATGGAGGAGGAAGGAGCAGTCATTGTGGGTCTGCTAGTTGGACTGAATGTTATTGATGCAAACCTTTGCTTGAAAGGAGAAGACCTGGATTCCCAGGTGAAGATTAAAACTTAAATAAAATCAATAGATAAAAGATTCTAGTAGAATTAAGCATATCCATAAATACTTTACTGAGATGGGTCCAGAATTCTTTCCAGAATGTCCTGTATTGAAGATTGTCATGCTTTCCACGTTGAATAAAAATAAAATAAAATAAAAAAAAAAAAAAAAACAAAAAACAACACATAAGCATCCATCTCTTTAAGTAGCAGTTTATGGAAAAGCTGTCAAAACTAATAACTACTAGGAAACTGAGCACACTGAATGTGGTTATTTTGATGCTTTTATGACATTAGCTTGTATGTTTGCTTCAGCTAGGAAGAATGTAGGTATTATCTGTCTCTCTAAACTTTGTATTTCAAAAAATAAGTAATGCCTGCTACTATTCAGAATTGCACTGTGAACGTGTGTTAATACCTTAAATATATTTTACAGGTTGGAGTGATCGATTTTTCCTTGTACCTTAAGGAAACACAGGACAGTGATGGAAAACAGTACGTATGGTGAATTAGTGATTCTAAATTGTTATGGTTTTTGTAGGACACACTTGTCAGTCTGTGGGAGCTCATGAGTGCTAGAGATCTCAAACTCTTTTAACCATCCAAAAAAAGAAAATCTGAAATAGATTTTTTTAGCTACATAGAAGCACTAACTTTCAGAGGGAGAGTTTGTGGCTTGAACTGGGACCAAATTAAGAGCACCAAAAGTTTTGGACTTGTGTTTTTATTTGGTTTGAGGAGACATGATCTACCAGATCACCCACAGTTTCTAAGCACTGTTTCAGAAATGCTCTCAATTAAATAGCTGTCTTGGTGGGAGAGATCAGTTATGGAGGGGAAAAAAAGTAATTTTAGGTGAAATGTCAGGTGAACCAAGAGACTGCAACTGTTGGCATCAGTGTATCTAGAAGCAGCTGAACAGCTGCTTCATCTCCCTGGTGCTTCCAGTCTAGCTCAGGCACAAGTATTTTTGTAAGAAAAGGAGAAAAGATTTCAGCTCCATTTGCATGTCTGTGCAGAAGACCCTTGTACAAACAAACATTTTAGAATAAAGGAGTTTCTTCTTAACCAATAAATTCTCACTTTTACAACTAGAGATGGAGGGATTACAGCTGTCCTTGACCAGAAGCATTATGTGGAAGAGCTGAACCGACATCTAAGGTGGGATTTCCATCTGTTCTAATATACAAACATTCATCCTCTTTAGCTTTTCCAGTATGGCTTTGAATGTCTCTGGTGTCAGTATTGTAGACTTTTGTCTGATACTGAAATGCCTTTTCTGATTATTTCCCAAAATCTTAGAAATCTTAGTTTCATTTTGTAATCTTACTCTTCTGATGGCAGATGCAATGCAGAAAACAAGTCTGTGTAGTAACAGTTTACTTTTTTGAGACTTATTAGTGATTAACAAAATATTTTGGAGCTACTTTTTCAAGAAAAAACTATTACAAGTGCATCTGGAAATTCATTCTTTAGAGGAAGAGTCTCTGTTCTTCCCCAACAGGTTACTCAGTGACAGGAGCAGGCCTCACTTACCCTCTTGAACTTGAGAGGTGTTAAGTCTGCAGAACCCAAACTAGAACACAGCTGCCAACTAATGCGATAGGCTGTCAGCTGTAGGGAAATGCACGGTCCTCTCGGTGCTTAAGAGGGACAGGTGTCCTTCCTCTGGGTTTTTTGCAAGCTCGCCAAAGTGTTTCAATGTTAACAATTGCAAGATGGTGATGGTTGAGGATAAGAATAAATGTTGGAACATTGGCACTTCTTTTGCTGTTTTTATGCATCTCTCTTTCCTTGCTGCAGTTGCACCGTTGCAGATCTTCAGAACAAAATAGACTGTTTAGAAAAGACCAATTCAAAACTCCAGGAAGAGGTTTGTGTCTGGTCTGTTGAACATTCCTCATAGCTCTTTTCCATCGGAGGCAGAACTCCCTAAGAATATACCTTAGACCTAAAATATTTCAGTTGAAACTGCTGAAATGTGGGGGATTGGTAGGACTGGCATGAGTTGGCACATGGGGAAAGCTCTGTGCAAAGCTTCTACATTATGCTAGCTGTTAAAATGCTTTTGGGCGCGTATTTGGTAGACAGGTTTCCTTAAGTTTTTTGTCTTGCAGTGGTGGCTCCACCCAAAAGTAATCATACCACTATAATGAACATGACTTACCCCTCTTCTTTCTCCACATACATGCGTGTATGTATTTGTCATGTGAGTTGAATAGAAAAAGAAAAGAAAAAGAACCTTCAATTAGGAAATCTTTCCTAGCTGGGAACTGAAATAGAATCCAGCAGCATGCATGATACTGCTGGTTTGGGGTTTGGTGGTGGTGGGTTTTTACGTAAATATATATATACACACATTATAGATATTTCAGAGTGTATCTATGTAGTCCAATTTCCAATACTTTTGGGGATAGCTTCACTTGAAAATGCCATAAGGTTCTACCAGTGAATGTCAGCCCTGCCTTGCCATACAACTTCTAGTTTATACCAGAAAGAATACCACAGATCTTATTATCTGTGGGGGATTTTAGCCTTTTACACTAGGATGCATTTCTTTGCACAGTTAATATTTAAAAATAACTGATGAGGGCATGGAGGAGGAGTAAAGTGAACAAATGTTGGTGGGCTTGTTAATTTAGGCTGTACAGTGAGTGTGGCTGCAGAAGGGTCAGGCAGCTTCTGGGGAGAATGAAAGGGACGAAAAGGGAAGTGAGCAGCACACCTGCTGCAAAGGCTGAGCTACTAACTTTAGAATTCCTCCAGATGTTGCATGCTTGTACAGTGATTAAATACAGATACATTCTCTTTGTAAACAGCTTGCAGCAGCAACTGACCGAATTGGATCACTTCAGGAAGAGCAGCAGCAGTTGAAACAACAAAATGAATTAATTCGTGAACGGAGTGAAAAAAGTGTAGAGGTGGGACACCTATTTGACGATGATGAGGATCCTTAAATTCAATGATATCTTTTGATCAGCTGTAGTTAGTGCTCTCAAAAGCACTTTGAACTGGAATGCTAAGCACACTTCAGCATGCTACTGCATAGGTCGCTGTTTATGTGTACAGTCTGCACAGGCGTTAGTTTTTGCTGTTCTTTACTACACACTGAAACACATACTTGCCTAAGGGGAAAAGCATTGAAAGTGTTAGCATGTTTTCTTTTTATTTTTACTATGTTATTTGAAATTTCAGCTTATTAACGTTTGCCAGCTTATTACTGGTAAAACAGTAGGATTTTACTTGAAGTAGCATATAAAAGTATTGTGTTGCATACAAGAACTTAAGGCCTACTTTAAATACATAGCTTTGTGGTAATACATAGCTTTGTGGTCTTATGTGGCTTTTTTGCTGATGTTTCTTGCAGGTAACAAAAGAGGATACAAAAGTAGAATTGGATACTTACAAGCAGTCGCGCCAGGGTCTTGATGAAATGTACAGTGATGTTTGGAAGCAGTTGAAAGAAGAAAAAAAAATTAGGCTGGTAAGGAAACTTAACCATAGAAGTGAAATGAAAGATACGGGATTCTGCATACTTTGAAGCAGCATTGCAAATATAAGATGTATGCTGTACACTTTTTGCTGCTACTCAGAATTCATAAAGGAATTGCAAGCAGGGTGCTGGATGCTGGTTGTTAACAGTGTCCGTAAAGAACTGGAAATTGGGGCTTTTGGAATGCTAAAAATAAACGATCTTCCCCTGTTTAAGAACCTACCAGCATTATTACGGCAGAGACTAAGATCAAAACACAAAGAGAGGCAACTGTCTTTATGGAGGAAAATACAGTATATGCACAACAGTCACTTGCACAGTAAACTGCTCATTAGTGACCTAAGTCAACCCAACTCCAACTGCTAGGAGAAATGTGTCATTTGACAGGCTCATATGTTAAATGCTGAGCTCTACACTTCATGACAGCTGGTCTGCACCCTTGCCCTGATCTGTAGAGCTGAAACAGTATTTTTGTCTTACTTACAAAATATTGAGACCTAGTTCTTCTGTAAAATCATAGTTTGGTATTATCTTAGAGTAACACATAGTTTCTGTATGGGGTTATTTGGGTTTTGAAAATGCTTATCCCTGACACGTGACTACATAGCAGTAACTAGGAAATCTCTTTGTAAGGAACTAGAGAAAGAGTTGGAGCTACAAATTGGAATGAAAACAGAGATGGAAATTGCCATGAAACTTCTGGAAAAAGATACTCATGAAAAACAAGACACTTTAGTTGCACTTCGCCAACAGTTAGAAGAAGTGAAGGCTATTAACTTGCAGATGTTTCACAAATCTCAGGTATGTACGTAGTGGAGAATAGAAAAAGTAGCTGTAGTGGTGGTCTTTACATGTTAATCATGTATCGGGGATGTATGAAATAACACTTAGATGCAACAATGTTCTTAAGAATGTATTTTTTAAAACTGAGGAAGAATTGTTTAATTTTTTTTATTATGCTTCCATTATTGATATGCTATTGGATATGTTTGGTAGGAAAGGGGGTTTCTTTGAGTATGCCACATAGTGTGCGACAGGATCGTGCAACAAACACTGAGACAAATGGAGAGCTCCCTCAGGGGAAAAGGTGTTTGCAAGAGTCCTTTGTTCTAACTGCTGAATGATTAGTCCTTTAAGAAATTACAGCAGCCAAGAACTGTCTTGGTTCTCCTTCCCATCTGTGTTGTCTTGTCTTTCATGTGCACCATATTTAACACCATTTACCATAGAAACCAACAATAAGAAACCAATAGTAAACTACTGGTTATTTTTGTCTCTCTCCTGCAGTCTGTACCCACACGGTCAGCTGAGTGCTATAGCTGGTGGAAAGGCAACACTGGTTTGGGAAGGGAGGAACTCTGTGGTCAGGCTGGCCTCTGGAGCCACCAAAAAGTTGTGGGAGTGGTTTAGGTATTTTGTTGCACCCCCTTTAGCATAACACCTGGGTCTCCAGATGCAAGATGGTTAGGGAAGCAAAATGAAAAACATTCTGCTTTCTGGGCCTGTCTCCCTTCCTTGGTTTTGCCTTACCCTGGCAGTTTTTAGAGTTTACTTTCTCCATCCTTCATGTCATATCTATTGCAGAGGCTTGGGGATGTTTTTGTGGGGGGTTTTGTTTGGGTGGGTTGTGGGTTTAGTGTTGGTTTAAGGAAGTGATGGAGTAGTAGTGTTCACACAAAACACACAGAGCTTGTCTCCATTAATGAAATAAAAGTTTAACGACTTCCCCTCCCATACCTGGTACCAGAAATCTAGAGGGGATTTCTCTCAGTTTTTATGGACTGTTTCTCAGTGTCTGTTCAGGCTTTATCCAGGCCTTTGCAAGGCAGTGGCCAGGGAGCCCCCGGTGCTGAGGTACAGCTTTGCTTTCAAAAGCAGTATTTATTGCCGGGGGGGGAGGGGGGGGGGGCGCGGGGGTGTGCCTTCCTGGTTCCATGCCCACTGAGTACAGTGAATACATTCAAATAATAATTTAGATTCTTATCCTGTCAATTTAATTTGATAATTTCTTTCTTCCAGCTCATTTCTAAAGAGAAGATTTTTGGCTTGTAGCTGATCATGTAGGCCAAAACTTACAGTTAAGCTTTTTTTCCTGAGCTTTTAACAAAACAAGTGGAGGAGTGTCAGCTCTGTCATTATCAGCATTTTGTTTGTACGTTCCAGTACATTCCAGTTCGGCCCAGGCATGGCCTGTAACGTGCTAAACATTCTTTATCTAGTGGCAGACTTTCATTAAACACACTTTGTGCTTTAGAAAACTAAAATGTATTACCCTGGAATATCTATTCACTTATTCCTACAGAATGCAGAGTGTTCATTACAACAGAAAACTGAAGCAATATCCTCTTTTGAAGGAAAAACGAATGAGATGATGTCCTCTATGAAACAAATGGAAGAGAGGTAATAAGTACAGACTCAAATCGCCAACACTGAAGTCTGTTGAAAGTTTCCATCTGAAAAAACCTTTTTAGGTTTAAAGACATACTGACTTTAGTGTAAGAACAGGTCTGACTCTTGCTTTCAGGGTTTTTTGCAGAAACAGTCGCTTTCAGAAGTTTGGGGTTTTTTTCCTCCACTAGCATTTTCAATTCAAGCTTTTATAAAGAACAGTATGATAAATCTAAAAGAACAGAACAGGAGGGTGTAGGTAAGGAGCATGTGAATTGACAATGAAATGTATGTATTCCTTACTTTGTAGATTGCAGCATGCAGAAAAGGCGAGGCAGGATGCGGAAGAAAGGTGCAACAAGATGAAGCAAGAGCTTGCTGGCAGGCTTGACACTTGTCGGCAACAGATGTCCCAACTGGACAGCAAATGGTATTTAATCTGATCAGGATTTTTTCCTTCCCTTCTGCCATTTCTTTAAGAAGTGCCTTCTACTCCTTTTGTGCTGAAGTCTAAAGAGGGGTAGGTCTGAGCTGGGTCCAGCGAGTATTGATGGATCTATGCAAGGCCTAGGGATGCCTGACACTTCTGTATGGTGCAGTCAGCATGAGGATTTTGAGATGTTTTTTTCAGAACACTCCATTTAGAGCATAGAGTGCCAGTAGAAATCTGGCTGTTCCGGCTGGCAGCAGAGCTTTCAGTTGCTTCTTTGCTAAATCAGGAGCCAGGTGTGGTCATGCTCATAGGCTGAACACATAAGTGACTGTCATCTGAACGGACTGGGGTTTTCGGAGGGGTTTAGGGGTGTGTCCTTGGGGACTGTTCAGACTTCAGGGTACAGTATAATTTTTAGATGTGGCTGTTTAATCACAGGTAGTCAAATACATAATTGTGGGGATTGGTTTTGGATTTTTGGGGGGGTTCTGGGTTTTCTTCTTTTTACTTCTAGCCATTCATTGCTGCTTGTTTTCTGTGACCTGAAAGTATTAATACAGTTTTTTGTCTCCTGCTATAACATCCCTGCTGTTCCCTTTCCCAGTACACCACTCTAGTTTTTGGCCTCTTTTGGACAGTGTTTCTTCTTATACTGTTGCTATCCTTAAGTGCTATAGGATATTTTTCTGCTATATATTTTCTTAGAATGAATTATTTTTAAATAGCTCAACGCTGGAAAAGGAGTTAAAATCTGAAAAGGAACAGAGACAAACTTTGCAAAGAGAACTGCACCAAGAGAAGGATGCTACCACTCTGCTTAAAACAGAATTGCAGCAAATGGAAGGACTGAAAAAGGTATGCACAGTGCACAGTGCTCCATGTTCAGGATTAAAGCTGACTTAGAGTGAGAGTGATGTTTGCCTCTGGAGTAGAAGTATTTCTCGTGTACCACTGTCCTGAGGGGTTCCAAAGCCCAGCTGACATAAGGGGTCTGCACGTGAAATGCTAGTACAGGGCTCAGGCAAGGACGGTGGCTTAGGAGCCTCCTGAGCCACCTCTGGCTCCCTGCCCTGCCTGAGGGTCAGCAGCTGAAGCTGAGGTGGGATTGCTGGGGTTGGGAAGCTCATCAGCTGTCCCATGGTGAGCTACCCCTGCTCAGGTAGGAGACGGCAAGTTTGGGGCTTTCAGTGACTGTGTGAAGTCTTTCAACTGTTGTCATAAAATAGGAACATGTTTTTGAGCATTCAGAACAACTGAATGTGATTTATTTTTTAAGCACAAGCATTCTTGTTAACCCAAAGAGAGAATCTGCTCCTGTGTACCTAGCAGTTCAGAAGACAATTGCACACCAGTATCTCTCTAATACGCTCGTGTGTGGGCACAGGACTGCTGCATTCTAGCTATGCTCAGGGATGTTTAAAGCCTGAAAAACTTCTTCCACTTTCTGGTAAATAGTGGTTAAATGATTTTGTTGTGTACGCAGAACCCATGGGTAGTTCACCCATGTAATTCTAAGAATCAAGCCTTAGAAAAAGGCAGCTTTGTAAAGGAGCTCGTTCTTGTGAACTGCTCGGTTAGTTGGGACAGACTGATCTGGGTTACAGGTCAGACAGTGCACACAAAAAATTATTTTGTGCTCGATTTTATAGGAGCTGAGAAAACTGCAAGATGAGAAGCAGCAGTTAGAGAAGGTCTGCGAGGAGCAGGAGCAAGCTCTTCAAGAAATGGGACTTCATCTCAGCCAGTAAGTTCTAGGAACTGAACTCCTGGAAGTGACATAACCTGATGGATGGAGTATCAAACTAATGTTAATAATTTTAAAATGCATCTAGTTATAAAAATCAGCAAACCTGAGAATCTTAGGGAGGCAGTTACTATGTATGGGAAACGAAACAGACATGAAATGAAAGCGAGGGAAGGTCCTCGCATGAGTAAGCTGGCTGAGATAGGAAACACGACAGTAAATGCTTCATTCTTACAGTGGAACCGTGCTTTGGGGCAGACCTCCAGGTGACCAGGTTCCCTGGCGGTACGGAGTGGTTCGGAGCTGTACAGGGACCTGACTAATTAGAGTTTAGATTCAGTGGCTGGGCAGTGGAGTGCCAGGTAAAACCGAACACAACTAAATTTAAAGTCATGCGGAGGGAATTTATTTTTTTTTTTCCCTCCCCAGATCAAAGTTGAAGATGGAAGATATTAAAGAAGTAAATAAAGCGCTAAAGGTACTCTACATGTACTCCTGGATATTTTGACTAAACATATGCATTTAACACCTTCAAATTTCACCATGATTTTCCTACTTTAAAAGATGGCTTTCGAAAAATATCCACAGTGTTGGTAAACTGCCTTTTGAATTTTGTTTTATGAATTTTATTTGTGAGGTTTTCATTTCAATTTTCTAGGGTCATACCTGGCTGAAGGATGATGAAGCAACACACTGCAAGCAATGTGAAAAGGAATTCTCTATCTCAAGAAGGAAGGTAGTGGTGTTCAGTGGCTTATTTCTTTATTACAGATAACAAAAATGCACTGTTGCGTATCTTGCTAGGGAAGACTGACACTACTTCAATTCAGATCTTGCTGGCATGGTAATTACACAGAGAAGTAATGTGGCATTTCCCATCCTAAAAATGTTCTTCTGCTTGGGCACTTGCCTTGGTAGGGAGTGGTTACGGGCTGTGTTCTCTTGTGCTGCAGTTCATCTCCCTTCCCTGTGGAACGGTGGGCACTGAGGGCCGCATGCTGCGGGCCCTGCGCGGTGCCTTTATCGCAGGGGATGCTGCTGGCTCCTGCCCCGGGTTGGACCCAGCCTGTGCGGAGGGCACACAGGCTCCCTGCTCAGCCCTGGCACAGGAGGGAGGGCTGGGCCCGCTGGCGATGGGAGGGTGATGTCAGCAGACTCTGAAAGCTTTTATAAGGCCCAGTTTCTCTCCCTGATGCTCACTGAGCTGTGCTTATTCTCATCTCACTCTGTTTGTAGCATCACTGCAGAAACTGTGGGGACATCTTCTGCAACACCTGTTCCAGTAACGAACTGGCACTGCCATCGTATCCTAAACCTGTCCGTGTTTGCGATACTTGTCACACTTTACTTCTTCAGCGCTGTTCCTCTAATTCCTCCTAAGGCATTCATGCCCTTGACAGGACCACTTTAATGTTGGAAAGTAGCCATTATTTTTTTAATTCTGAATTCCGGGTATCTTCTAGGCAGCAGACTGCCTGGTCTCTAGTGAGAGCATTGTAAAATAATTTCTAGGGATGATGCAAGCTAATGTGTCTCCAACTGGAATACCAATTAAGAAAACTGTATTGACTGTAATTTCCCTTAAAGTTCTCTATAAAACTGAAATGCAAGTTCACTTTTCTGATTTTTATAGGTATTTGTATTAAAATTTGTATATGGCATTTCTAAATTTATTTGATCCATGTAGCCATCACCATCTTGCCACACATTAACTTCAGTTCCTCTGCCTCTTCACGGTAGGTGCTGCTGTTTGTTTCACTGGCGCGTTTAGTGTATAGTTTTGTATTTGCTCTAAGTACGGAGAAAAGTCAAATCTATGAATTACCTATAGAAAGAGCTTTATGATGAGTGTCAATGAATGTGCCTTCTGTTCACCGCAGAGTCAAAAGCTACACCTTGTACTTGTTCTGGAAGTCGCTGTGCCCACAGGGTGGGAGTTACACAATAAAGCCTTTTGCAAAAAACGAGAGCAAGACCGGTTCTGATTTTTAACAGCCATCAGTGATGATGCTGGAAGAGGGGTGGCTGTGCGCACAGAGGGCTAAACTAGAGATGCCAAAATGCACCTGGAGTAACTGACCAACACGTGTGTTGCACCAGGCTTTTCAGGGAAGGTGCCAGGTGCAGCCAGTGCTCTGCAGGAGTAACTGCTGCTGCGCAGCACGATGTCTGCTGTGACTGCCCCGCAGCCAGCACTGGCCTCTGCCCTCTCCCTGGCGCAGCCGCTTTGAGGCTGGGCCAGGCCTGTTCTGCACCAGTTTGTGATACGCTGTGGTGTGTCAGGCTACAAGCAGTAGCATTACACCGGTAGTAACAGTGGTGAAGGCAGCACTGCCTGCAGCAGCGCCTGCTCTGCTGGGTGAGCAGCAAAGGGCTCCCCAGCCACACGAGCTGGTGACTGCACAGCCCATTTCTCAGCAAAGGCTTCACCTGGAACAGGACAAAGCCTGCAGCATCACTGCTCCCTGCAGCTCCAGCAGGAACCCAGCAGGTGGACTGGGACACGCTGCACCCTTTATATATGGGACTTTAACCCTTATAGCTCCACTGCTACAGAACACGGTGGGGTTTTCTTCACCATAGAAGAGTTAATTAGAAAAGGCAAATAGATTGTCCCTGGCAAATGCCCAGAAGCAGATTCCCCATCGTTCCAGGGGCAGTTCCAGCGCTCAGCAGCTGTAACTGAGCTGCTTATAAAACCACATCTTTCAGCACAACGTTTGACAAGCTGAATTTATTGAAACACTGTTGCGGTGCTGAGCTGATGCAGCACTACAAGGACACACAGAACACGCTGCAGCCCTGGCCAACACATGCCACAGGTGCTGCTGCTCCCCACATGTCCCCCACAACCCCCAGGGGCAGCTTTCAGGTGACAGTCCCCGAGGGGCACACTCACAGTACCCATGGCAGATGCACCCTAACAGGGTCACCCATGCCACAGGAGCACAGCAGCACTACTGCAGGCGGTACTGGAGATCAAGAAGAAATGAGTTCCAGTTTTTAAAAGGAAGATTTATTTAACAAGTTTCACTTAGCGCAATACACCTAAAAAGGAAATCACAATACAATGAAAGATTAAATCAAGGCCTCAGAATTTTATACGAACACCAAGACCAAAATCCTAAAGTAGCCATATTGCATCTCAACATGTTTCCCCCATTAACTTAAAAAAAAAAAGCTTTAACATGCCTTACAGGATATTAAAAGAAATAAACTAGAACTAACATGCCAAATGTTCACTTAATTTCAGACACAGCTCCTATATTGTCTCTTTACAAAAAAGCATGTCTCTTTCAACATGTATTCAAAACAGTGTTGGATGTAATATGGTATAAGAGCAACATTTAACGTAATTCAAACAGCTTTAACCTAAATACGCTTACTGCTTAAATACACTCCTACAACAAAACTAACTTGAGAAACGCTCAAAATTGTTTAACAGTTATAGTCTTTACTCAACTTGGTTATTACATCCTAGATGAATGTTCATTTCTGTATGTTCAAAAATACTGAACCTGAAAGGTTTTAAAATAACAATCCTGAATTCACTTACAGTAAAGCATAAATCACAAGCTCGTATTGCAAAACTGTTAAACTTAGTTTTTTGTTTTTTTGTTTTTTAAAAAAGATGTGACCAAAAGTCAGCGATTGGTTACATTCCCCAGCCACCACTCATGTTGGACATGTTCGACATGCCGCCCATGCCGTTCACTCCCATGGACGCGCGGTTCCCGCTGCTGTAGTAGCTGCTGTTCATGGCGCCCTGGCTCCCGGGGTCTGGGGGGGAAACCGACAGCAGGTTCACAGCTGGTTCAGGCCGATTCGTAGCATCCTTCCCCCAACGCCTGTCCTTGCTGGGCCACCTCGTAAATACCGTCTACTGTGCCCAGTGCTGCAAAGTGTCAGTTTACAGCTCCATACCCAGAAAGTTTATTGCTTGTTCAATGAAAGAGCCAGCTCTGCCCTGCCCCCCTTCTGCATTCAGTGCTATCACCGCTCTGCCAAGCCAAGTGCACCCGGCCTCCCACATACCCTCCCCCCCCCCTTCCATACAGCATTTAAACTGCATTGCTCTCCAGCTTCCATACTAAGCAAAAAAAGCGATCCGAGTTAACAGAAGCCTGGCGACCGGCCTTTCCTACCCCTTTCAGAATAGTTTCCCACATTTACCCCCAGCTCCAAGTGCCTGCTTTAAAGTCTATTCCCCTTCCAGCTCTCCGTTAGTTCTAAAATTCCCCAACAGCCACATCTCTAACGCTCAGGGCCTGTGCTGCCCAGTCTGTAGCACGACCCTTCAACACCAGTAAACATGCTGCACTTGGCCCAGCTAAAACCAGTAAAGGAATGCTCTTACCATAGCCACTCATGCTGCTTTGACCACCATATCCTCCTCCGTAACCCCCACTCAACTGCTGGTTAGCTGGACCACCATAACTGGATTGGCTTCCTTTTAAGTTAAGGATAAAGATGTTAAGAGCTCACCTGTCAACGTCCGCTCGTTATCAACACCCCCACCCCTCACGTGACTAACAGCCCCACGCCCTGGCACTGGCTCACTCGCTCACCTAGGGAGCTTTCTGAAGTGTACAGGGAAGCAAGCTCCACAAAGCGGTCAGGGTTCTAAAGGCATCCCTGCCACCAAACAGCGACAAGAACATGAAGAAGTACAGCAAGTTCTTGTGACTCACTTCTGTCCGTTTTTACTTTTGCAGTTTCTGTGGACTACACGCGGCAGGATCAACCTGCTGTTATTAGAACGTACACCCCACAAGAGACTTGGGCTGGTGGTAAGTGACCCCACACGGGCCCGCTGCCCACGAGGAGTGCGTGACTCGTTATGGGAGTCCCTCACTGGTGCCCAGTCCTGACACACTCACTCCTGTTCCAGACTGGTTGTGCAGCACAGCAGTGCCGTGGCTCGCCATACAGGAGACCTCTACTTAAGCTTACTAACTACTGCTCTTCACCTCAACTTGACTGTACTCCCAACAAAACTGGTCTGTAGTTAAAAGTATCAGCATTAGACATCAAACATTTTATCATCAAAATGCTATAAAAACAGCAGTGTATCTGCACACACCCCCACCCCCCCACCCTCGAGAAACAAGCCCCCCACACACCCCCTCCCCCCCAAAAAACAACCACCACCTTAATCTCCAAAGAGCCAGACAAGCCAGGTATCAAGAAGTGTATCTGCTTTATAGACACAGTAGTGGCAGACATTCAGAAACGTGCTGCAAACACATTTTAGATTTTCAAGCAGTTTTCAAGTTTGCTAGAGCAACTCTTTCTCCAAATTCCAAGCAAGATTATTCCCTTGCCACCAAGGCCAGGTCACATGCCACAGATACACCCTCCATCACCAGACCATGTTCTGATCTCAAAACAAACAAAAAAAAAAACCCAGAAGGGAGCAGGGGGAAGGAGAACAAAAGGACAGGCATCTCCCACTTCACTCTCGCACCTCCACCACACTCCCAGGAGCCACTCACCCCACCACGCACACCACATTCAGCACCACAGTTTATTCAACCTATTAACTGTTTGAATGTATTCCCAAAAGGTTTATATACCTGGCAATGTGCTAGTGTTCCAATCTTGGACTACCCCTTCCGATTCCTTGACTGTGTGATTAAGACAGAATGTTGGATTTCAGTTTTTATGCCAGGCATAGAATAAGCAGGAGCTGCATAAAATTAGCCAGCTTCGTTAAATATCAAGTGCTTGTTTAAAAGTGCATTAGACTGTTTACACATACCCATTGCTCCCATCATTTGACTGCCATAGGCACCACCACTTCCTCCTGCTGTAGAATTCAGGAAGAGTTCTACATATCTGTGTTCTGGAAGAAGAAAATTTTGCCATGAGAGCATTTCACACCAAACCCACAACAGCCCATCTCACTGCGAGCACAGCTGCAATAAAACCCTCAGCATTCCAGTTACAGTAGATGTAGTACGCTACACAGTGCTGTATTTTCCCTAAAGCCATGTATTCAGAACAGTCATACTTACGCATATTTGCTTTGTCTTTGGACATAGCAGCCACTGCATCCTCATGAGTAGCAAATTCAACATCTGCCTCTCCAGTTACTCTGCCATCTGGTCCAATTTCGATGTGTACTCTTACAGGGTTCAGAGGTGAGAAGAACTACACATGGAACAGTCACAGAGATTAAAACGCACCAATGCAACAGTTCAGTTTTACAGCAAGCCATTTTCTCTACGGGAACACTTGTCAACTGCACCGCAGTTGGCATGTCCAAAAATGATCACAGACTCTTAAAGCCATGCACTTAGGAGGAAGCAGATTTGGAACTCACGTTATAGATGTCATTCTCCGTAGCTCTGTAAGGCAGACCCCTCATGTGGACGCAGTGGCCAGTCGTGCTCTGGAAGGTGGATCCCCCGTCGCCGTATCTGTGGTCCGACATTCCTGCAGAGAAAAGAGTCCATTCTAGGTCTTTCAGATGTATTTTAGTTTCTTTTGAGATGTATTGTAAGTTCAGTTACTATTCCTATTAGAGAAATCTTACCTCTTCCAAATCTATCAGAACCAAAACCATAGCCATCATTATACCCATTGTAGTCATCATAACCTCCATAACCTATGAATAGATCGGACAACATGTTCATTTCAACTACAGAAATATCCAAATATACACAAACACACTGCAGACAACCAGTAACCACAAAGCCTCACTTCTTCCAGAAGCAATAAAGCCAAGGACACGTACAAACCAGGAGTTACAAAGCAGGGAAGACACTACCATGTCCAAGTGTTGCTGCTTCTCAGATGAGCAGCTCCCTCTTGGACTTCGTATACTTACCTCCTCCATAGGCTCCACGCCTCATTCTTTCCAAGCTACTTCCTCTACCAAGACTGTTATATCCCCGCGTAAGACCGGGTCTGTCGTAAGGACCGGGTCTCTGCATTGCCAGCAGCTTGCGTGGAGGGTCGTAGTGAGTGCGCACTTCCGCTCGACTACTCTTGAAGATCTCAATGTACCTAGAAGTGTTTCCACAGAGAGAAGTCAGTCTTTAATTCCTTCCACAAGTACCTCACAACTTCACATTAAAACAAGCCATTTAGTCATAGCCTTGAAACTGGCAGTGTATTTTAAGCCAGGTTTCTTTACGTTATGTATAGGCAATGACATACTATTATAAGCACTACATTACTTTCAAATCAGTGTATTTTCAAGAAATCACAATTACTGAAGGGTTTACATGCTCCTCATACTTCTTAGTATCCCAACCTTAAGGGTGGGGGAGCAATATTGATTTCCCCACCCTCCTCCCCCCAATTTAAAGTGTTAGTCAAAAAAAAAAAAAAAAATAGGAGGGACTGATGTCCACTCAACTCAGCACTGTTTTGCTCATGTGGCAATGTAAACAGAGGGTTAAAATTCCAGCCTCCACCAGGATTTTAACCCATCAGGACGCTACAAAAAGCTCTGCATGTGCTAGTGAACCCAGCCTATGCTTCAGTGATTCAGCGTAGGCAAAAAAGTGCATGCTTCAATGAAAAATAGTCACAAGTAAAATAGAATATAAAAACCCTTTGTGACAATTTCTTGAAAGCTATGCTTATTACGTTGAAGATTAATACAGTAAGTAAATTTGTTACATTTCAACTTATAAAACAAGTTTAGAAAGTATCACATTTTCTTATGGTAGTAAAAGTACTGTGCATGTCTTTAGAGCTAAAGGCATAATTGGTGCTATTTGAGAAGTTAAAGCCATAGTCTCTCAACTTTGTTGCTTTCAAGCTATCAGTTTTGCTCACCTCCGTCATCACCCAGCTTCCAAAGCACAACTTAAGCTTAGCCCAATTTTATCTTTTGGTTTTGGTAGATTCAAACAGTCTGTGCCATGCACACATTAGCAATACCATTACTTATCACCAAGTTAGAGACCAAGTATTTCTATTTGGACATTAACACTTTCAGAAGAGAGAATATGGATTTAATTGTTTACCATAAGAAAAGTGACATAGCCAACCAACCATCCATCCCCACCTGTGCCCTATTCTTTCCTTGTGTTTCTTTAGAGCCTTTTCAGCTATTTCCTGTGAAGCAAACTGCACGAAGGCCTCCCCCGTACTCCTCCCCTGGAAGTCCACCGGCAATGTTATCCCATTTGGCACGATTTCCAACCCTTCAACCCAAGGACAAATAACCCCAGTAGGGGGGCAATATTAACATCACAAGCCCAGTCATGAGTTTTTCTTATAGCTTTAAATACACCAGAATTTTAACACTTGTAAGTGAATGGTATGTTGATTCTAGAACACTAGAAGAAAAAGCATGTCAACAAAGAGATCCACGATCACATACCATTCAGTTTACATTCTTAACCCACCCTGCAGAGCTCAGAAACACTCTGAGTGTCAGGGACGACTCCTCAGATAAGGCATCTAATGCAGGGTGTGTTAAGAAGTTCATATATTATTACAAACCTCTTCAATTCTGTGAAAGTATTTAAGACGAACTTTTTAAGATAACTTAAAACACAGCAAGTTAAACAGCTTTATATATAACAATTATTTTTACTAGAAGTCACTCAGGTAAAATTATTAGTCTTATGCAAACATCAAGTTTCAGCATTAATTTTTTTATCTTTAGGAGTGCTTAATTAAGAAAAAATCATGAAGTAACTTCAAAAGTATTAGTTTCCAAACAGAAGAGGCACATTTTGTATATTAAGCACATTAACAGTTTTTTAAAGCTTGAATTACTTAACCACGTAAGAAACAACTTAAAAATGCACATGCTTAGGAATTGCTCTTGTTCACAATTATTACTGATTCAGAAAACCAAAAACAAGTGCTGAAGTTGTAAAATCTGAGTATTTCTACTGTATTTTAAACCAAGACAGTAAGCTCAATCATATCTTGTTATAGCAAAACATTCTAGCTAATTTTAACACTCACATTTAGAAATCTACTACTTTGAAAATACTAACAAGTTAAATCTTAGATAAATCAACAGATTTCATTCTTAGGCATTTATAATAGTATTCCAGTTCCTAAAACATACAACAGCTGCAAAAAAGTGAAAATGAGTCAATACAAGACATTATCTCTTCATCTCTAAAAAACTTAAGCTAAACATCAAGGGGCATTTTCCCCCCTAGGAAGTGTACGAGGGAAAAACTGTAACTTGGCTAGAGCTCAGCAGGTTGTGTTTTTCTGGAATCTTATTCAATACTAACTCTACATTTCTAAGAAACTGCAGGTACAACGCACGCCCTTCCTCAGATCCTGCTTCTTGCACTGAACCCAGAAGTTAAGGAGTGTTCAACATCCTTCACTGAACACCGTGAACCAGCTGAGACTGCGGGTGGAAATATCCTCCCAGCTGAAATGTTCGCTTTAATTTAGAAAGCAAGACACTTTATTTTCTGCTGTCCTCACTCGGAACAGTATGTCCCACTAAGTATAAATTAGAGCAGCTTTTAGAAGTTCTCTGTCATTTAACAAACAAGTACTTCAGGAATTGATCCCAGGTAACTAATGAAGAATCGCTTATTTACTGTTAATATCCATCAGTATCCTGTTGGAAGTACTACTGGGCAATCCGTGGTTGTTTGGGTTTTTTAGCATAGACCAATAGTGCTATAACTACTACTTTTATCCCACATACCTGAAAAAAACTGTACAATTTCTTCTTTACTACAGCCAAATGGGAGTCCTCTAAGACGTACAAAACCATCATTAGCCGTATCAGGGCTGTTGGGACCAGTATGCTTCAGAACCCAATCCATTTCAACGTTGTTTGACTTGAAAACTGTAAAAGGCACTTAGAATTAATGCATTCTGGAATATCTAAGTTTTAAAAGTCATTTGCCTTGAAACTAGCCAACTTATGATACACAAACAAGTCCATTTGTCCTTTCACATGCACTTTAAAGAGACAGAAAAACAATTAACCAAAAACCCATCAAGCACAAACACATTTAATCAGCTACTAGACCAACTGAGTCAAACCTTCAACATATCTGTGTCCCATTGTTTCTCTGTCTTTTTTCAGTGCCAATTTCACATCCTCCTCAGATTCGAGTTCAGCAAATGCTTCTCCACTTGGTCTTCCCTCTCTGGTGTAGATGAAACGGATACCCAAAGCCCCGTTTAGAATTTTGCAATCTGAAAATGAAACAGGAATGCCAGGATTAGTTTCATTATTACAGGAACACTGTGCCTTTAAAAGGAGACAACTAACAACAACTATCAAAGCTATACCAAGAAGACAAAACCAGCAGTATTCTTGTGTTTAACTTTTCTAGTGACCAATAAACTAAGGGACTAAATAACTTACCCTTCCTGTGGAGTCTGAAGGTTAGAAAAACATTAAAGATAAATGCAAATTAGCTATCTACTTTCAAAGCTTTGCTGCCTCGAGTTGAACACGCAATCTGCTTTTGACTGTAACCAATTCCAGACTTCCTCATCAGCATGAAGCTAAGTAAGTAGTAGTAACAACCAGTCTAAGCTTAACTAACTAAATCCCAGCCAAGCTCAGTACCCCAAACTCCTGAGGCAGTTTTAACATTCTTTCTTCAGTGCCTGGAGATTTTAACTATCACCATTTATTACTGCAGGATGCTAATAATGTTGGGGGAAGTACGCAACACACTATAAACATTTAACAGAAGGAGCCTATTAGGACAACCCCAAGGACTAAATTTATTTCAACCTGAAGTAAGAATTGTGAAGTTTCTTTGTAACAGAAGCTTTTCTTTTCTGGCTCCTCAAGAAGCCATAGCAGTTGTGGCTATACCAGCAACCTGCAGATCAAGCTCCTTTCTGCCTAGCTCCTGCTAGCGACAGCATAGCTTTCCATACCAGGTCCCAATTGAGGCACTTGTTGCACTAGAAACGTCACTAGCTACTGAAGCACCCCAGATGCTTTCTGGAACCACTCACTGCAACACTCCCACTGCCAGAGCGTGCCCAGGAGGAACCCAGACCTAACACAGCCCGGCCCCCTCTCCCAGGCTCCTACCCCCCCTCCCCATTCTGCTTACCTGAAAAGAACCTCTGCACCTCCTCTGTGGAGCAGGACCAAGGCAGCCCCCTGACCTTCACCACATATCCCTCGCTGCTCTCTGTGTTGAGCATCACGTTGGGGGTGAGGCTCGGCTCCGTCTCGGCTTCTGTGGTTGCTGGACAAGACCAGAAGAGGCCCTTTGAGACGCCACCCAGCACGGCCGCCACCCGCACCCCCTCAGAGCGCCCGGCGGCCCCCCTGGCCTGCGCCCACCCGCCCCCGAGCCTCCTCTACCTCGGACCGCGGCCCGCCTCACACACACGGAGCCGCTCCCGCCCGGCGCACGCCTGCCCGCCCCCGGCCCGCGCCCAGCCCCCGTCCCCGCACGCACACATGGTGGGGCTCCGCGGTGGTTCTAGGGCTCCGAGCCTGATCCGCTGTCCGGAGAGCGCCTAGTCCCAGTCAGGCGGCAGCGAGCGGGCGAGCCTGTGGCGAGAGCGCGCTAGGAAATGGCGGCGGGTACTCCCGCTTCCGCTGGGCCGGGCCTTCCGCCGCACAAAGAACCCCGGCCCCAGCCACCGCCCTGCAGGGCCCGCCGCCGCGCAGTTCCCCGCCGCCGCGCACAGCGCCCGCGGCCAGCAGGAGAGCGGCCGCCGAGGAGCCCGCCTGCCCGCCGGCTGCCGAGAGGGGCTGCGGCGTGGCCGAGAGCGGGGCGCGGCGCATGCGCGGCCACCCCGGCGGGCTCCCGCCGCGCCCCCGCGAGGCCCACCTGCGCATGCCCCGCAGCGCTCCGCCGCCCCGCCCGCGCCGCTCCCGCCGGGGTGCGCATGCGTCCTGCCTACTCTGCGTCCTGCCGCCCCCCCGCCCGCTGCTGCGCATGCGTCGCCTGCCTACCCCTCCGAACAAAGCCGCGGCGCCGGCTCCCGCGCACGGCGCGGGACGGGCCTGCGCGCATGCGCCTCTCAGCGCCGCACTGCGCATGCCCCGGAGGCCGCACGCGGCTCCCCCCTCCCCTCCTCCCGCCGGTGCCCGCGGGGGGGCCGGTGCCCGCCACCGACGCTTGCCCCCCCCGCACCAGCACGCCACGCGTTGCACGGAGAGCGAGGAGTCTGGCTGCACAGAGAGGTGTGTGGGAACTAGCACTTACCAGCTTCAAATGCTGACGCTACCCCACGTGAAACAATCTGCTCGCTTCGGTCACTGAAGCCTGGTGTGTTTGTAGGAGATGGGGAAAGAAGAGACACGGGTCACAATTATCATAAAAGAAAGGAAAATATAACTCCCTCCCATCTCCTCCAAACACACCAGACCTAACTAGATTTCACCCTGCATCTCATTATTTTAGAGGCAACAGGAGGTTACAGGAGTAACTACAGTAGCAAGACCTCAGAGAGTTGCACCCGTAAAGCACTGAACTACCATCTAAGAATCCTCCATCCCCTTCTTTATCCCCGAGAAGGACAAGCAGTTCATGTCTCAACTTGCCCACGCAGGTGGCAGAGAACCCACAGCAGGAGTCGAGCTGACTGTAAAGCCCCAGGCATGCCAACGCTGGCCCGGGAACTCGGGAGCCGGGAAACAGCGCTGCTCAGAGCGGTAGCGAACCCGTCAGCCATGCGCGTTTTCTTTCCAAATACCAAGCCTAAACGACAGCCCTAGGCTGAGCCATTTCGCTGACTGCAAAACTACGTGGCCTCAACTCTTGTATAACTACGCAAAATGCTTTGTGTAACAGGTACCAATCTGCGCCACTGTAACAACCATCTTCCCCCAAAGCCACAGGTTTTTGGGAAAAATGGATACTCTCAAGTTTATGCCCGTTATCAAGCAATACGGAGAACCAGTTTACGTCAATGCAAATGAAATCAGTAAATGGAACCGTCTGACGGTAACTTCCTCAACAAAGCAGCTCCGCACGATTTCACTCGCCAAGGGCCCATTTTGAAAGCCTCTGCAGGCAGGAGCCGAGCCGGGCCGAGCGGCCCGCAGCCCCCCGCGGCGGGGAGGAGCGGCGCCCCCGCCTCCTCCGGGCAGTGGGAGCGGCCATCCCGCCCCCCGGCTGGCGGGAGGTTTAAAGTGAGCGGGAGCAGCCGGAGCTCCGTGCTCCCGCTCAGGCGCCGCCATGTCCACCCCGGCCAAGCGGCACTGCCGCAGCCCCACCGGCTCCCTCGACTTCAGCTTCCAGAAGCGCCTCAAGAAGATTTCTATCGAAGGGAACATCGGTGAGCGCGGCAGCGGGGGAAGGAGGGAGGAGGCCGGGGTCCCGGGAGAGCGGGCACGGAGGGCGCTCCGGGTGCGGGACGGCCCGCCCAGCCCCGCAGGATAGCGGGGGCACCTCGGCGAGGGAGCGGCGGGGCCGCCGGGCCGAAACCCAGAAATAGGCGCCATGGAGGGGGAGGGGAGCCCCGCCGCCCCCGCCCGCGTTACAGGCCGCGGGGCCCCCGCCCGTGGCTAACCGCCGCCCGGGTGGGCTCGGAGGGGACAGCCGTGCTCTCCGGGCGGGCTCCGCCGACCACCCCTTCGCCTGCCGCGGGATGTGCGCGCGCGCGCTCGGCGCTCGAGTCTCGGGGCCGCGCCCCGCGCTCGGGCCCGCCGGCGCCAACCCGCCCGCCCTGCGCATGCGCGGCCGCTCTGCCCCGGCGCGCCCGGCCGCCCGCTCCTAAAATGGAGGCGCAGGCAAGCCGGCGGCGCGGCCCTTATCGCCCGCCCGGGCCGGGCGCGGCCCTCTGGCGCCGCAGATTACAGCCGCTTTCGCGGAAGGTGCCGCAACACGGGGCAGGCGGCCCCGGCCGGCCCTGGCCCAGCTCCGAGCGCCCCGAAGCGCGCCCGGGTGCGGTGCGCGCAGCGCCGCCACAGAGCCCGGCGGTGCCGCCCTGCGGGTGAGCCCGTCTCGCCTGCACCCCCCGCCAGCTTCTCGCATCTTCCGCAGCTGCGGGGAAGTCAACGTTTGTCAGGCTGCTGGAGAAACACAGTGACGAGTGGGAGGTCATCCCTGAACCCATCGCCAAGTGGTGCAACGTCCAAACAGCCGACAACGAGTACGAGGTAGGCGTGCTGGATTTGGGAAGCTTGGAGGGAGAGATGGGTCACCGGAGAAACTGCTGTGACCCACCAGGGAGCTGTGCCAAAACTCAGCTATACTTAGCCTGGAGCATCCCAGAGCCGTCCCCACTATGGTACCAGTTGGGCAGGCGCTCAGCAATGGTGAAGGCTACTCAGGAAGGCGCTATTGAATGCGGCCTCCCAATAACCCCCCTACTCTACAAAAATCACGTTGAAGTCTGAAACTCTGTGAATGCTCTATTCAAGACTACTATCAGCTGAGAAGCAAATGTTTATTCCTATCCCTAAGCATTTTCAAAAAAAAAAAAAGCCCATGAATTCTTACTTCAATATACCAGAACTCTAGATTAAGGAATAAAATCCTGCAAATATGCTAGTATTAACTTTCTCTCTTCTCCCCTAGGAGCTTTCAACATCTCAGAAGAACGGAGGAAATCTACTTAAAATGCTGTATGATAAACCCACAAGATGGGCTTACACATTTCAGACTTACGCTTGCTTGAGCAGAGTAAGAGCGCAATTAAAACCCATCTCAGCCAAGCTACATGAAGCAGAACATCCAGTGCAATTTTTTGAAAGATCTGTGTACAGTGACAGGTAATTAACTCTCAACACAACAAGACTTCAGATTTAACAACACCAGGTCTTTATGCTCAAAGACACACAGCTGGGGAAACACTTGATACTAAACTAGTATCTGCAAGGAGCAGGTTTGGTTCAGCAGGTGAGAGAGCAGGGTGGTATTAAGAAAGTAAGAGCAGGCAGCCATTTTTTCCAGTATCACAATTCTGACTCAAGAGAAATGTTTTAGTAGTTCACTTTGGTCATTCCTGGCATGACTGATGTCTTTCATTGCAGATACGTATTTGCTTCTAACCTGTTTGAGTCTGGAAACATTAATGAAACTGAGTGGACAATTTATCAGGACTGGCACATGTGGCTTTTGAATCAGTTTGAATCAGACCTAGAACTGGATGGCATGATCTACCTAAGAACCACACCTCAGGTACGTTCACTAAAGATGAAAATGTTTCAGCCCCAATTTCAGTTTCCAGGAGTTTAAGAGGGTACAAGAACTTAATTACAATACTTTCATGACTTAACACGGATTTAGCTCCCCCCACCCCAAGCGTAATGGGAAGCCTGTCAAATTCAGGTTTCAGAGACTGAATTAAAAACCCTCCCTTCTGAGCTACTATTTTGATGTCAGCAAACACTAGTTGCTGGCATCCACCACTCTCAGGAAGGATGCAAGACTGAAAAGACTTCTGAATCAGGTTTGACTTCCCAAACTAAAGATAATATTTCAATTTTAGCTAAAAGTGGCTCAAGTTTTTTTTAAATGAGTTAAGTCTAGAATAACTTATTTATGTTCAGCCAAGCATTTAAAATTAATGCTCGCTAATGTCTAGCATTAGTCCTTCCAATTTAAGGGCCACTTGATCTGTTTAGCTGATTTAGCCTTGTGATTAATGTCCAGACTTGTGTGTGCCTTTTTTCCACCCCCACCTCAGAAATGCAAGGAAAGGCTACAGATGAGGGGAAGAGAAGAGGAACAAGGAATTGAACTTGAGTATTTGGAAAACCTCCACAATAAACATGAAGCCTGGCTTTATGAAAGGACTATGAGGTATGAACCCATTTTCTGTAGATGAGTTTCACCTTACAGGAGGGCAAGCCTCTTTCCTACCTTATGTTAAAGTTCATTAGGGATAAATATAAGGTTTAAGTCTAGCATCACTGAGGCACAGTTGTGGAAGGACTTCTCCTTAGACCCACCACTCCAGGTTCCTTGGCACAGAGGCTATTAGATTCTATGTAGAGGGAAGGTCATCTCTTGGCAGGGAAGTAAAAATTGCCAAGAGATGGAATTTCAAATTTAAAGCCTTTGTTAAGCATTGGCCTCAACTAGAAAGCTATGTAGCTCCCAACTCTAGAAAGGACATCAATGTTGTTAACTGGGAAGTACACAGGACAATAGGACACAGCTGAAGTGGTGTTCAGTGGCAGATCACACAAGTTACCTGCCAAGCAGCTTCCAGTGCCAATGCAAGGAAGGGCAAGGTCCCAACTACCTTTACACTGGTATGACTGTATTTCAACAAGGTTTAAATATTAATCCTAGTTGAAAAATAAACAATAATTCAGAAAGGCTTTTGGCAGGCACTGCTAACATACAAGAAACCCAGTTGGCAACTAAGTAAGCTTTGCATACCTTCCCCCCAACTTTCTTACTGACGGTTACTAGCTTACTCCCACCTAAGGAATCTCTAGGTAGAAAAGCAAGACTTTGAATTTTCCCCTAGAGGAGCCTGAAACACTCTGCCGAATGGTAAGCATAACAATTCCAGGAAAAAGTACATTATCAGTCACATCTTTCTCAAGTTTCACATAGGATGGCCCAAACACTTCAGGGAGACAAAAAGGCACTGCAGATTGTGGCATTTTCGGAGTGTTTACACTGTGTACTCATTCCAAACTTGTGAGCAAGCATTTCCTGTATTTTTCATAGAAACACACTTAGGTTTGCAAACAAGTTAAAGTGTTGTTCAGCACACTTTCAACACTGTAGAAATGCTTTCACACACAGGAAGGGAGGCTTAACTACTGCTTTAAGAGAACAATACATCAAATTTCACAAGTACTGCTCCCATCTGCTCCTAATCTGTAGCCAAAACGGCGGCCTTGCTTATCTCGGAGCCATTTTAAATGGCAGTCTTATAACCTGTTAAAGAGGTCATCCCCATGAAAGGAAGCTTTAAAACTGCATCTTAGTAAGTGGATTAGCAGTTAACTACAAGGGGGTGAGAGCCACCCAGCAAGTGATATTTAAAATAAAAATACTCCCTTTTCATCAAAGTCACATTCCTGACAACTGATTCCATACTAAAAAGAATTAAGAATAAGCCTAAACTATCTTCCCCCCCCTCCTACTTGTACAATAAAAATACATATTAAAAGGCCAAATTTGTAAAATACGTAAGTTATGGTGATACAACGTTGACTGTGTTATACAAGAGCAATTAAGGACAGACTTGGGTTTTACACAAGTCAGGGGCATCACCATTAGCATCTCGGGTGCACATGGCAATCTGAGTAAGGCTGCACTCTTAGAGTGACTTGGAAAGCAACTGAAGAGCTGGACTGTTTTCATACAGTGGCTTACATTGTTTTTACTAGCATTGTGCTCTTCCATTTAACAGAGTTGATTTTGAGAACCTTAAAGAAATTCCCATCCTAGTTTTGGATGTTGATGAAGATTTTAAGAATGATAAGATTAAACAGGAGTATTTGATTGACCAGGTAAGTATTAAGTATTTCCTCATATCTGCTCTTCTGCAGTAACAGCAGTAAGTTATCAATTTACATTCTTAAAATTCATGAAGTGCTTGTTTGGGGTCAGGTAGAATCAGCCTCCTTCATAGGCTTAGTAAGTTACATGGCTGCAGAAAATGCTTTTTGTTTTCCTTAGAAAAAAGTAACTTAACCCCACCCCCTTAGCCTCATAATGCAAGGGAAAATTGGGTGTTTTTGAAGAAAGAGGAGGAATTGTGGGGGGTGCAAGTACACAGCAACTGGAGTAGTGAGACTACTCTGCCAATTCTGTGCTGCCATACAGTTCATTAAGTAGTTCACAGAATGATACTGTCCAATTTATGTCAGCCATGATGTCCTTAAACTCCTGCAGTCAGGTTAGCTATTTATGCTCCCTTGCATTCTAGGCTCTTCCTGGACAAAGCACAACACATCTTACAAATGTAGAGGGTGACTAAAGCTTGTACACAGTTCTAAATGCATTAAGTGACACTTTAGAGTTGGGAGGGAAAGTCAACAGCCATTTGAGGAAAGAAGGTGATAACAGGTCACTTGAGTCAAAATGATGTTTGCCAATTCCAGCTTAAGGCAAGACTTACTCTGGAAGTAAATGCCTGAAGAAGTTTTCCTGGTAGAGCAATGTGCTGTGTGCCCAGTCCGCGGGGGGGGGAGCAACAAAAACCCCTGCCAGTACTTAAAAGGCACAAGGGATGCATGTCTAACCTGCCAAACAGAGCTTTAACGTAACTTATTCCACTTGCTGGGACACTTTAACCTTCTTTTCCCCCCACTGCCCCAACAAGACTGCTCTTGTAAGATGGAAGTGCCCTCCTATCAAACCATATAAACCATTTTCTCCATCTCGTTCTGGGTCATGAGTTTGAGATAGCTTGAAGAGTCATTCTTCAGTAAAGCCTAGTTCTCCCAATTAAACAGCTCTATATAAACTGGAGGGCAGCACGACGTTCCGTTGCGGAGGTGTTGTTGTTACAGCCTCGTGGAAACCAGCTATTAACAGCTTGAGAGTTATGAACCAAGACTACGCTCATCCATGCTCTCTCATTAACTTGCCCCACTGAAAGGCCATCAGCTCTATCTCCACCAAACTCCCTTCACCACCCAGCATACGAAAAGCTCAGCTTTCAGCTCACAATAGCGGGTACAGCACCATGCTGGAAGTGCTACCAAATCTCTGGCCTGTTTTTCAGTCAAGTAATGGAGGGAAACTTGCTTTTCTTTGACAAAGCAACATTCTGTAAAGCATTCCAGAAGCTACCTTTCGTAAGTGCTTTCTATTTTTGAGTAATTAAGTTATCTAAATTCTACCCCTAGTACAAAGTTAGAAATCATGGGTTCACAGCCATCTGCTATACTGCAAAGCATTTCAGGTCATGAATTGTATGACGAGGCAGAAGAGCATTGGAGCCTGTAACAAACCATTTGTTTCCCCCCCCAAAAAAAAGGAAAAGCCTAATGGATTTAGCTTTTGTTTTCATGCATGAAATATACGCGTTTTGTTTTTACAGGTCAAGTCTTTCCTGAGTTCCTAAGAAGATGAAAATTAATTTCCATGACAACTTCCTGAAGTTCAAGAGTTAAGCTTAAAAAAATCCATGTGTTCCTAAGACAGTTTAGCTGAATGCATTACCTGTATAGCTTATTTTAAGGCAGGATTGAAGCGCAAAATGTTTTGAGTTTGTTTGGGGTTTTTTTGCCTGCCTGACCTCCGTGTGTTTGATAGAATTTTCTGTATAGTTAAAAATGTGGCGTGTTCCGAAACGTACTGTGTATATTCTCTGCCGTTTAATAAAGGTTTTTAAGCTAATAGTGACTAACTATTAATATTAACAACGGAGGAGCGAGCCGGCTGCCCGCGGCCGGCAGCCCAGCAGATAGCAGGCGCTGGGCAGGGCTGTTTTGCAATAACTGGCATCGTTCACCATTTTAAGACGAGGCTGTTATGGCGTCCGGAGACCTTTACTTTCAACTTCTGCTTTATTACGGCTGTTTGCACGGGCTTTGCGCTACGTAAGGGCGGACGTTACCGCAGCCGCAAGGGTTACACCTGGAACAAACTGCAGTTTACGCGCACCTTTGTTGACTCCCCCCCAGCAGCGCGGTACCGGCAGGGAGGGGGCGGCGCGGCCCCGGCCACCCCCCCCTCCCCCGATCCCCGCCCGCCCCGAGGCCGCCACGACGCACGCGGCGGGGGGGAGGGGAGCAGCGCACGCGGCCGAGCCAGGCCCCCGCCGTCAGGGCCACCCTGCCCGGGGCCCCGGCAGCGCGGTGCCCCCCCCCCCCCACTGGCCACCCCCGCCAGCAGGGCGCCGAGGCGGGGGCCCGGCGGCGCCGGGACCCGGATCGGGCGGGCCTAGTCGCCCCTCCCCCACCCGCTGCGGCCCGGCCGCCCCACCCCCACCCGCTTCCCCCTCAAGACACCCGCCTCCCCCACGGGCCCCCCCGCTCGCCGCCGGGCCTTACCCAAGCCGGGGATCTCGCCCTCGGTCTCCTCGGTGTGACAAGGATCCATCTTGGCCGCGCCTTCCCCACGGGGGCCGGGAGAGCACAAAGCTGGGTGGGGGCGCTCGGGCGCTGCGCGAACGGAAACAAAAGCTCAGCGGCCGCCGCAGGGGCGCTCCAGACAAGGCGGATCGCGGCTTTTCGGTCGCTTTTTCCCCACTCCCGCAGAGGATGAGGCCCGATGAAGCTGCCGGCCTGCCCGGGCCCACCTCGCCTACTGCTCCTTCTGCGCAGCGCCCTCCGCCCCCTATAAATACCCGCCGGCCGCGCTGCGCAGCGCCCTGACGTCACGGCGCGCCCGCCCCTGCTCCTGCCCCGGCCGCCAGCCAATGGCAGCGCGACAACTTGAACCAGCCAGTCACGTCCGGCCGCCGCGGGGGGGGGGCAGGAGCGCGGCCGCCGTGGGGGGTCCCGCCGCGGCCGCACCGGGGGGCGCTCACCGCCCCCGCCCCGGGGCCCGGCCCGGCCTGCCCGCCCCCGGCCCGGCCTGCCCGCCCCCGGCCCGGCCTCACCCCCCCCCCCCGGCCCGGCCCGGCCTCACACCCCCCCCCCGCCTTCGCCTGTTTTTCTACACCAGCCCCAAACATGGCGGCGGCTTTGTCCCTCCTCCCCCCCCACCCCCTCCCCGCCGCGCCGGTGGCGCCCCGTCCCCGCTCGCCCCCCCTCAGCACCCTCGCTCACGGCGGGCTGCGGCCGCGGAGCTCCGGCGGCCAGCGGGGATCGGCGGCTCCGCGCACTGCAGCAGCGCCCGCCGCCGTCAGGTGCGCCGGGCTCCGCCTCCCGCGGCCGCGGGGGGGGGGACGGGACGGACGCGGCAGGACACGGCAGGGCGTGGGCCCCCTCCCGCCGGGCGGCCTGGCCGGGCCTGCCCCGGGGAGCGGGCCGCAGGCTTTGTGCGGCGCCGCAGGCCGCACCGGGGGGGGGGCGGGTCACGCTGCGCTGGCGGCCCCGAGGCGGCGGGTCAAGGAGCGAGGCGCCGCGGCGGGATGGCGGCGGGAAGGGCCTGCCCCGGCGCCGCGCTCCGCGGGGCTGCTGGCAGCGGCCGCCAGCCGCCAGCCCTGCTCCGCCGCACCGCGCTCGGGGGCGGGTAGGGGCACTCGCCGGATCCCCGGCTCCCTGGCAGGGCCCCGGGCAGGGCCGCACTCCTGCCTGCCCGCTGCTCCCCGCGCCTGGCCCGGCCCAGCCCCTCCGCAGCGCGCCGGTACAAAGAACCATTAGCTGGAAGAACTTTAGATTAAAATAGCTGTAAGGGAGCCAGCGCGATTGAATAAATAAGCGGTGACCTTAGGACTGTGGAGGTGCGGCATCTATTCACAGCTTTGTTACTGACCCAGCAGTTAGCGTCAAGCAAATCCCTCTGCTAATCCCTCTTGAAGCCTTTGCATTTCCAGCAGTATGGTAATTATATTTTTTCTCTCCTTATAATGTATATTAATAATCATACACTGGGGTACGTTTACTACACATAATTTTATTAGTCTGATTGGTCTTTTTAGTCCCCATTACCGCATTTGAATAATGACGGAAATGGGTTGTCTGTTGTTTATGCATCAAGGTCCACGTGACTTCATGGCTTTGAAGTGGGCTGTACCCTGAATTCTTGCTATCTAATTTTCAGTGATAAATAAAGCCTGGTTCACCCAACATTTTCTTGATCGTGTGTTTATTGCAGTCAAGCAGCATTCTGATGGAAGTTTTCCCTTTAGAGGTCTGTTAGCAAATTAAAATCATCCTGTGTTCACACTGGCAAGAAGTTCTGCTGCGTGCATATTCCTCCAGCGTTAGAAGAAAGATCACATGACTTTTTTGCAAAGATGTAATTGCTATTCAGCGTCAGCAAAATACCTGCCTGCCTTGAAACTTGACACATCAACAGGAAGTTGGGTACAGCCAATTCCAGGGGAAGAATGTGACTCTGAGCAGCAAACAAAGACATAAATAGTTATCAGAAGAGTCACTATTAGCCAACATATATGCAGTGTTTGAAAGATGAAAATAATTCACAATTCAAGTGGAGTTATGGTTAACAGCAGCAGCCCTGTTCCTCCGGGGCCACCTCTGGGAAATGCTTTTGCAGGGAAGGGTAGCCCTGTGGTGTGTCAGCACTCAAAAAGGATGAGATGGGGAATAAAAATCTTGCTGGAAACATCTGGTGCAGGACTTCATCAGGTTTCCTGAGCAAGGAAACAACTATGTACGTATGTATTTTACACATGTAAACTTCAGGTCTCAATTCTGAGACTTCTAGGACTCCAGCATTGTCAATTTACCTGGCTTTTTTCGTTTATGGTGCCAGCCTGACACCTGTACCTTCCCCGCCAGCAGCCACAGCTGAACGGTAGTGTGTCTGTCAGCACGTCTGTCAGCAACTCACACTGCAGCTTCAGGTACTTGTTGTTCTCTGAAAGGGCTTTGTTCTACTTCAGTTTCACTGGCCTGTTCCTGCAAAGAGGAAAGGCACACCTGCTGCCCAGACTGCTGGGGACAGGAGCTGCTCTCATTTTCCCACTTGCATTCCTAGAAGATAAATTTCTCCTTGTTCAAGTCAGCCTGGGGAGGGCTGTAATCTAAGCCGAGCCCAGCCTGCTGCATTTCGTAGTCCACCTGGTAGAAAATGGGCAAAGAGGTGGCCTCCTGGGTAGAAGTCTGCTGGAGACATTATTTGTCAGAGGGTCAGTCCATCCCTGTGCAAGGTCCCCAGATTCCCTCAGCTATATTGTGGCTGTATATCTGCTACAGTGTTGCTATATTGTAGCTGTATTTCTGCTACAATGTTGCTATATTGTGGGACTATTTTGGCTACAATGTTGCTATATTGTGGCTATGTGTCTGCTACAATGTTGCTATATTGTGGCTATATCTCTGCTACAATGTTGCTAGTGTTGCTAGAGCTCTGCTACAGTGTTGCTATATTGTGGCTACGTCTCTGCTATGCTGCGGTGAGCGGGCTGGGAGCAGAGACCCACAGCAGCACAGCATGAGCATCAGCCCCATCTGCAACGACACGTGTAAGGTGTTAAGCTGGACCAGAGTACAGCTCTTCCTTGAAGCCTGCTACCTGCTCAGGATATTCCTGTTTGGCACCAGCCATAAATCTGTGTTAGCTTGCTTAAGTTTCTTTCTTGGGCAAGAAAATAATAAAGAAAATCTGCAGCTCTAGTTCAAAGGGTTTTATAGGCATCTAAGCATATGGACACACTTTGCATGTCTGGAAGTGATGCAGGTGCTGATTTCTAAGCAGGTTTTGGAGGTGATATTCCAATGCAGAAAATAATCACCAATAATTCTTTTAGCGTCAGAATTTGCAATTTCAGGGAGAACCATGCTCAGAATTTAAGTAGCCACTCTGAAAAGATGACAGAACTCATTATCCATCATCCTGACCCCACCGCTTTATGCACCTTCTCTTTCTCTTTCCTACCCAGATGTCATCCGTTTGTTCTGCCTCCGTCATAAGCTTCATCCTTCGTGCCTCAGCTATGCATGTTGCATGTTCCTCCCATTTGTATATAAACATGTATAATTCAGAATCTCATAGTTAATCTGCAAACCTGATGAACTCTCAACAAATACTGCTGGTAGCTGACTTGCTTTATCATCTGAGGTCTGGAAACGGGGAATGTATGGAAGTCTTATACTACCAATGCTTTGTAGGTTTCTCTGTATGTGTGACATCCAGTCAAAAGCTCTAGAATTCAGTTAGAACCTTTCTGTCACTATATATAGCTTTAGAAACAGCCTCTAGCTGTGATGCTGTGACAAATACAAGCTCAATAATGCTATTAAATATGCATGGTGTGTTCTACCATATTAGATAACATGGCCATGTTCATCACCTGCTAATGCTGCCAGTTCACAGCTTTGCTAATGCAGCCCTCCCTCTCACTTTTGCTTTGGCCAATTTAAGAGGCTTTTTGTTGACAGTTCACCTTTACTTTCTTCCTTTCCACCTTTTAATCTTTATTCATCACTCTGAAAATGATGGTCTGCAGCAGGGACTGGGCAGAGCTCATGTTTCCCAGCTTTCCTAGGCTGTAGTTCACTAAGAAGCCAAGCTGGTCTGGAAACCAGTTGGAGAGGTTGATAGCCACTGCTTTAGTGAAAAGCAGATACTCAAGTTCCTGCTCCTCTCCGAGGCCACTGCTGCCCTGTTTTAATTTATCACCCTTCCCTTTATACCACCAGCTTATCCACAGGCTGTGCTCACCATCCTTTGTCACTGCAAAAATGGAATAATTGCCTCTGTTCTGCTCCCTCAGTGATCACATCCTCTAGGGGCTCAGGAGTTCACCCGTCTGATCTTTTTCTGTTCGTTAGTGTAACTCAGGCCTGTTACCATTTTGGTTTTGCAGCATTCTGATTATGGCAGTTGGCAGAATACCATTTGCTTTTTACCGATACAGCTAGCTGCCACGCTGCGAATGCAGTTACAGCAGTGGAAGAGGTGTCGTTTGCCAGCATCCTTTAGGTAACGGCATGTTTTGCCTAAGCCTGAGCTAGGTGGGCATGAGTCAGCTCTGATCCAGAAGCCATCTGGCCGTGCAGTGCTGTTCTGAGCTCATCAGGCTGCTCTCTGAGAAGGTTTCTTCGCTCAGGCAGAACATTTACAGCTCTTTGGCAGCTCAGCCCTGTACCCGCCAGGAGAGAGGGCGTGTGTCCATTTGCATCCCTTGCAACGAGCCTGCTGCATTCCTCACACCCTCCCAGAAGGAGCATGAGCTGTAAAGCTGTAAATACTTTACGGCGGGGTGACTGGGTCCAGTCTTGGGAGAGCATGCTGCAGTATCTGTATCGGGGCAGATAACGCTTTGCCTGAGCTCTTGTTATTCTAGCCACCTGTGTTCATGAAATGGAGCCTATTTTAGCCACTCGCCAGCTGCAGGCTCAGGAGCAGACACCACAGCAGCTCACTGGTTTCATTCTTGCTTACATGACGATCCTGACTCTCACGCCCTGCAGATAATGTTGCCTTCCCTGTTTGGGGTCACCCAGCCCTCTCTTGTCACTTAGTGCGATGTCAATGCGATGCAGCTGATGCACCTGCTCTTCTACTTGCTCACTCCAGGAGTGCTCTGTGAGTCCTAAGCTCTGACCCTACTTCTGCTCTTCATACCCAACGTCTGCCTTTAGCTCTTAGACCCTGGAAATCCCTGAGCACAGCCAGGCACAACATCAGTGAGGGCTGGAGCTGGGCATGCACTTTCCTAAGCTACCACAGCAAATGTGCAAGTTTTCCGTTGGAGGGAGGGCATTCCCAAAAGGGCATGTTAAGCCCTGTCTACCTTGTACAAAAAGTGGCTCTGCCTGTACCAGGGCAAAGGTGAATTCTTAGTGCCCTCTTGTAGGCAATAATTGCTGGGAGGTATAGAACTGGTGGAGATGAGGCAAATTATAACCTTGGAGCATGAATTTTCCTAGCCTCCCTGTCTGGATCAGCTAACATATAAAGTGGCAGATAGCTTTGATCTTGCTTGGATTTTACCCTGCTGTCTGACCAAGGAATAGTTTTCACTGCACAGGGCTGTGGGAGTTGGATAACTAAGTTGGATAAGGGAGTATCTGCCTGCGGGCAGGGGCTGCTCTCACAGGCCTGTCTGACTCCATCCACGGCTGCATCTCTTCATCCACAGTGTGGCGTTCCAGCCAGACATGATGCTGTCAAATCACAAGTGTGACACAGGTCACCCACAGTCACACTCTTCACCCCAGGCCATCTCAGCATCTCCAGTGAGGGCTGTGCTCTTGCACCTACACCCTCCGACTCCCCCTGAGCAAAGCATTCCTTCCTCTGATCTTGCCCTGTCACACACCCAGCAGATCCCTGTCCATATGTGTACGTGGATCAAGAGGATTCCGGATCTTACTACCCATTATGTTCTTCTCAGTTTTGGCATTGATGGACACACAGTTCAAAACAACGTTCCGCAAGCAGGAGAGCACCAAAATGCAGCAATATTGACAGCGAGGCCTCTGCAGACTCAGCACATAAAATGGGTCACTACTGTGGTTATTTCAGTTACACAACTCCAGCATGCTTGCCTTTCTTTCTCCTTGCCTTTCAAGTCACTTGCATGTAAACAAGTGAAACTAAGACAAGGGGGTAACAAAATCAGGGTGAGGAACTGAGAGGGGAAAGGAAAGGGCCCCGCAGTACTGGTCTGGAGGCTAGCATCCTCACAGCTCCAGCCAGCTGGTTCCCCAGAACTCTGATCCTGAAGCTGCGGTAGGAATAAAGACCCATTGAGAAGTCTGGCTCCAAATTAGCATTTGAATTCCCTTGTAGTCTGTTGTCAGATGGGCAGGAGGTGGGTGCTAGTCTCCGTCTCTCTCGGTACTGATACACAAAGGTGGCTTTAAAAGGTCCTTATTTTTCTGAGGGAAAGAAATGCGTTGCTCGAACTATGGACACTTTGTGTTTTCCTTTTTTTTTTTCTCTTTCCCCTCTCTCTCACTCCTCTGTTTCACCCCCTTTCCTGGATCAGGCTGAGCCGTAGATAGACATGTCTGGGTATTGTTAGCCCTGTCTGACCTACTTCTTTCCCTCCCTTTGGCCCCTTGTGTTATGGATGATGGTGCTATGGAAACCTGGGTGACATGCCAGTGCCACAAATCCAGGGCCACCAGCTGCACCCTCCTCCCCCAGCCCCACAGGAGCTTCCCTCCAAAACACAACCCTAAAGAAAGTTACCAGTGCTGCTTCCAGGGGAAATTCAAGGGTGTGCTCCATCCGGCCCACCAAGCCATGCTCCAGAGGGAGCGGGGCGCTCCTCCTTGGGCTTGGGTGCCTGGGTGCATTTTTTCCCCGGTCCCAGCGCACAGCATTTCTGTGCTGGGGACCAAGTGTAAACCCGCCATTGTCTGCTCACCATACCTGTTTGTGCATGTATCCTGCACATGACCGGTAGGAAAGTACACGTGGATGCCCTTGAAGTTCCCAAGATAAAAATAAGCTACAACCTTGTGCACCTTGTGGTACGAAAGCCTTATGGAAAGGTGGCTAGGTTCCTATAGACACAGGAAAGGGAACGTGTGCATGCCGGTGATCCTTGCAGCGGGCGGCACCTTGCTTCATCTGGGGACTGAGCTGCACACTGTCATTGTCACTCGCTTGCTCGCATAGGAACCAGCCCCATCAGGGAAAGGAGGCTTGTTTACAAGTTCAGCCTCTACGTTTCTTGTGATAAAAAAAGTTCTCGCTGGTTCTGCAAGCTTCCTTGGCTCACTGCTGGCCTCCCATCCGGCTGGGCGCTTCGCCCGGGGGGCTGTGGCAGTATCGGGGGGATTTGCTTCCACGTATCTCACGCCAAAACTTTTCCAACCCGTTGCTGATGCGGAGGGGTGGCTGTGAGGGCAGGGAGCGGGAGGGAGCTCGAGAATCTGTCAGACGCTTGCAGGAGGCCCTTAGTAAGCCACCTCCAGGGGTTTCTGCGAGGCTGCAGGCCTCCCCCCACCCAGCAGCCCCCAGGCCAGGGCCCGGCGCAGCGCGGGTGGCACCTGAGGCGGGAGGGTTTGTGCCCGGTGCCTACGTGGACGCCGCCCGGGGCATGGCCGGGGACGCCCGGGGCACCTCCCGGGGAGCGACGGCCCTGGCACGGGCGGCGGGCTGGGAGCTGCCGGGACCCCCCTCCGGGATCCCTCGCCCCGGAACCCCCCCGGGCCCGGCAGCTGCAGCCGCGCGGCAGCAGCGCCCTCTCCCGAGCGGCGCGGCCGGAGCCCGGGACGGGCCGGCACCGGGCGGGCCGGGGCAGGTCTGCGGGCTCGGCTCACTGCGCCTGCGGCCGCCGCAGCCCGGCCTCGGCTCCGCTGCCCCGACCCGCCCGGGCCGGCCCCGGCCCCGCAGCGCACCGGGCCCGGGAACGCTCAGCCCGGACGCACATGCTCGGGGGGAGCGGGGAGCGGAGCCGGCGTCGTGGGCCAGCCCCGCCGGGCCGGGCATGGGGACCCTCGTCTCGCTGCGGTGGCAGCGCCGTTAAACCGGCCAGACGCGGGTGGGCGGAGGGGCAGCCCCGTCCGCGCCGCCGGCAGCCCCCGGCGCCCCCTGCAGCGGGCGGGTGGCGCGGTGGCTCCGTGCGGCACCGGGGGGCATCGCGCTGCGCGGCGGCGGCGGCTCCGGCTGCATAAATCCTCCTTGTAGCATCAATATAAACACGAATTAGATGCGTTTCTAGTGTCCGAATGGGGTAAAACCATCGACGGTATCTTTGAACCCTGGTCCGGTGCAAAGCGATTTCCCTTGGTTACAGTTATTATATCGCATAGCATACATACAGCCTTGCCCCCCATCTTAGCCTCTGGCCCCAGCCCCGTACCCAAGCCCACCTTGTGCCCCGGGGTCAGCTCAGCACGGCTGGGTCACACAGGGACCCCGAAGGAGCCCTGAGCTTCCCCGAAGTAGCTGAGCGATGACAGCATCCCTGGATGGAGGAGCTTTCCTGCTGCTAGAGGCACCTGGAACGACCCCTCTGACAATTGTTTGAGGGGAGTGACATGCTGGGCATTTCTCCTGTGGCAGAACTAGCGATGGCAAGCAGCTGGGGCCAGAGCCTAGCTGTGCTGCACCAGGGTATTTAATGGTCCTCTGTGCATCCAAGGGGAGATGCTGGCTTGCCACGGCCTCGCTGCTGAATCATTAACTTCCATCCACTGAGTCATTCTGCAGCCCTGTCACACACGGAGCTGAGATCAGCGAGGCTGAGGTGGGCAGTGGCTCCAGGCTGATACAGCGGTGTTAGAAAACTGTTTGTAGGGTAGCAGATGGAAGCTGTGTCTGCAGAACCGGTGAGCACCCACCTGGACTAAGCCGAGACAGAAGGGTTTTGACAAGGAGCCAAGACCTGCACCAGCAGCTGGGGCTGGTCCCTCTGTATTAACCCTCTGGGAGGTGACTGGTTACGCTGGTAAAAAAGTGAGGACTGAGAATTAACTTCAAGAGATGGTGAGATGTTTTAATGTAAAGTCTAACTAAAATGTCACTGGGGACAGGTAGCATCTCTGTTCCTGCCCAGCCTTGCTGAGGCAAGGTTAATCGACACTCAGCTTTTTCCAAAGTGTATTACCAAAGATGCTAGGAAAAAAGTTAGTTTTTTATCATGCTGTGACACCTGGCAGTTGCTGTGAGGATGGAGCCCCACTGCACTGAAAACTTTGCAGAGACAAGTGTTGTACCGTTGGTTTTGTTTGGATTTAAGCCTTCTCCTCCAGTGTTTGCCAACCGCAACACAGCAGTGCAACTCCAAGGCAGGAGAGGTCAAAGGGAAACAGACTAGAGGCTTTACTGGATAAGCCAATTTAAGATGCAGGCGAGGAAATGAAACAATGTGAAAAATTAATCACTTCTTCCAAAAAACACCTGCCTTTTGTTCTTACAGTCTAGATATGCCTACTGCTGGGGAAGGGAGGGGAGGACGGTGGGCTTCAAAATGTGGTTAGGCTGGCAGCATGTTAATGCAGTTATTTTTGCTCTCTGGGTTTGGTGTGAACCCCCCTGTGATGACAGCACAGAGCACTGCTGGCGTTTTCTAAGCTCTGTTGCTAACATGAGCAGACCAATGGCCAAAAGCATCGGTGTTGTGGATGCTGGGTCCTGTGAAAATCCAGCCCTTCTGGGAGCTCAGCTCGGCACCTGTGAAAATCAGCTTCTCCCTACACAGAGCTCTCCTCCTGTGGGATGTAGGGTTGCAGGCTGGGTTGCACTGCATGGCAGGGAAACCAAGGCAGCTGCCTTGCACTAAAATGCTCATGGTTTTGTTCCCTGCTAATTGCAGACCCACAAGGAGACACCCAGCACAGCAAGCTCAGTGCCTTTTTATTTGTGCACATTGTCGTTCAGCAGTATTGAAAGTTATACATGCAGTAGTGGTTATGAGTTTGCGCAGTCTGATTTACAATATCGCCCACAGGAAACAGCTAATAACCATCACAAGGGCACTAATAGACTTTCGCACAACAGGTTGGTGGTTGCTCCTGTTTACCCCTTGGCTCTTTTGTTATGCCTCAGCCCACACCTGGTTTCAAACAAATGCCTTTCTTAGGTGTGGGCCTTGGAAAACTGGCACAAGCTGTTGGAGGAAGGAGAACACATGGCAGTTCCCTGGGACAGCTCACTGGGAAGCTTAGGCTGAGATGAGTTTTCAATGATTTTTCTTTCATGTGTTCAGTTTTCCTAAAATTCTCCTTGTTTAGGAGCATTGTTGTTTCCACATCAGGCATGGAGCAGCTGGCAAAGAGTGCCATGGTGGAAAAATGCCTCCTGAAGAACTCAGCAGTTCATGGCTGTGCTGGGCATCAGGGAAGGAGGTGCTGAAAACTCAGGTGAGGGTGGATTTGTCCCTGGGGGCTGTATTAGTTGCAGCCAGTCTATTACTGTGGGCAGGAGGGAGCAGGACTCAAAGGCAAGGACACTGATGAGGTACAGAGGGGTGGTTCATACTGTGAGAAGCTGGAGGACATTTAGCCCCATGTAGTGAGAGAGGAAGAAATGAATGATGCCCAGGGCTGATGCTGCAATGAGAATCCAGAGAATTCCAGTGCCAAAGTATATTGCGGGGAGCCTGGTGGGAGAGAGGGAGCCTGCTGAGACTGAGCATTGCTGCTCTTGCCTGGGAGTGGTCCCTCCCTCTCTGCAGAGGACAGGTGGGAAGGCAGCCCCTGGCTGTCCCCTGCCCACCGCGTGGGGTCCTGTGCCCTGCTCCTGCTTCGAGGGAGCACACACACACCCGCAAGGGCTGCAGGCAGCTCCAGCCTTGCCCCACGTCTTAGTCTCTGGCCCCAGCCCGGTACCCATGCCCACGTTATGTGTCGGGGCCAGCTCAGCAAGGCTGAGTCACACAGAGACCCCAAAGCAGTCAGGAGTCCTGAGCTTCCCCGAAACACATTATGTTCCCAAATGCAAACCCCCAGGGGTTACCCCATACTCCAGGCTGGCAGAGGTGTTTACCTCTTTGAGGATGATGTCCTGTATCCTATAAAGTAGCAGTAGCGGGCATAGAGATAGAGCAGACCCAAGCCTGCAGCCACACCTGCAGATGAGAGAGATCACGGTGACCATCTCCAAAGGCTTTTTATTGCTACCTGGAGTCAAGCAGGCAGCCCAAAGTGAAGGAACAGAGGCTTTGTGTCCTCTGGCTCTACCCTCCCATCAGAGGCAGAGTTACTGCCAGATTTGTTGTTCAGAAGGTGAGCAAGACCTGAGGACTGAGCCAGCACTCAGGGGAACAGATCCAGTGACAAACCAGGTAACAGTCTATTCTCACCTTGATGGAAGAAGAGGCCAGCCTGCCACAGAAGTGCCAGGAAAATGGGAAAATACTCAGAGGAGTTCACCCTGGCAGGAAAGAGGAATGTCATAAACAAGGGAAAGGAGGAAGATCCTTCTTTTTTGCTTCCCCTGGCAGTTTCCAGAGGCTGGAGGCTTTCACTTCTTAGAGGTGATGTCACCAAAAAACTTTCCTTGCAGTTCCCATCCCAGCTTTATTCACAGGAATTAAAGAGTGCAAGAAACTGGGTCTCCAAGGCACCAGAAATTAAATAAAAGATGTCCAGGTCAGACCATGCACAGACAGACCCCATGAACGAGCCCCACTGCCCCTTCCCAAGTGCTACAGCTTAAACCCTGCTGTACAAGCCCCAAAGCCTCAGGGAAGGTCTGCCCCAGGGATGTGCTGAGGATGAAGTGCATCTTAAGCAGATAAGGCCAGAACAGCTTGGGCTTTGTGCAGGAGCAGGAGGGATTACTTAGCTGTTTGGATTGTTTGTACACCATGCCCTGTCCCCCCCAAAGACAAAGTAGTAGGACTAAGAGATGCTGGATGAGGATGAGGCTGGGCTGGGCTGGCAAAGGAGCAGGGAAGGGGACGGCTGAGGGGATCCTGCTCCTGCTGCCCGGCTGCTTTTTATTCAGTGCTCAGCTACACCAAAAGTGGAAGCCTCCTCCCTCTCTGCCTCCCTCCCCACTGCAGCCCTAGCACAGAAGTCACAGCAGAGGTGCTGGATTGTGGCTATCCCGGCCCGGCCCCAGGTGAGAACTCTCTGGGAGCTTGCCCTTCTCCATTGAGCTGGGTTCCGAGCAGGGCTGAAACTGTTGCAGATTATCTTAAAGTTTTACTGAATCTTTCTATATTTCTGTTTATTTGTGAAAGTTAGCTATAGGAACATCTTGATTTTAAGGAGTTAACCTCCATGTTAGCATTACGTTAGCACTTATTAAGCAATGACATATGGGTTGCTGTGCTGCTTGTTATCCAAGACTGTGTTACTTGAAGTCCCTATCCTATAGACCATAATAACCTTAGTGCTTACTCTCTAGACCATAACCAGAGCAACCTAGGTTCTGTTGTGTATAGGATGAGTTATTGGACAGCTTGGCAAGGCCGATATCTAGCTGTCCAACTTGGCAACAAAACTTACTTTGAAGGTGTCCCAAAGTGAACTACCTTCATTATAACACTAACAAACACACCCAGAGGTCAAGCAGACCCTTGTGAAGGTGAAGATCCTTCCCCTGCACAAGCGTAGTAACAGAAGAGGCTGACACAGCAGATATTATAATTATATGCAAATTACTAACCAATCATTGTAACTGGGAGTGTACAACCTTGTAATTTTTGTGTATAAATATAACAGTGAAATCTGCATAGGTGTACTTGATTTGTGGAGATGCCACGGAGTACCCAGCGCTGCAGTAAAGGAGTGCCTGAGGTGGTGTTAAAGAGGTTTTATTCCTGATTTTGGTGACAAAGCTGCCTGAGGCTTTGACACCACTTGGCTGAAGCCAGCTGAAGTTTCAGTCACCAACAACTGTCTTTAGCAGCCCTGCACTCTACAGCAGAGATTCCCGTCTGAGTTCTATCAGCAGCTGGCTGCTGTGTTTAGGACTCATGAGCCAACCAGCCCTGATGCCAACTCTTAAGCCCATTAACTTAACTCCGAGGAAGGCGAGTAGCTGAATTACAGTCCTGAGAAACGAATTGCAAAGCAGGGATGGGGCAGTGCCATTAGACAAGAGATCTGGCATGCATCTTATAAGAGAAGCTTCTTACTGTGCTCGAAAGATCCTCTCAAATTCAGGGGGGCCTGAGCTCTTTGGAGGAGAAATGCCAAATGCCCTCCTAGCATAGATGACCTGGAGGAAGAAGTAGGCTGCGGCAAAAGAGAGAAAAGTAACAGTGGTCAGTCCTCTTGATACAAGAATTATTTACTTTAAAAAAGAAAAAAAGAGGGGAGGGGAAAGGGAAGATATATAAATATCTATAGTGAAAAACAAGAAAGAATTTGAAAATCAAGGATTTTCCTTACAAAAAAGAGTTAATCCTTACAAACAGTTAACAAAACTGATCATGGGAGAAGGAGTAGATACCACAAATATGTCAAGCTGGGACACAAGATAAACTCAAGGAGGACCAAATGGTTAATGAGACCAAACAGAAAATTACTGGAACTGTGTGTGAACTACCCTAATTAGCATACTAAGAGATCCACCCCTGAGCAAAGAAAGCCCCCTCCCCACAGAACATGGGTGGTGAAAACCAAGAATGCTGTATCTTCAAAAGGAGCCGAGGCTTGTAAGAACCAATGAGAATTAACCACAACTAAATATAAACAATTGCTCAAAAGTTTTACTATGTGTTGAGAGGTGTGCTAGCTGTGTGGGTTTACAGCCTAGCACCCATCTCTGTGCAGACATGCAATGAACATACACTTCAGCTCTGAGTGTGGTTCTGCTCTTGCACACCAGGTGAAGATGTGTGAAGAACCCAGATTTGGGATAATGCTCTGGCTGGGCACGGTGGGGTCAGGAGACTGCCAGAGGTAGGGGCAAAAGATCTGCTGTCTCCTCCCAACCTTTCACGCCCACATAGCAGAGAAAGCTGGATGAAAATCCCAGATAGTTTCAGGCAAGGAGAAGGAATGACCCAGTGCAACAGCAAAGTGAGGAGGATGCAGTAACATGCCACTAGTGGATACCTGCTTTCTCTCTTATGTGATTAACAGATCATCTCTTACCCATAGAAGTTGTTACACAGTTCAGATGCACTTTGCTACTGCCAATTTCAAGGACTTTTTCAATCTCTAATTCTTTCCCCTTCTAAATCCTGATAGCTGAATAGGGAGGGAACTGATGCCACTGATAAGTCACCCAGATGGTGAATTAAATTGTCACGCAGTGTGGAACCAAGGCTGGGAGACCCATCGCAGCCCATTCTTCCACCTTTCCACACTGCAGTGAAGGGCTTCCCAGGCACTCATTTTGTTGAGTACTTTTCAAAACCCAGACAAGGTACCAGTCTACTGTCCGAATAGCAGGCAAGTGCCAGTGCAACAGTAGAAATGAAATGTGGAAGTGAAAGGAAATCAGTGGAGGTACATACAATAGACTTCCCAGCAAGCATTTGGGCATGTGCATCCAATGGTCCCTACCTTGCTCCAGGACTCCCAGGACTGTCACGGCAGCCAGCAGATGAATCTGATCCAACATATTGACTGTTCCAGACCCTAGAAAATCTGATTTCTTGATCAGAAGCTCCTCTACCCCGGTTTAGTCCTTGCTGATGTGGCAGTCAGTGGTGGTAGCTGGTAGCATAGGTTTGCTGTAATGAAACAGCGAAGATTTGTATGTGGTGCTTAAACCCAGGAGTCTGGTTTGCCTGTTACCATGTGCATTATGCAGATGTGAATCAGCAGAGAGAAGCTTAATGGAATATTTCTGTTCCCACCCTCCCTTTTCCAGGAATGAGTTATGAGGAAGCGGAAAAGCCAGCAGAGAGCAAACATGAGAGATAAGAGAGGGGAACTGGCAGCTGAACTGGGGGGGGGGAGAAATCTCAACAGCCCAGCAATGTGCTCGCCCTGGGGTATCTGTCTTAAAACCGCTCCTAAGAAAGGCCAAGGCACATCCCTCTGGCTGATGTTGCATGAGAAACCGCAGCCCCATTGGGGCTGTTCTGCACCACTTGAGCATCAGGACAGGCGGCTTTTCATGGTACATATCACTGCATGCATGGACTCTGCAAAGCACGTGTTGGGCACAGAGAATGACACTGAGACAGCATTGAATAAAGCCCATGAGTGGAAAACCCACTGCAACGATAAGACAGGATGTGGTAAAGTATAAAAGGTATAGATCTGTCTTGCACAGTGATGCTTCATTTGGGCGTAGGTCCTGCAGAATGACTGTCAGACACTGCAAGCATTTCAGAGCCAGCCTTGTACTGGAAAGCCTGGGAGCTGTGCACTTAAGGTTTCTGATCATTCCTCAGCCAAATTAACTTTCATCGTAAACACAGAGAGAGTTCTGTGTGGGCAAAAACTGCAGAATTCATCAGGATATAGCAAAAGGAAAATGATGTTTTCACACATCAGGAGAGACCCCACTCAGCGAATTCCTGTCTAACAGCACAAAGCTGGCACGGCTGTGAGCTGCTGAGACTGCTGGCTTTGTTTCCTTCCTCTCCTTTGTTTGAAGAATTTTGCCTTCCATTCAGGGAAAAAGGAAAGTGGGTTAAGACAAAGTGGTCGTTAAACATGACTATTATAGAAAATAAGATCAGATTAAAGCAATTTACAGAAATTACATTGTATGTTGATTCCTTGATAGACTTTCTAAGAAGCAATAAACTGGTTCCAGTTTTCTGCCTCTCTGTAAGGGATAAAGGCACCTGAAGAGGCTATTACAATGTCCCAGCTTAGTATTTCTCCAAATACCAGACAGCACCGCTTCTCAACCAACAGCTCTAAGATTAATTCTTTCATCTCTGAAATTATCCTTTTTCAGTGCAGCAACTGTTTAGAAAAACAAGGAACATTGTGTTTTCATTTTCTCCCATTTAGTTGTCAAAGAAATTAAGGACTTTCCTGTGTCAGCTCAAAAAGGGCAGAGGTCTCGCAATGCTTAATGATGTTTCATTTCCCTCTGCTCCTGTCTGATTACAGCCTGCTAGCAAAAGAAAATATAAAGCAATACAATCAAACAAAAAAGATCCAAACTTACACCCCCATCAGATGACAGTGCAGCATAACCTGTATCAAGTGTCAAATATGTGTAAGGAAACCTGGGCCAGGAGGAGCTGTAAAGGCTGCCCCAGAGCACTCCTGCTCCCCAGGTCATCATTAGATGCAAAATACTTCCAGTATCATCTAGCGTAGTCTAAATATAATAAAGACTAGTAGAAACATGAATGAATAAACAAGCACAGATGTCTCTCCCCTCCTCCTCCCTCCCCCATAAGCACAATTTTTCAAGCTGTCTTTACCTCCTAAAGGGCACAACATTTTTCTTGTCCCTGTTTGTCACCATCAGAACTCTCCTTATTTTCCATTCTCACTCAGTGTTTGCAAGACACAGACACAGGTACCCTCCTCCCAGTACTAAATGCCCTTTGATGATGGGACTGTCACCAGAGGACAGCCTCAGCACCCTGCAGACCACAGTGACCACCGGCATCCCTGCGTAGGGGATGCCACAGCAGGCTCCAGCCAGCATACATGGTCCCCCTCGTCCCTCCACAGCCTCCACCACCTCCCTGCTGTTTGCATCCAACCTAACAACTACAGCCACGGCAGCCACGCGGTGACTCAGATCACACCGTTGATCAGGCAGAAAACTTCCCGGTCCACAAGCAAAGGGAGACCTGCTTGCAGGCAGCTTGGTGAGCCCAGCTGGCTACATGGCCACCGCATCCCTGGGCTCTGCGGGAGGAGAGGGGCAGGAGGACAGCCAGGGTAGGGAGGTGGGGACAAGGAGTCACCACTGTCATCATCCACCTGCAATGACACTGGAATAAGCATATTTCAAAACCTCACCCTCCAAGGCTGACACGGCCGCATTTCCTCCTAAGCAAAGCCAAGTCCTGTAGTACCAGGCGCACCTCAGGATGCGTTTGCTGAGCAGCAGCTAAAGAAAAGCTGTCCCCCTCTGCCACTCCCTGGTGGTTACTCTGCTCTCCAGGTTACACCATGTGAATGTGGCCCTGCATCACTGGGCAGCTGGATTTGGCACGGTCCATATTCTTCACACCTCCCACTGAGTCATTGCTAGAGGTGTTTCTCTGTGCCCATGGTTGCTTCCGCTACCTCTTTCTGCAGCCATTAATCCTTTCTTCCTCCTGATTACCACCGTAGGGCCACACTGTGAGCTGGACTGCAACACCAATTGAGATTAAAATAATCTTGGGAAGAAATACAAGGAACACAAGAGGCTTGGAGGAATTTTAAGCATCCACAGAGTTTGCACCACCTATTAATCCCCAGGAGCAGTGGGGCAAGGAGAAGCCAGCAGCACTGAGTCCAGCACCATTTACATGCAATAACATCCCCCTAGAAATGTATTTCATGGGAGTACCATGGGCTAAGAGCTTTCTGTTAGTGGAATGGGGAATGTTTTGCAGCAACTTACCCTTCAGCTGTGAAGCATGCAGGTTCCTCGTCCTTCCAATCGTATTGTAAAAATATGGAAGTAGTTTCTAATGTAGTTGGCAGTTGTGTTTCCTCTCTTTCTGCGTTCTTTTGCAGCCACTGAGCACACTCAAACCCGTGGCTGTGGAACAGCTTGAGAGAACATTTAGTGTCACTCTAACAGCCACATAGAAAAGAAGACAGGGGTTTTCCTTCAAAAGAACTAAAAGCTACACAGAGAAAAAGAGTTTTTCTAGTTCAAGAGAATGAAAGAGAGCTCAGCCCCAAGCACCTCAGTCTGTTCAACTAGCAGCTCCCTCAGGCTGGGATCGTGGGGCTGGTGACACGCCTTCCTCACCTCCCATGCTTGCAGAGGCTTCTCTTAAACCAACACGTGTTGAGATTTTCCTGGAATTCTTGGATTTTGCAGCTTGAAGTGGGAGGACAGGCTAAAAATATGGTAAGAAAAGGCCAGTTGAGCATTTCATCCCTTACAAAGATGCAGTTGGCCCCATGGGGCCATTCCAAGGAATGGGGACAGCTGTGGTCTATTTCTGCTCTGCGGTTCCCACCAAGGCCCAGTAAGGCAAAAGCTGACTCAGATCTCCTAAGAATTTTGAAATGTGTCCTGGGTTCTGCATTTTGCAATAACCATAAAAACTTTGCATGACAGGAATTACCATGTCTTCCTAAAATGTGAATGTATACAGAGGCTTCTCCTCTCTGAAAGTGAAATAGCAGGTGGTTGGTTTCGGCAGCAACATCCAGGCTGGCACCGTGTGAAGCATCCCTCAGAGTACAAACTCAGTATATATTGGAGATGTGTGTTAGCCTGTTAATCTAGGCAGATTTCAGACTGATTTACAAATCCTGAGATTTCTATATTGGTGGCATATCAAAGAGGTCACATAAATGCTCTCAAATCATTAGTAACAGCAAAATTTCTAAGGGCCAAACAAATCTCTGGGCTGCTTTGGCTCTCTGCTTGAATGACGCTGCATGGAGCAGGACCGTGGCCAAGCGCTCCTATTGACAGTGTTTCTCATCTCAGTAAAGGTGAAGGGCTTCGTCTTGAAGATAAAATGGGGAAAACATTCAAAGCCATTTTCTAAAAACCAAGATGGAAAGCTGAGTCTTTGAGAAACTACATAAATGAGTATATATACTAATTTGGTTAGTTAGGGATAATTTGGAGAATTTTTTTTAAAGATTTCTTCTGAAGGAGTTTGGTGAGCTTTATCTGTACGCATATTAAATCTGACTAGAGGGCACATGAGTATAAAAGCAATGCCAATATCCTCCCCTTAGCCCATCATCAAAAGGCACTGATACATGCAAATGAATAATACCCTTTCTTTTATGGTCAACATCTGTTAAAAATATTAAAACAGGCAAATTAAAACCCTTCCTTGTCCTGCCTTGTCTTGTGTTATTGTCATATGAGGAAACTCCTTTCCATGTATTTTGCCAATTTTCCTACTACTTTTTCAGCAGAATGTCAGAAATAGCAAATAAACAAGAAGAACAAAGCCAGAAAGGCAGATGCATCTCTGGTTAGCTCAAAGAAGAACGAATCTCTGGAGCAGTAAGTGCATATGGCAGGGAGGGGGAGGATTTCCCTTTGCAGAGGGACAAACAAGCCTTTCAAACATCTGTGGCAGTTCTTATGTTAACAGACACTTAGTATTATCCTATAATGATGTGGGGAAAAAAATTGCAAGGCTACAGGGCACATCAAAATACATCAAAGGCTGAAGAGTGGTCATGGAGTGCAGCTTCCCTTTTCCTAAATTATAGGGGCGAAGAAATACAGCCATGTAGCTCTTCCATCTTGTTTGGAGCAGAAAGGCGGGTGGCAGCCAGCACTACCCAGTTATGAGACACTGCTGGGCAGGGCATCAGAGAGGGGCTCAGCGAGGGCAGCTCTGAGGGGACATTTTCTAGGGGGGAGACTGGCATTCCTGGTAGGTCTCCTGCAAAGGTGAGACCCTTAGCTTGCCAGGCAGGGGGGAAGCGTGGGGGGAATTTGCTTGAACTGGGGAGGTGTTGCTCTGCAGGGTCATATCTACAGGGACGGGCAGTCGGGAGGGCAGTGGTCCTTCTGCTGTTACCGTCACTTTTCACACCAAAGTCCTCTCCCACACGGGGTTAGGGGAAAGGAGAAATGTCAGGGAGGCAAAGGAGGTGGTGCTGGGGGAGATCTGCAGTAGGTGGAATGTGATGTGGATGGAGATGCAGGCTGGGCTGCCCGTGCTCAAGGCCAGCTCTAAGTGGGGACCACACGGCTGGGAAGAGAATGTGAGCTGCAGAGAAATTCTGTGGGGGCTCCCTGGTTCGGTCGGGAGCTGCATTTAACCTCAAGCCGTCCCACTCATATTTTGCCATGGCCACCTGTGTCCAGTCATATGCCTTGCCCTTGAACTTGGCTTCCTTGGACATCACTTATTGTGATAGGCTGGCACAGCCATCTCTGGGCTGTGTCTGTCCTGGTCATCCTCACCAGAGCTGCTCTGCTCTCCTTGCTTGGCGCTGTGGGACTGCACCCTATGGCAGCCTGTGTCCTGCCAAGTGTCCTGCTCCGTGTCACCCTATCCATCAACCTGGACCACAGCTGAGCTGGACAAGCATGGAGGGTGAGACCGCAGAGTCTCCAGCCATCAGCATGGGACAAGTAACAAGGCCTGCAGAGGAGCTCATGCAAGAGCAGAAGGTACTGGGAGCAGCACAGCCAGATGCGTTAGAAGACAGACGGATGTTTCTGTAAATCTTCTCTGGTGTCAGCAGTATTGGAAGGTTTTGAAATACATCTTTGGAAAGAACCAAAGGCAGATACTGTGGATAAGAGCAGGACATTGTTTGGACTGCTGTTCTTTGAGCTCGTTTGCTCTTGTGTGCCCAGAAAATGCCCTGAGTGATGTGCCTGAGGGGACAGGGCAGCCAGACAAGAAAGGGAGCCTGGGTACCGAGTGGGATGCCACCAGCGCTGCCAGTACACACACTGTGCTGCTGCTGTGAGGTTGCAAATGCAGCACAAGCAGTGTGGAGAGGCTGCCTGGGTCACTTAAACAGCTGAGCCCAGAGAAACTCAAATGGGCTCTGTCCCTTCTCCCATCCCTGAAGGAGAGGTTCAACAGCTGGCCTCTGCACCTCCTGCTGGCACAGGACCGGGAAGATGGCTGCAGCTACAGGTCATGGGGGCAAGATGTGAGTTTGGGAACAGACAGGTTTCTGGTTACTGGCTGTTATTTATTTTTTTCTTCTGTATCTTTTGCATGTCAGAACCTGGCCAAGGTTGAGCTGACCTGCACATACTCGATGGTGGCAGCCATAGGGAGAGTGGGGCTGGGGACAGACCCTGGGAAGAGGTGCCACAGGAACACAACTCCTCCAGCCTCATGTGGAGCCCGGATGCTGCATGAAGGCTGCCCCAGCTCTGCTGTCCACCAGCAAGGACAGATACCTCCTGCTCCCAGCGTCTCAAGTTGGGGGACACCACTTAAGGTATCAAAAGCAGATTCTCCTTCTGAGACTTTTTTCCCTGCTCCTGTCTTGCAAAAAGTGGTCCCAGAGGTGACACTGGGACCAAGCACCCATCCTGACATCAGTCATCTTCCAGCATCTTCAGAGCAACTTCAGCCTCTCCAGCTACGGCAGTGCTGGCCCACAGAGGCAGGCAGCTGGGGGCTGTGCTGTGGGAAGCCAGGACAGACGGACAGGTGCTCCAAGTTAGAAAATCCTGCTCTTCCCAGAGGCCTCTGAGAAGTAGCTGATGAGTTCATCAAGAACTGGGAGCTTTTGAAAAATGTGAGAAACTGCCTCTCAGCAATCACAAAGCCATGCTCAGTCCCACACTGGGACAAAGGAATTGCTTTAAAACCAGCTGAGTTTATTTTTAGGGTGTGAAGTGGTTGCATGATGCAATTGTGTAAAAGAATAGAATGACCAGAAACAGCGCTAAATACCAAACTTGCCTGCACAGCCTTGCTTTTAACCACTGGGAGGCTGAAATGGCAATTGAAGTCATGCTACTTTGCAGACTATCTGCCTCCCAAAACCTGGCGGTGGGATGGATGGTGCCTGTAAGTGCGCTGACAAGAAGATTCACCAAGTGATACCAGGCAGATGCTGACCTCCTGATTAGAGCTGTATGATCAGTACCCCAAAGCTCTGCTGGGGAAAAAGGCAGAGAGGACCTGCCATAATGTGAAGATTTCTTGTAGGCCTTGCACAAGAAGTATTCCACTACTTCCAGTTTCCTCATGTAATTCCACTGCCTTCTTACAGTGAGGTGCATTCAATGTTTGTTTTAAGGCAAACCTGCTTTCTTAGTGATACAACCCTTCAAAAGACATCATGCTTTCAATACATTGTCTGCAAACCACATAGACATACTTTTTTTTGATTTGTGCCTGTGACGGCTATAAGCAAGATGGACAGTACTGGAATGCGGATCCCGCTGCCTGTTGCATCACACTTAGGGAAACCCAATTTCCAGCATCCATCCATCTGCTCCACATTGCACAGGACTGGGATGCTGCCTAATAATTTTGCATGTCTTGATAGTAGCCACTTCTATTAAGAAAATTCTCAGTGCCCAAGCCAGTGCTTGATGTCTCCTGGCTACAGAGGTTTCTGTCTGCAGGACAGCATTCATCCCCTAGCTCTGCATGATCAGAGTAGACTTTTATCCAGTGTCTGGCATGGCAAAGCACAGTTGAACACAGCATAGAGGGTCTTGGTCTTTGGTATTTGCAAGCCCTGACATTAGTGCTGGTCATTGCAGTTTTACATCACAATTTAGTCCTTTTGTTTAGCACCTGCAGAGATCCCAAATGGATGCTATGCCCTGTACAGTTTCAGTGATTACATGTAACAGCTTGTGCACTTTATTCACTGTCTTGGTCTTCTCCTGAATACCCCTCTTAAATTTTTGGCTGTTGCTATAGTTCTGCAAATACCAAAGAACAATTTGCCTTGTCCTTTGCGTGGAAAAAAGAGCTCTGGTATCTGTGCGACAACTAAGCCTTTGGCAGCAGGAATAACAGCACTAGAAATTAAAAATAAAAGCAGAATATACAAGAAAGGGATTTAAGGGAGCTCAATCTCAAATTCCTGCAATTGCCCCCAAGACGAGCACTGGTGTCTTACAATCTATTTAAAAGATCTTAATAGCCATGTGCCACAGAAAGAGAATTAACAATAACCCATGTGACTGCTCATCATTTGCTGATATAGCCTAGTGCTATAAGGATATTGCCTGGGCCAAGGCAGCCAAATGGGATTTCAATTCATTGACTCACCAAACCAGTAACTGCTTGCTGTCTATAACTGCCTGTCTGCCAGACTTTCTAGTGCAGGCAAGACTAGAAGTGATGGTTATGAAGCAACCAGAGAGCTTATGGGACTGGCTACAGCCAACCAAGCAAGCAAAATCCCTTCTGAGCTAGCTACCTGTGGCAGTGAGGACAGGCAGGAGAACTGGGATGTCAGCTTGAACCTCCACTTGGAAAAGTGTATCTGCCCACCTACAAGGGCTTTTATTGTAAGCTGACTTTAAGGATCAGTTTCACCTGTTCTATAAAGAAATGCCAACAGGTTACACTTCAAGAAAAAAATCTTTTATTTTGTCTGATAAATAGCAGGGTGGATGTCAAGCAGACAATAAGGTCCTTGCACTGTTATCCTTAATTCAAGTTTTTGTGGGAGATTTTATTAGGAGACTACTAGTTTCTGGAATTTTTAACTTCTGTCAAAGAAAGATGTTGCTGTTCAGGAATACACAATCCAGTCTGTTGGTACAGGACTTACCAGGGACCAGTGCTTAGGTTGTCACTAAAGCAAACAGAAAAAATCTCCACCCATAATTTCCAGAGGTTAATCCAATATATTCACACATTCAGCTGCTATCTGCAGGACACTGTTTTTTTTTTCAACTGTAGTGAAAATGAGTTCAAATTCCTCCCAAAGTCCTCTAATGATCAACCCTTTCAGTATTTAACATTTCTTGTACCAATGATCTTCTTAACCCTAAATACAGGGTTTCTTAACTACATACATACAGATAGATTTTTAAAATATGTGTATTTTATTACCTATCAATTTTTATTATACATATACAGATTTTTAATATATATACGTGTGTGTGTATATATATAAAAAAATCTATGAAGAGCTGCTTTAGCGGACACTGTTTTTGTAATCAGTTTAAAAATCAGTAAACAATTAGAAACAGGTTTCAAGTTAGATTTACTTTGAGGATTTTTCTGAGTTTGCCTCAGATCGACATCTTTATATTCATGAAGGGAGGAGGATCTCTTTGATTCCTTTTGCTGCCTTGTAAAAAGGTATCAGAAAACAACCTCTAACAAAAGTCTATCTAGGATTACAGAAACTTCGCAGCTCAGTCCACTTTTACCTTGGATGGGGGTTGCCCAGCAGGAACAAATGGAAAGACCCTTGTCACAGAGTTATAGACAGATTAAAAATGTACCTGTTCACAGGACAAAGTCTTAGATCAAAATATCCAAAAACTGCAAAAGAAGCTAATTATGTCAGCCAGTGACTGATTCCAGTTCCACATATATGCACTTGCAAAGAGGAGAGTTTCATGGAGGAAACACATAGAATAAATGAAAGGAACGAACTGGAAATGTAAAACCAGCATAGTGAGCTTGTCTGATATGCACTGCATAGTTATAAACCACAGTTTCTGCAAAGGCAAACTCAGCTGCGAGCCTCTTCATCTTGGTGGGGTTAGCACGCTCTGAAAGAATTCAAGCTCTCACCTAGCCTGTTTTTTGATGGAAAACTAAAGCACCATATTTTTGACTCTGGAATTTGTGTTTGAGAACAACAGCATTCCCTGAGGCACAGCTGATATTTTTATTAGTCTTAATCAGATCTATTTCTTCATTCCTCCTCATTCTTTTGAGTTTCCATTGAAATGCTTGGTAGCAGCTTGCCTTTATAATTTGATCTATTTCTTTCTGTTATAATACTCCCCCCATGATTAATTCAGGTCTTAAATGATAAGATCTAACTCTAAGCTATTTGACTTGAAAATGCAAGCAAAGGTTGTCATGTTTCACTTGTGTCACCTTAACCATTCCTCTCACTCTTGTGCCAGGCAGACATTTTCTGCAACTGATTCTAGATGACCTTCATTGTCCTATCAGCCTATATATCAAAGGAAACTTCTCATCCCCCAACTTCTGCTTGATTTTTCAATAGCCAGCCAGTTCTGCAATAAATTGCCACCCCCACACTCTCTTGGGTTTCTACATAAGAAAGCACCTGCACCTTCTAATTCTATAGAGAATACTGCACCACTTGTTGCACTTCCACACAGCCACAGTGCTGCTTTCCAATCCATGACTCACCATTTTCCCTGGAAACATTATTAGAACAGCCATGTTCAGGGTATTTTAACAAATTCTAGCTTTTCAGCCAGCTTCACTGAAAACTGGGGTGAATCTGAGCTCAGGACAGTAAAGAACAGCGAGAATATCACACTTTTAGGGCCACATGAATCACTCTCCTTACTCCAAACTGGAAGAAAAACTCAGTGGATTCCGGATTCTCACATCTTCTTTGGTTGACATGCTCTTGCCTAGATCTGCTTTAAAAAAGGGGTTTGATTTCTGAAATAACATTAAGCATCATTTCCTTTAATTCCCCCGTAATCGAACAGCAGCAGCAGCGAGACCCAAACTCAGCAGGTAAGCCTAGAGACAGGCTCTACTATTCCCTTGGTCTGAGTCAGGATGGCCAGAAATGTTTGGTGTTAATGCAAGGAGAAACACAGCCATCAAGTCCCTCTGTCTCCACGTTGTCATGCACAAGCAGCTCCAAAGCAGAGCCTTTGGCCTGACACTGGGGAGGGTTGCAGAGCTCTCATAGGCGCTTGCCAGTGATGTGGACAGCCCTGGCTTCCCATCCAAAGGGTTTTCAGATATCTACAAAGACAATACGGACACCACAGGCTGTATCTAAGGTTCACCTTACACTCTGGGGAGCTCCTGGGAGCAGCTGGCTCAGGTGCAATATAAACATAGATTTTCTCATGAAAGAAACCTCCAGTTCCTCTCCATAGTGCACACATTTGCCCATTATCTGATGCTTTCAGGCAAGAGTTCAGACTGTGAAGAACAAGTGAATGAAAGGAAATCTTCCTCTGTAACCATTCTAATGAGGGAGGGAATGCATACATCATTGTTAACATTATCTTGGTTTTGTCAGCCACAGCAATGCAAGAAAATGCAGCGTATTCCAACAGAGAACCCTGGCAGACCACCACCGCCACGTTAGACCTGCTGAGGTCGCTCACCTTCACTGCACACAACTCCACACAACGGGTGGGAAGTAGGGGCTACCCATGGTCCTCTCCTTTGTCCTGCTGCCACATCCGTGCCGAATTTGTTGCCGTCCCTGGTTACAGTGTGGTTTGGCAAGCCGGTCACTCCAGCAGTGACAAAGATCTTAGCACACCCTTTGTTACTGCTGGACTCCAGAGGCCGGGCAGGCGCAGGACCACCTCCCGACCCAGCAGCTAATCCCTTCCTGGGAGATGACTATCACAAACACAAGCAGCAGCAAATCCTATAAACTCCTCACTCCTGGCTGCTCTGCTCCGGGCAACCAGGGATGGAAATCCGTCCACCACTCCTGACCAGCTAACGCTGGGCAGCCGGAGCAGGATCGAGACTCGGAGGTGCCTGCGCTTGCTGGGGACACTGGCAAAGGGCTGCCAGGAGCTGAGAGCCCCTGTGGGGCAGGGAAATACATGTTGGGGACACGTCTCACCCCTAGAGGCTGTTGGACCCTTAGAAGGGCAGGGTTTGCTTATTCCCCACCTTCCTTTCTGGCACAGAATGGAGCCTTTTTCTGCAGAAGAGAGGAGGAATTTCAGAGGACTCTGCGGGGTGGTGAGGAATGGGGCACGACGGGCCGCGAACCACACACCCAGTGCAAGTGTTTGGCCCCGGCTCGAGAGAAGCAAAGTCTGGGAGGGAGATTTTAATGCATTTTTGCCACCAGAAGGCACTGGGGAGCTGCAGATGGGAACAGTGGGTGTTCAGCTGGTCCTTCCGATGGGAGAAACAAGAGCCTCTCTCCGCTGTGCCTGGGCATAGTTCTCTCGTTCAGCCCCCTTTGCTGTCCTTAGGAAAGCACAGGAGACCTCAGCTTGCAAAAAGAGTCTCATTATCATTTTCTTTGGAAAATAAATGTGCATCAGCTTTTTTTGTGTGTAATAGCTATACGAGACAGGAAAAACCATCAGAATGGGAAGATGCAGATGGTCCCCGGGGGCCGGGATGCAGAAGCAGCCATGGGGCAGCAAATGTGTCGGTGGTGCTTTAGCTGGGAGCGTTGCAGCCCCCCTGGTGCAGCAAGCAGTGTCCTGCCTGCAGAGGGAGGGATGCCTGCCTGGGATGGCTGTGCCACAGACCTTCCAGATGCTCCTTGGGGAAGACCATCTCTGTGGCTGCACAGGTCACCTTCCTGCCAGGCATGGCTAAGCCAGGGAACTCCCCAAGCAGTGGAAGGAAACACAGACACCACTGCAGTCCAGGGATCTGAAACCAGCTCTGGCAGGCAGCTTGGAGTGAGCACCACTGGCCAGGCCAAGGAAAAGTGCAAGGACCAGAGCTTCTGGTGATTGCAGCTTCTGTAATGGCTCCAGTGGGTTTGTGACCTTAGTTGGAAGCTAGCATCAGAGAATGGTTCAATTTACAGGGAAATATTTCCACCTGAATAATGACAATTTTACGTTCTAACTAACATATGGGCCTAAATCCTCAGCACACCCAGACTTACCTTGCCTCTCCATCTGCTGAAACCTTCCTGCCGTGAGCACAGGCATGGACCACCCCTGGCACGGATCACCCTCCTGAGCAGCACTGTTACTGTTTTTGGAGGGGGAGCTAGATGTGCAAAGTCACTGCCTTGCAGCTCTGATGTATGACCAAGGCGTTATTAGGGACGCAGCAAGCACACATGAAATCCTTATTGGCTGTTTGCAGCCACTGCAGCTCTGCTGTGACCCACTCTGTGGGCATATGCTCTTCCTCGCACCTCACACATGGCAGGAAGGCGCTGTTTCTAGGAGGAATTTTTCCCTGGGAGGGTTGTTTCTTAAAGCGTACAGACGTCTTGATAGCAATTTAAATGGCAATTTAAGAGGTTGCCAAGCTCAGTCTTCCACCTGGGCCATCTATCAAAAGATGATGCTCCATAGCAAGGGCAACTGTATAGGACGTATGTCCCACCTTGGCCATTCTGATTGATAGTGCAGTATTTCAGCACAAACCTACCTTCATCAGCAATTACATTGGGTGTTAGAGATACAGTTTCACAAATTGGTCAAGTATACCTACATCTGTGCTGCTCCTAAAAAGGCCAATGCTGCTAATCCAGCTGAGATCAAACCAAGTGTCTCTTAGCTGATTTGCTTTCAGCCAGGACAGGCACCCAACTTCAGCCATAGCACAGCCACACGAGCATGAAGGAGCAAGCCACATGGAGGGTGGCATGCTGGTAATATAAAGAGAAACGGGCTCCGTGTGAAACGTGTGAGATTCAAGTGAAAACAATACAGAAGAGTAAAAAAAAAACCAAACCTCAAAAGCCAGCACACAGACTAACAACCACATCAGGATTTCTGTCTTCCTTAAAAGAAGAGAGTGATGAGGGTTTTGGTCAGACACAAAGGCAAAATTACTGAAATATTTGCTTCCTGCGACCCAGCCTCTTCAGCTCCAGGAGCTGATGGCTGTGAGCGGGAGGGTGGCACGTCTGGAGAGGTCACCGAGTTAAGTGCTGCTAATTCCCTGTTTATTGACTTCAGCAAATTGGGATTAGGACGGGCCAGGGGTGCGAGGTGGCCTTGTGCTGTTTACATGGCATGTCAGGAATGCAGCTGCTCTACCACGATTTTTGCACGTTTTTGAGAAGAGGATGCAGTGGGGAAGGCAGGCAGCTGCTGTTGGAGAGCACTGTGCTAAAGCCAGCTCAGTTACCCCAGGATTGCATTTGGCCCCAGATGCCTGGCTTCTCATGCAGGGCTGAAGGTGTTTGTGTCCCTTGAAGCCAAGGGGTGAGTGGGGAGTGGGTGGGGGTCTCCTGGGCAATCCTGGCCATGGGACCTGCTATGTCCTGGAGCAGGGGTCCTCAAACTTTTTAACCAGGGGGCCAGCGCACAGATGAAGTGGCAGGCAGTCATCTGTGGCTGCTTGGTTTCCCCCCCCCAACCCCCAGCGGGGGGGGGGGAGTGGGGGGGTTCTGTAAATACCGGGGGCCGGATTGAGGACCCCGGGGGACCGTATCCGGCCCGGGGGCCGCAGTTTGAGGACCCCTGCCCTGGAGGAATCACATGCTGGCATGGGAGAGGAAGAGGTTTCCTGCCTTCCTTCTTTTGTAGAATCAGTCTGAATGTTGTTCTGCCCCTCTCCCATAAATAATAAACACATTCACCTCTTTTCTTTCACCCTGTGATATTTCACATTTTAATGGCATTTCAACTGCCATTAATTACACCCAATCAGTCCATCAAAACTTAAGACATTTGGAAACTTGACCATTGAGAATGCAAAACGTCTTTTGTTCTTCAAAACAAACAAACCAAACAAAAAAGCTTCCTTGGCAAAACAATTGCTTACAAACAAATAAATGAACAAGCCCTGAGCCAGACAGACCCCGGTCTGGTCACTTGCAAGGCGGTACAAATGCACAGGGGGAGTTGCGAGTTGCTGTACCAGTCCTAGAGGAATTACCACGGAGCTATGAGCAGCTGGGGGAGAGGAGCTATTGTCAGTCACTATCGGCTCCAGCTGATCTGAAATGCGTGAGCTAAAGCGGAAAGACTTTCTGTTTCGGCACAGCATTCTCTCTTTTGGCCTCGTTGCTAATAACACTCAGCCTCTCCCTGTGCCCTGGCACTCAGTGAGCTGTGTGGAACGAGCATTTTGTTCTTTGCAAAGGGTTTTGGGCATTGCTGATGCACTCAGGCCACTAAGGTGGTGATAGCCTGTTGCTATTGCTGGCAAGTCTTGCTTTTTGCTATTGCTAGTTGGGGGATGCTGTGTCTGCATGTGAAGGGTAATCTGCATTTCCCTGGTGAGGGAGCAACTCCTGTTGCATGAGTTGCAACCATGCTCAGATAAAAATGTCTCAAGTGTGAGACCCTCAGGAAGGACACAATTTTGGGGATATTTGAAGGCCACTCTCAAGCAAACCTACATCTGGTCTGGTGAAAGAACTGGTAGAAAGGGGCACAGTGGGAACCAAACAGTGCCCAGCAAACTGGTGCAATGCCTAAGGGAGCCACAAAAGCTGTGTACAACCCATGGAAACCATCAGGATTCCCTACCTTATGTCCAGACCAGACTTGCACCTGTTGGCTTGTCTTCAGTAACTCTGAGCTTCTGGGTCCCAAAAGTTTTCTGTAAAGCTCCTGTTCCCAGGGGCACTTCCTAGCTTGTGTGAATGCTATCAGGTGGATGGGTTATCTTCTTCCATCTCAGTACTTGGTCTCCCTGCCTCCTTCCATCCATCTGCTAGTGCTCTGCTCTGTTTCCCTGTTGCTTCTTCCTTTTTCCACTTATCTGCCTCCTCTTATTACAATTAATTTATAACACTTCTTACATTCACATTTATAAGCTTTGAAAATGGCAGGACTTTATTATTTGCTTTGATGCTTAGCTCCCCTCATTTTGATGTCAATGTTTCTTTTTCCATCCTTTTCTCAGGCTTGTTCTCCAGAGATGTCATTTTAAAGAAATGTGTTTTCCTTGAAAAGCATACCAGGGTGCATGGACATTGCCCTGTACAGAGATGAGAGCTTGCCTTCCCTCCTGCGGTTCAAAGTTTGAAAGAGCAAAAGTCAGCATTCTCCTGCTGGTCATCTGCCTTGACTGCCTGCTATCTGTCAGTATGGTGTCACTAATGTCTCGCCACTCTGAGTTGCTTGATTTTCCACTCACTTCTTGCCAGTTTTCCAGAGGAGAATGAGTCTGAAAAGATGTACTACTAATGCTTGAAATGCAAGGAGAGGGCCAGTGATGTGGCAATGCCCTGCAGGGATTAAGGAAGGAGGAATTCTTCAGAGACTGAGATTAGAGGGAATCAAGAATGGACAGTACCAGTTGAAAGTGCAGGAGGTTTCTCTGTCTGGTAACAGTCGGGGCAAGAAAAGTTCCAAAAAAGACAATTATTCAAAGCTCTGGTTCACTTGTAAACTGAGGATTGCCTCTCACGTCTGAACTGAGTGTTCAAGCTCTGGCAGCTTTGCCACACTGCACGTTTTCTGCCTTTCCAAATTTACTGCCAAAATCAGAGAACAGCATTTGGAATGAGACAAATCTCCTGCAGCAAAGTCTAAACACACCTAAATGGTTTTGCTTGACGATGTCACGTTTGCTGTGTCATATCTGCCAGCCCTCTTTCTTTCATTGCCCCTGCCCTGGCACTCTATAATCTAAAAATATCACCTTATCAGCTGCCAAAGCAGTTAAATCTCTGTGCATGTTTCTTCTGTTCCTTTCATCCCTCTTTCTTTTTTTCTTTATTTCTTTCTGGATTATCTGTCTCTTTTGTGTTGATTTTGTATTCCTTTTATCTAAGTTCAAACATGTTGAAAATCACAGCGCAGGATATGCTTTTAGCAGCTTTTTTTTTTTTTTTTGTAACTTAACACTGTTCTGTTCCCATAGACCACAAAGCAGCACAGGCAGGAGCTGGCTTCAGGGCTGCCTGCCTGTGCCATGATTCAGCAGGTTGTAAAAGGAAAGAATGTCTTCTTTTTTGGGAAAGGGTGGGAGAGAAAGGGGAAGCATGTGTGACAGGCCTCTGTGTGTGTATTTGACTTCCTAGTGCTTGTGTGATTGCAGTGGTGGTGTTAATGCTGCCCTGCGAGTTATGTTGGAGTTAATAACCTGTTTCAAGAAAGGAGCTTGAAAGATACTTGGTGGAAAAATGGATTTTTCCCAGGTTGAGAAGGGAGCCTGCTGAAGTATCGTGCTTTGTTACCCTTTAAAGTATTCCTCTGTGGTGTTTTTAGTTTCTTATTTAAAGCACTTGGTATCTCCTGTGCTGCCTGTTGTTTGTGGTTGTTTCCCTGCCTGTCTGCATCTTCTGTTTGGTTTCTCGGTGTAGCTCAGTCAACAGGGAGGTTTAGGAGCCAGCTTCGTGGCTTTCTGGAAAAATGCGAGCGTTTGATTCCAAACTTCAGTGTAAACAGGGATTTGCTGATTTCATTTATGCTGAGCCTTATTTCTGAATGCTGGGGCCCTGCTTGCATTGTCCTAACGTGGTGGAATTTTCTCTGTGGGGAGACTTATGTTGCTGACTCATTGCATCAACTCAAACCAGATTTATGTTTGCAAAAAACCCCCCTTTTCTTTCTTCCTTCTTCCTACTCCTCCTAGCAATATTGAATTTGGTATTCCTACAGAATACCTCCTATCTGCTGGAGCAGGCTGCAGCCCACAGACCACGCAGGAGCTTGCTTTAAACTGGGTAGTTCAGATACAGCTTTCATTTTAACTGCTTTCAGCTGGAGCAGCTCAGATAAAACTTAAAAAGTGGTATTACTGATAGGGTAACAGGAGCCTGCTTTCCTCATCACAGGGCCTTGTTCACAACCATCCCACACTGCTGTACATATGCAGCAGGAGGACTCCTGAAGCTTCATCTCACTCCAACAGTCGCTCCCATGGTCCTGCGCAAACCAGTGACCTCCTTTGGCCTCTCCCCATCGGTACAGCAAGAATGGTTATTTCTGCATTTCCCCATACTTCTGTACTTGTTCGATGTCTAAACATTGGGTGTTTACACAGCATTTCACCATTACAAAAAACCATTATGTTAATTTTGGAAATACAGCGTGGCTTAAAGCTTCTGGTATTACAGCAAGGCCTTCAAACAAGCAACTGCCTGAGCAGCACTGCCATGTTCTAAACACATCAGAGCACATCTCTCTTTTTATGTTTTCCTTAAACTCTCAGCTTGTAATTGAGCAAAAAATACTAAAAATGATGAATAGGCTAGAAAACTTGACAACCCTTTGTAAGGAGCTGAGGAGGCAGACGTAAAGATGAGTTTGCTGTGTAATACCGTGGTGCTCAGGCACCGCGACAGGCCCGGGTGAGCCCCCCTGGCAGGCCCAGGGCCCCTCCCCGGCGCGGGGTGAGGAAAGCCCGGGAGCGGGGAGTCTGGTCTCACGGCCTGGGGCAGCGGCGGGACGACGGCCCAGTCAGCCCTTCTCCACGGCCGGGCCGACAGGCGAGGGGGCCGTTAAGCACAGCCCCTCCCGCCGCGCCGCCCTGTCAGCCACCGCAGCGCCCCTGGAGAGGGGGCCGTTGTGTCCCCGCCCACGTTTCAACGGCCTCCCTTCAACCAGCCAATCACCTAACACTTCCTGCAACCCTACCAACCAATAATAGCGCTCCACGAAGGGCAGCGCCGTTGGGGCGTGTTTTGAGGCGGGCGGGACGTTGAGCGGCGGTGATGTCAACCAGTCAGAATGCAGGAATGGCGGCGGGGCGGGCGGGCGGATGCGCTGTCCGCCAATGGGAGTGGGAGAGCGAGGTGGGCCGGGGGAGGGGCTGGCGCGGTAGATAGGCGGGTGGCGGCGGCGACGCTGGGCGTGCGGACACGTGACGGAGGTGAGGGCAGCGGCGGGGAGGGGAGGGTGGCTGGGGCCGGGGGCGGCAGCGGTGGCCGGGGGCGCGTGGGGCTGCGGCGGTGCTGGGGGTGAGTGTGCCTGTCCCCCTCCCGGCTCTGACCGTGACTGCCGGGGCGGCTCCGCCACCGCCGGGGTGGGGGAGCGGGGAGTGGGCCGCCCCGGGGCATGCCGGGGGATTGGCGGGGTGAGGCGGCGGGAGCTGGGCCTGGCGGGGGGCGTGCGGCGGGCAGGGCCTAGCGGGGTGCTGCTGGGCATCGGCTGTGGCAGGTGGGGGGGGGGGGGGGGCCGGGCCGACGCCTGGGGTGGGGAGGGCGGTGGGCGCCCGGGGGCGGGGGCAGACGGGGACCCCCGGGGGGCTGGGGGTGTGGGGGCCGTGCCTGGCTAGGGCCTGCGGCGGGGGGCGGGTACGGGGCCACTACCGCCGCCCGCTCGGCCGCCGTAGGCTTCTGAGAGGCCTGGTGGGGAGCGGCGGGTCTTCTGGTAAGTTCTGGGATCTCTGGGTAGGGGAGCGGCTTGTGGCAGGGCTGAGGCTGCAGTGGGGCCGATGGGGCGCTTCGTCTGTCTCCCCCCGCTCCGGGGTGGGATGGGGAGGGAGGCGGGGGTTGGAGGTGGGTGTAGGTTGGCTGTAGTTGGGGTTTTATTTGGCTTCTTGTTCTAATGTCGGCGGCTAACGTGTGGAAATAGCCCTGAGCTCCCTAAAAATGCTCCCTGTGAGTAGGGAGCCTCGCAGAGCCAGAAGAGGAGGTGGGCACAGAGCAGAGCGTGTGGCCTGGTTCGGGCTGTGCAAGGGGAGGTAGAAGTCTCTGGAAAGGGGGAGTTCAGGGTGCAGAACTGGAGGCCCAACAGGTGATGTACAGACGAGGAGACTGCAGCAGCAGGGTTTGAGAATTTGGAGGACTTAAAATATATTTGATTTTTATCACTTGAACATCATTCGTGTTGAGTGTCTTCAAAATAATACATAAATGACATCTTGTTTTTGGCTGAGGATTTTATTGCATGCTTTTAGAACAAAACCCCCTACTGCTTTGAATTAAAGCATACATAGCCTACTGCTTTCTTGTCGGTGCTGACTCTAAAGAGTGAACTTTCACATCCAGTTTTGTGGTTAAGAACTTTCTAGGCTGTCGAAAGGGAAATCCTGCTGGTGATTTGGTTGTGAAGGGAAGCAGACATGTATTAGTAGTAATGGTGAAGGTCCAGAGCTGCTTATTATTGGTGTTAACATAATTAATGTTGCAGCATTTCTGTATAACATAATGGAAAACTCTTTCTGGAACTTATTTAGACTATGTTAGATGTTTGAAAAGTATTACCTAGGAATGTAATGTATTTTTAAATGCAGTATGTTTTCTTGACATTGTTAAATAAGTATAGCTAACACACAGGTTTGATGGGACACTTTACCCACTGTGGTTTGGGTTGTTGAAATACTGCAAGGAGATAGCAGAGCTAATCTAATGTGTGAGATAAGACAGATAAAATACTGGTTAAATATAGGTTGAAATGTGTATCAGAGTGAACCTAGAGCAACATTTGAAATTACTTAAAAAACCTCCTTACTGTTGATTTGGTCATGTTACATGGGCTTACCCAAAACTTAAGAAAACTAGGAAAAGCTTTCAGTTAAACTTTGTGTTTATGTTAAGTCTCAGTATTTCTAGTTTAACACCCCCCCCCCCCCCCCCCCCCCAAAATAAAGGGATACTTAAACAATTCACAGACAGCATCAAAAGCTGTGTAGATGATATAAACTGCTTCCTGCTATCAACTGCCCTCCTAGGAGAGGAAGCTTAACGGAAAACACTCAGAAAGCTTGCAGCTTCTGTTAGATTACCCTCTCACTTGATGTGCTGCAGCACATCGCCCTAAGTAAATAAAAAATCCTTTACTAGAAGTATGCTGTGACTTGTTCTTAGCCTTGCCTTTTACTTCCTTTTCTGGGTTTTCATTTTTCTGCCTTTAGTAGTGATCATGATGGCAGCCTGTTCTTGCTGGAATCCATTCTGTAGCAGGGCAGACTTTGATTAATTTCTAGGCAGAATGGTCTGAAAGATCTTGGGGCACCTCCAGATTTCCCCCCACCTAATGTAATTTTTCTAGCAGCTCATCTGTTTTACGGTCAAAAAGCCTTGCAGTTCTGTCTTTGCCCTCCAAGGACTTCCACTTCTGCAGGAATGATCTCTTTGCTGACAAATGGTACATAGTGGGTTTTTCCCTTACTGTATCTGCGCTGATTTTTGGAAGCTGGCATGTTTGAAATGCTTATTAAAAACAAGCTTTGTTGCTGTCACCTTTCAGACCTGCTATCTTGCCTGGTTTGTGCTTCTTACAACCCAAACAAAAGGCAGATTTTTTTCTGTGGGGCTGTTGAGTTCTCCAGGAGAGGCTTGTTTGGCTAATCCTTTCCAGTAGACTTTCCTCAAATCATACATAGCAGTGTATCCTAGCTGCCCCATCCTTTAAAAAAAAAAAAAGCCAAACCACCCACACAGAGAGCTCCTGCTTCTGACCTGTTTTAAGTAAGGTGGTTTTAGTTGAGCCTTGTCTGCTGTTCATTGAGTTATGATGTTAAAGGTAGAATCTTCATGATGCTGGAAGTTGTCTAGCTGCAGGACAAAGCATTTAAGGGGAAAATGTGTTGTCTGCATCATATTAATTGCTGCATATATATGAACATAATTTTATTATATCCCACTTAGAGGGGTGGTGAGGTAATGTACTGGTTGCTGAAATTCTAGTGTTTGGCCACACAGTTGTTCAGCTTTGCTTTGCAGAGTGTTGACCTCCCAAATCTGCGTCAAGACGGGTCTGTCTTGGACAAGTATGGATGACAGAACTGCACTTGAAACAATGACATTAAGCTGACTGCTGCCAACAGCTTTATTTCCTTTACTTGGCTACTTATTTTATCTTGCAGTATTTTAATTTGTCCTGCTACAACTCTTTTTGCCTTTGCGTGCTGGGTTAGACTGGGATATTGATTCAGGGTTAAAATAACATGGCAAAAGGACTTCGAGCCATCTTAAACCAGCTGCTAGCTCATCATGAGGCTGTGTAAACAGTTACCCTGGCACCGCAGAAGAGCCGTGATGTGGAAGGTAGAGGGATTGTGAGATGTAGAAGAGATTTGTGTTGCTCTTCAGCAGGTCTGACTAAGAAACTAATGGGCTATGAAGTAGGATAGCCAAGCCTTTGCTCAGAAACCATAAAAACTTCGAGATGGAAAATTAGTATCTGTGTGTCTGCCTTTCTGATCTTGTCTCCTTGCATTTTTTGTATTGTGATAAATTCTCTTTTGTGACTTCAAATTTTAATTCCACAATCCTTGACTTGCATGAGGGTGTATTGTGCTTGTTTTTATTGGTGTTTCCACTGTAAATACCATACTGAAATCAAGTTTATGGAATATAGGACTTTGCTAGAAAATTTTGCTCTTCCTATACTTATGTCATTCAGCTGTATTTCAGATGTGGCTGAAATGGAAACCACTGATGCTCATCCAGTTAAATTGCTGAGGTGTAGTCCACATTAAGTGACTTATTTTTAATGAGACTCATTTCATCTGACTGTTAATTCTTAAAAAAAAAAAAAGGGCAGTAAACTAGATAGCCAGTAGCGATCCAGATGTAGTTATACGTTCTGAAGTATGCAGTGTTAAGAACTGGCTTGATGAACCACTCCAATAGATTAGTATCCAAGGAGATGATTAAACTGGTTTTGCAGGCTCTCTTTGACCTGACAGGGGAGTTGCTTTCTAAATGGTATGTTCTGGAAGTACGATAGCAAGAGACTTAAACATCCGTTGTGTGGGCCCTTTCACTGTCTGTCCTTCTCAGAGATGTGTATATTGGAGAGATCGGTGACAACTCTGCTGTATGGGTCAAGTGTTTACAGTGTCATGACAATAATTAAGAACAACTTTCCCCTTTATGCCTAGTAAAAGGGGAATTCTAAATAAAAATAAATCTCTAAAGCTGCATGACTTTTCCTGAAAGCTTTGAGATCCAAATGTAGCAATCACTTAGCCCTGCAAATTAAGAGTGCCTCTTCTATGGCAAGAAGCTGAATCTCACTCCAGTTTGATTTAGTTTTTACTTTATAGGAAGTCTGAGTAGTGTGGCTGTTCCAGGTGTCTGTTTTCAGTGCTCTGCTATAGCTCCTGTACATTCCAGGGGAAAATGCTTTGGCCTTTTTTGACAGCCAGGTGAACAGTCCTTAAATGTCAGCTATAATCTTTCCAGTGTAGAAGCTGACTATGGATGGACACACAGGGAACAAGTGATTTGTTAGCCCGGGCAGTCATGAACTTTCTTCCTGGTTAGTACTTTGGTGTTATCCTGCAGTAGTCTTCCCTTTGCTCCAAGCCATGTGCCAGTGTCTAGAAGTGTCTGCAGACCTTATTTAAAAAAAAAAAAGGCAGATGAAGTTTTAGTCATCTGTGACTTGAAATGTTGTTATGGTGAAAACGAGGTTGCACTGAAGTAGAATGGAGACATTAGAAGCCCTTGCCTATTATGAAAGGGTTCCTTTGTTAAAGGCTTTTGGCAGTTGCATGATCAGAAATACGCTAACCTTTAGAAATATTACACAGTTAAACCTAGAGAAGGGAAGTGCAGGCAGAGTGAAAAAATGGCTAATGATGATAATTGCTTGGAAAGCAGACACTTCAAGGAGAAATCTGGTCATAATGGAGTAGGTGGTTGTGCATCTGAAGGTTAGACTGCATTTTAGTGACTAATTGAACACCTGTAGTTACTAGCAAGTTAAAGCTCCACTGAAAAATGGGTTGATGCCTGTATTCTACAAAACCTCTCTCTCTTCCCCTCCTCTCCCTATCTTCTATTCAGGAATAACAAGATTTACTAGGGCATAATCATGTTTATGTTATGTCCCCAAGGACTGTGTGAAGTGAAGTTTAAACTGTCTCTTCCAGCAGTACATCCATTACAGATAGAAGTAGTTTTTTAAATATCACAAATGTGTGGTTCACTTAAATTAACTCTTCTGAGAACACAATGTCTTTTATTTCTTATCATTTAGTTAGTTTGTATACTGTTACAGTTTAACAGAACAAGGAGCTTGACATGACAACTGGCAGTTGCAGGAGATGCTTCCAGTGTGTACTCAAGGTGTATGAATGGTAGCTTATGTTGAATTTGAGACTGATTTAATATGTAGGAGGTGTCCTAAACAGCTTTCTTTAGGGGTATAAACTTGAGAATCCTGCTTGCCAATGATTATAAAGAGGCAAGGACATGAAACTGGATTAGCTTATCTTCATGGTTTTAGCTTTCTGTTTTTTGGGCGGGGGGAAGCTTGCTTGGGAACTTGAACAGATATGTCTACCTCAAAATGAGGTTCAACGAGGCCTCAAATTCAGACAGAGCATTAACTGATAAATGTAGACCTACAGGGTAGATACCTGTGGTTGTATCAGGAGCACAGGTGTGCAGAGTGGCATGGCTTCTGCCCCTGCTCTGTGTGTCACTGGAAGAATTGTCTGGTTTAGCTAGGATGTTTTGCCAGAAGCATTTCTGGATCAACCTTGCCTGTAATATGAGGCTGTGTGGCTTTGCCGCTTTGTGCTAGCATTTACCAAAGTCCATTTGCTGCTGCCAAATATTACCAAAGTGGTGTAGTTGAGGTGGGATTGTGAAGTAGGTGATTGTTACATACGGAGTTAGTACTGTCATGAATGTTAGGGGGTATGATTTAATTCTTTCACCAAAATTTACTGCTTTTTGTCTAGTGGTAAGATTACTTAAGGGATTACTTGCATGCTAAATCACTAATATCCTTTGCTTAGGTGGAGGTATGCAGAAACTCCTTTTAGAAGGAGAGGAGAGAATTGGCTTGTTTTTCATCTTGCTATATTTTTAAGTGTAATTTCCTTTTATCACTTTCCAAATCACCCGATATAATTTGAAAGCAGTTATACAACTTGCGGTAAAATCTTCCTGAATTTAGGTCTGTTAAAAATGTATTTGGTGAGATCCTGTTGGTAAGACAAAATTCAACCCTTCCCTTGGAAAGATGTGTCCTTGTGCCATCTCATCTGTAGTTGCTTCAGTCACACAGGATGCATCCAGAGGTGTAAAAGGTCACTTCTGAATGAAGTTTCAGGCTCTTGTTTTCTGTACACTTTTTATGCTGGTGGGCACGAGTTTATTCAGAGAACATGCTATCTCTGCAAGAGGAACTTGAACTTCCAAGGGTACTTTTCATTCCTTGGTTTTGTATTGTGGTTCCCACCTTAGTAATGAGAGTTATGAGCTGTTCTGAGGTCTACAACTGTTTCAGATTTTGGCTGTATACTGTGCATTAAGCAGACAAGCTTTGCTGGTATATAACAACTTGAAAGGTTTTGTCAGCTGTTGGTGCTGTGAGTGGTGTCCTTTGGCTCAGAAGTGTTGCAGTGCATTTGCCCCCAGCTGCGAGGGGGCGGGTTCTGAGCATGCATTTAGACAATAATCCTCAAGGCCATAGCTATTGTTAGAAGACTGGCTACAATTGCATGTTGCTGTAGTGGCAAACTCTACATGATCTCAGCACAAGTTTTTAAAATACAGTTTTGCTGTAGTTCTAAAACATCCCTTCTGTTACTAGAAGTTAATGAATAGTCTAAGAACCGTAGATCTGGTATGCAGTGTAGTTTTGGAGTACTGGATAGTGCTGATAAGCCTTTAAGACTGTAAATTCTTTTATTGCCTAAACACGCTTTGGAAAGTTGAAAGTTTGTTTTCTAGCATGATCTTATGCCCCTACAGGCACTATTAGCTTTGCTTGAGTTATGTTTGTAAGTCTCTACAGGGCTGCAGCCTGAGGCAGGAGTGTAAGGGAACGAGGGGATATTTGGTTTTATACTTACTTTCAAAAAAGTGTTAGTCTCAGTTACAGTTCTGGTTTTGGAAGAAAAATTTTGAATGTGATTCAAAGGAGAAGAGGTGAGCAAGGCACAGGTTGTTTTTGTGGGGTTGGTTTTTTGAGCACATGAAACTGAGTAGCGTGTTAGGAGTGTTGGCTTTTCTGTCAGCGTAAAGGTGCAGTGATCTTGAAGTTTTCCTAGCAAGAAAATCAAATTGAAACCCATTTAACTTAAAAGATCTTTTAAGCTACAGCTCACCGATGTCTGCCATATTTTAGCTGTGACAATGTGCTGGGCACTTGATAAATCAGTTGAAGTGTGATATTTTAATTCTGTAAAGCCTCAGTTAACGTATACTCTTTTTCTTTGGTTGTCCTGTTTAATTAGGAGTCGGAATTGGGGAATGAAACCAGCTGTCTGCTAAATAGCAAAATTTTCTCCTGGGTCTACCATAGTAGCCTCAACTGCTTATAGATATCTGCCAGTAGTATCGGTGACTGTTGGCAGTAGTTCCAGAATAAAACCTCGGGAAGGGGACTGGGGAATGAAAATGCTAGTGTCACACACTTGAAAGGACAAAAAAAATTATTAAACAGGAGATGGAAGCTTGCTTACTCCATAGCTAATTGTATTTCAGTTCCCAGACTGAATGGAAACTTCAGTTTCTGCATGATGTATGTAAAGCCCTTCATAAGAAAGAAAGGGGTGTTCTGTTGAGGCTTTTGCTGTTACATGGGTTGGGGTGTTGTGTACATGTCTGCTGTTCTGCTTGTGGTCTGTGGCAGTGTAAGAACAAAATTATGGCACTTCTGCAGCATGATCTGCAGAACTTGCACATGGTCCTCCACTCAGTTATCTGTTTTGTATTAAATGCTTTGTTGTATTCCTCTCCAGCTTTTAGAACTGTCCCAACCAGTCAGATGCAGGAAATAACAGATTGCACTTTTCTTTCAGTGGTATGATTAGTCACTTCACCTGTTGTCTTGGATGCTCGGTTTTGAACCAAGAAGCAATGCTTTGCTCTGTGTGCAGTGCTGGCTTGACCTCTTTGCCCTGTCTTATTTATTCAGATCATGGAGCTGAAATGGCTGATGTACGTGACCCTGCTAGCTCTTGGGACTCTTGTTGTCCAGGCACATGACATGGATGATGACAATGATGGTGATGATGTAGTTGATATCGAGGATGACTTGGATGATGGCATTGAGGAGGTAGAAGAGGCAAAGCCTGAAACAAGCACTCCTCCTCCAAGTCCAAAGGTTTGGCATGGAACTTCTTTTAAAAGTTGAATTACTGCTTGTGTTGTGGATAATGGTAGCCTGATCAGAGTTGCCTTTGCTTTGCTAACATGTAATATTTTGCAATGTTATTAAAGATGTTATCTGGGAGTAAGGCTTGGAATTAGGCTTATCTGCGTTGCTCCTATTTTCATGTCCCCCGTGTTCTTCCTGAAGAGTTAGATCCACCCTTGAAATCTGTGTTGTGTTTATGAGGAGTTAATGCTAATGTTTCTAGCTAGTTATATACTTTAATTTTAAGAGCACAGTGGCTTGGCACAAGCAGCAATATTTATGTAACTTCTGTATTATGCTGCAAGGGTGTCCCAGGTAAGCTCTGCTTGAGTCTAGAGGGGGAATGTGAGCTGTCTATGCCTGTATTTCTTTAGGGTAGAGAATGTGCCTTGAAAGGTGCATAAATGCCCCTCTTTTCCAATAGGTTACCTACAGGCCCCCAGTCCCAACCGGTGAGGTGTATTTTGCAGAATCCTTTGATAAAGGAACTCTGGATGGGTGAGTATAATCTGAAGAATGATTCAGTATAGCAAATGATTAAAAACTTTGGTGAAAGGCGATGAAACCCTCTCTACAGCTTGTGTTAGTCAAAATTGCATCAAAGGGCAGTGGTTGGTAAGGATTAACGACAGTCACAGTATGAGGCTGGCTGTTAGTGCTAAGCTAAACTAGTATTTCCTTAAGTTGTAGTAAAAGGGGGAGGTGAGCTATACATATGTAATGTTCTAATCCTCATCTGACTTCCCTCATGTGATGTGAAGCTATTTTTTTTACAAGAGTAAGACGCTGAGGCCGTAATCCTACTTTGGGGGTGGGGTGGGAAGCGGCAAACGCAGAAGACTTTGCAAGGTTAGGGTTGGAATGCAGGGGATCAAGACACTGGGGTATAGTCATAGGACAGCAAGGGCTGCCTTGTCTTAAGGGCACGATTTTTAGTGTCTGTGTGAAAGTCTGGATTTCTAACCACTGGATGTTGGTCTTGCAGATGGATCCTTTCCAGAGCCAAAAAAGATGATACAGATGATGAGATTGCCAAATACGATGGTGAGTCCAGTCCAGGTTTTGGTGATAGATGTTTCTGATCTCTTTTTTTGTCATATCTGAAGAAGAGGTATAAGCCTTTGTTTTCCTGTTTCCCAGTTAAAATTATATTCAATGAAGAAAATGGGAGAGATGTTTATATACCTGGTTAACAATATAAAGTGTGGTTCTGATTTAGACAAAGTATCTACTTGGAGACTTTAAAAGAATATTTAGCGAAGATGTTATGCTAATAACTTGGTAAGGTACCCTGCTGGGCTGTTATTGCAGAACACTGGCTATCTTGCTCAAAATTGGGCTAAACAAAGACTGTCTTGAACAAGTTTTGATAATGTTTGGTTAATTTCTCTCCAGGTAAATGGGAAGTCCAAGACATGAAGGACACTAAGCTTCCAGGAGACAAAGGGCTTGTATTGGTGACCCGAGCCAAGCACCATGCAATTTCGTCAAAACTTTCAAAGCCTTTTGTGTTTGATACCAAGCCCCTTATTATACAGTAAGTAAAGGATAACTTAGTGTTCTGTTATTTCAAGGGTGACATGATAGCAGGGGGAGGTTAATTCCATAACTGAGCTTTTGTTGACTGGGGGTCTAGATGACACAAGATGCTGTAACCTATTATTATGCTGTTTTAAGTAAGTGTAAAATCGCAACCTGTGTTCCCAGAGTGGGAAGTCAGGAACAGCATGGGTCCCTCTGAAGCCTGAAAAGGAAAGAAGCCTATGAAAACCAGACTTGGTAACCTGTCTTGGGACTTCAGTTCACTTGACTTAATTGTAGCAACAAGGTCAGGCAACTGACTTTTGTACTGCTAATTGTGGAAGTCCTTGTCCTTTTGAACAAAGGCTGGTCTGTATGTAGGTCAGTGTACTTCTTTATGCAGTAAACTGCCCCATTTCCAAGGTAGAGTGGACAGAGTGGTGAAGACACACTTATTTCCTCCTCTCTTTGTTTTGGTTCATCTGTCGTGGAAGATGAACAGCTTTCCTTGGCCTGTTTGGCCATGACTGATGTAGAATAATCTTCTTGCATGTATGTTACACTAGCAAGTCAGGAAGGAGAAAAAAAAATCATTCAGTGAGAACAGTTGAATTGTGGATAATCTACTTTATCAGTTTTAAACAAAGAGTAAACTAATTCACATGTATTTGCACAAGATAATGAATTGGTCACTTTGCTTTGCATGACTGTTTAGTTTTGGCTCAAGAGGCAAGGCTAAAAATAAATCCCAGTGGTCATCCACTCCAGCTGCTGGCACTGAGAGAGGCCGAAGCATAATTAGGCTATTCCTGACAGTTGTTTTGCCATTTTCAGACTCCTTGGCATCCTTGGATATACTGTTGTATGCTTATAACCATAAAGGGGCTTCTCCTAGAATCTAATTGTTGCTGTTCAGTTAATCTTGCAAATGGAGTTGTCTGTCTGCCATAGTAGTTGTGGGAAAAATAATGGGCTTGCCTTAATCTCTGTTGCAGTGTCTTACATACTAGAAAGCTTTTTCTTCCTTCTCTCTACTATCTAGATCATAATCTTCTAGACCAGCATTCAATTCCTTTATTTTTTTTCTGTCAGGTGAAGTCTTCAAAATCTTCAATTTTTCTTGTTTCTCAGGCCCTTATGAATATTTGCTTAGTCCTTAAAAGTGCAGCATGTGTTTTTAATGTTTACTGGGCATGTGATTTAAAGCAAACAACAAAAAATTCCTGTTCTTTAACTTGTACTTGAAAATTGCAATTGTGTATTACAGAAGTAATTTTTCCTCATGTATAACATGTTCTCCCATTCTGTGTGTGAAACTAAAATTAGGTATGAAGTAAACTTCCAAAATGGAATAGAGTGTGGTGGGGCCTATGTGAAATTGCTTTCCAAAACCCCTGAATTGAACCTGGTGAGTAATGCTGCTACTTTGAGTATTAGCTGTGAAAGAAAGCTTTTTCATTTTGCTTCTTCCTGAAGAAGCCTCTTTGGTAAAGGCAGCGGGGCACATCTAGGGCTTGATTGCCGGAGTGCTTTGAACTCGGCAGTTCCTACTATTTTCAGTTGGAGAGGATAAGTGCTGAAATTTTCTGGCCTCTTGAGTGAAAACTCTGGAGTTCCTTACTAGCTGAGTAGTTCTAGACATTTGCTAAAGTCTTCAGACTTGAGATTTCCTTAGGTTCTAGGACGAAAGAAAGCCTTATGTCAAAAGCAGCCAGTGTACGATAAGAAACTTTCTTGGGAAGTTGTTGTGCAGAAGCAAGATTCCGTTTCATCTTCTAAAACAGACTAATGCAAATGACTAAAAATACACCTTGCTTTTATTGCTGTGCTTTTGACATCTGAAGCCACTTGTGAGTGAGTTTTTAAAAAAAGACTGGAGGTTGGACTTGATATAACTTTATATGTTCAGCTGCATAAACAAGCTATATAGAACAGTGTGCTTCATGAGCGACCCTTGAATGCGTTGTCTTAAGTGTGGTGAATGGAAGAGACCATGCTACAGCTCCTAAGGATTAAGAATAATTTTCTTTCCTCTCAGTCATATACCTACCTAAAGTGGTTTAGCCTATTCAGACAAAGCTTAACTGCAGGGTCACCTTGCATAGGCTTTTGTAGCCTGTGGGTTTTGTTTAGCCAATAGACTTCATAGGAAATACTTTTATGACTTGTTACTCATCCTTCTCCTTCTGCAGTCGTGTTGGAGTTGTATTACTAATATAGATTCCAACGTACTAAAACCCAAAAAAAACACCACCCAAAAGACGACTTGGTTGTCTAACCAGTTTCATATGTGCATTGAATTTTAAGATCACATTAGCAAGAATGAGTGGACTTGCTTGCAGTGTTCAATAGTGAGTTTACATCCAGTTAGTGCTCAGATTGAGACAGTACCCCAGTTTATAAATGTAAACTAAATACAACTTGGCCTCATTTCTAATGCTGGTTATCACTTCGTATGAAAGAAACTCACTGGACTAGCTAGTCATTCATTATTACTGGTAACTGATACTTCTATGTTGATAGCTTTTAAAATCCTTTATTGTAATGGAGAGATATACTTAACATTGTGGTTGTTACTTATACTTACCTCTTTGATAACACTGTTATGTTTGATAAAGCTGTTGCTTTCCATCTGGGAAGTAGAGACCAAAGGTACAAAAATCAAATAGCTGGGATAATTCTGGTGTTTTTTTCTAGAGGCTTGTATTCATCATCAAGTCAGTGAAGTAACCACACTAAAGCCTGTATATCAAAGTTGTAGAATGATTTCTAATTAATTAGGAGTTCTTATGCCAGGCAGTGACTTAAGTTATATTTCAAAATAAGGTAATGAAGTTCTGCATTGTTTTTAAAGGATCAGTTCCATGACAAAACTCCATATACAATCATGTTCGGCCCTGACAAATGTGGAGAGGATTATAAATTGCACTTCATCTTCCGGCACAAAAACCCAAAGACTGGCAAATATGAGGAGAAGCATGCAAAGCGTCCAGATGCAGACCTGAAGACTTACTTTACTGATAAGAAGACCCATCTGTATACTCTAGGTATGGTGACTGTTAACTATGCATGTTAATTTACTACTGTGTTTCCTGAATTAAAAGCTCATAAAACGAGCCGTATGAACAACTGAATATTTGTGTCAACACACCATACAACTAAAAACCATTTGAAAGCTCTGAATGCAAAACCTAGTCTTATTATATATACAAAGGCTTATTTTTTTCCTTGCAAGAAGTCTTGATTTGTGTAAGAAAGGTCATGAGAACTGAATTTCAGAGCAGTCGTGAGTAACCTGATATCCTAAGTATATCCAAAATAATTATCAGCACTTATAAACTGCTTGAATGCTGCCCCCTAGTAATGTGGGGTGTACTAGGCTTTAGATTTAGAGGTATAGTTTGTTGTTTTGTGGTTTGTTTGGTTTTTTTTTTCCCCCTTGCTACTTTCATAGTACCAAACAAAACTCGGTGGTTCTTGGAAGTACAGTGTCTGGTCTGGTATATTAGCTGTGACTAAAAACTTTCAAGGAGTACGCAGGAGGATCTCTCTAGCTTATCCTACTAAGGCAGCAATGAATAAAGGAGTGAGATTAAAATCCTGTGAGTCAGTAGCAGGGAGTCCTGTTTTTGAGTAGAACATGAATACATACATTCTTACTACTAAAGCAATACCTACTGTGTCAAAGTCAACTTGCTGTGGTAATTGGTAAATTGCTCCACAAGCATCTCTGTGCTTAGCATATTTAAAGTAGGGCTCCTGCAATGAGTCGTCTTTTTCACAAGGTGATATGTGTGGTACATCATCACTAGTTATACTTTGGCGTAAGGATAAATGTTCTTAATTCTTTAAAATGGTTGCAGTGTAGGTGATAGCTTGGATTGGTGAAGTTTTAGTTGTACAGTGGGGATGAGTGATGCTTTGTCATATATGTAATGGCTACATCAACTTTTTTCCTTACAGTCTTGAATCCTGATAATAGTTTTGAAATACTGGTTGATCAAACAGTTGTCAACAGTGGGAATTTGCTAAATGATATGTCTCCTCCTGTGAATCCACCCCGAGAGATTGAGGACCCAAATGACCAGAAGCCTGAGGACTGGGATGAAAGACCAAAAATCCCGGACCCGGATGCTGTTAAACCAGATGACTGGTAAGCTGTTGGAGGGGTGGAATTGGGGGAAGCCTTAGTGTGAAGTTTGGTCCTGATGAAAAAGTCTTTCTCAGATGACTTACAGAAAGGTTTGGGTCTCACCCTTGTAATCAAAACTCAGTTTATGGATCTGAGCAGCAGTTTGGGACAAAGGCAGACAGGATCCATGTCCTCTGGGAATTACTGTTTAGTGTGCTGGCCACAGATAAAGGTTTAATTGAAATGGCTATACTAGCTGATGTTCTCATCCTTAATGAGATCAAAAGATGAGCTGCAGAAGGTATAACTGTAAGATGTTTGTGTAATGCATAGTTACAAGTGACTGAAATATCAGACATCCTAAATCAGAAACTGATACTGGGTTTCTGTCTTTGAACCAATGCCTTGTGAACCATAGACTCAATTTCAGGCTCAAATGCATGTTTGCAGTGACTATGAAGCTAAGGGCATATTATAGCAAATCCCCTTCTAGGTTGGTGTTAAAAACTAAGTGGTATTACCTTATAGTTGGTGCTATGACTGTGCCGTGCGGCACGTGTAGGTAAGAGATCACAAGGCAATTCTGTTCTGAAATCAGGGCAGGTGTAACACCGTATCAGAAGCAAACCTGGCTGGCTGTCTAGATCAGCAGGCTTGTTCAGAGTCTGTAGAATCATGCCTTGGGGTTAAGAACTTCTGCGTGTTGTGTGTGTTAATACACAATATTCTCTTCCAAAGGGATGAGGATGCTCCTGCAAAGATTGCAGATGAAAATGCTGTGAAACCAGAAGGCTGGCTAGATGATGAGCCAGAATACGTAGCTGACCCTGATGCTGAGAAGCCTGAAGATTGGTACGTTTACTGCCTGTTACAAATGACAGCAAGTATTTTGTGGCTTTAGTACTGGCTTTTACATGGAACAATGAACAAGCTATTGTTATACTTGCCAACAAAGTTACTGATTCAAGTTATCTTGCTTCAGAAGAAGGCAAAGCTGGTCTGAGGGGTCTTGTTCTATTGTGTTCACCTGCATACTTTTCAACTCTCTTGCGGCTGTAAGCTGAACAGGGCAGAGGGATGGTCATCTTGCAGTTGCATCTTACTTTGAAGGGGTGGTGGGGAAGGCTGTGCTCAGGGACTGGCTTCTGTGCTTCCAAGTTACTAGAAATCCTCATTCCTTCTGTAGTGTCTTTATTGACAGACCTGTGCTGTACAAAGTTTCAGTATCTCTGTTTAATGGTAGGAATTTTTAATTTTCCCAGAAATCAGACATTGTCTAAATCTTATTCTGTATAAAGGCAAGGGGTGGACTTAAACGGATTTCCTTTTTTAGGGATGAGGATATGGATGGTGAATGGGAGGCACCTCAGATTGCAAATCCTAAATGTGAGACAGCCCCTGGCTGTGGTACCTGGCAGCGTCCAATGATTGACAATCCAAACTACAAAGGCAAATGGAAGCCTCCTATGATTGATAACGTGAACTATCAGGTTGGTGTTTTCACTGCTTAAACTGCAGGCCAGTGCAGCATTTTTCTTACAAAAAGCAGAATGATTTAGATTCAGCAGATATAATTAAGAATACAGATACTGTCAGGATTGTACTGTGTTTCAAGTGGACAGATTCCAAGTGCTTTCTTACTTGGCTTCACTTCTTTGTAGTGCAGATGAAAATTGATTCCCCAAATCTGACAGATTTTACCTGTCGACGTTGTAATTAAGAGCAATGGATTGGTCTTTCTCAGTTTGAAATGGGCTGAAAACTGAAAATTGTATTATAGCAGGTAGGGCTGAATGTTTTTTGTCTTTCCTAGGGTATATGGAAACCTAGGAAGATCCCAAATCCAGATTTCTTTGAAGACTTGGAACCTTTCAAGATGACTCCCTTCAGTGCTGTGGGACTTGAATTATGGTCAATGACTTCTGACATTTTTTTTGACAATTTTATCATCTGTACTGAAAGAGCTGTGGCTGATGACTGGGCCACTGATGGATGGGGACTGAAAAAGGCAGCGGATGGTGCTGCAGAGGTGAGAAAGAAAGGGTTAATTATGTGCTCCTGACTGGAACAGTGGGAGCGTTGCTGCTGTTCTCTCGTACAGTTTTTATCAATACATATATAGACCTGTATGTACCAAGGTTAGGAGTTACGCTAAACAAGACTGGAACCTCGAATCCTAATTATAATATGGTAACAGCTGCTATAAGTTGCAAGTAAGTATTTATTGCTTTTCTGTGAGGTTTTTGCTCTGAAAATTGGACTGCTAACTTTAGCCTAGTTCTTAATTTTTAAACTACGGAAAAAGTACTTGTGCGGGTTAGCTTTAATTTTTTTGAGGTATGAAACAAAGTTCAAAGTGGCAAAAAGCTTATTTGAAAATTCTGTAGCTTAAATGTAACTCCTACAACTTGCTTTATGGGGTGAAATTTCACAGTTCTTCTTATGTTACAGCCTGGTGTTGTGGGTCAGATGATGGCAGCTGCTGAAGAGCGTCCCTGGCTTTGGGTAGTCTACATCCTCACTGTGGCTTTGCCAGTATTTCTTGTTGTCCTTTTCTGCTGTTCTGGGAAGGTATGCATTTCCTCTGATAATCAGTATAATCTTTAAAAAGAGGTTGAGCAAAATGTGCCTTAATATCACAAATAATTGCCTGGTTTTGACAGGTTGAGGTTTTTTTGGGTTTTTTGTTTGTGATTTTTTTTCTTTTTTTTAGAAACAGCCAAGTGCTGCAGAATACAAAAAGACTGATGCTCCTCAGCCTGATGTGATGGATGAGGAGAAAGAAGAAGAAAAAGACAAAGGGGACAAGGAAGAGGAGGAGGAGGAGGAAGAGGAAGCAAATGAGGAAAAGTTAGGTAGGTAAACTAGATAACCCTGAAAACGATTGAGTTTTCTCTCTGATAGAGTAAAACAGCAGGATTAGCAGATGTGGAGAAAGCCAATGGTGAACTGAAGATAAGTCAGAAATGAGAATTAACTATTTCTTCTGTTTCACGTAGAAGAGAAGCAGAAAAGTGATGCTGATTTAGGAAGTGCTAGTCAAGAGGAGGAGGAAGAGGAGGAGGAAGAGGACAGGAAACCTGCATCAGAGGTAAGAGTGTGTAATCTGAGGGTAGTCTTGTGCATTTTTTTTCCTTATGTCATGTAGAACAAACCTTACTGAAGTGTTAGAAGTTAACCTGGCTCATCTGATACTCCCTCCCAGTGTCAGAACTTTGGAAAACGTAGTCACCCTACAGAATAGGAATTGCTGTGGCCAACTTCAGCAGAGCAGGGCACCTTGCTAAGGGCACTGCCATAGACCCCGCGTTGTCAGAGGAGTGGGATTGTGTGGAACAAGTAGTCTTGAGGCAAAAGGCTTATTCAGCTTTGCCAGGGTGTGACCTCTTATGTGCTCCACACTGACATAATGGCTGACTTAACTTCAAGCAACACTCCATCCATTTTCAAAGGGATTCTCACAGCAGCTGTTGAGTACTCTCAGCAAATATTGTACATCCACTGTGAAAACAAGAGTATCCGTTTGCCATGTGTAGAAACGAAGGGTAGTAACAGCACTAGGTCCTGTCAAAAATGATAACCTAATGAGAAGTGAAAGTAGATTATCTGTAGGTTTGCTCAACATAGTTAAGGGTGGTATTAGATTTTTTCTTCTTGTTTACACAAATTACTTTCTTGCAGGAGGAAGAAACTGTGAATAGATCACCCAGAAACAGAAAGCCAAGGAAAGATTGAAAAAAGTCATAAGAACTTGATCTGTGATTTTTTTTTTTTTTTTTTTTTCAAACACGGTTCTGGGAGAGGACCTTGGACACCTTACATTGAAACTTGGACAAACCTCAAGATTTCACCATCCACAGGTTCCAGTCACTATCCAATGTAATGGAGTGTCTAGCAGTAAAATATTTGCAATCATATGTTTTAAAGAACATCATTCCTGTAGAAAGAATGCATTTAATATAATGGGCTGTGGATTTTGGAATGTAACATAACTAACCTTTTCACTTTTGGTTTTAAATATTTTCTGGTTTTAAGTAGATTGGTAGAACTTTTCCAGTCTCAAACCTTGGCTTAATTTAATATATTAATTAGTGAAAAGTAACAATCTTGAAAGTGCTAGGTGATAAAAATGCAGTTTTATAACTAGTTTTTTTTACAAATATGTAAATTCCTAAATGCATCAATGTCTTTATATCCCTTAAAATTTGGTAATTCTTTAAAGAAAAAGTTGTCAATGTATTTGACAACCCCTTTGTCCTCAAAGGAAAAGAAAACTCGGGGGGGCTGTATGGAGAAACCAGTAGTGAAACTAATCAATCAACTTCATTCTTTTGGGGGGAGGGGAAAGAAGAAGGGGTAGAAGGAAGGGGTTACCCAGTCTATAAAATATGCATACTGTCCATGGCTAAAGCCCTGTTAAGTGTTGACAAATGATCTGGGATTTGGAGTGGGTCATCTTAATGTGGCATTTAATCCTGCAGACCTTGCAGATAATGGATTTTGTTAGTTCTTGAACTATTTTTGTAGAGCTAATGGGTTGAGGGGGGGTTAGACTACTTCCCCTTTCCCCCTCTGTTCGGCCACTGATGCTTTCCTTTCTCTGACTATACAGCTTTTTCTGAGTGCAGCTTTGCCTCAGTTGCTGAAGCGCTTCATGTTCAGCTCATTGTTGAACTCTCTATTTTTATAGCTAGACCTACTCCTTTCCAGGGTCCAAACACTGGATAGGACAGTGTCCCATATCCTCTCACTGTTATCACTGTATGTCTACTCCTGTAGAAATGGGGGGGGGGGGGGTAGTCAGGCAGACAAGTTGAACTAAGTATTTGTTAAGAAAAAAAGGCAACAAAAAAACCAGACAGCCAAGATGTCAGTATTGTAGGTGGGGAAGGAGCATGTGGAATATCTGAACTGGTATGTGAAACTGTTTAAGTCTTTTATCTGCTCTTCATGTAAAAAATGCATCCTAAATTATATTGTGAATATTAGGGAGTTCCAAATCCAGCTGAATAAATTTTTTTAAAAGTGTTGAGTCTACCATACTATACTGTTTCAAACACTTCTGTTTGTTTTTTTGTGTGGAATGCAGGTGACCACTACAAGAGCATACCTCTGAGGGTGAAATCTATGTAACTTCATTACACTGTACCAAATATGTTGGCATTTGGATGTCTATATAGATAAACTTGCCTTTGTTTAGAGTGAAATTAAATGTCCTGAAATTACTCTTCTTGCACTGAATTTAAACACTCCAGTGTTGTTTGGTCATAGCATAGGTATAGTGTGGGGAATAATTCCCGGGGGTAGGGGAGGGAAGAGTGTTCCAATTACCTTGCAAACAATCCAACCAGTTACTAGAAGACTTGTTTTTTGGGGTTTTTTGTAAAACACCTTTTGCTGCCTGTTCTTACGTTGTATCCCTTGGTTGTTGTGTTTGCATTTGTGATCATGATTATTTCATAGCAGGATTTCTTGATCTTTCTGCAGTGTGCAAATAAACTATTGTAAGCAAGATACTGGAAGTAATTTCAAGACTTCTGTTGGGAGCTATTGCATGTTTAGAATGCCTTTGCCTGTTTGAATACCTGGTAAATACTGCTCCTTATTGCAAAAATAGCTTATACTCTGACATGGAAGATGTCATAGCTTAAGCATTGCTACTAGCTTGTTCTCAGGACTGTATTTTTATCAAGGAGCAGCTGCTATTTATGACTCTCAGTCCTTTGAGATGAAGTATATGTAAATGGTTTCAAAATGTTAGCTGAGTTGAGCACAACATAAAAATCTATTAACCTAATGTTTTTTATCTTAATATGCAAATTGCCTTAAATTCCTGAACAATTCATGTGCATACATGTTCTTTCAAAGCATCAAAAGTGAATATAATACTATTTAAAAGCTGATAGCAGATCTTATATTAAAGCTAACTGTAAATCTACATTTGCTTCTGCTAAATCTCCTGAAAAGGTCTCCTGTCTGTCTGCATGTTATGGCTTTTTTTGATACCATAGTGTATGCTTATTAAGTAATCACTACAATAAATGAAGACTTTCCAAAATGGATAGACAACTCAAGTTACTCTTTATCGTGCTTTCTGAATTGGGTGGCTCAGTTAAACTTCAGAATCACTCTTATTTTTAAAGCCTTGGAGGAAAAAAAAAATAGTTGTTTTTCCTTCATAATTCTAAAGAGTAGCTGTGTTTCTTGAAGTACTAAAGTACTTGTGAAATAGGTTTGGAACTGGTAAACGTACCTAAAGGTGGTTTTGGGTCTTCTGTGCCTATGCACCCAGGAGTGGCAGCTTCTGACGAGGGTGCTCTGCTTAATGTGCTGTGTCTGAAGGTGCTGGTGGGTGTTAGATTGAGAGGGTGAATCAAAACAAAATCCTCAGCGAGTAGGTGCAGGCAGGGTCTGAAACACAGGGCAGCAGGAATGCTGAAAGGAGTTTTTCTGCTGGAGCTGGTGCTTGATAAAGGGAGTTGCTGAGGATGCAGCAGTGCTGGGTGTGATTGAGCCTTTCTCCGCTGGGCTAACGGAATTACGGCAGCGTGAGGCTGTGACCTGTGCAGTGTGCCAAGTGTCTGGATGGAGGCTGACCCCAGGGCCCAAGGAGAGCCTTGCAAGGTGCTCGCTGCTGGTGGATGTACATTTTCATGGTTCCTCTCTTGCTCTTTCTTTACTCCTTCCTCGAAAGAAGTGGTCTGCTTTAGGCTGTGGTTACTCTCTCCATCTATAACTGTTCCACAGTTACTGCTACTATTACCTCATGGTTTCAAAAAGTTGTGGGTTCTTTGTGGTTTGTGTGGTTTTTGTTTCCCACCCCCCCCAGTGTTGCTGAACAAGGATGTAACCTCATTTGCAGAAAAGACCTGTCCATTTCAAAAAGGTACATGTAAGTGTAACTCAGAAAAGTATGTAAAAAACCTAATCAATAAAAAGACATAACTCCATTCAGCTTTCTTAGTCTAATTAGCAAAACCAACTAGGTCTTCATCGCTGGTGGCTGGCTGGCAGTGAACGGAGCGGGTCGGCCTGGGAATCAGCTTCGGCACGTGAGGAAGAGGAGGCGACAGCGTCCCGCCCCCAGGAGGCCGTGGGTCGCTTCCCCCTTCGATACAGGCCGTCCCCGCCCGCCGCCGCCCGGTAAGGTCGCCCTCGGACCCGACAGCTGCCCCTGGCGCTGCCCGGGACCCTGCCGGCCGCTGAGGTGAGCCCGGCCCGGGCTGCCGCTGCTCACCCCTCCCTGTCAATCACCCTTGGCTCCGCCTTCCGGCGCGCCTGAATGGCTGCGCCGCTGCCCCGCCCCCTCTGCCCGTGCCTTTTAAACGCACCGAAGGCCGCCGCCGGAGAGCCGCCCTCCCCGCCCACGCCTCCGCTGCTGCCTTTGCGGTTTCGCGCCTTTCTATTGGCTCGGAGAGATGTCCCTCAGGGCTCGTGACGCTGTACGCGACGTGACGTAGACCACCACCCAGGAAGCTCCGCCCACTTAGTCTCAACTCGGCTCTTGAGGGGAAAAACAATTTCAAGATGGCGGCGGCGCGGATAACAATGGGGAGTCGGGGGTTCGGGCCGGCCCGCGTTTGAGAGCGGCGGCCGCCAGGCCGCACCGCGCCGGGGGGGAGCGGAGCGGGCTCCTGCCGGGCCCCGGGGGTGGTGGGCAACGGCCGCCGGGCAGGGCTGAGGGAGGGGGGAGAGCGAAGCGGCACCGGCCTCGGGGGAGAAGGAGGAAGTGGGGCGGGGGGAGCGGAGCGGGCGCCGGGCCGGGCCGGGGGGAGGAACCGGGGAGGGGGAGAGCTCGGCGGGGAGCCCAGGTAAGGCCCGCGGGCGGGGGAGGAGCGGCGGAGGCCGGGGAAGGCCCGAGGGGGGGAGCCCCCGCCATGGCGGGGGCCGGCGTGAGGAGCCGGTGAACGGTCGGCGGCCGCCCCCCTCGCTCTCCGGTCCATGGTGCTGCCCCCCTGCCCCATGGCGGAGTTCGTGGTGCCGCGGCACAGCGCGGTGATGGAACGGCTCCGCCGGCGCATCGAGCTCTGCCGGCGGCACCACAGCGCCTGCGAGTCCCGCTACCAGGCCGTGTCCCCGGAGCGCCTGGAGCTGGAGCGCCAGCAAACCTTCGCCCTGCACCAGCGCTGCCTGCAGGCCAAGGCCAAGCGGGCCAGCAAGCACCGGCAGCCGCCCCCGGCGCCGCCGCCGCCCGCGCCCCCTCCGCCGGCCGCCGCCGTCGCGGGGAGCGCCGACAGGACCGGAGCCAACGGCCTGGACGCCGAGGCGGCGAGCGGCGAGCAGCACGGCCGCAGCAGCACGCTGATCGCGGTAAGCGGCGGGGCCCGGGGGGAGCCGGCGGCCGGCGCGGTTGTGCCCGGCTGGCACCGTGACCCCTCCGGAGCTGGCACCGGGTGGAGGGAGGGCTTGGGGCGGGGAGGGGGGCCGGGGTTGGCGTCGATTTGCGGAGCGCTCTTGCCTGCTTAGTTACAAATTCGCAGCTGATAAGGGCTGTTTTATTTTCTCTCGTCGCCTTTGCGTGCTGGAAAAGTACATAAAAACTGCGGCCTGCTGAGGTGGGAACAGGGGGTGGCCGCCTGTGATGGTTACAGTCATTTAGAGCAGCGCTCCGTGAATTGTGTTTTTGGCTAATTCATCTAAAATGTCCCTGCAGAAACTGTCAGAAATTAATGCTGTGGTGGCTTTGGATTTTTTGTTTGCTTGCTTATGTCTTTAATTTAGGCTGTAGGGGCTTAGTGGTGTTACTTGATAACGATATAATTATTACTGAGGGGGAATTTTTAAGACACATAAAGTGTCCATTAATTCTGGTACGTATTGGAAAGAATTTCAGTGGAAAGGCAGCTGCTTATTTGCCACTCACTCCAGTGGGTGTGAACACTATGGGAATCCCACTCCACCCATTAAAAACTGGCTTAGCTCAAAATCTTAATGTTTCTCTGGCTTCTCTAGCATTTCTGGTTGTTAGGGTATATTCATACAGTCCTGTTTGTATATCAAGATAGCTATTGCTTAACTTATTCTGAGCCCTTTAAATAACACTGCTATGTACTAATGTGTCAGTAATGTAGGTTAGTAGGATAACCTCTTAAAGGCTGCCTGTCTTAATACCTTTCTTCCTTAAAACCAGGTCTTTCTAAATGGTGGCCTGCATGAAAATGATACAGTACTGTACTGTCTTTAAAAGGGGATCCTGGATTAACCTGAGACATTTCTAGGTTAGTGTGTAGATTAAATCATATTTTTAAGGTGGTCTGTGTGTTTGACCAGATCAGAAGGGAAGGAAGATGTGATTCTGTTCTTGGACTTCATTTAGTTAGTTTTTGAAATAGAATAAAGTTAGAGCTTATTGTGCGGATGGGTGTAACTGAACATGAAGTAAAATATTGAAATAGGGGGTGCATCAGTGTCATCTCTCGATGTAACTAGCACTAGGCAGTATGTGTGCAGTTTGTAGTATTTACAAGATGAACTGAAAATGTTATTCAGCTGAATTGTTTCTGTTCTTGCTAATACACATATAAGAATCTAGGGCTTGCAGACTTTTCAGAAGAGTAAGGCAGTGGTGACACAGTTAGAGCACTTCAGATGGTTGTTAAAAAAGGGTGCTTGAGGAAGAGAGGAAACCTTGTGCATTCCTGACAGTGATTCTGTAAAGCTTTCCAGGTAGCTGTTGTTCAGCAGACTGATCTTGAATGTAAACTTGGAGTCATTTTTGTTCTGAATCAACTTGTATTTTGTTATCTAAAGACTTGGTGGGATTTCTGCTTATTTCCTGTCTGTGCTCTAAGGCCTTTTGCGTATAGGGCTCTATCCATTAATAATGCGTATTTTTGTTACACACAGAGCTCTTTAGCATGTCAAATCCTGTTGTTTAAACTGCCACCACAGGTCTTCATATTGATCTTCTAAAAGAAAGATGTCTTTAATTCATTGGTGGTGTTTCTTTTAAATTGCTTTGGATGTGGATTTGACCTAATTAGCGTCCATTATAATGACGACTCTCAACAGCAGTGAGGTTCTGAAATACACTGCACATCTGGGGAAGCCCTTCTTGTACAGGAAGCTGCTGCCAGTGGCCAATTTACACAACAGAAGAGGGTTTTAAGTGTATGAATGACTCCTCCTCGTGCTGGCCTGCTGTTTCCTTCCTAGGATACATGACTCTAAGCTTAATTGCAGCTGCTGATTCATCACCTCGTTACTAGGGTATAAAGTTGGTTTGCTTAGTAATTCAAGTTTTGAAAAACAACAACAAACCTCTGCTGCTAAAATCTGAATTTCTTTGGTGTAAGAGGTACCTCTCTAGGCTGGTATTTTACCTCTAGCAATCGTGTAGCTGTTATCAAGAGCAGGCATGTGCCTTGTATGGGAAGGATGTGGGTTTGGTTTACAATATTCAATAATGTTTGGATGAACACCAAAATTACCTTATTGTAAAATATCCTGGACACATTCCTTTCAAAAGAATGCTGTTAGAGCAGAGAAACATGCATTGTATCAGCTATCACTGCTGTTACGATCCAGAGGTTTCCATGAAGCTACATGTGAATCTTCTCTTGGAAACTGGTAGTTTGTGTTGAAAGTTAATGAAGCATTTATTTTGAAATGTATCTTTGAAAGATAAAACAACTCATGTAAAGGTAAAAGGTTTATGATTTAGCATTCAAGGGCTTGTAGTAGAAGGATGTGAATCTACACTGCCACAAGTGTGGACAGTGGACAATGTGAGCACTCCCAGATGCTATGCTTAAGAGCATCTTCTGCAAATTCAGAAGAATTACAGGGAACAGGATAGCACCGCTGCTTCCTCCTTAATGTCTTGTATGACTTTTCACGTGGCCAAAATCAGATTTTCTCTTCTGTTAGTCTTTTTTCTATGTTAGATCCTGAAGTAGATCCTGAAGTTGGATGGGTCTTGCTTACAAGCAGAAGTAAAGGGTACCTTCTTCCTTTGTTTTCTTGCTAAGCAGCTTTAAAATTTGAGCCACAGAAACCAAAAGAATACGGTATTGGTACAGAAATACCTTGGATGATTTGTGCACCATGTAGGCCTGTCCTTCATTTCAGGAAAAAGATGAAAAACATTAGCTTGCTTTCTTTTTAAATTTTGAGACCATAATCTAATGGGAGATTCAAGTGTTGACATTTACTTCACATTTCTGTTGTTTAAGATGACATTATTAAGACTACATTCGAACTGGAAGATGCTTTATGTTTGGATAATGTATTGTCTGTTGTGTTAATCTTCGATTTTTGAGAAACAGGGAAGTTGGGAAGATACAGGACTTGGTCACTAGAACATTTTTTCCTCTTTGACAGGTTTTGTTTTGAGAAAGTTCGTTTTGATAATGCTGTTTAAATTCTTTGCAGTAGAAATGTTGGCTCCCTTGTATTTCTCTGACAGACCATAATGTAGTGTATCACTGAGCTGAACAGAAAGTGTTTCATTGACATGTGAATGAGGAGAATGGCAAGATCTGGATTTTCATCTCCACTCCTTGTTTTATGATGTGGTTTCTTGGAAGGAGACCTGCTCCCTGTTTCTTACTGGTTGGTTGAATGTCATTAACCCCCTCCCCAGACCAGTTGTTGTGTAGATGGCTTGCTTTGTCTAGGACTGCCTCAAAACCACAAACAACATTTCTGGAATGGGCAGAGAAGGTCTAGTCAGTGGCCTGTCTTGGTAATGCTTTGTATTAAAGCTGAAAAACAGACCAGCATTTATTTGGTAGTGATAGAAGTTTTTACATTAATAATAGGAAAATTCTGATTTAAACAAAAGCACGAAGGAAAAAGTTTAAAAAGAAATTTAAGTGTAAGGAGGGCAACGTAATGTTTATTGGTTGAAAAGACCTAAAGAAAAAGTAAAGGCAATAGATTGCCTGGATTGTACTGACAAGCATTAATGGCATTCCACTAATGAAGCTCTGGCTGGTACACTTAACAATTCAGAAGACCTAATTTTTAAAGTGTAAGCTGTGGTATAAGGGTGTTAAATTGTGAAATTATGTTTTACCACAAAAATAGCAAATTATTTCCACATTATTTATACATAACCAGTATGTGCACTGTAGTCTTGCCACCATTGTTTGTTTTTGCTGACAAGTCTGATAGTTTGCTGCTCAACAACTCCAACAGGTTTTTCTTTGTCTCCTTTTAATTCTATGTGATGTATTGTTGTATGTTTGAAACATTTCCCTTACTAGATCAGTTAGATATGCTGTGATGCTTCCTAAATTGTAAGGATCTGGGAGTGACTGATCTGCTGCTGCTGTTTAAGTTCAAGTGAGGTGGAGGATCCGGCGTTGCAGCTGAAGGCACAGCAGGGTTTTTTTTGATTCAGCAGAACAATTCCCGTAGCCGAAGCTGCCCCCTGTGACTAATGCAGGCTTAAGATATTTATAGACATGCATATCCACAGCCCTTCTTCACTCCAGCAGGCAGCCACCCAAATACAAAAGTCTTCTGGAATGAAAGTAAAAGTCAAAATTAAAATTAGTCCAGCAGTTTGGTTCTGACAACGCAGTGGAATGCAGGAACACATTGGGTAATAAAATGCTTTCCTTGCAGGGGAGTGCAACTTTGGAAGCTGTGGGTAGATGCACAGTAATGGGGAGTTCTTACTATGTTGTGTAGTCAAAATGTTAGGTTTTCTGTCAAAAATTGATGTGCTACAATTTCTGATACTTGCATTGTTGTTCCAGCTTAAAAGGTCTTCATCTTTGTTGCTTCTGTCCTTGGCAAGGCAGGAGAGGAGAATCTGTACTTACTGTATGCTCTGGTTCATGGGAGCTTATATGTGCTGCGATATTACCACTTCCATGGCAGAAAAACAGATATATTCTGTTTTGGTTTTCCCTTCTAGGTGAGAATGCTGGTATCTAGCTAGGAGGCATGTTGGAACTAGATTTTTATTATGTTTCATAACTTAAGACACAATTCTGAGACTGAAATGATAAACTTACTCCAAATAAAATAAAAAAATGTAAAGCTCTGTTGAATCCTGTAAGAATATTTTAATCTCTGTAACAGATGCTTTAAAAGACTAAACAAGAACATTATATGGAGACTGAAAGGCACAGTTTAAGAACCAGATTTTTTTAAAGTTTCATTTCTACCATATTCACTAGGTATTTTTTCAGAAAAAATGCAACTTGCATACGGTTTTTGTTTTTTAATGTATGTATAATTACTGTCTCCAGTTACAGGACTCATAAGTATAAGAGATTACTGGATTTTGACAAAAGTAGTTTAGTTGGCTGTCCTCAGTTTAAAAATTCTGCATTGTGAATGATTTCTTGCTTTCAAGCAGACAATATGAACTAAACTTTTGTGCTTGTTAAGTTCAAATGCACTGAAATGTCATTGGTTTCAGATTATTATCTAAAACTAGTTTCAGGTATTGAGTGTTTCACACTGATGTTTTGCTTTCTGGAATAATCTTTTTCTCTTAAAAAAAACCAAAATCCCAACAAACCAGGCCCCAAAAACACAACATAAAAGAGCAACAAAAAAACCAGAACAACTTTGTTCCACTATTTTGACCAGTGACTGGTGCCTCTTTCCCACCGAGGCAGTAAGAGAGCACTGCACTGGGCTCTGAAGTTGTGAACTCTGTCAGTGCTAACAGCAAAGCTGTAAATAAAGTTTTAAGGCTTTTCAAATTCCTTTTTGTTGGGCTTCCGTGGTAGTTAGTGGACAGCTTTTATGAAGTCTGCCAACTCACCCCTGCAATAAGACCACAATATGGCTGAGCATCATTGTGGTGTAACTGGTGGGTTTAAGACAGAGATTGAATATAATTTATTAAAATTGTTTGTGTGCTGCCTGTTTTCTGATGGAAGCCTCGTTATTTGACTCGACATGCATCCACCTCTGCCATTGTGGTCCGGTCGTAGTCAAGTGTAGTGTGTATGTCCTGTGAATTACATGGTCAGAGGCTGCTTGTGTTGGACAGCCTCTTTTGTTGTGATGGATGACACCTGGGTTTTATCAGTTTTTGTTCCTCACATGGGGAATCCACAGTTATGGCCTGGCTTGCATGTGTGCTCCTGCTAAGTAAGTGTATTTATTATTGTGTTGAGGACTGTCTGTTTTGCTCATGTGAATAAAATGCAGCTCTGATGATAGATGTGGAGGAGTGTCTCTTTGAGAAATGGTATGTCCCGTCTTGGGCTGAAGGACTGAGGCCTGCTTACGTCCCTTTCTTTGCACTGTTCCTGTATTGTTTTAAATACTTTAGTTAAATGCTTTTGGAGGTTTAATACTTTCAGGCCTAAATAGCAGAGGTCTTGGAGGTTCATCTTTTGTTATGAAGCTGAGTAGGCTGAGAAAATGTGGGAATACATTTCTGTATCCTATCTTGTGACAGTGGAAAGGATTGTCTTGTGTTATAAATAAAATTGATTGATTCTGCTGAGGAAACCATAGTCGGCATACCAGAGGGCCACTGTGCCTTACAGAGTGATAGTGGACAATAAAATTAAAGCTAAAGGGATTTTCTTGGTGAGTAGTGAGTTATGCTTTACTTTGTCATGTTTAGTGGTGGAGATTTTTTTTAGTTTTGGCAGAGGAGAACAGGTTTTTCTTGCCCTGAGAACTCTGTTGGAACAGCTTGATATGTAGATAGCTTGCAGTCTGACTTGTATCTCACATGCTTTGTGTTATCCCCTGCGCCCTCCCCCCCCCCAATAATTACTTGGATAGACATAGACAAGTTGGGGGAGAACTGAATCTAATATTTCTTTCTCCGTTAGGAAACCAAGAACTGAGATAGTATGTAAGAAATGCATATAAGAAAGGAATTTCACAAGAGAAAGTTGCATTATTTGCAGAGTACTTACATGAGTGTATTTGGTGTGAGAATTTCAGGTTCTGTTACTCAAAATTAAACACAAGTAAATAGAAGGTATCAGGATATATTTCTAATGGCAGAGGAGAAAGAACCTGTAACTTCTGTCTTCCACAAATTTTTATAGCATTGTCTTGTTTAGAGAGGAAAGGAGGTAGAAAATGGAACACTGTTACTAGGTTAATTTTAAGCCGGTTAGCTGGCTGTATTGTAGGTACTAACTATAGTAGCGTAAATCTCAGTATAGACATACTGCCATAATATCGAGGTACGCTTTTGACTTTTTAATGTTAAAACTGAGCTAGGATGCAAGTGCAGTTGGTAAATAGCTTCTAAAACTCGGAAGTTAAGTGTCCTGGTCATGAACTGAGCTCAATCTTTTCTGATACAACAGAAGATAAGCAGATTTTCTTCCTATCTACATGTCTATTGGCTGTCATGTACAGGTAGGATATCTTTCAAATAATTTTAGGTTTAGCTGAGCTGAAGCAAGGCTGGAAGCAGTCACTCCCAAATTTTACTTCATTAGTGAAGTCATTAAAGTTATTTTTCATCCATTCTCCTTTTTCTGGACAAAGGAATATAGTTCTAGATGAAAGAAGGATTTTGTCTAGAGCAACTGAAGTCAAGATGTCACCAAGAATCAGATATCTGAGCATTATGGCTGTTAAAACTCATATAGATATGAAAGCTCCTATGTATTCTTTCTGACAGAAAGAGCCTGTGATGGATATTAGGGCTCTGTATCTATTTCTGGACTAGCATAACTGTAGTTTATAGGCATGGATGGTTTAATCTTAGACTGGTTAGCTACATATATTGCAAACAGTGTAGTACAGTAGCAAAGACCTTGGGACAGATTGACTTCTAGGATATTTGTCTAGCAACCCAGGTGGGTTTTGCAGCCTGTAAAAGGCTGTGTGCAGTTATAGCTCTAATGCTACCAAAATCCTAGCTGTCTTGAGTTGTCTATATGAATTATAATTACAGCAGTGACCCCAGTGGGCATATATTCTGTTTTAATATAGACATTTGCTTCAGCTATGAGAAAAATATGTTCAGTGTACAAAACTAAGTTGTTACTTGTATGTCAGTTTTCAGGGAGTGTGTTTTTCCCTAATGATTTAGAATTAAGGAGGATCCATTCCTAAACTTTGAGTGATTGACTCATCATATGACCTTGGGCAAGTTAGTCATCCACCTTGAGCTTTGGTTTTCCCAGTTGGAGTATTAAGTAAACAATGAGAAACTTGCTGAAAGACAAATGTTGTGATTGAGTTGAGGCTTCCTTGCTTTCTGTTGTTTTGCCTTTTTACAAAGAAGTAGATATCCATTATTCTTTCAAGCCAGTATTTGAAATATTCAGTCTAGATCTGCTACTCCAAGCTTAGACCTACAGCCTCCTCTCCAAATTTATACCTCACCTCATCCTACGAGGGCTTCTGTTGATGTCGCTACTCTGCTGCAACTTCCATGAACCATGTAGAAGGTCACAGTCTCCTGGGAAGCTGTAGTCTGTCCCTCAGATAAAAGGACTTTGCTGCTACCTATGCAAGTGTTAAACAAGTAGTGTGTGTGGTTGGTTTTTTTCTGAAGATCAGCTAACTGTAGACTGTTAAAAAAAAATTACACCAATTAACTGTGAACCGGTCCTTCTGTCCTTAAATCAAAGAATGCTGTTGCCCAGGCAAGTGCTGCAAAATTCTTCTCATAATTTATGCTGGCTCTACATACAACCTCTTGCTCAAGTGCTGAGATCTTGAGGTTTCCCCTGTTTGTTCTTTGATGAGACAGTTTTCCCCAAGGGTTAGTGGACTCTGTTGTGGAGACTGGAAGTAATATTAAAATAAGCATACTTGTCTTGAAGTTTGTTTAATGAGCTGCTTTTCTGCCATCTGAAAGGACTGTCATTCAGTGAACCACACTTCTGAGGGGTGGCTTTTTGTGGGGATTCTCCTCGTGTGTCCTGCTGAGATGTACAAAGGCATCTCGTACAGGTCAGGGGAGCTGATGGGAGCTTTCCCTCTTCAAGCACACTACTCTGTTCAAACAGTGTCTCTGCCCTACAGGTTTGTCTGCATTGGTGTAGCTTTCCAGCACAAGCAAAGCACAACTTCTTTTACAGAATGCACCTGAGGGAAGGAAAAGCTTATAGTCATCTTTGATGTGTGCATGAATTCTGTTTTCAGATGTTTTTGAGGTCAATGGAAAGAACTTTTGTATTTGAAAGAATGCTGCCAGGAAAGAGAAGTTGAACAAAGGCTCTCAAGCTCTGGTTTTAAAACCGTTGCTGTACCCTCTGGTTGCTTCTAGGTGGCACTACAAGTAAAATAATACGTGCATTCACTAGCTATGAGAAGCCAACAGTTGAGCTGGTTGGGGCTCTGGTGATCATAGTGCAAAGAGGAGCAGCTGGCAAGTGCTCCAGGAGAAAGGAGAAAAGGAACAAACTTACTCTGCTGTGATGGAATTGACTGAACTCTGAATTGCATTTTACATAAGTGTGAAACAGGGGTCGCTTAGTGGAAAAACTTAGCGAAAAACCAAAGAGATAATTGTGCACAAAATTTACATGTATATATAGTTCTTCTCTAAAAACTATAATCACAAGGGAAGTGGTTCTCATTTTCTTTAAATATTTAAATGTGAGACTGCTTTCTAAAGCAATCTTATAGAACAACTATGCCATGTTACATGGGCCAAAAAAAATACAGGGCTTTGTTCTCATCTAAAATTTGAATCATAACATTCTTCGAATATTTTTTTTTATTTTGAGTAGGAAACATCATAATATATTCCAGTTCCCAGCTATTTCTCAACTTCTTGTTGTTGTGAAAGTATATGGCAGGTTTGGTTTTGTTTGAAGGAGGGGGCTCTGATTGTACGTAATTTTGGAAGTTTACCCAAAGAGATGGTAGTAAGGAAGTGATCTCATGTGTTGACTTGTAAAACAAATATTATCAGAGCAAAGATTTAACCTTTTTTTCCTAAAATGTTTTATGCAGAGCTAGACAATGTTTTGGTAAGAAGTAAAATAACTAAAACCTTCCTTTTTTTTCAGCAGCTCCATGAGACTGTGAAAAGAAAGCTTGATAGTGCTGCTTCCCCTCAGAACGGAGACCAGCAGAATGGCTATGGTGATGTGTTTTCTGTGTCCAAGAAACTACGTCGTGATGATGGTCTTGGTGGAGTGAGTGGTTCGTCCAATGGAATGCCCCCTGTGTCTCCGCTCCATCATCTTGACAAGAAATCTGGCAGTGGAGATACTTTACAACTTAATGGAAAACATTCAATGGGGTTAGACGGCATCAGCAAGAAGTGTCTTCCAGATTCCAGCCTGCACATGAATGGAGGTGGTGATGCTGATGACTCATTTCCTCTGAGTTTGAACAAAGAACTGAAGCAGGAGCCCGTAGATGATCTTCCGTGTATGATTGCTGGAGCAGGGGGATCTATATCTCAGAATAACTTGATGCCTGATCTTAATCTTAATGAGCAAGAATGGAAAGAACTTATTGAGGAGCTTAATAGATCAGTGCCTGATGAAGACATGAAGGATCTCTTTAACGAAGACTTTGAAGAGAAAAAAGATGTAGATTCTTCAAATTCAGCTGCACAGACTCCGTTGCCACAAGATATTAACATAAAGACTGAGTTTTCCCCAGCGCCCTTTGAACAAGAACAGATGGGATCTCCCCAGGTTAGATCTACTTCTTCAGGTCCGGCATTTATTGGTGCTGCTTCTGTACCTGTAAGTGCTGCTTCTCCAGCAGTTGGTAGTTCTCAGGCTATGTTTCAGCCTTCCAGTCAGTCAATGACTGAAAATCCTAATCAGCCCATGATGCAGGCATCAAACCACTCTCAGAACGTCCAGAGGCCTCTCCCCAGTGTGTTGTTACCTGGGAAGGGTGCAGGAAGTGCCAAAGAAATGTCTTCTGCTCATCAACTTCAGCAGATTGCTGCGAAGCAGAAGAGAGACCAGATGTTGCAGAACCAGCAACAAGCTTCACAAGTCCACCAAACAAATCAGATGTCTACGTGGCAACAGTCTGGGCCTTCTCATAGCCCACTGGCTGGCCCATATACCATGGAAAATCCCACCAGCCCATCAGTTTACCAGCCAGACTTCAACAATCAGAAACTCATGATGCCTAACATGGGAAATAAAAGCTCACCGAGAGCTGGAGGCAATTACCATGTGAACATTTTGGGTCATCAGCAAAACAGTTTGAACCAGAACCCTGTGAATAGTCAAGGCTCTATGCTAGACTATGGGAACACCAAACCTCTTTCACATTACAAAGCAGAATGTGAACAGGGGGTTACAGTACCTGGTCAAAACAAGACTCCCATGTTGGCGTACATACAACAGCGCCAGCAGCCACCGCTGTCTCATGTGAGTGATGACCAAAATGGGATGATCCTGTTGAAACCCAAGTCTGGAAACATCGCCTACCGGCTACCGCACAGTCAGGTGAATGTTCTGGTTTTTGTTACTTTTGTTTAGCAGCAGATTTAAGGTTTTGCAGGAAGGTGCTGGATAGGTAAGCCTGGAGTACAATTTACTTGGTATTTTTTAAAAGTAGTTGCCACATGATTTTAAAGAAGAAAATGCTCTTATGCAATAAGCTGAGACAGGAATCAAGAACTCTGTTTTCCACTGGGGGCAGTTTTCAATACTTGGTTCTAGGTCATGTGGTAACGTGTGATTTCCAGCTTAATATACTTTGTGGGCACCAGATTATGTCACACTTCATAGAAGCTTCTGCTTACAAAGATAAATAGATGCTTTGTAAACTTTTGCCTAAAATAACTCATATAAAACTGTAGTGTTAAACAGTGTTCTCAAAGAAGCTTTGATTTCTTTACCTCGTTTTTAGTCCCTGCTTGTGTCAGAATTGGCTTACTATAAAAAGACGTGCCTTTGGTTGCTACTTTTTTGAAGAGAGATGGGAGTAGGGGCTGCATTCCTGATGTCTTGAGTGTTCCTTGGGCCTTTTCAGATCTAAGAATTTGTTACTGGTTAAGTCTCTGGGGATTGGGGAAGCATGAGATTGGAGAGAAATATATCTTTAAGAATGAATAATAGTAGTATTTGTCTGCTTGAAGCAATATGCCTTAGGGTTTCCTGTAAAGGAAAATTCCAGATGGTGCTGCTTTGCCTTATATATAACTGATACTACAGGTATGCTGCAGGTGAAAATTTATGTACTGGATGGAGGTATAGACTTGTTGGGATTCTATAACATGTGCCCGTGATGCACATATTAGAGGGCTTGTTGTAAAAAAAAAAGGTCTTTGTATAAGGATTAAAGCCCTTGTAGCAAAAGTTGCTGGAGATCCAACTCTAGTTGTATGTTCTCTCAACAAAACAAAAAAAGCTCTGATCAGTCCGTCATAAAGACCACACTGATGTCCAAATAAAAATCTGAGATGAATGTGTGCTTCGTAAGGCACAAAAAAATTTTAATCTGTTACTTCTGCCAGTTTTTAAAGAAACTAACAACATTTTGAAGGAAGAAGGAGAAAGGATAGAGATGATTGTGTATGTCACATCTCCCCCTCACTGAAAAACAAGAGGGTGACCTTGCATCTACACTGTCACACTTGCACTAAATTAACAGAAATAATGATGACACTTGTGGAGAATTTCTTAAAAGCTTGCATGTAGAACCACTTAGCACAGCATTACCTATATTTGGCTCATGATTTCTTATGGAACGGCAGAGAATGAGAACCAGCAGCAGAACACATTAGCTGAATTCGAAACTTGAAAGTAGTATTTGTTTGTGTAATTAGAAATGAGACTGAACTGTGCTTAAAAATTTTACAAATTGTCAAATTTCAAATAGATTTGTCTGTGCAAAGAGGACCCTATCACATCTGGAATGATGATCTTTCCATGTTAGTTTTGCTTATCACAGGTTCTGATATAAAAAAAAAAAAAGCAGGCTTATGAAAAATAAGTAACAAAAGGCTAATCTGTAGTAGGACTTTCCTCTGTGGAATATGGAAATCGTTGGATTGCTGTAAGAATGAGAAGACCCATTTTGATCAGTCATAGCCTTCTTCCCCTTCACCTGCAAATAGTAAATACTCTGATACTATAAAAAGCAACTTTAGGAGGTGTGGCATGAACACTTGCTGAATTAAATGTTGACAGAAGAAGCAGGATTTAAATAAATGTTTTGTATAATGAAAATGTAAGGTGTAGTGTTTGAAAAGCTGCTACCAACGTAAGCTGAAGCTGGTGTGTTTGAAGTGCCGTTTGTAACTGGTGCTGCTCCTCTGGCTGAGCAGAAGCACGCAGAACTATACTCACCTGTTTGAGCTGGACTTTGGGAAGCACTTGGAGACTGAAGTTAAAGCCTCTATTCCTGAACGGTGTGGAGCTTCTGACCTTAACTCTGAACTGTCACTTCTGTGTCTGGCACTTTATGGATGGGGTTTTGTCTGTCTTTAATTAGCTGAACTGGAAACTGTATCACACTTCACCTTTTCTGTTAGAAGCTTCACAGGTAAAGAAACTGTTGCATAATGATGGCAAAATAAAAGGAACTGATCTAATTTTTATTAAATAGTGTAAATGCATGAATAAGGAACAATTGCCGATTTCTGTTTTTCTGAGTTGTGTTAGTGATTCCACCTCCCTCTGTAGACTTTGTTTATAAAGTCTCTCTTCCTTATCCTGTAAAATGATAAAAATAATACAAATCGTGATCATCACCATCAAAGTGCTTTTGATGTAATGACAAAATTTCTCAATTCTGGAGGGCTAGCCTCTTCCTGTAACTCATGTCACTTTTTGTATATTCTGCAGGATCAAAACCCTTCTCCTAATGTTCCTCGTGTTCCTGTTTCTGTTCCGGGCCCTGGCGTGGGTGCCCAGGCTCCAAACGTCTCCATGGCAGGTAACCACAGCAACTCACCTTATCTCAGCAATCAGCAGCAAGCAGCAGTGATGAAGCAACACCAAATGCTGATGGACCAGCAGAAGCAGAGAGAGCAGCAACAAAAGCACTTGCTTATGGAGCAACAGAAGCAGCAATTCCTAATGGAACAGAGACAGCAACATCTTCTGGCAGAGCAGGTGAGGGGCCAGCAGTCTTTTTCTTTGCACTGATTTGCTTTGGTGGACGAAACAGCATTTGAGATTTTATCGAACAGTTATCACATTACAAAATAGGGAACGGGAATGTAAACTACAAGGCACTTTGATATCATAAGTATAATAGTGGTTTTGTGTTTCTATAAAAGCAACCCAAACATGTGGCACTTCATTGCTGAGACTTATTTTTCCTGTTGTTACAAGGCATTGTGGTGAATGAAAAGAATAGGTAGAATTGAGTAGTGTGAAATACAAGACAATACCTACATGGGGAGAATGTATCATACCCACAATGGTGTAATTCTTTGTGGAAGAAAGGCAAATGGAATCAGAGCAAAAATAAAAGATAAAGTTGGGTTACCATTGATGTGTTCTGTTAGAGCTTTAAAAATCTGGAAGCAATGAGAAAGGGACTCTCTAAGCTCATTGTGCCTTCTGCCTTTCTTCCTTGTGATATCCACACCAGTTCATGTTTCGAATCTTAACACATCTTTCACTTTGTTATTTGGGGAAAAATCTGCATCTCACTTGCATCTTATCTTGCCAAAATAATTTAACTGCTATCCATCAGACTGCAGAAAGCTGCTTTAGCCTCTTGCAGGGAAACAGGCTCCTTGTGTGAACCTTTATAACCTTTAAACCCTGCAACTCTAAAGCTGTCTTTACATTTGGTATTCTTAATTTTTTCGCTTTTTTTCTCTTTTTGTTTTGTTTTCTTTTTCCTTTTTCTGAGCTGGATTCTGGAGCTTTTGGTTTCTCTCAGAACTATGGCATCTCTTCTTGGCTTCTGTGGTCAGCCTCTTTCAGGTTTGACTGGTCCTACAAGCAGCAGGTCCTTTCTGTCAAGCAGCCTGCTCTCTTCATTCCTCTGCATGTCTCAACAAATTCTTAGTTGTAGACATTTCAAAAGGATGGTAGTAACATGTATCTGCCTATTAGTCTCTCCTTTAAAGACTTACTGCTTGTGTCTTTACCCCAGTACTCTTAGAAGGGAATTTCTGTCCCCTTCTGTGCTGCGTAACTTTTCAGATAAGTAGGTAGTTGTGCGTTGTATCACAACTTAGTTATCTCAGAATTGCAGTCTGGCTGAAGATACCTGTGGAAGAAGAGCCAGAAATAATGTGCTTGGTATGTTTCATATTGTAAAAGCAGCCTGTTGGCTGTTTGCACTGTGAGGATCTCTGAACGCACTATTGGTGCATGCATGTATATACACTCGACATTTCCCTCAAGGCTTTAAATTTCATAGTCCCCAAAAGTTTCTTAATAGAAAATATGCTCGTTTTATTTTTCAAATGATTTTATCATAAAGTGGTAGGGGTTGACTGCTCCTTTGGAGAGGCAAGGTTATTTTCAATCATTAGTAGGGTTTGTTTTGATTGATTGCTGCATTGTTCAGAAAATGGTGTTGAACCATGATTACAAAACTTGTATAGCTTCTGTTATAAACTTAGTTCTGCAGTTTTCCATAATCTAGGAAAACCTGTAGTATGTAAGAATTTGCGTTTGTGTTTATTTTTTCATTTTTGAAAACAAGGGCTAAAAAAAATCTACATATTCAGTATTTACTTTTCTGTGTAACATTGCTGATATTTATGACTTGTAATTCTATTTAATTCCTAAAGAGAGATCTAAAATAAGTTGATCTGGGGGTAAAGAGCAAAAAAGTATATGTGAATTTTTTTATACACACTCACTTTTGCTCTTTTTGTACCTGTTAGTGTCTTCAGAGTATTGCTAAGGATGTCTGATTAAAGGACTAATATCCCTGATTTTCAGTTTTTTAAAGGCTTCAGACGTGCATTGCAGTAACTTCTGTTGCCCTGCTGTCTCTGAGTTCCTGGTCTTGTCACTTACCAGAATAAATTGTCTATGTTTGAACCTTGAGAGCAAAGGTCTGAAGTGACTTTAAGGTAGCAGAAACCCATTCAATTACCAGCTCCGCATAAAAGTATGCAGATAGCTTGTTTTATCCATGATAGTCACCCTTGGAAGAAGCTTGACTTGCTTTATAATTGTCTCACATTGGAATTTCCTTAGGAGAAACAGCGGCAGCAGCAAGAGCAGCAACTGCAGCGGCATCTGACTCGACCACCTCCCCAATATCAGGATCAACCACAGAATCCATACCAGCAACAGGTTGGACAGTTCACAGGTAAGTAAACGTGGCAATTGAAATAATGGCTGAAAAAATATCAGGAGCAGCAAATAAGGTGTCTTCAAACTTCCTGGACTGTATAGCTTTTAATTAATTTATTACACCATCTGTCCATTTCACTGCACCTTAAAACTTTTAGACCTGTACTCTGATTCAGTTGCAAATTAACAGCTTCCCCTGTCCCAGGTATGTGGGACAACTTAAACTTGTGATCCTTAATATTGCTTTGGAAATGGATAAGAGTCTGAAGTACCTTCATTGTTCTGAAGGCCTTTTTATAATACCATTTCCCTTTACAGCTTGGAAATTCTCCTTAACTTCTTCATATATTAGGATTCTTTATTTCCTGATGCCTAACATCACTACTGCTTGCATCTATCACAGGCCCTCATTAAAGAAAAATAAGTGATGTATTATGTCTTTCATCTGCTAGGATGAATTTAAAATTCTCCAATATTCTTATCCCTGCTGTCCTTAGAAGGGAATGCAGTTTGATTTCTCTTCAATACATGTTAGTGTCCTACATGTTTTTTTTGGTAGGTGAAGCAGCTTGGTATGTCTTTAGTGTTTTAATGCTGATAAATAAAAGATGTTGTAACTGTTAAGCTGAAATAGCTTCATGAATATGGAAGAACTAGAGAACAGTAAAAACTCATCTCCTTACCTGAAAAATCCTTACTTAACAGGGCATCAAGAAGCCACTTGTCTTTTTTCGTAAACCTAGAGTACAAAAAAGTGCTTATTCCCTTCACATTGTATCCTTAGTCTCTTATGTTCTCACAGAAATAAATACTGAAGGGAAAATATGCAAACAGAAGTATGATACCCTCATTCTGACAGTGTTCGTGACTATGCAGTGTCTAGTAGAGCTATGACTGGGTTTTGTTACTTAACTGAAAAAACTTGATACCAATACAAAAGGATTGTGTTAACAGTGTGATCAGTAGCTTCCTTCAGATATTGCACTGAAACTTTTTTTTTCTCCCGCTACTTTTCTAAAGAAATACAGTAGTGTAGTAGTTAGAGTATGTTTTGCTATAGTGAGCATCAGTAGTATTAAACCAATTCTTTCCTTGTTATGATGATTGTAACTATTTTTTGCATCTTAATTCCTGGTATGTGTGCTACCTCTTCACTGTGGTGGTCTAGTAAGACTGTTCCCCCATGCGTCCCACCCCTCCAACATTATTTTTTTTTTATGGTGTTCTTTGTTGATAATTAATTCAATATAGTTTGAATTATATTTGAGTTAAAAAATCAAATTAATAATAATGGAGAGCCAATATTCCTCAGTTATCTTAAAATACAAAAAAAAATCTGCAGCTTGCTTTTTGATTTGGAAGTAGAGAAAGTACTAGTGTAGGTAGGTTTCCCATGGTCGACTGTAAGAAGTAGAGGGGATTATATGCATTACACTTCAAAGTGCTTTTCTATTTTTTTGCTTTAAGTAGGGGACTCTTTCTTCTACAGGAAGAAACTTTTTGCTGAGAAGACATACTTCTGCAAATAATCTTGCATGTTTATCAGAGTTGCATATTAACATAGCAAATATGTCATTGTGGAATTCCAAGATACTTGACCAAAAATTTCTGAAAACTATACAAAATAGAAGAAATTTCTGAAATTGGGAAAACACAGGACTAGAAGCCCTACAGTTGTACCATAAAAGATATGCAGTGTATGCATGGAATAACTGACAATGTGTGTGTGCAGTAAGTGGTATTTTTTAACAGTCTAGCAAATTGTGCATGCACTTCAAAGTATGTGCGTACCTTTGTTCAAAGAAATATTGGATTCCTGCCTTTAAAGTCTAATTGTTTTTTTTAACCAGTGATGCCAAACTCTTAGAAGTGGTGTTCAGATCTTTTAGGACATTGGCATATCTGTGTTTGAGATCAAGGTGGAGGTACTAACTGGAGCAACAACTGACACTTTAATTAAAATACTGCTGCCTGTGTGTTGGTTGCATAGGCTGGTCTATAAAAATGCAGCTGCACCTCCATTCTGGATTATAGTGTTTACAAGCCTAGCTTGGCTCTGGTTGAACCAGGGTATTTAATGTACAAAATATCTATTTGTATTTCAGGGTCATCTTCAGCCATGCCTGGGGTCAGTAATTTAGGACAGTCCAGCTCCAGTAGTCCACGGATGTTTCCTCAGACCCAGAACATGATTCAGATGGGACCTGGACATGCTTCTGTTCCTCCACTCCAGTCAGGTTCCAGTCAGCAGGATCGGGGGGTGACTCAGTATGCCAATATGCAAAACATTCAGCGAGGGGGATTATACAACTTGGCGTCTGGTATGACACAGATGGTTCCCCAGCATGCAACTCAAAGTGCCAATGGACAGCCACCGATGCAGAGACAAGGCAGCTTGGGCCAGGGTGCTGCTGTTGCTGCTGGGTATGGGCAGAATACCTTAGCAAACTCCAGTATTTCTCAGCAGCACAATAAAGGTGCACTGAATCCAACCTTATCTAAGCCACAGATGGCAAGAGTACCAGCTGCTATGGGGGCTCAAAATCCATCCTGGCAACACCAAGGTATCCCTAATATTAACAACCAGACGCAAGCAAACAGTGGCTTAGGACCATTTACTGCCAGCTCCTCCTTCCACATGCAGCAAACTCACCTAAAGATGGCCAACCAACAGTTTGCCCAAGGAATGCCTCAGGTAAGCCTAAGCACCAGCAGACCGATGACCTCCATGAATGCTGCAGTCTCTGGGCAGATGTTGTCGTCATCTTTAGGCGCACAGCAGCGGACAAACCCACCGACGCCGCAGCAGGTACCCTCACAGCAAGTCTTGCCTGGCATGAACCAGACTGTTCCAGACCTGAACGCTTTCAACCAGAATCCAAATCAGCAAATGCCCAACAGAGGTAATCTGCACTGTAGTCAAGGGTACCCTGTGAGGACAACCAGTCAGGAGCTGCCTTTTGCCTACAGTGGCCAGTCGGGCAATAATGGACTTCAGAACTTAACTGGTGACACAGATCTGATAGACTCTTTGCTGAAAAACAGGACTTCAGAGGAGTGGATGAATGATTTGGATGAGTTGTTAGGAACTCATTAAAATGGGGCCCGGGGGTGGGGGATTCTACTTTTTTAATTATTTCATGAAATAGAAACAACACTTGGACCAAAAAACCTGTGGCATTGAGGAGACTTGCAGGCATTAGAGGTAAATGGTTGGGAAGGGGACTGGAACTGCTTCTCAATGGGTGTTGATACATGGTAATGGCACACCAAGCAGGTCTGCAGGAGTAGTGTGCTTTATCTTGGTGTCTCTATGGAGTCGCACACTTGAACAGGTCAAAAAATACTGTGCGTGTCCTAGCCAGCCTTTCAGAAATCTCACTTGCAGTGTTCTAAAATTAATTTTTTTTAATTATTTAAAAATAAAACAGAATTCCGCAAAAATAGTGCAGAAAGAAAGCAAATAGTTGCACAAATTGTGTTTAGGGCTTAGTCTCTTGCAGCTGTTACTTGCAATAATTATTTGTTCATAGCTGGAACCTGACTTTATTTGAGAAGAGGCTGTATGCACCTGAGTACGCTTGCAAAATGTTTTGAATTGTTTCTTTTCCCCATTGCTGAAGCATGTGCCTGTACTCTCAATAAGCAAATGATATTTCACAGTAAATATTTCTAGATGCTGGTAATAGATGAAAGAAAGTATTAAAACCTGGCCAGTTAGTCTAGGTAGTAGTCATCTTAATAGATTGTAGTCTTCTAAGCTGCAGTTTGCACTCTGTTGTAGAGAGGCACAGTTCTTGGCTTATGTGTTTAAAGGGGGAATTTCTTACAGGAGAACTTTTAAACTATAGTAGGTTTAACATGAATTGTAAAGCCATTTACTTTGCACCTGTTTCTTCATAACTTATTTCCAAAGGTAGTTGTATTTAAATGAAGGCTTTGCTTCATGACAGCTCATCTAGTTTTCTTTGTTGTAAAAAGTAAAACTAACTTTTGTGATCAGTTCATTCCCCAAAGTTAGCAATGACACACTGAGCACAAGACTTTGTCACTTCAGGATAAAAATGAGAAAACAAGAATTTGGCTGAGAAGTGGAAAGTCCTTATCAGCAATAATAGCACAGGTAGCCGGGAGAATACTTACATCAGGGTTGCTCCAATATGGAAGTCTCCCCCTTTAAATACTTTTTTTTTTTTTTTTTAAATATTGGGTTACAAGTTCAATAATCTTTCTATAGACTGGTGGATTTACTTCTTTAATATCCCTTGAAGCAGATGCTGGTTCCTCAGCTCAGCCCAAGGAGACCTGTTATCCATATGTTGAGGTCAGTCCCAGAAAGGACAAAAACCACAATGGGAACAGTCAGTGTTCCAAAGTCTTTACTGTCTACCAAAAAAAATATCCCTTATCCACCAACAAACCACCTTGCCTTAACCTTTATTTTAAAATGAAAATAAAGTTGAAAGCTTTTTTTTTTAAATGCACAAATACCTCTTCCCTTTCTAAATCCACTTTTTTGGAAAACTTTAAACTTTCTAACGAAACCCAGCATTGTGATTTAAAAGCAATTTCCTTTAACTCAGACTGGCTTCTTCAGGAGTTTTCTGCACTGCAGAGATGAGCGAGAGAGGGTTTTTTTCCAGAGTGGGTGAAGGGAAGTGAAAGTTAACATTGATTTCAAAGAAGGAAAATATTTTACTGTATCTGCAGCTCCTTTATGAGACAATTTGCACTTTTTAAAACTGCTTTTTAACACTAATACTTTAACCCTTTCCAAATATGCATGGAACATTGTTTGTCCAGCACACTTACCTAGTGTGGATGAATTACGCTCTGTTGAACAGATTTGATACTGTATCATGTTGAACTGTTGGTGAAAGATATGCATTGATCAGTGGATCCCACCATTGAATAGTGGATAAAACTTCGCTGAAGCAGATTTGATCCCTTGTAGAGCTTTTGGAAAAAAAAAACCCATAAAGATTTATCTTTGGATGGGAAGAGGAAGGTGTTAGTGACTTTGGTTGTTGACACTTCTGATATTTTCTAGAATAAGTAGTTGAGATGCAAATAACCAATGCTAACTTTCCTTGTACTGGCAATCTAAGAAAAGAGCCAGTGAGTTTGGTTTACTAGTAAGTTAAACCAAAAACTGGTCCAAGGTAAGTGTCATTAGAAAAGTATAGATATAAACTAGCTATGGCAGGGGGAGGAGTGTTGCTGTATTTTTATTTTTAAGGGTTAACTTTGCACCAGTGTGCCTTCCCTTCCTGTTGGGGGTGCTTGGGACCTCATAATTTCAAGTGACATCCTTCAGTGTCACTAGTTTTTTCTCCCCCGTACAAACACTTGAGAGAATAACAGGGTAGTAGGATTCAACTTTTCTTTCTTCCCTGTTTAGGTTGTGGTGAAATCTGCTACTTTTTGCAGTAGGTTTTGCACACGGGCTTTGTTCTGAGTAAATCAAAACACAATCCATCCAGTTGTGATTTCTTAATTGGAGGAAAAGAACATCTGCTGTTTGCATTATTACTACCAAAAAGGCAATCCAGATACGTGTCCAGGAAAAAGCAGATGTACTCTTTCCTCCACTGTTTCTGGAAGCTAAGGTGGATATTGCCCTGCTTGACCAGAGGGTTTGTTCAGGAAGGTACCTAGATTTGATGACAGGGCCTTCGCATGGTACTGTTGAAGTAAAATTAAGTGTGATTCTAGGCAAACTGGCTTATGATGCCCATTGGTCTTCATATGTGAACAGGATCCAAACAGCATTTAACTTGATAGAAGAAACAGCCCTCGCTTCTGGTTTTGGTCCTTGTCCACGTGATGCAATCAGGCTGTTGAAAATACGGTATCCCTGTAACAAAGTTGAAACAGTTCAATGGAAATGAAAATACGGTTTAGGTGTACATAGGTGCATGGGTAGGGCTGGGCTTTGCCTTTGTGCCCTTTAACGTGTAGCTGTTATATATGCACTTGGGCTTTCCATTTGCTGCAGCTTCAGAGCAATAAGATGTATCTCCCCTGAACTGTACCTGGCCAGCCGTCCATGGCTTTATTTATAAACTGCGGTTTTGGTTAGGTAGGAAAGGTGAGAGTGTCACTGTGCAACATCCACTGCCTTCCAAAAACCACGATTCAATTGAAAAGGGTGCTCAAAATTTTGTTATACACATTTCCTTTGTGTAAATAAATGTTTACAATTTTATATTAAAGATTTGAATAAGAGTTAGATCTTCTGACTGTATATTTTTTACTTTTTATAGATTTAAAAACTATAATTCTTTATATATGTGTTCGGGGGTATTATGGTAAGTTTTATGCTTGTAAATGGAGAACAGTTGAATTTGATGCTAACCTTTATGAATTTTTGTCATTGAAATGTATAAAGAGTCCATTAATCCCCTTATTCTTTTACTACAATTACTGGTGCACACCAAAAAGAAATCCTTCACTTCTGTTTTATCATTATAAAATAAATATTTTGCTAGTGTATTAAACATACATGGTGTGACTTTATACATTTGTGTGAGCTGAGAAGAGTTCAGCATTGCTGTTCTGGAGAGATGGTTCCCTTCATCCCAACACACACTTTCAGTCAGCCTGTCGCTAAGGCTCAGGTTGTTCTGCTGCGTCTTACCAGTTCTTGCAGTTTCAGAGCGTCCGTTTAAACAGGCCAAAACTGGATAAAGAGGCTGTAGGAGAGTTTACTTCAAAAACAAGGCTTTACGCTACACCCACTGCTTCTGGACTTGTTTTTTAATGCAGCTTAATGCAGCAGTAGGCCTTAAGCTGGGAAATACAGCTGCAGAGGTTGTTGTTAGTAGTGAAAAAGATGTTAATACGTACAAAGATTTCACATGTGCAGAATTGCAGAGTTCCAGAAATATACTCGGATTCCCTCAAAGTAACAGGCCTTAGAGGTTCAAAGTGGTTTCCTTACAACTTGTAAAATGACAAAGATTGTGTGTGTTTGATGCAGGCAGATGGTGCACAAACGCCCCCCAACGCCCCCCCCCACCCCCCCCCTCTGAGAAATGAGGAACATGTACTGCAAGCATGAGTTAAGTTTCTGAACAAGGAACAACATACTGGCAGCAAGTTGCGTGAGCATTTTGGCTTAAAGCTGGCGAGGTCCCTAAGCCACTGTGTAGAGCTGGGGGGTTGAAGAGGCTGTGGAAAATCATGGCAAAATCGGTCATTCAGACCCTGCTGGATTGTTGAACCTCTTAAGATGGACACTTGCCTGTATGTTGGTTAGAAGTAAAGCAAGGATCTGGGCTTCATCGGTGCCTGAAGGAGCCTGGCTTTAGTGGTGTGTGTTTGGATGTTAATGCGTGCTTGTTAACAAGTTGTTACTTGACGAATTACTCTGAATTGAACATTTCAAAGCAGTTCTCTTAGTGAATCATGCCACTTGCAGCAGACCCAAGAATTCAGTTATTTATGTAGTTCCTGTTTGTCAAGTGTGCCTTTTTACTGCTGATACTAACCTGAAGTTCTAAACTAAGATCAAATCTCTCTAACCACAGATATAGCAATAGCGATAAAGAATTTGCAGTGTGACACATGCGTTTCTTGCTAAGGCTGTATTAGTTTTGCATGTTACTGTAATTTCAAGCATCCCCCTACGTAATAAGAATTTTAAATCTGCTTCAAACATTGAAGGATCATTCTCCAAGCATCGAAGTTGGTGTCTTATATAGCTATTGTGTTTAAGGCCCCAGCTCAGAGCCTTCAGATTTTCTCACAAAGTGTGTCCCGACTTACCTATTTTGAGTATATCTTTACTGTGCAAGTTTGGGGGGAGGAGGGGACCAGTAACTTAAGCTTATAAAGAACCAAATGTAATAATAAGTAACAATACCAGGATGAGCTGCCTCTAGCCTGTGGGGAACTGTGAAGTTATTACTTTATTAACTTTTGCTTTATTGTCTCATTAAAAATGCTGCATTGTATTTAATGTTGAGTAAACCAGAAATTTCCCAAACTGTCCCCCACTGAAGTGACATGCATGGCTGTATTTCCAAAGATCTTAAGGAGTCAGTGGCAGCTTGTGACCAACCATTGCTCGGAAACTACCTTTTAAAAAAATTCTTTTTTCCCCTTGATGTTAGTGTTTTCCTTGAGGCTAGTGTAAATCTGTAATAGCAGTGTTTTCTAAAGCCAGAGTTGTTTTTTGAAACGGTGTAAGCAGAAGTAGACTCCTGGTCATATTTCCCCTCTGACTTCTATATTAGACACCCCAGATGACAGCTTGGATCACTAATAGATTCTGTTAAGGTTAATTGTGTTATTTCTATTTCAGTCTGGGTCTGGCAGCAGCTTGGAGGGTCTAAAGTCACATATGACTGTTTTGTAGAGAAAGGGAGTGGCTTTGCTATGCTCTATGCATGGTTTTTATTGGACAAAGTGTACAGGTGTATATTTGAATTAATTAACTTCATCAACTTCATAAGCTTGTCACAATGGGTTTTTGGGGCAGTGAAGAGCCAAACCAGAAAAAACTTGCTGCATCATACTTAGGAGAAACTGTAGGTCTGGTCACTTCTTGTTTGGTACTGTGCACAGATCTGTATTGAGGTTTTGTGGGTGTGACTGTACAGAGAGAAATGCAATGGCTCAACCATATCCTGTCCCCTCTCTTCACCAAAATTAAGGGAAAACCTTAGTTGATCATGAATGATACTTCTTTCCCCCCCCTCCTTTTTGCTTTTAAAAGTTGGAGTACATACAACCCATACAAAGTTGCTCTAAAACACAGGCTGACTTTTTTTAAATGATGCATGTTTTGCTTTTGTGTAGTGGGGAAAAAGTTATTCAGGGCTGAAGTATTGCTGGTTTTTCAAATGTTACATTTTAAAATTCTAATTCTGATGTCAATGTAACATTTCTGAGGGTCTGTGTGTTTCTGCATCCTCTGCTGCCTTCCACTGGGAACTGAGCACTTCTATTTTGTATGTTAGCCAGGAAAAGGTTTGTACCGCAGAGTTCTAAAAACATCAGAAAACTACAAAAAGTGACTGAGCACTAGAGAAGAGCCATATTCTTATTTGGTAAACTTACAGTATTAATAGGATAAAGCATTTGAATGCTCTTTTAATAATTCAGAATCCAGTAACCAGAATTAAGTTATTCCAACTGAAGTCTAGAAATCTTTCATGTGGTCAGCTTCACTACTTGGAATAAGAGCAGAAGGTCAAGTTGTTAATTTGTAAATGCTTGATAATAATTTTTACAACCTCACACATAATTCAGATGCTTTAGAGCTGGTTAAAACCAGCAACAAAAGAGCTGGAAGAAATCCCATCATCTTTCAGTTGCCAGCAATATATCAGTCAGTCATGGTAAAAAATCTGTAAATATAATGCAAGGATTTTACAGTTTGCATGTGCAAACCCCTTGCTGTTATGTTGTTCAGCAAAAGGCCCTTGTCTGGAATAGACGGTTCCTGATGGCTGGCTGCTTTGGCAAGTTGTGTGGTGGGGAGAGAGTTAATGGGCGGTGGAGGAAACACGTGTTGGTGCTGGGTGATGAGGAGGCTCAGCTGTAGGGTGTGCAGTGGTGGGAGGGAGGTTTGGAGAGCAGCTGTGCTCATCTACCTGGCTAGGGCTTTGGTCCACAGTCAGCGACATGAGAAATCAGATAGACTTGCTGGCCACTGTCACAGTTTTGGGAGTCCTGGAGCAAGGTAAATGTTCTTTATATAATGCTAGGTAGTGTTAAGCTAATTACATCAAGCTTTGTGGAACTTGGTTGCTGTGTTCTGCTTTGGAGTCTGTGTGGAATGGAAATTGCTGTCTTCCAACTTGGCAAAATGATGCAAATGTTTGGCCATTCCTGGTGGAAGTGTCATGCCTGAGATGCCTGATGTTCATTTTGTAATAGGGGCTAAAATGATCTGCAAGCCTCAAAGCCAGCATCCTAGAAGGAAATGAAATGTAAGTTTAAAAGTAAAACTTAACACAATTTCAGCAATAGAATGTCTTGAAAATATTTTCTGTGATTGAATTTTAGCAGGTAATTTGTAACTCAGAGGGACTGGAGGTAGCCAGAGTAAAGGCAGGTTAATAAATAGGCTGATGAAGAGCTCAGTGAATGGGCATGCATCGTATCTATATAGAAAAGAGCATCATGTACGCAGGTATTTCTCCTCTGTGACCAGTGTAGTTATGTGTCCATACAGTTAAGCAGATGACAAGATGAGCTGGCCACACACAGTCATTTGGGAACTAATGCAAGCCTTTCTGGTCAGAAATAGACGCAGACATCTTTAAAGAAACTCGGTGACTTCTCATAATTTAAATAGATGTGTTTGGTTTAGACCATTTAAGCAGCAGCAGTGGAGTTGCCAGCCTGTCTGCCTGTTGTGTTTAATTGTGGGTCCTCTGGGCAAAGGCCTCTCCCCTTGGGCTTCAGGAGGGTCGCAGCAGGGGGCACTTCCCCTGCCTAGGGTGGGGATAGAGTCCCCCTGTCATTAAAATCTTCAAATTTGTCTAAGGGAAGGTTTGTCTGTAGGGATGTTTTTATTTATTACTGAATTAATTCACCGTAGAGCTCTTTCACCTCTGCTTATGAATGGGTGTGACTCTCTGAGCAGCCTGGTGTAATTTCAGCTATCAGATGATAAATCTCTCAATATAAGCATGATTTAAAACACAAATATGCTACTTGAAGCATAAGAGTTCAAGACTTCTGAATTATCAGTAGTTCCCCTTCAAAAAATTTACAGAGAAATATCTGCAACTACAAATGGAAGATACTTTTGTCTTACGATTTTTTTGTTTAATGTGCAAAGAGAAAACGTAAAGAAAATGTGAAATTGGGTTATGGAAATGTTGCTGAGCCCTTTGCATTGGAAAACCCTCAGTTGCAAATCCCTAGATAGCAGTTTTGTCTCAAATATATTTGTTTTATGAGAACTTAAAAGTATTTTTTAAAGGTTGCAGCCTTAGGCTTTTTTCTTGCGTGCTATGCAAACCATACATAGGTGTGAATCCAGCAGATGAGTAGCAAGCATTGGCACCCTCTTATCTACATTAGGTCAGATAAAGTACCCTCCTGTTACTACTCTGCAAGGGAAGCCAAGCAACAATTGCAAAATATTATGTGTTTCCTTTCTCTCTACTAGTACAAAACATGTTTGCTCATGTCACCTGGATTTGGAGCTGTGCCGTAGCTTTTTCTTGCATATTTTGAAAGGATATTTTGTAGGCGAGTTACAGATCTGAGGCTCGTTCCGAGAAGGCAGAGCACTGAAAGATGGCCATGCGCTATATGTACAAACGCTCTTCCATCGCATCCTGATGTAGGTGGTGTAATTTAATGGCTGAGTACAGTGCTGGTTGATTTTTATTTTCTTCTTCTTAATTTTCTGGGAGCCCATGGTTCTTTCAAGTAACTTTCCTCTTTTTAATGTAGTTGTGCTCAGATTAGCAAAGCTCTGAGCTTAGTGCTCTGTAGCTACATGCCCCTGCCCGGTGTTGAACGCTGTACCAGAGAGCAGAACAATGCCACCACAGTTTTTGGGTTCCCCCACCCCCTTTTTTTTATGGCTTCAAAGGAAATAATGCTTATGCAATGTTACTGGCTGTTAGTCCCCACAGAGCTTGTTTGCCAGGTTCACTCAAATGTGGCAGATAGCAGCTGTAATATGGCTTGACAAATTTGTGGACAGAGTCAAATGGAGAATACAGGTCTGGCTGATACCTCCACCGAGGAGCAAAGTGCGGAGAGAGCTCAGCCCCTACGAGCCACATGGGAATCCACACAGATATTTAACCTGGAGACATGAATCACACAGACTAGTTTGAAAGGTTCTGCAGAGCAGATTGCACTTTTTTCCCTAAAAGTTCATGCTGAGAAGGGTTGTACGGTGTGTTTTTTTATAACACCTCATTCTGAGAAGTGCTTTTGGAGTGTGATTCTTCATCCTTAATGATTCATCCTTACACCAGGCTCAGAGGGCAGCGAGCCGTCCTCCGAAAGGCTCCTCTTGGGTGGCTGTTTTACATATTATCCATCCTGAAGCATAAGGGATTTGTTGCAGGACTTGTCTGGATATTTGCCCCCTGTATACAAGCAATATTAAGTGTAGAGTTGATAGGTTGGGCCTGAAATTATTCTTGCCGTGCTCATCAGTTGCGAGAAGGCTGCACTAGGAAGGGTGCAGATGGCACGAAGCAGGATGAGCACCGCTGCCCAGCACAGTCAGGCGTATGCCACGAGCCAGAGCTGTGCATGATGCGGTAACAAGCTCAGTCCCTTTCTTGAGAGGTGGCTGGGATGAGACCCTGGGAGTGTGAAAATGGTTGTGCAGGAGAGAGGTGCTGATCTGATGTACAGAGGAGGTAACAGGATGGGTCAGGGTGGGTTTCATCAGCTTGCTCCCAGCGTTCTAGCAGCTGCTGCTGAATTGCCAGTCGTGCGTTGCTGCCGCCCCGGCTGCCTGGGTTCGCAGAGCAGGTGCTGTGTTCTGCCGGACCTGGGGGCAGGATGATGGCCGCCCCCGCCCCCATCATCAGCGTGCTGCAAACAAACCGAGGGGGGAGCTCCCCACCTCCCTTCCTCAGCACCCCTTGTTCAGGGCTGGGTCACTGTGCACGCTGGGGGAGACACTAGAACACACAAAAGTTTCCTGAAATTAATGTCTATGTGTATTTAAATGAATAATATGTTGTGTAATACACAAGGTCACATCGTGTCAGATTATTTACATTTCTAATTCCCTTCTACATATGTTCTAATGCTTTTCTGCAGGCATGCATGGATCTGTTTTGTCTTTAATCTTGCAACATCTGTCCCTCCTTTCCCTTCTCTATCCTGCTGTTCTGCTTTTATAGTCTTTGTTGGAATAAGGCAGTCCACATGCAGTCCTTGCAGCTTGGCTCCTTGTGTCTCTGTCCAATGCTCTGGAAATGTTGCTACGTTAGGACCTTGCTAATCCAGGTGACTCACTTAGCAGCATGCTGCCGCAGTCCCCAGAGTAATTGTTTTTATAATTTAGTTTACTCCTATATGAAAATTCTTATTTTCAATAAAGGGAGAAATGTAGTGGAGCACCTAAAGATAAACACTTGAAACATTAGCAATCACCTGTGGGAGTAAGAACTTTAATCAAATAGTGAAACAGGGCAAATCTTCATGTTAACAAGTTTTCATCGTTTTGAAGTGATTTTCCACATCCCTTACAAATGTAGGAAGGAGCGATAAGAGCAGACACCGAATTAGTACCTTTGCCCAGATTTGCACCCGCTGGTAGCAGTTGTCTGCGCCTTGAACTGCTCGAGCCTTGGGGCTATCCTGCAGGAATGAAGTGGAAGAAATAGCCAACCCCATTCCCTTCTATTGCCATGATTACAAGCATCTCTAATTGACTTGATGATAGATATCCCAGGGCTTCACAGTTTGGATGCTGCTCTCTGATATGGGGCCATCCTTGTATAAAAGCGTTGTGCTTGCTAGATGTAGCAGAGTTACACGCCATTCCCCCCAGACTGGCTGAGGGTGTACTAATACTCTAAAAGCACAGTGCAAGATTAAAAAAGAGTAATTGTGTGTCTGGGTGCAGACTCAGTAAGGTCTTAGCATGTGTTGCTGGCCTTGCTGCAGGACCGAGGTGTGTTTGATCTGCTGGGAGCAGCGCCCAGGGCTCCGCTGCCGCCGCTGGGCATGAGGCTATGCAAAACGCCAGCCAGCACCTCAGCTCTGCCAGGATAACCAAATGAATTTAAATAACAAGCATGAAATAAATGGCATGTTTATTCCAGGTTGTGTGTGACAGCCCTGGACTATGAACCTAGAGAGTATCGGCTCTAACCACTTGCTTGATTCCAAGCTAGATAAAGCTTGGCTAAACAATAAACAAAACACTGCTGGGCTGTCACCATTCCTGTGTTGTTCGTTTTTTGTTTTTTGTTTTTGGTTTTTTTTTTAGCCTATTTTGTGCTGCAGGTGATCTATGCCCGGCGGAAGTACAAGATCTCCCCTCCTGAGACAAGAGGTCACCCTGAATTTGAGCGGATCTTCAGAGCTCAGTAAGATTTTAACTTTTTTGGGTGACTCCATCTATGTATGACTTGGTCAGGTGTCCCTACCAGGAAAGACAGAAGTCACCCTCAAGTCACCTTTTCGCTTACTGCTACTGCTACTATTTATTTATTTTTTTTAACCCTTTGCAAGCAGAGGTCTGAGTTTTGACTTGGAGCATCTGGCTATGGCTGGAGCATTTCTGTCCCCCCCCAGTAACCCTCCTGGTATTGCGAGAAGCAGCCGAATTACAAGTCAGTGGCTGCGTGGAAGAAGTGTTGAGCATTAACGCATTATAACAGTGACGTTTAATATTAATTTTAGCTCTAAATTGTGAGAGTAGCTGAAGCTATAATAACCTAATATTTGCTTGTAAGTTTTTGCTGTTGAAGCAAAGGGCCTTGCTGGAAGAACCAGCTATGAGGATGTTTTAATTTTTTTCCTTATTTAAGCCATTCTACTGCAAAAGTTGGCACTCGCAGGCCCACGCTGAGGGCTGTTTCTTTTTGCTCTGTTCCTATGGAGAAAGCAATGCTGGAGCTAAACTGCAAGGGTTCACAGATCCCTTCAGCTTCCAGCAAGCACTAGATTCCATCTTTCATCTCAGTCGTCCTGTTTCGTAAGCAATTGAAAGGAGCTGGCCAGAGCTGGTTTGAAGGGTAGCCTGAGCACGGCACTAAATCCTGAACAAAGCAGCTGCGTTTCCTTGCCAGCATGCAGGAACCGCTTGTGAAGTGACAAAACCACCTACCTTGGTCCTTCTGTGATGCAGTGGAAGGCCGGCCTGTACGGGAGGCATCAGCCTTTGCTGGCTGGGTACCTGATGATGTGGCTTTTCGATACTGGGCTGTGTGTTACCAGAGCGGGGATGCGGGCTGTGGGGTGCCGGGGAGCCTGCCGCGATGCTCTGTGGAGGAGGTGGCCTCAGCCACTCGCTTCTGAGAAGGTATTTCTTCCTCGTAGGTTTTTTTCCCCCTTCTTTGTTCTTTTCCCTGTGGAAAAGCATACAAATGGATAATTTGGTTTGATATATTAAAAAAAAAAAAAAAAAAAAAAAAGAAGGGAACAAAGGTATTGATTTATTACTCACTCGTGGAAACCTGGCAGACTCCCCTCACTGAGGCTCAAACTGCATTTGCAACGTAAGGTTCTTCAGGCTTTTTCCAGCTCCCAATCTGGCCCCATTCCCTAAGGCTTGGTAAATTTTTGGCCAAATTTAAGATTAAATTGCCTAGGGAATGGTAAAATGTAAGAGAAATGGAGAAACAACCCCCTTGTCTTTAATACCACAGCTCACCCTGTCCTTTCTTGCAGAAAACTGTACTTTTTGTTACTGAAAGAAAAAGGAAGAAAACCTGGCTGCAGATGTGATTGCCTTCTGCTGCGTTCGACCTGGGAGAAGGCTTGCTCTTAGCACGTGCTTTGTGTGACACCCAAACTTGGGCCATGGCCACTCAAGGGGAAGAGAAGGCTCCTTAAATAACGATAAGGAACCTCTGCCCATGCAGCGTTAATGCCGTAGCTGTACTAGGTGTCTGTGACGGCGCTGTGCGCAGGGCCAAGGACGGAGAGTCCAGCAAAGACAGAGCTCTGTCTCGGCTGTGGCTCATTTTTGCAAGGTCCACGTGAGTGTGAGGTGAACACTGTGTGTTTGGGTGCTTTTCTTCTCCAAAATACAGATAATTGGGTGCCCGCGGTTGCAGAAAAGGCCCTTTCTCCACAGCACAGCAATACCTCTTATCGGCCCTTTCAGTTTGCTCCGACGCGTGTTTCCAGCTCGTTTCTCTGGCCTCGGTTAACCAGCTCTCCGATGTACGAGGATGTGGTTTTAACTCTCATCTCTGGTTCTTACCCAGGGCAAATTGCTCAGAGTACTTCCCCATCTTCATGTCGCTCCTCTGGGTTGCTGGAATCTTCTTTCATCAAGGTAAGGGAGGGAACCCCAACCCAAACCACATGCACAAACTGAAAAAACCCGTTTGAATCCCACTGCGACTCAGGCATGTGCTCTCTGTGCCCATGGGCTGTTACTCGGGGAAAGCGAAGTTCCCCTTTGGCTGGACAGACCCAGGAGCACCCCAGCTCCAGCGTGCATGAAGCTGCTGGTAGCGTGGCAGCCGGGCTGGTCTCCAGCCCAGAGGGGGGGGTTGGTGGCATTGACCTTCACCTGAGCCCGGCTGTCCCCCAGCACTGCTTCCCCTAGACAGGGTCGGGCTGGCGTGCGGTGCCAGGGCAGCAGCAAGCTGCAGCAGAGCTGCCACGCGAGACCCACGCTGCTGTCGGGAGAAACCATAACCCCAGCGATTAGTCACCCACCGTCCGTCCTGTCCCGAGCGTGTTTTGGCTGTCACCCTGGGGAAGATGCAAGGAAGGACCAGGGAAGGGACTGCTGCAAACCCACGTCCCAGGGCAGCTTCTGGGGGGCAGAGAAGGTCAGCCCTCACAAAAAGGGAAAGAAGAAACCCCACCTAAGCTCCCACAGCATTCTAACGCTGAGTCCCTCTGCGTTCGGTTCTCGGGGCTGTGCCCCATCTGCAGGGGGGCATGGGGGCATGGGTGACTGAGCACGGCAGCGTCTGGGGAACCCCAGGCCCATCACAACTCTGCTCCCCTCCCCCCCGCAGGTGTGGCTGCGGCGTGTGGGCTGATGTACCTCTACAAGCGCTTCAAGTACTTCCAGGGATACAGCGTGGCTGCACAGGGAAGGTAAGTACCTGGCCGGGCTGTGGGCACCCCAAATCAACCCAGGGAGGCTGGGTGCAGGATGTGGCCCCTGGGGCAGGTTTCCTTCCTGTGGTGGGACTGACGGCAGATTTGCATCACCCTCCTGCGCTCGTGGCCACACCACTGGCTCAGTCTCAAAGGAGAGTGAGGGTCGCCAAGCCCTCACCAGCACACTTCATGCCCCGGGGGGGTCTGGTGGTGTCTGATGGTGTTTTCTCCCCGCGCAGGTTGGGGCCGCTGTACGCCAGTGCCTTGCTGCTCTGGCTGCTGCTGGGGCTGGCGGTGGCCGGGCTCCTGGCACACTTCTTGCTGTCCCGCTCCTCTGCATGGACCACGGTGCTGGTGTGGCCCCGCCAGCTGCTTGGTGCCTGGTGAGGGGGGCTGCTTCCCCCCAGAACCCAGGGCGTGCCCTCGCGGGAGAGTCACACAGCATGTCAGAGACCAAGCATCTCCCCAGCTCTGTGCTCACCTTTGAAGGGCGGTGGATGCTGGCGTTCCTCTGCTCGTGAAGCTCCACTACTTCACAGGTAATTCTCCCTTCTAGAAAGCAAACACTGCCCAGCCTCTGCCCCTGCTGATGGCCTTCACCGCCAGCTCTTGCAGCACCGTCTGCTCTAGAACTCCTGTCTTTGGCTCTGCCTCACAGAGCACAGATGGACCCGTACGCTGTTGTCACTCTTCCTTACTGCTGTAACGATCTATGTTGAAGGATCCACACCATGGGTATACAAAAAATAAATTCCTTCTCTCGGTAGAAATCACCTGTGATTGTCAAAGCTGCTTGGGGACTGGGTGTGAGAACATCCGAGGGTTAGGGGACTGGGTTGCATGGGAAAAGCTGCTGCAATTAAAACAAACTTGAAAGGATGGGTACACTTGTCTAAAACTGTATCCCAGTTCTGGGGAAAAAAGTGTGAGTCTAGTCCAAATGCTAAAGTCTGTGTCAGGCATTGACTTGAACGATTTTGATTTGTCACTGACCCACAGCAGGATTTTTGCCCTCTCTCTGGATTTCAGCTTCCACTGCAAACTTGGTGTTCGCAGGTAACTCATGTAGGCATCAAGCAGGCAGATCCTTGTGAAGTTGCATGTGTGTATAAAAAAAGCAACATATTTTGTAAGACAACTGTTCCACAACTGCACCCTTAGGTGTGCTGGTGCCCAAGCACCTTCCTCGTGCCCTGCCAAGGAAAGACCCAGCCAATTTTTCTTTTTTTAGTAACCGGTGAAGGTTCCTGTGGCAAAAAATACCCAGTCTCCCACCGGGCTGCTCTAAGAGCTTTCCCCAGCACCAGCAATGCTTTGGGAATGTCAGGTACTGGTGAGCACTGAGGAATGACACCCCTTTTGGGTGCAGGGGCTGCAGCTGGTCCCTGGCCCCCAGGGATGCCCACTGGCCCTGGGCAAGCAGAGCCAGTGTCTTCCTGCCACGAGTGACTCTCACTGCTGCACCAAAGGTTTAAATTTAGCTTTTATTACAGTGCACGTTATTTTATATATTTATATATAGAGATGTACTGGAAAAATCAAATGTATCCAATAATAAAAAATACAGCACATTAAAGTAGTATAATGCATTCCAGTGTATAGCTGAAAAGATATTGGGATTTACACTAATCCCTACTATTTTTGAACTGGGCTACTTCTGCTTTTTTTTTTCTCCCCCCAAAAATTCACACCAATCCATAACTGAAATCGTTATTTAAAAAAGATGGTTTCTGCACTCCACCTCAAGGCATGAAGACACTGGAGACTTCACCGTGAGTTACGGGGCTGTGTTCAATGCTGGCAGGCACAGTGTGGCTTTTGTTTTGTTTTGTTTTTTTTTTGTTTTCCCTGCCATACTCATAGCTCCAACCCCTTTGGATTCGTTCCTCCTCTGCCGGAGGAGGGTCAGTCTTCACCCCCACTGAATCCTCGGCTGTGGCCAGGGCTGTTGCCTGGACGAAAGCAAGGCAGAGCCGGGTCCCCCACCGCCTCTGTCCCAGCAGGACTCAACGTGACCAAGCCCCCGCTCTGTCCCCAGATGCAGCCGGAGGTGGCCCTGTCCTGGGCTGGAGGTGGCCCTGTCCTGGGCTGGAGGTGGCCCTGTCCTGGGCTGGAGGTGCTTTCCATCCCGCACACTTGCTAAAGCTCATCCCGACGCCAAGCTCTCGCTGTGCCGGTGCGGCCCGAGCAAAGCCAGCCCTCTGCACAGGGCATCGCTGTTTGCTCTTCTGCCGGAGAAGGTGACAAGGTGACGTCCTGGCCCCACAGCACGCAGCCGTCCCCCGGCAGCTGTCCTGCGCTGTCCTGGTGCCGCAGGGAGGAGGGAGCAGGAGGGGAGGGAGAAGGACCAGGGATCCATGTGTGTCCACCCTTCCTCAGGCCCATTTCACTCTGCTTTTTTGATAAAAATCTGCAGGAAGAGAGGGCTGGGGTCAGTGAGAAGCTGGGGCTGGGTCCCTCTGCAGATGAAGCCCGGCTTACCTCGCTCAAGATGATCCACACCGGGGAGTCGGTCTGGATGGACAGCCTGATGGCTTCCAGCGGCCCGAAGGATGGATCCACCTCGCCCTCTGCGATGCCCTTGGAGAAGGAGCCTGGTGGGGACAGCACACGGTGATGTGGGGCCGGTTCTCTGGCATCCAGGCCCCCCAAAGGGACCAGGAGTAGCCGTGGGAGCCCCTGCCCACAACGCCCCGACACAAGCCAGGCTGAAAACCAGCAGCCTGGACATCGCTACAGTGCAAAATGCTAGGCTTAGGGGAACAGCAAGATCAGCTAAAACCAAAATAGGGAGTATTTGGCTACACATCACTGCTGTGATGAGGAGTATTTGGCTACACATCACTGCTGTGATGAGGAGTATTTGGCTACACATCACTGCTGTGTGAGGTGGGCAGAGCAGCCTGAGGGCAGCACCATCCTGTGAGAGGCAAGTATCAGTTCAGTATCCATGCCATGGAGGCAAGTCTTGCATCCATAGTGCTACCGAGGTTTCAATGTGTTGCTATGTCCCATTTTTGGATGTGATTTTTGGGGGTTTTTTTTGTTTTTTGTTTTTTTAAATGCAACTGGGAGAAACCAGACAGCGGGCAGAGGAATCCTAAAATGGCAAAAAGCTACCCAGACCAGGGAATTTTCCTCTTATTTGTCTATTAAAAAAAAAAAAAAAAGTCTTAGCAGGGACACCAGGGCTTTACCATGTACCAGCAGGTCCCTGTAGGCTACAGTCACTGGGTTTTGGCCAGTGCAGGACAAGCACTAAACCAAGCTCAGGTGGCAGGAGACAAAGTCCCAGCTGCCAGTGGTGTGAGTACCGAGACAGGCTGTGGAGGGAGAGCAGAAATCACCCACGGTGCTGATTTTTAACACCAAATGAGGCAGAAGGATAATCTGAATAATTCAGCCCCAGCTCTGAGCAGAGATGCGCAGAAACATAGGACTGAAAACTATCTGAAGAGGCCACCTAGGCTAAGAGGGGAGAAGACAATGACAAATCCCGTTCTGACCTGGCTCCTGGCAAGCAGAAATTACTCTTTGCCAAGCAAACAGCACCAAGGGTCTCAATTCACTTGAAGGATAGGGGCTGGGTGATCAAACCCAGCCGGCAGTTTACCACCCCCCGCCCTGCTGTACCTATCTGGATGTAGCCATCCGTCATCCTGCGGTATTTGACAGCTGTGCCTCTTCCCTCCTGCAAGGCTTCCTTGTCTGACTGCAGGCTCTGCAGAAGGAGATGAGCTTTGTGGAAGGCCAGTGGCAAGAGCCACCCAAAAGTCCCAAGCCACAGCAGCACCGTGGCACCTCGTCCCCCTGCCCGTCACCCCAAGCCTCGTGCCCCCAAACAAGAAGGCGTTTGCTGCCCTCATGCTGCGGCTTCCACAGCACCATCCTGGCTCCAGCTCCGCAGCTGTCCCACCCCTCCCCTGAGCATCCCCCCCGCAGGCTGGCACAGCTCCCACAGCGACTGCTCAGCGCAGGGTCCCGCTCCCAAGGTGGCACCACAGCAGGCGCGACCCCTGGCTCCCAGCCAGCGCCGCTCCAAGGCACTCGAGTCTTGTAAAGATTTCCCGGACGGCTTTAAGCAGTTCCCTTCTCTCAAACCTCTTTTGCTTCCCACTCCACCCCCGGCTCAATTCTCAATAAAACTCTTACGTCAAACGGCAGAACCTCCACAGTCGTATTGAAGAGTTTGTCTTCTGGGTGCTCGATGTTCCCGCTGCGGAAGAAGAACCTGTGACAGGGACCAAAGCCACAGATACCCACACTGAGCGAGGGGGGAGGGGGGGCACAGTGGCTTTCACCCCAGCCAAACCATCAAACAGCTCAGCTTCACAGGCACCTTCCCAGAAAGCCCACAGGCACGTGGTTTGGAAGGAGACCTGCACCAGGTTAGCTAAATCATGGCTTGCTCACAAGCGCAGGAAAGCAAAGGGCTCTGGCAAACATGGCCCCACCAAAAAAGGGGTGAAATTATCCTCCCCCTGGAAGAACACCGCTCCCTCCTGCTGGGCAGCCAAGCAGGAGATGGGCAAGAAATTCAACATGAGCCAGAAGAGCAAAAGCAGAGTGTCCCCACACACACCCTGGTGCCCCCCCCCCAACCCCCCCAAGCACTGGCCTTTCGATGCGGAGTGGTTTGAAGAATCTGAATCTGATGAAGTCTCCGGCAGTGGGAGTGAAGGCCCAGAAGAAGTCCTCCCGCAGGTAAGCCTTCTCCAAGGTGAAGTGCTGGTAGGTCTTCAGGCTGGTGCTTACCTCCGCAGGAGGGTTGACGTGCTCCTTCCGCAGGGCCTGCTTCCCAAAGTCCTTGTCCTTGGTGGGTGCAAAGCAAAAAAAAAAAGCTCTCACTCATTCAGGAACAGGGGTCCCAGAGACAAGGATTAAATTAAATTTAAAATTTTAAAAAAATAAAAGCTCTCAATTTACACAGCACTGAATGATGGAAGTGATCTGGGGAGGGCACCAGCCAGGGCAACGTGTGGCTGGATCCCAGGAGGACACAACTTCAGGAGAGGCAGCACAGGGAAGCACCACTGCTCTGCGCTCTGATCCAGCACCAAAGAACCTTTCATTGTCCAGGTGTCCCCAAACGCATGTCCCTGCCCCAGGAGCTCTGCGAACACTCCTTACACCAGAGGAGAAGGTGGCTGGGAGGCTGATGACAACATAAAATTACTGCATTACATGGCCTGACGGGGACCGCACCGCGATACAAACCGGATTACACCATCCATGTGCCTGGGGATCGGACAGACACAGGACTGAGCGTAGCCCAGGGATGCTTGTCTATGGGTCCTGCACTATAGCTGTGGGAAGCCCGATTTTGTTGACATTTCAACACACACAAACAATTAAGCTCTTACACAGCAAGCTCTAGTTTGCCTATCAGCAAATCCCAGCAACAAGGAGTGGGGCTGGAAGGAAGTCAGACCAATCCAGGAGTTTTCTCCCCAGGGTTTTTCAGCAGATGCTTCAAAATCACTTGCCCGGACCATGGTTCGTTACTCAGGATGGCTGGCCAGGACCAGTACCAAGGCTTAAAAGCTTGCAGTGACTCTTAGTACATGTCACTGCCATTACGAGAAGTAGGAGCTACGTGACCTCACTGTAATTCAGAATAGAAGACCACCACTGCACAGCAATCCAGCTGCCACTGTCCCACCAGTTGCCGTCACTGATATCCCCACCCCAAAAGCAGCCAGTTCCTGCCAGCCTGGCAGAAAGGCCATCTCTGGCTCGGACAGGCAGCTGGTACCCACCTTCAGCTTCTGTATCTTCCCAGCCAAGGAGGAGTGGGTTCCCACATGCTGGAAGAGCGAGGGCTTGAAGCGAATCCTCAGGTTTGCCTTCTGCCTGTCGCAGTGTTTCTGAAACGAGACAACCCCACAGTGCTCCATGCTTAAACCTCTGTGGTCAACCGTGACCCACGAGAGGAGTGGGCAAGGGCACAAGGAGGGATAACACCCTGCCTCGCCATCTCTATGCCTTTCTGTGTTATTTTGGCTTCAATTTGGCAAGAGAGCCTTTAGCTGCGCTCTGGGGGAACCTGCCCGTGCCTCTTGGCCGCTCACCCACCAGGCTCTGTTGGGCAGCCGGAGCGCCCCAGTTTATGTGCTCATTTCTCCTTGCATAGCTTTATGAACGCTGAGCAAATCTCCTCTGTGCTGTCAGGTGAGGATAGCCAGAGGATTTAGTTTCTTTTGTCCTTGGCTTACTGGGAAAGCTTCTTTCCTACAACTCAGAGCTCGGGATCACCGATGTCTGAAGGTACAGTAAGTCCCAGGACGATGCAGAGCCTGGGTGAGCAGGCAGCGAGTGCAGGCTCTTTTCAGACAGGCAGAGTTTCCAGCTGGTTGGCAGGTGTTGTTAAGCAGATGTATGGCACGTGCTGTTGTCAAAGCTGTTTGACTGTTTCACACCCATCCCACCACGTAAATAAACTTTGAGAAGCAACACCGATCCAGCCAGTGATTTTCCACGGAGTGGAGAGAGATGACAGAAAGGGAATAAAGGACAAATTGGGAAAACACAGAGCACCAAGACAAGAGGTCACGTTTTAAAAATAGTTCATTCCTCTCAGTCTGGGGGAGCAGGACAAAAATACAGGGTTAAAAACTGGAGGGAGAGGGAACTTTTTTTTTCTGACTTCTGCTTTTTCCAAGAACAGAAATGGATGCGCACCCCTACTGCCATCTTGCAGCCTCCCACCCCAGAGAAACCCTGGCAGGATCCCGCTGCCAGGTGCTGTGTCACTGGCTGCCTGGCACCAAGCAGGCACAGCAGGGACAGCCAGCCACACCGAGTCCCTGCGATGGGCTGCCTGCACCGGCCACCGCCACCGCCACCATGCCGGGAGCTGGGAAATTCCAGGCATGACCCCTGCGAGCTGCAGAGGAGATAATCCCCTAATCCAGCTCACGTTACATTAGAAAATTAAAACTAGCCATGCTAATGGGAGAGACTCTACTCATAGCCAGAAACCCTAGATGCAACCCCATCGGTTCTGATCTCCGGATGGGGAGAGGAGGAAGGGGACCGGAGGGAACTACAGCATCTCCTGACTTCTCTTTCTCCCCTTTCCCCCTTCTGCTAAAGAAGCATTTGCTGACTGAAGGCAGCGCCGTCACTCAAGCCAGGAGGGGGAAATGGCTCAGCTGGTGGTAAGAAGGTCATCCTTTCACACAGCTCTACCCCAGGTAAGTCTAAAATTAGTTGAAAAAGAAAGAGCAGAATACATCCAGAGCAGGCAAAGCACTTACCAAAAGCACAGGTCAAACAAACTTTCAATCAAAAAGACAAATCCTCCCTGCTACCAATTTGATTCTGCACAGTGGGATTTACAAGGGAAAGCCATGTTTGAAAGGGCGCTGTGCAGAGTTAATCATGCAAACAGTGGGGGAAAGGAGCCAGAAATTCACACAGAAAGTAGGTTAATTTTTAAAAAGGCAACACATTTAAGAGGTTTGCAGTTTCCCCTGGGAAAACCTTGGCTCTGCCAGGTAGGAGAAGATGAGTGAAGATGAGTTAAGGAGAAGATGATCCTGCGCAGCAGGATCTGCATTTAATCAACACTCAAGCTGAAGGTTTTGAAGGAAGGGCACAGACAGCAGCATCGTTCCCAGCTCCATCCCACCATCCTGCTACCCCAGCTTCGCCCAGGGCTGTGAGTACCCTGGGGGTTGCCAGACACGCCTGGGAAGTGCTCTGCTGCACCTGAGCACGTGGGTTAAACTGCCAGGAGGACACAATGGACATCACCTGAGACTGGTCCTGCTGCACACGGGGGACTGGAGCCAATGTCACAGCCTCTGCCAAGGATCAGGCCAAACTAAACCACATCCTTGCCCGAGTTCTGCAGAGCCCTGAGGATGCCCTGTCCCCTCACCCCAACACATAAATACAGCATTTATCCCCAGAGCGACCACATGCTCTGGCGTTTGCCACCGCTAAGTACCCGTGGCCATGAGGTCTGTCTTAAGCGACTGGCTCTGCACGGGGGCTCCGCTGCTCATTCTCTGCCGGGGGAGGAGGGTGAATGAGTGTATGAGTAAATACAATATGTTCAGAGAGGAGAGAGGAGAGAATCTGGTGATGAGCTCATCTTACATTTGCTGTCACACACACTCCTCCTCTGCCCTTCCCACTCGCTTTAGCCCCTCGCTGCTGCTGCTGCTGCTGGGAGTTCAAACACAACCTCCGCAGGGCACAGGGGCTCCTGCGCTGCTGTCTGCATGGCTCTGTGCAGACACGGCTCTGCAAATGACATGTCAGTATGAAAATGGAGCCCATGTCACCGCTCTGCGCCCTCCTAGAAACCCCGACAAGGGGTTCACATGCTCTGGCTTCGTTTTGGCACATTACGCACGGCGGGCTTGCTCTTGGGTTATCTGGGGTGAGCTCTCTGGGCAGCCTGCGTGTCTGCTCCAGATGGGTACGGCACACGAGCCCAGGGCCAAAGGGTTATTCTGGGGTTATAGACAGTGAGTGGGGAATGGCTTCAAGGCAAGAAGCACACCAGAATGCAAAACAACACAGAAGAATGGGGAACGGCTACTCTCCTCAAGGACTGGAGGAGGAATACCCTGTTAGTGCTCAGATGCAGAAATAATGCCTTTTCTGGCAGCTGCAGACTACAAAAGCCTGAACTCCCAGGTCTGTGCTTACACAATCCACAAGGACACCCTGTGGCACACTCCACAGGGATGGCACAGCTCAGTGCAAAGTCAGTTAGCACCAGAGCTCACAGAAAAGATCCTCTGGAGACACAGACAGAGTATACATTTGCCCACACACAACAGAAGGTTTCCCTTCAACAGAGGTTGTTTACGTACTGCATCTTTCTCAGGGTTGCAGACTTTCACCCAAAGGATGTGATCCAGCAGCCAGTCAATGGGTTTGTCCTTATAGAACATCAGGATGAACTCCACGATCAGGCTCAGATCCAGAGACTTGAACATTTTTCCTACAGCACCAAGAAAGAGAGGAGAGAGCGCAGCTACAGTATGAAACTGTCAAGAATCAGAGCTGGGAAGAAAAAACTTGGGAGACTGAGCTGCAGAGGCTGGATGTGTCCATCTCTCTACGTAAAGGAAATAGCATGCAGCTCTGTTTTATGTACCAGTATTGCCGGCATTGCTAATACAGTTCCGGATTTAATATTCATTGCAGAATTAGAAAGCATTAGTCTCACAGGTCACAGCAGTATCAAAAGGTCTAAAGCTCTTCCATTCAGTAGGGAGAAATAAGGATGAAAAACATCCAGCCAGCTGCAGGACAGACCATTTCCTGCCCCCAAAACTACAAGTTTCAAGCCAGTCAAACCAGTATCCAAAATAACAGATCAAACTGCTACTGCAGCCACGTACTGCCGTTCCCAAAATAGTTCTGTGCTGATGTAAACTTCCTTTTGTACACTCTTAGGCAACTCCAGATCTCATCCAGCCTGAAAGCTACTGGTCACATCTCAAATGTTTGGCTGTCAGCTGGGCCACCGACCAGGTTTATTTTTATTAAAAGTGCGTATCAGCAGTACCAGCTGTGAGGATCTTTCTCCCCTGTGCAATCACAAGGGCCACTGCAAAAATAAGGAGGGATCAAGTCCAAGTATTTCACTGTCTTGTGGGGACAACTCACTGGACATAGAGCAGAAGTGCTTGCAAGAGCCAGCAGGCACTTGTGCCCATGCCTGATGGGACCAGGGTGAGCAGGGGAGAACATCATTACCGATAAACCCCAACTGAGAAAACTCCAGGATCATCCACTCCTCAGAGGGCTGCTGCAAGGCAAAGTTCTTCATTGTGCTGAGATAGTTCGGTTTGGCCACAATATCATCCTCCAGCTGCAAGAGGAAAGGACACTCAATGCCAAGGACCCATCCAGGTTCCAGTAAAGAACCTCTCTGTGTAGAGCAATCACACCACAGACCAGAGGAAAGCTTTGGCACAGCCCCAGTTTATTTTGGACGATGCTCCAAGCAGATCTTTCTCACCCAATCTATCAGGTAAACGAAACAAGGATTCCTGCTCCCCCTAGGCAGAAGGCCTCCAGGTCTAAAGCATCTTAGAAACCTAGCTGTTGTTAAAACCTGCTCCCACTCTGCGGCATCACACAACTGGACACGCTCCTTGCCCTCTCTAAGCTGGGTACGAGCCACAGTGAACTCACAGGTACACACCCCTCCCCTTCGCCCCCTGCACCGAACCCACCTGCACGTAATAGATGCCTTTGGACTGGGCATACATCATTAAAAAGCAGTAGTCGAGGTTCTGCTTTGTCCTCCACCTGCAAGAGACAAATGTGATGGGAGCGCCAATCTCCCCTGGGAATGTGGGCTGCGCAGGGGGGCCAGCCGAGGCTGGGTTTGAGCTGGGAAGGTGGCACGGCTCTTGGAGGAGGGGATGGCACGCAGCCTCTCCTGTTTGGTCTCAAACTGGTCAGCTGAGAGTTACTGGAAAACTCCAGAGTTCCAAAATGAACATCATCTGGGTTAAAAGGACCCCCTTGCTCAGTGATGGAAACACCGCAGCGCCAGGCAAACCCTGCAACCCCAGTGCCAGTCCGTACCCCTCCCCCACCTCCTTCCAGCTCTTGGACAACACAAGCTGAAGGGCCTCGCCTGGCCCTGCTGAAGAGATTTCCCTGCTGCAGTCAGGGGGGAAGATGCTGCAGTAACTTAATTCAGGGCTTGTTTGTTTTGAAGCTCATTCATTGATTCTTACCTGACTCTTTCCTTGGGGTCCCCAAAGGATTCCCGCAGGTGGGAGAAATCAGGATAGAAATGCGGAGATGGGGAAATTACCTCCAGGAGACCTGAGTGTATTTCCTTTGGGAATCTGAGGGAGAAAAGCAGCAGTAAACAAATACCTCCATGTCTGACACACCACCTCATAGACTAAATTGCTGCGTAAACACTAAGCCACAGAACCAAACAAAAAATACCACCTCTGAGATAAAACTTCCCCAGCAGCTAGTGGACTTTCAGGCCTCATGGAAGAACATCAGCAGGGACTGCCAGAGATAAAACTTCCCCAGCAGCTAGTGGACTTTCAGGCCTCATGGAAGAACATCAGCAGGGACTGCCAGAGATAAAACTTCCCCAGCAGCTAGTGGACTTTCAGGCCTCATGGAAGAACATCAGCAGGGACTGCCACAGAGTTTTAAAGCTGCTTTCTCCCTCCCATGGTCCCTAATAGCCCCACATGTGTGTGCCCCCACCCCCCACCCCCCACCCAGCAGCATCCCTCCTCCCTGCCACACGCATACACAGGTCAGCTTTAAAGACCATCCCCGAGCACCATGTACTCTCTACAGGATTAAATGGACCGGCAGACTGGTACACCAGTGAAAGGACTTGCTGGCATTACCAGCATTTAGAGATTTTCCAAATGCATCAGTAATTAAAAGCCATTTTGCAGAGATTATGTTATGCATTTCTGATGTTACTTAAAACACTGCTGTGCCATAGTTAGGACGGCCAGCAGGAATTCTACCTAGTTCCCTTATGCTGATAAAACCAGCATCTATTTTCCCTATAATGCAGTTAAAAACCCTTTAAAGAGTCAAATTCAAACAGAAAAAAAAGTCACCCATCTGGAACATAGGTACCTACAACAGCTTTGCAAGCAATACCCAGAGATTACCGTAACTGGGAGAGATAAGCAGGAAAACCAGTTATTTTTATACTGCCTTTTTGAGAACACAGGGTGTGAGTGAGGCTGGTTTCCTTTGTTTGTGCAGAGCCTGGAGGACAGGAGATGGGGCAGAGGGAGACAGAGCAGCGAGACTGCCAAAAACTTCTCACTTATTTTTCCCTTCCTTTTTCCCTCCTTGGGACTGGCAAGATTTTCAGCTAGCATTTTCAAACCTTCCTTTCCCCGAGCAGCAGTGAAACAGAAGCTTCTCACAGAGGTGACAAAACCTGTACTGAAGCAGCAATGACTTTCTCCCTCCTGTGACACAACCTCAGCCTGCCCTGGCCCCACGCCACCGCAATTCAATTTGGAAGAAAAATAATTTCTGTGAATCAGGGAGGGGCAGGAGGCGCTGGAGAGGGGGGCGGTGAGAAATCAAATCATTAAGTCAATTAAAGTTTCAGGCCTTCTACGCAGAGGCACTCTCTGCAGCAGCGCCCAGTAATTTCATCGGGATCCACTGGACAATCAGTCCATTATCCCCGGGATAAGTGCGTCCTCCTGCCAGCAGGCAGAAGGAGGGGAGCTCTGCCAGCTCCGGCACAGCAAGATGGAGGGCTCTGTCTCAGCTCTTCTGCAAGGGCCCGGAACACCACGCTCCGTGCAGCTCCCAGCCCCTCTCCCATCATTGGCTCGGGATGCAGGGCGCCGCGAGGATGTGCTGCCCTTTTGCATCTCCTTCTTATGGCAACTGCGATCCTTTGGAAACACGCAATCGCAGGAGCTGGACGGGAGTCACAGCCCCTTCTCTCACCACCTTTTTCTTCTGCCTCCAAGCTCTGATGCTGCTAATGCCTGGCCGGGCTCACAGTTAATAATCCATCACCGGCTTCTGCTTAAGCAGCTACAGACAAAGCTGCAAAAGCCACTAAGACTCCAGGACATAAATAGCAGCTAGTGTGAGAGACAAATGTAACTAGTGCCCAGAACAAGGGAAAAACAAACAGGCTGGAGTGGGAAGAAAAATGGATCATGGATTGCAAAGCAAAATACAACAGAGGCATTTGGCTGTGCTTACCACGCTGCCCAGCTGCTCTGACTCCGCAGAGCAGGTAGAGGGCTGCACTAGACACAGAAACAATTGCCAGGATCTCTGGAAATCTACATAATCCATCTTCTCCCAACGCCACAGGACAGAAAGAGCAAAATGAAACGGCACGACCATGCGTGTTAAACACTATGAGCACAAAGCAGCCTCCTGGAAGCTATATAGGGGATGCATTTTAGAACAAACAGAAAGTGGAAGCAAAGACAGCCCAGAGTTTTAAGAACAGACACACACCCCCCAAACAACAACAACAACAAAATACAAAAGGGAAGCAGAAAAGTGTGTATCTGCTCCTTAATGAAGCCATTCCCTAGCCTTGCTACAGGCACAGACTTTACCACTATAGTCATTTGGAAGTGCTTACAAATTTTTGATATTTTCTGCCACTCCGGCTGTGTACTGCGGATCTGTCTGAAAACAAAAGATAAGCAGTGTTACATCCTTCAGCCTCAGCCTGTGCCCCCATGAGGACCCAACCCCAGGGGTACTGTCAGCACCTCTGCACCACCCTCATTCACCTTCACGTCTCCTTTATCCAGTTTAACCGCTCTCCCCATTGCTGCCCACCTCCCAGGAGCCCCCCTTTGTGGCCAGCGTTAACCGAAGGCATCACACACCAAAATCCACTCAAAGGACTCAACACCCTGCACATCTTCCCCACATGCTCTCCCGCCCTTCTGCCCCTGCCAGCACCGTGTTTGCACAAAGTGTTAACTCCTGGGCTGTTTATTTTTTTTTCTCTATACATGTTGGCTTTCATCCAAGTGAATACTCTTGGCAGAAAAGGATCTCCGCCCCTTTTGTGAAAAAGAGGGGTCTATTTATAAGTGTGTATTTTTCATTTCAGGTTCATTTTGATGCCTTTCTTCCTTAAAAAAAAATACAGTTTGTTCCCACAATCAACCTGGCAACCCCTAACAGTTGGGAGGCAAAGGTCGCATGCTGCTATCTGCAGGCGAGATAAGTGCAAACACAGGGACAGGCACCAGACAGAAACCATCTGCACAGTGACCGGGAAAACAAAATCCAGGAAGGCAGGAGACCCAGGAGCAAAAGTGGTGCCTGTTTCTTGGTGGCGGCATTGTTTTGGGTGGTTGCACAGATCATGGGATCATGTGTCCCGGGTGGATATGCAGATGCAGCATTGCAGAAGCTGGGACAGCAGCTGCTGTGCTTGGCACTGGGGTGGAGGTGAGAAGGGAGACACCAGAGGTGTGTGTCACAAGCTGAGGACAGTGCTCCTACTCCGGGACAGTGACAAAGGAGGGTTTTCTCAACATAAAAAAGGTCCCTTTCCCAAACAGGGCTCAGGCTCCTGGTGCTGGACTGATTTCTTACCCCAGTGTTGTCAATAAAGCAGCAATGGGAAAAACAGAGGCAGTGAAGATGCTCCTGGTTTTGGGAGCAAACACGCAGCTCTGCTCCAAGTTGAAATAACTTTCATAACTGAAATGGTGGGTCGGTGCCAGCCAAGCCGGCCAGCTGGCCCCGGGGCTCTCCTGTGCCAGCCAAGGACCCCCAGCTCTCCCAGGCAGCCCAACTGGTACCCATGGTGGCTAGTGGTGGCACTCGGAAATGAGGAGTCCCCCATTCCAAGAAGGACATTCAGTGGTTCCACTTGTCCTGAATCTCCACATGAACCAGCATCATAGCTCCATAACCAGGTTCATGCCACCTCACCCACTATTTACGCTTTATCCCATGCCTGAGGAGCCCTAACAAGCATCACCAAGCGGAGGTACATCGGGAAACCCGTGGGAAGAGGCAGAGCCAGCACAGTGGTGGTTGGCACTTGCACAGGAGGACGTTGTGTAGCTGCAAGAGCAAACTTGGCAAGAGAGGACAGTGACGGTGGTGATCTGCAACTAGTACTGTTGGCGCTACTGGGATATGGTGTGTATGCTCCTGCAATTCATGGTATCGGAATTAATTTATTCATTGTTCACTTCCCTCATCACAGGTACACACGGAGTCAGGAGCTGCCAGCACAGCGTGCACCCTATTTTCAAGTCAACTAAAAAAATATAACCGCAGTCTAAAAGAGGAGATGTTTTTGGTCATGTTGCTTAACACACCTCACGCTTTAACTCACCCGCTGTGAAAACAGCCATCAGAGCTGTCCTGGCTCAAGGGGAAATGACAGCCAGGACCGACCCCGGTCCCCGGCACTGCGGGCTGCACCCACCTGTGCACACCTTCTCCTTGTACAAGATAACAGCCAGAGACCTGATGGCCAAATGCTAATCAAACCATCAAATTACGGATAAACAGGCAGCAAACCCAGGCATTTATCTTTGTTCTGCTCCCAGTAACATGTTACTGAGGTTTATCTTTCTCACCGGATTTCTGGAAATTAAGACAAATGCACTTCAGGCTCAAGAAAATAATCCTGAGGGAGAAGCCATGGAGAAAAATAACCATCTAAACGCATAGATAAAAGCAGCTCTTGTGGATTAACGTATCAAGGCTCTTTAGCCCTGGGATTCAGCAACTGATTCTGGGCTCCAGACACCAGTACAAAGAGGGATATTAGTTTCATCCCCGAATCAGTGGGCTCTTTTGAGTGGAGGTTAGTGCTGTCTTACAGGTACGTGGAGAAATGAAGCTGCTTCAGGAGCAGCAGGCTCCTGGGCACAGCCATGCGTCTGCTCCGACACATTTTAGGAATAACCACCCGAGCACCTTGTAACAACCCCAATTTAGATCGGAAAGACAAAGGCACGTGCCGTGCTGGCAGCCGCTAACGTGACGGGTTTGCCTGCTGACAGCCTGACCCTCTCTGCTCAGCCGGTGCTTCGGGGGATGCACCCAACAATCCCGGTCGGACGCAGCCCCAGGCTGGGCTCAGTGGCCCTGGCAAGCGCAGACTGGCCTCCGGGTGGGCAGCCGCCCCGCGGGGCAGGCTGCGGGATGGGATGGCATGGGATGGGGGGCAGGGAAACGGGGTAAACTGGCAAAGCTCCGTCTTACCTCGGCGATGAGGACGACGATGACGGAGTCCTCCTTCTCCTGCTGAGTGAGCTCTGAGATGAGGGAGTTGAGGGTGTCTGTGAGGTAGGAATGCACCTCCCGCTTCACGCTGGGGATTCCCATCACGACGGACACTGCCCAGGGCCACGGAGAGATTTTAGAGGGGGTGTGTGTGCTGGGACAAGACACTTTGCTCCGCTCCCGTGACCGCCTTGCGGCTCACCTGCTCAGTGCCACACCGTCATTAATAACCAGCCGTGATCAGCAGGTTGGCGGGTTCTGTGCTACGTAGCTTTCCCACACTCCTGTCCCCCAGCCCAGTACCAACCAGCAGCACCCCAGTGTGCCAGGCTGGCAGGGCACCCACGGCACAGCCAGACAGACTCTTTTTCTCCCTGAAAGACTGAAGCCTAAGGGAACAGCCAAACCCCTTCCCTCTCCTAGGGGCCTTTTCAGCCTATGAACGGCAACTTCAAGACCACTCTTGTTCTCCAAACCCCTCCCGTGGCAAGAAGCACCTCAGTTTAGGAAGGGCAAGTCAGGTCTTTGGCTTTGGGTTGGGATTTGGGAGCAGGGGGCAATCATCTAGTAATCAAAGTCCTATTCCAGAAGGGATTTGTCTCGTAAAATGGATTACAGTCTTTATGAAGCACTCTGCAAACTATGCTTTCATCTGACCACCTTCCAGGCAAAGCCCAGAGCACTCTGGAGATGGCAAGCAGCACAAAACATCTGGCAGAAGCATCGGGAACATTTTAGTGCCCGTTGAGAGCACAGACAGCACTTCCCTGTAGATTCGCAGCTGTGACATGGCTTACCCACCCCGTGTGTCACCATACCAAGGAAGCTTGCATGATGCATGCAGCCGTTCCTCCAGTCCTGCTCGTATCTGTACCACAGCCAGGCCCGGAGGAAAGGGGAGGGACAGGCACCAAGGTGAGGAAGAGCACCAGAAGCAGCACTAATTCCCATTTACCTCCAGTGCGCCCCTGTCCCACATGCACGGCTGGCTGCAGACTGTTCTCCTTTGACAGCAAATGTGGCAAATGATGGAAGATGGTGGGAAGGTGCAGCACATTCTTGTTGGTGATATTCCACAGTTTTAACTTGGTTTCGTCTTAAAAAGGAAAAGGGAATCAATTGCAAGGCACGGTAGGTCGGAAAAGACTGCAAGGCAAAAAGCCTTTTTAGAGCAGCCTGGCCACCCGAGACTACTGCTGGGTTACAAAAAATCAGGCCAACCTTTAACATGCTACCACAAACCCAATTAAAGTTCAGCAGGAGTCATGAGGGCCTTAAAGAAGTCCCAAAATATTTGGGAAGGAAGGGGGAGAATGAAGATAAAATGAAGGTCAAATCGGATCTTTACATAGAGATCCAATTTTCTTCAACTGAGCAACTTAAAAAAAAAAGAACAAATAAAGTGGCGAGGGGTGCTCAGCCAGCCTAACTCCTTCCTCTCCTCTCTCTTTGGATACCCATTTTCCATATGGATTCAATACAGCCATAGGAAACGGCACGTATGACTTGCAAGAAAAAAAAAGAAAAAGCTTGTAAGCAAGCAAATTGGCAAATATCTCGGCAGAGGCAAATCTCAGTGTTTAATGATGCATATGCACCTCTAATTAAACAGGAGTTTAAGAGTTCCCAAGTCCCTCTGAACTCCACCATTTGCTGGCGCCGGGGGAGAGGAGAGCACGTCCTGTGGGCAGCCCCGCACACACGCACACGCACGCACACCTCTCTACCTCCTCAATAGCAACAGCTTCAACACAGCCCGAGATCCTCAACTTCTCTGTTTATTCACCAGATAAGCTGCTCCAGGTCCGGTTTATATCCCGCAGGGCCTGTTTCTCCGAGATAGCTCTCTTGATCTCCTCCAGGACCAGGTTGAGCTCCTTGGAGCGCTTCAGGCTCTCCTGCTCGGCTGCGTGCAGTCGGTCCCGGAGGGCGAGAAACTCCCGTTGGTAGATGTCCACAACGTCACCTGCGGGTGAAGAAGAGAGGGCAGTGTTTTCCCCTGCACTCTGCACATCAGCCCATCACTCCTACCTCCACAATCCTTAAAACATGGATTTAGGGAGCTGTGGTCCAGCACGCACCCACTGGTGACCAAGTTGGAGAGAGGCCAGTTTAAGCTGCAGAACTACAATTAAAAAGCAACTCCCATTTTTCTCTTTAACTTAGGTTTCCAGGTCATGCAGAAATACAACCTGGTTCTCTGTGAGCAAAGCACACAGCAAAAAAAAAGTTGCATGGTAGTTCTTCTTCACTATATACTTAGTAAAGGGGAGTCAGCTCTGGCATTAATTTTACAAGCAGCATTCTGTATCTCTCTGTAGCTCCAGAAGCTTGGGTGCATGAGACAGCCACCACTGGAACAAGCAGCAGGGAACCAGAGTCAAGCAAAAAAGAACTGAAAGCACTGGTGATGATGATGACGGCCTGTTAAAGCCATGACAAACCCAAGGAACATGTTCAGTATTTTTAATCGCCTTGCTCCTTGCTTTGGTTTCCTTATGGCACACAAAAGAAAAGAGTTTTAAGAGCACACATCAAAGGGTTTTCAAATGGGTAATTTGGGAGAACCTCTGGACAACATCTCAAAAGCCTTCTCCAGATGGCACAGGACATCTCCCAAATGACACTGGGTGATGGAAAGCAAGATGCTGGCAAGGGGGATGCTGCTCTGCAGTGAGACAAGGGCAGGGACAGCACCTCCTCCAGCTTCGGAAGACAGTCCCAAATTCTAACGGCCAAAAGGGATTTTTGGGAATCTAACCTCTCCAAAACATGGCAGGATAAAGAATATCACATGGCAATAGCTGCCTGGATGCTTATATAGATCCAAGTGTTTGGATATGCGTCTTAAGGATGCATCATAATGTAATATATAAAAAAGACATTTTTAAATAGGGTAACAAAGCTTTTTATTTTGAAACAACATCTTATCACCATGCCCTTTTAAAGAAAGAAAACTATCAAGAGCTTTCAACTGGAACTAACTATACAGTAGCTGGGAGTGGAATCGGTTAGTCAGTAATGAACTTGCCCAGGCTTTTTTTTACCCCATTAGTAATGAAACTACTCATTAAAAATACACTTTTATCTGTGGTCACTCATGTGTTTTCAGTAAGGCTATAACTCAAAGAACTACACCCAAACCAGATTTATCCACTGAATAGTAGACCCTTAGCCCAAACACGACCAGGAGAGCTAATGACCAAAAATACCGCACTGAAACTTCCCAACACAGGGCTAAATATAAATCAGAGCCATTGAAAAAAGATACACTGACTGCATTGACAACTTCTATTTTAGGGTCCATAAAGAAAAAGAAAAAGGAATTTTGAAGATCAGACATACCCAGCTCCAAAACACAAGAGTTTCCAAGACAACGGTGCTTCCCAGTCCAGCTCCTGGTAATGCTTTTGCCTAGGAAAAGTTTCCCCCATGGGGTCTCTTCCCCCCAAAAAAACTTCTTAAAGACTCACTTAAACTCTCTCCAGGACAGCCTGGCTCCTATTAACCTTTCAGCATTATTTTCAAAGCCACTGGCACGGGGGGAAGGAGCAGAGGAAGTTACACTCATTTGATTACTCCGTCCATCTGACAACACATCATTCAAAGCCGAGGGACAGACATAAATAAGACCAGTCCTTCCTTTTTCCTGTGTGGTGCTGCTTGCTCTCCACTCCCATCGAGAAAGCATTTAAAAATTTGCAGGAAAACATGTTAACACCCAGCTTTGGGAGGTGCCACAGGAATTCACAGGCGGATGCCAGGCTTTAAATTGACTCCATGATGAGCCGGACCTTTGCCTGCTGGTACCTCTCAGATGTATGAATTACCTTTCAGCTTCCCAGTACTCTAGATCATAGGTTTTCCTACTTGTATCTTTTACTGGCTGCATCTGTGAACACCAGCAAGGAACAAGTCTCCCTTTCTGTTTCTGCATGACACGGTGGCAGGAACCATGCTTGTGCAAGGCTAGAAGCATTTAGCTCTCGGCGTACCGAGGGGTTACTATCCCATGGATGCTATCAAAGCCAAATCACTGCTAAAGGCTGCCATTAGATCTTGTTCTGCAACACCTGGAGCAGAGTAAAGGCAAGGCTTTGCACTTAATGGCTTTTTCCAGAGCACTGCACTTCGTTTGTGTCAGATTTAGAAGGGAAATGTCACTGATTATTCAGTCACTAATGACCTGCCCGCCGAAGCCAAGAGCTGTACTTTTCATTAGACTGCAATGGTGATGTGCAGTCAACCATTTGCTGCTTTTCTGGCTAATGGTTGGAAGGGAAATTGTATTTGTTTCCAGTGCTCTTGTCCTACGATGTCTTCGTAGGCTTTCCATTCTTTAATTAAAATTTCATGAAATTTAAAAGCTGATCGATCGCGGCCAGTTCTGGTGACAGCTTGAGCAGTCCGAGACAAAGCCCAAGCTGGGTGTACAGTTTCCCATGAATTTCCAGTAATGCCATTTTGCACTTGTTAGTCCGCAATGACATGTGGATGCAGCTCTGCCGTCCCCGCAAAAGCCCTCGGCTGCTCAGCCAGGGAGGGCTCTGAAAAAACACCAAGGGCAGCAGAGGATGAGGGCGGGGGGAAATTGGCTCCCACCTCTACAAGCAAGGCTGGACGCAGAAGTGATTTGCTGCTAATTGGGCTGAACAAATTTTTTAGCTAGTGTCAGTTCAGCACAGACTCTTTCCTCACCTTCCAAAGCAGCAGCAGCATTCCCGATCTACATATTTATTGTATTCCCTCCCAGCACAAGATAGCAGAGCTCTTAAAATATCTCCAGACTCAAGCACTGCAGGACAAGAACTCCTAGCTATAACTATATTAAAAAAAAAAAGACTCATCTTACTTTTTCTGGAGAGATAACACATTGCTTCGGGCTTAAAATACACTGGTTTAATAAAGAGGGAAAGTCGGTGTTAGGCGACGGTCCGCAGGACAGAGCTGGGAGACCAGAAACCTCCCAGACCTGTGGTACTCGCCGCACAGGTCGTGCATGCCCAGTCCCTGCCAACAACCCACGTCTCACCCTGCCGTGCCCAGTACTTGCACTCCCCAGCCTCCCACACGCCGCCTTTGCAAACAGGCTGGGTGCAAGGCTCCGAGCCTGCATCCAGCAGCTCCCCGCAAGCCGGCTCTCTGCAGGGCAGGGCAGGCAGCGCTGGGCACCGCCAAGCGCTGGCCGCCATCTGTCCATCCCAGCGCTCACCAGAGCAGATCTGGGGGAGCATCTCTGGAGGGGGGAGCAGCCTGCGGCAGAGGGACAGCGGCTGTAGGAAGCGGCCGGCTGAGCATCACTCACTGACCGGCAGCTCCCCACCCTGCTGCCTTCTCGCCCCTTGGCTGCACCCAGATGCGGCTGCCAGGATTCATTTTTTTAGTGGGGGCCCTCCAGCCGAGCACCCTGCGCCGGGTTTGCTGAGCAAGGATGGGACCCGCTGGGAAGCGGCAGGCAGGGGCGGCTCGAATGGGTGCCATTCCCAGCAGCCGGGATGCAGCGGTGCACAGCGGGTGGGCACACACTGGTATGGGCTATGGGCTGCCCCCCAGCAGCCTTATGGGGGGTCCACAGAGCTGATCTTCTGCAGCCTTCCCAAAGGCTTTTGTCCATCCAAGACTGCACCCATTTAATAAAAAGTATTATATATATATATATGTAAAAGTATATTTATATATATCTCTCCATCATGGACAATACTGTGGCCTCGTTCTTACTTAAATGACTATCAAGTGCAAACCATGTTTGCTAGCAGAGGTGAGGGCTGGGACATCTGTGTCCACTCAGCTTGTCCATTGTCAGTTTTCAGGTGAAAGCAAAATACCTAATCTGATCCTAAACCAGCAGATGGGCACAAATAAAGCCAATAAACCCCCCACCTTGAAATCTCACATGATCATCCCTATATATATATACACACACACATATATACACACACAGAGTGTCAGGAACATTGTAATTCTGTATTCTGCGTTAGTCTTTCAGATTGCACTCCAACCTCCCAGGGAGCCTGCGGTGCATTTTAAACATGTCTGTATTTCAGGACCAATTACTTTTGGTTTTGTTCTCTGCAGATAACCTCTCCCAGCAGAGCAGACCCATCGCCAAAGCCAGCGATTTCCCTCCAATTCAATAATTTCAAAAGCAAATGCAAAGTCTTTGAGAGCTGGATTTGCTTCTCATTAGGAAGACTTTCAAAAGACTTTGTTTAAAAACTAAAAACAACCCACAAACCTCTAAACCGTTTATCTTTATAAAATCTTGGCTTCAAGAGCACAACAGCACCTTTTGACCTGTCTGCTACAAAAGTTCTCAGGGCCAAAAGAGCCGAAACAAAGTGTGGTGCCCAGTTCACAACGCAAACAGAGTTGGAGCAGAAAATCAAACTGCCTACAGAAAATTTCTCTGCAATGACTATCCTCCTTTGTTTTATTTAAAGCATGCCTTTAGCAAATAACTGTTCTCCCTCTAGGACTTGCAAAGGCCTGGGGGCACTCTAGAGCACACAACAACCCCCTCCCCATGCTACAGCACCTACGTTACCCAAAAATGCAGCTGGTGAAGCATGGGGAGCCAGGCTGGCGAGCCACCCCACCCCAGCTCGCCACCATCCCCGTCGCAGCCAGACGCCTGTGCTGCCCACGCCTGGCTTCGTCCCCAGCCATTTACAGGAGCTCTTGGAGTTAGATGATGAATAGGGATTTTATTTTTTTTTTCTACGTTTTGATGTTTAATGATTTATATAATGCTGGCACCACTCCACGCATTACACTCTAGATTGCCCCAATTGAATCACAACATGCATTAGGTATTTTGCTAACAGAATTTCACTGGACCATTAAAATGGATATAAGGACTTACCATGCCATATCAGTGAATTAAATTCAGCTCCTGAGATGCACAAAAAGGACAGTCCTGCTTTACATGGAAATCTGATGGCTAGCATAGCACACAGGTGTTAGACACTTCGCACACAGGTACACAGGGCTCAGCAGTAACTCCACAGTGAACATTCCATACCATTAAAAACAAAATGTTGCCCTTTGCTTATCTGGCTGTAGAAGGAAGAAACCAGCTTTAGAGACTCACGATCAACAAAAAGCATCCCCTAAAAACCCACTGGGAAGCAACTCTGCTGGGGTATGTGGAGCTGCTACAGCTAAGTTGTGACACTAAAAACATTCTCTTAAGTAGCAGAAAGAAAAAGAGAAGATAGTTCAGCACCCAAAATACTCCCCAAAAGTCACTGCCTTTTCCAGGCAGGATGAAGACTGAGCAGGTCTTTTCCTTCAAATCTAAAGGAACACTAACTGTGCTCCTGATGAGCAAGATGAGACATATATCGCCTCCCCTTCCATGAGTCAACGGACCGTTGTTCCCAGTCTCAGACTCATCCTTTAAAATCATAAATATTTTGGCAGTGTAGGATATATGCAGCCACCGAGTACTTGGTTTGCGTTAAGGAATTGAACACCAAGACATGCTGAGCAACAATGAAACCCCATCAAGGACAGATTTGGGGGAGCGGACGGTATCTGGCAGGGTGAACCTCCCAAAAGGCTCCAGCAGTTGCAACTACCCTGCTGGGGCTGATTCACCCCCTCAGAAGGAGCGAGCATTTCAGCAGTGCTACCACCACACAGCAAACATGGATGCTTTGTTCAGTAAACATTATGTGACAATTACATCTCCCCTGCGTCCCAAACTGCCTGGATACTGAGTCAAAACAGACATTTTCTAGTTGCTGCTTATAAAAATACACCCCAGGTTCCTTTATTATAAGCTTCTTTAACTTTTTTTTTTTAAAGCAAAAAAGTTTTTAAAGAAACTTTTTCAAGTTTGCACTGATGGGCAAGCCCCGTCATAATAATCAGAGAACCACAGAATGGTTTGGGTTTGAAGGGACCTTAAAGACCACCCAGTTCCACCCCCCTTCCATGGGCAGGGACACGGGCCACCAGCCCAGGCTGCCCCAAGCCCCATCCAGCCTGGCCTTGAGCGCAGTGGGCAGTTAAAGCAGTCATCAAAGCCAGCACCTGTGGTTTAGCTCCTTATGTCCCTTTATTTACACTTTGTTCCAGTTCAGTCGCTGCCTAGAACTATCCTGAATCGTGGCCGAATAACGCATCTCGATGCCACCACTGCCCCAGCGCCTGCCTCCCTCGGTGCCATCGCTACGCTCCAACTCAGAGCCGGTGCCCGAGCGCTGTCCTGAGCAGACACAGAGCCGTTCTGCAGCACCAGCCTGCGGCACGTCACAAAAACCAGTAACTGACCTCCAAACCCAGCGGAAGGCGCTGGCTGCCAGGCTGGGTGATGGCAGCGATCCCTCAGAGCCCGCACCCACGCAGCCGCTCAGCTCTGCGGCTGCTGTCTTCAAGCATCCCACTACACCGCTGTCGCACCGAGCTAACACATCAGCAGCAACAAAAGGCTTATTAAAAGTCAGCCTGTCTGAAAAAATGATTCTCAAATAAAGTACTTCCACTGGCTGCAATGAGTTGTGTGAATGCGTGTGTTAGGGTTGTTTCTTTTTTAAATATAGCCATTTAATAAGAGCCTGCAGTATTATTTAACAGCATTTCAACCTTCCACAGCTCCACGTAATGAGATAGAAATGCAATGCATCCCTCCACTGACACTCTACCCAGGAGGGAACATGGGCACCCTTAAGTCACCCTTTCTTCTTTTTGCAGCAGTAGGTGTTGATCATAATCCTGTTGCATGTCTCCTCGCTGGAGTTTGATGTTGTCTCAGCACATTCAGTCCTCTAGAAGGAGAGAGGAAAATACATATCCCCTGTGCCTTATTACTCCGAAGTAGGAGCATCTGTTTGCATTTAAGATCCCGTTCAGACAACATTCACACAGATGCTTCCAAAAATAAGCTTCTTTTTTTTTCTTTTAAAGCCCTAAGTAGTAAATTTTCAGGGATGGGGATGGTGAACCACCACATGGATGGCGACCATTGCAATGCCAAGAAGGAGAGCAGGTCACAGGGGTGCCTGCGCCCAGCCCCAAAACGCTCCCCAGGGAAGGGCAGGAGGGCTGCAAGCTCCAGAGCAAGGCTGCAGAAACTCAAAAATGAGGAAAGCAACCAGTGATGCCCATCACCTCTGCCTAAAATGTCTAGGACCAGGGCAGCAGAGGCAGCAGAAGCCATCAGACGGCTCTCGGGCACCTGCAGAGCCGGTCTGGGATCCCTCTCCAGCCCAGCTCCGTGGTGAATCGCATGGAGCGACACAGAATGCTCCGAGATCACGGTGCGTCCCTGGGGTTCACCGTGCTGTGAACAAAAGCGCTGGCGGGCAAGGAAATCCCTGGTAGGTGCGAACCACCATCAGCTCCTGCAAAAGGAACTAGTCCTGATTTTTCCTGGGGTTTTATCAATCCCTCCAAGGGATTTAACCAAGGCAGAGAAATCGGACGGCAATTCATATTGCTGCCAAACAGCTAAGGAGGAGAAGGGGAGAGGGCAAACACTGCCACTGAGCTAAAAGAGAAAGAAGACGTAATTAAATAGTGAATTTTCATCATAGCAAAAGGTTAACTATCAAGAGGAAGCCACACAGATTGGCATTAAACTCACTGTCTAATAGATTTAGTGAGGATCTGGAGAAGGCGATGAATTTGCGAAGCAGCCAAACAGGAGCTGACACAGAGATAAGTTCATCAAAGCCACAAAATAAGCAAATGACCAGGAGAAAAGGCAACAAAATGGCAACCTGATGCCAAAGCTGATAGATGCAAATTAATCAGCAGGGGAATCGAGGTATTTTTCACGTTTCTCAAATAACAATATTAACTAGGAAGGAGACCAGAGTATCAGTCTTGATGCTGCTCTGCAGGCAGCAGCAATCCAGGGATAAAAAGGGGAATGGAGAGGGAGGCAAACAAGATGTTAGTCTGCTTAGTGAACAGGACGGGGAATAATAGTATGAAGATTATAACATTATTAAAATGATGCTGCCTAATCCCAGAATAGTTTTCACCTCATCTGAAAAAGAATATTATTACAGACTTAAAAGGGGCTTTAGAAGAGGGTGATGAGAATGATCAAAGGCCTGAAAAAAACCTCTGCTCTGTGAGGAAAGAAAAAAATATATGAGATTATTCATCTTAGGATGGGCATATAATAATAGGGCTTACGATGAGAAGCATATAAAATAGAGCAATATAATGAAAATATATCACAGATTTCCATTCTCCTTGTCTCAAAATATAGGAATAAGTAACCATTCAAGTATTAATTTGAAGCTGATAAAAGGAAATACGTTGCCCAGAGAAAGTATATTATTTCTCTGAATTCACTGCCATGGAAAAACACTGAAATGAGGAATTTAAACAATGTCAAAGAGCTGAAAGGTGCTGCGAGCACAGAGGCACCACGAGATGGGGCTGAGACCAAAGTGGGGTAAATCGCCACCCTGCCAGTGGTCCCTAGCCTTGTCTGGGCTGGGAACCCCCCTCTTCCCCATTTCTTGGGAGAAAGGTCCCACATTTCTCTCTCTTCACAACTTAATTAGGAGCACTGCAGCTTTCGTCTTCAAAGCAAAGCTAATTCATTGGCAATCTAATTATTTACCTGTGCAGCACAAATACAGCTTTCGAAGCATTTTTCTCTCAAATGGAAAGTGAAGGCTTTGTTCTTGGTGGGTTTTTTAATACTCTTTACTTGATTAGGGAATAAAAACGTGCTGAAAGTGAACAAAATAAGGCATTACAGAAATCATGGGTCATTAAACCTCAAAATAATTGCAGCTTTACAGGATTTTTAAGTGAGAACATCACACAAGGCAAACCCGGGCAAGGGGATGTGTGGAAAGAAAGGGGTAAAAAAGGTGATGGGGAAAGGCTGGGGGCTTGCACCCATGGTCTGTCCTGACTGAGCACACCTGTGCATGGTTTAAAAGAAGATGCATTTGGCCAATGCACCGTCCCTCCATGGCACAGACAGGGAAAACACGCTCGCATGCACCTAAGGGCAGCGGGAACAGACTTGCAGCGGAACACGTGTTGTTGCGCTGTATTGAAAATGCACTTGCAGGGACCCCCTGCAGCCTCAGCTGTGTATCGTCAGGGTCCAGGCACATCAGTCTCGGCAGGATCATGCCATGGATTCTTTTACTTGTCGCTTGTGGCTACCAGCTTCACGGTGGATTGCAAGCCATCACAGACAGTACAAACCCAAATCGGATTTGCTGGGCTTCTCACCACCTGCAAACCTCCAGACCAGATCGCTTTCCCTTTCACCTTGTCACAGTGTGTACCAAAGCTAGTGAGTACAATCTCATGCACTGAAACAACACGGAAGAAACAGCTGATGCCTGGCGCGCACAGGACCACATTCCCGTGGGTGCTGGCAAGGCCCAGCTCTGGAGCTTCAAGGAAACAGAAAATCCTGAAGCAGAGCAAATGCCTCACAGTCTAACAGGAGCCTCCTTTTTATTACAACCTAATTATGTTAATAGTGAGACAGAGACCTTGTTCCACCAAACCCTTAAGCACCCAGGCATCCCACTCTGTGCCTCGCGCTAACAGCTCACAAGTCCATCCGAAAGGAATCCCTCTGAGAAGGGATGCCGATCTTTGGAAAGGTCACTGTGTTAATCATCACGCCCTTCCCCTAGCAGCAGCTGTTGCTAATTGCCTGCGAAGGAGTCAAAATGAAATTCTTGTTTAACCCTCCTCCCTCCTAACATTAGTAAAAAAATAAAATAAAAAAAAAAGGGGGAATCATCATCATCACCCCCAACAAATGACCACGAGCCATCGGCACTTCGTAGCTGGTGGACGAGCTTAGCCCATCTCAAAGATGCAGCGGCCGGTGGAAAAAGCAGTGCCACTGTGTGACCTGAAGGATAGCTTATTGATCAGCAAGAGTGAGTGCCTGGGCGTTGCATTTCCCCACCTCCTCGCACAATCGACCGTCGCACTCGTCGTTCCACTAAGGTTACCACCAGACTCAGAACAGCTGAAATCCTGGAACAGGGGGTATTTGTTTAATCAATAACATATGAAGCCTTTGGCGTGGCTGAGCGTATGAAAGAATTTTACGACAGCAAAATAAAGTGTGGCTGTGTCATAAATCAGAGAGCACATATGGAAAAGTTAGAGCGACGTCCTAAGTCAGAGGGATATCAAGGAAATCACAGAAGTTCTGGCTGGAGTCCCTGGCTCCACTGATGTTAATAGCCAAGAACTTCAATGCAAGTCAGGTTTGACTTCTTTTTCCAAAACAGTAACTCATTTGCAATGCATGTGACTGTATTAGAGTGAAAGGATATTTAGAACGTTCCCTTCGCTCCACTGTCTATGTAAATTGTACATTTTGTCTACTACAGATCCGCAGCAGCAAACAGATTATAGTTTCCCTGTTGTACCAATGCCTGATCGAATGCAGGACTGTGCTGCTGGGTAGAAGAAGATTTTAAAATCACCATATACTGATCATGGGATGAGCTGCTCTGAATTGCATTTTGTTTTAGTAGTCTTAAATAATTTGCAGGATACTTGAAATAAAATGCATGCAGAACCTTTTAAAAATTACTCAGCATTAATATTTGAAATATTTATCCCCCAGGGTGCAGGCTTGTAACATGAGCACTTAATGGGGTCTATTTTCTTCTCTCTGGAGAAAAACAAGACAATGCCATTAAACAGCACACTTAGACCAACTATAAGCGTTGATGCTGTCTGAGGGTTCTTGTTTCATTTTATAGGCTAGGATAATTCCTAGGAAGAAAAACATACCGCTAAAAGAGTCGGAAGACTCGCTTCTCCCTTTTCTCATTCAGCAGCTAAGAAAGCATGAGAAAGGGTTATTAAATAATGCTGGCACCCCCCTCCCGCAAAACCACAGCAGCCTGCTGTAAAGTGCAAAATCTCCTCATTTCTTCCCCTGGCAGAAAACACATCACTGGAAGTACAAGCAAGATGGACTTCCCGACTTCCCAGCAACCTGCAGTAATTTAACTTTTCCCTGTTCAAAAATGCAGGGACTGCCGCAGTGCTTGGAGGCCTGGGGGCCACATCGGCCAGCAGGATAGCTGGAATGCCGCCTGCCAGCCCCGTGCCAGCGGCAGCGTTATCCCTCTGCCGTGAGGCAACACAGCTGCTGGCGATGGCACAGCACAAGGTGGGGGTTGCAGGACATTTCAAGGGTAGAAAATAAACAGCTGGGGGAGGAGGAGGATGCTGACTACGCGGGTGTCCTACTGCTAAGACCTTTAGTTGCTTATTAAATGATGCCTGAAAGCTTCTCAACAAGCTGCTGCTCTGAAATGTTACTGGCATCTCCCGCTGCCCCCATGCCGAGCTCCAGGCAGCGTGTCACGAGTGGCTTTGGGCGATCGCAAGCCAGGCACGCTGAAATGGGCAGGGTGCTCCCTGCGCCATGCCTCTTGCCATGGCACTGACACCCACGCAGCCCCACGGTCCACCGTATCCATGGGCTGACCCAGCTGCACAATTAAGCATCCTCACTGCAGGCTTAATTTTCAGCTGGATCATCCCACTGAGCGAGCCAGTGGTGCAAAGGAAGCACATGGGAACTAGGACGCCCTTTTGGACGACAGCCCATAACGGACAGCAGTTCAAATGGCTTGTGAAACCACATCCCTAGAGGTTTTGCTTTCTTGCAATGTCAGGTTTACCTGATGGCTTAAAGACAATGCACCAAGCCTCACGGTGTGCTGCTTACCACCTCCCAAAATACGTCTGCTTCCCATAGCCTCGGACCACAAGACCATGGTATTTATGCTTAATTTCACAGCCACTCCTGAAGTGCTGTTCAGCCCTGGCAGAGGACACCTCACACTCCCTGTGAGCAGAGATATGCCGTTCATGCCTCTCATTGCCTCCAAACATGTCTATTGGAATGCATTTGGGGTTTCAGTTTTTCACACACCATTACCTTTATTGGTGGCACGTGTAACGTAATGCCAATTGGTATGTGGACTGCCGCGGCTCGGTTTTCCGGACTTTCCACCCAGAAGGAACCTATGTTACAGAAAGATTCAATTTTAAATGCAAGAAGAGCACAAGATGGACAGGCTGCCTGCTGAAAGAAGAGCCCCTGCCTCCTGCTGGGAGCCCGTGAGCTGCGCCCAGCTAACAGCGTCAGAGCCCACAGCTGGAGCTTTCCATGACTAAACTTGCATCTTACACAGCTCAGAAAGCACCAGCATGGCTGTACATGCTCACAGCAGCAGGCACAGGATGATGCTGAGTTGGGCTGTTGGGAGAGCAACGCTGCAGTATCCCAGCACGGCTCTCCCGGCAGCGCTCACTGTCCCCAGCCACTCCTTGGGATGAAACCAATCCATCAGTTGGTTTTATACTGGGACAGGAGGATTCGCTGAAACGCTCAAACCAAAAGCCCAGACGTTTTTAAAGTCGGGGAGGTGTGAAGGGAAGATGAGAGAGTGAGGAGCCCCAGAAGAGCCACAGCTGCTCAGCAAAGGCACAGAAGGGTGAGGGCTTTTGCACAAGCCTAACCCCAAGCACAGCTGAGCAACGCCACAGCTCGTACTGAAGGAGTTAAACTGCACAAAATCACAGCAAACAACACCAGTGGGAGTGACAGAATGCAGGGCCTGACCCGCTTGCTGCAGTCCTGCTGTCCCAGGGGTGCCAGGAGGTCAAAACCCAGGGAAAAATCCTACCGCGGGGGAGCAAGGCGAGGCACAGCACAGGGAAAACAAGCAGCATGACTCACTCCGATGGAAACTGCCCTTAAAAGCTGCAGCACGAGTGTTCAGAGCTCAATTCGAGCTCCCGTTCCATCTGTACAAAGAGGTTTACTGTTGGACTGCAGTGCCTGGGGAGGCTGTTTCTGTACTCGATTGCTTTAGGTACCCCAAACATCGCTTTGGAACTGGTCTCTCAACGGCCACGCAGGCTGCTCAGCACCTCTTTGAGGGCAAAAGCTGTCATGTGAGCATGAAGAAATGCTTAGCAATCAGTTCATCCTTTGGAGTGCCTTTATGAGAGGTCCATAAAGCGAATCACCCTGGGCGAGTCCCCTGTTAATAACTCACCCTTGTACCCAGCTTCCCAGAGCTCCCTGTGCATAGAGCAGCTTCATTACCCAGGATCACCACTGTGCCCTGCTGCAAAAAATCTAATCCAATTTTCTTCTTCTTTAGGGATAAAACATCAAGAGAGGGCAGTCAGTCTGTCAGACACAACAGTGATGTGGAAGAAGTGGAGGCAGAGCTGTGGCATCATCTCCAGCAAACCCCGGTCTGAAGAGGAGCAGTGCAGATGGGTGAGCTCCAATGCTGCCCTGGGCTGGGAGGAGTGGGTCAAGATACACAGCCTCTTTTGGGGAACTCACTATTTAGTTTTATGACCATGGAAAAAAATAAAACGTACAAACTATAAGATTGTGACTTTGTGTGTAGGTATTTATGACTACCAAGATATTCCTAGAAGGCTCCCGTGCCTGTCCAACGCCTGGTGAGAGCAGGGGCATTCTGACAGCCTTACAAACCAGCACACTGGAAGAAATATCTTAAGTTTTCCATAACAAACCAGAGCAAGGCCTGCCAGGAATCCTGGAGGCTGTCAGTGTGGGTCAAGCGTTTATCAGCCCTACATTGGTGTAGAGCAGGGCAGCCCCAAGCAGAGCTGCCCAGCACTCTGCACCACCTCTCGGCACTGTGGGCTTTGCCTGGGTGCATATCCTTGGGCAGCACCCAGAAATGGCAAAACCACTCCAAAAGCCAAAGTGGGATCAGGATGCCACAGAGCACCACTTTGGTATCACTCTGCCCCAGCAATGTCCCCTCTCCAGATGGAAACACACCCTCTGCCAAACTACCTCTGGCACCGCTCCCGTGCAACCTGGCCAGTGCATGTTGACTGTAGCTAATTCCCTGGACATGTTTCCAGAGGACAAGCCCAGTAGCTCTGTGTGTGTGTGTGGCACATGAGATTTCAGGGGTGTGTGTGGCAGTTTCACACCCCTTCCCCAGCGCAGTTTGGAAGGTGTTGAGCAGGCAGGTGTGCAGGCACCCAGGAACAGGCAGGACGCACGTGCTAAACCAGCCTTGCACACCTGCAAAGACAAATAAATCCTTTACCATCAGACAGCAGACTATAAAACGAAGCTATAAGAGCATATCACTGCACATGAAGGGAAATTCATTCTGCTGCTAATGCCCATAACTTCCCTACTGAGAGTAATGGAGATCAACAGGGGAACAGACATCTGAGAGTACTAAAATGTGCACTGGGTTTTTTCCACATTTGTGCTGGGCACGCTACTTGAAATACAAAATAGCTGAGTTCTTCTTTCTCCCCAACCCTCAAGCTGACACAAAATGCCCACATTTTAATAGTGTGATTAACCATTAGCATAAATTACCAGGGTTATAATGAATTCTCGGAAAAAAACTTGATTGTTTCTTCTTCGGAGCTGTGTTCCAGTTCTACACCAAGTGACACTTCAGTTTAAATAAAAAGCAACTCCTATGATGGGTATCAGATAAGGAGTCAATCTAAATGATGCTGGAGGTCCTTCCCACCTTTGAAATACATAAACATACGTGTTATTTATCATCAGCATAGTACAGGGACTGGCTGATCCTCTGGAGCTGAAGAGGAAGAGCCAGAAGATCTTCCAAAGGTGAAAGGAGAGGAGAAAAGCCAGTGAAGTCTCCCAGCCAGGGCAACGCAACAATTTATAGACGGGAGTATTTTCTAACTTCAACTTCTTCCGCAAGGAGACCATACACACGCGTCTTGCTGTTCAAAGGACATCTTGTGCGTATGAGCAAATTTGTCCAAATTGGTTTGGCTCTGGCCGCAGTAGTATGTTCAGTACACCACTTCCAGATGTGTTTTCTATCCCCGTCAGGCCGGCTGCTGCCTCCAGCCAAGACAGTTATATAAGCTGCAAAGCTCAATTGGATTATTTAGCCCAAATCGCTGGCCGAGAGGCAGCGGGGCTGGGGAACCGGCCGGGCAGCCAGGAGAGAACCTGCACTGCCACCGGAGCGTGGGGAAACGGGAGGGAGCAGAAGCCAGCAAATAAATTAAAGAGTTCATAAAGCATGACCGGCCTCCCTGTCTCCCTCGAATGTTTTCTCACGCCTCCCATCCCTTTTACAGAGGGTGTATTAGATGGTATTTATTAGAGATGTGTTTTCCTATTTTAACAACAATTAAAAAAGAATGCAACAAGCACGCAGAAGACGCGAGCGTTTCCTCTCCGCACTAAGAAGCATTTCCTGACTGTGCCGCTCCACGACATGGAATAACACATCTAGCAGCTTGGCTTTCCCACAATAATATTTTTTGCCCCGAACTGTGGCTGTTGTGGCGGCTTATTTTCCATTTAAGGGCACAATCCTGCTTGCAGGATAATCCACGCCAGCGGATCTTCACAGATGTAATCATTAGGGCAAAGCCCTAAAGAAGAAGTGTTGCAACTATTCTTGGGAAGAAATCAGGAAAGAGAAGAGAGAAGCTGAAGAGTTTCCAAATGCTGTAGCTATCAAAGTGTGCCAGAATGATTTAGTTCCTTTTATTTTTAATAAAACTGGATAGTTAAGTCAGAAGTTAACACAAGTATATAAACTCACACTAAACTTTGAACCGGTTCCCTACTCCATTACTTAAACACAGGATACGTGCATGCTTGAGAGCTACTTAAACCCTTGCCATGAGGTCCTGGATGGACTTTGTACAGCTTCACTACAAATAATGAAAAAAAAAGCAGCCTGGCATCCTTCTCTGCCACTGCTGACAACATTCCCACTGCTCTCCACCAGGCAAAGCGCCACGGATAAATTCAACAGATTAAAACAACCAGAACAGTACAACAGGCATGGATGTGCTCGGTTCTGCTGGAAACGGCTACACAAACACTGCGGATCACATGCAGCGCTTGGAGAGAGATGATGCCTCTCACTCACCCCAGCTCTGGTCCCCAAAGCATCATGCACACCGCAAACCCCCAAAATTTGGGGCTGCAGAGCTCCACTGCCTGCATCCCTGCTGCATCCCGTTACGAATATTCCCGTGAATGGGGAGCTTCACCATGCTGCATAGAGTAATAGTAAACAGCAACGGTGACCAAAAAGCTGTTTACAGAAGGGCTCTCTGCTACAATCCCATGATTACTAGTTAAGGAAATAGAAAAAATAATAAAAAAAAAAAGAATACAAAGAGAGATTTCCACAGGGCACAGTGAGCCATACAATTTGTGCTGTGCTTGGACTTTGTAAATCAAAATCCAAGCGATGTTTACAGCACCCTAGTCATTCCTTAAACTTTATTTTTCTTTACTGTGTGCATTTTATGCCCTCAGTGAGCTGCAACGTAAAGCTCTCTGTGTGACTGATGGAAAGCAGAAAGTTGGCACAGCCCGATTGGGCAAACCAGCCTCACCCCCCGTTATCTGCATTAAGAGCTTCAACAAATTTGTGTAATACCCGGCATTATAGAAATGGATTTCCAACCAGAAGAGCAGTTGGCAGGATTAAACAAGTAGAAAAGCACATGCACATAAAAAATCAGGAGGTCTGCACACGAGCTAATGGAGCAAGCAGAAAATAACTGGGCATGCTCCGTGGGCTCGGGGACCGCTTCCTTTACAACAGACAGTAATGTCTCATTATGGGAGAAACAAATACAATAAAGATGAATATTCCACCTTCCCCTGGCTACATTTTAAGTGTTAAGCCAATACAAATTCTTGGGTTGTATTTCACAAAAATAGCTACTCGGGAAAAAAAAAACAACCCACAAACCAACCAAAACCAAACAAAACTGCTGGCAGCGCAGCAAAGCAAATTTCATTTGAAAGATAAATCCTACATTCTTCACAGGCAGATGTGAAAATATATCAGACTTTATCATAACAGCCCCTCCCGGGAGCAAAAGAAGCCACAGAGTAAATTTACGACAAAAGAGTTGTGTCTTTTCCCTTCTTCCCCTATATTGCTTAACTCACTACAGACAAAATTACTAGCAAACCAGCAGTTACTGCATCTCAGAAATAGATGCTACACACCTTCCCCGCGCTGCAGTCCTCGGCAGAGTCAATATGGAATCAACCCTGCACTTGGGATCATTAGAAGAACTCTTGGATGGTGAAACTACACGGATGCTGCAATTACTGTCATCACAAAATGACCATTCAGTTCCACTTCTCCACTGAGGCAAGACCGTACCAACCCTCCGCTAACAAACACAGCCTTGTCGGGGTGTCTGGGCACGAAGGCGCCTGACACCAGCCAGCGCCTGCCAGGAGAAGATTGCTGGCAATTTAAGGACCCGCTTAATGCTGAGCTGGACCAGGACACTGTAGCATCACTATTTCCAGCTGATAAAAGGGTGAACTCAATCTACCTCCACAGTTTTGTGAAAAATCCTACAAACTGGCATGTGACATGGCCTTAAAACTGCTCCTCGGTGCAGGATTATAAACATGGATCACCACCGTCTTCCCCCCAGCAAGAACACAACACTTAGGAGCAATTACCCATCTCTTACCAGGATAGGGCAGGGAGCAAAGGAAGAAGCATCTTTAATCGAGTAAATCCCAGCTCAGTCCGAGTCAGCCGATCCCCTGGTTGCTCCCCCAAACAAAACAAAACTCCCTACGCATGCAAGTGTTGGAAATGGAACACAGAGAGGCATGCACCCTACCCAGGAGTGTGCTGGATGCTCAAACATGAAAACCTGTGGCTCTACTCAGTTCTGCACCCACGTTCTCACCTAACCCCCTGGCTGGGAGGGGATGGATTCAGGGATGGGACCATGGTAACAGGAGCTGGAATTGTCCCAGGCAGCTGCGGCACCAGGGGACTGAAGGTTGCTTCCAGTCTTGTACCTCTTGCAATCTCAAGAAGACCTTTCTGGATTCAAAATATTTTTAATTAGGACTAAAACATGAATTATGATTAGTAACTCCAGCTTTAAAAAGAAGTATGAAGCAGCCAGTCACTTTTACACCACTAACTAGGGGGAACAAAAAAAAAAAAAAAAAGGAATAAAATATACCTACCTAAAAGAAAACTGGTATGCTCGGCTACGCTTTGCTGCTGCCTAAACCAAGGCTGGAACTAGCTCAGTGATGACCTGAGGTGCAACAGAGCTGTGCAGGGGCAGCAGCTCCTGAGAGCTGCAGCTTTGGCCAAACCCTGACTGCAAACTCTAGACGGATATCCAAGTCCCGGGGACTGCACCCCTTGCACTGGCGGCAAACCTGCACCGAGCGGCAGCTGCTTCGGTGGATCAGTGCTTAGAAGAAGAACTTAGGATTTTGGGATTGCTTATTTTTGTTAAAGTTGCTTTACCATATATCTATTGCATCTATAATCTTCCCTTGCCTTGCATCTCCATTTTGAATTATTTATCATCGGGTATCACATTCATTTGCATACTTCATGAGGTGCAAACCAAATGATCGGTCACTATAGACTTTCCCAAACTACCTGTGCCAGGCTCTGCAGCAGCTTTGGTTTGGTTTTCACTAATACTTGAGGGGGAAAAAAAAATCCAAGGGGAAAATATTGGATTTACTGGAAACACAGAGTACAACAGCCCACATGCTTGCTGACAGCAAAGCCTTATGACTCTGTTATAGCCGTGCTCTGCAAGGAACACGCAGACTATCATCTTCGGTGTAATTTAACCGGTGATACAAATTGCAAGCAGTATTATTTCAAAGACCTTTATTTATTGATTAGCAACAAAGTCCTTATCCTCTTCCTGCTCCCTCCTTGAGTCGTGCTGATTGCACACAATAGAGGGCTATCACTTAAAGAGCCAATTAAGTCAACTTCTGAAAGGTAATTGAATAGCTGAAATTCTTAGTGCAATATTGTACTGCATTATCTTGATTGCAAGAAGAAAAAGCAAAGCAGTTGCAGCAACAAAAATTAGAGAATGAGGCATTGGCCAGAGGCAGGAATACCAAAATGGATGGTCCCATTAAAAAAAACAAAAACCAAAACAACAAAACAAACAAAAACCCCACAAAACCAAAAAGACAATTATTTTCACCTTGTGCTTACTTCTAACGCTTACTGGAGGTGTGAGACGGAAAAAAACCCCAAAACTTGGTCTTGTTTATTTTCTGCAAGTGGCAGGACTCTATGGGGGACCGGCTGCGCTGCTGGCGGGGCACAGAGCAGCACTGACCACGGCCACCCCAGCACCCCCCGGCCCAGGGGAAGCCCAACATCTGGGCATCCCAAACTCAACCAAAAGCTTTGGTTAAAGCATTTCTTGTGGCTGGGGCTTTATGAAGATAACACCTTCAGTATGGATTCACCCATGCCTGATGGAGGAGTTCATACCATCCTCCGGCAAAGCCACCAACAGACCTTCTCTCCTTTGCCCTCCTGTTCTCCCTTGGAAAGTACCTGGAGGATGTTGGATCACCTCTGGGATTTCCATGCCATGGCCCAACCGGGCTAAAGTGAGATGAGAAGTTTGCAATCTGTTGGGAAGGACATAGCTTCAGTCCCTTTGAAAAAACAAGCTTAAACAGAACAAAAAAAAAAAAAGGGGGTGGGGGGGAAGAAAGTGATGGTAAGCCTGCCAATACTCACAAGTTATATAAAATCACTCATTTAAATGAGTAAAAAATCCATCACAGAGAAGAATCTTCAGTAACCCGAAGGCACTGGTTATACACGGTCAAAATTCACCATTTTTGAGGAGCTAGTCAAAGTCGCAGCATTCGGACTATAAAGCCTTTACACAGGCACATAAAAAGGAAGCTTTTTCCAAAGCAGGAAAAGAGGTGCCACAAAACATAAAAATCTCCCTCTTTCCTCTGCGGCAACAGCAGCCCCTGGTGTGACCTGCCACCCCCGTGCTCCTGCCCCTCCATCCGCCCGGGGCCCCACAGCAGCAGAACCCATCCACCAGCCCAGCCTCCCAGTGCGTTAATGGCCAACTGGAGCCACCCGGGCACCCTCTGCCCCCCCCCCCCCCCCCCCCCCCCCCCCCATGTACTTTGCCCAGTGCCGGCGCCTTGCTGAAGGCAGCAGAGCTGGGTGGGACGCGGTGCCACAGCGGGGATGCTTTTCCAGGTGTCCCCCCAGCACCTGCCGCAGCATTCGGGGTGCCTGCCCGGAGCCCCACAGCCCTGCCAGCCCAGTGCCAGCACAGACCTCCCAGAGCCACCCGAAAAACGCCACTCCTCGGCTAGCAAACGTGCCAGCAGAGAGATGCAAGCCCATCCTTCTGCAGACACGGCCGCTGGCTCTGGGGGGCTGCGGGGGGGACGGTCAGAGGGTGGTTCCAGCAGGCTGTACGTGCCTTCCAGGTTGGGAACCCCTCTTGTGCCTTGACTTCCCACCTGTGAAACGGGCTGATGATACTCAGCCAACTTCACCTAGAGCTTTGCACTTCATCAACCCGCTTCCAGGTCTAGGACTCTGGTGCCACCACCCTCATGCTGCTGCTCTGGGGCCTCTGGGAGGTGTCAGTCCGAACCAAAACGTCCATTAATCCACTGGGAATTTGGCAGTACCTTGTAACTAATCTCCAAAATACAGGTGGCACCAACGTTTGCCACCGTGCACCAGAAATACAGCATCAGTGTGCTCAATGAGCTCAAACTTCTGCCTTACCCGGTTTTGTCAGGCACTCCTCAGTTTATTTTGCAATTATTTCTGCAATTCCCACTGAAAGACAGGGCACAGTTTAAAGCAATTGAACAATTTTTTCAAACTTGTCGGTCTTTACCCAAAAGAAGCCAGAAGGCAGCCTAGGGACTCCCATACACCCCAAAAATCCCAGCCCTCAGACAGCACTCCATGAAATGGGAGCTTCAGTTTTTCTTAATTCAGCAGACCGAAAGCTCATCAGAAAAGGCAACGCACCAGCCTCTCCCCAGCCAGCCTGTACTTGAGACTTGTTCTATCTTTTCAAAAGCTCTTTTCAGTTACACAATCACAAAAAAACCTGTAAGGACTATGTCTAGAACAGCTCTAAAAATTGTTTGTACTTTCCCTGAGAGCTTACGTCAACTCATGGGACAGAGGAGCGAAGAGAACAAATATTTCATGGAGCAGCCACGGCACATAAATATTGCCCCCGACACAGATGCACCATGACTACAATTACATCCTCACATCAATTACTAGTACACTCCCGAAAAACCATCTGTAGAGGACAAATAAATAAACAAACAAACAAACGTAAGCTTGAAATATGAAATTATCTGACGTTCTAGCAAGCTGCTTCACCTTATAATCATTATTTCCTGAGACACATGGCGCTGGTTCGTATTCCAATAACGCATCCGTGTAACCGCACAGGTACAAGGGAAGCGTACAAATCATGTCCTGCAAAACAACTGTTGGCAAAGAGCAGGATTTGTGTATTCACTGCTCACCACTGAACAGTTACATACATTTTAATTCCAACCTCAAACGCAATTTGGACCACGGCAGATGTTTCCTACAGCACTGGCTTCCTTTGGATGAGAGTTAATTCAGTTTGAACATGGCAGCAATGAAGAAAGGGATTTAAACATTTACTGCTTATTCTCCAAGCTTAATACCATCGAGGTAAAAACAAAGGAGCACTAAATTGTACAGCTAGACTAGTCTCCCCCAGCCTCGGCTCCGAATTCCGACCAGCCCAGTAAGCCCATGCTTCCCAGTCACCCAGGGCTCCCCTCCGACACCCACCTGCATGGAAAAGAAATTAAATTGTTTAACGAGGTTCTTCCAAATGTACACTGATGTAATGCAGAGGATACGCCTCTTGTTCTAGGCTGCTTAAGTGTCACCAAAAAAACGGGGCCACGCTCCTCTGCAAAACTCTTCCTCCTCTCCCCTCAGCAGCTTCCTCCTGTTACTCTCCACTAATAAGCAGATCGTTATTTCACCAGCTGCAATCAAAACCTTCCATAAGATGAAATCCAATTGCAGTTTTACATTCACATTGCTGCTCATCCTGAAGAGCCCTCAAATGCTGTTAATGAGCTGCGTGCGCTCGCATCGCCTCTCCCTGTACCAGCAGCACGGGCCGGGGAGTGACGGCTGCTTAAATACCGCACAGGCAGCCCAGCAGTTTAAGGGGAGAAGAAATACTATAAATAATTGAAATCACAGCAAGAAGTGTAGGCAGAGCAGAGGGAAAGAGGGCAACTCAGGGAGCTGGCGGCAGGAGGAGAGATAAGGGTTTCTCCTGGAAGCCAAACTAGAGTGCACGCACAAACCCCGCGCCTTCCCACCTGCGCGCTGCGCCATGCACCAGCAAGGTCCTTGCCCTTTTTTGCACCGTTTGGCAATCCAGATCTTATGCACTTACCAGCCCTCTCCTGCCAACATCTTCCCTTTCCTCCTCTCTGCCACCAAATCTCTAAGTCTGATGCAAACGACCCCCACACTGGTCCCCAGCACTGCAGCAATCCTGGTCACCAAATGATGCTGACGAGTAGATGTGGGTTTTCAGTGGCCCATTCTGCCACTGATGACTGCCTCACCTGCACAGACCGCTCCTCCCAGCCCAGCCTCTCACTGGGAGGCTGTGTGGAAGGCTTGCCCGTGCATCCAGCACGCTCAGGGCATACCGCAGAGGATCCTGCTCTCAGGTGGGGCTTCTGAGCACCGTGAGGTCACCATCAGGGGAAGCTGCAGAGACGACCACCTTGGGTTTGAAGGCATTAAGGATAATGAACCAGCACTCTGGAACAACAGGCAAGGGCTTGAAGTTTCCATACCAGCAGTGAAACACCTTCTTTGATGACCACAGCTTCTATGAAGGGCTAAAGGTCATCATTTTGCCTGACCTTTAACTATTTCAGCAATACATCTTGACCTGCATTTTAGAAGTTAGGAGCAGACAACACTACTCAGGCTAAGCGATCTGCTGCTGTTCTGACAGGTTCCCAAGGAGACATGAAATACCTGCCTTTCCCAGCTGACTCGCACGATGTACGCAAGAGCTCTGCAGACATCCCAAGAACCGCTTCGTTGGGCACAGGTCACTCAGGCAGGAGGTGGCAGGAGTTTACTGTGCTCTACGGAGCAACACTTGGCACAACAGCTCCAGATACCACTTCACCACAGCACAGGCTTGGAGAAAGGAGACTTCAACTAGCAACTCTGCTAACCAGACACCTTTGATGAGGGGCAAGTAAAGGATTTCTTAGCAAGCAGTTCATTCAAAGGGCGTGCAGTGATACCAAGAACCAGGTAAAAATCCCCATTAAGATCTCTGTGCAACTCAAGAGCATGTAAGAGGGCTGGTGTTCTCAGAGATAAGATGGGTATCTCGCCTTACACAGCAATCAATCAATTTTTAGGGGTCAACTGCCAGACCTCACCAGATTCCTCTTGCAGAATGTCAGTGGTTTCAGAGCAAGAGCCTGCACCAGGCATCGCTGTTAAAGTGCAGCCCTGCTCCTGGAGCCTCAGGGCTAGCAACTGACCAGGAGGTGAAGAAGTTTTGATACTGACTCTTCTGTAAAGCAATTCAGTTTAAGAGCTGCTGTTCAAGAAGCAGGTCACCAAGATGAAAGGTGACCACATTTCTTAAACATGACTCATTTCTTACAGAGCCTTCCGGAGGCAGCAAGGATCCCACGCAGCCTCTTTTCTACACACAGCCCTGCTGGGCAAGTGCTTTATCAGGGTGTGCCTAATTGTGTATCGGAGCCTGTGCAGCCTACCTGTCCCAAAACCAAGCCTGGTATGGGAGGGCTGAGCTTCATGTGCCTCTAAGGACATCCTCTGGTTGGGACAGGCAAGTGACAACTCATGGTGGTGTGAACGGCAAACCTGGTGTCAAGAGCAACTTCCAGTCCACAGCAAAAATACACATTCCGGCTTCTTTGATTTCAGCACAAGACTGGCCCTTGTAACCTCCCGGTGCCATAGGAAGGAGACTGGAAACCCAAGGCCACCTTGAGCAGAACAGCATTTCTTGTCTGACTTCTCATTAAAAGCAAGGAAGCCCTTCCGTACTTCCAAAAGACACCTGAACCTTAACTGTACTACCATGGCAGCAAGAAAAGATGGGAACCTTGTGATTTGAGAGGCTCTGCCGCTGAGAAACTACATTTGGGCACTCCCCACATTGTGAATGATGGAGTCTCTCCCTGACAAGACAGTGACGCACAGCATCTGTCCTCCAGTGTGGAAGGGGATGATGCTGACAGACCATCCTCCTCCTCCAACAGGAGGACAGCTCGTGGGCAGCCATCCCAGCTGAAGTCCCGTCCCCAGACCTGGCTCCCATTGACGGATGCACAGCCTGGCTCACCGAAAGATGCTGCAGCCAGTTCAGGCATGCCTCAGTGTGCTTAGTGGGAGGCCGGAGAGGAGCGAGGCTCCGACAGCTGGCAAAGGCAGCTGCCTGCAGCTGGCGGGGGGTAACGAAGAACCGGCGCTTCTCAGAAGCATGTTTCTGTTGCCCATACCCCCGAACAGCAGATCTCCTTGGACCATGGGCTCATAGAGAGCAGAGATCCCATAACACGGATATTTGAACGCTGTTAATTGATCCAACCCCATCTGAATGTCACGGTTGCTGTCAATGTTGTCAAAGGAACAAACCTGTTCCTTTCTCTTCCTGCCATCTTCCACTTCATCCATGGGGCATCCATTAGGTTCAAACACAAAGGCAGCAAAGAGCCTACAACAAGAGCCTCGTTAACTGACTGTACAACTGGATTTGTTTTGGAGCACAGTGCTGCCCCCCACATTGCAAGGCAGAGATCTTCCTGGGGGGGGAAATACGGATGAAGTTAAAAAAATATCTCGCATACATTGATATTGCAAGTGGCTCTTCCATCAGACTCAAAACAGCATTACCAGCTGTAAAAGGGAAAAAAACAACAACCAGGAAGTCTCCCAAAACAGCAGACCAAATGAAAAAGGAAAAGGATGAAGGAGGTTTCAAATCCAACTTGGAGAGAATGTGTATCGCAGCTTTAACTTGCTGCAAGGGAGAGGGGAAACAGGATAGCAGAGACCAGCAATCAGATCTATTAGGACCATCCAGATAGGTAAAAGATAGATGATCACCAAGCAATGATGGCTATTTTGGAATCAGCTAACTTCTGAAAATGTCTAGTCACTTCAGCTTCTCATACACATGAAATTAGTGTCCACACAAGAGTACTCTCCTGAAAGGACAGGATTTAATGCAGCTGAGATAATTATCTAGATCCTTCTTTATCCCATTAGTGGTTTTCATTCGCATCCTGGAACACCATAAGCAGATTGTTCAAGAATTATTTGCCATCCGCTGTTTCAATCCTGACCGAATTATCTTTATACCTCAGTATGAAGAAAAGAGATTACAGCCCTGCCAGGGCTTGCTGCAATGCCCTCTTTTCTGAGGCTCCTTTTATCATTTTCATTCTATAAGGTGATGAAAGGAATCAGAAAACAATTGCCACGGACATGGTTTTGCCCTCTCCTCCTCCTCCCTCTCTCCCCACGTGTGCGTTTGGGAGACGGAGGAGAAGCTCTTCCCACCACATCCCCTGCAGGAGATGCACCACTGCACCTGCAGAGAGATGAAGCTCGATGAGACTTAGTCATCAAATTACCCAGGACAGGATCCAAAAATGTTCCCAGCTTCCTTTTGCACCATGATCCACTAATAAAAGAACAAGGATGAAACTGTTAGAACCAATTAAACAAATCACTTGATGCAGGAGAAAGAAGTGGGATTCACTGCACTAGCGATCCCAGGGGCGTAAGCTAAACGTTGCGTTCCGTGCTCTCCGGTTAATACATGTCACCGCGCGAGCTCCAATGGAGATAAAGCCAACATCATTCAAACAGCCAACACAATCCCTTGCTCCAAGGCCTAAAACAACAAGAGGACAAAATTCCCCTCCCAGCCACTCCAGCCGCCTGCCAGGTTTTGTATTAATGGCAGAATTACATCTCCTTCCAGGTATGGCAAAGACGCAGCTCGTCTCGCCACGGGCATCTGCGAGCCTGCCCAGCGGGGAGCAGAGACGTCTGGATGACACAAAAGCTGTCCCTCCTCCTCAGAAAAAAGTAAGGAGGTAGGTCTCCAGCCCTGATGTGAATAGGAATGCATGTATTATTTTAAAAAAAGCGTGCTTTTTGGCTGTGTAGTGAGATCTGGAGGAGAGCTATCCTTATAAACAAGTTATTAAAAGGGGGAGGAGGGACACAATAATAGCAGGTGCCAATTACTCAGCTCCCAGCAGAGACTCTCCAATTTCTCACCTTCCCCCAAAGCAAGATGTGCCGCTGTACGGCAGCACATTTACTTGCAAGTGCAACACCCTTTCGGAGCATTGCTCCTCTCCCACCAGGCATCGCTACATCGCTGCCATGCAGCTGCCGGAGCAAGGCAGCCCATTTCTCCACCACCCCTGCACCGGAGCCAAGACCAACACAACTTAAAATTAATTTGGAAAGAGCGAAACAGCAGAAAGTAAATAAAATTATCTTTTTATTTGACTCCAGAATCTGGCCACTCCTCCCGCCAACAGGAACAGCAAATTTGTGAGCTAATTGCAACTGTCAGGTTTGCATCTCTCCAAATATCTGCTTAGTTTCAGGAACAAACCACCAGTAATGATTTTGTTATTTTAAGACAGCGGCATAGTTTCAGACAGTAAATGTCCACATTGCAACTGGAGCCATCAGAGAGATCCCATCCTTCGAGGCAAGCATGCCAAGGTAATGATTAATATTACAAAAGTAATCTGAGCCTTTAAAATCATTATTTCCAAAATCAGCAAATAATTACCAAGGCCTTCAGCAATCAATACCCAAAATAAATAGACAATTAAATTGCAAAAGCAACAGAAGAAAGTAGTTAATATTGCCAAACACACGCCAAATAGACTTTTTCATGGTAACCAAATACTTCCAGTAAATAGATATTTCAGCTCACTGGAGAGGCGCTTTCAGAAAGTAATAAATTAATCTAATAAAACAGACAGACAGGGTGGAACCAGACATTAACGAAACACTAACTGATCTATACGAAGCCAACCCATAATCCATGTCCTAATTATGCTCATCCACCACTCTGGGTTCTTAACACCCCCCCGCCCCCCCGGTCAGCTCTTTAGCTCAGGGAAAATACACGGTTCACGCAGATTCACTGGCACGACAGAGCAGAGAATTTCAGCCATCAAACAACAAAGTTTTTGCTCAGCTAGAATTTGCATTTCCAATTTTTTTTTTCTAAATACCTCTTGCTCCTCAAAGTCAGCAGATTAATCTGCTTTTAAACACAATTCTTCTTCTGCCTTCAGTTTGGTTTCAGCCCCATGCCACAGGATGAGCTCTCGCTGCCCAGCCACCTGCGCACAGTGCCTGCACGAGCATCCCCACAGCACAGCTCCGCTCTGGGAGCCAGGGGGTTTCTCCTGGGGGGCTACACCCCGCCTCACCATCACTCCTGGGACCCAGAGGGACCTGGAGCAACCCCTGACACCCAGCGCAAGGACCAGCACCACCTCCTCCCCAGGCAGCCCAACCCTTACCAGCTTCCACCCAAAATCATTGCTTCGAGATAACGATGCCACACTATTAGTTCATCATCTGGTGAAGTTCCTCAAGTGGTGGGTAACTGGAACTGGACAAGATTAAGAGAGGGAGAGAAGATGCCCATCCTGGTCGTTTTCTGTGACATCAAAGGAAGGAAAGGAGAAAACCCAGGGAAATGATTACAAAGAGAAAAGATATCAAAGCCAGCTCCGGAGAGAGTGCGGTGAGAGACAGCATGAAGGAATAGTTAGAACACGAAAGGCAAGATCAAATAAAAGCAAAAGATCACAGTCTGGGCACAGAGAGGAGGGAGGGGAGACCACCACTTTTTGCCAGCATCAACTGAATAACTCATTTGACAGGTGCCTGTCTGTGGTCACGGCTGAGTCAGAGTCCAACACTGCCCAGGTCCAGCCACCCACCAGGCAACCCCCACGGGCAGGTGCTGCCCTTGCTCTTCACACCCAGCATGGGGACACGCCACGGGGACGCTGCACAGCCGCTCAGCTCCCCGCGCACCCCTCTCCTGGGAGGAATACAGCGATTTAGTTCTCACTCGGAAAACTCCTCCAGCTTCTTCTGCATGAAGTTCTTGATACTGGCAGGGTTAGTCTTGCTACTATGCTTTCACTAAACCAGGCTTTACAAACACGTAGTGCTATTACACGTATCTTAAGTAGCTCCTGTCTCAGTATTGGGAGTGTTTCTTTGATTATTTACAAGGACTTCTGAAGGCTACACAACTTTTTTGGTACCACAGGCTTCTTATCTAAGCCGTGAAATTCCTTGGAGCAGTGAGTGACAAAAAGGGGTCTTCAGGTTAAACCTTATTTCCAGAAAGCTCTCACTATCAGGGAGAGAAGAAAAACCTGTGTTCTCTAAGGTAGTCTTGAAAATTTGATCAGGATGGTCTAAAAACTCATTGTGGAACAGGAGCGGGCCAGGTACCGGCATGGACCCAAGCCAACACTATGCTCTTCCCCCAGCTCAGCACCCATCCCACTACCCACAGCTCCTAAACCATGAGTACAACAATTACAGTCACAAGTAAACAGACACTGCAACGCAACAAAACTCGTTACGAAAATAAAAGGCAGGGAAATTTTTGCATAGGAGCTTCTTTAAAGCCTAATAATTTACATTTTAATGCTACTGCTGTCCACTTTAATATAAGCAGAAATGAAAACGCCTTGCACAAACATGTCTAGTCACTTCAAAATACACATTAACCTTTAGGTAAGTATTTATCCTGTACATAGAGCAAGAGGGCAGGAATATTAGGGGAGCAACTCCAAGGCAGGGGCAGGCAGGAGAGAAGGAGCTACGGAGCCGTCTCTGTGCATCAGAGGCATGTCCATGCTAATGCACGGAACCTGGAGACTTGAATGTGACTTGACACCGGGAGAAAAACAGACGGAGAAGCAGACAGTGCTACAATTAATGCAGAAAGAGATGATTTAAAACAGGAATCTGCCCTTCCTAATTTTCTTGCTTTGCAAGAGAAGCCTGATGTGAGCTCAAAAACAAACTCAAGAAGGGCATCGCTGGATAAACAGCCCCCTACACTTCAACTGAAATAAAAAAGGCAGAAAAAATGCATTTCTTCCCATCAAAGACAACAATCCTCTCCCTGAATCAGGAAGCTGTTAAGCAACGCTTGGTCAGCACTCCCCGAAAAGCCTCTCCTCCTAACAGCCTTAACCTGCCAGCCCCCGCCAAAGCCCTCTGTTTATTTTAATAGTTTCCATAATTCTTTAATTTGACCAGTGACTTCTGTCACCACAGCAGCCCTCTTCACCCACCAAGCCCCACAGATCCCTTGGGCTTTGTCTCGTGAAAGAAAGTGTCACCGTTAGAATTGGCACGATAACGATAGAGAAAACCTTCACGTGACACATAAAGCTTCGTCTCTGAATACTGAGATGGGCGGCTGCCCCAGGACGGATATTTGTTCGTGTTTCTTTATACCGTGAACTGAGAAATTGGTGCTTTGGTGCCTGGTTTGGGTTTTGTGACCAGGGAGAACCACGGCTAACCCCAGCGCACCCGCAGCAGCCTGCCAGCATTGCCCAATCTATTGCTAAAGCCATTTCTCCATCACTTAGCAGACTTCAAAGCTTTCTAGAGATGACTGGCAGCTTCACTTAAACTAGCCAGCTATAGATGTGTTTTACATTAAACACTAAGTGAATAATCAATGAACATTCAGGATATAAGCACAAATCAATGACTTGTTTTAGATGAATCAAAGGAATCACAAACGAGAAAGGGTTTTGTTCTGTAACAGAAGTAAACCAAGAGATGTACTTGATGTGACTGGGGATGTGCGTATTAACCTCTGCCTGCTCCTCTCCTACACACCAACACAGACCCTGCTGTCACAGAAGGACGGCTGTGTCCTCCAGACCCCAGTGACAAGAAATGTCACTGTCCCCAGAGAGCAGATGGGAACTGAGGTACAAAACCAACTGATTGACTTTCCCAAGACTGAGAGGGATATGGATAGCAAGGACCCAAATCCAAGTCTCCTGTGCTAGGGAACACTGTCCTGATTAGGAGAAAGCCCTCTTCCACTTCCAGCAACTTCAACCCCATCACGCAACCTCAGCTCTGATTGCTGGAGCAGCAATGGGACACGTGCACGTGCAGTGCAGGTCAAGAGCCTCGTTTAAAGACCTAATAAAAACTGGAAAGAAATAAAACCAGAAATACAGGTGACTCCAGGCAATTAAGGATTTGATAAATGATTATCAACAGATTGCACGGTGTCCCTCGCTCTTAAGATGAATTTGGTCAAATCATACATGGGATAATTTTGCAAACGCTGCTGCATTCCAGCCACCAGTCCCACACAACATCTGCTGAGCACCACAAAGGCTCTCAGAAATGCTCCCGCACACCTTTTTGTTCACCATGCCTTTTAATAACAGATTTCAAACCTCTACAGCTCCTCAACCAGGTCCCCACTGCACCTCCTCAGCCATCAGAAGCTTATGCTGGGTCTGCTGTTGGCATCTCTCCTCCTGGTAAATGCTTCCAAGGGTTGTAGTGAAATGACCCCAGCGCAGACCCAGGCTGTCACTCGCACTCATCTGGCTGTAGCCAGTGCCCAAGACCTCAAAGAAACTACAAACACTGAAGTCAAGCTGATGCAGGCAACAGAAATGGAAAAGCAGCAGGAACCATATGCCACAAGATAAGGTTCGTATTTCGCAGTATCACAAGCTTTGACTCCGCTGCTCCTGGAGCGGATTAGCGTCCACGGCTTTTATGCATTATATAAGGAGACTTTGTAAACACACCCCAAGGACCAGCCCTCCGGGTCGAAGTCTGCTTCCCACAAAGGGCACTCCGAGCAAGAGAAGCATCCTGCCACGTGCAGCACTGAACAAGCAGTATTCCTTTATGGAGATGCTGCCTGAGCCTGCCCTGCCACAGCGGGCACTGGAGCAACACTGCAGCTGGTGCCCCACGCTCCCCAGCACCCCAACATCCCGCTCCCCAGCACCCCAACATCCCACTTGCAAGCCACAGGAGAGACCCCATGCTCAGACCTGCACCGAGATACCCACCTGGGGTGCCAGGGGAAAGGCCTTCAAGGAGCTGCACACATCTATCCCGAAGGGCTTTCACAACGCCCACGGCAAGGACAGCTCCCACGGGGTGAGCATCCAAAATACCGCACAATCAGAACTCATTTCAGGGGTGCAAAGCTGCTGTGTAAAGCACAACCCCACTTCGCAGGTAAACAGGTACAGAGGTGCCTACCAGCTGTGGCTTTATAGCGGAAACCTGGAGCTGGCTGATACTGAGCACCTATAAATCTTCGAGGGTGGAAAAGCCTGCACAGGCAGCGTGGGCACAGAGCCCACCCTGAGCTACAGAGCCATACCCTGGAGGTCCAACCCCAACCTCAAAATGCAGCATTTCCAAGGGGCAGCATACTGGGAGTCTCCTCAAAGGGTCACCCAAGGTTTAGCATTTCCTATTCAGTAAAAAAAACAAACACCCAACACTTAAAGACCAAATATCCTGCAGCATTTATGGCCCTGGAGCAGGCTGCAAGGGGCAAAAAGAAGGGCTGGAAAGACGGTAGATGGCTGGTTGGTCAGTCAAAATGAGAACAGACACTATGGATGAGAACTGAACAGTTTTCATCACTGGAAAGAAAAAAACACACAAAATTTGATTGCAGCTAGGTTAAAATGTTTGCCTTCACCCCATCTGCAGCTTTGACTTATCTAGTCAGGCAAGCTGCCTGGTGCTACTGAGCCCTCCGTAAGACCCCCCCTTGTAATCCCCACGTCGGTCACGCTAATGCCCGCGCTTGCCCAAGCCTTCCCGGAGGCTTGATCCTCCAGCGGCAGGTCGCCTTCCACAGCGAAACCTTTCGTGTCCACCCCATGACAGCAGGTTACAGAGGAGCTTCTTCCAAGGCAGCTGCTTTTGAAAGTTAAACCCTACTTAAACCTAAACTCAGCACACAGGCGGTCCAGCTCCAAACCACCCCGTGACGTTGGACATCGGCCGCCGGTGACTGGTGGTGCTATTTGAGGCTGCGCTTCTCTCCCCGCTCCAGCAGACTATTTCAAACCTCATTTATAATTGGAAAGAGGCAGCATCTGTTTTTGCAGACCACGAGGGCAAAAATTTACTAATAAGCACAGCACAGCAAAACACGGTTAGGGGGTAAACAAACCCTGCGCTGGTCACAGAAAAGCAGCTCTGGAGCTGGTTTGACCTGGTTTATTTTCTTTCAACTCATTGTTTTATCCTCCCAACACAGAGCGGCAAGACAAGCAGGCTCTGTGATGCTGTATGTGTGAGTTTTTCGTATTGTTTTATTTCCCATCGGAGGCAATGCAGACACCTTGCCAGCCTTCCCCAGAGTGCCACAACAAGAGCAGCTCAGGATCACCGGGAATTACCTCTGGTCACTCACGGGGGGCGGCCGGTGTTAGAGAGGACTGGTAAACACAAAGTCTTTGAAAAATAAGGGGATGGGGATAAGGAAGAGGCAAGAAATTATCAAATCATCAGCTTAATGTCAGCTGAAGTGCTTAGAAGACAAGGAGAACTTCAGCGAGAGCTAACCTCTGTTTAACAAGAACAATCTATCATGAATTTCTGTGACAGTGTGCCACGACTTGCAGGAAGGGGAGAAGAAACAAAGATTTTGGAGGGACCTCTGATAGCCTCCATGCATGTGCCCGTAACACAGCTAGGGACACAGAGGCTGGACTGAGCCACCCAAAGGTGGGCTCACAACTGGTGGGAAGACTACTGGTGAGCTGGTCGTTGCCGCTCTTTGAGCACAGACTGGGAGGACCTTACTGAAGCGGGTTCCAGGGGAGCCCATCCCAGATCTGATACCGTTTGGTGTTTTCATCCATGACTTGGCTGACAGCAAAGAAAACAAGCCAACTGCCTTTGAAGTCTACACCAAGCTGAGAGGGACTGCAAGCATGCAGGAGGACAAGATCAGAATTCAAAATGATCCTGATACTTTAGAAGAAGCAGTCTGGGGAAAAAAAAAAAAAAAAGAAGGACACAGTTCAACAAGGACAAGCGTGAGGTAATGCCATTTGGTAAGAATAATCAACCAAGCAAATACGAGATAAGGAAAGAGAAGCAGGAAAAGTTCTGGAGAAGAATGGCTGAAGGGTGGGTGAGATAAAGAAAATGAAACACCAGTCATCTGCGGCAAAAGTAAAAAGCAAACACACTGGGATGTATAAATAGGATCATTGTGTGTAGGAGACCTGAAGTAATCCCTTATTCTTCTGAGCAAAAACAAGGCAGCGACTTCAGCCCTGTAACACGGGTTAAGCACCACTCTTCATGAAGGATGATGGAATGATTGAAGGAACCAGCCTGGTTTAATCTGTATTAGCAGGGCCTAAGAGGAAACACGGTAGCAGCTTCCAAATATCTAACAGGCTCCTGCAAAGAAGGAAGAAACTTTTCTGCCTGTGCCCAATAAATGGAAAAGAGCAGCAATCATGAAACCAAACTGAAGGAAAAAACCTCTTCTGTTCAGATCATAAGAAAAATCTAATAGCAGGGCCACTAAATGTCAAACAGATCGTTTGGGGAGCTTTGGCATCTCTGTCACCAGAGGTTTTTAAGAATGAATACAGTAAACATCTGTCAGGAAGGCACTGGTTATCACCAGTCCCGTGTAGGGGCAGGAGATGGACTGAATGACCTCTCAAGGTCTTCTCCAGCTCTGTATTGAATAACAGGCCGGTACATAAATGACCATAATAGCCGGAAACCTGGTGTGCTGACACAGCCTGCCCCGCGTTATTTGTGACCTGTTGTAGCACTCTGTTTTGCAAGAGATGTGCTGCTGTCAGAGGGAAACGCATATCCCAGGGAGGGTCCTACCAAGAAGGACAGGGACAGTGGCACCCAAAGTGGTTGTTTTGGCACTTGAATGAGCAATGGAGAAAAGCTACCTGTTAAAAAATAGAAGTGAGTTAAAGGCTGACTAAGGCCAACACAGTCCAGACAGCACAGACTACCTAGCGGGGCTGGCCGCCCTGCTTCAGAAACCAGGAGCGACTGCCTGGAGCCTGTGCAGCACCGCACGCTGGTTTCGCTTCGTTGACGTGAGGGAGCTACGAGCAAGACGACTGCTCAGCGGTAGCCACAAGGGCTCCTCTGCCCCTACACAACTTACCACGGTCTAGCATTTCTGGCTGAAAGCGCATACACCACCACCCAGTTATGCAAACATTTCGTCCAGTTAAAAATCTCACCAGCAGAAGCAAACCGATCCCCTGGCAGCACCCCTGCATTGCAAGTGCCCATCACCCAGACCTCTGCGGGAGGCAGCTGTGGTGGGATTTAAATCGTGTTAGCAGCACGACAGGAGAGCCCTGCTGGTGATGAACAAGGCAGAGGGGTCCAAGCAGCTGCCTGTCAGGTGCCCACAGCTGCCAGGAAAAGGTGGCACATCCCAGGGGCTCCTGCCCTGCTGCTGGGGAAGGGGCTGAGCTGAATGGGTACCTACATGGGCTCGTGTCATCCTGCCCACTGGAGTCAAAAAGCCTTCCCCCAGTGCTGCCCTGCCCCCATGCCAGCCTGGCACCACGCGCAAGCTGCACCTTGTGAGTGTGCACGGTGTGCCACGGGATTGCAAAGCCATCAGGTCACGTCTTACACTTGGCAAAAGCTGCTTCTCACCTGTAGTGGGGAGAGATGCTTATCTGGTGAGGGGGAAGAGAGGGTCAAGGGCTGGACGGCCAGACCGCCCGCCTTTAATGACCTCCGAAATTGCAAGAACTGGAAGAGCGGAGTGACCAGCACGAGCACGCCAGCCTGCACACCCATACACGAGGCAAATACACAATTCAGAAGCAACTACCAGAATCGTACCCCAGGCCAGTGTAAATCCGGCGCGCTGCTTTAGCGAGCAACAGGATGGGGAAACGCAACTGGTACACTGTCAGGAAAAAACAGCCCCGAGCATCCCTGCGATGCCGCCGCAGGATTCCCCCGCAGCCTCGACGGGACGGGGCCCCGTGCCCCTGCCCCAGAGCCGCCCGCTCCGTGCCACACCAGCACCAGTACGGGACCCGTCCCGCACCCGTCGAAGTGCTGGGCTCAGCACCCAGCCGCAGCAGCCGTGTGGGGTGCGGGGAGGGCAGAGCTGCTCCCATTCACCCCCAGTGCGCCCAGGGACCCCCAGCATCTGAGGGCTCCCCGGGTTTTGGCACCACCACCTCCCCGCGAGGGTTCAGCCCGCCGGGTCCCCCGCGCCCGCGAGGGTTTTTGCCATAAACGCGGGGGCTTAAGGGAAGCGAAGCCCAGCACGCCCCGACCCGCAGCCCCCGGCCCTCCCTGGGCCCCCCAGGCCGCGCCGCGCCCCGGGGAGGGGCGGGGACCCCCAGGCCGGGCACCGCCTGCCCCGCGCACGCCCGCCCCGGGGAGCCCACGGTCCCGGTCCCGCGGGGACCGGGGGTCACCAGCGGCACACGGTCCCCCGCCGGCGCCAGCGGGATGCTACCGGGCAGCATCCCCCGGGGTCGCGCAGGACCCCGCCGTGTCCGGACCCTAGCGCAGCGCCCCCCCGCCCCACCTGCCGCCCCGGCGGCGGGGGTCGCGGCCGAGCCCCCCTACCTTTGTGCCCGCCGAAGGCGCCGTACCAGGAGAGCGAGAGCAGGGCGCACAGGCAGCCGAGCAGCAGCGTGAGCGCCGTGCCGCTGCGGAGCCTCATCGCCTCCTCGCCGGCGGGGGCGGCCGCATGTCCCGGGCGCGGCGCGGCCTCGGCGGCCCCGGGGCCCCGGCGAGCGCGGAGCGGAGCGGAGCGGGGCGCACCGCCCGCATGCAGCGCCCGCGCCGGGCCGGGCCGCGCCGGGGCGGGCGGGCGGGGCGGGGCGGGGCGGGGGCGGGGCCAATGGGCGGGGCGGCGGCGGGCGGCGGGCGCCCCCGTGCGGAGAGCGCGGGGCCAAGCGGGCAGCGGGCGGGGGGGCGGGGGGGCGGGGGGGGGAGGGTGTGTGCGCGCGCCTCTGTGTGTGTGTATGTGTGTGTGTGTGTGTTTGTGTATCTGTGTCTCTGTGTATGTGTGTGTGTGTATCTGTGTGTCAGGGTGTGTACATGAGCGCTCACTCATGGGTTACATATATAAATGTACATATCCAAATACTTGGCTTATCCCCATAGATGTAGACATGGATACTTGTGCACATACATATGTCCATACAAAAATACATACATCACTGTGGGTGCCTGCACGGGTCTGTGCACGTGTGTATGTGTGCACACACGCCTGGCTCTGTGTGTGTGTGTGTGTGGGTGGCATATCTCTGTGTGTGTGTGTGCCCGTGTGTGCCCATATATGTGGGGGGGGTGGTGTCCATACACCTCCGTGTGCGTACACACCTGGGCCCCTACATCCATATGTATATATGCACGGGGGGGGCGCGTCTCTGTGCGTGGGGGCACATACGGAGTGTGCGCGTGGACCCCCACGTCCGCACCGCTGTGCCCGGGCAGTGGTGTGGAAATGACCCTCGACGCCTGGGCTGTGCGCGGGTGCCTATGGACGGGGCACGTGCTCAGCCCCTGTGCACGGGGGTCCCGGTGCCCTCAGAGGGGGGCTGTGCACAGCCGCGGTGTGGGGCTGTGGGGTGGCGTCGGGGGCAGCAGTCCCCGCAGCCCTGCCAGGCGTGCGCACTGCCATTTCCACAGAAGCGTTCCATCTTGGTTAAGGAAACAGCATCTAATGTTTATGGAGAGAAAATCGATGCCAGATGAATATTGCAAGTGGAAGCCGCCGTCTGGAAGGACATCATTGCTCTTCCAAAGGACCTGGCATTCAGGGGTTATGGCCTCAAGCTGCTTGCCGGGATGAATGACAGAAGAAATCAGATTTTTAAATTATTTTCCTTGTATTTTCTTCTCTTAATGGGTCCAGCTTTATTTCATTATAGACCGGGAGGAGCTGTACAGCGAGGGCTGGCTCGAAGCACGGCGTTTACACGCCTCCAACGCCTGAACTTGTTCCTGCGGTTGGTCGTGAGGTCAGGCAGGAGTTGGCAGCTCCTGTGCCCCCTGTGTGGGTACATAAATCCTCCGGAAAAAGTTGTTGTCTTCCATTCCCTGGAGCTCTTTTAGTGCTTAATATTTTTATTATTTATTATATAATATATTTTTATTATTTATAAACACATACTGTTTGTTAATACTATTAATATAAATATTTATCAGATGTATAAATATTGTAGGACTGGCTTCCAGTGATCACAGTCTGTTGTTCAGAAGGTTTGGGTCCCTTGGAGAGCGAGGCAGAGCGACGCACACGCCGTGCCGGGGCAGGAGCAGTGACCCAGGCGCGTGGCCATGCTCCCCCACAGCCTGGATGGCAGGCGGCCGGCAGGGATGCGCTGGGAGCCCAGCACGTCTCCTCCTGGCAGCATTCCAGCTGGCACAGGAATCCTTCTGAAATGGGGAAATCTGGCAAATTTTCCTGCTGGAGCGGCGAGAAGGGAGTGCAGCACCCAGGAGGGGTGGGCGCAGGGGCTGCCTTGGGGTGCTCTGGGCGACATACGTGCCTCGTTGACCGCCGTGCACGTGTGTGAGGGAAAGCACGGGTTGCCCATTTCTGCAGGAGATGGTCTCACCTACCTGCATCCTTAGGCTTTTCTCTCGTTTATGAAACAAACCTTATTTTTCAGTCTTGAAATGGCCTCTCCCAGCGATTAGGAAATCTGGGAAGGGAATCGGCAGAGGGAGCCAGTTGGACGTTGGATGGCATGGACAGTGTCTGCCTGGCTGCCAGAGGCCAGCAAGGAGCTGCAGGACCCCAGCACAGACCATTGCTCCCGCTGGGCACGTCCCTGTGTAGGGAATTGCACCGAACATCACTCTTGGGACTATTGAAAATAACCGAGGGAGGCTGGATCTGTGCTTCCTCACCGGGATTTTGCAAGGCATTGCCCAAGCAACAGTCACCTGCCGTGAGCCAGCAGCGGCCCCGTGTCTCGGGGCTGCCGAGCCCTGGAGCACTCGGCCGGCTTCACGGAGAGCGGCCACGTCCCAGGCTCAGACCCCCAGCCCAGCACACCCACCCCTGCCTCACTCCTCGGCCGCAGGGAAAGCCGCAACCACATCACCAGTGGCATTTCCACCATTAGAGCGAAGCAAACAATCCCAGAAGCTCCATCCCACCCAGCCTGCTGGCTTTCTCGCCTTAAACCTATGGATTAAACCCAGGAGCCCACAGAGGGTTCACAGGAATTACTGGCAAGTAAGAGCTGCTTGTGGGGAAGGCGTGTGAAATCCTGCGGCCGTTAAAGAGTTGGAGAAATGACACGTTTTAGTGCACTGGCTGTTGGCTCTTTACTTTCAGATGTGCAAAACACTCCCACTGCTCGGGATATGTGGTGTGTCTGCAGCAGAAGAGAACAGAATAACATTAATAATTTCTCCAAGACAATTAATTAGACTCACTCCCAAGGATAAAGCTTAATCTGATTTCTGCTGTTACACTTTGTCTTCATAAAAGTCTGCAGAATTGAGTGAGCTTTATACCACTCACATGACAAAAACCTTGGGCTCTCCTGGAAAAAAATGAGGGGCTAAGTAAAACTGCCAGCACTTGCAGTTTTTCTATCAGACTTGCAAAGTTCCCTTTTACTCTTGAAGTCCTTCCCTCTTATCCCAGTTTTGGCTTTTATTCTGTTTTCAATAAGCAAGTTTTCAGCCTTGGTCCTTCTGCAGAGCAAAGTTTAAAATAGTTTAAAGTTTAAAAGTGTAAAGTTTAAAATACGCAGAGACTTGAAACCCCAGCAGCAAATAAACAGAGGGAAGATGTTTTTTTTAAGGTGATCCCATGATCTTTGAACAATTGATGTTGGCAACGTGGTAGAAATGAGGGCCTTCTGCAGAAAGCACTCCGATAGCAATCCATAGGTCCCGAGGGCATTAGAGAAATTAGAAAGAGAAAACATTTATTAGGTCTAGATATAAAAAATAATCCAGATTTATAGCTGATTTTATCTAGCACTCTAAAGAGCTTGGCTCTGGAGTTTGGCCCACCCATGAGCGGGGCCAGGCTCGGTCCTTCCCAGGCTGCTTTAAGCAAAGAGCACTTGCTGTTCTTCTCATAAAACAATGTAATTTCATTTTCTATGTGTTTTATAGGCTGCTGTGTTCAAACATCACCAGGGCTTGTTTCACTGCAGTACAAATGTTTCCAAATTCTCCTTAGCCACCAGAGATGAAGATCAATCACAACAGGGTGCTTACCTTCCATGTGTTGACATGATGCTTTAATTCAGGGCAAAAGCTACAAGTCAGGTTCTCAAAGCAAAGCTCACCCCAAGCAATTTGTGTAGGCTGCAAAAAGTGCCTTCCCACCTTGGAACACAAAACCCTTATGTATTTGCACAACACCGATTAGCGTGCTTGTGCTTTGTGCCTCCCCTCCACCTGTTTTCCCTATCTGTTCCTCTGTCTCAATGAAAAAAATGACCCACGGTTTTCTGCCCTTAAAAGTTTTACGTTGCACCAATGAGAAATGGTGCTGAGCCTATGTAAACACCTGACGTGGCAGAGGTAACCTTCAGGAAGACTCAACCTCAGCAATGAGACAGCAAAAAAAAAATAAAACCACCCCACTGCTCAGCTTTCCCTGCTGCCTGTGCTGTTGAGGAAGGAGGGTTTCTGCTTTGGAGACAGCGAACAGTGTTTTCGCTGGGCTGGCGGAGGAAGGAAGCTGGGGACCAGGCTGAGTCACCAGCGTCTGACCTGATGTGTCTGGAGCATCCCGCACCTCTCCAGAAGCCTCTGGAAGGTGTGCATGTCACTGCAGCAGTGCGTGGACTGTGGCACCCAGTCCAGCCCAGTGAGGACCTGCTGCTGCTGCTCTGTGCCGTCCCTCCATCACCGTACACTGTCCCACCAGGGCCGGGGGCCAAGCCCTCCCCTCCTCACCGGCATTGACGGGGCAGTGATGGGGGCCTCAGGCTGGAGTGGTGACTTGGGAAACAATGCCCTCTGGAAAATCATCAGCCTCTGCTGTCATTTGCAAGCAAAGACTGGACACCCCCCTGCCTTCATCCTGCCAGGACTTCACTGCCAACAGAAGTTTGGGCATAAGGAGTATTTCTGGTGATCGTGCCCTCGGAGCAAGAATCTCACCAAATATTTTTAAACACTTCCGAGCAGAAAGTGGGTGTAGAGAGAAATCAGAGCACCGCAGGGATGCTAATTGCTCCTTTTTGAGCCTTTCCTCTATAACTTTGAAATTTTAAACTCAAACAGCTTTTTTCCCATCCCCGTTGCTGTTTCTTCACTACATCCATCTGCAAAGCTGGCTGCTCAGCAGCTAGGGCTGACAAACCACTTTTTGGGCAGGGGTTGCTATGATCCTATGGGATTCCTAAGGAACCATAAGAAAACATCCACACAGCCAGTGCGTCATGCTGAGAATGCCAAAACCCAGATCCTCCAGCAAACGGAGTGAAAAACATCTCAAGTTAATATGTGTGGGAATCCGGCACAGCTTCTCACATGGCCTCTCCAGGGGGCCGAGGAGCATCCAGCGGCGCATCCCAGGGCTCAGGGCTATAGGAATCATGGCAGAGTGAGGTCTGGGGTCTGTGCCAGGGAAGGGCTCACTGGGAGGAAATCCCCGGCCTCGAGGAAGAGGAGGAGACAACAACTCACTGAGTCACCCCAGTCCTGTGACCGGTGAGGTAAGCTAACAGCAGGCTGGTGAAAGCCTTGTTTTCCTCATGTTTTGTAAAAGTGCGTGATGTCATGACCAGAAAGCTGAGCATGATTCAGCATGTTCCACCAGGAGAAGAGAAATTCCCTCTGGCTTTGGCCCCTTCTGTATTTGTCAACTGGATTAAAGGTCACATGGAAGAAAACTTAAGATTTCTGTTTTCAGTTCGGTGTGTCACCTGATAATTATAAATGCGTCAATTAATCTGGAGACACAACTGGCTTGAAAAGACCCAGCACCTTGAGGACAGACAACACACTGTGCCTCAAAAACCTGGGCAGTGATGGAAAGGGGAATAAGGGATTGGTCCTGTCTGGGACAGCAGCAACTCGGCACCTAAGGAATGAACATGCTGGGACTGGGTCCCAAAATACAAACCTCTCGCTCTGTAAATGAGACCAAAAGTGGCTATTGGAGTCCTCAGGAATAGGCCATGAGGTGGACATGCTGGAGGTGCTGCTTGGCAAAGCAGATTCAGCGTTGGCAGAGTGTCCTGTACCGCCTGCCCTGCTACCGCTGGTCCCTTTTCTGATTCTATGGAGAAAAAAAAAATAAAAAATTATGTCAAGTCAGCAACTTTCACCAACATTTTCAGAACTAAGGATATACATAGCAAAGAGGCAAAAGGGAAGGTGAGTGCAATATGCCTTTGGTGTGAGACCAAAGTTTTCAATATCTTGTGCTGTAAAAGCCGGTGAATCATTCCCTGTGCAGCATCATTCATGCTTAAACCTGAGTCTGCTTATGTTTAAACTTTAAGTCAGCACTTCACAGTGGAATATTTGCCACGTCATACCTAGAAATCGAAATTCCTAGAAAACTTCTGAAGTTAAAAAGGGCAACCCTTTCCATTGTAAATACTATTTTCCAGAAAAGTGTGGTGATTTCAAAATTGCCACACATATGCCAAAAGTGTATCTATACAGAAGGCTGAGTGTTAAACATACATACTTTAGGTCAAGAAATAAACTGCCCCCCATTGTGGAAATTAAAAATCACCCTTCTCTTGATTGCAGAAGATGATAAATCATGACAGTTTCTCCTAAGTTTTTATTATCTTAAACGAAGAAATATGTCACTGAGAGTCAGAGTGGTCAGGCCCTTGGGTGAGAGGAAATTAACACCAATGAGGAACGTAATAATCATTGATCCATCTTTATTTAATTAGGTTTGGACAGCACAGATGGTGTGTTCTGCCAGCTGGACTCTCCTGTGGCCAGATTAAGATGCCTGTCAACTGTATTTTATCTACAAAAAAATACTGCTGCCAACCGACTTGGAAAGCCCCCAGAACATCCTCCTTAATGTCAGTTGTGTTTATTTTTGTGTGTATCTTTATTTTTAGCCCCCCCCTTCCAAAACACTGGGTTCAGGGAAGAGCATTAGCTGAAGAGTTACTTATTCCAGCCACGCTGAGCATGCAAACCCCTGTGACGGGTACTGCCAGCCTGCTTGGCCATGCTGGCCCCAACGCAGAAGATGTGGGTGACGAGCAGGACTGGGGTGGCCAAGCGCCACATTAGCACATGCCCCAGCTAATGCTGGTGGCTACTGCCAGCAGTGACGGGGACCCGCTCAGCCCGGGGCTACCCCGTGGGTCTCGGAGGCCACGTGGCCACCCGGAGGGTAGTGATGCTGTGCCCACTGCCCGCTGCCCGGGCACGTCCGGTGCTTCTGCGCTCAGCAAGGCCCTGCGCCCCCAAACTGCCGCACGGCCGCGCAGGGCTGAGCACACGCGGGCACGTCCCAAGTGTTCGCGCGTTCCTTCGGCTGCGGGAAGCGCCCGCTTCAGCACTCACCCCGCTGCGCTGCACGCAACGCACCGAACGCGGCCCGCGGCGCGCCCAGAGGGGGCGGAGCCTCTGTCACGGGGGCGTGGCCTGGTGCGCGGAGGGCGGTGGTAGGGGCACGGCCTGTCCCCCCGGGGGCGTGGCGAGCGCCGTGCCCCGCCCCCCGCGGCGCTATAAGGCGGCGGCGTAGCCCCGTGTGCCGCTCGGCCCCCGCCGGCAATTCCTGCTGCGCCACAGGCATGGCGGCGCTGACGGTGAAAGCCTACCTGCTGGGCAAGGAGGAGGCGGCCCGCGAGATCCGCCGCTTCTCCCTGCCGCCGCCCGCCCGCTACCAGGCCATCCACGACCGCGTCGCCGAGCTCTTCCAGGGGCTGCTGCGGGCCGGGCCGCCGCCCGCTTTCCGCATGCACTACAAGGGTGAGCAGCGGGACGGGGGGGTGTCCTCTGCGCACCGGGCCGGCCACGCACCGGCAGCGGGTCCGGACCTGAGATCGGCCTCCCTGGGGGTGGGAGGGCCTCGGGGCGCGGGGTATCCCCGCAGCCCCCCGCGGGATCGGCCTCCCTGGGGGTGGGAGGGCCTCGGGGCGCGGGGTATCCCCGCAGCCCCCCGCGGGATCGGCCTCCCTGGGGGTGGGAGGGCCTCGGGGCGCGGGGTATCCCCGCAGCCCCCCGCGGGATCGGCCTCCCTGGGGGTGGGAGGGCCTCGGGGCGCGGGGTATCCCCGCAGCCCCCCGCGGGATCGGCCTCCCTGGGGGTGGGAGGGCCTCGGGGCGCGGGGTATCCCCGCAGCCCCCCGCGGGATCGGCCTCCCTGGGGGTGGGAGGGCCTCGGGGCGCGGGGTATCCCCGCAGCCCCCCGCGGGATCGGCCTCCCTGGGGGTGGGAGGGCCTCGGGGCGCGGGGTATCCCCGCAGCCCCCCGCGGGATCGGCCTCCCTGGGGGTGGGAGGGCCTCGGGGCGCGGGGTATCCCCGCAGCCCCCCGCGGGATCGGCCTCCCTGGGGGTGGGAGGGCCTCGGGGCGCGGGGTATCCCCGCAGCCCCCCGCGGGATCGGCCTCCCTGGGGGTGGGAGGGCCTCGGGGCGCGGGGTATCCCCGCAGCCCCCCCACAGGCTCCCCCCCTACTCCGCCAGGCACCTCCCGTGATGCCTGACCAGGCACCTAATCCTGCACTTGGCCCTTTCTAGATGAAGACGGCGACCTGATCGCGTTTTCCACCGACGAGGAGCTGGAGATGGCGATGCCTTACGTGCAGGATGGCGTCTTTCGTGTTTACATCAAAGGTAACCCGTGCAGCTCCGGAGGGCGGCTGCAGGTCTCTGGCTTCACGCTGCTGGCTGGCAGCGCTCCGAAAATGGGAGCAGCAAGGTCCAGCTCTTGTCCTTGTCCTCGAGGGCCTGGCATAACCTGTAACATTCTGGGGGGAGGTGAAATAAAGGGCAGGGTAATACGCCAGAATATGAATCCGCCCTGCTGAGGTGGGGTAAACAGATCACAAGTTTCCTCCTAGCTCTGTCAGCTCAGCTGGCCCAGTGCGAGCCACTGTTGTCATCCTGGCTCCCTGGAAACGGTGGCCTGGCACGAGTGTCTTTAATAGTCACAATGCATTAGGAAGCCTTAATTCCGGCTTATTCAGTGCATAGTTGCTACCTCGTCCATTCTGTTCACGTAAATACCTGCAAAGCTTTATCTGCAGCCCATCTAATGAGTCACACCAGCCAGCGGCTGTTGTCCCTGTTCTCATGTGTTATGTCTCCTGGCATTTCTTCCTAACTGCCTCTCCAGAAACATTTTGTTCCTGCAGTGCTTAGGAAGGTAGGATAAGAAGCCAAAGGGGGTAGCGCAGCACTAATCTAAAATAAACATGCTGGGGGAGTGTTACAGATCAGGCATGCTCAGTTTGAGGAGCAGGTATCTTTGCAAAACCCCTTTGCACTTGGTTTAAGTTCTCTTACATGCCCCTGGCTTGCATTTGGCAGCCAGTGTAAAAATAAACTGACCTAGTAAGTCAATACTGCTCTGACAAGGGCTGTTTGTGCTTCCTCCTGTGCCTGATTTCCAGCCTTTAAATAGTAACCTCATTCTTGATGCAAAGTTTCCTTTCCTTAATACAGAGAAGAAGGAGTGCCGGCGGGAACATCGTGCGCAATGCAGCCAGGAGCCTTCCCGTGAGATGGTGCACCCCAATGTGATCTGTGATGGCTGTGACGGACCGGTGGTGGGTGCCAGGTTCAAGTGCACTGTCTGTCCAAACTATGACTTGTGCAGCACCTGTGAGGGTAAAGGTATCCACAAGGAGCACAACATGGTGATGTTTCAGAGTCCATTGCTAAATCCTTTTGAGGTGAGCAAAATCCATGGAGGGGAACTAACAAATGGGGTATTCCTCAAATTTAAGTCATGAGTTTGTTACTGTGTGAAGAGTCACATGAATGTTACCCTTTACAGTGGCTTCCCCGAGGACGCTGGCTCCGTAAAATGCGGCATGGTGTTCCACCTTTCCCATGGATGCACTGCTGGGGATATCCTGGCCCGGCAGGTCCATGCCAAAACTCTGAACAAGCCCAAGCCAGTGCTGCAGCCTCCAGTACACCTGCTGCAGAAGGTAAGAGGAGATGCCCTAGTAAACAAAGTGGTGGTGGAGCCAGGCTAGCTAAGGATCTGCAGCATAGGGTAGAATCTGGGTGGAAAAAGTCAACATAGGAATGAATCTAACTTGCTTGAAATAATTAGCAGCTTTCAGCACAGAGTGGGATTATTTTAAGGCATGCTTGGGCCCATGCAGTCAGTGAGGATGCAGAGAGAAAGTATCTGGAACCAAACCAAGCTGAGCTGTTAGGTCAAGCATGGCACTACTCTACTCCAGATCTGCCTTTCAGCATGGCTAATGAGCCTTAACAATGCTAATGCCACTGGTTTTCTGTTCCAGGGGTAGCTCAGAGTTAGTTTTTGTCTCTGTACTGCCTTTGTTGTGCAGTGTATCTGAGTGACAGGAAACGAGCACCAGGATCTCCTTGGGGATACACTCTGTAGGTGCTCCTTCCTTCTGAGCTTCCATGTGTGCTAACAGAAATTGTTTTTCTAGAAGCTTCTACTAACAGCCACCCTCAGGACCCCAATGTCACCTTCTTAAAGAATGTTGGGGAGAGTGTTGCAGCTTTTCTGAGCCCCCTGGGTAAGTGACTTAGTTTGTTATCCCAATCCCTGAGACTGGCTTAAAGATCCTTCTAACAGGAGCAGCAATCGGCTGTTGTGACCGATACTGGAACTACCTCATGCCGCTAAGCCTTGAAGGCTTAATTTATTCCTGGTACTAATAATGCTGAGGCTTAGAACAGCCACTTGGTACCTTTTCAGGGCCCTGCTTTGGGAGGAAATGAGGAAAGATTTCATTAACATGTCACCACTGCAACACTAACTTTAAGTTGGTAGTGACTTAGGATTTTGCCTGGCTTATATGGACATGGGTAACTTCTGCCCTGACCCTCTAAAAGTATGTCTCGTCAGCCTAGAGGAAGAGGACTATTTGGTGCTTAACTATTCTTTGTTTAAAGAATGCTTTGCTTTTTAATTCCTGCGTGTTACCTGGCAAACTGTAGGATTACAGAAATCTTACAATGTTCAGACAAGCATTGATTCATGCTCATTGAGGACTGTGCTTTGGAAATTTCTAAGACTTCCTCCATCTCAAATGCCATTCTAGGTATTGAAGTTGATATTGATGTGGAACATGGAGGACAGAGAAGCAAAGTGACTCCTGCTTCTCCCAGTCAGGAGAACAATGCTGAGTCAAGCAGCGGTACTTTTGACCGGAATGTTCAGACCAAACCAGATTGGAATAACACTGATTCTGCTACAGAAGTAAATACTGTTGCAGAGCAGATGCAAGACATGGTGATAGATCCTGTGCCTACACAAATGGAAGATGGCAGCTTCCAGTCCCAGGTACAAAAATTATGATGCTAATTTAATGATGCTTGCTGAGGCATTACTAAAAAGGAAAGTAATAAAATTTAGTACATATTGTGGGACTGAGTATTAAGATCTCAGCAGATTGTGATACACAGTATGTTTGCTTTACATGTTTGCAGCAAAGGTATGGGACTTCTTGTGGGTGTAACCCTGTATTAAAGGCAGATAGTAGGAGCATGCATCCTGCCTGGAAAGCACTGCAGCACCTGGACCTTTTTTCTTTCCATTTCAGGAACACAGTGAGTCTAGCAGCTCATCAGGGGGTGATGAGGACTGGACCCACTTATCTTCCAAAGAAGTGGATCCTTCCACAGGTGAATTACAGTCTTTGCAGATGCCAGAGACGGAGGGTCCCAGCTCCTTGGATGTATCTCAGGATCCTCCCCAGCCAGGACCTACAGGACTGCGAGAAGCTGCACTCTACCCACATCTCCCACCAGGTATGAGAATGTGTCCGGGTTTTGTAGCTGAGAGTGATTTTTCACTGCAGAGCTGCCAATGTGGCTGACATAAGTAGTCCTGCTTTTAGAAATGGTAGAAACCAAGGTCACATAAGTTACAGCTAAACTTGTCTGTGACTTTGGTAGCAGGTATGGCAGCTCTTGCACCCTGTTAGAGGCAGCCAGGTGGTTCTCTTGAATGTAGGCAGCTAAGTTTTAACAAGACTTCAGACATTAGACTAATATCCCATTTGAGCAGCATGAAAAAAGATGGTATACTAAATCATGTCCTTGCTGCATACTCTTGAGGAGAGCCTCTTGTAATGCAGGATGCAAACTAACACATCCTGTGGCTTTAAGATGGCATTTTTGTGGTGGGAGGCAGTAACACTATACAAGGCCACTTAACTAAGATAAACAGCAGAGTCCTACAGCAAGGCCAGCAAGTCTGACTCAGCAGTTTTCTTAGCTGGTTATGTCTCTTTTATCTCAGACATCTGCCCTCCTGACAAAGGAGAGTGTGTCTTCCAGCATTCAATCAGCTATGCTAGATTTACTAGAAGTAGTGCCAGCCTACCTACTGTGTGGTATTACAGCCTTGGCTGGTTTGCCAATTACATGAAATATTTAAACTGTTCTTCTCTTAACAGAGGCAGACCCTCGCCTCATTGAATCTCTGTCCCAGATGCTGTCTATGGGCTTCTCTGATGAGGGGGGATGGCTCACTCGACTCCTGCAGACAAAGAACTGTGACATAGGGGCAGCACTAGATGCCATCCAGTATTCCAAGCAGCCACCTCACGTGTAGTAGTCTGTGTAACAAAAAGCACTTTCCTTCTAACTGAAAGCAGACAATACAGTACAACTCACTCGGCGGTTCATCTTTCTTCCTGCTAAGGGTTTGTGTCTCATGTTTCTAAGTGCTTGTAGAACAGAGGAAAAATAAATACTACTTCATGTGCTGAGCGTGTGTGGGTGTTAAAGTATCACAGCTGTATTACCTGGTTTAATGTAGCCTAGTTAAAAGACTAGAGGGACTAGGCTAAGAGTCTGTGATTTTTACCAAGTGCTCCCTGTGCAAGGAGGCAGTCTAGGACTGCAGGCCTGCCTTTTAGCACATACTGTGCTATACCCTTAGGGCTACAGTTCTGAGGAGAAATGAAATGCTTTGCTGGCTCTGAAGCCTGTTCTAGAAGAAAGGATTGCTATGGGAGATTGAAACAAAGCATAGTAGAGGGGGCTGTAGTTTCTAATGGGGAGGTAATCACAGAATTGTATTGGCCAGGAATCCTATCTGATAAGGTTGCTAAACAAAACTGCATAACCCTCATGCTTGCCCACTGCATCAGTCTCTTCCACTCTCAAACACAGCCATAAAACAAACAGCTTTAATAGTACAGTTCTGTAAGGCTTCAAATAAAGCTAACTTGAGTTCAAATACAGTGACAGACAAGCAAGCAACACCAGAGAGGCCTGAACTCAGAGATCATCATCAAACTCCTCCCCTGTGCAGAAGAGTCGTTCAGAAGAAATATTGCTAGGCCTTGGCCCAGCATTACAGTTAGTAAGGGTGTTTGCCTTTGCCTTGCTCATGCTATCCAAGCAGCACCCTCCTGCAGTGGTTACACCACCAGATCCTGCCCCTATCAAATAGCTTTGAGGTGCTTTCAACAACACATCCTCCTTAATTGAGCAACTGGCACTGGGGACCATGGTGCCAGGCAATTCTGAGGCAAGCCGCCCAGTACCAACAACACACTCTGCAAATTCAAAACCTGTACCTTGACATCGAGTTCTTCCAGCCTGTTCTGAGCACTTACTGGGCATACCAGCAGCCGCTGCACTGGTGCTGCGTAGTCCCAACCTTCCACTGCCCTCCTGTGGTGACAAGGTGACCCTGGCAGCATTTCCACTACAGTTGTCAGAACATGTGAGAAATTTTTCCCACTTTGAGGGCTTGTTACAAGCAGCTGGGGTTTGTGTATTCTCCTCAGGCACTACAGACTTGCAGACAACAGGAACCATCCTGTCTCCAGAAACGGCATCTCCATGATCTGGATCTGGCACTGCCACTAAACATTTCTTGCGCTGAAAGAAGAAAGAGAGATTGGTTATAAATCCAGCACACACAGCCAAGAAGCAGGCAAAAAAGGAGCATTCGGGTCCTTCAGATGCACCCAAATTCTCACCAGGCCTCCAAGGCAGAGCTGAGGCTCGTGCTGGGTGGGCCTGCGAAGACTCAGGCCAACCTCACCACCACTGCAGATAATCACAGTAACCTTAACGACTGCAGCAGGTGCCACTGCTCAGTAAGGCAAGGCAGCATAGATTGCAGCTGTGCTGATAGAGGAATCCGGCTCAACCAGTCTGTCTACACAAGGTGGCATTGTCTTTGACTAAAGCCTTTCAGAGACAAAACTCCTGACACAATTTTCTTCTCCTCCCCAGGCATTCAAATAGAAGAGCAGAGAAAGACTCATAAAAATTCAAAATTATGATGACACAAAAGAGCAGTGTTCCCTTGACCTTTGTTTTACTGGTAGGAAGCATTTTCTACAATTGAAATACCTCAGCAGTTTTAACTTTTTTGGCTTGGTAGGCAAGATGGAAAACTCCATTTTCTTCTACATACTCTGCAACATCACTGGAGAGGAAGCTCTTCTGGTGTTTCCTGGTCAAGAAAACCATTCACAAAGAGGACAGATGAGCTCCACTGTGGATTTTTTTCACAAATCACCAGAAGTGTTCATAAAATGCATGGCTCTAGCAATAAGAGGAGTTTTAGTCCCTAATACCAAATCCCTGCTCAGCTATTTATTTTTTTAAAAGAGAGAGAAAAAAGAAATATGTAAATATCTGTAGTGAAAAACAAGAAAGAATTTAGAATTTGAAAACAGAGAATGTTAGTTAATCCTTACAGTTAACAAAACATGGCCTTGGCAGAAGGAATAGACACCATAAATATGTCAAGCTGGGACACAACAAGATAAGCTCAAGGAGAACCAAATGGTTAATGAGACCAAACAGAAAATTACTGGAACTGTGCGTGCACTATCCTAATTAGCATACTAAAAATCCACACTCGAGCAAAGAAAGCCCCCTCCTCACAGAACATGGGCGGTGAAAACCAAGAATGCTGTATCTTTAAAAGGAGCCAAGCCTCGTAAGAACCAATGAGAATTAACTGACTAAATGTAATTATGAACAGTTTTTTGATGTGTATAAAACAGTTTACTATGTGTTAAGAGGTGTGCTAGCTGTGTGGGTTTACCACCTAGCACCCATCTCTGTGCAGACATGCAATGAACAAATACCTCGGCTCTGTGTGTGGTTCTGCTCTTGCACAACCAGGCAAAGAACCCAGATGTGGGGTAACAAACTCAGGTCTACGCTGCAACCTGTACTTTGTTCAGCTATCAGAAGTGAGCCACCTCCCACACCTCCAAACCAAATGTCACCACCTGGGGGCAAGAATTACCAAAAAAAATCTCAACCAAAAAAACTTTCGTACCTTTGTTCCTCCACTGTGTTCTTCCGGGAACAGAACTGTTGCCTTTCTCTATCTGCCTCCTCCTCCCCATCTTCCTGATCTTCACTGTTCTTGTCCAGATATTTACTCCAGCGACTGACCTGTGCCCTTCCCTCCTACAACACAGGAGAATTACTGAAAACAGCAAAATACAGGGCTCTCATTTTTGGAATTGTTAAGCATGTGCTGAATGCCTCAAATCACAAGTTTAGGCCATGTTCCCAGGCTCAGTATCCTGGTGGAGCAGAGAGTTTCTGTATACATCTCAGTCTCTCTTTGCTGCAGCTGCTCTGATTATATACACTAGTTCAGCTGTCTGAACCCAGATAAAGGGATCACTGATTTCGCTTGGATTCACCTAGGTCAGTATGGGTTGGTATTTACCTCAGCTTTGTAGGTATCTTACCTGCTGGACTGAACTGCCTTCATGTTCTGCTGCTATATTTTTGCTGTCATTTACAGATTCTTCTATGCACCTAGAATAGAGGTTTAAATTAATGTTTCTAGAATACAATTCTGCTGATTTGTGATCTTCAAATCACCTAGTCACAGGACAAGGGACTGGACAGAAAGCATGGATAGGAACACTGGATAGCAGGCATGTCAGAAAAACAAAGGTTCTGTAGAAAAGCAGAGGTCAAATGAAAGATTTGCAAGATATATTGCCCAAATACTTGAAAAAAAAATCTAGTTAGAGGGTAGCCTTCCTTCTTTCTATACAAATAGAGTAGCAAGTTTGATCTAAAGCTGTTAATCATGCAAGACAAATTCTAATTGATCATAACAAGGGATATAACAGCATGTCTTTGGGGCAGCAGCTTAAACCCACTAAGTATATCCCGAACAACTGAAGGAAAAGGGAAGTTATTCCACCACGTTTTGAGAACAGAAATAGTAACCCTTTTTGACGAAGTGAACAACAGTGGCTGTTCTTCACAAAGCTTAACCCTGAAGTACTACACAACTATGTTATCTAACTAGATATGTTGACCAGATAGATGACTGATTTCTGAAAACAACCTTGAGTAAAAAGGAAGCTGGACTAGTTCAAGACCAGTTCAAGACCAGGCGATTTGTAAACAGATTCAAGAAGGAAATAAACAGGAAAGCGCTACTCAGATTTTCCAGCAGGAATTACATCCAAGTGTTTGCACTAAACAAGTCTTTTTATCAATAGCAGCAGTGATTACTCAACAGATTCAACAGTCTGAAACCCCCAAGTGCCAAAAGTTAAGTAGCAACAGCTTAGAGTGGAGGATGTTTTCTCTCCAAGGATGTACCTCTGCACTGCTTGTCAGTCCGTAAGATGGACATCACAGTCAGCTCATCAAACAGCAAATAAGAAAGACCATTAAAAAAAAGCACAACCAAAACAAAACCCAAACCCTTTTGCCTATCTTTTAACGGGTAAAGGCCTGACCAACCCACACTATTGATAACTAAACTTACCTGAAAAAATTCCTTGTCAAAAGAAACGTGTCAAGACACTAAACCCAACAAAGAGCTTGTTCCTAAGAGGTGACCACAAAACTGGCATGTGTCATGGCTTTACAGGACAGAACACCCTCCATGAGCTCAAATTAGGCAACAGGCTGAAGATGCACATCAACTGCAGCACATCAAAAGAAACAAGCAGATAAAGATTAAACACTCTACCGAGATGTCCACCTGACTGCTTCCTCCGCCTCTCCCTGCAGCAAGTTTAATTTCTGGACATGGTGCCTACAGTCCAGGCCAGATCCTTGGCCGTAAATCTGCAAAAAATTAATTAAAAAAAAGCTTCGGGAGCAGCCAGAAGGAAACGGCGCAAGGTGAGGCTCCCCCAGGTAATAGCGACACACGGCTGAGAGCGGGTGGTGTGCTGGGCAGGGCTCCCCAGTGCCACCCCACAGGGCTCCCCGCCACCGCGCTGGGCTCCCCAGTGCCACCCCACAGGGCTCCCCAGCACCGCTCTGGGCTCCCCAGTGCCACCGCGCTGGGCTCCCCACAGGCCCGGCCCAGCCTCTCACCTTCTGCACCGCCTGCCGCTGGCCGCACACGCTGCAGCTCCACTTCCCGCTCCGCTTGGCCTAGGAGGGCGCAGAGGGGGTCAGTGGCAGCCCGCCCCCCGCTCCCGCCCCCCGCCCCGGCCCGCACCCACCTGCTGCACCTGGAAGAGACGGCAGGAGCAGCACCGCAGCACCCAGAACTGCGGCGCCATCCCGCCGCCCGCCCTCGCCATGGCAACGCGCGCTTCCGGCCACGTGACCGCCGCGACCAGCGAGTCGCCCGCTCTGCCCCCCAGTCGGCCCAGCGCCCCCTGGCGGCACAGCCTCCCCACAGCCCCCGCCGCTCCTTCTGTAAAGCCGGACAGCCGCCGCGGTCCTCCCACCGGCGGGATCACCGCAGCACCAACGGGTGCGAGGGGAGCTGGGGGGCGTGGGGGGGCTGCAAAGGTAACCCCCTGCCGCGGGGCAGCGTGTGTGCACTGAAGCGGCATCGGCCTCTGCCACACTGAAAGTAAATACAGAGAAGAATAATTAAAAAAAAATTAAAAAAAAAAAGGAGAGAAAAAAAACTGAAAAAAGATGGAAAAAAGAAAAATAAGAAGGAAGAAAAAACAGTAAGAAAGAAAAGGAAAAAGAAAAGGAGGAAGGGAAAAGAAAAGGAGGAAGGGAAAAGAAAAGGAGGAAGGGAAAAGAAAAGGAGGAAGGGAAAAGAAAAGGAGGAAGGGAAAAGAAAAGGAGGAAGGGAAAAGAAAAGGAGGAAGGGAAAAGAAAAGGAGGAAGGGAAAAGAAAAGGAGGAAGGGAAAAGAAAAGGAGGAAGGGAAAAGAAAAGGAGGAAGGGAAAAGAAAAGGAGGAAGGGAAAAGAAAAGGAGGAAGGGAAAAGAAAAGGAGGAAGGGAAAAGAAAAGGAGGAAGGGAAAAGAAAAGGAGGAAGGGAAAAGAAAAGGAGGAAGGGAAAAGAAAAGGAGGAAGGGAAAAGAAAAGGAGGAAGGGAAAAGAAAAGGAGGAAGGGAAAAGAAAAGGAGGAAGGGAAAAGAAAAGGAGGAAGGGAAAAGAAAAGGAGGAAGGGAAAAGAGAAAGATCAGACTCCAGCCACACCAAGTGTGCTCTTTGAGATCACCTCCACGGACAAAGAACAAGCAATATACCATGAGCCCAGAGAAATAAAAGGCAAAGTAGCTTACAGGATTCTGGTTCCTTTATTGAGTACGTGACAGATAAGACAGACAGACAGTGTAAAATCACATGTATTATTTGTACTTTTAAAAAATTACAATAAATTACTGAATAATTAGTAAAAGCAGTTTTACTAATGGCTGCTCTCCAGTGATACAGGACAGAGGAGGCAGAGAAGTATGTACCAGCTGCGAATACATACAGAGAATGTCACAAGGAGGAATTAACACTGAGTAGCACACAAAGTAGTGTTAAATGGGAACATCCACCTGTACGTGTCTTTCCCATCCTTTATATTCCAAACGCCAGCCAAAAGCTGCAGCCAACCTTGCCTTCAGTGCGGGGTCTGCTCTCGCCCAGCAGCAGCTCTCCCCAGCCCTGCGAGGCAGATGCCTGCGTACTGAGATGAATTTATCTGTAGAACAGCATTAATTCTCCTCCCTTGGAGTGCACACCTTGCTACCAGAAGGCTAACTCTTTAGTTTCTTCTGGTCTTAATTGATTAAAAAAAGCATTAACTCAGTCTCCCAGTTATTTTATCTCTAACTGGAAAGAGATCTAGTCTGTTGAGGTTTCCCATAATGGGCTGATGGCAGAGGGCTGCACTATGAATTCTTCCTCTTCAGGTACAAATGCCCTTTGATGTATAGCAGTTTCTAAAAGCACATCCATTGCTAGACTCTTTGTACAGGAGATGTTCAGAAAGGACACACTGAGCAGCTGCAGGTGGCACAACGCTCCTGTACATCTTCTGGCCCAAGCATTTGTGAGGGCTGATGGATCAGAGTATTTGTAGGGGTCCTCCTAAAAACTGGACCCATCACTAGCTAGTAAAAACAGAGTTAGCAGGGAACAATGAATGTTTTCTGTACCGATGGGGAAAGTCCAGCAGACCAGTGTGTCACTGCCCTGTAACGCTGAGGCTGATTCACTGACTTCTCATCTAGGAACTTGTTCCCTCGTTACAACTGTCATGAGCCCACTGACTGACTTAATATTCTTCTGCACTGAAGTCAAGGAGCTTGTGGCTTCCCGGACAAACGAAAAACAAGGGTTTTCAAAGAGTTAGAAAAGCAAATGCTAGAAAACCAGGCTTGTCTGAAAACTCCTGAATGCTGAAGGAGACAGTGATCATACACTATGAAAATGCCAAATCACATCTGAAATAAACCAGCAGATCCGAGGAACGTCTGTGTTTAGAACTTAGGGTGCTGGGGGCAGTGGGGCACATTTGCATTATAGCTGCTGAGTCACAGAACAGCACTGAAGAACTTACAAGACTATTTATAGGCCAGGGTCCTACAGGACTTGACTACACTGCATTAGCTCTCAGATTGGCAGCCAGAGGTGAACATGGTTTCAAGCCAGGCTGCATCTGCCGTGCAAGTTACTCGGAAACCTGCAGCAAACAAGGAAGGGCAGGCAAGGAGCGGTTACTGTCTGAAACAGAACTTCATTAAAATAAAAGATAGCAAAAGGCAGACATGCATAATTTATGCTGGTAATTCTATATGTCAGGGGCTATTAGGTTCTAATGGCTCTTGAGAATGTAAATCTAATTCTGTCAGCCAGAGTAGCCAAAGAAGCACCTACAAAAAACAGTCGCTGTCAGAAGCCCCTTATCAATTGGAATCTATTGTAATTGTGTAGTTACTGGTCTCTGATTAAACAACAATAACAAAAAAATCCCCAACACAAAATACCGAACCATCCTGCCATCTGCCACATTATCTCCGTTTTATCTCCCAAAGACAATTCCTGCTTTTTTGAGTTCACCCTGACACGGAGGAAAGTTCATAGTCACTGGATGAACTGAACTGCCTCTCTACTTTCTTCTGATCTTTGATCTTTTGGAGAATGTCGACCTTTTTCTCAAAGTAGTTTACAAGGGCTGTTTCCGTCAGCATGGAAGCTAAGATCTGCTCAAAGGAGATAGACCAGTCAGTATCAATGGTACTACCATACCTGGCAGCTGCACTGCTGCCTTCACAGCCAACCAGGACCGTGTCATCTGCAATGTCTTCACACTGCAAGGAGCCTGTGCTGACCATGGAGTAGGAAGACATGGACATATCATCTTTGGTTTCATCATCTGATAGCAGCTGTAAAGGAGAGCCTGGTCCTTCCGCTGACGAATCTCCTAAGGTTTGGTTCTCCTGCTGTGCTTTTTCAGGCTGAACATCTCCACAGGTTTTGTCCTCATGGTCAGCTTGGGGTTGCTGCTCCACTGCTGAATTCTGACTGTGTTCAGATGTTGGTGACTCCTCTTCACTCACAGGATCTTGGGTATTGTTTGCTCTGCAGTCCTCAGACTTCCTCATGGGCTTGTTGGAGAATTTTTTTCCAACTTCCCCAATTCGCAGAAGAAGACTGGCTACAGTGGCAATTGCATGGTACAGCTCTTGCTCCACGGGGTCCTCGCTGAACATGTTGTATAGAGTCTTGCATAACTCTATGAATTGTTCCTTCAAAAGACAAAGACCAAAAAAATCATACTTCAGGCTGAAAAAACTTGACAGCGCACCATCTTGACTGACTCCTTGTTTATTTGCCTCCCCACCAAGTAAGTGGCAACTTACTGTACTGATTCAGAACAGTTCAATACAGGCAAACGTTTCTCTCTCTGCTGTAGCAGCTAAATTGAGACATGACTAGCAATTTAATAGCGGTGGGGTTTTTTTGCTGACAGATGAACAGAGTACTCACACACTCACATCTGAGAAAACATAAAGTTTTACTTCTGTCCTGCTACACTTTTGTGGTCAGCTTCTAAGCATTTCCAAACTGGTTTAAGCAGCACCCATCAAGGAAATTAGAGACAGAAAAGATCACACCAGTCATCAGACTCTCATTGCTGTAACCACATTCTTCACTCTCCACCAAGCAGCTGTAACTCGAGGCAATGCAAAACCAAAAAAGCCAGACAGGTTTATGCAGCCGATGCCATATTTGAAACATACTGCTTGGGAGGGAAAACACAGATTGCAGTTCTTATAGGAAAAACTGGTCTGGAGGCAGAGAGAATCAAATACCTTTGGTGGAAAAAAAGCAGTTTGTCCATGTCCACCGAGGAAGTCAACACAAATGTGTGGAGTTAAGAGGCTTCTAAAGCTCACCAGAACAGCAGGGCAATCTACAGGCAAGGACTGAGTATGCTGGCAAAATGGCTGCACGTACTGCTGAATTCCCCACTAAGCTGCCAGTTGTCTAACTGGAAACCTTCACGTTCATTTCTTACCTGACTCATTTTGGGGAGATCTTTAATGGTTTCTTTCTTGGACTCTTTTTCCTTGGCCCACATTCTTAGGTAGTATCTATAGTCCTGTGGACTGGTACCTTTCTCCTCTGCAAGGCAACAAGAAGCTGCTAGTGTCAGGTGGTTAACTGTTTCAGACTTAAGAAGTGAATGGAACGCTGTGCCAGCAAAAATCATGCTGGAAGCAGGTTTTATTGACAGTTCAGGAATGCATCTACCAGGAAGGCTGTACCATTTTCTCCTGGTTTATCTGATCCAGTTCAGTAAAGCAAATATTTTAACACTGCTGCCTTGGTCTGACTTCTCATAAATAACTCTGAGTTGACAACTTAACAAACATGATGTACAAATGTTACGATCTTGGTATGTAAGAGTTAGAGCAGTAAGGCATGAGAGATTTACTTCCCAGCTTGCATCCCACTTTACCTCTGTCCTTGAGGGACACTTTGAAAGGTCTCCTTGATACAGCAATGGATGACGAACAGTTTATAATATGAGACAGACAAGACTAGAATGTCGTCTATTGATGATGAAATTACCTTTTTCTGGACCATTCTCATTTCTCCTTCCTTTATCATCTTGGGTTTCTAAAAAATTATGGAATTATAGAAGAATGATTAATAGCTGATTTTCAGCAATATAATCCATAAAGAACATAAGACAACTCAAAATACACAAATTGAAATCATACAAGAATATATTTAACAGAAGTTCAATCTCAACACTCCCACATCATGTTTGGAGGAGTGAACAGAACAGGATGGAAGCAAGAGGCTGGTGGGATGAACCGGATAAAGCGCCACACTGAAAAGTGGGTTGAAGAGCTGAGATAGAGGGCAGAACTCTTAAAAGAAAGGGTGAAACACAGATATGAAAGACAGCTAAGCAACGTGATGGCTTAAAAACAAAGAAGTTCTGTTATCCAAAGCAAGATAATGAATGGAAAAAACCCCAAACCAGTACTGAGCAGATGTATGACTAATACCTACACTCACCATTATTCACTGACTGAACTAACACTTTAGGAGTTATTTGTAGAGCCTAACTTCATGAACTTAGCTCCTGGTTCCCTATATTGTCACTAGACTAAAAGGGAAGTCCTGGCTCAACTCAGACTGTTAAAGTTAGCCACCCAGCACCAAACAGCACAATCATGCCTTGTAGTTTTTCACTCAGATTTTTCTTTGAGCATTATTACGTTTTGGTAAACATTTAACGCAACTGGCATACTTTGATTTCCTGTTTGATAATCCCTCAAATTGCATTTTAAGAAATGCAGTAAATGAGTCTATACTAACAGTTTTATAATTCAAAGGCATGCATCCTTATTCCTTTAAATTAGAAGACTGTGGAGTAGGTACAGGTATCACCTACCCAGGCCAGCAGGCCTAGCATCCCTCGCACTCTACTCTGGGTGTATTTTCTGCCTGCCGGTTTCTGGTGGTGAAATAAATTCCACTGAAAGAAGCCAGACAAAACCTACTTTGACCAAGGTTGAAACTCAATAGGCAGAATATATTGAAAGATACCTAATTACTTATAGCACTTTATTCATAGTGGGAGTGTCATGAGAGAGGAGCAGCAGCAACAACTTCAGAGTATTTAAAAGAGCACAGTGGTGCTGGCAGATGATATCAGCATTATAGCCATGCTCAATGCATGCACATAATCCATGGACTGACCTTGAGACTCACAGTGCAGGCAGAAATCCAGCTCTGAGACAAAAGGAGATACTTGAGCAGCAGAAAAAGGGGTTGAAGGGACAGTATCCCAGATAAAACAGAAGAAAAGGCCAGGCACAGACAGACAAAGAGAAGGAAACAAAAACAGGAAGAAAGACAATGAGACTTGCATGAAAACCCTAAATCATGGTGGGAGACAGGGGCTGGGTAAAAGCACACTGCTCCTCCTCGGCAGTCTACGAATATGCTTCAGAGCATGCTGTGTCCTGGATGAAATGGGCACTGAGGAGTTTAAGCTCCAAACCTCTTTCCCATCATGCAACAAAGACAGCGAACTCCAACACACTGGCAATCTTAACATACTGCCACCATGAGACCATGTCTTGTACAAAATCACTATTCACAGCACGTGGATTTATGCTGCAATTCCTGCCCAAACTGAGAGGTAAAGGCAGCAGTGTTGCATTACCTTCTGTTGTAACATCCTCTGTGAAGTAACTTGTGGCCTCCAAAGCAGACTCTGTCTCCTCTGGATTCAGAGCTGTATTTACAGAGAAGGAAATGTTAGGATTTCTAAGCTAACTGAACAGCAGTATCACTCACTTCATTACCAAAATCCACGAGGCATCCCTTTTGATTTGCATGTCGGAACAACCCATGCTCAATCGTAGCAGTATATAGAAGCTATCACTCACCAGGAGGCAGATGCAGTTTGTAGAGTACTTTGAGTTTTTCAGTGAGGTCACCGTGGTACATCCCACCTGTGAAGAAAAAAAAGGTTAGGAAAAATAACACTTAGGATAAAGAACCATCCTCTGCTCACAGACTTGGAACAGAACGAGTTCACATGCAATGAGGAAACATTAATTGCACAAAGCCCTGCGCAGAAGCAGTAAAGAAATCCAGAGCAAAGCTGCATCTTGTTGGTTTCCCAAAATGGGAAACTGCCTAGCAGCAAAAAGGCATCTTTTGTTCTGCCTGAGGCTTCCTGAAAGGCTGCCAACCCTCCCCTCATGACAGTGCAACCACCACTATCTCCTTTTAGTTCCCTGCTTGGAAAAAGACAGAAACACTTTACTGCAATATTCCATCATCTCTGAAAACACCACTTACTCATCCCTGTCACAAACTCCTTGAAGTTAATGAGAGAATCCCTGTTCTCATCCAGGAGCCGGAACAAACGCCCTGCTAGCACAGGCGTATGTGCGCCACAGGACCAGGGGGTCAAACTGATGAACAGCTCTTTGAACTGCTCCACATCTATGCGATACTGCTCCAGGTAGGGTAAACTCTGATCTCGGCGGGCAGCTGCAGCACGATTATTTCCCCAGTAACAGCTCATCAGATACTTTGCCTTTGGAGGGAAAGGATTAACAGGTCAGATTATACTACACTACAACAGCCCACGAGTGGAGACGGTTATAGCTCAAGAATAGCATCGAGTAAGCAAAGAGGAGACATTTCAGGACACAGTTTATCTCCCCCATTATTCCGAGCGTTACTTCACTACAAAGTAACACAAAATGAAGGAAGAGACAGGGATTTCACAAAAAGCACTTTGAAGTGAAAAATACAAAAAACATGACTTCAGGTTTGAACAAAATGACAGTCAGGCTTTACTGCAAAGGCAACATACAGCTTTGCCAATTAAGCCTCTCTGAGCCTACAGCACAGTGCAACTCAGTTCACAGTGACTTTGGTAAGTGTAGTTGGGTAATAACACTGTTATAAAAATACATACAGTGACAAATAGAGGCAAAGTACTTAAGTAATTTTGTTACAATTACAGATCAAGTCAATGGCAAACCTGAGAATGAAAACTGAGGTACAGTCAATTCTAGCTCCCCATCTGCAATGCTATGCGACATTCCTTTCTATTGACTCCACAATCTCTTTCTGAATAAGAATGGTTAAAATATGTGTTTGAAAATCATTTCAAATATCATTTGAACGTGTTTTGGCCATCTTTGAGCAAGGGGAATCAATCAGATAGTAATAAGGCCAGTCTTACTGGCACCTTGTTAACAGAATGACACATCTGTTTCTGACAGGCTGGATCAAGAATCAAAGCAAAGTTACTGGTTCCCTTCCAACTTATTTTGGTATTTCTTCTCTCTGTGTCAGAACATTCTTCCTCACTCTAATTTCTTACCTTGAACACTACATACAGCTCTTCTAGTTCTTCAATAGAGAAACCAATGTCACCAGACACAGCTCGGACCTATAGTTAGGGAGAAAACAGAGTGAACAATTTGCTTCAAAGCTAGGAATAATTAAATACAACTCACTGAAAAATCTGTGTAACAGAAAAAAACAAGTGCAAGGGGATACAACACAGGATGGGAGGGAAAACATAACCATTCTAATACCTTCTATTGCTATGGATTACAGGTCAGGAAGACAGTTTCTGGTCAAGCAGAAACTGCTGACATTTTGCACAGCTAGAAAAAATTGCTGCGCTTACTTCTTGTTTGTGCAGATCTGACCCTGCAAGACTGTGTTGCCCCTCCCTCTTGTTTTTATCTTCAGATGTTTGACTCAGATACATTGAAAAACAACAGTGAAAGAAGCATGTGGATGAGGTTCTCCACCTAGGACATGGAAAATAAATGCAATAGATATACTCCCCTTTGGCCATGAACCTTTCTGTAAAATTCCCTAATGTGCTAGCATATTTCCTAAATGGCAGGAAAACAATTATCTGCTAGCTACTCTTCCTCAAAGATTCCAGGCAAGCAGTAAAACAGACAGCGCTAGGCAGTGGAGGCTATTACAAGGCCTACAAGTAGTTTTTATCTCCTTCCACGCCAAATATCTAATTCAATCATGTCCTAAGCACTTCAACCCATTTTATTAGACTAACTAGAACCATGTGAAGAAGAAAACTGAAAATCCATTATTCCAGCCAGTAAATCCAGTTTTCACAGGAACTGCAATTCTTCAAGTCACTCAAAACTGGGTCTGCTACAGCACAAATGTTCTAGATGCTCACAGCAAAACACATTCCATCAATACACCATTTGGTAGCTCATTCAATATGGGAGTCACATACCACACTCTTCTTGGCTGTATCCTCCAGAGACTGGATCACTTTCAGCCTTTGTTTAAAACGCATTTGTTCAATGTCATCTGCCTTCAGATTGCTAAATTTCTACAAGAAAGGAAGCAGACCAGGTCAACATCATCTCCTAAAGAAAGAATAATCCCTGTTCAATTACATGTTCTTAAAGAAGCATACTATCCCCTCAGAGATGATCTAAAATCCCTAGAAGCTTTTTACAAGCAACAAGAAGATGAGAAAAAAGTTGAGCTCTATTCCCTATTCACCCCTGTCCTGCAAAAGAAGTCATGCAGAATTCATGAGAAACCCAGCATCAGAGGTTTCTAAAGAACAGCTGAAAATGCATCTGTCAGGACTGACAGAAATACAGATCTGCTACAGCCAACAGCGTTAGGCTCTACTCATACCAAGCAGGTGGATTAGTGGCTTGAGCCTGCACTCAAGCACATCAAGCTATGAACACTGTTCAGTATAAAACAAAGTATAAAACTGGATGTTAGTCGACAAAAATCTCTTGGGCAAAAACTAAGCCAGAATCTTACCTCATAGGATGTTTTGATGAGTTCAAAGATATCGATTTCAAGTGGCGGGTCATCTCCACTCGTCAATAAGGCATGCAAGTGGGGAATAGGGGGAGAGACACTCTGTCTGTTAACTACATTGTCCAAATACCTGTGGGGAAAAAACAGAACAGATGCAAGACTCCAGGATTAGTGTCTAGGCAAAGAAATAATACCCTAAACACATCATTCCCAACTTCTTTGTATCACTGATTTAAATATGTAGGAAAATCTAATTTTTCTCAGCTAAGGTACAATCCTACCCTCAATGTACCTGAAGTAAAGTTGACTTTCCCCCTGGTTTTGGGGGTATTTACTCTTTTTAAAGGGGGCTTCTAGTCGTAAGCTGAAGATCTTACTGCATATAGAAGAGATTCACATTTCAAACAAGAAAACCTTACATTTAAGAGACCTGGGAGATACTTGCTTGGAAAAGTTTTATATTTCTAGAAGGCAATACCTGCCAGGATTTGTTAACAGTAGATCAGAATTCTTCTGTGAATTTCAGACAAACAACTCTTTGGAATTCAAATTCAAACTGAGATGCAAGAATGCATTATGCTGCAAAGCAATTAATTCCAGAAATACAGGATTCCTCCACACTTGAGCCAAAAATTAATTTCAGCTGTTGTAGAAAGCAATAGCAAACCTCTCTGGAGCTCACTTTTCATGCTAGTGTTACCTGTGACCTGCTATGTAATGGAATTAGGTAGGAAGAGATGATGACTAAAAGGGTACCATTACTATTCAGTTATAAAAAAAGAACAACAAATGGTACCTGCCCAGAATAGTCATAGCTTCACCTTCATCACAGCACTGCAACAGCTTCTCCATGTTGGCATCAAGTATGGCCAATGACACCTGCAAGATAAACTTGATTCCCTCATAGAAGAAACAGTCAACAATGACCACGGCACTCTCAAAGGGCATAACACTGAGAAAGAGAGTGAGAAACCAGGAAAGAGATATGGTGGAAATCACTCCTAGGTCCTGCATCTTTTCTGACAGCTGTGGAAGATACTCTCGTGTAAGCTCCTCAAAGATGCCTTGGTCCACCAATGCACCTGGGGAAACAAACAAAACCAACGGTAGAACTCAAATTGGTGGTATTATGGTACTATACTGAAGCTGATCAATTACTTAAACAAAATAGTGTGAGTTCACTTTGACTTCATATAAGTCTCTTTACATGAGAACTGAAATTAACACATTTATTTAGATTTGTTCCCTGTTCTCAATAAAACCAACACCTTTAGATAGAAACTATTCCAACATTGCAGAGCATGCAGAAACAGAATCTCTCATTGATGTATACAGTTTCCCTGAAAGGAGGGGTGGAGGATTACTGGTGTTATGATATTTACATCAAACTATACTCTTTTACACAGACCAACTTTAAAAGCTCATGAAGCGGTGCTTTCACTAACCTTTCCTGGGAGCCTATTCCAAAGATTTAATACATCATTCAGATGGGTAAAAAATAACCCAATAATTTTCTTCTAGATATGCCTCCTTATTGCTAAGGGTCCCTCCTGCTACCAATTTTTAGTGACTTCATCTTCCTTGTTACTACAAGGTAGTACTACTACCTTGGTAGTCTGTAGTGTCTCTTCCTATGTCTCCATCACACACCTGCAACTTTAAAGGGAACAGGGTTGTGCTTCATCATCTTTAAAACGCATCACATTTAATTCATTCTGAACAACAGAATGTTCCTGAGACATGCTGGCGCAACTGTAGCTGAAAATCCAGGCTCCAGCATGAACTTGACAAAGACTCACCCACTACTCTTGTGTTGTAGTAATCTGGCAACATCCTCTCACATAAAGCCACTAGGAGCCAGAAAGCCTCTTCCTCATTGCAGTACAGCAACAGCACTGATGTAACAATGTTCATGGCCTACAAGCCAGCAGAGTCATATACACAGAGAAGAAAAACATGAAGATGTTCATGAAAGCTCTGTCATTACAGACCAGCTAAACTTAAAAAGCTTGAATACAACAAAACTGTCCCCAAGAGTCACATTTGTTTCCAGCTGTTACTAGTATCTGAGTCAATAGATGATCTTGAGCCGATTTACCTTCCTGTTTTGGTTTCTCTGTTTGTGAGGCAGCAAATTATACAACTACTTTTTTTTCAAGCACTTTCATTCAATGTGACTAAGTATAATTTTCAAAGTTTTCATAGAAAGCTTTGTAACAGTTTAGTCATAACAGAGCAACATGAGATCCTCCAATACCAGAGCAATACACAAAATGAATCTGAATTTCCACTGAGCTGTTTCACAAACCAGCAACTGGCTCAATTTTCATGACACTGCCCATATGCATTACCACTTATTTAATTGCTCTTTTTAATGAAACCAGAAGATGGTTTTGTTGAACTAGGAAAACCTCTAGCAGGAAAACTAGCAACAGACTCTGTTATTACACCTAACAGAAATGTGCCGTCTATTTAAATGCTGCATCCAAAGGATAGGTAAGAGATCTTGCAACAAAACCACTTCTTTCCTACTCTCACGCCACCACATGGACAGCATGAAGGAAAAGCTCAAAACCGAACAAAAAAAAATGCAGGAAAAGCCAAGTCAATCATGGTCACTGTGTAGGACTAACAAGCCTCAGAGTTCTTCCTTACCTGACAGTACCCAATTGTTGGATTTCTGAATGCATAAGCTGTTAAGACCCTCCGGAGGGCAGCAATTCCCAGCTCATTCTGGAAGGCAGGATGTTCTGGCATAGAACGGTGCAGATCTCTCTCAATTTCCTCTGTAGCAAGATTGTACTTTCCCATTGACTTTTCCACAAGATCTGCATAGTAACCAGGATGAGTCACCATCTCATTCCAAGCCCCTGTAATGACAAACACTGCTTCACCTCTTGAGCTCTGGAATACAGATTTCATGCCCACAGTTTCCGAGACGAGGCAGCCAGGAAGCACTACATGAACTCATCAACTACAAATAGATATGAAAGTACAGTAACAAACTCATTGTTAAATCATCATGTTAAGAGTTTATGTACCAACACTGAAACCCAGACAAAGGAGGCCAAAGAGCTACCGTGCTCATGAAGAAAGTCATCTCAGCAATGCAATCACTTTTTTGCAAAGCATTTTTAGCAAAACCATCCATTCATGTGGAGTTAACCTGTAATTAATTTCTTCAGAAACAAGCTAAGATTTATACCTTTTCCTTTGAGATGTGCAGAAAGCTTATTCCTGCTACCTGTCAAATATCCGGCACAACATCCTACCTGAGAAAAGGAGCCACAGCTCTCCACGAAGATTCTCTGGTATTCCTTTTTGCACCAGCTCCCTAGTCCTGGCAGTGCGATACATACACATCCCTCGCCCATATTCAAAGAAATGAATGTTCCAAGACTCTTCCTTCATCTTCTCCTTTGCCTTCACAGGAACAAATATGGCCATTTTAGGAGATTAATGCATTTTTATGTTTGTAGGAAAGGTAATTTCTGGGTATACTGAGGCCTGTGCTTCACAAGAGGAATGCATTGTGACATGTAAAGCCTTTCTCCTCCCTGCTGAATGAAAGGGTGTTCGCTAATCTACACTGTTCTGAATCAGTTCTGACCTTGCTTAAAGTCATTACAACACTAACGTGGGCTGTGCGACAGCATTACACTGTGCAAACCTCCACATAAATGGAAGCAGAACCATGGCCTATGATGATTAATTAGCATGCAGATACCAGTTCTCTGCTTTCTTGATCTGAAGAAAAAGTAGTTCTTCCCAGACATGAATTTACATCCCAGAAGCACGTAACACTAATTTCTCAGTCTCTCCTCCAGTATCTCAGATACCTCAGTGCTGGTAAAGCAAGCTGATGGTCAGGTTACATCTATGCAGCACTATCACTGTGACAGACACAGCAGTGACACTGCAGGACTGATGAGGGATAAAATGCATCTTCAGCCCTAGAGCAGGACAGCAAATTTGCAACCTACTGCAAGCTACTTAGACTCACTTGTTTTAGGTTAAAATAGTATTTACCCCTTTGGGTCCCAAGAGCTCCTCGGAATTTCTTCTGAAGAGTTTGAGTAGTCCCTGTGAGGCTGTTGGCACTTCCCCCGCACAGAAGTTGACAGGTCGACAGCTGAGAGCAGGCGTGGGGCTAACTGCAAGCGGGCTGCTGGAAGGCAACTCTGGAACCTCCTGAACAACAGAACATAAAGCATCTGAGATGAGGCAGCCTCCCTGCTCTGCTAACTGCCTAACAAAGAGACAGCACTTGCTGGCAATGAACACTGTTAACATAACTCTGAGAAGCTGGCAAATGCTCCTCCCAGCTATTTCCTTAGTACCTCGGAACCAGGATCGGCCAAATTCCACTTCCATTCTCTGTCGCTGCCACATGGTTTCTTGGATGGCGTTCTTTGCAAGAAGTCAGAGATTCTCTGTACCAAGAAATCCCGGTCTTTCAGATTGGCAAAGAAGAAGGTCATTTTACTTTTAGTGCTGATGGACAGAGGGCTGGGCAAGACACTGGAACTATCTGCTTTCTCAACTATTGTCACCTAGAAAACAAAGACAAGGGCCATTTGGATCTAGCAGATTCTCCATTATCTGTAAAGCACCACATACAAGACAGAACCACACAAAAGACAAGAAAGGTCTGTAGCCTTATTATATGGCAAAAAAATCCCCACCTCCCTGAGTGGAATGATGAGATGACAGGCCTCCTCTGCCTTGCTGGCAAAACAGATGTAATTGTTGGAAACAAACATCTGGCCAGGAATATGCATCTTGTTGAATGGTGTCCACAAGGTACAATCTGTATGTCCATCCAGGCATTCATCCTTGGGCAGCCGGAAAGTGGCACGGTAGCACTCGTTTTTGGCTCGAGCATCCAGGTCTCTGGAGAAAAGTAAAGAGTAGTCCCCAGAGGTTTTTTCTCACTTGAAAACCCCATTCAAATACTAATCTTAAGTGTTCATTGCAATCATAACCTTCAGACTGTGCTGCGTATTCTAAGTATTCATTTCTCTAACTGAGATGCCACCCCTTATCTGACTCCTCTTTCAGCCTTCAGACATACTTCACTGACAAGGTATGTCCTGCAATACAAGATAAAATATGCAAGTGCATCTGTGAGACTTAAATGTTACATCAGATTCTAAAACTGCAGAGAACAGTCCCCAGCCAAAGGTTTTATTACAATACAAATGTATATTACTTTCTGTAAATGTTCAACTTCATACAAAGAGGCTGATGTAATTTTCTTCTTTCACTATTTTTTTAAAACGAGATTTTCAACAGTTTCTAGTTGAAAATTCCTTCTGACTAGTGCCTACTCATGCCTGAGAAAGACATGAGGTGTGTGTGTATTCAGTTCCAATTTGGGATGGAGAAAAAAAGAATAGCGAGAGGGCTAATGACTGAAATAAGTGATGCAGCCCCTAGAGTGAGAAAACCCCAGTGGCACCAAAGAGCTACACAGTAATGCAGATTTATTATTACAAACCCCTATCATCTTTTTTCTCTTCTCACTGCTGGAAACATATACCTCTTTAGTGCAGAGATGTTCTTAAGAGGCTTCCTGGGCTTTGGGAGGGACTTGTCCTGTAGGAAGCTCTCATTATCCAACAGCTGCCGCATAGCAATATTAGCCAACTGCTCCATCAGCTTGAATGTCTCGTTGATGTTGAGAAACATGGAAAAATAAAGTTCACTGTCCCTTGTGCTTACTTTAATGCACTCAGGGAACAGCAGTGTAGCATTTTTTTCTAGCTGGGTTACATCCACCCACTGGATCACCAGTGTAACTGAGGGAGAAAAATTCAGAAAAACCTACTATTACAATTTGAGGCAGAACAACGAACTATCAGAAATGAAGCTCAAATAGCCAGTAAGCTCTCAGTGTAGCAGCATTTTTCCCCTCTTACACATGGACAATTCTTTTCCTCATACATTTACTGGCTCTCCAAAAATACTTGGAAATAATCTTTGGGAATAACTAGACTAGAAATAATGCAGTTCCAAAAGGTCTCTCTCTCATCCAGTAAATGCTTTCAAGTACAATTACTCAAGTTTTCATTCCTTCCAGCTTTAGACTCGGGAGCTGAAGCTTTGTAAATACTGGGTCCTGGCAGTAGCTCCAAACAAAACGCACCAAGGTAAAAATAAAAATATTGCTTAGTTCTCTAATACAATTTAAGTAAAGCTTCAGGTGTACTTGTACAACTTGAGAAGTGATTCGGAACTCAGGCATTCAGTCTAAACATCACTGAAGTGCCTGTAACTGCAAGGACTGATCTATGCATTATGCTAGAGCTCAAAGGATTGCTAAAAGGAAAAAAAACCTGTAAGATTAAAAAAAAAGTTCACACACAAGATCATTTGCAATCAAAAAGAAATGGCAGAAAAACAACTAGAAGGCTTGTAACTCACCCTCTTTGCCCAGCAGAAAGGAGTAGAAACAGAGGTGATTGACAGTGAGGTACAGCCAACCCTGCCTGGGCACGCGCCCCTTCCAATAGCTGCAGGAATAGTAATTGACCAACTTCTCCACCTCAGGCATCCCAAACTGCTTCCGCATCTTCACTTCAGCCTCTTTGAATTTACCTGGATCTTCCTCACTCTGGGGCTGCTCATTCTTGTTCTCTTCAGCAATAATTCCCTGAAAGGACACAGAATCATAGAATTGTTTAGGCTGGAAAAGACCTTTAAGATCATCAGGTTGGAAAAGACCTTTAAGGTCAAGTCCAACTGTTAACACAACACTGCCAAGCCTACCACTAAACCCATGTCCCAAAGTGCCACATCTACACATTTTTTAAATACCTCCAGGGATGGTGACTCCACCACCTCCCTGGGCAGCCTCTTCCAGTGCTTCACAACCCCTCTGGTCAAGAACTTTTTCCTAACATCCAACCTAAACCTCCCCTGGGGCAATCTGAGGCCATTTCCTCTCGTCCTATCACTTGTTACCTGGGAAAACAGACCAACACCCACTTCACTACAACCTCCTTTCAGGTAGCTGTAGAGAGTGACAAGGTGTCCCCTGAACCTCCTTTTCTCCAGGCTAAACACCCCCAGTTCCCTCAGCTGCTCATGAGAAGAGAAAAAGAAGAAGCAGAAGGGAACATGCCTGCTGACAGACATAATACACAGCAAAGCCACAGCAGCAGTCCGGCAGAGAAACAAGAAATACAACACAGCATTATTATTTCTCACCACATTAGAGAAATAGTAAAGACATGCAGGAAGAGCAGTCAGATAGTCTAGGATCTGGGATCTGCTCCCAAAGCATTCATGTTTAACATCTGACTGAGTTTCTTACGGCTGGCCTGGTAACACTTTGAACACCCTGCAGAAGAACTGAAGCCTATTTTCACTTGCATACATGTTTCTTCAACAGGAAGAAGATAATCTGCCAGGAAGGGCAGAATTTTACAGTCTGTCAGATCTTGACTGGCCAGAAGGAAAAACAAATGACCACGACCTCTCTCACACAGACACACACAGACAATACAAAGAGTCTGACAGGAGTACTGAAAAAGCTCAATTGCTGATGTTCAATAAAAACCTGTATTTCTAAGTTTCTACTCTGGAGAATCTGTGGGCTGGGACTCTGAAGTGTGTTACCTGCTCAATAAGCAGAGACACCTGTCCGACTCAGAAGTCAGTGGAAGTTGGGGTGCAGCTCCTTTACAACCTAGATGCCTTTTAGCCCACTGTGGCAGGGCAAGTACATTGCTAGCAAACTAGAATTCTCCCATATTTGTTGCCAGATGAACCCTCACTAAACAGTCTTTCTGCATCAAAGGTATAATTGGCAAGGATTTTGAAAATGTATTGTATTTTAATTAGTAGGAGGATCCTAAGCAGGCTGTTCCTTCAGATCTACTGCTTGTAACCTTTTCCCCTCCAAATATATTTGTCCAGTGTTATGACTGTAGCATGATGCTGGTAATACTGTATGCATTCCATGGCAAATTCAAATGCATGTGTCTGAAACGGGACCAGAGAGAACTTTTGCAATGGAGCTCTTGCTGCCTCCCTTGGGTAAAAAATTCTTACAACCACCTCCCCCTTCTTTCGCAGGATCTGGAAGTCCTTCAGGGAAACATGTCACTTACATGTATCTTGCCCTTGACAAAGGTGGTGATATCTTCTTCATTATCAAAGATGGACAGAGTCTGCAGTAAGTTATTCTCCAACCATTCCCAATGCTTTGTGATCTCTTTACGAGATGATCCTAATTCAAGGGGTGAAAGATGATGGGAAGAGAAAAGAAAAAAGAAATTAGGACAAGGTCTTTTATCATCCTGGTTCGCAGCAGGAAACTAATCATTATGAAACAATGGTCAGGACAAATCAAACACACCAACTGCATACACGTCAAGGGTATTTCACGTACAACAATGTATTATGTTCCTAATGAAATGTCTCCACTGCCACCAAGGATCATCAGCACACTATCAACAGATCATCTTATTTGCCGGTGCACACTAAACACAGCTTTTTTTCCCAGACAAAAAGCATTCTTATGTTCCAGGCAAGAAGTACTTTTTAAATTCCTGGTATTTGAGAACACAAAAAAAAAAAAAAAGGAAAAAAAAAGCAAAAAACCCCCCCAACAACACTTTCAGAAGAACCCCAAAATTTCAGAACAACTGAACTTTTTACACTTACAAAGAGGTTCCATTACCCATGGGCAATGGTCAGTAGAGTGCACAAAATTCCAAAACAAAAAGCAACCAAAATATTAACGTAAGTTCTTTGCTTTCTTAAATAAAAAATGTCTCAGCAAACTTTTTATCAGTTAGTTGTCTTTAACCGTACAGTCTACAGCAGTTCACAAAAGATAAGGTTCACTGTATAACAATTTAAAGAACCTTCCTATAGAAATTTGCCTTAGCTAGTTGCCATTAATTAAGATTTGTATTTACTGCAAGATTTCCTCCTCTCTATTGATAGCTATCACTACACTCTCTAGCAGACAGATAAACAATGCAGAAGAAATATTAAAAAAAAATCAATTTTATTTTAATAAGGTAAGAAACACTGTTAAATGCAGACAAAAAGAGATCTGTTTAAATGCAAGTCAAAGCTATTTGCAAGTTTCTCTTTGCCAAGTTCCAGTAGATTTATATTTTGAGGTTTCATACCAAAGCAGTGGGATATCCAAAAATGTTAGCAGCATGCCTCCCTCTACTCAAGTTCTCTGCGAGTAGGCTGGACCCTTCTGTGTGGTTAATGATGGAAAAGAAGAAAGCAGCAAACAACAGAAGCAGCTCCCTAAAGCTATTGCTCTACCTGACTTAATTTTTTAGAAGGCAACTTCAGCAATGAAATAGTATTCATGTATTTGTAGCTGGACACCTAACCACAAAACCCAATGCCAGCTAATCCGTGGTTTCATAAGAAAAAACCCCTCCAGGACGTGAAACCAAAACACTAGAAGCAAGTAAGCTGTCTTGTCTCAAAGGACTGCAGGGCTGTAAATTTCAGTTTGTGTGTACAGCCCCAATGGATTAGGTAACAAATATTTTTTCTTTTGCCTCTGTGTATAAGTTTACTTGACAACTACACTAGCCATCTGACAATGTTTTTAAAGGATAAATGATTGAGTAATACAAAATGGCTTATTTTAAGGGCACAGAATTATCAATTATAGGATGCTTCAGTTGTGGAAAAAACCCACAGATCCAGCAACAACGGCAGGGCAATAAACTCTGCATTCTGTTTTGTATTGTGAGCTGCATCTCACATCTAGTGACAGCAGACAAATTGCTAAAATAAGCCAGGCCACAATAATTGACATTTTTCTAAGAACAATGTTAGGACGACATACATGAAGAAGTAAAAATCTGTAATTCCTACGAAGAGAGTTATAAGAACAAAGTGCTGACAGGCTGAAGCTGTGCATGACCAGAACGCTGCCCGCTAGTATCTACACACGATAAATTGCAAATAAAAGATATGCATTTTTCAACTAGAGAGCCCTATACATTTTATAACTTTAAGTGAATGACAGTACTCTTACTTTGACAATAAAATCAGAACCAGGTATGATTACAAAAATACTGTGGTCGAAGGCAATATATTTACTCCAGCATAATTTATCAAACTCCATTCAGCTGTTATATAGCCCACCTCATTTTACCATCCTGCATCACTTAAAAGTAATTGAGATACAGAGAATATCAACTAAAACACTCCCAAAATTGTGCAAAATAACTCACTCACTGAGTGTCAAGATACTATAAAATTTCAGATTTACACCATATAGCCACTAAATATTCTGCTTTTCCCTATGCAGTTTCTGGCCTGTCATCTTGTCTTTCTGTCTTTCTTCCTCTCTGCCTCCACCTTCCTCACAAGGGAAACTGAGTTTCTGTGAAACACAGCAACTTCTACACTCCTCCTCTGCAGAACTTAAGTAGTTCTTCAAGGGAGGATACTGTGTTTGTTGCCAGGGGAGAAGACAGGACCAGGGAAAGCAAGACACGAACATCTGTGGGCTTAGCAAATGATTACTTCATGCTCATATTTTATGTCTCAACCACAAAGTGAGAAGTGAAGATTCTTACTATAAACGAAGTCAGTCTTACAAATATGTCTGAAGTTATTTTCTTTTTAGTAACCAGTAGGACCTAAAACCTTAATCAAAATTCACCACCAGCTATTAGAAGGTTGTACCATGATATCCTAACATAGCAGTTACATTTCTCAAATAGAAGAGGTCAAGGATTCTTGATGTTTTAAAAAAATGTTATTGTAATATATTTTATGGATATAGTATACCTATACATCTATTATGGGCTAGAAATAGCAGAAAAAAATAAATTGGATCAAGACAGTAAAGAGATTCCTCAAAGAGCGTTTGGTGCTTCGAACAACGTTACATGTTTCCATCTTGTACCATGTTCTTGGTAAGCAGGTTTTGGCACAACCCTCATCATCCCACAGCAATCTTACCACGGTTTTATTCTCTGAACAATGTCACTATGATCTTGCAAACAGATACACCTTGGAAGAAAGAAAATTCCTAACACCTGCAGAAACAGAAGCTTTTACAGAGCCTTAAGTTCCTAAACTATACTTTAAACAACACTGAGAAGTTTTGTCATTTCTGACATCTTCCACTACCCCACCAGAAGCTCTGGAAAGTTTCCTGAGCAGTCACAGAATACTCCTATGTGGGGTTTCTCATCATCTGAACTAAAACCCCAATAGAATAACACAAATCCAGCCCCCGACAAGAGTCACATCAATACATACCGCACGCCACTGCCCAATACACTTGAGAGTCCTGAGTCTGGTGCAGAATACGGTATGGGGCAACCCTGGCACTGGAATCCAAAACCACATCTAATGTTCCCACAAGAAGGCCTAGGAGGCAAAAAGAGAGAAATTAAAATAATGCAATACCAAGAAGAATTGGGTTAAGTAAAAATAAAGGATCAACACTACAGAAAAATGCCAATATACGTATTACGTACACTGTGATGGAAGAGCAATGACACTCGGTCAAGAAAACGAAGACATACATCCAGTCACTGCAGGCAAACTACCTACAAACCAACTACAGCCAATCCCACTGGCAATGGATAAAGTTTAGATGGCAATTAAATGTCTACTAAACCTCATTATAATCCTCTATCTTCCTAGGAGAATTCTCCAACAGAAGTGAGATGCATTTTCCTCTCTGGGGTTTCTATTGCTAATAGTGATTTCTAAGTCTACTAAACTAAAACACAGAAGAGTTTTCAATGTTGTATCTTTCAGCATCAACTATGCAAACAGTAGGTAAGATAACTCATCCAAAATGGAATCAAATAGCTCTAGAAAAACTGGTACTCACAGGTCTCAGTGATGTTTCTAGAAGTACTTCAATTAAAGAAAGAAAGAAGGCATAGAATCAAAAATTTTTGTAATAGAGAAGTCAAAATATTTTTACGTGATGTTAAACAAAAAAGCAGGCACTTCCAAAATAAATGCTGACAGGCTTTGTAAAGCAAATCCGTTTATTTCAATTAAGTCTGTTCACTAGATGAATAAAATATTTAAGATGATACTTTGCTTTGTTTAGTCTAGGTAACATACTATTAGCATCTTTAAGGCAAATTAATTTTGCAACAACCTCACCATTAAAAATTTTCTAACATTACAACCTGGAGAGAAGCGTGGTTGCTCCTCTGGATCACTGGGAGGCCCAGGCTCAATTCCCTATGGTTTGGGTAAGTCTAAGCAAACTGTACCCATCCATATCTCATTCATTATCATGATACACACTACTTCCTCCCCTTTCTCTCTCTTGGCTATCCAAAAGCAAGTAACAGATCAGGAATAGACCACTGACTATACTCCAAGGGAAACACCATCCATAAAGCTCATCTGGTAATCCTTAAAACATACACATATGTACCCTGCACAGCAGGATCTCAGTTTTGGCTCCAGGTTTCTTGTGTACAGTTTTAGGCAGAATACTAATTAAAAAGTCATTTTGAACACTTCCTGTAATAATACTGAACGTGTTAGATATCGACATATGGACTGGTAACAAGACACGTTTAAGAACCTGAGTATGACAGCAACTTAAAACACCTTTCCAGCTTGGCTGAGTATCTACATTCTAACTCTAAAATGTCAACTTGCAGTTGTGCAGCTCCTTAAAGAGGACACGTGGCTTCTAACACCTAGGAGCTCTGAAGAAGAATCTCCCACTGAGTTAAACGAGCTCAAGAAGTAAACTGGCTCAAAGCATCAACCATTTAATAATAGGTGTTTAAATGTTGCCAGAATGGCACCAGGTGTCACTTCTTTTTGTAAAAACATGGGAAATTCCGTCGTACAATTACGTATCTACATGACAAATGCTACAAGTTATGTTACATAAAACAAGAGTAATTCAGAATGATTTGGAACATTGTGAAAAGATGAAATATGCTAAGCATGTTTATCAGCTGCGTACTTAAGTCTATTTGGTTAATAGGGCTAATGCATGAAACTGGCTGCACGTAATTCTCAACTGTAAAAAGCACATTTCTGTTATTCACATAACTGTAAGCATTTTGCACAGACATGGGGTATTTTAAAAGTGAGGGCATTTTTTGTTGTTGTTAGCATCATGCCTTGGTGATGGTTACATTATTTTAACTGTTTGTGTCACCACACATGGCTATCGGGCACATGGACACAGGGCAGGTTTTAGTGGGCTGCACCCACAGAACTTCACCCTCGGCCCAGCGCAATTTTTATATTAATTCAAAACTACATCTTACTTTCATCCTCTAAACCTTGGAAAACCCACACAGACACACAAACAATAGAAAGAAAACACCTCGATAATTCATGGCAAGGTAATGACCAAGAAGCCATTTTTGAGAAGGGAAGATGCTCCCAGCGCCCCCCCCCCCCCCCGCCCCGCTAGTCACTGGCCCTGTCTGGCCACCAGCACCCCGGCAGGCCTGGCCACCAGCACCCCTCCCCGCCGTGCCAGGCGCTGCAGGGCCCGGCCGGGGGGCAGCAGGCGCGGCCACCGCCCCCAAGGGCCTCCAGCGGCCGGGCGCCGACGGCGGGGGCTCTCCGGGGGCCACACACAGCGGGGAGAGGCCCGGGGCGAGGCGGAACGGGCCCAGCGCGGCCGGCGGGGCCCTCACCTCCCCCCGCCGCCCCCAGTCCCAGCCCCGCCGCCCCGAGGCGGGCAGCTCCCGCCCCGCCCTCCGGGACCCGCGCCGCGGCCCTGGGGCGGCCCCGCAGCCCCCTCCCCCGGCCGGGCCGGGCCCTGCGGGGACACGGCAGCGGGGCAGGAGCACCCCCCGGCCGCTGCCCGCGCAGCGCCGGCCCCGAGGCGGCCGGGCCAGGCCGGAGCCTCCCCTCAGCCCCGCCGCGCCTCACCCGTGAGGCCGCCCCCTTTGCCGTGTCCCCGCCGGCGCTGGAGCAAGAAGAAGGGGTTGGCCCGCTCCGTGACCCACAGCGCGCCGGCCAGCAGCACCTCCTCGGGCCCCAGCCACATCGCGGCGGGGCCGCCGCGGCGGAGCGCTCGGCGGGGCTGGGCTCGGCCCGGCCGGAGCGGGCAGGCGGCGCGGGGGGAGCGGCCGGGCCGCGCCGGCGGGTCACGGGGCCGCGCCGCGACCGGCGGCCACGGCGCCCTCTAGCGGCCCGGCTCCCTCACTGCGGCGGGGCGGCGCCGGCTGCCGCCGTGGCGCGGGAGGGTGGGCCGCGGCCCCGCAGCGGAAGGGTTGCGGGTTCGAGCCGCGCTCCCCGGGGTGCGGCGCGTGCCACCTCCTCGGTGGGCAGTTGGGGTTCACCTCCGGGCCCTGCAGAGCGGGTCCCCTCCGCTGCCTCTCGGTGGCACTGCACTGAAAAGACCTTTGCCAGGGCGGCTTGAGTTTGACGGGAGCAATGGGCTTATATAGTAAAATATCAGGCAAATGAGAAGCCTTCCTGTGCAGCCCTGTGGGACCAGCTGAAGCTGCCATTAAGATCGATTATTTAAACGCTCCCTCTCGTCGTACACGCAGTAATTGATTGGCGGTGAGCTCCCGGTGCCGCTTTGCAGAGGGCTGCAGCCTCCCCCAAACTGCTGCCCCCGCTGCTGCCCTCACCTGCAGCCCCGCGCACCGTGGACACGTCCAGCTCTCCTGCCAGGCTGGCAATACCTTCCCCTCCCTTCTGGGGAGATGGAAATCCATTTTCCATGTGCCCTTTCTGCTGCAAAGCACATGCCCCTCCAGCACCTCAGCCCTGGCAAGGTCCTGCTCAGCCCTGGGATGTGCCAGGCACCCCACGCCTGGCAGCCCCCCTCAGTTTCTTCCTCATTTTGCAGCTCTGGAGCCCACACAGGGCTTGCAGTTGAGTCCAGGGATGGTCTCTGCAGCAAACAGGAGCAGAAGATGTGGTTCCTTCTCGCCTCTTGGCCAAAGAGCAGCTTCCGAGTAACTCAGTGAACAGCTTTTCTTTTTTTAATAACCATTAGAAAGGCTCCCTGCAAACTCTCAAAGTGTTACAACAGCAGAAAAACGTGGATGTCTACCATCTCTGTGCTCACTGCCCCGCTCCCAGGAAGGTGGGAATGCTGTGTTTTCTTTAGGCTATAAATCCTTTAACCCTGGGCTGATCTCTCTTCTGTGTTAGTGCCCTGCCCTAATCCCAGCTGGAGCCTTTGTACACTAATATAAATAAACACCCATCAGCTGGCTTGGCTTTCAAAGCTCTGCCTTCATCCCTGTGACATGCCCGTGTTTGAGAGCAGCATGGTGGTTTTGGAAGGCTGGATGCCCTGTGGGAAGGGTTCAAGCAATAGGAGAAGATGCTGAAGGATCCTTCTGTGTTACTACCTCTGTTCGTGCTCGCTATGTGCCACCTTTCAGGTGGCAAATCCTGTGGGAAGGTGGATTAGTGTCTCCTGTATGTTCATAAGCCACTTTGAACCATGTGGCCTTTAATGGCCTGAGATTTCTAGGCACTAGCGTAGCAAAATGAAACCAGTATTTACTGCAGAGTAAGAAAAATCCTCTCTGAAAATGGATCTTTTGATGTTGTTCCACGCTGTCTCCTTAAGGTGTATATATAAGAAATACTGAAGGGACTGGAGTCACTGGGCAATGCTCTCATCCTCCTGCATTTTGGCAGACACCAAGCTCTCAAACTCTGTATTTTTAAATTGATTTTTATTGAAATGTAGTACATTAGCAAACCCTAACTAATCAGTATACACTATTAACATATTGGCATATACCACATAACTACGATACAGTGTTATACTTACATCAAAACATGTCAAGAAGTTCTGCTGCTGTCAAGCTACAATTTCACAAGGGCTGGAAAGATCTGAGTGTCGGGAGGGCACTGCACCGCCCGCCGCACCTGCATCCCCGCAGCATCCCCGTCGTTTGGCCAGACCCCTGGTAGCTGCTGGCGTTTTTAGGTTACGTGGTCACACCGGTGTGGTCTGCCTTGCAGCAAGCCAGTTGAAACAGACTTTTCATTTCACACGCACGCAAATTGTGTTGGTTTTTGTTGTTGTTGTTGTTGTTTGTTGCAGTCTCCTGAGCCCAGAGGCTGGGGTGTTCCCTCTCTGCTGGGATAAAACCATCCCGTTTCGGTAGATTCTGTGCATAGTTAACCATGGCCTCAAGCAGGTGATCCTGAATAGGCAGGGTCGTACAGAAAAACTTTTAATATTTAACATCTAATTGCAAACTACAGCAGGGCTGACGGGATAAGCAGAAGAGTGATGCTACCACTCAGTTTGCTCAGAGAGGTTATTCCCCTTTACAGGACCAGTGCGACAGATCTCAGCAGTGCTGGGAGTTAAGTCTAGACATACAGGGTGGAAAAGTCTACCTGCTGACGTGGTGACAACCGAGGCGGCTTCTTTTTCATGTAGCACCTTCCAGTGCAAGCACAAAGCGAGCCCTGCCAGGCGCCAGGCTGGATGCTGCCTTGCTGGCTGCAATGCAGGAACCGCACAAATCTGCAAACAGGAGCTTTGCGTTAATGGCCCCAGACGCCCTATTAAACTTTCCTGGCTTGAGAGCAGTGAAGAGCATCAACTTTATTTTCAAGCCCAGACTTTACTGTGCTGGAGCATGGGAGGGCTGCTGAGCCGTTGAGCTGTTTTCTAGAAGCTACTCCCAGTGCAGCCCAGCTCTGTACAAAGGCTGTGGGCAGATACAGCCGTTACTGCCCGAGACAGCCAGAGGGTGTTACAGACACAGGCATGGTAGATCAAGAGCAAATCTAGCAATGCAATGCTGTTGTCACATCCCGGCAGAACTGCTCCATTGGGAATTAAGGCCCTTGTCCCCCTGAGGGGTTTGGGCAGCTGAAGACCAAGTCAGAGCCAAGCAAAGGCGAGCCCTGGAGAACATGGGAAACAGCAAAAAAAAAAGAAAAAAAAAAAAAAAAGCAAAACAGCACAGGAAACACACAGAGCTGAGCTTAGGGCAAAGATTAAAAAGCTTCTTGCTTCTGAGGGGCTCAGCGGCAGTGAGCTGCAGGTGGATGCAAGTGGAGAAGAGAACAGCCCACGCCCAACAGGAGCGAGGGAGCCTTCACATGCAAGTCCTGCAGATTTTTGGGCTGTGAAACCCCAGTGCCAGCTATATGACATTAGCTCATGTCACACCTCAGCCTTGCAATGAAATCACTCTAAATAGCTTCAGCTTTTAATAAAACCCTATGTACTTCTTAATTTGCAGGAATATTAATACTTAAGTATTAACTCTTTAGGGAAGGGACTATTTCTGGGCAACACCTTATACCACAGGGCCCCCATGCCCAGAGACCCTGGACATTATTGCAATGAAAAAAAAAATATTCAGACATTATTGCATAACCTACACATTCATCTCTGTTCATCTGGGCACCTCTTTAAGGCTATTGAGCTGAGGAATGAAAAGACACTCCACGCAGGGATCCTCGGAATGAGTATCCCACAACGACAGCCGCCACGTCCCACACAGCCTACTTTGGCCAAGAACCCACCAGGAACCTCCGCCTCCACGGACCGTGATGCTGGTTTGGAGAGATGAATCCCCTTCGAGGGGCTGGCTGGCATGGTGACAGCATAGTGATGAAGAAGATGCTAGAGGCTGGGTGGATGGCAGTGCCTGCACAACAGGGACCTTCACCTGGCTTTCTGAAGGAGGAGGAAACCAGTAATAATTGATGGGATGGAAGGGCAGAGATTAACTGGGGAGAATAAAGAGTGTTTGGGAACATTACAGGCTTTTAAAGAGAGTAGGTGGACAAAAGGATCAAACAACTAACACAGATAAAAAGGTGTCGATTAGCGGTCCTTTGCAAAGGCTCATGTGAGTGGCTTTGATCCCCCCAAAGCACTTCACAAGCACCAAGTAAACCTGCCCTGCCCCTGTGAGGTTAGGGTTTTGGCCAGCAGGTCAGGACATCACCAGCTGGGGGTTATGCAGCACTGCAGCCCCGTGCTGGGAGCAAAATCCCAGCTTGAGCCCTGCTCTTGTCACTGCATCCCACAAGGAAGGGGTGGGGGTTACCACTTTTTCTCTTGCTTATTTCAAAGACATTGGAAACAAAGCAGAAATGAGCACCACCCTGCAGAAGGGGGTTCTTTTTGTTCATCTTTCCCTCTTTCACGCCCTTCCCTGCTCAGCAGTTTCCACCCAGTGTGCCGGAGCATGGGCTGCCCTTACGGCAGTACCCTGGGGTGCAGCATGTCTAGCAGGGAAAGGAAAAAGCAAAGGTATCTTGAAATACAACACCACATATGCAAGCTGTCATGGCACATTATGCACATTTCGCATGGTTCAGGTTGGAAAATTAGGTCACATATGGATGTGTAACACAGGGTGAAAAAGGAGTGGAAGCTTCACTTGTGAAGTTCAAGGTGTTTCCTGGGGTCCCTGAACTGAGACCTCCTGCTCTTCTCCCCTCAAGCCACAGGGCTGGCAGCAGCCCCGTGGCTCTTGTATTTGCCCCGCCGTGCTTTGGTTTGTGCATTGCCGTGCTATTTTCTTTGCTGTGAAACAGATATGACTATTAGCTAAGCAAAAAATTACATATTTTTAATAATTAGGTTAACTCACTCCCCAGTAATCAGGCTGCAGAGTTCCCTGAACTTCAGCTCAACCCTGGTGCCTTCATCCTTTGGCTCATGACCTATGACTGTGGCATTATCTCAAACCTAAATTGGGCTGAATGAGTCCTCGAGCCTCAGCATGACCCCTGTCTCCTGCAGACCTCTGTCTGCTTTTCAGTAGCTAGTAAAGCTCTTGGCTCTCCCAAGCCTTTGCACTGTTTTACATGAATGTGTTTAAAGAAAACAGGAGATGTGTAAAAGTCTCATAACATAGTCCTAAATGCATTTATTTAACATTTTTTTGTCTTTCTTTGGCTTATGTAGGATATCTGGCTATTCCTATAGCATCCTCAGGTGCCAAAGCAAGCATTCTAGAAGCAAGGGTACAGTGCAGATACCAACACATGAGCTCACTGGAGGGAGTAATCGTGAGTGTCGTTAAGTAAATTTTAACATGCTTCAAATGTAATACTTAATGTTAGTATTATAGGCAAAAAGCACACTTACAGTCTCTTTTTTTAACTGGCAATTATCCTCTAAGAACACAAGCAAACCTTGATTTTACAAATGTCTTATGGGAACATGCAAAACTTTCATAGAACATGAGGCTGGGAAAGAGAAGGTGAAATGCTAGGGTTTAAATAGTTTGGTGAAAGACTTGAAGATAAAAGCTTTTTTTATATGTAGAAGTCATAAAATTAATGTTTTCTGTTCAAAGCTTTTTTTTTTTTTAACTTTAAAAATTATTTCCCAAGTTACTGGCACTTACAGTTCTTTACAGGTAATTGCAGTATATTTTACTTCTATGAAATGACTCAACCATACACAGCACCACTGCAGCAGAACAAGAACAACAATGCTCGTCAAGCTTTTTTTATATACTGATTAATATTAAAAGGAAAACCTCAAACTTACCAGCACAGCCCAGAAAAATCACCCACGTTGCTGTGGCGACTCCTCCCCATCCTAAATATGACTAAGTAGAAGAACGCCTGCTATGGCACGTCCCAGCACATATGTAGTGATCAATTGTTTGAACTAGCACTCAATTTTCCAGCGTTGCAAGATTGTCCAAATCCAGGATGTCAATGATAATTTTCAGCTCCCTCATCCAAGATGCTACAGCACAAATCCATTTTTATATCACTATGCCAGATCCTGATCTTCACAAAAGCAAACCCTCTCTCCCCCTGCTTAGAACCAAGAAGTTCGGTTAGAAATAAGGAGATTTAACAAAATGCCAATGACACTACTTATTATTTTATCTTTGGGGGCTTTGTACTTTCTAATGTTTCTCTTACCTTCCATGCCTTTTCTAGCTTTTCTGTACCCTGGTACACAGCTGGTACAAACGTCTCAGTGGGAGCTGAGAAACCCTTGGTTTTGTTTTTGTGCCGAAACCATGCTCTGGCGTCATTCCTGGTGGCCTTGGGGCAAATCCCTGAATCGGACCAAGGCAGCCCCTACAAGAAGAATTTGCTCAGAGCATCGACACCCCACACAGCACTACAACAGGCTCTCCGACCCAAAACCACGCTGGAAGGGCTCTGCACCATGCACGTGTTGCTTGCTTGTTAGAGACACCCAGACAGTTTTGTATCTCACCATGAACGCCCAGATGTTTGTCATTTTTTTGTAACCTGACTGCCCACCACAGATAAAAACAAGCCCTAGAACATCCTTGAGAGACAGTGATTTTTCTCTCAGGCATTTGTTTTCGGAAGGCCCCCCACTCTCACGGGTTTGCCTGCTGTGATCTCACAGACGTAATTACGAAAACAGGGGTTGCTCAATCAGCCCTTCTGCCACCCCCGAGCCCTGTGCAGGCCTGAGCGCAGCTCAGCCAGGATGGGTTTGGGAGCTCTGCCCGGGCTTGCTGGCACTGCTGGGAGCTGACCCCCTTTGCACATCCGCAAGGAGAGGAAGAATGCTGACCACGACCTGCTGTCGCTCAAGCCACAGGCTGGCATTTTCTGCAAACTTCACTTCTGCTTTGCAGGAGAAAGTGGGTGTTAAAATTGTGCTTTTAAAAAGTTTGGGGTTTAAGCATATTTCTAGAATGAGCTGAATGACAATAAAAGTGCGTTTGGTAAATATAAATGTAGGTATCATGAGAAAAATCTCCCTATACTTCACACCACCCACTCTTGAATTATCAGATTAAATAAAGCTGACACACAGCAACAAAAGTCAAAGCATGCTCAGCAAAGAGGATCATTTCCTCATTTTACAGAGCTGGGTTTTTCTTTTTCTGTTAAACATCTGTGTTAAAGACACAGCTGAACCACGCTTCAGCTAAGGATATATGTCAAGCAGACTGCTATACAATTAAAGAACATAATAAAGGAGGGGAAATTCCCCTGCTTAAAGCAGATGAAATTAAAGAATGGCAGGGTACGTCTTACCTTTCTTTTTGGCTTAACCGATTTCTCAAGATTCCTATACAGAGGATGAAACTTTGTTTCACATTACAAGGACACAAATGCATTTCTACACCTACAGTAACTCAGACTGCAATGGAGAAAAATCCAAACATTCATTAAACAGCTATGCATTGTCTGGTAGCAAAAGGTGGAGCAGAAGCGTTCACTCCTCCGTGTCTGATCATTTGAGGAACATGGTGGATGACCATGACTCCGGAGGTTCCTCTCTCGCTCTCCATTTCTGCATTACTCTTTCAGAACCTTGCAAACAATATTCATTTCCCCACCACTTTTGTCACATGCCGGTAAAAATTGATTATTCCTGCAGCGCGTCAAAGTGGTTGCTGCTTTCCTTTCTTCTTCTGCTTTCTGCATTCCCATTATTGATGTCAGTGGGAAAGGGCACAGCTTAGAGAATGTGTTCGTTATTTAACTGTTGCAAACCTCAATGGGAGAACAGGATAAGAAGCTTACCTCTTCTCTGTGTAATGCCAACATGCTGGCTTTTAAAAAACCTCAGTGAAAAATTCGGTGGTTTTTTAACCCCCCACCCCCCCCCCCCCCCCCAAAAAAAAAAAAAAAAAGTTAAGTGAGAAAGAAAGCTAATTAGGTTCCTGCATATTTCAAAAAGTCTAATGGTTTTCAGGTAGATCAAGTGCTGGTTCTGTGAATGTCCTCTCTATAGAAAGAGACTCACTTGACTTGAGCACACGGAAGGACCAGAAGTATACTCTGTAGAGGCTGTTCTTCTCCTGCTTCAATCGAACTGGAGAAAAAAACAAGCAACAAGTTCCTTGAAATCTTTCTGCAAATGGAGGTCCTCTCTGCAGCTTTAACGTCAGACTGGCTTGCTTGCCCGGGGTTACGTGGGTTGTAGGAAACTCAATGCACTTTTAAAGGTCCCTTTCAGAAGGGGCTATTTCACAGTAAGGTTATGGATTGACCGAGATACACGAGTGCTTTTACCAGTCACCGGCCATCTCCTCTACAACCAGTTCCCTTTCTGACATTGCCCAATCATCTGGACAATTAAAAAAATGGAAAAAGCAGACGCCTGTGTAAGAGACGCATTTGCAGTACAACACAAACTCTTAGGACCACCGCAAAACCTCTTCTGCATCGCCGCGGCTGGACCGACACAGCTCCCCATGCTGTTACTCAGCAGTTTCCATCAGACAACCTTGCTTGCGCGCAACTCTTTGTCAGCCACCCTCAGAAACCACCACAGCTGGTCTTCGTCTTTGCAATCGAGAAGGCGGGTTCGTGTTCTGGAAAAAGCAGCTCTTCTTCAGACAAAGGAGATCCATGGAAAGAGTACACAACAATAGGAATGAGAAATGAAAAAAACGGAAAAAGGGCCAGGAAGGAGCATGGATTCCTTTCAGGTTTTGTTCTCATCATACATGTCCAAGGCAGGCTCGATGGTTGAGAACTCGCTCTCGTAGACCAGGCTTCGAGGGGACAGAGAGTTACGATGAAAGAAGTGACTGCCTACAAGAGTTAGAACAAAACCTCGTTAGGAACACATGCAAACAACCCAAGAAGTGCATAAAGCATCTTTGTATACAACTGCAAACTGCAAACACAATTTGCATGGAGAAAACAGCCACCCTTTTACACAAACCAGTAACAGCCATATGAAATAGTTCACCTCTGTTCATGTGCTCCCCTGCCAGTTCAAAGCAACTGCTTTCCATTTGCATGAACAATCCCATCTCAAATGGTTCTTTCAGATAAAACAGGTCAAGTCTGAGCAAGGCTGGGGCAGGCTGGAGTTTTGCACTCGGTGCTTGCTGTTGATTTACAACCTTGTAAAGCAGGCATGTGCTTTCTCAAGAAACCCAGAAACTTTTGGTAGGCACCCAGTTCCCTATGCCATGCACTAGCACAAGGTGTTCCAGCAAGTAACAAGCAGGCTGAGCAAAGAGGTCACCAAGGATCATCCGACTGATGCTGCTGAAAGCCTGACCTCCTCCAGAGCTCAGCAACCTCCATCCACCCAGAGTACCTTCTAGAAACAGGCACCTATGTATTTCCTTAGACAGAACCAAAGGAGACGAAACACTTTTCTTCAACATTGGTAATACCTGAAACAAGCACCAAGTGCCTGTTGATAGAGTGGGGAATGGAAGTTCATTTTTTTCCTTGGCAGCCTGGCATTCCCATGGCTTTCCAAACCCACAGATGTGTTTTTCAAGGAGTCTAGCCCTACTGCTGTACAAATGGTTCTCTCTGAAAGCATCTATCAGATCAGGCCCTTGGCCAAAACGTTTCATTACTTAGTTTCTTGATCCCAGGGGGGATTAGCTGAGAGCAAGGCTGCTTAGATTACAATATGCCAGGCAGCCACATGAGCCAAATCGGAGGCAACTGAAAAGCTTCCGAGTTCATCAAGAAGGCACCAAGGTGCCTCCAGTTTCAGGCATCGGTGGAGCAAGATGCTTAGGAGATTGCAGTTTTACCTCTAGCACAGTTTAAGTGCTTAAATCCTCCTTTCTTTGCTAATTTTGAGTCCAGCCTATGCCCTTCTGAAATGAAGAGCTTACAAAAGATATGAGGAGAGAAGACTTCAGCTGCTACTGTTCAAAACACCTTTTCTCCTTCCCCACTCAGCCAAAAGACAGACTCAGCGAAGAAAAAAACCCCAGAAGTCCTTATTAGGATTACAAAGAAAAAGCCAGTTATATTCAAATGTGTAGAATTGTAGCAAAAGTGAAGGTGAGTTCTGCACTTACCAAAGCAGAGGCCTCATAACAGCACTGGCTGGAAGAGCCAGGGACACTGTAGATGGGCTCCACACAAACTCATTTTGCAAGCTGTGGCAGCAAGCTGAGCTGCCATCCTGATCTGCCGCAAAATCTGGCCTGGGCTGCACAGCAGTTCTGTGCCCTAGTCAAATCCTTGTTAGGAACAGCAGCAAACTGGAGCTGGGTAACGTATCTGCTACGAGTTTCCTAAACCCCCTCCAAACCTGTCTTTTATTACCAAAAGCCAGTACACAAGCTCACTCCATCATTCACACTAAGAAGGGGCACTTCTCATATGCAAATTAATTTATTTTTTATCTTGTAGTTAACTGAAGCAAGAGTGAAATCAGTAATTACATTGCACAGGAGGGAATTGCTCATTCTGCCAGGAATGTATATCCAGGTATTTGGAAGAAGTGTACTGTGTTGGAATATACTTTGCAGAAGCAGTTTGCAGGCATGATGAACACCTACTTTCTAGATCTGAACCCTTTCCCAAATTTACAGGTTTCTAAAACTGGACAATGCTTAAAATAGAAGAAATAAAATTAAAATAAAAAAAGTTGAGCTCTTGAGGGAACATAAACTTAGAACTACGACTTCCAGCTGATCACAGTCTGTCTTCAAACAAAAAATCTGAACTTACTTTGAAATTATACCAGATAAAACTGATTTCAAGACACTTCTTGGAATGTGCTGTGGGTCAGGATCATCTGATTTTTGATGACTGCATCTCAGCCTGCAGTTGAAATAAGCCATGGTTGTTGGATGTTTCATCTCCCTTTCCTCCACCCACTGAAATGTTACACACTGAACAGCCAATGCCAAAACAAAACAAAGGGGATTCTGAAAGCTTGGTGTTGCTTTTGTTTTTATTACACAAAAATCAAACAAGGGATTAGGAAGCAGACAGCCCAGGCTGTCATTTCCTCTATGCACCCAGACTTCCACTCTAGCAAATTCAAGAGAGAGATTTAATCAGCAGGCAGACAGGTCATCTGACAACAAATATTTTAAATTAATCTGGAAAAAGGCACCATATATCCAGCACCTCTAAAATTCTTTACTGTGATGTTTTCTTGCTTCTTGGCAAAAGAAATTTAAGCCACCCACTTCCAGGGAGGCTGCATGTTTCCATACAGATACAAATCTCTCGGCTTTCGTACCACTTTGGGGACACATAATTCACTGTTTTCCTAGATGTCTCTCTCATCTACCATTCAGCGCAGCCCACCCAGTGCTGAAAATCTAGCTGCTGCTCAGTGCTTTTTGACACTTGATCTTCAGGTGTGCTCATAACCAGGTTGGTATCACTGCCCACAGCTTATGGCTAGAGGAACAGAGTCAGCAGGGCACAGTGACCCAGCTACGCTCACCTTAATGCAGAAAATTGCTAGTGTTTGTTTAAAAATGTGGCACTAATCCAGCTGATAAATTTACCGAATAAATGTATTTTAAGGACAAGTAGAAACATCCACAGTTCCAAATTCAGTTTATGAATCTGTTCTATTTTGCACTCACCAAGAAAGATCAAGATTTATCCCTTAGGTATGGAAAACAAATGGGAAGTCTGCATTCAGTTTTAATACATGAAAATGAATCTTTTAGTGCTCTCTGCCACTATTCTTCATTATATACTTACAAAGAACATTTTTGGTAATTTGTACTGAGTCTGAAAACAGAAATACTACTCTAGAACTGATCTTTATACCTGTCATAGGATGCACAATACCAAGGCCAAAAATTAAAAGAGACACATGGCATTGCTGTAGCATTGCGGGTGCATCAGGACTAAGTATCACCTGGTGTTCCCTTTCCATCAAGTATTTTAATGCCCTTGGTCATTAATCAGGGCCATCTTCTGCCACAAGCTGCCATCTCTCCACAGCTCCTCTGGCACAACAGCTTCTTAATGTGGCAATCTGACCAGAGCACTCCTTATTCCAGACAATCTGTTTTAGACACCCTCTCGGGTAAGGAACAACAGAGCAGGACTATTTCATAAAGCATCCTTTCCTCAAAGCCAGCTGTTTAGCGAGGCACCTCTACTCCCTCTTGTAACTACACCCCACTACATCCTCCTGTCAGCCCAGTCCTGCCACCTCTGCAACATCTGGAAAGAGGCACCAGCTCTTCTCCTTGCCTCGCTATTATGATTATGCATATGAGAGTAACATTACTCATCTTTTATGTGTGGGTATCGAAGAGCATGGCAGGCAACAAAAGTTGCGCAGCACGGGCAACAAACAGGAGGAGCTGGAAGCCACCATGCAGCAGGAAAACTACGATGCAGTTGCCATGTGGGAACACGGTGGGATGACTGGCACAGCTGGAGTGCTGCAGCGGGTGGCCATAAATGCTTCAGGAGGGACGGGCAAGGAGGAGTGGCGGTGGGGTAGCCCTGTGAGTGCTTTGACTGTCTAGAGCTTAATGATGGTGGTGATGGGGTTGAGTGTTTACGGGTGAGAATCAGGAGGAAGGCCAACAAGGCAGCTGTCATGGTGGGAGTCTGTTACAGACCACCCAGACAGGGTGAAAAGAGAAAATACTCTGTAAGCAGCTGGAGAAGCCTCACAATCGCTAGCCCTTGTTCTCATGGGGGACTTCCAACTTACCAGAGTCCGATGGAAATACAGTCCAGTGGGAAGGAAAGCTCAGGACATTCCCAGAGCGGAGGAAGAGGCCTCCCTGCCCCGCAGGACATGGCGTTTGTCAACAGGGAGCAGTGGGCGACGTGGCGGCTGGTGCCACCCGGGACACGGCCATCACGGGATGAGTTTTTGATTCTCAGTGAAGGAGGGGTGTCAGCAGAGCTGCCGCCCTGGGCTCCCCAAGGGCAGCCTCTGGCCTGCCAGGAGCGATGCCAGCAGCACGGAGGGGCCCAGGCTCCGGGCAGGCTGGAGTCTCACGGAAGGAGAAAAGGCGCAGGAGGCGGCCGCCTCACGTGCTGCAGGATGAGCCGGCAGGGAAGAAGATTGGCCTGGCTGACCAGAGAGCTTTGCCTGGAACTCAGGGGAAAAAAGGAGAAGTGATGACTTTGGGAAGAAGGGGCAGGCCACTCAGGTGGACTACAAGGGTGTCAGGAGGTTAGGCAGGGAGAAAATTAGAAGGGTCAAAGCCCAACTAGAACTTAACCTGGCTACTTCCATAAAAGACAATAGTGTTTCTATAATACATTAGGAACAAAAGGAGGGCTAAGGAGAATCTCCATCCTTTATTGGATGCAGGGGGAAACATAGTGACCAATGGTAAGGAAAAGGCCAAGGTACTTGATGCTTTCTTTGCCTCAGTCTTTCATAGTAAGACCACGTGTTCTCAGGGTACCAGCCCCTGAGCTGGAAGGGAGGGTCAGGAGCAGAATGAAGCCCCCATAGCCCAAGGGGAATGGTCGGTGACCTGCCACACCACTCAGACACACGCGAGTCCGTGGGGCAGCCGGACCCCCGCAGGGCGCCGAGGGGGCTGGCAGAAGTGCTCACCGAGCGCTCTCCATCACGTGCCAGCAGCCCCGGCGCACCGGGGAGGTCCCGGTGACGGGGGTCAGCCAGCGTGACGCCCACCTACAGACAGGGCTGGAGGGACCCGGGGCACTACAGGCTGCCAGCCCCACCTCGGTGCCGGGGGGCCACGGAGCAGCTCGCCCCCAGTGCCATCGCGCGGCACAGGCAGGGCAGCCGGGGGATCGGGCCCCGCCAGCCTGGGGTGATGGAAGGCAGCTCCTGCCCCGTGGGCCTGACCTGCTGCCATGACAGGGTGACCCGCTGCTTGGCGGGGGACCAGGCTGTGGGTGATGTCTGCCCAGACTTCAGCAGAGCCTCTGGCAGCGCCTCCCGCAGCATCTCCTGAGGAAACCGGCGCTGGTGGCCGGGCCGGGCGCTGTCCCCGGGTGAGCGGCCGGGGCACGGAGTCACATCCTGCTGGTGCTGGGCACACGGGTGTTCCCTGGCTCAGGCTGGGGCCAGCCCTGTCCCGCGTCTCTGTCAGTGCCCCGGGCGAGGGCAGCCAGTGCCCCTCAGTGTGGCTGCGGGTGGCACCGGGCTGGGGGCAGCGTCGATGTGCCGGGGGGCAGGGGGCTCTGCGGGGGGCTGGGCAGGCCGGGCCCAGGGGCTGGGGCTGGTTGTGTGGGGCTGGAGCGTGTCCAGGGACAGGCAGGGGGCTGGGGCACCAGCCTGCTGGGGGGCGGCAGGGGGAGCTGGGGGTGCTCAGCCTGCAGAAGAGGAGGCTCAGGGGGGACCTTCTCGCTCCCCACAGGTGACAAGTGACAGGACAAGAGGAAACAGCCTCAAGTTGTGCCTGGGAGGTTTAGATTGGAGAGTAGGAAAAATTTCTTCACCAAAGGGGTTGTGAAGCACTGGAAGAGGCTGCCTAGGGAGGTGGTGGAGTCACCATCCCTGGAGGCATTTAAAAGATGCTTAGATGGGGCACTGGGGAACTACTAAACACGGTTTAGTGGTGGGCTTGGCAGTGTTGGGCTAATAGTTGGACTCAATGACATTAGAAGCCCCTTCCAAACCTAAACAATTCTATGATTCTATGAAAAACTCCAGAACTTCCTTCTATGCAGTGTTAAAACCTGAGTTTCTGGGATGCTGTGGAGTCCATCTTTGAATATATTTATTTCATTTACAGGATAAACTTACATTGCTAGCCTGACCTGTAATTGACCTAGCAGATACTGTCTGCATTTTTATTAACACTTTGTTCAGACAATTGTTAGAGGCTCAAAAGACTATTAAAAAAAGATGGCCCTGGGTTATTATATCCTCTATGGATGGAAACACACTAGAAGCCCTGCCAACCATTTTGTTCCTAATATCGCTCAACTTTTTTGCATCTGGGTCACCACCCTATCAGGCTGTCCCTGTGCATCCCTCCCGACAGCAGTAAAAGGAACTTAAAGATTTTTGGTTCAGGAGGCAAGCATAAACTTATCAATTTTACTACTGCTGTTGAGAGACGGGCAAAAAAAAAGTCACCTTTTTGATTCATAGCCTGTACCCTAAATCAGGCTCTAACCATTCCCCCATTTTTAGCAACTGCTCAGTTGACAAAAACACTGCATTTTACAAGGAGACAGTCCTCAGACACAGTATGTTTGAGTTGGTTTTTTTTCCTCCTTGTGAGTACGTCCAGTGGGGTTTTCCAGTCTTTCCAAATGCACTTACTGCTCTATTGATTGAAAGAAACATGAAAACAAAAATTCACAAGGACACATTGAACAATAATTCTATTAAATGTACTGGAGCTATCACATACTTCATTTCTTATTAAAAAAGCTGCCTTCTCAGCTGAAGCCTGCTGGACAAGTAAGAATTAAGAAACTATTTTAATGTAGACTCTGGCTGTGTTCCTAAATTCTAAAAGTGCCTATACATAAAAATAAAGTTAAATTAAATCCCCTATTTCCCAGTACATAAAAAAATTAAATCTTACAGTAAAATTAGTTCTCTCTTCATTTAATTAAATTAGAAAGCATTAAGTTTCAAATGTCTACATCTTGATACAACAACAACAAAAGCAATCAAACACAGAAGAGGTTTTTCACTTCCATCAATTATATTTTTCTTACCCATTTGTTACCTCCATCTACCCATCGCATTAACTCAAGCATTAGCATTTGGCTGCAAATCAGATCCACATGTTTTAACTGACTGTTGTGAAATTACTCATACACTGCTTGCATAAGTAAACTTGCATGAAACAGCCTGAGTGAGGAGAGCAATGAGATTCCTTCTGCCTTTTCACCAGTAAAAAAGCCATGGCAAGAAGGGACACGCTTGCAGAGTTTCTACATTATGGTAAGGACCATTATCAATCTTTCATATGATCTGAATTTGAACAAAAACTAACCCCTGTCAACAATATGAAAGGAGGCTTCACAGATGACAGCGGGGGAAAACGCTACCTTTTCGCTTGGTATTAGGAAGGAAGAAGTGCTTTAAAGTAGCTTCGGTTTTATCAGAACAAAGGGTGGGGTGAAAGGAAAAGACAGAAAAGGTTTATGATTTGTGTGTTGATAAAACAGCGTTGCAAACTTTCAGCAATGCCTGACCTGAAGACAGAAATCACACTGCAGTCCTCCCTGTGTGACACAGGAATGTTACTGGAGGAGAAATGGAGAAAACGTTCCTATTTCAAATTAATTCTCAGCTAGATGGAGTCAAGGTAAACCCATTACATATCAGAATGCTTGGCCCTGCTTTTTTGCCCCTCTAACAAGCCGGTATGGAGTGATTGATAATAATACTCTTGTTAGTCATACCAGTGCTGGGTAGCATCATAAGAACGGCACTGCATGAGATTTCCACTTGTTAGCTTGTGCGTCCCAAAATGAAAGGAGAATACAGATCTGCAAAGATGAAGTTATTCAAAGGAAATAAAGCACCTTACACAATTTACAAAAGGCTGTCAGACTTAAGTACTAACACAGAAAGTCCAAGAAAAACAAAATTCTCACAGAGTAAGATTTCATAATTAAATTTTTTTTATTTCTTCACTTTTTCCTTAATACAAAGCTTTGGCATCAGCAAATTTTATGAAAAAATAGAATGTACTAAATAATTGCTTGTGCTGCATGATCAATAAATGATGCATAAAAATAGGTGTCTCTCTCCAAGGCAATCGGCTGGAAAGCGTTTCTTCAATACCATTCTGCTCTGTGGGGCAGAAAAAAAAAAGAGGAACAAAATATTTATATTAAATACTGCCAAATACTAAAAAAAATAAATTAAAAATTTCCTGTAAAATAGTGACAAATGACTAATTATACAGGCCTGAGCATTAAAAGATGTCTGTACTCCTTACATCACTCTTACAGGACCAGTAAAAGACGGGACAGCCAGAGGGGGTTCGAGTGTTTCTAAACTTTTCAGGAAACTCCATCTGCTACTGGAAACTTTCTCTAAGTGGTGCTATCCAACATCTGGGCTTTTTGGACTTCAAAACACAGTTTTCCAGTAATTTCTGACTGTTCTCTAAGAAGCAAAGCAACATGTCTTTCTTTTGTTTCTTTAAATCACTACCTAAATCATTTAATAGCAATAGTGCACAAATATTATAAGACCAAGAGAAAGCAACTAGTTCCTTATTTTATCACTTAGTGTTTACTTTTATCAGGAACTATTTAAAAACGCACATGCACAGTTAGAAACGTGTATACACAAAACTCCAGAACCACTGCTCTAAAATATGTTTAAGCTGCAGGAAGGACATAGAAAATAATAAAAAAAAAGGATCAGGACATGTTTTTTAGGTGAGAGTTTTAATGCAGATTATTTGGCACCTTTTACTTGCATCAGCATATTACATGGCCTCGTTCTTGCTGCTGTTGTTTTCTGATAAGAAAAAGCCCTCAGCTTCCTCTTGAAACACTACCGTGACAAATGTAGTGTATGCCAGCATTGCTTTTTATACAGAGAACAACATAAAAAGCAGGTGTGCTGTTGTGACATTTAATGGAAATCACAGTGAGAAGGAGCTGCCATATATTTGGCATGATACTCAGCACAGGAGATGCTTTGTCTGGCACTGGGGAACGTAAGGTGTCAGTGAAACAATAAATCTAAGCATTAGTGTCATACATACACATTTTAAACTGTCCAAAATGAGTACTCAAACCTAGCAGCACTTGCAGAGGCTGCTTAGATCCCAAAGGACTCAGCTGAAAAGCTGTTGAGGTTAAGGGCTATAGCTAGGTACCTCAGTTACTTAAATAAGTGATTTTTACAGCTCTGGTTTCTGCGGTTGCTAGTTTTCTTATGTCTGCCTCAAAGTATACACTCGCATATGCTTGCATTTTCATTCCCATCACTGGGGAAAGGAGCTCTCCTTCCATCGGCACACCCTTTGTTTGTACTAAGGGAACATCACTGTGAAAACACTTTGCCGAAGGCCCTCATTCCCTGCCAATGTGAAGAAGCTTGCCCTTTCACTAAAAATAACTGAATCCAGATCCAACCGAGCAAAAGAACAAAAAGAAGAGTTGCAAGGCAAGGCAGAAATGTAACTGCTATCAGTGCCCACATCTGCGTGATACTACATGGGCTTCAGTTCCTTTGTCATCTTCCTAATGATGTGGAAATGCCCAGAAATGCAGACATTCCCGTTCCACAACGCATCTTGTTCCATGCTTTCCCAAGCTTTAACTTGTTTAACTTCCCAAGATTAACTACATTCATCTACAGCTATGTTGCTGAGCTGCTGATTGATAGTTTCAATTTCAGGATTTTGACAAATGGAAAAAACCATAATAATCAGCAGATTTGATAAGGGCTATTTGAAATTCTAAAACTTTTCTTCATTAAGCCCTTTTGGAATTAGCATCTGAAAAGAGGAGGAAGGGAAAATTTGCAAATTAGCAGTAATCAAAGGGCCCTGATGACCAAAAGCTTCAGGAACTTATTATGGCCCCTCTTGAAGAAGATTAGCTTGAGATTGTCTAAAATTTTACACTGAAGATTATTAAGACATGTTTCCATCTTACTGAGGAAGACACCTTATATTTTCCAGACAGCAAGTAAAAAAACCCCACTTTTCTCTTATTACAAAAAACAGAAGAAAAAAAAGAAAATAAATTATGCCTATAAAGCTATATTTCCAGGCTGCACAGGAGACTGCCTTTGAATCTCACCCCATTTTTGGTAAGTGATCAACGTTAATGGAAACTCAGCTGCATCAAGACATTCAGAGACAAAGATGTTGACACCTTCCCTCCCGAAATAAACAAATTATGATTAGATATGTATCATGAGCCAGATGTTCCATACACCTAAATGAAAATAGCTAGATGTATCTAGGTAATACATCTGCACAACAGATTTATACTTGCTCCCCCCCTCCCCCGAACTATTTAAAAAAAATAAAAGATTGAGAGTCATGTGCTAGAGTAATGTCATCCAGCCTGTCTGAAGGTAAGTATTGGGGGTGTCTACAAAAATTAAGCAAGTGTGGATGTCTTTAAGCACTCCTTTGACTACAATTCTTAAGCATACTAAAACAAGAAGTCAGAAGACTGGTCTGCTTTCTTCACTTAAACACTAGTGTATTCAATGCTTTCACGTCTCCCTTTCTGAAGATCAAAAAGGTACTTTTCAATTTAATACCTTTTTTTCCCTTTGCTGAAAGCATGCCAACTAGAAATACAGATTTATTTTTTTCAGTGTGAAATTTGACTATGAAATTGAAGTGAAAACCGTCAAAGGCAACTGATGGCAGCAATTTCTGGCTCTACCAGGCAAATTTTGAACATGGGTATTTAACGACAGAACCTGAATGTTCACCTAGACCACTGATCAAAACCTGAATATAAATATTCTCTCTTTTCCCTGTTCCACATCTCCACTTAGCAAGGAGACTTCCTTGGACAATCCAGGTAAATACAGATTAAGAGGGACTTTAGATGTTACCCTGGAACCTACTGTTAACAGAATTACATTTGAGAAAAGCAGAAAAGGCATTTGAGTCTCTGAAAACTGCATTTCCCTCCTTGTCTATTCTCTTGATATTTGTTCCCAATGTTGTCCAAAACATACACCCATCAGAAATATACAAGAAACATCTGAATATGTACTTACTCATTAGCATTCAAGCTAGCTGTGGCTTTGATGATCATGTAGCAGAGTGTAAGGGCACTGAGGAGGCCAAAACTGGCAATAATAAACCATTCTTCTGTTGACAAAGGAAAGGGAGGAAATCACTCGTGGGAGAAGGCTTATGTCAAAGCGATGCCAATATTTCCCTCAAACACCACTGGCGGAAGGCAAGAGGCTTCTAAGCCATGACTGGCACCAGGAGGTGAAGCAGAAGGAGGTTAGCCACAGAGTTACTGACTGGAGAAGGCTAGCAAAGAAGAAGTGGAGAGAGGTGTGGAAAAAAAAGCATGGCACAACATATTTCCTGGCTGAGCCCAAGGGTTAGTGGTAAAGAAAGATTATTTAACAATGTAAAGTGAAATGCAGGAACAAGGGAAAATGTAATGAAAACTCTGTCCGCCCCCAAGTCAGAAAGAAGATTGTCAGGGTTGGTTTAGATTTGCTGAGATGCAGCTCTTCACATAAGCATACCCAATATACTTTCACACCTAACTTGTGTCTTCGCCCCCTCCCTCCTGAATAAATGCTATAGTGTTACTTTAAAAAAGACAAGAAAAAAATAGGATAGCTTGTTCAATAGTAAAACATAACTAGAGTTTTCCATTTAGTAGACAGCAATACAACATGGAAAAATAATTTCAACATTAGTGTACACATGTAAACATACTAAAAAAAAAGTAGTATAAAGGCGGCTATTAAAGAATGTTTGCTATTCAAAATTCTCCCTCCTCAAGACCAATTTGGCACATAGCAATAGTTTGGAACACAAACACCTTTGTTGAATATGGCTTTTGTTTTAACTGTCATGCATTAAAGAATGCACATGTCATCCACAAAATCCAAACATTTGAACAGCCTTTTCTAAAGCTTTATTTTATAAACATTGTCAGAATGAACCGTTGCTGATTATTTCTTGTTTTACCCTGGCATCCCATCTGCCCAAGAGCAGAACTCCAGTTGGGAACAGAAAGTAAAAATACCTTCTGTAAGACCAGTTAGTGAAAAGTTCCAGTAAAACTACAGTTTTCCCACCCATGACAAGGAAAGCAGCACACCAACACTCTGTTCAACAGAGCTAAAGATGAATCAGATGTTGAACACTGCACGACAAAATGATTTACTGGCTTTGTAAAGAATCTAGGTTTTGTATGTGGATTTTTTCCGTCTCAGATCAGGACATTTCTGGACATGAACTGTTGTTTTTTTTTAAGATGAGATTTTCTTAATGAGGCATTTACTTTGCTACAGCATCGAAAGAAACACTCTAATGAACTGCATCAGTTATGCTGCCTCTTATACATGTATCAGTGGCAAACAGTGTCACCAAGTTCAAGATCTAAATCATAGACGCACATAAGCAAAATACAAGATGAAAATAAGACTGTTGTACTGCATGGATTCTATTTTTGTGATTCAGCCAGAAAAACAACCATTCATGCATCAGATTAAGACTGTACAACATACGGAAAGATGATGCAATTCCATACATACTGTATTCATTGTAGTGCTATTATACGTGAAAAACCCTAGGTAAAATCCCGTGAGTGGAAATTTCCCGTGCTGTTCCTATGCATAAGAGCTTGCAATTGCTGCAGGAACAGTTTTCTGATGTCACAAAACACTTGGACAATACTCAAGTGTTGGTACATCAAATACTTTTTTTAAGTTCACAAATTTTGTAAGAAAAAACATCTGTTAAGAGACATCAGAATTCCAGTAGTAATGTTCTCAGGGGGAAAAAAAAAGAAGTCTGCAGAAATAGTATTCAGCTAAAATATTTATATTTGTATAAATTATTGCATGTACAGTATTCTGAAAGGGTAAATAATGGTTTTGGCAATCCAGCTTCTTGTACTGGTTACCAAATTCAGGAGGGTTATTTTGTTGCCATTTAAGTTCATCCAGTTTTCTTTGCATACAGATCTAAATGGATATACCATTAATAATGAAAGTGTTGGCACTGTTGTACCTAGAGTTATTGGTTTCAATATGGACCGTGTACCTCTTACAGAGACACTGAGGTCACCTTTGCCCCTGCAGGGAAATCTTTTCCCGTGGCCCTGCAGCACAGAGCTACAGCACAGCAAGCACCACATACCATGAAAACCATAGAACTGTACTGGAAGCCAAAGAAAACTTACTTGTCACAGCAATGTTGATCTCTCCTGACCTTGGCGTTAGCTCTCCATCCTGTGGAAGCTGTGACATCCCAGATGTGCGCAGGGGCTCCAGGCTGAGAGAGCTGTCATTGGCAAAATCGCCGAGTGCTGATCGCCTGCTGGCTGGCTGGCCTCTTGTGAGCCTTTCCATGTCAAAGGCTACATTATCTGTACATGGCACATTTGGCTGGAGAAAAAAAAGCAATCCCACATTACAATGGTGAACATTCTACATGCAGCAGACCTATAAATTGAGTAAAACCACACATACACACTTTATCCAGCTGCTATGGCTGTCTTCAAGTCACACAGGAGAGAAATACATGAATTAGCAAGTTCTACCCAAAGTCGCTCCTTCAGTCCACCTTAAAGAGGTGGAGGGAGAAGCAGAAAAAAGCATTAAGATTCAAGAAAATGACTCAAATACGCTTGTATCACAGCCTATGCCTGTATGGTTTACCACCCTGAGCAATGATGGCATGAATTTGCACCGAATTCTACTGTATCCTCCTCTAAAAATTAATTGCAAAAACAGGTCATCCACAATATACCTGCAACTATTCCTTAGAAAAATGTGAAAATTTGCAACTGACACAGCCAAAAAAGTCTAAAGCTGCTTTAGAAACTATCTTCATGTGCTCTTCTCTTTCTTCCTTCTTCCTTTCTTCTGAAAAAAGAATCACACTTTATAATTTTTTTTCCTCATATAGGAATAATCAAAGAAATATCTTTCTTGAGGTTCCTCACTTCTATCCCTTTGTAAATTGGCCAACAAAAGCAATCCTCAGGGATCCCATAAACCATGAGCTGCTTGAGGAAAGCTCACTGGCTTTGGCTAGGACATGGCTTTTAATCTGTAAACCAATGTAAGAGTATCCACAACAAGAACAAGAGATTTACAGGGTAAATTTAACAAAGAAGGGTTGAAAGAAGTGGAGAAAAGGGAAGATTATAGAGAACCCTAATCAAATATTCCAGTGGACAAAAGATTGTTATAAATGCAAATTTAACCATATATTCTCAATGACCAACCAGTGAAAGAAATAACAACAAGAAAAAAATCTGCTTTATCAGCAGCAAAGACATTGTTAAAAAAAACCAACAACAAACTTTCTAAGGGTACTGGAGCACCCTTCCCCCTTTCTCCCCTACAATTATCCCTCCTGTTCTGGGTCTCAGACATGGAAGCAGAGCTCACAACAGTACAACTTACCACAATTCCCAGTGCCTTCAAAATGTTCAGTTTACACATTGGACATGTACAGTGCTCACTAAGCCATGGATCCACACAGGCTTTGTGGAAAACATGCCTAGAAGAACAGACAAGGCACATATATAATTTGCAAACAATTCTATTTCGTACAGTGAGTTTAACAAACTTTTACATAGTTTCTTTTTTAATTAAGCCTGCAGAACAAATTCTGGAACAGCCAGTATTCTGCACTAATTGCAATAAGAAAAAATAAAAAATAAATAAATGAAAAAACCTCTTGCTTGTTGTTGCCACCCTTTTACCAAGAGTTCAACTAGGAAGAAACACTTAAAAAGAAGATTTTTAAATGTACACACACCCGCCCTTATTGTGGATATGAGTATGCACATGGGCAGAATAACTATGGTAACAAAGTCTCTACCATAAGCTTATGTAAAGTCTTGTCTCAGTTTCTATGTAGAACCTGCCCATTAAATGGGTAGGATGAGCACAGATCCACCAGCAGTCAATTTTATTCAAAACTCAGTGCAACCAACCCAAACACACTTATGACTGATTTTGAAAGGACTTTTATAATTATCACATCTAAGTTTAAAAAAAAAAAAAGCTTGTCCCGCAATCGTATTTCTCAGTATCAGGAAGGAAAACGTATCTGTTGTCATACGATGGTCATAAAAACCCCCCCACAAATGACTCTTTCAAAGATGAAAAGGCAAACTGGGCTTCTACTTGCATGTCAGGGAACTCCACAACAGAGAACAGTCTGAACTGCCACCTATATTGCATACATTTATATTCATGTATGTGGCTGAGATTTTGTAACAGCGCTGGGATTGACATAAACCAATGGAACAAGGAAGGACTATGCAGAGACCAAAACAACATATCTTAATCTAAAGAATTAAAAGAAATGTCCTCTTGGCCTTTCAGAGCATATTTGTGGCAGAAATGGGTATCACCAGACTTTCTATACAATACAGCTTTAGCAAATACTCACAATAACCTAGTCTGAATAACTACATCTTTCATTTCCAGTTGCACTGACTGCAGAGCAAAAAGCCAGTAAGAGCAGACACACCCAAACGCGACAAGACTGGTGATCGTGACAAAGATCAGCAATTACAAGGGCTGCTTAGCCAGCAAAGAACTGTGCTCTGAAACTGGCAGGAGAAGGGGCAGTGGCAGAACAAGGAGTTCTTGCCATCTATTTTAGGCATCAGCACTGTCTGTAAGAGGTCATGCATGCCCCCAAGGCAGCAGAAAGTCGAGATACTGTCCATCCCCTCCTTTCTCAGGTTATACTTGCCGCTCTGTGCCTCAGCAAGCCCATCACAAGGTCTCAGAATTCTTTGCTCCCTATCCCTTGGGATTTGAAAACCAGAGGCCAAATGAGGCATGTTACCAGATAATTATCTTTTAAATCTCTGGAAAGTGACCTGAAAGAAGGACCTCCTGAAATTGTTAACAAACATGGAAAAAGACAATATATAACTATGTTCCATCCATGGCTACTAAGACTGATGGAGCGACTAAAATACATCAACATAATTAGGTTCCAGTCAGCTACAACTATATATCCTACCTGTGCTAACTGAAGATGCATGGACTTACACAGTATAATACAGTCAACAGAAGATGGACAGGAAGCAAAAGAACTTTGCTTATCTATCCCAGATATTGCAGGAATAGAAACTTAACAGAATCCCAGCCAGTCACTTTTTGCTGGCCTGTGTCCTTAAGCAACATGGCAATCCTGAAAAAACAGGATATGTACAGTGCTTACTGTTCAGATAATTGCACAAAATACATTCACTTCTATTGTTATTAGGTCTTAACACATTTCCTTTATTGCTCACAAAACTATAGGAAACAATGTTCAGAAATCCTGGGTGACAGAAAATTTTGAAATCTTCTGAAGCATACAGAGATGCTATTTTTCTATATTAAGCATATCATGGCTTTTAGTTGCTTATATTTCCTTTTAAGTCTCTGAAGTCTGGTTGTTGTATTGGGTTTTTTTAAGAGTAGGACAAACCTGAAAATCTAATATTTTGAGAAACAGCAGACTTCAAGACTCCACAGAAGTATGAAAACAGCTTTAATATATTGTTATCGGCTAATCAGTGCTGTAGAAGCACTCAGATCAAGTGAAGCAGGCGACTGGTATGGATGCCAACATGCATCTTCTAAATATTATGAGTTTTTTTAAAAAAGTCATTAGCAGTTTCATATATTAAATGCACCAAAACAGCTCGACTATTTTTGTGACCTTGTAATTCTTTGCTTTTAGTTCCTAAACCTTCAAGGATGTTTATTAATGTGTTTCAAAAAAGTGCAGTTTTCCGAAGGTTATTTATTGATTTAGATCAGCATGGCTCTGCCTACTACTTATGCCATTTATCTACTCCTTAAAAAGCTTGCTGATACCATCACTGTGGCTCAGGCTTTGTCTGGATTTCTCTGCTTAGAAGAGTTAAAAAGCAGTTATACAGCAATGAAGATAGTAAACACATGAATTATTTCAAAACAGTCTGACAAAGTAAGCCCTTGCATTTTCTGCCATCATAAAACTTCTCTATAGTCATATTTCTGTCACTTGTTTTCCAAAACGATAAATCGGGAGTTCCTAGTAAGTTGCTCTAGGTCATGGCAGCTGATGATGTTCCCCCAGGAGCCACACACCAGGGAGGCAAGTGTGACACAGCTTTTGCTGCTTGTCCAGCCTTGGGGCTGGAGGAAGCACGGCCGGCAGCCAGGCTGGTAGCACTGAAGGAGTCTCCCATGTGGGCAAAATGCCAAACAGGTGACCTGCAGGTATTTTTCCACTCTGTCAGCATACCCAAGCCAGTTGCCCTCCAGCTTGTAATAAACACCATAATGTCAACTCCGTTGTACAACACAGCTTCTTTGCAGTATTTCATAGGAAAAAACCGAGTTAGAAATCTCTTTTGGTGGCGTAACACCTCTGAATTCACACGTCACATAAGGAGAAGCATTTGAGCAAGTTTACAAGTGCTGTTTCCCAAGAGCTCACTACACTTCCCTGCTTTCAGGGCAGCATCCCATCGAAGGGACCTGATCAACGTGCTGCTGCAAAGTAGCATCTTCGGCTACTGCTGAAGGCTGCTGCCCCCCTCGCCCTGGGGTACAACCCCCCCAGCCAGCCTGTCCAGCAGCACACAGGTCCTTCCTGCCCTGCTGCAGGCAGCCCTTTGCAGCCAGCACAGCTGAGGAGATGCCCGGCCTGCTGCGGCAGGGAGGAAGGCGCATCTCCTGCAGGCAGGCAAGGCAGCCTCAGCGCTCTTCAAATACCTAGTACTGCTGGGGGAAAGGAGAGGCTGCCCTCGCAAGCAGGTAGCAGAGAAAATGGGAGCTGTGCAGAGGCATTGCAGTAATTGGAAAGGATGGCATTGAGATATTGTGTTAATTTGGTCTTCAGAAAAAACACACCAACCCAAAAAAAGGCAGCTATTTGCAGCAGCACAGAATCAAACAGGTGACAATCTGGCTTAGTCACTTTCCCCCTTCTTGCCCAGTACAGGAATTAAGAGTTTGCCTCAAAAGCCATTTATTTTAACATGTTCACTACTCTTAATTCTCTTCCTGCCTTGTAAATTCCTTCCTTCCCAGGCCATCTTTCTGCCCTTTCCAATCTCTCTGCTTCCCTCTGATCTGTCACTTTGCTCTCCCCCATCTCTTATCTCTCACTAGTCTGTCACACTACCCCACTCCTGATTCACTTTTCACCTGGTGCCCGTTCACCTGCTAGATGCAGCACTGTGATGGTAAAGTACAACTATCCAAATAAAGAGAACTGTCCAGGAGATTTGCCTCTTGCAAGAATCCTTCTGACATTTGCTTGCTCTACTTATTTTTAGCTTACATAATGATACTCACAAAAGACAGAGACATCCCTCAGGCTTGTAAGCTTAAGACAGATGGCTGCCTTATCCCTCTGTGCACTAAAAGCTATAGGTACGCCCATAGGCTGCTGGTGCTGAACATACTTCTCTCTCTGAAGCACAGAATTAATGATAAATTTAACTGCATTGTTTGCAACCATTTTCACTTTATTTTTAAATTGGCTACAATTTCCTACCTGCCACAAAACTTCACAAATACGCTGTTTCACCACAGAATTTTAGGTGCAACTCACTCAGCTGCTGGTAGGTTTTGCCTGCTGTGTATCTGCCCAGACCAGACTCCTCTCTGCTGAGGTACAGAGTGACAGACCATACTTAACTGCAGAGAACAATTGTGGTAAAGGTAAACGCTACTTTTAAATTGATGAAAGCCAGCAAGGATGTCATATGTCAGCAATTCCTACTGCCTAATGATTATAGCTTCCTCAACAGGCACAGTTAGAAAAACTTCCAGCCCTTCATTTGCCTCCCTTTGGTTGAGCCATTTTCTCCATGGTTGTCTTGCAATTTATTTTCTCATCAGGCTTAAAGATTCTCTTGGAGGTTGGTTTTTTTTTCATGTATGTGCTGTTTCTTGTTTAGTGTTTTGTTTTGTGTTTTTTAACTAACTTTGCATGTTGCACTAAAATGAGAGGTTGAAGTATCAGGAAGCTGAAAGAGATTAAACCTCCAAAACAAGATCTGGGGAGAAGCATCTTAGATGATGAGGACTGAAAAGTCTTACATGCAATCTGAAATTTAATGGGCTCCTCTCTGCAGGTACTGGTTGGCTCTTCATCTACAAATAGAAAAATGTCTTGTGGAAAACATCCTTCTCAATGTTTCTGTCTAGCCAAAATGGTTTTGCACTCAACAAAGCTGAGCTGCAGCAGATGAAAAGTAAGATTTTTAAAAAAGAGAAGTAGAAAGTGAACATAAAAGTTGTCATACAGCCTTCGGCAGGAATGTAACCTGAGCCTTCACTGACCTTATACTCTTGTGAAAAAACAGAGCAGAAAAGGATCTACACAAGAGCTTTGATATCTCCTTTACATGGGAGATTGCACTGGGGAAGGTTGTACTGAGCTGGCAGCCAGGTGCACCTTCATCCAGCTCTCTGAAGCAGCTGTAACAATCCCTGAGCTTCCCGTCTGCAGGATTGCAGCTCAAAGGTATCTGAAGAGAATGGACTTTCATTTTTTTTAATTAATAAAATAATTGAGTATCCTCTTGGTTAAATGGTCTGTGTCTTATCTGCTGACACTAGCAACATATCCATTGCTTGGACTGTGGCCGTTGCTTAACTATGAAAGTTGATTCTGCCTTGTGCTTAGTGGGAGAAGATGCTTTCTGACCAGATAAAGATTTTTTCTTTCTTTGTTGGCAAGGCCCTGCCTATGACCTCTGTTCAGTACGAGAAAACCAGTCACAGAGGAGTTGAACTTGTGAACCTCCATTCTGCATCCTTGAACCTCATAGTACCACCCTGTACTACAGAAGCGAAGTCTTCCTAAGAGGCAGTTTATCAAACAATCATCTTACTGGTCCAAAACTGGTGTGCAGTTTCCAAAGTTCCTCCTCTAACTTTCAAATAATCTTCTACATAAATCAAAGACTAGGGTTTAATTCATATATGCAAGCTTCACTTGAGATTACAGTATAGGACATAACTCCCTGGAATGTTAAGACTTGGGAGTACATTTTTTGGGGCAAGAGGACATCACCTTTGAGTAGAAGTGACAGAATTCTGATAAACAAATGCACACACATCCTCACGTCCAAAAGCTCCCACATCTTTACAGATCTAAGATCAAAATCTTCTATTTCCAAATATTTTAATGGAGTTTCTAAACAAACGTTTGTAGGGTATATTAACTGAACAACACACTGAGAACCTAAAACAGATCATCGTTTCCCAGAGTCCAAAAGGTAAAGAACATAGAGCAAAGTAAACTGAATTAAACTTCTGGCTTCAGAAGAAAAATCCACATTTTGATCAGTAAGATACAAAATAATACTGGTTTCCTTTTATGATGATCGAAATCCATTATGCAATAGAGAAAAATATTCCAGCCATTCAGAACAGCCTGCAGGAGGATTTAGAAGACCAATAATGAGCTCTTACGCACTGCTGCTGCATGACTGACGATTGACTCCAACAGTATGACACTGTTGCTTCTAGAGTATCATGCAGAACACTATTTATATACCAAGCACAGGCCAAATTACTGGATTTGGCTCTATATACACAACATAACTTACACGTGTTATTTGTGTCTGGAAATAAGAAGAAAGTTTTGCATTTCAGAATGAAAGGGAAAGATGTTCTTGGTAATGCTTCAGGCTACCAAAACGTACCAATTCATCAAAACCAATCACCAGATGGAAAAGTACTTAAATGCACCTCCCACAGAGCAAATACCCTGAAACAACTCAAAAATGGAAGTGGAATGGAAACAAACTGAAAATCTGTAAGTGTCAACAGAATGGCATAAAAGGAGGAAGTTGCCACATTTTAAGCACCAGTGCAGAATATCCAGCAATTACAAATCTCCAGGCACAAACCAAGAGTGCACTTGCAGTGGACAGCTCAGGGCCTGATTGATGTCAGAGGAGATATGAAGGGTGGAAAGACCGCATTTCTGTTTCCTACACTGTTTCAGAAGCCAGCAGCCAATGTTGCACATCTACTGTGCAGAATGCTGCAGCTGTGCCTGGTTGACTATACTTAATGTTTTTGTGTCTGCCCACTGCTTGGTCCTTAAATCTGCACATGTGCCCCCCCATCCCTTACAATCTTAGTATCTCCAGTGCTGATATACCCAAACTGTCCATCTTTAAGATCAGCACTCAACTTCACATCTTCTGGTATTATAGTCTAAAATAAAGTGGCTGTTATTAGGACTGGAAACATTAACAGATGTGTAAATTACAATGCATGTATTACATGAAATGAAGCAAAGGAGCACAAAAAGAATAGTTTCCAAACAAAGCAACTTTACTAGCTTACTTGCATGGTAAAATGCGAACAACATCGTTCTGCTTGTAACTCTCAATGCAGACAGCACAATGATCAAAGTCTGGGTCTGTTTCCTAAAATGAATAGAATGAAAATTCAAGTCAAGAGCTGAGGCTATGACAAACGTAAAAGTAGCTGTGACTGGTACATGAACTGTATTGTGCCGGGTGGCTGTTACTAAGATACAAAAGCAGTGACTGGGTTGTTAATATTCCAACACATCTTGAGAAAGAAAAGTATCATACACACAAAACTCTCCCCTCATTTGGAGCTGGTAAATGATCATTTGAAACAAGCTAAGACCCAAGATGATTCTAATATTCAGTTGAATCACTATAAAATGTAGCAGCAATTTTCCTAGAGGCTTTACTTCAGCTTGGACCTAAACCTTCTATTTTATTCAGGATTTGTTTTTTTTGGCAGGATAAGAATTCTGGTATTCCCTTTCATAGTCAGAACTAGCAAATTTTACGTATTTCAGAGCAGTCCCATTTTTTTGTCTGTGCTTACTTGCAGAATTATCATTCTTATTCAGACATGAAAACGAGGATCGCTAACTGACTGGCTCCCTTTTTCCTCTGTTTTCCAGAAGTTATGATTTTTTTAAAAAATTATTATTTTTTTAAAAACATGGGAATTTAAAGTTTCTAATGGAAAAGGACTGCCATCATTTGGATGTAGATATGGCATCAGCAATATGTATTTAAAATGTTTGTGCTTGTGACACAAAATAGACTGTGCCTTCTCTTAGTTCAAGTTCATTATTCTTTTCAATGTCAGCAAGCTACTAGCAAGACACCGAGACAGGAACCACATTAAACAATAGCTGCTCCCTGGTCAGCTCCGGTCAGGGCTGCATGCAGAGAATTCCGATGGGCTGCTCTGATGAAGGACAGGTTTTCTCCTACTCTATTCACCTGTGTGTGCATTTCATGCCATCTGTACCATAACCTCCAAGTCACTTACCAGTTTTGAATTTATGCTGTCAAAACATCATCTTTTCTTTCAATATGGAAAAGTTCCTGTTATCTCTATGTACTCCCATACCCACAGGAAAGATTTAGTACAGTGGGCTGTCTTGAAATAAAACCACACAGGGAGGGAGAAAGAGCAGGAAGACAGTTTTTCTGCCTTCTTTCTGGAAGCAAATTTTTCCATCACTTCCTAATCTCCCACTGCTGATAGTGTTGATAAGGAAGATAAAAAGGAATCACACTAAAAAGGCCCAAAGAAATAATCTTCTCTCAAAAATTAAATCATAGCCAGAATTCCCTTGCCTTTTGCAAATTAAAGAGCAAAAATTAAGCAAGATTAAATGACTATTTTTGCCTTTCAGAATCAAAGACAAAGCACTACTGCTCATAAAAGTGGAAAAAGTTTAGGATTTAACACACCATATATTTTAGTTTATATACTGGCAAAACCTATCCTTGGATTTACTATCTTTATTGATTTACTATCAATCAACCAATAAATAAAATAAACATATACTATCTTTAATGAAATACCTGTTTATACTCCCCCACCCAGATTACTGGATATTCATATTTTACGTTAGAGATTGTCCTTTATTACCCATCTTCTAGATTTATTTTTACTTTACACAACTTACATATGGAATGATTCTAAGCTTAACAGAATTTCACATAAACAATGCTAGCCCTACGTACTCGCCAGCACAAACCCCAGCCAGCTAGCACACAAAACCACTCTGTCACAGTTGCCAGACAAAGTGCAAGTAGTATTTAAGCAAGAAAAATTTCTTTGAAACATACAGGTTTGCAGTATCCATTGATACCAACAGGTACACAAAACACTGTGCTACAGGACAAAGTAAGCCTCCACCAAGAAAGGCAAGGTCATAAATCAGAAGCAGAAAGGAACACCAGATTGTTTCCCTTGGCAAAAATTAAAACATGATGCTCAAGTTTACGATGTTGAAATCTTATTATTATACCTTATCACCCTTCTTTACTGTCCTGGTTGTCAATTTACCGATGGCTTTCTTGGCAGCATCTCCAAGACGACGCTAATAAAGTGACAAAGAAGAGAACACAAGTTAACCCTGATAATGAAGCTTCATTACTGTCCTTTATAATGACTGACTTAGCTGAATACTAAGCCTGCAATACACACTATGGCAGTGGGCCAACACGTAAGACAAAAAGCATATACAGCCAAGCACACAGATTTGTCAGGCTCAAAAAAGCCAGCAGTTGAGCCCACAAATGCACTCAATAAGCATGGGCATAAACCTCATGGACCATGTAAGAGTCCACAAAAGCAATCCAACATTTATGTGACAAAACTAATCAAACCCAGCCTGCAGGATAAAAGCCGAAGCAACATGCCCTCCCAATGATTTCAGCTATATTTTGTTCATATTGGTTTTTTATTCAGTGTGCTGTAGTATACCCCTTGTTCTTTTCTTAAGCTTGCATTTTTATTTTCTTATTCTTCCCCTAAGCAGGCTGATCTTGTTTTGAGATGTAAGAGATCCTCTCAGTGTAACCTAGTTTCTCTCTTGCTATTGAAACACCAGGATCTCAAATAGAAAAAAAATACGGGTCACAAAATCTAAATAAGCCAATACAGACTTAAATAAAGCTGAAACGAATACTGGTTTGAAGATGAACCTCTATCTGAATGTAAAAGCCACGCTACTTTTTTGTTGTTTATACTGTTTTTAGTGACCACCACTGTTGGATGGAAGAAGCAACTTCTGAAATTCAAGTGCCAACTCCTACTGCAATGCCCTGATCCCAGCCAACAAAGAATGGCTGTTTGCCAGCTGGTCCATGGGATCCCAGAGAGGACACTGAATGGAACAAAGCTCATGTCTTCTAGTTTCAGGACCAAGAGACATCAGATTTCATTTACATTGACTGGATAAAGGGAAGTTCATGTATTTCATCCTTCACTTCCACCTTGTACTAAATATTCTGCCTTTGAAAGAGATGGGCTCTTTCAGAGAATGTAAACTGTGCCTATCAAAACCTCCCATATAGCTTGTAACAAATGCGGGGTTTTTGTGCCCACCTTCTATACAGTTGGAAATCAAATCCTGCATAAGGTGTACCCCCTTGTACCATACGTTTTCTCTGCATACACACTGAAACTAAGGTGGCTGCTTTTAATTGAGAAACACAAAAACCTCAGAAGCCCACCACAACCAACAGTACCATTATTATTCTAGAATTACATATGTGCTTTTTTAATGCTTTCTACAGAAAACCTGCTCTTTTTATGTTTTTTTAGAGCATGGACTTGAAAAAAATCACTCAGTTTGAACTACTGAAGCATAACCACACAGGAAATGCAGCACCAGAAACAGAGCTGGGATGGGGAAATTATATGCTTCCTGAAGTCAGAAATCTCATCCTAACTTCAACATGTGAGAAATTGGGCAATTTAAGCAAATCTAAATTACATGTCCTGGAACAAGCATATAGGCCAGAGTACTTAATGACACAGAACATGCTGGCACACTGCTGGAGTAGATAACCATAACCAAAAGTGTGATTACTAAGAAAGGAATAAGGCTGAAAGCATTTAACTTAAATGTTCAACACTACCAACTAAGTAATTGTGGGCAGTATTTTCGTTTAGTTGTACCACATATGACTGTATATGCACTACAAGAAATCTTAAAGAAGGATTATTTTCCTATTGGAAGCATAACATTTCAGCAAAACTCTTCCAAAAAGTATACATCTTCTCTTATTTACATAAGTATGCTAAACAATAACTTCCTTCACTTTCATTTAAGAGATTCACCTCTTCCATTTTCTAATTTTAACAAATACTTTTTAATGGTAACATTGGAAATGCTCGGGATTTGCTATTTTGATAAATTAAGGCACAGGCATACAGCACATGCTTGCTTTTAAAACCAGAACTGTCTTGATGGAAAAGGCCACCACCACATGCAAGAGTTTCATGCCTCTGGCGGAAGTGCACAAGAGCAATGATGTGAATACCACTATCTACAAAACAGCATGTTTTTGATTTTTTTTAAAAGTGTCTCTCGACATAACTTAAAAACAAGATCATAGCCTAAACCAAGTTATTTCATCACTAACAGTACAGCCTTCTCTCTGTGAAAGCTCTCAAAGCGCTTCAAAAATAAGCCACAGCTGTCGCCACCTTCTTATTAAAGTTTAATAAGCTCAGCTTTTTAAACTGCATAAAATTTTCATCAAGTTTCTCCTGACCTTTGTACAAATCTAAAGAAAGAAAAAAGGTCATAAGAGCCCTTTCCCCATGGAGCAACTGTTTTGAATCATGGACATTTGGAAGAAGCCTAGAACCATGTAGGGGATAGAGAAGGCACAATTTAGTATTCCACAGACATCCATTGAATAACGGTTATATTTAAACTTTCACCATCCCAAGGGACCACACTAAGTACTGGTTACAGTGTGGTCATTTAAGAATGACATCCTTAGGAAAATCTACAGGATGCCCATGGGACCTGCAGCATCAGACACTATTTATAGGAACTAAAAAGGAAATCCTTTGTCATAACTGAGGCTTTATAAGTCTGTATTTGTTTTAAGTTTGACAAAACACCAAAGCACTGCTTCACAGTGAGCTCCTATGCATTATCCATAATTCAGGGGAAAGGGGGGGACAATGACTAGAGGTCAGCAGCTTTGTAAGTTAGCCCTGATGGAGAGATACAAAAGCAAAGACAGCACAGTGGACTTGCTGAGGTTTACTGACCCTTCTCAATAAAAGCCAAGGCACACCATGGAGGCAGTAGGCCATTAAGTCCACACTAGTAAAACATTTACTCCTAAAGTTTAATCCGTATTTGAGTTGATGACTTGATTTAGTCAAGATCTGAGTAAGAACTGAATTAAGTTCAGATTAAATTAGGAGTTGAAGAAGAATGTAAGAAAGGCATATTTGACAAAATTGTAATTACAAGGTATGACCAGGAGAATTAGGCAGTCCATACCAAGTGCGATCTTGAATAAAGCTGAGATCACTAAGTAGCTCCATACCTAAGTTTTCTTAGCCTAACATTCATGACAGTTTATAGTTTGGAAATACCTTTATACAACTTCTGAATTACCTTAACTATTACTGAAGCTATCCTTAAGAACATGGATAGAATTCATAACATTAGCTCTGTGTTCTCCTACACTACCAAATTCATTCACAATTTAACTTTCCTCCCCATTCCCAAGTACATACAGTATGCAATATTCAGTCAACATAGATTTGGTCTTCCTCTTGGACTTAGACTCACCAACCCCCAAACATTTAGCTTCAGTTCTGTTCTTTCCTGTCATGTAATAAGATCTTGAACTGGTGCTGCTCAGGACAAACACACTTCACTAAGTAAAAATCCTTGTCTGGCAACATGCTTTGCCTTGGAACAAAGAGGTTCTGAATGCTAGTTTGATGGAAATTCCTTAGAAATTATTTGTTCTCTATTGACTACTGTATACAGAAATATCACCTCCAGAACTTGTGGGGGGGAGGGAAGAAAAAGGAGTCCCCTTACCTGATTCCTGTCACGTGCACTTGTGTACCTGATCTTCTGGATGAAGTAAAATATTAACCATGCTGAAGAAATTATCATCAACACAATGAATGATATTGACACAAAGACTAGAGAGCCCCGACTGAAGTTTTTTGGAGGAACACGGGACCCCACTGCTATTGCCATCAGGACAGAGATATTCTTTTCCAAGTAATTCAGGATCTCCTTAACCTTTGATTCTGTAATCATGACAGCAACAATGTCTCCAGTTCCTATAAAAAAGAAAAAAATATTTAATTTACATTTTAAATTAACATGGCATGCCACTCAAGATTTTCCAAAAGCAAAGCTGTTCAACAACCTCTGAGGTTTTTTAATCTAATCCACTTATGGCACATGGAACATGTTCCTGGGCACTCAACTCATTGCTTGTCCTTCAAACCCAGGTTTTCAAATTAGGGCACTAACATGCAAACTGTCTGCAGCTCCACACATAGCAAGATCTTTTACCAGTGGTTACACAGTACTTCCCATAATTTAATTACTGTATGCAGTCTGAACTAGCTTTCAAAAGTACATTTATTCCAGATTTGAGGCTCTGAATAGCTGAATAGGCCACTCACAGAAAAGCAGATGAGTTCAATGATATTGCTAGAGTGGTCTTAGTACACACAGTGCTGTGTTAAAGTTGCTCTGGAGAGTTACGCAAGGTCCCCTGCAAGCTTGGGCAGCTTTCACAGGCCACCAAGGTTGTCAAAGATCTGTAAATCACAATTCCAGCACAGAAGCAAAGCCAAACTTCTACCTACATCACTTCAGAGAGAAGTGAAAGTAAAGTGAATAAGCCTGGTTGCAAAGTAGAAAAGAAATGAGAAAAAAAACTTGAGAGGTTTGAGCGCTGTTTTTATCACTCATACAAAGACATGCTTGATAAGATCACAAAGAGGCTGTCAGCTTCATCAGCTCCATTTCGAATGCGTAGCCCATCTGGTTTTCATAGTGTCTTGCCTCTAAGCTACCTCCTGCCCCAAAGAGAAAATTATCGGTACAAGAGTAAGAATTAAACCACAAGACTTCCTGAAAAAAGAACAAAGTCACCTGTAGAGCAGAGAGAGCACCTATGTTTTAAAAGCAGAGGCCGCATTGGGGAGAGAAAAAAAAAAAAAAAAAAAAAAAAAAAGGATCTTGAACTCAGGGCAGTTCTGAAATTCTGATAGACGTTCAAAAGAAAGCAAAGTTTATAGGAAAACCAAAGCCAAAAAGAAAAAATCCTTGCGAGTGCTATTCTCATTCATCCAGCTCTATGTGCTTCCTATACTAAAACCGCTTTCAAGACCTATTTTCAAAACGCTTGCAAAATCTGCTCATCTGTTTGCTCCATCTGCTTGCTCCAATTGACATTCCCTCAGAGAGAAACCGTATAATGCAAGTGACTTCAGTATTGAGGTTTTGGATTTAGAGTTGATTTAAGTTACAGACAACCTACTGTGACAGTAAAGAGAGAACATGAGGTCCTGTTTTAAAAGACTTTGAACACATTACTTGTGTTAATCAAAATCTGATTTCTAAGAAGTTATTGTATGCACAAAATGATGCAGAAGATGCAAAAGCACATCATCTTGGAAACCCAGGGCACAATAAGTCAGGGCGAAGGACCCAGACAGCTATACAGTTTGCCAAAATGGGGGCTTTACCAGAGTTGTGTAGCAATCTCAAATGTTATCACTCTTACCATTCACCATGCCACATAGCAACTTTTACAGTCCCTGTCCTCAGTTTTCAGAGCAAGTTCCCCAACATTGGTGTTGTACACTGTGCTGACAGAAGTACTTAGAAGAATCAAATCAGATAATCGCAGAAATTAAGATTTGCACAATAATTTAAAAGAATACTCCACAGCTCCAGAGCTGTTTTCCTGCAAGAAATTTCAACTTTTATTTATTTAAAATTGAAATGGTAAAGACATTAACACCTTGTCCTAGTAATGGGTCTAAGTGGGAAAAGAATGTTTAACATTACCTTCTGAATATTTTTTGAAATAAGTGTCACAGTAACTCAAAAGCTTTAAATAGCAACCAAACCCCAACACAATTCACGGATACAACTTACTTAATCACTAATATACCACGGATTCACACAAGATCCACTTCAGTCCAGCTCTCTAGAGACACTTCAGTTTGAGATGTACTGAGTTAGGTTTCCTGCAAACTAACCAAGATATTTGATAGGCAGCAAAGCTCAGAAACAGAGCAAAAATCCATTACTTGCTTTAGAGGAAATCCGCTCAGATTCCTGTCTGTCCAGTTGGGAAGAGTCCCTGCCCAGATGTGCAGCACTTAATTACAGAACAAGAGCCACCTTTCCTGCAAGATTCTGATTGTAGATGCAGCATGTGTTCATGCAACCCCAAACCCCTGCAGCTCAGATGGTGCAAGATCAATCAAGAGCAGATAAATTATACTGATTGATATTTTCCCTAGGCTTCACTTCTGTTCTGCGTATCTAGTTTGTATAGTGAAGGAAGGCAGGGAAGGGTGCAGGAGGGACCGTATTTCCCAGAGCATGTGTTTCTGCTAAGGTTCCCCAGTAGGTATTTATTTGCACCGAGGAATTATATTAGTATCAAAATATCAGTCCAAAGCACTCAGTGTAGCATTTTGACATGATTTACAGTCATCTGCAAAGAGAAGCTGACCATGATTTTTCAATACTAGTCCAGTTCTGTCTGCATCAAAAGCTGAAGCCTCCACCTATTCCCTGCTGCAGAGGGAATGAGACAAAGCTGACAATCTGTAATGTGTTTTATATAAAGCCCAGCACAAAGGGAACCTCTGGCATCACTGCAAAGTGATTTGCATTCCAAGTCACTCAACTGGGAACAGCCCAAGTGCTACTGTTGCCTCTGACCCTGCAAGAGCCAAGGAGAACTGCAGAAAAGAAAAATAAATTGTGCCGTTTAACATACTGAAGCTCAGCGGAAACTGGGACTTGGTTCATCCATATTTTTGTCAGGGGCATCACCCTAAATAATTTTAGCGAGAGCTCCCTGTTTGAGAACAATTGGGCCCAGGAGGAGACACTGACTCGTTTATTTTAAGCACCTTGAAACCCTGCATTTCTGAAATGTAAATGGGAAAAAAAAAATCCTCAGGTGAACACAGAAACACTAACTGTGCAAAAGTTAGAAGATGGTCTTACTACATAATCTTACAAAAAACAATACTCTTCTCAGCCAAGAACTCTGTTCAGAGAGAAGAAGCTGGAATGCTAACTAAACCAAACGAACTACACACTCAACCACAGATGACGAGCTAGGACAGACGGTAGGCAAAAGATAAATATTGATGCCTGTAAAAATAAATCATTTAATTGCTATCATCCAAGCCCAGACAGCTCTTTCTAGCTTGCAATTTTACCATGTGCATGTTTAATTAGGATAGTTATACAACTCTTTAGAAAGTCAATAGAAAGTAATCTCAAAGAAAAACTAGTAGTCTCACTCATGACAAGCAAATAATTGTTTCCTTTTGTGTTTGCTTTTTGATTCTTGACTATCAAATGTTTGTCTGAAGCTCAAAAATGTGGACAACTTGGCCAGGATACCAAGCTCAGGACAGGCATGGTTCAAACGGCAGGCTTCAGACAGCTTCCATCCATCTATTGTCCCTTGGAGGATGCAGGAAATGGCAGCCTGGCAAAACACAACGGCCAAACAGCTGATTTTTTTTTTTTTTTTTTTTCTTCTTTTTTCGCCCCCTCTGTCCTGGGCTTGTGAACACCCCAGGCAGCTGTTTGGTCAATACTCAGGGAGAAGGACAGGTGAGACAATTCCTCCTGGGCACATAAGCAACTTGGCACCAAACTGCTGTTACTGCTGCAATGCTTCATCCACCTTCTCACAGATGGGGCAAGCAAAAACTTAGATCCCATCTCAAGCGTGGCAAACATCGAGCCACCTGTAAGAGGCACTGAACTGTTTGGACTTGATGTAACAAGGCCTGCAGAGAACTGAGAATTAAGTCACACATTCATTACCAAGGTTAGCACTTTTCTGTTGGCTGATATTTGCAGCTAAAGTCCTTGTAATTTCCTAAGTCTTTCATAGTGCCTTGCTGATGCTGCAGACACAGCATGAAGCAGATGGACTGCACTCATCTCACACCTGTGAAAATATCATTCTCTCTAAATAGCAGACAATACTTAATTGCAACTGAATCCTTTTATGACTTCACTCTGAAAAACCTAAACTTAACACACTCTTATCTGAACTATTCTGCTGGGTGGAAATTTCAGAGTACTTAAAAAGCAAACAAAATCTTCACCTTCCTAATAAAGCATGGAGCAGACAGGCATTTGTAGGTTGGATTCAGGGCACAATTCAGACATTGATATGCCATTGCTTGACTGCAACAATTGGAAGATCATAATGATAAATGTACTTTGAAACAAAACTGCCCATCTTCACAAACCAGACTTCCCTATTCTTCTATTAAACGCCCACAACTATGCTATCATTTCTGAACATGTTATATCAGAAATAAAAATATAGCAACACACACTATTCAGTACCCAGGAAAGGGATTAGTCCTATTACTGTGAGTGGCAGATTTCTTGGAACAACATTAAGTAACTGTGAAACCACGGCAACAGAATTTGGGAGCCCACAAAACATCAGCAGAGAAAACAGGAAAGCACAAATGAAGTGCCACAGTTACATGTGAATTTTTGAGACAGCGATCACAAGTTCTGTGAAAACACCAGAAGATGTCTGAGCTGCAAGGGAGAAGAGGCAAAAGCAAGAATTACCCCTACAAGGTAAGGGCTTTAGCCACAGGGAATATATAATCCATGGCACCCATGAGGTGAGGGCAAGGGAAAAGGCATGCTGAGCTGTATGCAAAGCTGCACTGCCAGAAAAGGTGGGCTTTGGGGAATGTAGCTTTTAAATACAAGTTCCATAGTACTTAACAACATTGAGGAAAAACACACAAATTCTTCAGATAAAATTTTATTCTGATATAAACCAGAGAAGTTAAGGTAATAGTGAAGAACAAAGTCTTACATTCTAAACCAGGCTTTTGGAAAAGCAGACACCAAGACAACAACCCTTGGCATATCTTCAGAGTGATTAAAACAGGTCTAGCTGCACATATTTTTATTTTGATCTAATCAAAATGTAAACAAGAGCACATCCGAGCTGTCAACACACAAGTGCAACCTCAGGAGTAAAATACGTTGAGATGTCCCAAATCAAATACTTCTGAAGACAGAAAAAAACACCATAGTATTTGTCAGCTATTTGGTTTTAAGTAAGGCAAGTAGTAAATGCCAAGAATATACATCAATTTTTAAATGAGACTGGACAGCATTTAAAAATGTTTGTCTTCCTGTTGCCTTTGAAACATGAAAATGTTGAATTCTTGTCTGTACATGAACATTTACTTTAGGATGCCTATTTTATGCAGTGTCAGACACTAGAACAGGTATTACAACAATAACATGGGAAAAATTGTGAAGGACAGCAGCATATGGAACTGTTACCCCAAAATATTGGGCAGATATTTGCAGAAGTCACAACTGTCTCTGCTGCATAAACCTGTGTAAAACAATCTAAAAAAATAATCTTCTGAGGTTAAAACTTGAATTCTGACTGTGTGCCTAAGAGAACAAAGCAGCAGATTATTCAAAGTTCAGTGAGGATCACGCTTCTGTGAATTGCAACCAAAATACAGTCAATTTATGTCTGAAGAACACTCAAAGCTATTCTTTGATTGCAGCAAAAAGAGCTTCAACAGATTTTACTCTGCCAGGCTAAGAAAGGGCACTGCACTATGCCCTCTAAATATGATTAAATACCCTTTAGTATTTTGCAACGTACCATGCATTGCTATACTGCTAACAGACATGTGATGGACGTTCACAAAAGTTCTGTTCCTTTAAGAAAAACAGGCGTATGACTGCAGCATATGATTAGAAAATCAGAAACAGCAAGAGTAGCTTTCCAAAGATGGGTGTGACAATTAACTTCAAAACAAATATTAAAGCCTAATCAGATTCTTGTTGTGCACCAAGTCCATATGTGATAAATAATCTTCTTATTAAGCAGAAATTACCTTTCCAAAGCCCGTCCTCCTTCACTAGAAATGATGCCTCAGTAAAATATTCTTGCCATATTTTCAATCAGCTTTATAATCTACTATGACCAAGAGTTCCTAAAAAGGAGTGCTAAATAGCAAAATCAGTTGAGGAACTGTTGGGCCATATTTAGATGACAACTGCTGACACATTATTTCATAACCCAACTGCTCTATTCTGGCACTCAGGGAGATGTTTCTTACGGAGAAATCTGCGCAAGATCAAAACAGGTAGTCACAGCTACATGCTCCTGCTTCATTCACAAGTCCAAATCGCACTGATACACATGAGATGGTGGAGCTATGCCCCTGGATTTCCTCAAACTTGACAAGGTCCAGCTGACCCTCTGCTACACACAGTGTACCCAACTCAAGAAAACCAACAGCCTTTTGCAAAGATGCAAGACAATATCGGTATGTAGAAGACAGGTGTTAGACCTTGACTTCGCTACACAGGATTTCCTCTCCATCAATCTAACCCTCAGAGCTCCTTTTTGTCTTCTATTACAAGTCATATGAAACTAAGCACTGTAGAAAAATTAAGATCCTTCTATTAAGCTACAAGATGCACCCACCTCTTCTCTAAGCATCCCACAAGTTCCTGAATCTCTGCCCCATCTTGACTTTTGAAAGCAAAAATGTGCTACCTCAGTGTTTCTGACGGGCACCAGGAAGACAGAGTCATGGCTGGGCTGAGAAGGCAGGAGCACCCAGCAGAAGTTACACATCTCTGGAGCCAGAACTGCAGCAGAGTTCACTTAAAATGGTAAGGAGACCGTCTTCAGGAGTTTATGGATTCCTCCCCCACCACCACTTTTGACTGCCTTCATCATTCTACTTATATCACATATTCTGTTTCTGTAGAAGGACTTTCATCTTCTGGAAATTACATTTATATATATATTTGTTAATGCATGTGACCTTTTGCGTTCTTAACACTAGGGAAAACCAAGCCTAGATAAGGGAAAAGCTGACAGATGTTGCAATGATTTTACAGAGACATCTCACACATCTTTTTTCTCTTTTAGCAATGCTTCTTTGCATCTACTTGCACAACAATTTTTTTGAAAAGGAAACAGACAGTCCACTTAAATAATGCTGGAAGAATAAAAATACTTGGTACAAAGGAATTTATCATTTTATCATCCCCTTTCCACAATCTGTGCACAGATATATTTTTTTGTCATTCACAGTTTTACAAGGCATTTAACTATGTATTATGGTGAGTAAACTATTTGCAATCCTATATAACGAATACTGTTACTGATAAGGTATTAGTATGCTAACAAAGTAGACCAAATTTTATATTCAGACCTTGAACAAATGCAAATTAATAAAAAGCAGAAGGGTCACATTAAGCTTTGACTAAGGAAATGGTGTAATCCTAACACATGACACTACTGAAAAAAAGGTTCCTCATGTCAGTTTCACATATTTTTGAAATATGCAAGTCTTGAATCTTCAGAAGGTAATTCTGCTTATTTCAAAACAACCCTTCTCCATGCATACGTCTGAACAATGTCCAAAACCTGTTAGGCTACATCCGATTTAACACCCAATCACTGATTACAGTGTCACATTCTTGATTAACCAATAGTGTTACTGTAACGTAGACCTTACTGGTCTATTCATCAATTTAAGACACACTTGGGTTTTGATAACTAAAGGTCTCCATAATCTTGCAATCTGTAGTGTGACCAGTTGCTAGTAGGTGACTTCCATTTTGCTATTTCTGGATAGCAGTTCATATTCCCACTAGTGGAAGCTGGAGCTAAAACCCCCAGAGATTTCCTAGAAGGGTCATCTGCCATGCTCATGTATTTTCTTTTATCTACAAACAACTTCCATACAGATCCATCAATCTGGACAGTCATTCCAATCAAATTCAGCAAAGCATGAAAGAGCAGTGGCAAGCAAACCTTACCCAAGGACACTACAAAATATTTTTAGAGCATCACGAAAAGCATAGTCACAGATTAATATCATAAATTTAATTCCACTGAATCCATAGATTTTGGGAATTACTCTGCTGCTGGAGCTCAGACTTTGGATAAGAAAAAGAATGTAATTACTTACAGTCACTAACAGTCCCGTGGGCCTTTTCACAGTCACAGAACTAATTACCCTTTCAGCTGGCTAAGGAAAAATGAGTCTAACTGCTGTTATTTCAGTTGTGGAGGAGGCATACACCACGCAGACATGCTGGTAAGGAACTGTGCAAGGCACTGAGGCTATGTTAGCTTTGGAAAGGGGTTTCCCTGGCTTATCTTGAAGAGGCAAGTGCTTCCTTATGGTCCAGAATCTGTGCTTCAAACACACTCCGCTCCACATCTTGTTAACTGTCAGACACTCCCATCTACTGTGGGACAGATCTTCCCGATGAACGCATCTCCAAGAAATGCAGTGGGAAATAGGATCAACTATACTGCTGTTGACACTTGCTCCCCACATTTTCAATTAGCAAATATAAAAAACAATCTAAAATGACAAAAAAATACCTAAGCTGTGGTTAGACTATTGATTTGCCTTTTTTCAAGCTTCAGCTTTAATGACTCATCTCTCCTACCTTTTCACTAATATTCCAAGGTAAATTAATAATAATAAATTATAACTAGAATACTCTAACATACAATAAGATTAGTTTTGAGCTGTGGATTAAAAGTAGGTCTCCGTAATCCAGGGAAAGTTTTGCAACGGATTTGGTATAGACCGTATTCGTCAGCACACACTTGTGCTAAATAATCTGCAATGCACCCTGCCATAGCTTTCACACATCAGTTCTGTTTACAGTTACATAAAGAGACATCCGTGAGAGAAAGGCAAGCAGCAGAGGAAGAGAAGTGCCGCACGCAGCGAGCGTGGCACAGAGAGCAGCGTTTCAAGAGCTGGATCTCTGCAGCCTACCCACTCCGAATCAGGGCAAGAACACCAAATAGCCATTAGATGGCAACAACTCCAAATTGCTTCCTGTCCCTCCTGCCTCTGACCCAGTGACCTAAAATAAGCCACATAAAATACATGCAGTTTTATCAGAGTTCAAAGCAAGTACAGACCTTGCTTCCTGTGCTAGTGTGCTTTTTAAGCGAATACAGGGCTGTGAGAATCCTCCCTTTGAAAGGAAAACTGTTTCTGGGAGCCAGCGTTGGGGAGCTCTCGTCGTACTACAGCGGGAGACCGTCACCTTACAGGACACACATCACAGGACAGAAACACCTTCTGGCAGGAAACGAACGCATCGTTTCTTTAGAAGTGCAACGAAGATTGAACCTGAGGAGACATCTGCAGCTTGTTCTAAAACTAAAAGATTTACCTCTGAAAAAGGTATTGGAAGTTGTTTCAATACTTCAGGAAGCTTCTTCAGCACTGATGGACAGTAGTTACTTGAATCCAGCAACTTCTTTTTCACACACTCTTCTATATTTATCTTATTCTGTCTACATTTATTCCATAAATTCCAAGTATGAAATTTTAACTTTAGAGGCTTTTTTGGCTTATATTCTTTTCTATAAATCCAAATAGAAGTCTAGATTTTAATAAAGAAGATCAAAACAGTTAAATTTGATAGTGTACTTCACAGTACTGCCTCCACTACACACAAACAAAAAAAGAATTAAAATGCTATTTTACCTGCCTTTCCTTCCTATTCTCATAATTGATTATAAAGACGACAGCTGCTACATATTTCCTCTACCACATAGGCTCTTTTTTACATTAGGCAATTATTTTTTCTGCTTTAACAGAAGTAGCAAGCAAAACCACTCATAAAACTGCCTTCCTGCCAGTGATATCATAGTCCAACATAAGCTATGCTGGGAAAGATGTCCTTCGCTTAGGTTGATAGAGGACATCTATGAGAATGTATAAAATAAACATATTTTACATGCACACAGTAATACATACAAGGATATACACAGAGAAGAGAAAAATGTCACAAATAACATTAACAGAAATATATATCTTTTTTAAAGTTCACTAACTCCTTAAGGTCAATACCTATGTCAAAACTCAACTTTAAGTCGATGAGGCAGAGACAGTGAACTACCACACAAGAAGCAACAAATTCTGATATTAGCAATAAAAACTGTTCATTTGAAATGGTGATGATAGACCGATTAAAGAGTAACAATTATTACCTAGCCAACAGAAGGAGTTTATATTCTGCTAAGTAATATGTTAAGTACGAACAAATTTCCATAAGATTAAAGTTTTCAAGTGTCTGTTCAAGCATAAAATAACTTGGATAAAATATTAATCCCATAGGCGTGAACTGCTTACTGAACTCTTCTCACAGGGAATCATCTCTCTGCAGGTGGGTAATATACATATTTCTATATAATAATTTTACTTATTTTTAGCACATGCATTGCTTAAGTGGGTGATTGGAATTCCGGCAAACAATAGTTCAAGAAGTAGGAAAGTTCACAGTGTGCATTATGAGCAGTTGCTGCTTTCCTCTCTGCTTCACCAGGAAGACAAAATATTCCTAAGGCTTGGTACACTGCAGTATAAGAATTATGTTACGGTGATATAAAATGACACAAGGTCTATTTTCACCTCTCTATGGAAGCAAATGTAGAGCCATAAACCTGGTCATCCTAATACAGTTGCAAAATTGTTTTGTGAAGAACGCATTTTTAAAAGAAAAGAGGAATACTACACAGCACTAGATACAATATGGAAGACCAACTCAGTGTCTCACCTTCCAGCACAACTATCAAATACACACTGTCAACTCCTCCCAACCTTCAGGGATAGAAAATATTAAAGAGAAGAGATGTAGTGCACCAGAACATCTAATTAGTAGATGATGTGATTGTTCACCATCTAAAAAGCATACAAGCAGCGAGCGATATGGCTGAAAAGGCAGAAAACAGAAGACCCCAGAGTGCCTTGAATGTGCACGAGACTGCTTTATACATGACCTTTGTTTGAATAGGCTCATCGTGTAAGCATAGGTTCATGAATCTATATCCCACTGGAATAGTTCTCACTGAGGGGAATACTAGATTCCAAGCACTCCCTGTGCTGAGGCTAACACCAAAGGACTAATCTGCGTCTCTGTTACACACACTTGCAGTTCCTACATCAAGCAAACAGGAATTTATTTATAGGAAGCTCTGCAAAGCACAGATTGCTAAGGAGATCCCTTACATGACCATAATGCAATCAAAACAAAAGCTGTGGAGCCACATTCCTCTTCATTACAGTGTGGTATTAAGGTGGTACTTCAGTTCTAGATAATTACTTTTAGCCTGCTGCATAGCTTGAACACTTCAAGTTTAATATTAATTTTGAGATAGGGCCTACAGCCCAAATCAGCGATGGAGATTCTGGTATACCAGGGACTAAGTACACTCAGCTAAAACCAAGTATTTTAAATACTCAAAATATGCATCACAGCCAGTAATTACATTTTTTATGCTTGCCATGAGTAAGAGTAAATATTTGGAAGTCAACATGCTGAAGACAGTATTAGCTTTTTTCCAAATACCAAGTATCCAAATAGTTGCCTGGCTAGCTTACAAGACACCCTTTTACTCACAGCAGCGCTCATGTTTTAAAGCCTGAGGCATTATTTCAACCACCCAGAACCACTGGACCTACTGATACAGTTTCAAAGACAACCCACCGGTCTTCAGAGCTGAAACACTGAGTGAACAAGGATTTCCTAATAAAAGACAGATACCATCCCCCTGCTACGAAAGCACCTGCCAAATCTAACAGCATTACGAGAAAGGAGATATTAAGTTATAATCAAACCTATTATATGATTTAACATGCAATAGAGCAAACAATGGTAGTGCTGTATTTTTATTAGTAGTCTCTTTTTATGCCACAGTAAGGTATTCCAGGCCACAGGAGAAGTCACAAATCATTGCTAAACAGAGACTGCAGACTTTACAGTTTTACAGGTATTTCAAAGAGAGACCGGACCTGAAGGTTTAGGAGGGTATTACATCAGCAAAGAGAGAAGTGGCAAAAAAACACAAGAGGAAGGTGACAGTGTTTCACTAGAATAGGGGACTTTCTGCCTGCAGATTACTTGCAAAAGTGTCTAAGGAAGGTACCCAAGACTAAAATGGACTGTCAACAGGCTTTGAATTGCTATACAGAGGTCAAAATCTCCCTGGAAAATTCCTGTAGTATAACGAATTGGGAAGGTCAAACTCCACAAGAAGCCACAAGACATTTCCCTTATCAAAGGGAAAGCAGCAACCGTGGCACTTCTTTAGAAAAAGAATTCAATTCCAATTGAATTGTGTGACAATATGCAGAGCAATAATTAGGAAATTCCAGTTTCCAAGCAACCCCATATACTTAAAAAAAAAACCTGAAAACGTTCTAGAAAAATAATCAGCTGGCAGTACAGCCCTCAAATATAAAAATCTGCCTTTTCTGATTAAGCTAAATAACTCCGGAGAAATAAATAAACGGAGAAAACCTTCTTGGAAAATGAAAAATGTAGTTAGAGTTGTGAAAACCCTTTTCAACCAAGGAAAATGTTTACGTATGAGGCTCCCACTAGTTAAAAGTAACTCACTAGTAACAGTGAAATTTTACAGCAATAGCCCTAAAAAAGTAGAAATGCATAGAAATCCAGATTTTCAGCATTATTCTAGAACAGCAATAGTCTAATGTTAGACAACTTAGAGAGGCAACTGCTCTCTGTATCACTAACTCTTGTTGATTTCTGTATGGCACTCAAACATGCAAGCTCAGATCCTGATGTAACTTAACATTGGAAAGCCCCCACTATAACAGCCAGTTGAAGACATGCTACTATAAAGATTTTTCAGGTACAGATGCTTTGCAAAATTCTAGACCTTCCATTATATGTTAGCTTTTCTTCTTCAGAAAGGTTTGAAACTGATTGCTCCTAAGGTCTTACAGGTGTTTCCTCACTCCAAAACACCCATATCCCCACTGCAAAGGAAAGTGTTCCTCATTGGATAAAACGTATGCTAAAGGAAAACAACTTCTCCGAATTATTGGCTCATTTTGCAATATTGCATACATATAAACATCATCAGAGAAGAGGCTATTTCAAATAGCATCTGTGCACTGCCAAGAGCTCTTTGGCAATATTTATATGGCAAAAGAGTACTTGGGCAAAAAATAATTATAGTGAAAGAGATGACATTTCATTTACCTTGATGAGTCATCGTGACAGGTTCTTCACTGGATATATTGTTGTAAATGACCACAGCTGTGGCATTATGTGAAGCTGCTCGCAGTATTTTCTCTCTAAATGTACAGTTTCCTCGCTGTAGTAAAGCGATCCACTGCTTGGTGTTTGGTGGAACTTGGAAGCGCGTTCGAGGGTCACAGCCCAGACGATCTGCAACTGAAATGGGAAATACATTTACACAGATGGCAATTTGTTCAAACAGGTTAAAAAGAAAACACTCACTCCAAGTTTTGCTGAATTACTCAACTGTTACGCGCTAGGAAACCACTATCCTCCTGTTAATAAAGCCTGACGATAACTGCATTGTTATGAAACAAAGTCCGTAAAACCCCCAAGTTTCACACATTGAAAGCTGTGACTATATGCCTGAGAATTAGGCTCACTAACACAAGCTATTTTTAACTCTAGTGCGGCTAGAACAATTAATTCACATTTGAATCAATACCTGCCTAGAGGTTGAAAAACATTAGAATATGGTTCATATGCTATTTGGCATTTACAAAACAGCTGTATATCAGCCATACTGGAGAGTGTAACTTCTTTTTTTCTTTCTAATCCAGTCATAAACGTCACTGCAGTGGGACATTAACTAAACAAAAGAGGTTGTGAAAGCAAGATTTCAGAGTTATCTGCCATGTGCAGGCCACTGTAAAAATGGACAATACTAAAAGCTGATCTTATAAATCCCCAGCAGCCAACATCAGCCTTTTACGTATGCACATTTGTCTAGAAGGAAGTGCATACAAATTCAGAGAAACAAACTGTTTTGCAAACACGATACACTGAAGTTGTCAGCAAAACAGGTGTTGATGGTATAAAGGAAGAGTAACAGAAACGGCAAATGCCAGATGTATGAATTCAACAGCATGCAAAGCTCTTTTGTCCTTCCTGATGCTGTAATGTATCCTAGAACAACCCAAACCCACACAGAGCTACGTACAAAAGGCACAAAATACAACACAGAAGATAACTTCACGGTACAGCAGCTGAAACTGATGAAAGACATTTCTGTTTACACAACTGGAAACACATTTCAGGCTGATACACTGGTCATACCATTAAAGGATTTTAGAATTTAGAGCCAACAGCAACTTTAGAATATAAATATATTTACCCTTTCAAATGCCAAGAGTATAAGAATCTTTGGCTACAGAAAATGGTTGGGATAAACAATGATTTTTCAAGACATAAACAATTTATTTGCATAATAGCTCTGAAAACATTACAGCAATTCAAATGAAGTGCCCCATGATTTTTTTTTCTTTTAAAGTAGTTAAGTTCTTCAGCACAGACTATGAGATTTCAGCAAAAGATCTACCACAAAAACCATCCAGTTTAACATATTAGCTGGAAACAAAACAGAAGATCTTTCTTAAGCATTCTCAGCTTAACATAGCTCAGGTTAAAACCTATAACAAAGGAGATTCAAACAGCTAAAGGATCTTTTCTGAACTGAGAAAAAAAAAAATCTTTTGCTTGCGTAAAGAAAACTAGCGCAGATGAATCTATATTGTGGTAGTCGTGCAGGAAGTCGTTGCATCTCTTAATTTGGACAAGAAGTGCCTCTCCCTGTTCCCCTGGAAGGAGGGTGGGGAGCCAGATACAAGCACATCCTTTTCACAATTGTTTTTCAAGGCTTATTAGACATTTCAGACATGGAGGGCTATTTGCAGTATTTTTGTATTTGTGCTTTTGTTTTATACAGGGATTAGGGAAAATCTAATATAGATGCCTGAAGCTGAATTTTATATTTTCCTCCGTTACCCTGACATTATTACTGGAATCCCTTTGGAAATTGCTAGCTAGCGCTGATCCACACACATTGTTTTGGAGCACTGGTGACAGGCATCATGAACAGCAATGATCATATGAGTGCACTTTTGTATCGACTGTGCTTTTGTAGCTTGCCTTTGTAGTCTTAAATTTAAGAGAACAGTACATTTTTAAAGGAATTACAATCCTTTTTGAAGATGTGATAGAACCGTAAGACTGCACGTGTGCAACCAAACCTGACGTCCTCTGTTAAGACAAAAGCAGTTTAATGTACACTTCCCCCTTGTTCAGAACATTTCCACTTAAAAATGCAGGAGGGGAAAAGCACCAGCAGACTGTGATAGGAAGTTTCTCAAGCCTTGAAAACTAGAAAACCCATCCTTCTCCAGTGAGATCATATATCCTTTGGAAAACACCATTCAATAAATGGCCACAATTTCACAGAACCTCCTCAAACTGCTAAAAATAACTCTGAAAGTAGACACTATGGCCAACATAAATTTCCTTGAAACATGTGGCGTGGATGAAGAGCAGTAATCCTATGGATTACATACAGTTTGTTTCAGTACACTCTTGCTCAAAACTACTAAGTGAAAACAAAAATGGCCACAAAAATAAGGTAACGGACTATTAGAATCAAAAATCATAAAACCAATAAAAGGAAAAAGACACCTTGAAAAGGGAGGCAGCATTCTGAGAAGTCTGTTACACAGTTCAGTTTTACAAAAATGTATGTAGGCACCTTTAAATTTGTACAGCTTGAAATTTTTAGCTTAAAAACCAACAGAGAAAGTAGTAAGAGATAAGTGAAACTGCATCTGTGGGAAAAGTACTACAAAATTTTCTACCACGATAGAGATCAAAGTCCCTCTTAGCTGTGGACAGAGCTATGAAACGTTACTGGATAGAGCAACAGGATTAGGAAACAAGATATTAAGAGATAAAAGCTTTCCAGATATAGACCAACAAACACCACTCAGACGCATACCACACGCTATTCCTGACAAGGTGGATTCAGTGTGCACTGATGAAAATTCAACAGCTGACAATATTATTTTAGCACTATTTAAGCATTGCAAAAACATTAAGGAAAATCTGGTTGTTTTAGATAAACCTGAACTGAGGAACTGGAAGTCACCTGAGATTTAATGTCACAACCCACTTCTCTTTACATTAGCATCCTATTACACCACACAAATGTTACATAATCTTTTCCACTTTAAACTAAATAAAATTCAGGAACAATAGTGGAAAGTGAGTTTTTCTGTTTGCCTTTTCAATAGGCTTAATACACTCTGAAAAGAGTGAAAGTCTTATAATCACAGTCACTCTTCTAGCATAGCAAGCTAGCCAAAATAAAACATCTGCTATGCACCTAACGTGCCAGGCGCATCAGTTGGCACCATAAGGGACACAGGTAAGTGCAGTGTTAGAAGAATCATCCCTGATAGTTCTCCACTATCATGCCATCTATGCTCTGTTGTCCAAAGTCCAATCAAGATCTAAAAGACTAGGACTTGAAAGTATTACCTGGATGATCATAGAATCATAGATTTGTTTAGGTTGGAAAAGACCTTTAAGGTCATCGAGTCCAACCGTTAACCCAACGCTGCCAAGCCCACCACTAAACCATGTCCCCAAATGCTACATCTAAGCATCTTTTAAATACCTCCAGAGATGTGACTCCACCACCTCCCTGGGCAGCCTGTTCCAACGCTTGACAACCCTTTTGATGAAGAAAGTTTTCCTACTATCCGATCTAAACCTCCCCCGGCACAACTTGAGGCCGTTTCCTCTTGTCCTGTCACTTGTGCTACTTAGGAAAAGAGACCGACCCTCACCTCACTACACCCCCCTGTCAGGCAGCTGTGGGGAACGAGAAGGTCCCCCCTGAGCCCCCTTTTCTCCAGGCTGAGCACCCCCAGCTCCCCCAGCCACTCCTCATGAGACTTGTGCTCCAGAACCTTCACCAGCTCCGTTGCCTGCCCCTGGACATGCTCCAGACCCTCAGTGTCTTTCTCATGAACGGCCCAAAACTGATGTCTGTGCCAGAATGAAAAGCAACTTCACGTTAAAGTTATTCTAAAACAAATCACTTGTACATAAAAAGATACAATCAGAATTCACTCATTTAATTTCATAATTTCAGAAGATGTAAGCATACAGAAAGCCATCTAAGCATGCTTCCCTACAGGCGTGCTACTCCTCTGGCTTATCTTAAATACAAGTTATTTACTCTGCCTTTCCTTTCTCCATGTCTACCTATGTACCATGAATGTGCTGGCAAAGAAACAATTTTCTGTTAGAAGTGGCAACCTGCTGGGCTAAAGAGCTATGTACAATGTTTTTGTAAATATTTCCCTTCCTCCTGTAAGCCCCAATGCCACAGAAGAGCCTCTTTACAGAAGGATCAGCTGTGATTTACCTATCTACCATTAGGCTGCACGTTTATTTCCAACTTTTACAGAGCTTCAGTTCCCTCTTGCAGAACACACAGGACTGCTCACACCTTGCATATAACTTTCCCCTTAAGTATTTTTTTCTTTTAAATTCAAGAGCCCTTCCTGCTCAAGGACTAATCTTTATGACAGCATTTTAGGGAATCATGTGAAAGAAATAGTTAATAATGCAACAGATCCAACCAGGCTTCCTCAACTACTGAAGTACTGGCAAGCTCACACTAGGACAGCAACAGTACCTTCCTCCTCATCTTTTCCGAACACCTGACCAGGTCCTTTAGCCTTCCCTCTACAAGAAAGCAAGCCACATTGTGGGAGCCAAAATGAAATCAACAGGTCACTGTCACAGGCTTTGTCAAAAGTGAGTACACACCTGCCTGAATGCAGACTGTCTCCTACTTCTAAACTGCGACTGGGTTGGCTTTGTCTCAAATACCATGAGTTTACGTTGCTCTTGGATTGCTTAGAATGCAGTTGTGACATGCCACTTCAGCCAAGGTTGCTGCATTGACTGCTATCAGACTTTGTCCCCTTTTCACAGAAAAAGGCCGGTGCTATGATCCCACACCTTGGGCATTAACTATTTTATTCCACTTGGTTTTCCTTTTTTTTCTTCTTTTTTTTTTTTTCCTTCTTCAAAAAAGAGGTCAGATATCTTGCTATTGATTGCATCTTAGCTAACACCCTGCTCTCTGAGGCTAGTCCCAGTTGCCAGAGCTGGTCTGTCTCAGCTACACATACAGAAATCATTTTAAAGTCTGACCTTCAGTCACTGTAATACAATAGGTAGAGAGACACTACCAATATTTTGAGACACAGCAGATCAAGAGACTCATTGGGAAAGAAACAACACTCATGAAGATGCAGTTTCATGCAGCTGGTGCCCCAAAGCACTCCCTCCCTCCAGCAGGCACTGCCCAGCACACCTGACCAGCAAAGCAGCCAGCCTTGTGCAACACATTAATTATAATCCTGTGATAAAATTTCCAGAAAAGTAATTCAGCTGGGAGATTTACAGAAGCAACGCAGCAGCACTGACTGATTCTTATTTCAAGGAAGGATACTAGTTATTTGCTATCCCACTAGGGTTTAATATCTGTAATATATATCTTTTCTTTCAAAGCATTACTATTTCTGTTGTTATCAATATAGCGCTCACCCAAGCCAGTTATAATTTCCACTTCTTAGAAGTTGTGTCAATGAGTTATATACAGCCACATTTTATTTTCAAGAGCTCTTTCAGGTAATTACTTTGACTAAAGCTGGCTTTAACACTAGAAGAAACTCTTTGAACAAGAGGTAATCTTGTTTCAGGGAATAAGTTAAACAAAAGAAAATCACTGAAGCTTAGAAGAGTCCTGTAATAGTTCAGATTTAATCTCGTTAGCTCAGTAAGTATACTGCAATTATGGCTATGAACTCCAATATATAATCTCCACTTTTTAAATCAATTTATGACTATAAATTAAGCTGGATACTGAGATCAATGGTAAAGGATGGATGCATGGCACAAGATTTTTCTTCTACAACTCTATTGATATATGTGCTTGTTGCATCTTCCTGAAGCTTATTGTTTCGGATTCTGGGCCAGAAAGGAATACAAAATTCTGTCTGAATGTTACCTCAAGCTCTGCAGTTACCAGGAAACTGGCATTTTGAACCTTCTGCAGCTAAAACTTGTTCACACAACATGAAGTGTCAGATGCTACAGAATGCTATAGTTACAGCACCATGCACAAGATACACCTCCATTCCTAACACTGAGTCAATATTGTTTCTTCCCCACTTCCACCTTTTTCTAACATGTTTTTCCTCAAATTTTCAGTCTCCTTGCCCAGCCACAACCCTACTACTTCTTCAGCAGAGACCTTCCCTTTCCACAAGTTCTTTCTCCAGTGCAGCTTTCATACAGCCATCACCCTCCCACACACCCTTTAGACTCCAGTTCCTTTCCATCCCTCCTCACCCCCTCTTCCTGACTTACTGGCTCAGTGAGTCAACGTTTTCAAGTTTGGCTTTGAATCTGCTGCTATTTTACTTCCTGTCAGTCCCATCTCCAGCCCTAATCACCCCGTCTGCTTCCTTGCTACCCAAGCCAGCCAACGTGCACAAAACTTCACCTCCCGGCAAGATCCAACCATCTGCAAGGGGACTTTGAGAGCACCACGACTGACATTCCCAGTCCTCAGCTGTGTATCCAAACCTAGAACAATATGCAATAACCCAGACTCAACAGTTACAGAAGAGTCCTGTTCACCATGGAGAACTCTTCTGAGGGAACCAAGCCACAAAGTGCTGCAGTTTCTACCAAGAACCATTAAAACAAGTTTTCAGTGGCTTCTAGCTTGGTTTGTTGTAGCAAGAGGAATATGCTTGACACCAAAAGGTCAGGACCGCAACTAGCATCAGGCACCTAATATCAAAGATGCTTAAAAGCAGAAGTCACTATAGAGCAGCACAGGACTGAATGCTTAGAGGGTGCAGGTACAGACACTGCCACAAGTACCTAGGCAACTACTGTGAGAAGTTTGGGCTGAAACAGCTGGTGCCACAAAATCCCAAATAACACAGTAAAGGACTGAAAAAGGAGTGCTCAGTAACCTCACAGAAGAGATAAACCTGAACTATCAGAAAAGCTGCATCAAGCTGTGAAGATGCATTTCACTATTATCCTTCCATGCAGACCAAGAACAGCATTTTTCCATCATCTGCAAGCAGAAGCTGTTTAAAACGCTCTTCTAAAAAGAAGTTTAAGTCATGACTAAAGATTAACAAGTTAGAGAAACTAAGAAAAGGAGCTAGAAGCAGAAGAATAATAGAGAAACTCTGCTGCTGTCACGCATTTACTGCACTTGGAAGGATAACGCATACACAGGTGCGGTATTTACACCCAGCAGCCAACTGTGACCAACAGCTTGCTGGAGCTACACTTTCACAAGTCACATTCACAAGCGGTCACGAAAATTACTGCCCTATTACTTCCAGGGGAACATTGCTTTTGAAAGCCAGTATCAACTTCATACAAGGGTCTATAAAAAGAACAGGGAAAGTTTTAATACATATATTAACATGACAAGGTTGCATCTGATTAAAGAAATTCTGCTAAAGAAATGGGAGGAGTGATTGAATTTATCATTCTGCACTGAGATTTAAAGGATGGGTAATCACATGGCACTGGCAACTTCAAAAAGTAGTATATAAAGTATCTGGCATATTCAAGAACCCAAGTTAACAAAATACACCACAGAGCACACTACTTAAAACCACAGACTAAGCTATTACAAGTGGTGTATGTTCAGCAGCAGACTGTTGGCCCTAAATCTTGAATTAGTAAATTCATTTCTTTCCCTGCAGGCAATGAATAAAGGATATTAACACAGCATGCAAAGATGTGACATTAAGGACATTTGAGCTTGAGAACAGTTTATGCCATCAAGGTGCTAACAGATCACTCGCATCTGTGGAAATTTCAAGGGATAGACCATAAATGGGAGAATACTTGACAGCAAAGCAGTTTCAAAATCAAGGTGTCTTCAAACGTAGTTGTTAACAGTTGTAGAGTCCTTTTCTTCTTAGGACACAGGAAAGCTGGGGTAGAGCATTTACTGCTCTAACAGCAGGGGCTGGTGCCAGCTATTCACATTAAGAGGTATTAGAAAAAAATTTGCAAACAAGTTCTACAGCAGTAGTAACAGGCTGATAAAAAGGCAGAGCAACTGCTTTCAGCAAGACAGCATCATCTGTTATCAAATCTAGATCTAAAAAAGCAGAACATCATAAACGTAAGACCCTTAAGCGTTCAAGAACATCTTAACTAAAAACATAAATACTCCAGTCTTTCCTACTACATGAAGTATTTTCAAGCAACACTAAGCACGCCTCATCAAAAATTCAAATAAATTGTATATTATATAACAACCTACACAGAGCAATTCAGAAGAACTTAAAAGGAAAACAACTGCTGCACTGTTTACTTTGACAGCCTTCTGTTGACAGAGAGACAAAACTGAAACAACTGATAGCGAAGTTTTAATGACTGCAGAATGTCAAAACTGAAGAAATCGAGGTCTGCCATTTCGTGGTTCCTGCTGTGCTTTCCCACTGAAGTTCTTCATCATAAGACTTAGCAGTAAGACATAAAAAAGCTGTTTATGGACTGCCCAGAATTTTATTTAGCTTGTTTCTCATTATTAGCTTTCAGTGAAAATGCTGTCTGACTCCCTCAACCTTTCCCTCTTTAGTGAAGACCATGTCAGAAGAAAGCTGAAAAAGTTACAGAAGCTGGTTAAAAACTAATTAATATCGAAAGTTTTTCTTGATAAGTAATACACCTACTAGAAAAATAAAGTGTTTTGATAGCTTGCATATAGTAGGTAGCAGTTTTAAAAACCCTAAAAATACTACTTGCATTAACAGTGTTTATGTGCCTAACACTTGCAAGGACAGCCTCCTTTCATACTGCAGTTGGGGGGTGTGTGTTTCAAGTGAGGAATACCAGGAAGCAGAAGAAAGAAAGCCTGAGCGTGTTTGATGATAGCTGACACGGAGCATAGAGAAGGTGGGATTTGAAGTAAAAATGAAAATCATTTTACAGTAGACTTGCTCAACGATTTCCGCTTCCTCACCCTTCCACCTAAAAATATACTGTATTAATATATTCTTAGTTTAACGCTTTGTAAAGTGAATGAAACCAAAGTTCAATGAAACTGGCAGACGCATGCTGATGCACGGTCTGCTTCATACATACTAGATGCTTATAGCAGGCTGCCTGGCAGGGTGCATTTTCTTCTGAAGGAGTATCAAAGTATTTTCCTGATCTTCAGATTTGTTAAATTCTCAAAAGCGTTTAATAATACAGTAGCTATGTGTTAACAATTCTTTTAAAAAACTCTTAATATTCACCACTTAGAGTCTAGTTTTAACTGACTACATTATTTCACTTCATGCATTATTCAGAGGTTTACTGTCCAGGAGACAGGTTGGGACCACTATGATCCATCAATTAGTCCATTTCTTAAAGATGGCTATTTAGATAACATCAAGAAGGGGTTTTGAAGTAAGATACTGCTAAAACCACATCATTACGACTGAAACAAGTGCTTTCGTTTCAGGCAAAAAATTCAAGACAATACTCTTGTTTAGATTAGCGTTCTCTATAAACCCCAACATTCGTCAGAAAAACAATTGATGGACAGTAGCTTCACTTAATTAACAGAAAACTTATTTGGAAGCCCTGCACAGCCTTCAGTACCACAAACAAGCGCATTCTGGACCAGCCATGACAGTAACAACTTGACGGCTTCGGCCCTTCCAAGTCTTGACAGACAGCTTAAACAGCATTTTTAAGAAACATACACTGCACAATTGTGACTTCATGCAGCTGCAGAGGCCATCCAGATGTGGATCCATCACAGTGATAGCGATGCAGCTGCTCTGAGATTCATGGCGACGCTGTAACCAAATGCTGTTAACTATTGCTACCGACTATCTGTAATTAGTTTAGAAATAACACCTTCATCACTCAATATGACTAGCGTACTGGGATCCATGCTGGAAAACACATTATGCTTTGCAGAAGCATTATTCATGCCAGCACTCTCAGATCACGGGTTTGTATTATTTTTTATTTTCCTCCGGGCAAGTTCTTCCCCCTCTTTTGTCAGAGCTCTCTAGGAAAGTCCGCCGAGCCCAGACAAAGGCCACCCACCCGGTAAGGGGGGCAACCCGACAGCGAGCGACCGACGGCTGCGAGGGAAGCGTTACCTCCGTTGATGGGGACGGGAGCCACCAGCAGGCCCTTGACCTCCACCTTGGGGGAATCCTGCCCGTAGCGGCCGCGGTCGATCCTCAGCAGCGTGGGGCCGCCCCGCTCGGGGCTCAGCACCGTCACGTTGATGAGGGCGGTGTAGTATGCCTGGCTGGCGTTGTCAGCGCCGGCCGGCCGGACCCAGCAGTGCCAGAGCAGCAGCAGCAGCAGCAGGACGGGGGAGCCGCCGTTCCGGTGTCGGCGAGCCCACCGCCAGCTCATCTTCGACTCCGGGCGAGCCGACGGCCGTCACCGCTTGCCTCCGCCGCTCCCCCCGCTCCCTCGAGGCAGCACCGAGCCCCGCACGCCCGGGTGTATTTTATCCCATCTGACAGCCCCGGAGCGGAGAAAGGCCAAAAGCAAGGCGGAGGGGGGAGGAGAGCACGGGCTCATGCCATGGGAGGAGCCAGGGGAGTCATGGCAGGTCCCAGCCGAGTCCGATCCGTCGACCGCGGCCCCCGGGGGAAGCTGCTCGGGGCGAGCCCCGCTGCGCCGGCCCCTCAGGGCTCCGCGACCATGCCGCCCGCCCGCCGCCGCGGGGGAGCCCCGGCCGGCCGCCTTCTGCCCGCGCCGGCGAGGAGAGGGGAGCAGGCGGGGGCGGCGCCGCGGCCCCCTCCCCGCACAGCCCCGCGCCAACCCCGAGGAGGCCGCCGGGAGGAGCCGCCGCTGCCGCCTCAGTCGCGCTCACACGCGGCCGCGGGGCTCGCCTCGCCTCTGCTCGCCGCACCGCCTCGCTTCGCCGCGGAGCTCGTCACCGCCTTAGTGCGGCGGGCAACGCACCCCACTGCCCAGGCCGGCGGCCGCCGCCGGTAGCCGTCGCTCCATGCTCAGCTCGCCCCGGGGGCGGCGGGGCCCCCACGCCTTCCCGCAGCCGCGCCGCGACACGCCGCCGGCTCCGCACCCGGCGCCTCGACTGCAGCCCGGCGCTCCTCACACTGCGCAGGCGCGGCCCGCCCCGCCCCACGCCACGAGGGCGAGAGGCGGGGCTGGCAATGAGAGCCGCGCCCACGGGGGGCGGGGCTACCGGGACGGGACCCGCCGCATGACGTCACCGCGGGCGGGCCGGGGCGGTGGCGGGGCGAGGTGCTCCGTCACCCGCGTCCCTGCGGAGCGCTGGCTGCGGCCACCCGCCGTTCCGCAGGGGCTGCGATGCAGGCACACGTGCGGGCTCCCCTGGCGCCGCAGCGGCTTCAGGCTCCGGATCAGGAGCGCTGGCCGTCAGGAAGAGACGGGCGATGGTTTAAATGCGTGTCCGAAACGGGGGGAAGGGCAGTGCGTGTCAAAAAGAGAAGGGGTATGTTCATCGGTCCAGTTAACGCTGAAAGGGTGTTGAGGCCGGAGCAGCACGGCTGCTGTGCCGGGATTTCGTCACTCCTACCTAATTTGGAGTTAATTCTGGCATACTAAAATGGGAAATCCTACAAATACTCAGGCATTGTTAATATTAATCCCATGAAATACTCTAAAACAGGACTTGATGAATTGCTCTCTCTTTAAGTAACATCATAGTCTGAAGGATTTTGGCCTCTTCAGAGATGTAACACAATGAATGTAATGGCTGCCTTGGATGTTGAAAGGCAAACTCTGAAAATTACTTATGGAAAGAAAGCAAGTACTGCAGGACTGTGAGTTAACAATATTTTCTAAATTTCTGAACAAATAGCTGCACTGCTGTTCTTTTGAGACACAGTCTCCTTGGTGACTTCCCCAGCAGCTTGGGAAGGCCCTCAGATAAGCCTGGTGTTTAACCTGAGCTTATTCATCTGTTCTCTTTTGGAAGGTTTTGTGGTTTATCCATTTGTGATGCACCTGGTCACATACGCATGTAAGGTAACACCATTGGCGCACAGTCTATTTATTTCATTGAGATGCAAGTGGTGGGTCTAATTCTGCCCTTGGAGAGACCTGTGCCATTCCCAAGGAAAGCAGCAGGCTTGCAGACCTGTGTCTCGGAACAGAGTGGACCTATGGGCTCTGCTAAAGGCATGTAGTGTGTGTAAAATCCTCGGAGAAGCTGTTTATGAAAAGCCCTATAGAAATGTTAATACAATCCAGAAAATATTCCTGAAGCAGCAGCTGAATGTTCTACTTCCACTTTATTTAAATTTGGTCTTCTTGGTAAATGCTGGGTGAGGAACTACATGCTATTAATTACACCTCAACATTTCACTCAAACTTTCACCCCAGCCAGACTGCGAAAGCTGTGGCAAACATGCTGCACTGTGCAGAACCTGTTCTGGAGCCAGTGTTCTTGCAGTGCAGATGGTAGTTTGATTTTTCAGCACTAAGAGCTCTGCATCATTTCGATGCAAAGTCATGTGCTTTATTGCTGAAATGACCTCAGAAGGGGCCAGGGAGTCCTAGGAGACCGAAGGATTCCTTGCTATTACTGTGTTGACCTTCAGAGAAGGATCTTAAAAAGCACTTTTGAAAAGCATTGAGAAAATATTTGCTGGCCATGCCAGAAGCAAAACAAGCCGAAGGACCCAGCCAGTGACTTCCCAGTTCCCTTTGCTAACCACAAGAAAAGGCTGCTTTTCATTTTGCCCTGGCTGGTTTCCTGCGGCCGCGTTTCTGGTGGAGAGAGGTGGCCTGCTGCACTCAGCTCCCTGCGAGGGCTGCCTCCTGGTCCCATCCCCATCCCTCCTCAGCACTGGGAGGCTGCTCGGTGCCGCGAGCGCTTGCGGCCCCAGGAGAGGAGCGAAGTGCTGCTCCACGTTGCTCAAAAATGGGCTATTTCATAAGAAAAGCAGCTTCAGCCGCCTCATTCCCCAGACTGACTGGTCCCTGGATGGGGAGAGGAGAGCTAAAACGTCCTTTTGGTTGCTTTCACCCCGGGGCGAAGCCAGATGAAGGGATGGTGGCGGAGAGGCTGGACCTGAGGGAACATCCTCGTACTTCCCCACCCTGCACAGGGCAGCCATGCCTCTGCCGACGCCCACGCCTCAGGGCACCATTTTTCGTCAGAGGAGTGGCACCGAGGTCTTCACAGGTCACCACAGGGGTGAGGAGGGAACCGTGCCTCAGGTTTCACTCCAGCTCCTGGCGATTTTGTTTTGGGAAACGGTCATAAATCCACTTACATCCCATCTCCAGCGCTCCCCGGGCACGGAACATTTCCCTCAGCTCAGCTCCCGGCCGCGGCTCATACCCGCCCTTCGCTTTCCTGTCAGCCTTCACATGGCAACAGGACTGCGGCCGCCCCGCCGCCATCTTCCCGCCCGCGTTCTGCCCCGCGGCCGCCGCCGGGCTGAGGGCGCCACCTGCGGGGCAGTCGCCGCCCGCTGAGGGGCTTGGCCGCGGCCTCGGGGGGCTCCGGGAGCAGGGACGGGCCTGGGGGCTCCACCGCCCTTGTCCCCTGCCGGCGCCCGGCCCCGCGGTGTGGGGAAGGGGCAGAAGGGGCCGCGGGGCCGGGGCGGTGAGGGAGGGTCGCGGATGTGGGGGAGGTAGCAGCGGGGCGAGGGGCTGGCTGCTGGGCCGCCGGCTCCTGGCTGCAAGTGCAACCACTGCGCATCCGGCTTCATCATGAGAAAGACCGAGTATCATCCTGGATGGAAATGCCACAGAGGCCAGCTGTTTCCTAGAGGATGCGGGGAAATGCAGAGATGCAAAAGTAGAAATAATAAACCCCAAACATGCTCGTTGCTTGGGCCAGAGCGGGCCTGGCCAGCGCTGCGCAGGGAGCCAGCAGCCCTGTGCGGCAGCCGTGGCCTCCAGGAACCAGGGAGCAGCTGCCAGTTACGACTTTATTCATTTTCACATTTAGATATTACAACAAAACTCTTAATGACAAAGGATAACAAGTACTATAGGAGGAGAGGAAAGAAAGCAGTGTTCTAACTGGTTTGATATATAACCGTGAACTTCCAGAGACTAGACTCAACGTGAGTTATAAACACTCACATACGCTCACTGGTAGGAAAACTTCTCACGTGCAAACACCCACACGCTCACCCACAAAACACTCACACACACGGACCACAATTTTGTACTCGCACATAACCCATGTTGTAACCTACTTGCTTCGAAGGCAGCCCACTGAAACATTGAATGCTGCTGTAGCAACAACAGGTACCAGGTTAAAATATTGCAATATAAATGAAGTGTTACTTGATACACAGTTTTTTTTTCTTCAGAGACACACGTGTATTTGCAAGTAGGGGACCCAACACTTTGTTCTCATGAGGGAGGAATGTCCTCTGAACACCAACACTTTGTAAGGAAAAATGAGACTGTGCACAGAGCGGCAACAGTCATTTTGAAGGAGGATGATGATAAATAGCTTAGCTTCAGTGCTGAGTTCCAATAAAAAGCCCAAACAAAACAAAACAGGGAGTGCATTGTGAACGGAGCAGGCACAATTATTGAACCCTGGGGTTTAAAAGTTGAAATACTCCCTTGTCACTGCGGAATGACAGACAACACTGTTACTTCACATCTTAAAACCAATACAGACCAGCTTCATTTCATGCTCATGCTTATCTGGAGACTGTAAAAAAAAAAATATGCCAGGAATAATGCAAGAGTGTGGGGAAGGGTGTCAGGTTTGTACACTCTAATTTTAGTATACTTTTAAGAAGGTGAAAGTACAATTGTCTCAACAGCTATTGCACACAACCGTTTTCCTCATCATCAGGAGTGTCTGAAGAGAAGCCAGCATTTGCTCGTATCATGGCTGCATTGTTCATGCAACGCTGTTGACACAGATACAATAGTATCTGATTCCACCCCCCTGTCAAGATAGTGCAAAAGAGAGAAAATAAACTTCTGTGGAATGCAATGATTTGAATGTTCAAAAATCAGATGTCACATCAGCGCCTTCCCCAGAGTGAAGCAGGGGGTTGTTAACAATGGCTCTAATGAAGTAACCCTTCTCCACAAGGATGCTTGGGAGCGATTTACAGCTGAACCTAGAGACGAGTGCAGCTGCCCTGGCTGGTTGGGACAGCCAGGGCACTCGGATGCCTCTGCCCCCTTTCTGCTGAGGAATCCTGCCAGTGCCCTACAAGTGTTGGGATTTGCTAATACGTTTCTATCCTTCACATATGGACAAGGACTTGCAGCTACTCTGGAATTCTGTTTTTCAACTATTAATTTATTTATAGGCCCTCTCTTGGGCCCTCTCTCAGATGGGGCTGTGTTTCCAGGCAAATAACTGCTTGTGAAGCGCTGGAAACATGAGAGCCTGGGTCCTATGGATGAATATCACCCAGCCAGCAGCCTGAATTTAGCTCAGCTGTCTGTCACCCTCCACCCATATGAACGCTGGCGGAGACCCCCAGCCGCACAGGTCACATGCAGCCTTCCTTCTGTGAAGGGAACCACCAGTTTGAAAACCAGGGCAAGATGAGAGCAGGAGAATTTGGTCTGGCCTACACCCTGTTGGCTGTCTTACTTCCTTGGCCTGGCTGTTCAGCATCTCCTGCCAGAGGATTCTTATTGAGTCATAACAATTACTTAAAGATGCTTAAATTCCTGGCAACTTCAGGGGACACCAGTAGAAGTCAAGGAATTCATTGTCACATGCAGTTTCCAATTCCACATCCTGAGCCAGTTTGGCTCAAGTTGTTCTGGTTTTGTGCCTCTTTTTTGCCATGGAAATTGCAGCCATGTCATTCTGCTGACGTGAAAAGGGAGGGCAATATTGGCCGCTCTGCACAGGCTTAGAGAATCTGAATGACAGGCATGCTTTTCCCATGTGCTAAATAAATCTCCCTGTTACACTTGTGAGGAGAACTATAATTAAGACTTGGAAAGTCATCCGTAAGGACTCGCAGGCTCACATCAGGAAACGCATGAAACCCTCTGCTGGAAAAGAAATACAGTTTGGGAAAGCAGTACGTCTGACAGGAAATAAATTTTTAAAAGTCCAAATCAAACCCTTGGCTCTGTGCACAGAGGTGTGGCCCACAAGCAGAAACTCCGTGGTGCTGAGATGCCCTGGTACAAAGACTCTGCCAGCCACAGGAGTGTGGGAGAAGATATAACAAGCTGTTCAGATGAGCCTTTTCACCCAGACTCCTCTGGCGGTGATGTAACCGTGCTCTGTGGCTGAGCTCTCAGATTGTGAGCAGGATGGAAAGAAGTAGGTGGGAAGTGGTGAGGCAGCAGCACAGAAATCTGCAGAGAGGGGCTGCAGAGGCTCCCCAGAGCTCTGAATTTGCATGGTATCTTTTAGAAACAAAAGGCCCAAGTGATGAGATGTTTCCTCAGCAAACAAATCTTCCTCAATCCTCCAGAGGCAGGTACACTGTGCTGGTGGCTCTGCAACAGAAACCAGAGAGGACCACGCTGGGCAGAGGGTGTCTCCTTAGAGCTAGGGAACTAGGGCAACAGAAAAGGTCATGGTGCAGAACTGTTCATCCAGGAGAACTGGAACATGAGCCCTGGCCAGGTGCTGCCCTCCATGTGCTCAGTGATGCCAGCACACAAGGGGATGCAACTCAGGGCACTTCATTGCTGGAGCTCTGTTCCTTCCATTGTTTCCAAAACCTTTGCAGCAACTTGAAAATAAACATTTCAGTCCCTACCACTTTGATCCTTTTCCTCCCAGCAAACAACCCATTTTCACTCTATGTTTAGAATCCAGCTGAAATTAACACAGCTTTGCTTTAATTTCTCATTCGAGCAACAAATGATCTCAGCACTGCTCTGGCAGAAGAGGAAGGTGAGACCAGCAGACCTGTGAGGAACCTGCTCCCGGCACAGATCATATGAAACCCTGTTTTGCACAGGGCCTGCAAAAAGAGTTGCTGTTTATCTCACTGGGAGGTCTGTAGCCATCAGCTGATGACCTACTCAGCGCTAGCTGTGTTAAGATGGCTAAAATAAGGCAGATTGACAGGTTTCCCCCCAGCAGAGATGAGAGGGGTGTGGGTGTTGCTCGCAGAGGAGATGGAGAGGCTGGCACCTACCCAGAATGAGCAATGTGCATGAACATTTACAAAGATCCCTCGGGATCTCTCCATATACCTCTTTAAAATGTCCTGCTCTTGCTGCTAATACCACTAGGGATTTCTTCCCTTTGATTCTGCTCCACAGCTCAGCGTCTGACATCATGAAGAGAGGAGGAGGAAGCAATCCAAGGAAAAACATTCAGGCTGCACACCAGGAAGAAACTTGAGACTAAGACAGATCTATTTATATCTGACCTGAAATGGGCTTTCTGAATGGGAAGCTGATCTAAGTGGAGGCTGGATGCTAGGCAGAAGGTGCTGTAGTGCTGAACACAGGCACCCACTTGCTGGCAGAATGCATCTGTCTGAGCCGCAGGAAGAAAAGAAATGCGAGGAATCAGTGAGGCGTGCTCTCCAGTCCTGGCACGGGGAAGCTGCAGCTGGAGATGCTGCATGGGCCATCGTGCTGCGGTTCCAAGGACATTGGTGTTCCCCATCCGTTCAGAGTAGGTTCCCTGTTGGGGTTGGGCATAGGTTGAAGAGAAGCTCTGGGTGACCCTGATGACATGCCTGGAGGGTGAGAGGGGATGCCTTGGTAGGCGCCTCCAGGGCCTGATGCCATTAGTACTGCTCGGAGAAGAAGGAAGCGTGGAGAGTGGGGGGGCTGGCCCCCTCTCCAGGTGGGGTGCAGCTGCCGTCCTCAGAGTGTTCTGACAGCTCCCCATATTCACTGTTGTAAAAAGTCTGGCCTCCGACTTGGGACCCATGCAACAGCCGACATCTGCCCCGCAGGTCCAACTGTTCCCCCGGCAGCTCTGCAGTTCGGCTGGGCCCTTTACTGCTGTGAGGGAGAGAGACAGAAAAGATCAATCTGAGCACTCCTGGAGAGCCTCTGTCCTGCTTAGAGAGATCCCACCTTCAGGAAACATCATCTGCTAATGCACGGGGCAAAGGCAGGAATGGACCTACACCTCCATTTCAAAGCACAACACCAAGCCTCTCTCTAAACCTAAGCACAGCCTGTATGTTTTGTGAAAAATCTGCACGTAACCTGGTAACAGAGTTAATTCAGCTTTTCTGGATACCATTGGGAAGCCCAGGGAAGGGTCGGGACCCCAATGAGCAGGCAGAGACAAGAGACATTGCCTCAATTGCTCTTAGACCTGGCAGGAGTAACAGAAACTAATACAAACCAACAGCCAGGATGGGGGAAAGGAAATGAAGTAAGATGATGAAGAAGATGTGGGAGGAAATCAGCAACCCCATCTCAGCACCTGCCAACACCAGGTGACTGGCAAGAAGTCACAAGAGTGAGGGCAGGGACACATTCAAGGAGAGGTTTAAGGGCAGTGATTTCCAGGAGACTGGACACCAGGTAGCCCATGGTGTAGGAGATAACAGGAACGTGCCTTAGGGAAAAGAGGACAAGGACAAGAAGCAGGAGACAGTCTGATGCAAGAGCAGAGGCCACAGGGCTATGACTGAGGGAAAAGACAATGACCAGTCTGATCTGATGTGGGGAGGCAGAGGAGGTGAGGAAGGGGCTTGGGACTGGTCTTGTCTACACATGGGCTGACATGGCTCGCTCAACACACTGTCACAGAGACAAGGTCCCAGCCTGCTCTGGCACCAAGCAGAGATGAGCTGGACAGGTCCCTTCCCAGTTTCCAAGCCTGGGGCAAGGACATAACCATCCATAACATCTGCAGCCCCAGGAGCGCCAGCTCAACCTGCCAGGTTCAGTACCAGCACGTGGGAAGACCTAAGGCCTGTACCATCCCAGAGCAATGCCACATCGGGGCCCTGTACCACATGGGTCAGGGCTGGGGGAGGGAGGTGTCAGCCACAGTTTCCATCCATCCCACCTGCCTCTGCTTGAACAAGGCCTGACACATTTAATCAGAAAATGTCAATAAGCATTAAGAGTCTTATTAACACCACCACTCCACTGTGCCTCATTATCTTAACAGACACATTCTCATTGAATAGGCACAGTGTATATTTGTAAACCCTAGGAAGCAGCAGGCAGGTCTGCTCTTTGTGCGTTTTGCCTCTCGTTAATGTGTGCACGGACCTTTCTGGCTCAGCGCCCAGAGCCCTGCTGCTGCTGAATACCCTATGGGGAGAGACTGAGAGCTGCCTCCTGGTCTCAGTGCATTTGGCAGCAGGGAGGTCTGAGTGGCTAGACTTAAGGAGTACCTGAATCCACCTTCTTTTCTGTGTCGGTTTTCTATCCTCTCAAATTCCTCAGATGCCAGAACCATCCCACTGTCTGTCTGATTGTCCTGGAAGGAAGCAACAGGAGTTATCAGTAACATCCCTGTCGACTGATCAGAGTGGGAAGGGAGGAGAAATCATTCAGGAGATGAGATCATGTGTATCTGTGATGGGGAAAAAGAAGTAGGGGCACTTTACCAGCATGCTCCATGGTGTTGCTGGAACTGATTTTTTTTTAGGCGCCTTCTTAAAAGCAGCACATAGGTAGGATTTGTGTGTGCAGTTCAGTGCCACTTCTTTTTGGGGGGTGGGGTGGGAACAAACCCTCCCTGCCTGGAAGATATATTACCATCAAATCTGTGAGAGGTGAGATTTTCCTCTGAGACTAAAGGTATGACTTCAATTTTGCCACTAGAGGAGATACAAGTACCAGCTTAGTTCAGAGATGCCAGAAGGATCCCTACTGCATGCTGCCATGTGGGTCAAGATATGGGAGATGCAGACAAGCACTCTGGATTTATCTAGTCCTGGCCGGATTTCAGTATGCTTAACCAGGCCATGTTCACAGATTTGAGAAGGGTGAAGGGCAGGCTCTTCTCTGAGGTACTTTGTAGACCCCTTGCTTGCAGATCTAACCTATTTCACAGTCAGGCAGTACGAGCTGTGCTGTACAGAAACCCCTATGTGCCAGGTGGAGAAATGAATGTGCATAGGACTGGATGGTCTGAACAGGAATGACACAGACAGACTGACATTAGATAGGAGTAGGAGTGATCTTCCTTCCATGATCTTAACAGCAAAGGTGTCAGGAAACAGCTGAACATTTCTTTGCCCCCTGCTCAACTCCACTCAGATGCTACTCACCGGGTGTGCCTTGTACATTGTATGTGTCATGGGAAACTCTTCAAAAGTCTTTATCCTGGATGGACACCTGATCTGATTTCCTCCCGTCAAACAACCAGGGAATGAGACACAGTTGTAGTATCTGCCAACAGAAGCGTACTGCGTTCAGTAAAACCAAAAGTCAGTGTCATGAATAAACAGGACCTGAACCCAACCTCTCCATGCAATCAAAGTAGGGAGGGAGGTGAATGGTGGATTTTGGGAGGGCAATGGTGTCATCTTAGACCTCTTAACCCCATACTACTTCTGCAATGGGGACCACCCAGACTTCCTGATGAAATCAAGCCCCGATTACCTCTCCACTTTGGAATAGCAGAATAATGTCATGTAGATCCCAAGCATCACACTATCACAGCTCCCCAGAGATGAGAAGCCTAGGCCTAATTGTTTGGGTTAGTTAGGAACGGATAGGATGAAGCTCCTGCATTAGCAGAAGGGCAGAGATGCAGCTGACACCCTTCCTCATCTACCTAATGGGCCACACCGCCTTTAGTGGGACCTGATGCTCCGGCAGCATAGCTGGAGGAATGTCATAGGCTTACACATCAAGGCCTCTTTCTCTTCAGCAAAGGAAAGTGATTTTGCTTTTATAAGCAAGATGCTATGGCCTAAATGCCTGGATCACACCTGACCACCTGGGATTTTTCCAATATTTTGCTACTGGGTTCTCCCCATATCCCTCAGGCTCCTTTACAGCTCAGGCTTCTGGCTGCTTGCTGTGCTCTTGCTGCCCTTTTCAGAGGGGATTCACCTTGCTGCTAGGCTGTGGCAGCGTATCCTCATGTCAAAGTCCTCTTCATCTGAGTTTTGCTGGGCAGAGGAAGGCACCTGGGAGAAACCGTCATCTTCTGAGCTCTGAGAATCGTTCAGTGGGATGTAATCCTTCCCTTCCTGGTAGGAAGAACAGTGAGTAGCTTTACAAGAAGGGGAGGGCTTTCCCATAAGTAAGGGCTCTACAAGCAAAAGCTGTCGGAGCTGGGGAGGAAAATTTCTGCTTTGTATCTTTTGTTTCTCTGGGACAAAATATCTGGCTGGAGATTTCTGTGCCCTCTGTGTTAAGTAGCTGCAACTGTTGCCGGTGCATGGAGGTGCATGTGAGCAGGAAAACAACCCAGTCCTACGGCACCTACAGTTCTCCAGCCTACATGGACAGAGCACTGTGCTCTGGGGGCACATCACTGTGGCTTAGTCATGCCTGTGCTGGGATCCAGTGCCAAAAGGTTAAAGTCAGGGACGTCAGGATGAGACAGTACACATATTTAAGCATTTAGCTATCATTTTCTGAAACGGAACATCAAGAAAATGTTAAAATCAGAGCTGCATGCTCATCGCAGTTAAAAGTCCTGGTGAGTTACTGCATGGCAGTGATTAGTAATAGCTTCAAAGAAATCTGTATGTCTGACTGCTGTAATGGAACAATTGTTTGGTTCACATGGTCCTGACATTTAAATCTAAGGGTAGAGTTTCAGAAACCCTGGTGAAGTCCTGGTTTTCATTATGCAGGCGTGTGGGAGGCGGGAGCGCTAGGACCTTGACTCAGCTGAAAAATTTAAAAAAATCATCTGGGGATTAGGATCGAAATACTGTAATGACGACTGAGAGGGCACCCGCCCTGCAGGAAGTGGAGCTATATTAGGATGCAGCTAGAGGGCTACCACAGAAATGAGCTCTCCAGCAGCTCTGGGAAACAGACCTCTCTGATCCAGGAAACACTGTTATCCCTTGGCCTGCGCAAAGGTATTGCATTGGCCAGGGCATCAGAGGACAGCAAAGTGAGGGAGCTAGCAGCGGGAGAAGAAAGAGCTGTCTGGAGCTGAGCAAGGACACAGAGAAGTTTTCACCTGCTGGACATTTTCCTGAAGAAGGTTCCCCAGTATCTCCACCAGGTCAGAGAAAGTTGGTCTCTCCTTGGGATCGCCGTGCCAGCAGCTCAACATTATACGGTAACTGCCAAGAAGAGATGCTGGTTTTATAGCACAGAAAACCCCTCATACCCCACTCTGCAGCTCACATCCACGTTGTGCCCACTGGGACAGCATGCACCTGCACTGTGAAGGAAAGCTTGGCACTCCCCAGCCCACTGGCCATGTAGACCTACTGGAAGGGATCCCTCGTTCATTATGCTCTGAGTATAACAGTGCACAAAGAGCTAATTCGGACACCTCTGATACCCTTCAGAGTGGGAAAGCACATTGCCCACTTGCAGACCCATCCCAGCATGGGTATGCAAGGGTACCATCTGGCTTGCCCTCCAGGCAGCTGCCTGGAGTGAAGAATGCGTTGGCTCATTCCCCACCCTGGCTGAAAGGCCTTTGCATCCCACAAAGGGGCCTGTCCTGCCCTGTGCTGGGATCCATGAGGTTTCTGACTCACATTTCTGCTGTGGCGTACTCTGGGGCTCTCATCCTGGTACCGTCTTTGAGCCTCTGGCAGAACTCCTCATTGATCTGGACTCCAGGGTATGGAGATGCCCCTAAAGGATGTTTGAAGAGTAGTGGGAACACGAAATGTGCCATCAGAAACCAGTCCTGAGACTGCCTTTCCTCCCAAAACACTGGGAGTTGTGATCACTTCTCATACACAGCCCAAGTCCTTGATGCTGCCTGAGGCAGGCTTCTCTGCCTCAGTGAGCTGGAGGCCACCTCTGCATGCCCATCTCCCCATCACTGTTTGTGGGTGGATGTGGCCTCCATGTTTTTTCTGCCTACATCGATGTCTCTTCCCATCACTCCTTTGGTGTGCTTCAGAGGGTCAAGGCCTTCTGCTGAGACTCACCCACCAAACCGTTACATGGGAATGGAGGTCTTCCTCAGCAGCATGTGACCCTCATTAGCACTCACCTAGTGAGAATATTTCCCAGAGGAGGACCCCAAAGGACCAGACATCACTCTGGGTGGTGTAGACCTTGTCGAAGATGCTCTCTGGAGCCATCCACTTCAGAGGCAGACGGGCCTGCAGGAGGGAGAGGCAAGGCACAAACATTCAGTCAGGGACATCTCCCAGGACAGCCTTTCTTGTAGCAACAGGATGAAAGGGATGAATGGAAATCAGAGCCGATAGTCTTGCTCCTCTCTCCATGGAGAAATGGAGGTTTGGTTAGGCCAGAGGGAGAGATGGAGACACCGAAAGGAAGAGGAAAGAGTATAAAGAAACAAGAGTAAGTTAACGACAAGCTGAGGGGCAGAAGGAAGGAGATAGATGTCTGCTGGTGGTAGAGGAGGAGAGCACATACATCACTGGACCAACAGTTCCTGGTCCCAGCCACACAAGTGGTTCCACTCCTCCTTTTTCATCTTCTCCTCAGTTTATTCCATCCCGAGAGTAGTTTATGAACACCTCAAGGGGGCCTAATCTGTATAGGGTTTGAGAAGATGGCACTCACACTGCCTTTCCTGACGTAGTCAGGGTCCTTGTAGATGTCCCGGGCCAGGCCAAAGTCACAGATCTTTACCACGTTGTTCTCCGACAGCAGGATATTGCGAGCTGCCAGATCTCTGTGGATGCACTGAGGGCACACAAAGAGGAAGGGGAAAAATCAGAGGGATAGCACCCACCATCAGAAAGTGTGGAGCACCCCCCTTCCCTTGTGAACCTGAGCTGTAATGCGGGAATGGTAGAAGTGGGAAGGATAACAATTGCAAAAGGAGGTGGTTAAGGAGAGGGTGAAATACAAGAGGACTAATTTCCCATCTTTGTGCATGCAGGGCTACCTCAGACTTCCTGAGAAGTGTGAGGCAGGGTCACTGAACCTCTCTGTGTGTCACCTGTGAAGTGGCTGTAGGCAGGCCTTCTCTGATCAGGCATGTGCAAAAGAAGAGGGGAGTGAAGGAAAGGGTGAACTCACCTTTCGGGATGCCAGGAACTCCATGCCACGTGCTACCTGGAAGCTGTAGCATATCAGGTCTTCCATTGTCAAGGGACTTTGCCACAAGTCATCCACTGTCCGGGAGTACAAGAAAATGATTACACAGTGAGAGAGAGGTCTTTTGTCATTCTTCCGTTTCTCCAGGACTGTGGGATACAGCCAGCCCCTTGGTGAGATACAGCTAGTCCTCAGTGCTAACTGGAGTAACCAGCTCCCCTCTAGGATTTTCTGCTTAGGTGGCAGAAAGCACATGGCAGGGACCTGCTCAAGTGTGAGGAGAATGAGCCCAGCCTCCAGCACATGTCATTCAGACAGGGATGTGGGGAACAGGGCTGGAAGGGACTCTGAGGGTCAGCTCGTCATTCCTGTCCTAGGGAGGACCCACTGAGATCCCCCTCAAATCTCTTTCTTTAGGCTAAAAAAATCCAAGGGGATTTAACCCTCTCTTCTGAGTTTTGAGACTATTACAAGACAACAGACGACTCTAGTAGCCTTGTTCAGGGAATTGCCATGCCACAGTGGAGTGATCAGCTGCAGGGCTGGGTCCTAACTTGCCAGTGTCATGCTCTACCCATTCCCCAAGCTAGCCAAGTCTGGCATTTTTTTGGTGGGCCAGGTGAGGAGCTGCTGCTGAGGCTGGAGTATTACCTTCCTGGACTGGCTGTGCTGTCTGGTTCTTGTGCATCAGGAAGCGGTTGAAGATAGCGCTGTCGCTAGTCCCGGAACGACTTCTCCTGTCTGCTCTCACTGCCTCCACGATGGACTGGACCTGAATACGCAGCCTGGGAGACTTCTCCTGGCAAGGAGACCAAACCAAAACCCTCAGGAGGCACCACACATTGTAACCCCTGCACCCACAAGCTGCACAGTCTTTTCCTGTTCTTGGAATGTAATTCTGGCCTGGAAGCACCTATCTTCCCTTGCAGAAAGAAATTACTTCCCTGATGGCATGTGAACCCAGATCACTGTGTAAAGTTGATCTGCTGCTAGACAGAGGGTGTCTTTGTCCCATTGTCAGATCATATTTCACACTAAACATCTTCCTTCCCTAGACATGGGACAGGTCTCTAGGGTCAAAGGAAGACACTTACCCTGTAAGGACTGAATCCTTCCCGCTTGGTCCGCAGGTAGTTGGAGAGGTTTCCATACTTGCAAAACTCAACAATAACCATGAGTGGACCTGGTGAGAAGACACCAAAGATCAGGGGAAGAGGTAAGGGCTTGGGATGGTCAGAATTTGCCCTGACTTATGTCACGTGCGGCCCCACTGAGCTGTGGCACCTGTCCTAAATGCACACAGACACACTGATAACATCCCCACATACCCCTGTGGTGGCACATGTGGCCAGCAGAAAGGACACAAGGGGACAAGCACTGATCTCTGGGAGCAGGCAGAGTCTGTTGCTCTGAAATATTTACCATTGGGTTTGGTACAGGCACCCAGCAAATTCACCACGTTGAGGTGATTCCCGATGTGAATGAGGATCTTCAGCTCTGACATCAGTGCCTTGTGCTCACTTGCGGTAGCTCCCTCTGGAAACACAGACATGCCACATCACCATGCCTCCTCGCGGCATTTCACTCCCCCTCGCCACCCTTCTTCTAGCAGAGTGTTAATGTGAGTCTTGCTGAGAAGGCTGTGACCCCAGAGTCTTGGTACATTTTGTTATTGCATGTTTCCATGTGAAATGTCAGAGCTTTGTCTGGAGATCCCACATCCCTGCTGTAATGAGTAGGGTGCTCCCTCCAGGTGCAGGCACCCAGAGCAAAGGACAACATAACCTGTGCCCGACAGATTTTTCTCTGTGATAGTTGTGTGGGGAAACAGATGACTTGAGGCTTACACACTTGAATCTTTGCCCTTTTGGCCTTAGAACAGAGATAAAGAGCTGTAAAACAATGTGAAGGAAAATTAGAAACAAAAGGCATCTGAGTCTTTTGATCATGACTGAAGATAGGAGCTGTCTCAGCTCAAACCCAGAATATCTTTTTATGATTCCTCTCCAATAGCAAACAGTGTTGTGCCCTGGCCAGCTCTCTGTACTGCATTTTCTCTCTGAGTGCCTAATTCACATCAACTCTTGATCCTCTGTTTTACCCTCAGGGTGTTCTGTGGTTTTGTGTGCCTTTTTCATACTTCTTGGCTTCCCCACATGCATTTTGCATTACTTAAGAGTTGGTAAATTTAGCCTGAGACAGAAGCATCCTTGTGAGCTGCAACTGATGGGCCAGCTGAGAGCCATGCCTTAAAGGACTGTGAAGCAAACTTGCATGTCCAGGATGCCCTCTGCGATTTCTGTGCAGATCATTTGTACACTTGCAGTGATAAGTACTGCTGAGATGGGCCATGATTTGGTTTCCACATACAGGTCACTGCCGGCCAGAGACTGCCTCGGTATTTTGTTGGGTGCCAAACTGCAAAATAATGTTTTGGATGCCTGTCTGAAAGTGTGGCTATAAAAGCTTAAAATTTCACTCTGGATTGACCAAGCTTTGGGTGCAAAGCCAATTTAGCCCTCAGAACTGGATAAGAACTGCAACCTGCTTCCTTACCCAGGTCCGAACCTGGCCCATAAACACAAAATACAGGCACATTTGGAAGAAGGCAACTGAAAGAAACACTTCTTTTAGTGACCTGCCAAAGAGGGGGTTTGGATTCTTGTTCGTCCTTTGAGACAGATTTCATTCTTTGCCTTTGCAGACAAGGTAAATTTCCTCGAAAGCCGACCTCCTCAAGTTCCTGCTGTCTATTCTGCCACTTGCCTCCCAGTGCAGCTGAATGGGGCTAAAGCATCCATGAGGGGAGGCCAAGAGGATCAACTGTGTTGAGACCAAGAAGCCATAAATTAAAAGGCTGGCTCCAGCTCCTCTCCTCTAGTTCAGGGCTGGCTTATGCAGAAGCACCCAGGAGTGCTTGTGGGAGACAAAACATTTTTTCCAGAGTTTTAACAAATGCTTTATGCAAAAGACAGGTATTTACAGGGTGGATATTCCCTGGCAGGTGCCTCATTCTTTGCTGTCTACACAGACTGCATATTCTGCTTCACTGTCCACATACCTTTCAGCATTTTGACTGCTACGGTCTCACAGCTGTTACTTTTATTGATCCCAAATGCTGATGCTTCCACCACTTTCCCAAAGGCACCGTGACCCAGGACTTTACCTATGAGCAAGGAGAGAGGCAGTGTGAAGGAAGGCAGGTGCAGCACAGGCAGAATGGAATGAAAAAACAAAAATCCCAACAGGAAACCATGGGAAGAAGAAAGAACAAACATCATAAAGGAAAAGGAAGGAGTGGAACGTGTGCCCTTCCCAGGTGGCTGCTTGCTTTGTCAGTGAGAATAAGAGAAAGGATGATGGGAGGAACTGAGGCAGAGCTGGCATGGACAAAGCAGAGGAAGGAAATGGCCCTGCAGAAGTGAGGGGCTGTTTGTTGCCCTTAAGCAGAGCGTATGGGCAAGGTAAACGTGACACCTTGCAGCAGAGCAACCAGGGCTAATGCCAGTGCTCTGTGCCTCAAAGGCAGTCTGCAGCCCTTTTAACTCTTCCAGACAGAGGCAAGAGACTGCAGGTGGGTATCTCAGCATGAGGAGGATAATGGATGCAGTCTTGGGTCTGGAGCTTGTGGTACCTGCTGTGGACTGTGTGTTCTGTCCAGATTGCCACTTGGAGAATATGGGGATGTGTTTTAAAGCATGCCCAGAGGTCTTCTGGTCTCAGTGATGCCTGTGTGGGTACACTGGGAGAGTCTGGGCTTACAGTTGGCTCAGACCTGTCCATAGAGTCAGACCCAAAGAGATTTCCCAGGCACAGCTGGGCTTTAGGGACAGTCTGGGGAAGAAGAGGGGAAGCCTGAGGCAGAGAGAAGGCATTAAATACAGAGGTGAGAAACCTGGTGGGAAATGCTGGCTACTGCACGCAGTGGCAGGGAGGGAGTCCAGCTCACCTAGGCGCAGGCGGTCTCGCGGGAACTCCCACTTGCTGGAATCATAGGGCAGGTACTCGCACTGCTCCTCCAAAGGCACCTCACCGGGGTCCATGATGATTGAGAGGTAGCCTGTCTTGATGTCTGCGTGGGCAGGCTGCAGGAATCAGCCAACACAAAGGGTGAGGAGATGCCCTGCCTGTACTGGGTGCTGACTCCCAGAGGGGATTTGGTTCCTTTGCCTGCCTTGACCTGCCTCCCCCTGGCAAAAGCCATTCCCTGTCACCTCCTTTACCACAGCCCTTGTACACCCTGTCCTTGGTGGTGACAGCGCTTGAAGCAGCTCTCAATGACCTCTTTTTAGCAGATGCTGTCATACAGCCCCATATCACCGCAATGGTGTTGCCCCAAGCCCTGCTACATCACCTCCCCTGCCCTGGGACAGAGACAATCACATACCCTTTTGATGTTACAGAAGATGAGAATAAGGAGGATCCAGAAGAAAACAGCGATAACACCAGTCCCAATCAGGATGACAATCTCCACATTGGTCCTGTCATCAGAGCCTGTGGGATGGGAGGGAAATTGCAGCTTCAGAGATTCTCATTCCATGCCCCAGCTCGGCCACCCCTTATAGCCTGCTTCAGGATGTGGGGAGACTGGGGAGGTGTGTTTGCCTGAGCTAAACATGCTCTGGACTATACATCCTCCTGTGAGAGCACCATGCTACCAGCCAGGCCTAGGGGCTTTGACTGCCTCCTGCTGCTCAGTGTCACAGGGAAGAGGCATGGGACCTTGGCCACACTCCTACTCCACCTCTTCATCCCCAGGGGTGTCGTGGCTGCTGGTACCTTCCACAGAGACGCTGGCCGAGGAGTTCACGCAGCCCTTAGCATTGCAGACACTGCACAGGTAGAGCCCAGCATCCTCCTCTCTCACCCTCTGAATGCTCAGCTTCTGGTTGAAGTCTGCCAGGTCAATCCCTGTAAGGCATGGAGGGTTGTGGTGGTCACTCACAGGGAGGGGGGATTAGTATGCTGGACTCATTCAAACTTAAAATAAGGCTCCTATTTTTTGCCCAGTTTATTTTAGATGGCAGAGTGAAATTGCACCAGCTGGCAGATGCTCTCTTCTGTGGCCTGATGGCCCAGAAATACCCTGGAGGGACCTTCCCCAGGCAGTGTATGGAGGGGATGAAACCCCCGCAGACAGTGCTGGCGGGGCGGGGATGGTGCCAGGCTGTCCAGCTGGTGTGTCAGGGCTTGTTCCTTTCCCTCTGCAATGTGCCTGGATCCCTCCCATGCTCCTTCCACGGGACCTGGGTTGGTCCCTCCATGAACACAGCTGCCAGGCACTGGGCTGAGAGTATGAAGATGAACGATTTACCTCTCTCTGCTCTCCAGCTGAATGTGCACATGCACAGACAGTGCTGAGCCAGGCCCTAGGGCATAGACTTGGCCAACCAGACTGCGTCAAACTGGGATAGAACATGATTAAGACTAGAGTTCAGCCAATTCAGAGAATGGCTGCCTTTGCCTGGGTACAGCAACTCCCAGAACCCAGCAGTATTCAGCTCTCCAGCTGCTGGACATGATGCCCTGCCTTTGATTCATCCCCAGCTCACTGTACCTGACACTTCTTCAACCAGTTTCTCGTCTTTGTACCAGCTGATTTCAGGAACGTGGTTGCCATCCACCTTACAGCGCATCTCTATGGAGTCGCTGATGTTCACCCAAATGTCTGTCAGGTTCTGCTTGAGGCGAGGAATCTCCAGGGCTGGAGGAGCAGCACAAAGAGGAGGAGGGGAAAACGGGAAACTGATTGATCAAAAGAATATCTGTGTTCCTGGGGGGCTTTGGGTCTCTGACCCCTGCTGAAGGGTGTCTTGAGAACCCAGGTGCCCTGCCTTTGCCACCTTGAGTTTAGCTTGATTGCGTGGCTTCCCCTGGGGACAAGACTGGGAAGCTGATGGCAGCAAGAGCATCAGCTCTCCTCTGTCACTCCCGCCTGCCCTGTGGACCCTCACCCTGCACAGAGATGTATTTCTTGTGGCAGTGCTTCTCCCGGGTCTTCCTGTTCTGCACCTCACACACGTAGTCTCCCTCTTCGCCCAGGGAGATGTTGGGGATGGTGAGCAGCAAGGTTGCATCGTTGGAGTCAGGCTGGAAGCGCAGCTCCCCCTGCATCTTGGTGGCATAGTGGTGGACATTCTTGCAGTCCAGCACGAGGGGGTTGCCTTCCTCGTCATGGAGCTTGGAAAGGTTCAGCCGATACCACTGCAGGTTCTCATAGGTGTAATTGTCCGCATTGCAGCTCAGCTGTAGGTCCTGCCCTTCTATGGGCTCTTCCGAGGGCTGGGACTCAATCTCGAACCCGTCTGGAATGGCTTTCAGGAAGGAAATGAACATGTGAATGAGTTTTTATGGCTGAGCTGCCAGACACAATGAACTTGTCTCCTTGGGCTCAGCTCTCTGAGACCCCCCTGTCCTCAGCCAGGGTAAAGGAAACTGATCGAGAGCAGAACTGTGACACGCAAACTGCTAGCAATCGACAGCTTAAGCCCAGTGAGTGCTACGGGATATGCTGAAGTCCCGCGGTCAAATTAAGAGGGGTCACAAGTGTAACAAGTCTGGGAGGTCTGAATTAGGCTGTTACGACTCTCAGCTCAGCTGCAGCATCCTGGGTTGCACATGTACCTGCTTTTACATGTGCCGACAGTTACACAGCCAGGCTGGACAAGATGTTGTTCATCTGCCTCCGCAGAAGCTGGTGGCTCTTACAGTACAGGTGCTATGTATGAGGCTCATGAGCCCTGGCTTCTGGGGTCTGTTCAGAGAGGCACAAAGATAAGCCCCTGCTGTGCCCTTGCTGGGCTCCCTGTCCCCAGCAGACAGGGACAGACTCCTGCCAGCATGGGGTACCACTGGCAGGAAGCTTATGCAGCCCCTGACGGGTCATGACTCCAGCCCACGCTACTGGGCTTTGGCTTCTACAAACTCGGCTTCCTCCCACCACCAAAATCCCGTGGGGACACTGCTGGGGGGGCTCGGGCCAGCACGACCCTCCCTGGGAGCAGGGCGGGCAGTGCCACTAGAGGATGCTCTTGGACCAGGCACATGCCCAGCCCAGGATGTCCCCAGCCCAGGACCTGCCAGGGCTTCTCCAGGACCTAGACACAGGCAGCACCGGTTCATTCCCAGGTCTGCCTGCCAAACTCTGCCTGTGCTGTCTGTTGCCAGTGTTCCAGGTTTTTGCCACTCAGCAGAGCTCTGGAGCAGCCCTGCTTTCCTGCTGGCTTCCTAGCCACTGTTGAAGGTGCTAGCTGCGAATGACAGCACCTGACAGGTCTAGGGACCTGCCTATTTCAAGCAGAGAGCTCGGCTAATGCATGTCAAGGGGACATCTGCAGTACTTACTGGTCACGTAGAAGTAGATCAGCCGCTCGTCTCGACCCACTTTGTTAGAGGCAATACACTTGTACATGACTGAGACGTTGGCCTCCTGGATGGCCAGTTTGCTGACTGTCTGATGGAGGGAGAGAGCATAAGGAGTTAGGAAGAGCAAAAGGGAAGAGAAGCAGCATCAGTGCTGCTCTCTGGCAGACAGCAAAGCACACAGTGAGCCTGGCCCCAGGTGGCAGCTGTACCTGGGAAAAGTTTATGCAAAAATAGCCCCTTATTCCGTAGCCCTTTGTGCATTTTAAGCCTCATCTGCTAGCTCTAGCAACAGTGACGTGGATTTATTCCTGATCTCTGCTCCTTTTTTGCAGAGCCCAGCCAGCATAGATGGCTTTCCATCGGGAGCTAAGCCCCTTGGGTTGCCACCATGGGGACAGGCCTGTGCCCAGCAAGGGGGACATGAACAAGATGCAGGGTTGAGGGGTAGGCTAAGCTCCTGCCAAGCTTATACAGCGGAGAGAAAGGAAAAAAATACCAAGGCTTTGATTCCCTGAGCCCCTCTGCAGTTAAATGACTACTTAGTGTCCCACAGAGTTCAGTGGATTTTACAGGTATTTACAGACCTGCAAGCACTCCTTTTATCTGTAAGGAAATCAAACCTGTGAAAGCATCCCAGCTCTCACTACTTCAGGAAGAGTTGTCATCTTCTGTCCTTAAACTCCAGGTGTACATAGACACAGTCCTAAAAGCTTCACCCTCCCTCCTTCCAGTAAGACATGACTAAGATTGGGCAAAGAGCCAGGCTGCTGCCCTGGGAGCACAAACCCAGGAGATGCTGCCTCCAAATAAGCCAGGAAAGGCAGCTGGGGAGTAAGGCAGCTCTCCTCCTTCTGTCTCACACGGCACATGTGTGAGCTGCCAAATATGTTACAAGCACTCCCCTTAGAGGAGATCTGAAGTTTAAAGCACAGGTTTCTCCTCCTTCCTGGTTTAAATGACAAGTTCATTACATGCAAAAATCCCTCTAATGGAACAATGTTTAAAATGGAGAAAAAAAAAAAAAAAAAAAAAGCATTCCTACAGGGAAACTACTTTACCTTTACTATTCATCCCATAGACTTTGGGAAGCATTTCTGTTCTAAGTGGCAATGTATTAGCTTGTGTTAATCAGAAGGAACAGTCATTCATTCAGTGCATATTCAACACAGCTGAAGTGACCTTATTACTAGTACTTTTGTGCATTGCCTTTTCCGTTTCTTGGGGTTATTCAATACAGCTGAAGTGACCCTATTGCTGGCACTTTTGTGCGTTGCTTTTCCTGTTTCTTGGGGATTTTCCTTCTAATGTGCACCGTTATGTTTGAGTTGGGGTTTCTGGATTTGGCATCGTCCTGCTGTCTGCAGTGCGTGGCTGTGCACTGCACACACTGTGGCTCATTTCGGCCTTTCTGGACAGAATAAAAAACAGGAGGATGGTAAGAGAAGACAGACAGAAAGGAGGAGAGGGAGAGAAAGCAGAGAAAGAGGACATAACATCCCATCACAAATGGAAGAGCTCTCTTCTCACAGAGCTCTTGCACATCCCTGGGCTGCACAACCTAAGTTGAACCTCCAGGACAGTTACAACCAAATAGATGGAATGACAAGGACACAGCTGAGGAACAGGAGGAAGAGAATAAGGAAAAAAGGGAAAGATCAAAAGCGACCAAGATGAGAGACACATCTGGAAGGGGACACAAGGGCTTCTCACCCAGGAGCTCCCACCACCCCTGTTTGCCTCCTTGAGGGACGCCGGTCTCTGACCCTCTACGAAGGAGCTTTGGCTGCTTGGGAAGGAGAAGCATCTGCCTCTGCCACCCTTTTGGCAGAGTGATGAACTCCTCCTGGCCAGGCCAGGGAACGGGAAGTGCCTTTGGAGGTGTGTAGGAAAACAGGAAGTGACTTTCGGAAACAGGGGCCCATTTGTTTGTTCTGCATCCCTCTGTGAGCGGCTGGTGCCCGACACCAGTGGGAACAGGAACCCCGTCACGGTCCAGACCTGACACTCACAGCTACCAGAGAGACAGACACAGAAACAGGCAGCAAAAGCGGTGTCTGGCTGTTTGCAGGTCATATGCTGCAATGAGGGAGAGATGTTCTTTCCAGAGAGGAAATGCTGTGATGGAGAAGTGGGCTCTGTGGGGCACACGTGCTCTCACTCATAAATCTGCAGCGGCTGGATGCCAGCATCTCCATACCACCCTCACCCCCCTGGGATGGGGACAGTTGGATGAAAAGACCCACCACACACTTGCATGTTCCCAAGGCCAGAGATTTCCTGGTCAGTTTGTGACTCCTGCTTAACCTTCTCAGCTGCCCAGGCTGCTCTGTGGGGTTTGGTTGTCCTGGAACAGCTCACACAAGAGTGCTCAGAAATGGCCATGGGATCCCCCCCAGCACACGCTCCCCATGCCCTCCCCAGCTGGGTGCCCTGTGTTCAACAGCAACCAGTGTAAATCCTTCTGCGCAGTCAGCCCCAGAGGGAGCCTCTCTGGACGCAGGGTGATTTCTCAAAGATGACAGCTCTCCCTGGCCCTGGGGCTGCCTGGTACTGCCGAGCCCCAGAGCTGGGAACAGCCGCTGATGGTTTACTTTAGCAGCAGAGGTGTGAAGCCCTCCCCAAATCTGTCTCTGCCAGGCTTTTTTCCAGGCCACTATTGCTGGCTGATTACAAAGGACCAGTCTGAGGGTGCTGTCTGCATCTCCCTGCTCCTGGACAGGCTTGGGGCTACAGCCTCACCTTGTTCCGCCCCTCCACGAACTCCACCCAGGTGTCAATGCTCTCGATGGGGTTCACTGCGTCCTGCTGCGACACATCTTTCCAGTCCTTGCACTCGGGCATCCGGTCCCGCTGATGACGCCTTGCTGCCCGGTGCCTGCTATTGCTAATCCAGCAGCAGGGGAGGAGCAGGAGACAGAGGAGAGAGACAGAGAGAAGGTCAGCTGGGAAAAGGTGGCAAAAATAGCTTTGTGTCTGAGAATTGACGCCCCTGTCCTCTATCGCTGCACAATTTCCCAGGTCTTTTGGTTACACACAGTTCTGATGTGCTTTATAAGGGTGCTCTGCAATCATGAGTGAGGCAAACACCTATAAATGTGAAAACTGAGGCAGGGAACAGATACTTGTGTCCCAGGCAGTGTCTTCACCCCCAGGCCTGTGGTTTCATGTTAATGGTGGAGAAAGGCAGAAGTGAAATTGGTTCGTGTGTGCCAAAGGAAGTTCTTGATGCCTTTGCTCAGCAACAAGGTCTTAAACCCCTGCTTGGGACTGAGTCAGGGATATCACAGACTGGCTGGATGCTGGCCTGGAGAGCACACAGTGCAGCACCCAAGGGTGCTCCTGCTACCCCTGATTCAATAAATACCAGGAGAGAAACATCGCAAGTAGAGATGCTGCTGGTGTCTGACAGGGCAGGGTGGTACCTGTTTGGGCTGAAACAGGCGTGTGGGAGGAAGTGCCGAGATCTGTCAGGGACCCCAGATGCTGCAGCCTGCAGGGTGCTCCAGAAATGCAGATGGGGCAGGAAGATTGGAGGGTCTGCCCAAAATCCAGGGTGGGAGGTGTGAAGAGAGAAGGCTTATGGTGACAGGGAAGCAGTGGGGAGCTGAGAGCCTGAGAGCAGGGGCAAGGGCACGCGCTGGCAATGCAGGGCAGAGCGCTTGGCGAGGTGAGCACAGCAGTGAGCTGTGTAAACAACAGGAAGCTAGAAAGAAGCCTCCTGCATCCTCTGGAGCTATGCTAGGCAGGAATACGGTGGCCTTGGGAGACAGTGCTCATAATTCATGGGCCTCTGCTTCCTGACAGGGCCACAGTGCACTTGCATGTGATGGAGAGCTCTCTGGCATCCCTGGCTCAGCAACAGCCTGCACAGGGCTGCAGGACCTGGCTTCCTCCAGGCACCCTGATGTCCTCCACCCTGACTGCTCTGGCTACAACTCTCCAGCATCCCTTTTCCTTCTTCCTGTGAGGCTACCACTAAAAAATGCCACTGCAGCCCTGCCTGGTGCTGCCTCAGCTTCCCAGGGTGCAGGCAGTGGTCATGCGCCCTTTCTGCCTGCACAGACACCCTCCTGGCAAACCATCCTAGCAGCTGGCGGAGATCTGGCATTTCTCCTGGATTCAGCAACTCTTCCCCACATGCAGCAGTTCTGCTCACCTGCCTATGAGTGCCTTTGTTTCCATCATTACCCAGCAGAAGATGAAGGACCAAAAAAACACAGGGACCTTAGGGCAGGAATGGGGTGAGCCCCAGCTGCTCTCTCAGGGTCTTACCAAGGGGCTGTGACAATTTCTCCTGCAATGTGTCTCAGTTTCGCCATTAGCACAGTGGTCAGTGGTTTTATTGCAGGTGCTGTGAGGTGTGGCAGGGCCACAGACATTCCCTGCTGCATGCAGATGGCTGAGAATGCAGGGAAACTATGGAAGCCCTTGACGCCAGCCAGGCTGGGCAAAACTCTCACACAGAGTACAAGAGAATCCGTTATGCTCCACTGCCTCCCCACAGGGTGAGTGGGTATATGGTGTCTGAGCTATCAGTGCTGTCCTCCTCTTGCCATATTGTGGCTGGGAGAGCAAAAGCAAGACAGAGTCTGGACACAGCCATGGTCACAAGGAGCTCTAATGCCATTCTGGTGGCCTGATAAGACATGCGTGTTGGAAGAAATGGCACTTACAGGCTGCGTCGGGAGAACATCCGACAGGGCATCCACGGCCGCCACTGCCACTGGATTACCTCTGGCGCTGGGATGCCATAGACTGTGCAGGTGAGGGCCTGGGGGCTCCTCCTGGAGTAGATGCTCGGGGAAGAGGCTTCCTTCTCATGGATGCGCGGAGGAACTGCAAGGATCAGAGTGACATCATGAGCGGCCCCAGGCTCAGCTGCTGCATCCCCAGGCCAGGCACAGCCCTCCCCAGGCCCGTCTATAGAGACTGGGCACTAAAGCACTATGTGCACTCAGGGCAGCTCCTGGGGAGCTCAGGCCTGCAAAGCAGAGCAAGTTATACTTAGGCAAATTCAAGTGATGTCATTTCTCCTTCCTCTGCAGGGTGTGACTGTCTGGATGCTGCAGGGCTCAAAGCACTGTCTGGCAGCCCCCAGCACAGGGCTACAGAGACTGCCAGAGACAAATCTCCAAGCAGCAGTGCTCTTCCAATGCTTTTGTGCTGGTATCTGGTTCCTGCATGACAGGCACCAGTTTCTGCTGGGGGAAAGCTCCCTAAGAGCTTCCCACCCAGAGGAACTGCCCCCACTCCAGGTTTCGTGTGTGTTGTTGCAGTTGCCCTGCCCTCCAGTCTGCATCAGTCAGTCACCCTCAGCTGCATCTCTAACCGCAGCTGGAAAATTGCCCCTGAGCAAGGCCATATCCTGCCCAGAGTGATGGAACCAGGAACAAAACTGTGCCATATCACACAGACCACAAGGAACCAGTCTCACTGTAACCAGAGCATCCTTCAGCAATGGGGGAGAAGGAGATGATGTAGATACCAACTGCTTTAGGATAGCAATGGGGACTTGATCTTGGAGCAGCCCAAAGGCTGGGGCCATGGATGCAGCACTCTCCCCCTGGCTCTAGACCTGGCCCCCTCCCTTACCGTTGACAATTAACTGGAGGCTGATGCGCTTCTCCAGCCCTGCCAGCCTGTTCCGCAGAACCAGCGTGTATGTCCCAGCATGCTGCTCCGACACATCCTTGATCTGCATTGAAGATTGAGATTGCTTGGGAATTAGCTTCCCGTCCTTGTACCTGCAGGGAGGCAGAGAGAAAATGCAGCCACAGGGAGGAAGTGTCCCATTGGCAGCTGGGCAGGGGTTTGCTGGTCCCCACTAAGGTGCAGTCAGGGTGCCCCTTTCTAGCACTGGGGACCTCTCTGAAGACACCTCTGGGCTTTCTCTGGACCCAAGTTACGGGTCTGTGCGTTGTCTTGTACGGATGTGTGTGGGGTCAGGGACGTTGTAGCTGTGCCCTGAGCAGTGTGCAGGTGCAAAGCTCCTCGATCCCAGCTAGCTCTGGTGAAAGTGCAACACAATGCAGTGCACAGCCTGGCCCACTCCCTTGCTCCCATGGGCAGCCACAATCCTCGCGGCAGGGGTACAAGAGGGGCAGCTCCTGCAGGAGCTCCACTTGGCCCCTCCAGACAGTGCAGAGCTGCCAAGCCAAGCCAGGACCTTTGCTGCTTCTCCCCCAGATGTCACCTCCTCCTGTCCCAAGCTGTGCAGCTGAGAGCCAGGTCAGGTGGGAGAAATGACCCCCATGGGTGGAAAAAAGTGACACATGGGACAATCTTTGGCACAGAGGGACCTAGCAATGAGGCCAGGCTAAGCTTCCCTACTTGACAGAGGGAAGGAGGAGAGGAGAAGGTGGCTCAGGCTAAGAAAGGTGCGTTACCACTGGAAGTCTGGTGGGGGGTAAGCCACGACTTTCACCGGCAGCTTCACGGCTTCATCTCCTGCGGTTGCTTCTATCACTGGGCCCTTCCTCCACTCCACATTGATGAAGGGCTTTTCTGCAAGAAAAAAGGGTGAATATGGGAGAGGAGAGCACAAAGGGATAGGCTGTCACCAAGCTCTGCTACTCTCTACGGGGCCTGACTTCAAGGACCAAGGACAGGTGTGGTGTTGTGGCACTGCAGTTGAACACGACTACTTCTCTACAACAGTAACAACCATTCATAATGATAATTACCACTGTCAAAATAACCAAAATCCACTATTGTCTTGTCTGCCCATACAACCCCCAAGCTCTCTTCCACATCCCTGTTCCCAGCAGGGCCCCCTCCCTGGAGCAGAAGGGAGTGGGTGCCGGGCAGGGTCGGGCAGGCCAGCACAGCACTGTGCTGCGTTAACTGGCAGTTAAAGAGCTGCCTCTGCCTCGCTGTTGGGAGCCAGCAGGCACGCAGGCAGGCTGCGCTGCCCCGTGACTTTCGGCTGCCACGAGACAGCCGCCCAGTGCTGATGGTGCCTCGTGCACCTGCTTGTGCCTTCCAGGCCAGCCAAGCCACAGGGGCACTGCATCTGCCGCAGGGCCATGAGACGTGTGTCCTGCCATCCCACTGGCACTTGGGCCAATTTGGTGTTTGCATCTCTCTCTCTCTCTCATCATCTTGGCACTTTACTGAATGTGATCATGCTTCTAGTGTGGTGCTGGGGCACAGAAGAGCTGAGGGAATGGAGGAAGGTGGGGTCTCACTAAATCAGAGTGGGATGGAGGTGCAGGAGCCCCTCTGGTGAGCCTTGGGCCAAGCACTGCCTAAGCAGTCTGGGGATTGCTCTGCTTGCAGCTCGGCTCTGGCTGCGGCTCTGCAAGGGAGTGGAAGGTGCCGTACCGTGCACAATGACATCAGTGCTCTCCTCCAACATCTGGGCGCCGTTGGTGGCAGTGCATGTGTACTTGCCCAGGTCCTGCTGGCTGACATTGTGGAGGGTCAGGATACTGGAGAGCTCTGTGCGTGTCTGCAGTGACCGGCGCTCGGGCTCCATCACTGCCCGCTGTGTCTGTGGGAAAGGACAGAGAGAGGGGGATGAGAGACATCAGTGGGATGAGGCTGTGCAGACGGGCTCCTCATGCCTCTGCTTCTCGCTGCCCAGCGATTGCCTTTCCCTGGACAGGCATCTCCACCACTGACTGCCGTCCTCAGGGATGGTAAGGCAACAAGCCCTATGTGACTGACTGCCTGAGGCTGGGGTCAGAATTTAGCACATGTTTAGCTCTGGTCTACAGGCCGGTAACCAGGCTGGGAGCCTAGGGGTAAGTGAACAGTGATGCCCTCAGGGGACTCCCCTGTCTCACTTTTCACAAGAGCCAGAGGCTACAACAGGGAGAAGACACAGCAGGGAAGGGACCTCCTCACAGGCTCTCCGTAACCAGGGCTGTGTGACTAGAATAGCTCCTTTGAAGCCTGTGATGTTTGCGCTGGTGGAAATGAAGCCACTGTTTGCCCAGGAATGCTCCAGAGCAATAACACCTTGGCAAGGAGGGTACTTTCTGCCAGGAAGAGGGGTCTTCCCTCTGTCTGCCTTCTGCTGTGGGACAGAAAAATGGGAAGCACTCTGACCAAGACGTCCAGGGCACATCTTGGTTAAGATCATGAAGGCCCTGCCAACGATGTGAAGAGGAACAATGAGGGGGCAGGAGGGGACGACTCAGAGGGAAGTGGTTCAGTGCGCAGGGAGCCGCGCTGTTTGCCGGTACCTGTTTGCCAGGATAAGTCCACTGGAAGCGGACGCCAGAGTTGAACTCGGCCCACACTGTGCAGTTCAAGACCAGCTTCTCTCCCACTAGTAGCTCCATGGCTTTCTTGGGATACAGCTGGATGTCATACAACTCACTCCCTGATGCGGAAGAGGCAATGAAAAGACATTTCTGATCTATTAACAATTTGACTTCAACTATGCAGTTACAGGAAGCTTGGGTATGACCTCCTTCTGCTTGGTGTATCTCTGGCACGCAGTAGAAGAGATATAAGCACCGTGCAGAGTCTATGTAACTAGAAAGCACCATAACAACCCCATGAGCCACACTGACGGACTTCAGAGTCATCCAGGCTGCCCTACCTGCACCTTCCCAAATATTCACCTGTTATATGGATGATGAAGAAATTGGATCTGAAGACCTTCTTGTCGATGACAGTCTCACACTGGACAAACAAGCAGTCCCTGATCAAGTGTGTGGGTACCTGCACCCCCTTCTTGTTGTCCCAGAAAGTGCTTTTCCCATCAATGTGGATGAGGGGATTTTGCTGGAAAAATCAACATTTTGCCAACTGAAATAAGAGGGTGACAGCATTCCCACCCCACCCCTTCCAGGCTTTATGCTAGCTAACACATCCCTTTTGTGGGAAGAAGATGCAGCATCATGCTCTGCTGGCCTCCTGCCCTCTCCCCCCAAGGGTTTGTCATCTAGGAATGGTGGCCTCCCCTACACCCCTAGCAGCCGTATCCTGCACCATGAGCCTCTCCGTCTGCAGAGTGGGCCAGAGACTTCCAGGAATGGAAACTTCTAGTGATAGTTAAGGAAACTGATGCTGATATCCCAAACATCAGCCCCACTGGGATGAGTGCTGACCTTGGGTAGTGTCCTTCCCGGGCAAGGGAAAGGCCCCTGGACCCCAGAGTGTCCCTGGAGGCCTTTGTACAATGGTAACACTCATCCTGGAAGGATGTATTTGCATTGTAAAAAAAAAAAAAAAAAAAAAAAAAAAAAAAGAGAGAGAGAGAGAAGAAAAAAAAAAAAGACACAAGCAAACTGATAACAGAGCTGTTTTTAGTCATCAGCCCCAGGACTGCAGCCTCCTCCCTTGTGGGGATGCTGACCACCTAGAGGGTTTGTAGATCACAGAGACCAGAGAAAACAGGGGATGCTGTAGGGAAATGGGATTAAAACAAAGTCTGGTTTTGTTTCATAGAATTCCACGGAAGAGAAGCAAGGTTGGCAGGAAACCCGTGAGGTCTGCCCAAGGGAACTGGCCAGCACAGCTTCAACCAGCAAATAAAATGAGGAAGCCAGTGGCTTGTACTTTCCATGGAAAGTGTATCCCTTGCATTTCCCATTCCTGGCAGTGCCTGTTCTGCTTCCACTGAGGCAATTACAAATGCAGAACAAATGCAATACATCTTGGTCCAGAGTCTCCCGCTGGCCGAGCTCTCACCGAGGTCAGTGTGACGTTAAGATCTGGGATGGACACGAGGCACGGTACCCAAGTGTTCTCCTTCTTGCTGATGAGGAGGGTCTCCGGCTTATTGATAAATGGCTGTTCAAAATCTGAAGAAGAGATATAAGGAGAAGAACAACTAAACAGGCAAGAAAAGAACTGGGAAGGGAGACCAACCAGAAGAAAAGGAGGCTTTCTGGCTTTCTTTAACACAGCATGAGCTTGCCAGAGGGAGTTGTCACAATGTGTGACAGTCAGAGGAGGCACCTGGAGCTTGGGAATGCAAAGGGAGCAGCTAAGGTTAGCGCCTAGGCCAGCCGGCTACTCCACACCAAACACTGTACTGATGGAGCGGCACTTGTGTGACATTTGGGTAGTGCTGGAAATTGCCTCCCTTTCCTGGCCCCCTCAAGGTCTCTGCTTGGGTTTGACCCTTCGTGAAACCAGCAGGTCTTGTCCTAGGCTCAGTGCCTGCCCAGCTGGTGACTGTGCGTGGCCCCACAGCAGGGATGGTGCAGGGCTGTGCCGCCCTGCTGCAGCGGCAGGCAGCTCGACCTTCCAGGGTGAGGAAGTGATCCGCAGCAGAATGGTATGCAGATGTCATCCTGCAGCCATCCCAACCGGCAGATAAACAGATGAGCTGAGCTTTCCAGGGCTGCCACCCCATCGCCTCCTAACTGCTGCAAGCACAAATATTGACAGGAAGAACAAAACCACCCAAAATTAATCAGTGAAATGACTTAGCAAGGCCAGGGACGTTACGCTAAACTCTATGTGGAGGTAGCACCAAGAACCAGAGCGTCTGCAGAAGGGGCTGCCCCATCCTGCTCAGCGTGTCGCCTGTGTGAAATGAGAAAAGTTCAAGCAAGGCCTCACGGTGGAAAGGGTTGGTGGCAGCATATAAAGCAGGTGTGTTGTGGCCCTGACCCATCATTCTAGGCACCATCCAGACACAGAGTGCAAAGACCTACCTGATCCCAAAGAGATGGCAAGCTAACAGGGCAGCACAGACCCCGTTCCTGGCTCTTTTTCAGATACACTGAAAGAACTGGTGAGACCAGGATGCAATTACGCTTGTATCCCAAGCCATGGCTGGGCAGAGGGTAAGAAATGTGTGGTTTATCTTGCAGTGCCTCATGCCAGCTGCACCTACTCACCTGCCTGCTTGGCAGCACTTTTGGTTTGAGGGATTTTCTACTCTTTGGCCTCTCCCAAACAGGGCATAGAATCAGCACCCACCCAGGCTGACTAAATGTGAGCAAGATAAAATTGGAAGAGACAAAGAATTGCGAGGCTTCTTGGTGTCCTCTGTCAGTGCCTCACTGATAGATATTTCTTCTGTAGTACCAGCCCCTGCCTGCCATTACCACAGGGACACATGCCTCACAGGATGCTCTGAATAGAGACTGGT